>NC_064637.1:160556785-161911831 GCF_023864275.1 Schistocerca cancellata
TGGACCCTTCTTGCTTCGGCCACCGTCCGGCTCCACGTGGTCACCCTGCCGCGCGGCCCGTGCGGCCAGGCCAACTCCGAACTTAGGATATTTTCAGGGCGCCACAATCCGCCCGTTACCTCACGACCAGATCAGTCGAAGCCCCTATCAGTTCTTCCTGACCACTGGGACTGCGTCCAGTCTGTTACGGCGAGATCTGACCACAGCCCGCCACTGTCCACCCTGTTTCAGGCCTCGCCTGGCTGGTGATCCCGCAGCCGTGGGAGGTGCCGCTGGGGGGCGTCGTGCTGCGCTCGTGGCGGGTCTTCCTGGTCCTGGGCGCCCTGCCCAGCGCCGCCACCTTCCTGGGGCTCTACTTCCTGCTGCCCGAGAGCCCCAAGTTCCTGCTGGCCGTGGGCAGGCACGACGAGGCGCTCGACGTGCTGCGCAGGATGTTCGCCGCCAACAGCGGGCTGCCCCCAGACAAGTACCCGGTAAGTGGGGCTGCCGGCGGTGGGTGGACTGTGGGGTGCGAGGCTCTAAGAGAGGGGCGGCGGCCAGGATTTCATGCCAAAGTGCTCAGACTCACCACTCACTCGTCCCACTGCCACTGTCTGCATGCGAGGAGGAGGAACAGGGGAAAACTGCGAAAGCTCCGCACTTAAATGGCAGTGCAGAGGCACTGCGCACTGCTTGGTCTTACGTGCTGACTGTGCAGGTAAGCGAGACTAACACGTGCATTTAAGACGTAGTTACATCTTAACGGAATGTGCTACTCTTGTTTATCTGCTTTGGGCTGCCTTAAGGGGAGACAGAAGGCAAGTGGGCTTCAAAATATTTCAAATGCCTGGTCTTTCCTGCGTGAAACAGTTTTTGTTTTATATACACTACTGGCCATGAAAATTGCTACACCAAAAAGAAATGCAGGAGATAAACGGGTATTCATTGGACAAATATATTAGACTAGAACTGACATGTGATCACATTTACACGCAATTTGGGTTCATAGATCGTGAGAAATCAGTACCCAGAACAACCACCACTGGCCGTAAGAACGGCCTTGATACGCTTGGGCATTGACTCAAATAGAGCTTGGATGGCGTGTACAGGTACAGCTCTCCATGCAGCTTCAACACGATACCACAGTTCATCAAGAGTAGTGACTGGCGTATTGTGACGAGCCAGTTGCTCGGCCACCATTGACCAGACGTTTTCAATTGGTGAGAGATCTGGAGAATGTGCTGGCCATGGCAGCAGTCGAACATTTTCTGTATCCAGTAAGGCCCTTACAGGACCTGCAACATGCGGTCGTGCATTGTCCTGCTGAAATGTAAGGTTTCGCAGGGATCGATTGACTGGTAGAGCCACGGGTCGTAACACGTCTGAAATGTAACGTCCACTGTTCAATGTGCCGTCAATGCGAACAAGAAGTGACCGAGACGTGTAACCAATGGTACCCCTACCATCACGCCGGGTGATACGCCAGTATGGCCATGACGAATACACGCTTCCAATGTGCGTTGACCTGGATGTCGCCAAACACGGATGCGACCATCATGATCCTGTAAACAGAACCTGGATTCATCCGAAAAAATGACGTTTTGTCATTCGTGCACGCAGGTTCGTCGTTGAGTACACCATCGCAGGCGCTCCTGTCTCTGATGCGGCGTCAAGGGTAACCGCAGCCGTGGTCTCCGAGCTGATAGTCCATGCTGCTGCAAACGTCGTCGAAGTGTTCGTGCAGATGGTTGTTTTCTTGCAAACGTCCCCATCTGTTGACTCAGGGATCGAGACGTGGCTGCACGATTCGTTACAGCCGTGCGGATAAGATGCCTGTCATCTCGACTGCTAGTGATACGAGGCCGTTGGGATCCAGTACGACGTTCCGTATTACCCTCCTGAACCCACCGATTCCATATTCTGATAACAGTCTCGACCAACGCGAGCAGCAATGTCGTGATATGATAAACCGCAATCGCGACAGGGTACAATCCGACCTTTATAAAGTTCTGAAACGTGATGGTACACATTTCTTCTTCTTACACGAGGCATCACAACAACGTTTCACCAGGCAACGCCGGTCAACTGCTGTTTGTGTATGAGAAATCGGTTGGAAACTTTCCTCATGTCAGCACGTTGTAGGTGTCGCCACCGGCGCCAACCTTGTGTGAATGCTCTGAAAAGCTAATCATTCGCATATCACAACATCGTCTTCCTGTTGGGTAAATTTCGCGTCTGTAGCACGTCATATTCATGGCGTAGCAATTTTAATGGCCAGTAGTGTAACTAAGACAATTTCTTCGTCAGTTATGATGGTTTTCCTGACTCTCTGTGTAATCTGGGGACGGTGACAGCAAGGCCTACGGTTGGGAATGTGCAGAACAACCCTATGGTCGTAATGTCACAATTTCTAAATTGGAGTGCATTGGGCATGTCCAGAAGAGAATGGGGTCCAGGTTGAGGAGATCATTGCAAGAAAAGTCAAAAATAGCATTGGAAGTTGGTAAGAAGATAGATGGTAAAGGTCACCTGACAAATGTTGAAACAGATTAGAGAATTATTATGGCTTGGCCATGAGAAGAAATGTAGGGAATTTAGAAACCATCAAAAACCCTGTATGGGCTATCTTTTTCCATACGCTCTCCACAAATGCACGGTCTTTGCCCGAATGATCCTGACACTTGGTGCAAGTACACGATAAGTGCCAGATATGACCACAAACATTCTTTACCTGCATCAGTAATGAGTGAAATTACACCCATATTTAGAGACCTTTGTGAAGATACCTTGTTGAAGAAATGTCTTCATGGGAAAACCTAAAATTTAAATGAATGTGTGAATTCTGTCATTTGAACCAGTTACCGTAAACTGTATTTGTTCAGCTCACAATCCTCTGTTTGGTGTTTATGAAGCTATTTTATGCTTCAATGATGGTGTAATTAGAAAACTGAATGTTTTGGAATTATTGGGCATAAAATGTAGTGGAAATACTGCAAAATCCTTGGTGCAAATAGATAAAGAGAGAATCGACAAAGCAGAGATTGCTAATTTAAAATGCACAAAAGAAGCCAGACAGAAAAGAAGAGGGACCAAGAGAAGAAAAAATCAGTATGACTCAGATGATGCTCAGTATAATGCAGGAAAATATTAGTGGTAAGTATTTCCCATCAATAACTTTAAGTGGATTTTTCTCGAAACGAGGTTTTTTTACTTTCGGGTACCATTATTTGATAAACTAATGGGTTTATGAACATGAAATTTGGTCAATTTGTACTGCAGATGTTAATAAGTTATTATAAGTAAATTGAGAACCACCAAATAATCAGAAACTGTTTTATAATAATTAATGTACAAAAAAGTTAAATTTTACAAGTGAAAGAATAAAATCTTTTTTTTCTTCAAAACCTTAAGACGTATTATGTTCATTTTACTTATAAAACGAGGCATATACATATATATATATATACAGTAAAAATTTCATTGTTTTATCACTTATAGTCCTTCGAAAAGTGTACCTACCTATTCAAAGGTTGAAATAGCATTGGCAAAATAGGGATAAAAATTGCCTTCCGTCTCCCCTTAACAGATATGATATGTTAATGGATTAAGAACTTTTAGCATTTTACTTGATAATGAGATAAAAGTTCAGTGGTAGACCGTACGATTGCACAGAAGATACATACAGCAATACACAGTCAAATGGCGCTTTATTCTCCCAAAGAATATATTGGTACATGGCTCATACTGCCAAGTTCTTTGTATATTTGAATCGATAATACAATCACTGGAAAAAAATTCTCATACTCTGTCAGCCTGTGAAGTTTCATTTCGTTTCCGCCTCCGCTTCTGGGTTCTTCACTGTTCTTTTGTCAGGCAGTGCATTTCGAATAGTGTTGATGGTGGAACTGAGAGGGTTCAGGCAGTGCGGTAGGTCAGTGTACATCCAACTGATGAAATTATTTTGCTTGATTCATTTCTCGATGTCTGCATCTGCATTCTGTAAGACAGTATACGGTATGTGCAGAGGGAAATAAAGAATCAGTCTTATTTTGTTTCTGCCCCATTCCATTCACAGATGCTACATACGACGACAGAGGTTACCATCCTTTTGTAAGGGACCGTGATAATTGTGCTGCATTCTGTTGTGCGTTTCTCTCTTTCTGATGAACCGTATCATTTCCCGGCCGTGCCTGCGTGTTCATGCAATGACCACTGTGGTTGCCAGAGCAGATTTTCGGTATTTAAAAGAAGTAGGTTTTCTCCAGCCTGGACGTGATAAGCTGATCTATGCCTATTCCACCTAAGCAGGATGTGCAGGAGGTGTATGGGACTGGCTCAAGGACGGACGATTTTCCCAGCATGCGGGCACTGCTAAGCATCTTTTGGAAAATACGCTTTTTAAAGTCCTGGCAGAAAGCAGGACCTCAAAACAGTTACATTAGGTGGAGTGGGAAATGGCTGACGGATGTGGCTGAATCCTGTTGTTGCGGCTAACTGGTGCAAAGAGGGTTAGTTGGTTGGTTGGTTTGGGGGGGGGGGGACCAAACAGCAAGGATAATCGGTCCCATCTGATTAGGGAAGGATGGGGAAGGAAGTACGCCGTGCCCTGTTAAAGGAACCATCCCGCTATTTGCCTGAGCGATTTAGGGAAATCATGGAAAACCTAAATCAGGATGGCCGGTCGCGGCTTTGAACCGTCGTCCTCCCGAATGCGAGTCCAGTGTGCTAGCCACCGCGCAACCTTGCTCGGTCGGTGCAAAGATGTAAATAGTTAATTTTGTGGAGTGGCTTGGAATTTGAAAAATCTTACAGTTGGTCGGCATGCCTCTCTGGTCTGAAGTAGAAAGTCGTCAGCCCTATCTGGTGGGTTTGGTATTCCAAAGTGTGTAACTAAAGTCAGGAGTCAGTGATCCCTTATGAGTAACAAAGTTACTTTTCAGATGTGGAAAGAATTAAAAATGAGAAATGTGTTCTCGTGGTCGGCAAAATGTATGTGAGTGGTAGGTAAATTTAATTAGTGCAGCACTCGATATCAATTTTTATAAAAGACCTGAATACTAACTTACATCTGAATTACCCAAAACAGCTTATCATATGAAGGGCTTATTTCAGTAGTGGTACAAGTCCATTACCTCCACTTTTCTGCCTATAATGCTTCCGAAAGTAATGATCCAAACAAACAGAAAGAAAGGTTCATCTCTAGCAAGAAGCCATATGCTTGAATATTTCTGGTATCTCAACTGCAGATTTTTCAGCGCTCATTTAACTTTAGGGCTCTTGTATCTCAAAATGAACAAAAACGGACTTGTACCACTATTGAAATAAGCCCTTCATATATAAGTAATTATTTCTTTCAGCATGTATTGTAACTACTAAAAGCATTTGTTCTGAGTTACAGTTGAGTGCAATACTTACATTTAACATTTATTAGTAGATTCTTCACTTGTATGGTCACACTGTTTATTTGAGTAAAACGAATCCGATTTGGTGGCAAAAATTTGCATGCCTTGTAACTGCGAAGACAGAATTAAAATACTTTCGACAATTACACTAGTGAAGCTTCCATTATTTTAAAATAAACGAAGAAATCTAGTTTCCCGATGAGAATTTTTTTCCTTGCCTTTTGTGGTTACAAAAATTCCGACTCCTCCATCAAATCCACTGTATGTGACTTTTAGAAGTGGTGAAGCATCTTAAGATCTTCGTCTGTGTTTTTGAATGAGGGTCCAGAGTTCTTTTACGTTTGTTGCTATTGCTTATTTTGTAAACTGGTTACAGACGATGTATTCAGCGAATAAAATTTGAAAGTTACTGCCTGCTTGCCCCATGTAGTAGCTTGAGGGAGATTTATAGGTGATTTTGTATATTCCTCAGTCTGAGAATATATCTTTTTCATTGCTGATGCTGTGGACCAATATCTGTTGTTGTTTTTAGAGAAAATTACTTTAACTGTACGTGACCTAAGTAGGTTTGCTATTTTTTGAGAAATGTTACCTACGTAAGACATTATGCCAATATATTTTCTTGTGTTAGTGGTTCCTTCTAAGGAGCTAAGTATTTTTTTTCTGTTTTGTTATTTTTTTCTGCATTTTATCTATCATTGAGCTGGGGAAGTCATTAATCACTGCAATTTTCTTGATGACATATAACTCGTGCCGCATGTTCTCTTTGTTCAGTGCTCTGTGTACAATGGTTTTGTATGCAGATTTCTTGTGTAGATGTGGGTGACATGGCAGGGATTTTGTTGCTGGAAGTTATGTTTTTTCTGTATATCTTGGAATTATGAGAGTTATTTTGATTTGCTGTGCACAAATCTAGAAATGCCATTATTTTTTGTTTTCAGCTGTGAAATTTACTTTATTGTTAATTTATTCATGGCTGTAATTTTCAGCAACGGTAATATATATTTTTCACAGGACAATTCAGTCATCAGTTGCAAATAAATTTTATTGTGCTTTACTCGTTTCGACAAATTAATCAGCCATCTTCAGAAGGTTAATATTGGTTTAGGAGGTGTCAGTATCTTTTTGATAGATAGATGTGATTCAGTTCCTGTAAACTGTCAATAATCTCACACAATATGTACATTTCTGGACATATCATGACATTATGCTTCATTGAACAAGAAATTAACATCTCGTAAACCAGATCTAAACTTCTGAAAAAGACAAATTAATTTGTCAAAACCAGAAAAGCATAAAAAATGCATTTGCAGCTGACGACTGAATTTCACTGTGAAAAATTAATTTCTTGTGAGCAATACTAAAGACATTAAATGTGATGTTACTGGTGTAACTGTGGTCACTTCTGAGTAAAATTAATGTATCATCTACATATCTTTTGTAGCGCAGTGTGTTTGCAAGCTCGGTTTCTAGCTGCTGAGTACTTTCTGTTCTATGTGGTTTATGAAAATATCTGCTATTGCGCTATATATGGATGAATTACACGAATACGTGGTGCCTGTTCTTTCAGACATGTCCGAAATAACAGCCGGCACGCATTCATGTAATTGATTTACCTGGACTGCGATTGTACCGATTAATAACAGTTTTTCTCTGAGGTGGCGCCATGCGACATTTAGTGCTGAATTGTCTCTGACCTGTAGCACCGGATTTGGATTCATGAATCCGTAAACAACACTGCGCACGCTCTGCGCTATTATACGGCTCCATGATGACTGTTAGAGTAACTCAATGACTTGAAGATATACCGCGTTCAGTGCTGTATCAAACATTTCTGTAAATTATTTGTCCTTTTCACAATTAAAGACTATTTTTGTACAACTAATATGTAAATACCTGTACAACGTTTTTAAATCGGATTAAAAAATATACAGTAATTACACCCTCGTAAAGATTCCTAACCCCATACAAACACTCCTGAAAATTTGTGGCTGAGAATTTTTAATAGGTATGAAAATTTAAAACAGAAAACATAGGGCATATGTAATAACGTGTTTGTGGGGAGGGGGCTGTGTTTTTTGTTGTTTTTTGTTTTGTTTTTGTTGTTGTACTATATGGAGGGGGAGGGGGTTGGTGGTTTGAGTTGTAGAGTGTTGAATATGAATGTAATAGCTGCTAGAGTGTGGTTGAAAACTTTGGTGACAGCTGATTTGAGTTTTGATTTCAGTGTTCTGTGAGGGGGCTCATGGATATGTTATTATTCTATTGGGTGACATTATTATTATTGTCTTTTTTTTCTCAGACTTAAGTCTGGTTAAAAATGGAACGTGACACGGACCTCGGTCAAGCGTGACTTCCTTGTAACTGTATGGTATATGTTATATTGCATTTAGGAACTTTCGGGTAATTGAACATGTATCAATTATTATTATTATTATTATTATTATTATTATTATTATTCTAATCGTCTTTGGGAGCGTTCATTATTTTATTTACTAGTGTAAACAACGAGTTGTTTGGCATGTGTACTTGATCATTCACAGTGTGAAAAACTTTCGAATACAAAATTGTGCCTATGTTTCGGAAAAAAAGCGGTAGTGAGATCTCCAGACCAGATGAAAGGAAACGCAGATCACAGCAAACTGTGAGCAATTACTCATTTACATAGAAAACGGACACGAACTGTTTGATAATCTAAAAATAATAAAACTGTATCGTTATAGATCCCACTGAACATGCCTTAGAGCAAGAAAAAGACGAAACGCCTCTGGAGAAAATAAACTAATTTTCAAGAACAGAAGGCGGTTTTATTTTTAAAAAAACATCAAGTATTCTGTTCTTGCTGCGGAGAAAGGTTACGCAAACATTGATCGTGTCCGGGCCAAATATCTCACGAAATAAGCGTCAAACGAAAAAACTACAAAGAACGAAACTTGTCTAGCTTGAAGGGGGAAACCAGATGGCGTTATAGTTGGCTCGCAAGATGGCGCTGCCATAGGTCAAACAGATATCAACCGTGTTTTTTTAAAAATAGGAACCCCCAATTTTATTACATATTCGTGTAGTACGTACAGAAATATGAATGTTCTAGTTGGACCACTTTTTTCGCTTTGTGATAGATGGCGCTGTAATAGTCACAAACATATGACTCACAATTTTAGACGAACAGTTGGTAACAGATAGGTTTTCTTTAAACTAAAATACAGAACGTAGGTACGTTTGAACATTTTATTTCTCTTGTTCCAATGTCATAAATGTACCTTCGTGGAATTATCATTTCTGAGAACGCATGCTGTTACAGCGTGATTACCTGTAAATACCACATTTATGCAATAAATGCTCAAAATTATGTCCGTCAACCTCAGTGCATTTGGCAATACGTGTAGCGACATTCCTCTCAACAGCGAGTAGTTCGCCTTCCGTAATGTTCGCACATGCACTGACAATGCGCCGACGCATGTTGTGAGACGTTGTCGGTGGATCACGATAGCAAATATCCTTCAACTTTTCCCACAGAAAGAAATCCGGGGACGTCAGATCCGGTGAACGTGCGGGCCATGGGTATGGTGCTTCGACGACCAATCCACCTGTCATGAAATATGCTTTTCAATACCACTTGAACCATACGAGAGCTATGTGCCGGGCATCCATCATGTTGGAAGTACATCGCCATTCTGTCATCCAGTGAAACATCTTGTAGTAACATCGGTAGAAGATTACGTAGGAAATCCGCATACATTGCACCATTTAGATTGCCATCGATAAAATGGGGACCAATTATCCTTCCTCCAATAATGGCACACCATACATTAACCCGCCAAGGTCGCTGATGTTCCACGTGTCGCAGCCATCGTGGACTTTACGTTGCCCAATAGTGCATATTATGCCAGTTTACGTTACCGCTGTTGGTGAATGACGCTTCCTCACTAAATAGAACGCGTGCAAAAATTCTGTCATCGTCCCGTCATTTCTCTTGTGCCAGTGACAGAACTGTACACGACGTTCAAAGTCGTCGTCATGCAATTCCTGGTGCATAGAAATATGGTACGCGAGCAATCGATGTTGATGTAGCATTCTCAACACCGACGATTTTGAGACTCCCGATTCTCGCGCAATTTGTCTGCTACGGATGGGCGGATTAGCCGCGTTAGCAGCTAAAACACCTACTTGGGCATCATCATTTGTTGCAGGTCGTGGTTGAAGTTTCACATGTGACTGAACACTTCCTGTTTCCTTGAATAACGTAACTATATGGTGAACGGTCCGGACACTTGGATGATGTCGTCCAGGATACCGAGCAGCATACATAGCACACGCTGTTGGGCATTTTCATCACAATAGCCATACATCGACAGGATATCGACCTTTTCCGCAATTGGTAAATGTTTATCACGGGTAATGTATCACGAAGCAAATACCGTCCGCACTGGCGGAATGTTACGTGGTAGCACGTACTTATACGTTTTTGACTATTACAGCGCCATCTATCACAAAGGGAAAAAAGTGGTCCAACTAAAACATTCATATATCTTTACGTACTACACGAATATGTAATAAAAAATGTGGGTTCCTATTTTAAAAAACGCAGTTGATATCCGTTTGACCTACGGCAGCGCCATCTAGCGGGCCAACCATAGCGCCAATTGGTTTCCCCCTTCAAGCTAGACGAGTTTCGTTGTTTGTAGTTTTTTCGTTTGATGCTTATTTCGTGAAATATTTGGCCCGGTCACTATCAATGGGGCACCCTGTATATGATCGGAAGCGACCTAATAAAGACGTGGTGAGATGTGGTCGAGTGAGTGGTCACCCTTCTGCCTGTTGTGCTCAGGTGAGGGCGCTCGAGGTGGACCCCACGTCATCGCCATCGTCGGCGGGCGTCGACGCAAAGTCCCCGCTGGCCGTCGCGCGACACATGTGGAGGCAGACCGCGCCGCTGTTCCGGCCGCCGTACCTGCTCTACACGCTGCTCGCATGCGTCATACAGTTCGGCCTCTACGCCAGGTACACCCCCCTCTGTCTCACCGTAAGTGATGGCTGTGTCCAGGGGAACCCTACACCGCACAACCCACTGCCTTGTCAGTGACAAGTGCCACCGTGGTAGTCGCCAGTGCTGAGCGAGGTGGGCTGATTGTAATTTGTGCTTTTTCAAGCTACGAGATGCTTCCTGATGGTACGTTGCGCCAACCTTGCTCCAAAGCGAGATAAGTTTGATTATAGAAGTTTAAATCTTCTGAGTTATTAGGCCGCCTCATGTTTCTTCTAAAATGATCAACGTTTCGACCCCTCTACTCGGATCTTCCTCAGGATCTTGTGGTGTCCACTACTGCTAGAGACTGGGATCTTCCTCAGGATCTTCTGGTGTCCACTACTGATAGAGTGTTCTAGCAGTAGTGGACACCAGAAGACCCTGAGGAAGATCCCAGCAGAGGGGTCGTAACGTTGATCATTTTAGAAGAAACATGACGCGGCTCAATAACCCAGGAGATTTTAACATCAGTGACAACGGCCACGAAAGCCTGCAGACTTATATAAGTTTGATCATTCCTTTACTGAAATGAGCAAGTAAAAAAAATCTATGGGCTTCGTTAAACATGTCTAGCGAGCTGTATGCTAATCTAGTATATCTGATAGTCACTGGTAATAGAAATAATTCAAATGAGCTATTATTTACATAATACTATATTCATTTTTACTGTTCATCTCAATTGAACACGCTGAGCTACCACCAACTGAGCTACCCAAGCACGACTCACGCCCCGTCCTCACAGCTTTACTTCTGCCAGTACGTCACCTTCCGAGTTCGAGTCTCGGTCCGGCACACAGTTTTAATCTGTCAGGAAGTTTCATATTAGCGCACACTCCGCAGCAGAGTGAAAATCTCGTTCTGGAGATTATCACATTCTCAAAATACTTCACATTTTTCCACTAAATAGTATTTAAGAGTCACATCATGATACTCTCGGAATGGAGCAAAAGTACTTGAGCAAAAATGTGCTATTTCGCGAGTATTTCCAGAGGACAGAATACTTACAAAGTACTTGCAATGATACAAATGCAGGCTATGAACTGTTCTTTGAGAAATATTACAGAGAAATACATTCTGTCACTTTTTTGACTGCTATTTATAACATCTGTGTGCCCGCCTCAATTCCCACACAAATTATTATGTCAACATCAAGTTTTCTTATGAATTAAAATTTAGATAAAATTATAAACTTTATGAACAAAACTCCAAGAATCAAAATAATTGTAACAGACATCTTAAATAACCATGAATTAAAAATCGAAATTTCAGGAACATGCTATATATATAAAATATTCTGATTTCGTACCACATCTATCTCTACACCTGCCTCTACGTGATTACTCTGCTATTCACAATAAAGTGCCTGACAGAGGGTTCAATGAACCACCTTAAAGCTGTCTCTCTACCGTCCCACTCTCGAACGGCGCGCGGGAAAAATGAGCACTTACATTTTTCTGTGCTATCCCTGATTTCTCTTATTTTATCGTGATGATCACTTCTCCCTATGTAGGTGAGTGCCAGCAGAATGATTTCGCAATCGGAGGAGAGAACTGGTGATTGAAATTTTATGAGAAGATCCCGTCGCAACGAAAAACGCCTTTGTTTTAATGACTGCCACTTCAATTCACGTATTATGTCTGTGACACTATCTCCCCTATTTCGCGTTAATACAAAACGAGCCGCCCTTCTGTGTATTTTTTCGCTGTCATCCGTCAGTCCCACCTGATGCGGATCCCACACCGCACAGCAATACTCCAGAATAGGGCGGACAAGCGTGATGTAAGCAGTCTCTTGAGTAGACCTGTTGCACCTTCTAAGTGTTCTGCCAGTACATCGCAGTCTTTGGTTTGCTCTACCCACATCAACATCCAGGTGATCGATTAAATTTAGGTTATTTGTAATTGTAATCCCTAAGTATTTAGTTGAATTTTACAGCCTTCAGAATTGTGTGACTTATTGTGTAATCGAAATCTAGCTGATTTCTTTTAGTTTTCATGTGAATAACTTGACAATTTTCTTTATTCAGGGTCAATTGCCACTTTTCGCACCATAAAAAGATATCTTACCCAAATCAGTTTGCATTTCGTTTTGGTCATCTGATGACTTTACAAGACGGTAAATGACAGTATCATCTGCAAACAATCTAAGACGGCTACTCAGATTGTCTCCTATGTCGTTAATATAGATCAGGAACAATAGAGGGCCTATAACACTTCCTTGGAGAATGCCGGATATTGCTTCTGTTTTACTCGATTACTTTCCGTCTATTACTACGAACTATGACCTTTCTGACAGGAAATCACGAATCCAGTCGCACAACTGAGGCGATATTCCATAGCCACGCAGTTTGGTTAGAAGACGTTTGTGAGGAACGGTGTCGAAAGCCTCCAGGAAATCTAAAAATATGGAATCAATTTGACATCCCCTGTCGAAAGCACTCATTACTTCATTTGCATAAAGAGCTAGTTGTGTTTCACAAGAACGATATTTTCTGAATCCGTTCTATGTGTCAATAAACCGTTTTCTTCGAGGTACTTGTTTTTTGTGAAGGAGACAACTTTTTCGCAATAGAAAGATGACTATATCTCCAATGAAGAATACATAATAGTCTGATGCAGCTTAAATAAAATTTGAATATCTTTAAGCACGTGTATTTGTTATTACTTGAATGACATCAGTGGTGGCGAATTACGTAATTTTCGGTTACTATTTCTCGTCGAAATTAGATTTGTATCTACTTTTTTTTCTATCTTATAATGATAGGTTGACTGTGTTATTGAGATCTTATGTATAGGAGCTGTAACTTGAGGAAAACTTCTCGTCATTTATAAACAAATCAGGAAATATATAGTAGCTGAAAATGCTCCAGGGTATCTCGAACTTCTACTAAAACCAAGTGCTGCATATTGTAAAACTGGGATGACATCAAACATTTCACAGGCAAAAGTGGTTCGAACGATCCATTTTGCCTAATTGACACAAATCGTCGTTTTTTACAAGGCAGAACTGTCGAAAACGCCCAGTATTGGTTTGAACACCACAACAGTTTACAAGGTATGCTGGCACTGTCAAAGGTATAAGCCCTCACCTTCCTCCGACCTTGAACTAACCTACCCGACAAGTCACAGCGGGCTCTGCAGGTTGTTGTTGTTGTTGTTGTTGTTGTTGTCTTCAGTCCTGAGACTGGTTTGATGCAGCTCCCCATGCTACCCTATCCTGTGCAAGTTTCTTCATCTCCCAGTACCTACTGCAACTACATCCTTCTGAATCTGCTTAGTGTGTTCATCTCTTGGTCTCCCTCTACGATTTTTACCCTTCACGCTGCCCTCCAATGCTAAATTTGTGATCCCTTGATGCCTCAGAACATGTCCTACCAACCGGTCCCTTCTTCTCGTCAAGTTGTGCGGGGTATTTATTTATTTATTTATTTACTTGTAGCTGGCTCAAATGGCTCTGAGCACTATGGGACTCAACATCTTAGGTCATAAGTCCCCTAGAACTTAGAACTACTTAAACCGAACTAACCTAAGGACAGCACACACACCCATGCCCGAGGCAGGATTCGAACCTGCGACCGTAGCAGTCCCGCGGTTCCGGACTGCAGCGCCAGAACCGCTAGACCACCGCGGCCGGCTACTTGTAGCTATATGTGTGGTCCGTGGATCACGCTTGCTACAGTGTGCCAGGAGTCAGCCTTAAAAACTACAGTGCACGTTCTCAGCCAAAAATACGACAGTATGCTGATTTCTTAAGTTTTCTTTCTTACAGGCATACAGTGATTTATGCATACCGTAAGTATTTTTAACGACTCTCTCCCTCTCTCAAAGAAACACAGAAGTTCTTCTGTGGGTGGAAAGAATTGTCAAGCTGATGCGATTTCAGCTTACGTTTGAATTTTGCTGTGTAATAGTTTGTTTACATTTCTAGGTAGGTGTCCACACTAAGGCTTGATGATGCGTAATGTAAATCATTCCTCTTTCTAGTGCTACACTTATGACTGTTACTGTTTTCAAACTATGATTAATGAATGAGTAAATTAATGTGATACTGTTGGCAGTGTGCCCAACTGTTTAAAAAACTGTATACGAGAGGTTGTAAAACCCCTCTTACCTACTCCTTTGAATGACTGAAGCGTTGACTCAACTTGTGCTGCAATCGGACAGGTGAAAGGGGTTCGTTACATCAGATACGCAGGCAGCTGTTAAAGTGGATCATGGTGTCTAAACCAGTCTGCACACTAAGTGCTATATGTGCAGGGAACAGTATTTAACTATGATAAAATTCTCTCGGGCTTCCAGCCGCGTCACAGCGGTTTGAACTGCTCAACCTTTCGGCCGAGTGCTGCTCGGCCATTTCCAAGTGCTGACTGTCGAATGACTGCTGCTGCCACCCCTTCAGTGACGTCACTATTGCTCACTATAATGTTCTCGTTGCGCGCTTGCCGCGCCCACTTCAGCGTTCCGACGGCCGGGTTCCAAACTGTGCATAGCTGCAAACCGCCGTCTTTATTGAGGGTATTGTCAACTTTTATCTCGATCACTTCTTTTATTACGCTATCCCAGAATCCATTAGCACGTGTAAATAACAGATGTCTCGGCAAAGGCAATACGGTATCCGTTTTCTAGAGCACGTTCGGCCACCGCCGATTTCTCAGGATACCGTAGGCGGAAACATTTCTCGTGTTGTACAGAGAGCCATTCAATAGTACACACAATCTGTCGGACAAATAACTATCCACACCCACAAGGTATTTTATCTACTCCTGGTATTCTAAGACCTACATCGTCTTTTAGAGGCCTCATTAGTTGTCGAATTTTAGCTGGGGTCCTGAAGACTGAATCGACTTTATATGGATATGGTGTCTGTTCTTTAGAACAACGCCATTGATGCCATGCAGCCGCCTAGAACGAAATTAGAATTATATATTAATACCTTCAGCTGCTGACGGGCGTTGATATATGTCAACTGGGACAGGTGAAAACGTGTGCCCCGACCGAGACTCGAACCCGGGATCTCCTGCTTACATGGCAGCGTTCTGAGCCACCCAGAGCACAGAGGATAGTGCGACTGCAGGGACTATCTCGCCCACGCCTCCCGCAAGACTCACATTCTCACCTTGTATGTCCACACACTACATTCGTAGTGTCCCTACCCAACACACTCATTACTCGTGGAAGAGATTCTTATATGTCCGAGAGAACAGATACCATATCCATATAAATATATAGTTCGGCAATACCGGCCACGACCTTCTTCTTCTGTGTGGATGCACACATATTCACCAAACTCTTACGGGACTTGGTAAGAATGTCTTCCACGAGTAATGAGTGTGTTGGGTAGGGACACTACGAATGTAGTGTGTGGACATACAAGGTGAGAATGTGGGGCTCGCGTGAGGCATGCGCGAGATAGTCCCTGCAGTCGTACTATCCTCTATGCCCTCGGTGGCTCAGATGGAGAGGTGAACAGGAGATTCCTGGTTCGAGTCCTGGTCGGCGCACACATTTTCACCTGTCCCCGTTGATACATATCAACGCCCTTCAGCAGCTGAAGGTATCAATATAATTCTAATTTCGAATCGATTTTATGTCTTTTTAGGAGCTGACTAATCTTTCCTGTTAGTGAGGTACAGAACGGCAAAAACACGAGCTTCTTCGTGTCTTCATTGGGGGTCTTCTGCTTACGTTTCTTCAGCAACATGGCTTGCGAAAACTAGCGGTTGTTGTTGCTGTTTGTCTTGAATATTTTTCGTAAGTGGCTCAGTCAGTTCTGAAGCTACCACCATCTGAAACGGCTTCTGCTTGATGCATCAGGTTCCTCAAAATAGAAGTTTTCTGGTGCTAGCGGGTAGCATGTAGGTATCAGTCTGTGTGGGTGGGTTTCTGGTAAACACTGTGGATAAGACATTCAATTTCTTTGCAGTGAATGAGGACGTCAAGGATAGGCAAGGCACCATCTGTCTCTACCTCCGCCATGAAGTTGGTGTTGTCACGGATGCTGTTGATGTGGTCCAAGAGTTCTCCCAGCTTCCCACGTCCGTGAGACCAGACAACAAACTTGTCGTCGACGTAACGATAAAAGCAATTGTGTCCAGGATGAGGCATCTTGCCGAAGAAATGTAAGCAGAAAGTTTCGAGGACGATACATAACAGCTTGCGTTATCACCGTTCTATAGCTCAGTAATAGGAAAGATAAGCCGGCTCCTAAAGAGGCATAAAATCGTTTCGACCTTCAGGGCCTCAGCGAAAATTTGACAATTAATGAGGTCCGTGGAAGACAAAGTAGATCTCAGAACACCTGGAGTCTATAAAATAATGTGTGGGTCTGGACAGTTTTATGACAGACAGAGTGTGTGTGCTATTGAACAGCGTCGTGTCGAACACGAGTTTACATCTACGGCACCCTTATATAAATCAGTGGTGGCGGACCGTGCTCTAGGAAACGGCATTTGCCGAGAGATCTGCTGTTACACAGACTAATAGTATATGGGACAGCATCACAAAAGAAGCGATCGAGTTGAAAATTTGTGAGAGCGCACTCAATAAAGACGGCGATTTGCAAGTAAGCGTGGCTTGGGACCCGCCATCGGAATGTTAAAGTGGGCGCAAAGTGCAAATCGAGAACATTACTTTATATGGCGCTGGAACGAGCACCAGTGACGTCACAGAAGGCAACATGGCTATGCATGGGCGGCAGCGGCGATCATTGGACAGTCACCAGAGCAGCAGTTGGTCATCAGCTCGTGGGTTTCAAACCACTTGACATGGCTGGGAGCGAAACTATGCATTCAGCCTCTCTGACTTCAAACATTGGTCATTCCCCTTATCAACAACGTAAGTCAGTTCCTTCCAACTATTTCATGCAAAAACATTTAACTTATTTATTTACTTCTCTCAGAATTTCACAGGCGGGTGAGTTAGCATACAGGTTACTCAGAATGCTTAAATAATAAGTGTATGGCAGACAACATTAGAGGTTCTTGTTTGCTTGTTGAGATGGGATTCAGATAGTGAGGAGGCAGTCATAAATGGAATGACTTGCCGGTGCACAACCGACACACACGTTTACGGTGTCACTGATCTGCTTGCAGCTCCAACGGCTTCCTGATCTGGCTGCCGGAGCTGCTGAACCGCGTGGGCCAGTACCGCGACCTCTACCCAGACCAGACCGCCACTGTGTGTGACGTCATCGCCGTCATGGCTGACCAGGCGGCGTCTCCCGTGTCGCTGGGACCCTCACAGCCCGACTACTACAGGTGACCACGCCAAAGATTCGCCAATACTGTATCATGCTAAGGCATCCACAACTTATACGTATACATAAGCACACTGGCGGGGAAAATATCGCAAGACCAAAAAATAATTAACACAGAGCAATGAAATTTCCAGAACACAATTGTTTGGCTAACATATGTAAGTGATTAACATTGCAGGATCACAGTTTAATGTAAGCGCGAGCTAAGCTATTGAAATATGAAATGCTGGTACATTAATAACCGATGTAACTGCCAGACTATTGAATGCAAGCAAGCAAACGTACATGCATCATGTTGTACTGTGCCGGATGTCAGTTTGTAGACGGCTGGAGTGGCCGCGCGGTTCCAGGCACTACAGTCTGGAACCGCACGACTGCTACTGTCGCAGGTCCGAAATCTGCCTCGGGCATGGATGTGTGTGATGTCCTTAGGTTAGTTAGGTTTAAGCAGTTCTAAGTTCTAGGGGACTGATGACCTCAGATGTTAGGTCCCATAGCGCTCAGAGCCATTTGTCAGTTTGTGGGATGGAGTTCCATGACTGTTGCACTTGATTGGTCAATACGTGGACGGTTAATATTGGCTGTGGACGACGCTGGAGTTGTCGTCTGATGATGAACCACATGTGCTCGATTGGAGACAGATCTGGTGAACGAGAAGGCCAGGGCAACACATCGACACTCTGCAGAGCATGTTGTGTTACAACAGCGACATGTAAGCGAGTGTTATCCTGTTGGAGAATACCCCTTGGAAAGCTGTCCACAAATGGCAGCATCACAGTGATATGCCCGATAAACCCGCTGGGCAGAACAGGTGATTAGGATTGTGGAAAGGGCCAAGAAGGTGTCGGCCAGTTTCACCCTAAAATTGTAATTTATTGTAATTTAGTAACACATTTACAACCACACTTTTACAACTACGAGTTTCAAACTCCAAATCTTTCATGGCTGATGGCCTCCAAACAAGAAATCTTAAAAATCAACAAGGTAAATTTCAAGTGACTGAAGACACGCAGTTACAATTACAAAATAAAATATACATATATCACAGCTAGGCAGAAAGACTAAAGGCAAAAGTGGATAGACAAACATAAACAAGATGCAATACAAATGGCTGAAGGCCCACAATAAAATTTTCAAGATTTTAAAATAAATTAACATAACCATTCAAAGCCAGAAGGCCGCAATGTTTTTGCTTAAAGGGTAATTTTAAGAATAAGGTTTTAAGCAGCTGAAGGCCCACACTTGATCTTCCAAAATTCAAAATACCATAAAACTTTAAGGGCAGAAGGCCGCAATGTTTAAGCTTAAAAGGTAATTTTAATAATAAGATTGCAAGCGGCTGAAGGACCACAATTAATTTTCCAAAATTTTAAAAAAATATAACCATAAGCGTTAAGTAGCTGAAACTGCACTTAAAAAAAAAAAGGACAACACAACGGCACTTGCCAGAATTCAAACATACTTATAAGTGGGTGAAGACCTTTAATTTACATAAAACACAGCAAAACCAAGAATTTTTTAAATCATTGGCTATGATACATTATAAACAGACAATTAAACACCGGTGAGGAAGACAGTAAAGACAACGGCAGTCAGAAGCGTCCAGGGGGGAGTTCAATCTGCCCTCGTTCACTCTGGTGAGACAGGTGGTGAGCCCAACTACACTTGATCCGTCGGAACACAACCAGGGGACAGCCACGGACCGACCGACAAAACGACTTGCTCACCAACAATCGGTACATGAGAGCTCAAACACAAAATGTTACGGACATAATCATCCACAGTCAAATATGCATATGAATTAAGCTGCCAAAACTACACGCCGTGTTGGACAGCGACAACAGGTGAGGAAAGGACGCTGCCTGAAATTACGTTAGTGGCCAGGGCAGGTAACCGGAATACTAACGGCCATAAGGTAGAAAATTCCACTGGTGCACTTTACTTGTAGTGAACCAATATAGTTAATTCTACCGCATGACGGCTGAATTTTAGCAATACAAACACTCGGTGTTGCTCACAGGAAAACCTCCACAACAGCGAACCACCGAAACGAATCACACAACATGAATGGACGTGGCTTGGGTACTTGAAACCACTACTCAACTTTGACGTCCTGGCTCGGTGAGCCACCAAGCTCGTAGCGATCAGACAGCTGCACACACGCTCCGACACTGCACAGGGACCGCCAGCGGACCCAGCCGACCACACCGCGCGGAGATATGCTCCCTGGTTCGCAGCAACCGACCGACTCCTCTCAGAATGCCGACAACATCTAGAAAAGTCGTTAGTGGAAATACCGCCAACTACACACACAACCCGACAAGCACTTGAACGAAGACCTGAACGATACCCAACAGTAACTAAGCACGCACGAAGACAAATCGGGAGTCGATGCACACACACACACACACACACACACACACACACACACACACACACACACACAGCCGACTCACGAACGATCGGCGAGCCAAAACGCGTCGTCCGGTAGACAACCGACCGACTATTCAACAAGACCGTGGCCCGGCTGAAGTGATGCATGTCGGCAATGGTCGGGCGAGCCGTGTCGACGCAGACCTCGCTGCTGCTCCAACCCGACTGCACCAGTGCCGCACTGCAACTCCCCGACTGGCAGGTCCGGACTGCGCTCCAGACGCGTTCCAACTGGCTGGCAGCCCGAACTCGCGACCCGAACTGGCTTATGACAGACAACGACCGGGAAGTAATAGCAGTCGTGCAAAGATACTACGAGAGGGGATATATCGATACGCGCTGCTAGCGCCGGTCACGGTCAGGCAAAGCAGCAACTCAGTGACAGTAGTAATTTAAATTAACGTAGTGAGGTGGAAGTACGTTAAAAACAGGGTGTAAAACACATGATGGGGGGAACACGAGCCACGCACGGCTCAGACAGGTCTAATCAACAGGCTGGACTATAAATTTTGCGGTTTTTCTGGGATAACCGCAAGAGTGCTCCTGCTGTCATACGAAATCAGACCCTGGAACATAATTCCAGGTGTGGATCCGGTGGGTCTAACACGCAGGTTGGCTGCAGGCCCTCAACTGGCCCCCTCATAACCGACACTCGTCCATCACTGGCACTGAGGCAGAACCAGCTTTCATCAGAAAACACGACAGTAATTTTGGAAATTTGTGGTCAGGTCTTATGGGACCAAACTGCTGAGGTCTTCGGCCCCTATGCGTACACACTACTTAATGTAACCTAAACTAACTTACGCCATGGACAACACACACCCAACCCCGAGGGAGGACTCAAACCTCCGACGGGGAGAGCCGCACGGATCGTGACAAGGCGCTATAGACCGCACGGCAAAACACGACAGACCTCCACCCTGCCCTCCAGTGAACTCTCGCTTGACAACACTGAAGTCACAGACAGCGGTGGTTCTAGCTCAGAGGAATGCACGCTACAGGGTGTCTGCAGGTGCCAACTGATGCTCAGATTGCTGCTGCAGATGCAGTATGATGCGCCGGAGCCATACGGTGAACACGATGGCTTTCCATCTCGGTAGTGTCACACTGCCGCCCGGAGCCCCACTGCATACTCCTAGCTAAGGTAAGAGCATATGGGACTGGTTCCCAAGTATGTGAGTGGCTCGAAGACTTCTTAAGTAATAGGACCCAGTACGTTGTCCTCGATGGTGAGTGTTCATCGGAGGTGAGGGTATCATCTGGAGTGCCCCAGGGAAGTGTGGTAGGTCCACTGTTGTTTTCTATCTACATAAATGATCTCTTGGATGGGGTGGATAGCAATGTGCGGCTGTTTGCTGATGATGCTGTGGTGTACGGGAAGGTGTCGTCGTTGAGTGACTGTAGGAGGATACAAGATGACTCGGACAGAATTTGTGATTGATGTAAAGAATGGCAGCTAACACTAAATATAGATAAATGTACATTACTGCAGATGAATAGGAAAAAGAATCCTGTAATGTCTGAATACCCCATTAGTAGTGTAGCGCTTGACACAGTCACGTCGATTAAATATTTGGGCGTAACATTGCAGAGCGATATGAAGTGGGACAAGCATTTAATGGCAGTTGTGGGGAAGGCGGATAGTCGTCTTCGGTTCATTGGTAGAATTTTGGGAAGATGTGGTTCATCTGTAAAGGAGACCGCTTATAAAATACTAATACGACCTATTCTTGAGTACTGCTCCAGCGTTTGGGATTCCTATCAGGTCGGATTGAGGGAGGGCATAGAAGAAATTCAGAGGCGGGGTGCTAGATTTGTTACTCGTAGGTTTGATCATCAAAGCGAGTGTTACGGAAATGCTTCAGGAACTCCGGTGGGAGTCTCTAGAGGAAAGGAGGCGTTCTTTTCGTGAATCGCTATTGAGGAAATTTAGAGAACCAGCATTTGAGGCTGACTGCAGTACAATTTTACTGCCGCCAACTTACATTTTGCGGAAAGACTACAAAGATAAGAGAGATTAGGGCTCGTACAGAGGCATATAGGCAGTCATTCTTCCCTCGTTCTGTTTGGGAGTGGAACATAGAGAGAAGATGCTAGTTGTGGTACGAGGTACCCACCGACACGCACCGTATGGTGGATTGCGGAGCATGTATGTAGATGTAGATGTAGATGTAGATCTCGCGACCGTACGTTCTCGTGACCACCGCTGTCACCAATCATGTACAATGGCTACATTCCTGCCAAGTCCTTCTGCGGTACCGCAGCAGGAACATCGAGCTTCTCATGGCCCTAATACACGACCTCGTTCGAACTCAGTGAGGTGTTGATAATCGCGTCGTTCTCGCCTTAAAGGTATTCTTGACTAACATCAACTCACCGTGTCCAATGTCAGAGCTAACTAACACTCAAGATAGTTACAGCGCATATTTAGAGCAAGCCTGATTTGCATCCTCATTACGGCGAGCGACTGGCGCGAAATATGAACAGACATGTTTCAGATGTAGAAACACGCCTACCAACTTTCGTTTATGTTTCACAACCCCTTCTTCGTGTTGCTATTTTCTTCCGTCAGTGTATATTTACAGAGCACATGTACGGGTGGAATAAAAACACATGAAAACGTAGTTTCGCAAGTCTTGGTTGTAATTTAGTAACGCTAATTACCTGAAAAAATGTGGAAAAATTGATGAAAGTTGAACTGGGGGAAAGATGAAACAGATGAAGATATACCGACCGTATGAATTGTCTTCGATGATAAGGTGAAGGAAGCTACCCAATACTTACAGTGTAAGTACATCTAGGAAAATTGTCACTCTCATACAGAGATAACTAACTGGGAGCAACAGGTTTTCTTCAGTGCCTAGAGAACCGATATCGTCGTTGTAAGGAAGCTGTAACTGAGAAGGAAGTGAGACAGGGCTGTAGCCTATCTCCAGTGTTATTCATTCTGTGCATTGAGCCAGCAGTAAATGACATCAAGAGAAAATAAGGGAACGTATTATTAAAGTTAAGAGCAAAAAAAAAAAAAAAACTTTGAGTTTGGCGATGAGACTGAAATTCTGACAGAGACGAGAAAGACTTGGAGGATTACATTACACGATGAACATCAACAGATGTAGAGCAGGGATAATGCTGTACAGTAATATAATATCAGCTGGTACTGGAGGATTTAGATCGCACAAGTAATTGGTATTAAAGTACAGACTACCAAAAACAAGAAATACTCGTCTTGCCAAGAGAAAATTGTTAACATGAAATACAAGCTTAAATATGAAGAAGTCTTTCCTGAAAATATTTATTTGCAGTGCAGTCCTTTGTTGAACTGAAACCTGCAAGAAGAATGCAACTGAATCGTTTGATACCTGGTACTGCAGCAGCACCATGAGGATTAGATGGCGATCATTTTTTTTCTTTCAAGGATTGGGCTGATGTCTGTTTCGAAGTCACAAACGAACAAAATCATTCCCCATCTTTTTCGAGGTCTTCCGATATCTCTTACCCCATTCGGCGTATAGTTCAGGATCTTCTTGGACATTATGTTAATTGGTGGTTCTCATGAGATGATGCCTCCAATTTTCACGACGTTTTTGAATTGTTTCATTCACATTAAAAATATTTAATTATGTTGTAATATCCTCATTTCTAATCGTGTCTCTTCTTGTGCAGCCTTCCGTCTTTCTTAGGAACCTCATCTCCTACAGAGGTAGGAAGCGATTAGAAGAAATAAATATCAACCAAGGTGTTAGACACCCACCATTTTTAATTTCTACAGTGACTTCGTTCTTCATAAATGGAAATGTACGGTAAAAAAAAGGAATGACGAACATCTGAATGTACTTTTTTTGCAGATGATATCGTTGTTAATCAGAAGAATGAAGATGACCTCCAATGATACCAACTGAATGAAATATGCGAGAAATACAACTTCACGATTTTTGGCAATAAAATGAAAATAATAATATTCCGAGCAAAATATCCAGTGAGAACAAAAGTTGTTTTCGGAGATTCAGTTTTAGAACAAGTCTCTCAAACCTCGTGTTTAACCTGACTGTGGTACTGAAAATAAAATAGGCACACTCCAAAATGTCTTTGGTACCATTAGCAGAATATTGGGCCATAAATTACAAAAAGAGATCATCATGAGATTCTATAAAGTGATGACGATTCATGTTTCATCCTATGGACTCAACCAAGGGATATCTTCAGAAATCTGATCCAGAGCCGTAAAACAATAGTTAATTTGGCGCTGGAGGGAAGTGTGGAGGACAAAAATTGCAGACTAAAGCTTGCCTACAGTAAACTGGCTCAATTACTTGTAGGCAGGAGAGATGAAGAGTCTTGCACAGGATAGATTAACGTGATGAGGTGAATCAAACAGCAGAGTACATTATATCGTACACCTGTTTTATGTTTTTAAATCTATATACGTTTAAGGTATTGAGTCACACAGTCCTTCGAACCTGATGAATTAATTTAAATTAAGATTCCGTGTCTAGCGATCTCGATTTGTAAGGCAAATTAAACTATTAATTCCCTTCTGTGAGCTCGTCGACTTTTATCGGATAGTTAACCTGACAAGTGTCCACCAGTGTCAACACAGCAGCTTAAACTCACGACGACCGTTCAACGTACACACTGTGTTGCAGTCAGTTTTTCGACGCGCTGGGTTCCATGGCGGCCAACTGGACAGAGCCGGACGCCGGTGCCAACGTGACGGCAGAGGCGCTCGCGTCTGTGCTGGGGAACAGCTCCTGGTCGGAAGAGGCGACCCTCGCCGCTGGAGCGGAAGCTGCGGCTCCAGGAGCGGCGTCGTGCGTGGCCACCGTGAGTGCGGCCAGCTTCCAGAACTCCCTCATCACGGGGGCGGGGTCGGCCGTCGCCTACGTCTCCGTCAGCTTCATCATCAGGGTCGTCACCAAGAAGACCATCATCAGTAAGTAGGCGCGCTCGCATCGCGGTCTTCAGTCTGAAGGCTGGTCTGATGCTGTTGCCCACGGAAGTCTGTCCTGCGCGAGCCTCCACGTCTCTGAATAGCCAGTGCAACCTACGTCTCTTTGAACCCGCTTTTTGTGGTCCTGTGCTGATTCCATCCACAGTTTTCATCCCGGACACGTCGCTCCACTATCAGGTTGACTATTGCTTGATGACCTTCGATGTGTCCTACAAAAAGATCTACATCTACATTTATACTCCGCAAGCCACCCAACGGCGTGTGGCAGAGACCACTTTACGTGCCACCGTCATTACCTCCCTTTCCTGTTCCACTCGCGTATGGTTCGCGGGAAGAACGACTGTCTGAAAGCCTCCGTGCGTGCTCGAATCTCTGTAATTTTACATTCGTGATCTCCTCGGGCGGTATAAGTAGGGGGAAGCAATATATTCCATACCTCATCCAAAAACGCACCCTCTCGAAACCTGGCGAGCAAGCTACACCGCGATGCAGAGCGCCTCTCTTGCAGAGCCTGCCACTTGAGTTTGTTAAACATCTCCGTAACGCTATCACGCGCTATCACGCATCATCCGCGAAAAGCCGCATGGAACCCGATCTGGCACGGATCCCACACTGATGAGCAATGCTCAAGTATAGGTCGGACGAGTGTTTTGTAAGCCACCTCCTTTGTTGATGGACTACATTTTCTAAGGACTCTCCCAATGAATCTCAACCTGGCACCCTCCTTACCAACAATTAATTTTACGTTCCACTTCAAATCGTTCCGTACCCATACTCCCAGATATTTTACAGAAGTAACCGCTACCAGTGTTTGTTCCGCTATCATATAGTCATACAATAAAGAATCCTTCTTTCAATTTATTCGCAATATGTTACATTTGTCTATGTTAAGGGCCAGTTGCCACTCCCTGCACCAACTGCCTATCCGCTGCAGATCTTCCTGCACTTCGCTGCAATTTTCTAATGCTGCAACTTCTCTGTATACTACAGCATCATCCGCGAAAAGCCGCATGGAACTTCCGACACTATCTACTAGGTCATTTATATATATTCCTTCAGTCAAACACGGATATAAATTGCTTTTCTAACCAATACGAATCAGTACCTCGCCACTACTTATCAGATATATCCATCCAAATTCCAGCACTCTTGCCAGGACAACATCTCAAAAATTTCTATTCTCTTCTCGTCTGTAATGTTTCTCGTCGCCGACGGCAGTGACCGAGTGGTTCTAGGCGCTTCAGTCCGAAACCACGCTGATGCTGCGGTCGCAGGTTCGAATCCTGCCTCGGTTACGGATGTGTGTGATGTCCTTAGGTTAGTTAGGTTTAAGTAGTTCTAAGAAACGTCCCCTTTGAAAATTTATACATGACTGTGCTTAAACTGACACACAATATTTTTGGCGCAACGCAATCTGACTTTCAATAATCCCTACAAAAGAATGGCCCTGACTAACATTATGCTATACCTTTCACAAATCGCTTACCTCACCAAAAATCTTCGTTACTCGAACTACTGCAATACAGCGAGCTCCACTACTGCCAGCTAAATAAAAGATTCAAACTACTGAAGGCACTAACTACTGATAGGCATACTTAGCAAATGAAAGATTTTAATAGAGAATAAACGGTGTATTTACCTCAATAGTGTTCAAAAGTCATAACGTATATAGCAGTTCATGATATCCAGTATTACAAATTTCAAAACTCCGCCATCTCTCTCCTCACATCCACCACTGCTGGCGGCTCACCTCCAACTGCGCAACGCTACGCGCTGTTCACATCCAGCTGCCGCTGCCCAACACTACAATGGCAGACAACAATGCAAACTAGCCACAGACGTTACACAGCACAGCCAGTAATTTTCATACAGAGCGCTATGTGGCGTTACCAATAAAAAAACCTATACAGTCTACTTACAGTTCTAAGTTCTAGGGGACTGATGACCTTAGATGTTAAGTACCATAGTGCTTAGAGCCATTTGAAAAATTTTTTTGTTTCTCGTCGACACTTCACTTCCGTATACACTGAGGTGACAAAAGACCCTTGTATCGTATCGGACCTCCTTTTCCCCGGCGTAATGGCGCAATTTGACATGGCGTGGACTCAACAAGTCGCTGGAAGTCCCCTGCAGAAGTACTGAGCCACACTGCCAATCGCGAAAGTGTTGGCGTCAAAGGGTGTCGTGCACGAACTGACTGCTCAATTATGTTCCACAAATGTTCGATAGGATTCATGTCGGGCGACCTGGTTGGCCTAGTCAATAGCTCGAATGGCCCAGAACGTTCTTTAAACCAATCGCGAAGAATGGTGGCCCGGTGACATAGCGCACTGTCATTTATAAAAATTCCATAGTTGTTTGGCAACATGAAGTTCACGAACGGCTGCAAATGGTCTACAAGCAGCCCAGCATAACCATTTCCAGGCAATAGTCGGTTAACTTACGCCAGAGGACACAGCCCACTCCTTGTAAACACTGCTGGCACCATTATGGAGCCACCACCAGCTTGCGCAGTACCCTGTCGACAACCTGGGTCTATGTTTTCCTGTGGTCTGTGCTACACTCTAACAATACCGTCAGCTCTTGTCATCTGAAATCGGGACTCGTCTGACGACGCCACGGTTTTCCAGTCACCTAGGGTCCAACCGGTATGGTCACGAGCCCTGCAGGGGCGCTGCACGGGCTGTCGTGTCCATTAACGCCAAATTTCGCTTCACTGTCCGAACGGATACGTCCGATTACTTCATGCAGTGTTGCTTGTCTGTTAGCAACTCCTACACACGCAAATGCCGCTGCCCTCGGTCGTTAAGTGAAGGCCGTCGGCCACTGCGTTGTCGGTGGTGAAGAGGAAATGCCTGAAATTCCGATTTTTCTTCAACCTTAATTCCCATTTCATATTTCTCCTTGGTTTTCTTTACTGCTCGCCCAGAATACAGTTTAAATGACTTGGAGGATAGGTTACAACGTCTTCTGACTCCCTTCTCGACCACTGGCTCCCTTTCGTGTCCTTGGACTTTGGTAACTAATCTGGTTCCTGTACAAGTTGTACATAACCTTTCGCTCCTGTAATTTCTCGCCCTAGTAGCTACAAACGTTATGATGTACCTCCTAACATTCTTACACGTTCCGGAGTTCAGGTAAGAGTTTCGAAATTCAAAAGCGTGCAACACAAAGCGTTTGGTGTGTGAAATCAGCAACGTGTTTCATAATCACGTTCTAAGAACTCTGTATACTGAACAAGTACATTTGTTTTTCAAGGAATGTAAACGTAACTAGTATACCTCTGACTGTCTAGCCTTGCGCAGGTTTCACAGCCATAAAACGTTTCATTGGTGTGCCTCTCTCTTTATGCATTAAAATTATTTATTTATAAAAGTCATGCTCACAATTTTCAAGTGGAACACTGCGAAAGTACCGTGCTTCAGCACATGTCAAAATTTAAAAATACCAGAAATTGGATTATCTTTTCGCCATATCGTCTATCTTAATGAATGAATTTTTCCAAAATTAAAAATTGTGCCAATAATACTCTGAACTCGTGCAAAGAACTTCAGTATCAGTAACAATAAAACCTAACCAAGTGTGGCGTCGCCAGCTAGATTCAAAGGTCAAGTGAACTACGAGTGCTAGCCGAGAGGTAGCGCTAGTGAGGAATACGTTGTCTTCTTTTTTTTCTCGTCATATAAATTAAAATGACAAACAGATTTTATAATTACATACTCCTTAAGTCACATTATAAAATTTATTTAAAATTTGGTGTGTGAATTATTACTTTGGACGACTGGTAAAGAGTTAATAGCAGTTCTCATGCTTATCTAACTTTAATCTGAAACACAGATTTGACAGTGGAAGTTGTCGAAACGTTGTAATAAATAAAAATATGTTAAACGATCCTAAAAACTACTAGAAGAGAATTGAATGTATTAATTTCTAGAAAAAGTCGAAAAATACAACCGTATATGACTCAACCATCTGCTGCCAGTGAGAACTGATGTCTTGCGTTATCACAGGAGACTTGGACTGATGGACCGGAACAGGCCTGTGGACGTACCCAGCGAAGCCCACCTCGACCAGAATTATTACACCAGTATCTGTACTCTGCAAACTACTGTCAAGTGTATGATAGAAGGTACTTCCCACAGTTCCAATTATTAGGGCTTCTTCCTGTCCCATTTACGTATGATGCACAGGCAGTATGATTGTTTATCTCCTCCGTGTGCGCCGTAATTAATCCAATCGTCTTCATAACCCCTACGAGAGAAATATGTAAGAGGCTTCGGTATATTCCTTGATTCTTCATTTAATATTGTAGGAATATATTTTCAGGAAGTGACGCCCCACAGCTCTTACATATTTTAAAAATGTCATATTATACCTCGATTTGCTGGAAAAAGACTTTATGTATACAACCAGTTTCAGTTGTTTGACCATAATCAGGTTCATAAAAGTATCCACAGCGTCATGTAAGGCGAAATATAAATTCCTTGTCGTCGGGTAATAAAATCATGAGAAATACACTGTTATCGTGTTGTAATACAAATTACGTCCTCAGTCTATGAAGACTGACGACGTAATTTCTATTACGACACGATAACAGTGTATTGTTCACGGTTTTATTACCTGACGGCACCAATTCTATATTTCGAAATTGATTGTATAAATAAAGTATTTAAGTAGCAATTCAGGGCATTACTATGACATTTTCAGAATTTGTAACCAGGGTTTCGTTCGGTAGTTTGCGTGTGTCTTCAGCCATCTGTCAGTTCAGTTTGTTCGTCGCCTCCGTGACTCGCTCGTTTGCGTCGAACGACTCTGCCACCATTTGTGCTTGTCTTCTTCGTGCACGTTCAATTCTCCCAGTCAGTCCTATTTGGTAGGGTTCCCGCACCCTTGAGCAGTATTCTAGCACGGGTGGCAGATCTAAATCTACATCCACACGCCCCGCAAGCTATTGGGCTGTGTATGGCGAAGGGTACTTTCTGTACTCAGCCGGCCGCGGTAGCCATGCGGTTCTAGGCGCTCAGTCAGGAACCGCGCGACTGCTACGGTCGCAGGTTCGAATTCTGCCTCGGGCATGGATGTGTGTGACGTCCTTAGGTTAGTTAGGTTTAAGTAGTTCTAAGTTCTGGGGGACTGATGACCACAGATGTTAAGTCCCATAGTGCTCAGAGCCATTTGAACCATTTTTTTTTTTTGTACCCCTCTCACTTCCCCCCTCTGCCGTTCCAGTCGCGAGTAGCTCGCCGCAAGAATAATTACCGGAAGTCTTAAGTGTGGCCTTAAAGCTCTCTAATTGTGCCTTCATGCTCTTTTCGCGAGATTTACGTAAGAGGAAGCAACATATTAGTTGACTCTTGTAGGAACATTCGCTCTCTGGACTTTAACTGTAAGCCACACCGCGACGCAGAACGCCTCTCTTGCAGCGTCTGCCACTGGATTTCGTTGAACATCTCTTACTAAATGAGCCGGTAACAAAACGTGCTCCTCTTCTTTGGATCTTCCACTATTTCCTCTACAAAGCCTATCTGGCACGGTCCCCACACCGAAGAGCAATGTTCAAGTATTGACTGAACGAATGTTTTGGAAGCTACTTCTTTTGTTGACGGACTACATTTCCTGAGGATTCTTCGAGTGGTTTTGTCTGGCATCTGCCTTATTCGGGACTATATTTATGTGGTCGTTCCACCTTAAATCGCTCCGTATGCATACCCCTAGATACTTTATGGAATTAACTGCTTCCAGTGATTGTTCTGCAGTCATGTAATCATGCAATACAAGGTCTTTCTCTGTTGCTATTAGTTAACCATCTTTATCTGACTGCAATTTAATTAAAAGAATTTATTTATAAAGCATCTTCCGTGGTTATTCTCCAAAGTGGATACATACTTTCGTACATTTTTTGTTGTTTTAGCTTAAAAACAGCGTTTCGTTTATAAAGTTGGTGTGCAAGTTATTTACGGCGTTTCTTTGCATATTCTGCTCCTTCCCTACTTGCTAGCAGGGGTTGACGACAAAAGGCTTCGATACGCATTTGCACTTGGCAGGTTTTGCCATTGTGCAGTATTTCTTATGCTGCATTATTTACACTCCACTTTTGTCAACTGTTTCTCGTTCCGCACAGTAACAGTGTTTATGTCTATTCGTTTGTTTTCGTTCACGCTGTGAGTGTGACCAACCTGTGAAAAAAGGCATACAGACTTATATCTGCATAGCCACAGCTTCCATCATCCGTCTCAGAAGAGAGCTATGCTCTATACTTTACTACCCAGAGCCGGGACTACACTCCTGGAAATGGAAAAAAGAACACATTGACACCGGTGTGTCAGACCCACCATACTTGCTCCGGACACTGCGAGAGGGCTGTACAAGCAATGATCACACGCACGGCACAGCGGACACACCAGGAACCGCGGTGTTGGCCGTCGAATGGCGCTAGCTGCGCAGCATTTGTGCACCGCCGCCGTCAGTGTCAGCCAGTTTGCCGTGGCATACGGAGCTCCATCGCAGTCTTTAACACTGGTAGCATGCCGCGACAGCGTGGACGTGAACCGTATCTGCAGTTGACGGACTGAGCGAGGGCGTATAGTGGGTATGCGGGAGGCCGGGTGGACGTACCGCCGAATTGCTCAACACGTGGGGCGTGAGGTCTCCACAGTACATCGATGTTGTCGCCAGTGGTCGGCGGAAGGTGCACGTGCCCGTCGACCTGGGACCGGACCGCAGCGACGCACGGATGCACGCCAAGACCGTAGGATCCTACGCAGTGCCGTAGGGGACCGCACCGCCACTTCCCAGCAAATTAGGGACACTGTTGCTCCTGGGGTATCGGCGAGGACCATTCGCAACCGTCTCCATGAAGCTGGGCTACGGTCCCGCACACCGTTAGGCCGTCTTCCGCTCACGCCCCAACATCGTGCAGCCCGCCTCCAGTGGTGTCGCGACAGGCGTGAATGGAGGGACGAATGGAGACGTGTCGTCTTCAGCGATGAGAGTCGCTTCTGCCTTGGTGCCAATGATGGTCGTATGCGTGTTTGGCGCCGTGCAGGTGAGCGCCACAATCAGGACTGCATACGACCGAGGCACACAGGGCCAATACCCGGCATCATGGTGTGGGGAGCGATCTCCTACACTGGCCGTACACCACTGGTGATCGTCGAGGGGACACTGAATAGTGCACGGTACATCCAAACCGTCATCGAACCCATCGTTCTACTATTCCTAGATCGGCAAGGGAACTTGCTGTTCCAACAGGACAATGCACGTCCGCATGTATCCCGTGCCACCCAACGTGCTCTAGAAGGTGTAAGTCAACTACCCTGGCCAGCAAGATCTCCGGATCTGTCCCCCATTGAGCATGTTTGGGACTGGATGAAGCGTCGTCTCACGCGGTCTGCACGTCCAGCACGAACGCTGGTCCAACTGAGGCGCCAGGTGGAAATGGCATGGCAGGCCGTTCCACAGGACTACATCCAGCATCTCTACGATCGTCTCCATGGGAGAATAGCAGCCTGCATTGCTGCGAAAGGTGGATATACACTGTACTATTGCCGACATTGTGCATGCTCTGTTGCCTGTGTCTATGTGCCTGTGGTTCTGTCAGTGTGATCATGTGATGTATCTGACCCCAGGAATGTGTCAATAAAGTTTCCCCTTCCTGGGACAATGAATTCACGGTGTTCTTATTTCAATTTCCAGGAGTGTATTTGCGACAAGGACCACCTCAGTCCCGAGATTAACTATTTGACGACTGTTTTCAAGAGGAATGGTTATTCTGCCGGTGAAATTAAATCAGTATTGTCCAAGAAAGTAAGACACGATGTCGTCCATAAACAAGAAGATGACCAACACATAGCGCGGCTTCCATTTTGCGGTGCTACAACAAGCAAGATAGGCAGAGTCCTAAAGAGGCAAGGAATAAAACCAGTTTTCCGGCCACCTAGGAAAATTAAGGAAATGTTGAGACCAGTCAAAGATAGTCTCCGCTTAAGAGTGCCGGGAATTTATACTATTCCTTGCGAATGCGGCAAGAATTACGTGGGCCAGTCCGTAAGAATCGTTGCCGACCGTTGCATCGAGCACCAGCGCCACCTGAAATACAGGTATTTGGAAAAATCAGCGGTGGGTGAGCATAGCCTGCTTAACAAGCATAAGATTTTATTTGAAGAAACGAGACTCTGTGATCCGGGAAGCAGTCGAAATTAGACTTAGCGATAATAACTTTAACAGAGACAGTGGATATGCACTTAGCAACACCTGGAAGAGTGCACTGGATAAAGAAAAATCGCAGAGGAAAACTTCCCGCTCTTTGCCTCCTGATTCAAAGGATGGCGCTGCAAGCAACGCGGGATAGAAACTACATCTATGGAAGTAGAGGGCACCACTTCACTACGCGCCATATCGCTGTTGCTATGACGTATTCCAGCCAATCAGAAGCCGTCCTTTGCATATAAAAGTGGGAGCATCACTAGTTCACGACAGTTCGTTTTAGCCCTGACGACGACCATGGAGGTAGTGGTCGGAAGCTTGGAGTTTTATCCTGAATTGACGCGGCATGCACACCGAGAGATTTTTATTCAAGAAACACGTCGCGAAAGACTTCGTAGCCTGTGACAAAAATGGTTAAAATGGCTCCGAGCATTATAGGACTTAACATCTGGGGTCACCAGTCTCCTAGAACTTAGAACTACTTAAACCTAACTAACCTAAGGACATCTCACACATCCATGACCGAGGCAGGATTGGCAGGCGGGCGGTTCCAGACTGAAGCGCCTAGAACCGCCCAGCCACCCCGGCCGGCCAACAAGTGACCACACTTTGTGTGTGTGTGTGTGTGTGTGTGTGTGTGTGTGTGTGTGTGTGTGTATATTAATGAAAATTTGTGAAATTATCTTGTACGTTAGGTAGAGACATGAGAGGAGCGGCTATGGGTTGACAGTTTATTTATTTATTTGTTTATTTATTACACATACGTATGAAAGGCTTTCTGTCTATGTGTTGGCAATATGCTAGATTTACTTATGTTGAAGGTCTGCTTCCACTCCATGCACCGAGCGCCGATGCTCTGTAGATGTTCCTGCATTTCAATGCGATTCTGTAGCGTCGCGACTTCTCTGGATGAAGCGGCAGCAGCATCCGCGAAAAGCCTCAGGGAACTTACGACGTTGTCTGCGAGGTCATTTACGTACGTTGTGGAAGGTAACGGCCCTATATCGCTCCCCTCGGGCAAGCCCGAAGTTACTGTCACCTCTGAAGACTGCTCGCTTTGACAGTTTCATGCTGTGCTCTGTCTGCAGTCGCACAGCTGGCGTGATAGTACGTACGCTTACAGTTCTTTCATTAGGCGGCAGCGAGGAACTGTACCAATGCCTTCCGGAAGTCAAGGAACGCGGCATGCACCTGGGTGCCGGTACCTACTGCTTTCTGGGGCTTGTGGATGACAGAGCAAGTTGGGTGTCACACGATTGTTGCTTATGGAACCCACGTTGATTCCTACAAGGAAGACTGACTTTGTTTTCCCAGTAACCTGTCTATTAATCCAACCTGCCATCTCACTTGGCTGCAAGTGAGGCAATGTGATCTTTCCATTGTATAGTCCAACAAACTGTTAATTCAGATATTTTTTACGAGTTGACTGATTTAAAGTGTGATTCATTGACATTGTAGTCACATTTTCGTTTTGTGATGTGAAAAATTTTACATTTCTGACTATTTGAAGAAAGTTGCCAGTGTTCGCTTCAGCTTTTAATTTTGGCAACATCTGACATAATGCTTGCGGTGTTCTCCAGACAGTACTTCACATGCGTCATCCACTGGAAATCTGTGGTCTTCTAGGTCATAATTATGTAACACGAATAACAACGGTCTAAGCACACTTCCTTGGATACGCCTGAAAGTACTTCTATGTATATCAAAAATGGCACTGAGCACTATGGGACTCAACTGCTGTGGTCATAAGTCCCCTAGAACTTAGAACTACTTAAACCTAACTAACCTAAGGACAGCACACAACACCCAGCCATCACGAGGCAGAGAAAATCCCTGACACCGCCGGGAATCGAACCCGGGAACCCGGGCGTGGGAAGCGAGAACGCTACCGCACGACCACTAGATGCGGGCTTTCTATGTATATCGATGACTATCTATTCAAGGTAATATGCTTACAATGAGCATCCTCCAGGTTTAGACCATGGACCAATTACTCTTTTTACTCTCTTTTAATGGTGTACCATTTTACGATAATGATGGAAGCTGAAGAAATGAATCAAATCTTGTCCCACAGCCAGGTCTTGAACCCGCGTCTCCTCGCTTGCTAGGCAGGAGTGCCGACCATCGCACCACCGCAGCTCTATAGCTATAGCTGCACAGACTACCCTAGTCGAATCTCGAACCCCCCCAACACCAGTTCACATCTTCAGATTATTTTCCCTTTCGTAGGTAAAGATAAGGTTCAAATGTCTCGAGAGAAATTTAATTATACGCCATTTTGTTTTAAGCAGGACACAAAATTATTGTACATGCAGCTACATACTGGCCACTTACATGTTTTTTTCCGTAATAATGATTGATTATTTCTATTCAGGAATTTCTGTATGGTATAGAATGGGTTGCTAAGCAGAAACTCTGCATTTGAAGACATAAACGTTTCAATCACCTCCACACTATTGCCCGTTCAACTGACACGCGCATGTCATAATATTTATAGTGATTTACTGAACGTGGAACTAAGTAAACTAGCTTACTAGCCAGCTGCGTCTTCCCCACCTAAAAGTCCTCAGCCGAGCCACAAATTTTGCTCGGTATCCTGCACGATCGTACTTTCATGAATCAGAGCTGGTGTTCTACCAAGTCAAATGCTCTTCTGGAAGTCAAGAAACACTGCAACTACCTCAGCGTCTTGATCCAAGACATTCAAGGTGTGAGAAAAAAGGGAAAGTGTGGTGTCGCGTGATCGATGTTTTCGGAATCCATTTCGGTCTGCTTTAGGACGGCTCTTTCCTTACTTGTACGCCTGCACCTGCATCTACGTCTATCGTCCACAAGCCACCGCCGCTACCGATTCCCCCCTTCCGTCTTGCATTCGCAAATGGCGTTCGGTGAGAACGTCCGTCGGTGTACCTCCTCATTAGCTCCAATATAACCGATTTACTCTCTGTCTTCACTTCGTGAGGCGTATGTGGGAAGAACTGAAAAGTTGCCCGACTCTTCTCGCAATGCACTCCTTCGGAATTTCAGCAGTAACAATTTCCGTGATATACAACGTCTCCACTGCCAGTGGAGTTTGCTGAACATCATAGTAACGCTATGTGCCATCCAGACGATACCGTATGACGAAACACGTTACTCTTCGTTCGATTTTCTCAGTCTCTTCTGGTAATCCTACTTGACAAAGGCCGCACACTTGCACGATCCCTCCGTTGTACTAAACCCTACAAAAGATTCTCAGTCCAGCCACGAGTCTGTAGAACGTCGTACGGGCGACAGTCCTTACAATTGGTCGTTCCTTCCCAGTTGCCGGCCGGTGTGGCCATGCGGTTCTAGGCGCTTCAGTCCGGAACCGCGCGACCGCTACGGTCGCAGGTTCGAATCCTGCGTGGGGCAAGGTGTGTGTGATGTCCTTAGGTTCGTTAGGTTTAAGTAGTTCTAGGGGACTGATGACCTCAGATGTTGAGTCCCATAGTGCTCAGAGCCATTTGAACCATTTTGAACCTTCCCACTTGAGGCTGCAGGTTAACGTTTTCCTCCCTCGTGCATGGGTGTGTGTGTTTGTCCTTAGGATAATTTAGGTTAAGTAGTGTGTAAGCTTAGGGAGTGATGACTCTAGCAGTTACGTCCCATAAGATTTCGCACATTTTTTGAACCGTCTTCCTCCCGCTCAGTTAACACAAAGAATTTCAGTATTACTTAAAATTGAGAGCATAGCTGGTACAGAGAGCAGGTCTGTATTGGATCCTAACGCCGGCTGGCACACCTTGCCGTGCAACAGAGATCCTGAGTACACTTCGTATGGGTTCTGAAGTATTCGGATGTTGTTGAGAGATAAATAAATGTCGTTTGTTTTCTACGTATTGGCAACGGTAACACCATAGCTTCAATGACACTTAGGCTCCCTCTGACATTTAATATGCTCAAGGTGGCTTTTAACTATTAATGTTTGACGAGGAAAATGTTTTAGCTCTGCGTCTAAATGTCGGTGGCTCCCTTGCGCTCAGAATCTCCGAGTAGCATTCACACTGCTGGCTCGCTCATAATCCTGAACCCCACTGGTGCAAGTCTATGCTGTATTGCACGTCCGTTACCGCTGTCTCTTCACTGACGGCTCCAAAACAAGAGAGGCCACCAGTTTTGCTTACTTCTGCAGAGACCCGCTATCTTGGACTATGTTTAAGCTACCGACGGAATCCAGCACCTTCACCGCTGAAGCCCTTGCAATTAAGGGAGCCCTTCAATAGGCGGCAAATCAGTTCAACGACTTCCTTATTGTCACGGATTCGAGGAGTGCAATGGAAAAGCAGCAGTGGGTCTACAAGACTAACCGCAATGCAATCGAAGTAATTAAGTTACTCTATCAGTGTGAAGGTAAACATAAACGTGTCCAGTTATTATGGATCAAGGAACATTCTGATTTCTCACGTAACGTATGGCGGACCTCCTGGCAAAACCTCACTACACCTGCCTTCCACATACAGGTTCTGTTGCTGGGTTCATCAAGAATGGTCACACACATCGGAGATCTCACAACAGTCGAAAGGGAAACATTATGCCGCAATACAACCGAGTATTCCGCGAAAAACTTGGTTCTGCCAAATCGAGCTATCTAGTCGTGAGACCACTGTCATAAAGCGCTTCCGGCTGGGTCACGGATGTTATCCTTCACATCTTTATAGGATGAAAGTTCAGCCATTTCCATACTGCGAAGTCCACACAACTGCGATTGCAGACCTTTACCATGTGATACTAGGGTGTTCACGCTATGAGAGACAACGCGGCAAGTTTCTTAATACCTTGATCAGAGCAGGAATTCCTCAACCTACATGAGTGAAGCCGGCCGCTGTGGCCGTGCGGTTCTAGGCGCTTCAGTCCGGAACAGCGCTGCTGTTACGGTCGCAGGTTCGAATCCCGCCTCGGGCATGGATGTGTGTGATGTGATGTCCTTAGGTTAGTTAGGTTTAAGTAGTTCTAAGTCTAGGGGACTGATGACCTCAGATGTTAAGTCATATAGTGCTTAGAGCCATATGAACTATTTTGAACATGTGTGACCTACTAGTTTGGACAGCTGACCACAACGGATTACGCCAGTAAATAGTTTTTGATGTTGCTGAGCAACAGTCATCAGTCATAAAATAATTTTTAATTGAACTCACCGGCATTTGACTGCACTATTGTTTTTTTTAATGATGACCCAGGTATCGGCCTGTCATGCCATTTTCAAGTGATAATGTCATTACCATATATTGCAATATATGGTAATGCCAATTTCAAGTGATTAAGTTTATGTCATTAACATATATTGCAATATATGTTAATGATATAAACTCAGTCACTTGAAAACGGCATAACAGACGGTAAAGAAAATTAATTAAACTACTATACAGTCAAATGACGGTGTCTTCACTAAAAACAGAAAAAGACTACGTCTGTGTTCCCTAGTTTCTGCAAGAAGCGGATATCCAGTTATGAGTCAGACTAAAAGTTTCGATCGGAAGAAGTTGTGATATATGGACTGTGTTGAGTGTGTGAGTGACTGTACAAAGTGTGCCATGGGACCGAGCGAGGTGGCGCAGTGGTTATCACACTGGACTCGCATTCGGGAGGACGATGGTTCAATCCCGCGTCCGGCCATCCTGATTTAGGTTTTCCGTGATTTCCCTAAATCGCTCCAGGCAAATGCCAGTATGGTTCCTGTGAAAGGGCACGGCCGACTTCCTTCCCCGTCCTTCCTTAATCCGATGAGACCGATGACCTCGCTGTCTGGTCTCCTTCCCCAAAACACCCAACCAACCAACTGTGCCATGGACTTTACCTGTAATTAATATAATTCCTAAGATGCATGCTGCATTACATTACATACCAAATCTGTAGTTGTATTACATACCAAATCTGTAGTTACTCACTTCTCCGACTAAATGGTTATATTTTTAAAAAATCATTGCTGTCCGTGTTCCGATCACGGGGACCGCTCCCTACTCGTCGCTCTATCACTGCACGTCGCTGCTCAAGAAAGCGAGTTATGCTCGCTAATTACAGCACCCCAATAGAACATAAAATTCGAAAAAAAATGTGCAGCAATATAAAAGAAACATCACACACTGATGAAAAGTACTCAAAAATCGGTTGAACAATTTTGACGTCAGGGGCTGTTGTAAGATTCTACAACAGGTAGATTTCGTGGTAGACGATGTATGTACAGATGGAGCTTTGTTGTGTCACTGGTGTTTATGACTGCCCTTGTAATATCTCTGGCTTTACAGCCAACATATTCACATACAAGAAGCTTTTCTTAGAGTAGCTGAGAGGACAGCAGTGGGAAGATGACGTAACACGCTGTGAGGTACCTGTGACAGGTGGCTTGCTCGGTGTGCGTATCGTGAGAGGGACCGCCTAATTTGTGGCCTCCCTCCGCTGTTGGCTGATGCGTTCGAAAGTTGGGCGCCAAAATGATAAACTTCGGTTATTAATCATAGAAAAACTAAACCTTGTATTTACTTTCATTTCATGTAAAAGTACCTCTCAGTAGCAGACTGTCATGCCGTTATTTCAAATCTGTGAACACTGCTACAGGAAAAGGCAGCTCTTCGGAGATTTTCCGATCGCGCCTAACTTGCATGACGGGGAAGTGGTTCGGCTGTAAGATCGCGCCTAACTTGCATGACGGGGGAAGTGGTTCGGCTGTAAGATCAGAACTGGTTCGGCAGTTTCGGAATACGGACATGTTGTCTGCCTTAGTCGGTATCGGTTAAGGACGCAATTAGCAATCTTTGGTTATTTGGATGTGTAACGTAGAACAACATGTTAGTAATTACGCAAATATGCAGTTCATCGTCTTGTTTTTATGAAAATGTAAAGACGAGAAGTTATTTGTGATTCATAAAGTGGAATGTAATTTGGCAGTTTCTCGTATTCTGCTAATAAAAAGCGAGTCGCATCCCGTATAAACAGATTAATTGAAAATTTATTTATTTATACAATAGCGGTTCCTCGCTAAGAGTTTATTACAGCCTCAATATAACAGATTCGCGACCTACGTGTTGTTTTCGGCGCAGGGCACAACAATTGTAGAAGACTGCAGGTTGGTGAACATTAATTAGAATTTCACTCAGAGCGTGGACGTAATTGTCACCTCGCGTATGCTGCAGTCTTAGTACAGAGGAGATCTGTGGTAACACAGAGGAGGTACGACTTGTTGTTGTGGTCTTCAGTCCAGAGACTGGTTTGATGCAGCTCTTCATGCTACTTAATCCTCTGCAAACTTCTTCATCTCCGAGTAACTACTGCAGCCAACATCCTTATTAATCTGCCTAGTGTATTCATATCTTGGTCTCGCTCTATGATTTTTACCCTCTACGGCGCCGTCCAATACTAAATTGGTGATCCCTTGATGCCTCAAAACGTGTCCTGCCAACCGATCCCTTCTTGTAGTCAAGTTGTACCACAAATTTCTCCCCAATTCTATTCAATACCGCCTCATTAGTTATGTGATCTACCCATCTAATCTTCAGCATCCTTCTGTAGCACCTCATTTCTTCTTGTCTAAACTATTTATCGTCCATGTTTCACTTCCATACATGGCTACGCTCCATGCAAATACTTTCAGAAACGGCTTCCTGACACTTAAATCTGTACTTTATGTTAACAAATTTCTCTTCTTCAAAAACGCTTTTCTCGCCATTGCCAGGCTACGCTTTATCCTCTCTACTTCGACCATCATCAGTTATTTTCCTGCGTGCGGATTGGCTGCGCGGTTAGAGGCGTCACGACACGAACTGCGCGGCCCCTCCCACCGGAGGTTCGAGTCCTCCCTCGGGCATGGGTGTGTGTGTTGTACTTAGCGTAAGTAAGTTTCAGTTGTTTAAAATAGTATGCAGGTGTTGGTACCGATGATCTCCGCAGTTTGGTCCCTTAGGAATTCACACAAACTTATTTTGCTCCCCAAATAGCAAAACTCATCTACTGCTTTAAGTGTCTCATTTGCTAATCTAATTCCGCCCTGAATTAATTAGACTACATTCCAGTATCCTCGTTTTACTTTTGTTGATGTTCATTTTATATCCTCCTTTCAAGACACTGTCCACTCCGTTCAAATGCTCTTCCAGGTCCTTTGCTGTCTCTGACGGGATTACAATGTCGTAGGCAAACCTCAAAGTTTTTAATTCTTCTCCATGCATTTTAGTTCCTGCTTCAAATTTTTCTTTCGTTTCCTTTACTGCTTGCTCAGTATACAGATTAAATAACATCGGGGATAGGCTACAACCCTGTCTCACTCCCTTCCCAACCACTGCTTCCGTTTCATACCCCTTGGCTCTTATAACCGCCAATCTGCTTTCTGTACAAATTGTAAATAGCCTTTAGCTCCCTGTATTTTACGGTTGCCACCTTCAGAATTTGAAAGAGAGTATTCCAGTCAACATTGTCAAAAGCTTTCTGTAAGTCTACAAATGTTAGAAACGTAGGTTTGGCTTTTCTTAATTTACTTTCTAAGATGCCTCGCGTGTTCCAGTATTTCTACGGAATCCAAACTGATATTCCCCGAGGTCGGCATCTACCAGTTTTCCCATTCGCGTGTAAGGAATTCGTGTTAGTATTTCGCAACGGTGACTTATTAAAGCGATAGTTGGATCAATTTCACACCTGTCAACACCTGCTTTCCTTGGGACTGGAATTATGATATTGTTCTTGAAGTATGAGGGTACTTCGCCTATCTCATACATCTTGCTTACCAGATGGTATGAGGGAGAGGAATCTCCGAGGGAAGAGTTTTACCACACGCACGTGTATATCGCCCTCTCTCTCTCTCTCTCTTTTTCACCTTGCGGTGCAGAGCAACTGAGCGCAGCGGCTGAGAAACGTGTTCTGCCTCGTCTGGTTGCAGCGGTGAGCCTGGCGGTGTCCGGGCTGTGCGGGGTGTGCACCATCTGGGCGCAGACGGAGCTGCAGATCCTGATGCTGCCGCTCGCCTTCATGGTGCTGTCCGGCATGTGCGTCTCCGTCGTCAACACCGTCGTCGTGGACTCCTTCCCAACATACCTCAGGTCAGCGTCCGTTCCTTTGTTTGTTTTCTCCCCAATCTTATGACTGATTCGATGTTCCCCGCTACGAATTGCTCCACTGTGCCTTCTACGTCTGGCAGCAGCACTTACACCTAACGTCCTGGACTACACTAAAGAGTCAAAGAAACTGGTACACCTTCCTAATATCGTTTAGCATGTAGAAGTGCCGCAACACGACTAGTGTCTGAAGTAGTGCTGGAGTGCATTGACACCATGGATCCTCCAGGGCTGTCCATAAATCCGCAGGGGTACGAGAGGCTGCGGATCTCTTCTGAACAGCGAGTTGGAACGCATTCCAGGTATGTTCAACAGTGTTCGTGTCTGGAGAGTGTGGTGGCCACCGGAAGTGTTTAAACTCGCAACATTGTTCCTGCAGCAACTCTCTAGCAATTTTGAACGTGTGGGGTGTCGCATTGTCCTGCTGGAATTTCCAAAGTCCGTCCGACTGCACAATGGACATGAATGGATGCAGGGGATCAGACAGGATGCTTACATACGTGTCACCTGTCAGAGTCATACCTAGATGTATCAGGGGTCCCATATTACTCCAACTGCACACGCCCCACTGCATTACAGAGCCTTCACCAGCTTCACCCTTCACCCTGCCGACATGCACGGTCCATGGATTCATGAGATTGTCTCCATACCCCTACAAGTCGATTCGTTCGATACAATTTGAAACGAGACTCTTCCGACCAGGCAACATGCTTCCAGTCATCAACAGTCCAATGTCGGTGTTGCCGGGCTCAGGCGAGGCGTAAAGCTTTGTGCCGAGCAGTCATCAAGAGTAGACGAGTGGGCCTTCGGCTCCGAAAGCCCATATGGATGATGTTCCGTTGAATGGTTCAGACGCTGACACTTGTTGATGGGCCAGCATTGAAATCTGCAAGAATTTGCGGAAGGGTTCCACTTGTGTCACGTTGAACGATTCTCTTCAGTCGTCGTTGGTCCCGTTCTTGCAGGATCTTTTTCCGTCCCCAGCGATGTCGGAGATTTGATGTTTTACCGGATTCCTGATATTCTCATTACACTCGTGGAATGGTCGTACGGGAAAATCCGAACTTCAACACTACCTCGGAAATGCTGTATCTCATCGCTCGTAGGCCAACTATAGCACCACGTTCAAACTCACTTAAACCTTGATAACCTGCCATTGTTGCACCAGTGCGCCAGACACTTGCTTTATGTAGGCCTTCCCGACCGCAGCGTCGTATTCTGACTGTTTCCATATCTCTGTATTTGAATACCCATACCTATACCAGTTTTTTGGCGCTTCAGTGTATTTTCTTGATATATTCCAACCTCCGTCTTCCCCTAGACCAGTAGTTTTCATCCTGGGGGTAATTACCGTCTGAGGGGCAAAATGAAATTTTCTGAGAGGTAAAAACCAAACCATTCGTTTCTCTTTCATAAGAGAATACATTGTCCGTCATAGATTCTATTGTGCTTTATTAAACTCATGCTAAGGGCTAATTTCTGCAGTGAGGCATTACCAAGAAGATTCGCCACGTCATGTATTACATACCGTGCTCAATACACAATGCATGACATGTAGCAAATGTGCTTGATAATGGCTCGCGGCTAAAATTAGCTAATAGCACGATTTTTTAAAAGCACAATACCACCAACAATTGAGAATGTATTCTTTTATTAAACACTTACAGACTGTGGGTCCCCACGGAACCGAACATTCCGTTTCAGTCACGAAACTAAATTAATTTCAAAAGATCGCTATTATTATCACAATTTTGTAAGACTCGAATATTGGTTACATAAGTTATCAATAATTACTTTTTCTCAATTAATAGCATTAATGCGGTGGAGGCTACAGTTTCCTCACTTTAGTCCACCCACTACACACACAGCGTCCTGTACATGGCTGATGATAAAAGTATTCATAACAAATGCTAAACATCTCAAGAACATGTCTTCTCCAAACTGTAAATAGTTATTGCAGTAATGCAGAAATAGCTTCATTATTAGCTTCCAGACAGGTAAATGAATTAATTGACAGCACGTGAGAGCAGTAACCACATAAAGGCTATTACAGTAATGTACACAGATTATTATTATTGAAGTGATCGCCAACTAACTAAACGATAGAATGAAAGATTTTTCTTGGAACACTTTTATTTTTAAAATTATGAAAGATAAGCCATATTTAGTTTGTGTGTGTGTGTGTGTGTGTGTGTGTGTGTGTGTGTGTGTGCGTCGGCGAAGGGATGGGAGCGGGGGTGTTGGAATGAATGACGAAGGAATTCGTGGTGCATCGAAAGACCGCATGTGCTACCCACAACTCCTTCTCAGAAAAGAAAGTCAGCTATCCACGTTGAGGGTGGACACCTGCTACAAGACACGCATCCCCTGCATTACTGCTCTCCACTGCGGCACTTGCTTGACCTGCTAACTGCAGCCCCATTCAAAATCGAACAAGTTCAGATGTGTGCACTGTATTTACTGTTCGTAAATCACTTGATTCCTGCATTCCTTACTTCTCAAGTCGCAGAAACTGGACGCCTTCAGGCTGTTATTGCTTCGTTCCTAACCTCTAAAAATAAGGATAATACTCTGTACAGAACTATAGTAGCCTTTATGTAGTCACTCCTGTGTCGCACTCTCAATTAAATCACTTATCTGTCTCGAAGCAAGTGATGAAGCAGTTTCTGGACTACTACAGTTACTATCTACAATTTGGTGAAGACATTTTCTTGAGGTATTTAGCATTTGTTACGTGTATGTCTTAGTTTTATCATTAGCCATGAACGGGACGAAGCACAACATATCTGTGTAGTGGGTGGACTATGTGAGGAACCTGGAACCTCCACCGCATTAATGATACTAATGGAGAAAAAGTAATTACTGATAACTTATACAATCAATATTAGAGTCTTACAAAATTGTGATTATAGTAATGATCTTTTGAAAATAATTCAGTGTCACGACGGAAACACAATCGATCGTTTAGTTTTTGCCGCTCAGAAAATTCCAGCTTAGACCTTGGGAGTAATTACCCCCAGGTTGGGACGCACTGGTCTAGAACACGTTGTGACGCGACCGCGATGTACCGTTGAGCGATATTTGATTATTTTTCAGCTCATTTCGTGGCTACTTTTCAGGAGGAAGAAAGGCTTGCTAACTCAGGTAGAAGGCTTCAAACTACCTTGTTAAGAAACGCGCAGGCCGCGGTGTGTAAAAGCCCGTGGTGCGGCTCCACCGCAGGAGGTCAGTCGCAGGGGCGCGGGTCCCCAGGCCGCTCTGCGGTTCACACACCTGTTCCGCGTTGAGACGCCTTTTGTAAGCCAAGAATGGGATATCAGTGCGGAGTTCCCCCGAATTCACACACTCAGACGTACCAGATGATGTTCAGATGTGTGTGAAATCTTATGGGACTTAACTGCTAAGATGATCAGTCCCCAAGCTTACACACTACTTAACCTAAATTATCCTAAGGACAAACACCCATGCCCGAGGGAGGACTCGAACCTCCGACGGAACCAGCCTCACAGTCCATGACTGCAGCACCTTGTTGTTATCAATGGAGAGACGTCTACAGACGTTAAAGTAACCTCTGGCGTGCCACAGGGGAGTGTTATGGGACCATTGCTTTTCACAATATATATAAATGACCTAGTAGATAGTATCGGAAGTTCCATGCGGCTTTTCGCGGATGATGCTGTAGTATGCAGAGAAGTTGCAGCATTAGAAAATTGTAGCGAAATCCAGGAAGATCTGCAGCGGATAGGCACTTGGTGCAGGGAGTGGCAACTGACCCTTAACATAGACAAATATAATGTATTGCGAATACATAGAAAGAAGGATCCTTTATTGTATGATTATATGATAGCGGAACAAACACTGGTAGCAGTTACTTCTGTAAAATATCTGTGAGTATGCGTGCGGAACGATTTGAAGTGGAATGATCATATAAAATTAATTGTTGGTAAGGCGGGTGCCAGGTTGAGATTCATTGGGAGAGTCCTTAGAAAATGTAGTCCATCAACAAAGGAGATGGCTTACAAAACACTCGTTCGACCTATACTTGAGTATTGCTCATCAGTGTGGGATCCGTACCAGATCGGGTTGACGGAGGAGATGATCCAAAGAAGAGCGGCGCGTTTCGTCACAGGGTTATTTGGTAACCGTGATAGCGTTACGGAGATGTTTAACAAAGTGGCAGAATCTGCAAGAGAGGCGCTCTGCATCGCGGTGTAGTTTGCTCGCCAGGTTTCGAGAGGGTGCGTTTCTGAATGAGGTATCGAATATATTGCTTCTGCCTACTTATATCTCCCGAGGAGATCACGAATGTAAAATTAGAGAGATTAGAGCGCGCACGGAGGCTTTCAGACAGTCGTTCTTCCCGCGAACCATACGCGACTGGAACAGGAAAGGGAGGTAATGACAGTGGCACGTAAAGTGCCCTCCGCCACACACCGTTGGGTGGCTTGCGGAGTATAAATGTAGATGTAGTAGATGTAGACCTTAGACCCTTCGGCTATTCCCGCGCGGCTGAAACGTATAGCAAAACAGAACAGGTCACATTTCGTGTAAAAAAAAAATGGTTCAAATGGTTCTGAGCACTATGGGACTTAACTGCTGTGGTCATCAGTCCCCTAGAACTCAGAACTACTTAAACCTAACTAACCTAAGGACATCACACACATCCATGCCCGAGGCAGGATTCGAACCTGTGACCGTACATTTCGTGTAACTTTGCAAGAAAAGTCAAACACTCTGCAATGTAAACTATTTTCGTGTTAAAACCGGTAATGAGTTAAAAGGATAAAGAATATTCTGTAGTGCACAGTCATTGTAACGAAGTAAGTAGAATAAACTCTGTGGCACATTCCAATTTTCCATTCAACAAAATATTGTGTTATCAGAATTTCCTCGGGTATGATTTACTTCTGCTGTTCTTGTCGCAGAGAGAAGAGGTACGTTCAAGAACTCTGTGTTTTGTAATCTTTAACTAATAACAATTCATTTTCTTTTGTAAAAACGTGTCTGCAAATCATTTGCAGAATGGCCACATTAAATTGCAAATGGTCCTCACGGGTGTACCGCAGGATGACGTCGTGCGACTTGTAAGTTTCGTGGCAGCATCTGTCTGACATTTTCAGGCGGTTGAACCTTACGGGTGGATAGGTACGACTGACGGTATCCGCGCAATATAGTACTCGCGCGCGAAGAATGCGCAGACGCGGAAATCACGCAATTATTTGCAAATGGATGGCGCCATACTAAAATGAATTTGTATGTTTGTCTATGTTTCAGAGGATTGTGCGTCATTGTTTGAGAGCAGGACGAACGAATTGTAAAAGCTCTGTGTTGACTACATATTGTTTACCCACAAAGTCGAACCTGCAGTTCCTTTCTTGGAGACGGAAGTAGTACTTGGAAACACATGTATTACGTGGAAACTAACGCACTATTACCACGGTCATAAAAGTTTCCCAACACTGAAGATGTGGAATGTCCGCCATCGTCTGGTACATTCTGCAATGCAGCTGTGTCGGCAAGGAGAAAAAAAAAACCTTGATGTCTGTATGTTATTCTCATTACTGCATCGTGCCATCCCACTTCTGCCGTACATTTTCCGAGGTAAACCATTCTTCAACCCATTGCATACCCTTTGGATCATACCGATATTTTTTTTCCAAATTTTATTCAGCCGGCAAGGGAAAGTTGTGTTACAATAGATGGTCGTGGCGCTTTTGAGAAAGCGCTGGGTTTCGCATTAGCTTCCTGAACATGAAACTTCCTGGCAGATTAAAACTGTGTGCCCGACCGAGACTCGAACTCGGGACGTTGCCTTTCGCGAGCAAGTGCTCTACCATCTGAGCTACCGATGCACGACTCACTCCCGGTCCTCACAGCTTTACTTCTGCCAGTATCTCGTCTCCTACCTTCCAAACTTCACAGAAGCTCTCCTGCGAACCTTGCAGAACTAGCACATCTGGAAGTTTCACATCAGCTCACACTCCGCTGCAGAGTCAAAATCTCATTCTGGAAACATCCCCCAGGCTGTGGATAAGCCATGAATCCGCAATAGCCTTTCCTCCAGGAGTGCTAGTCCTGCAAGGTTCACAGGGGAGCTTCTGTGAAGTTTGGAAGGCAGGAGACGAGATACTGGCAGAAGTAAAGCTGTGAGGACCGGGCGTGAATCGTGCATCGGTAGCTCAGATGGTAGAGCACTTGCCCGCGAAAGGCAAAGGTCCCGAGTTCGAGTCTCGGTCCGGCACACAGTTTTAATCTGCCAGGAAGTTTCATATCAGCGCACACTCCGCTGCAGAGTGAAAATCTCATTCTGGAGACGGACGGATGTTGCACAGAGTGAGTGAGTGCTACTCGTCGCGAGACTGGTGGCTGCTGTACAGGTGATGTTGTTGATGTCGTTCCAGGGCGATGGCGGTGTGCCTGTCGCTGTGCTGCGGGCGGCTGGGCACGTTCGTGACGTCACTGATGCTGGGCGCCCTGATCGACTCCAGCTGCGTGCTCGCCATCGCCATCCTCGGAGGCTTCGTCTTCGGTGAGTCAGCGCCGGGCAGCGCCGGAGCGGCTGCGGTCGCGCGGCCGTACGCAGCCGACGGCTCAGTCAACTTCTGGCTTCGTCCTCGACGGCGAGCGTTCGTCAGAGACGAGGGTACCGTTTGGAGTGCCCCAGGGATGTCTCATAGGACCACTGTTGTCCTCTACAGACATATATACATAACCTGATGGACAGAGCGAGCACCAGTCTGCATGGCTCTTTGGTGACGACGCTGTGGCGTACGGGAGGAGTCATGAATGACTATGAGATAATTAAAACAAAATTTCTAGTCGCGACATTTCAGTACCTGTGTTATTCAGAAGTGCAGTGTAATGTTACTTCAGACGCACACAGATGTCCGAAGGAAGAGGCCCTGTGGCGAATGCAGTCCTTATGAAATACTTGAAATGTACCGCGTGATCAAAAGGTCGGTATAAATTTGAAAACGGAATAAATCACGGAATAATATAGAGAGGTACAAATTGACACACATGCTTGGAATGACATGAGGTTTTATTAGAACCAAACAAATACAAAAGTTCAAAAAATGTCCAACAGGTGGCGCTTCATCTGGTCAGAATAGCAGTAATTAGCATAACGAAGTAAGACAAAGCAAAGATGATGTTCTTTACAGGAAATGCTCAATATGCCCATCATCATTCCTCAACAATAGCTGTAGTCGAGGAATAATGTTGTGAACAGCACTGTAAACGATGTCCGGAGTTATGGTGAGGCATTGGCGTCGGATGTTGTCTTTCAGCATCCCTAGAGATGTCGGTCGATCACGATACACTTGCGACTTCAGGTAACCCCCAAGCCAATAATCGCACGGACTGAGGTCTGGGGGCCCGCATCTCGTGGTCGTGCGGTAGCGTTCTCGCTTCCCACGCCCGGGTTCGATTCCCGGCGGGGTCAGGGATTTTCTCTGCCTCGTGATGGCTGGGTGTTGTGTGCTGTCCTTAGGTTAGTTAGGTTTAAGTAGTTCTAAGTTCTAGGGGACTTATGACCACAGCAGTTGAGTCCCATAGTGCTCAGAGCCATTTTGAGGTCTGGGGACCTGGGAGGCCAAGCATGACGAAAGTGGCGGCTGAGCACACGACCATCACCAAACGACGCGCGCAAGAGATCTTTCACGCGTCTAGCATCCTGCAGAAACATCGTACGTTCCAGTAGGTGTTTATCAGCCAGGCTGGGGTTGATGCGATTCTGTAACATATCGGCGTACCTCTCACCCGTTACGGTAGCAGCTACAAAACCACAATCACGCATTTCCTCGAAGAAAAAATGGCCCGATAACGGTAGATGTGGTAAATCCAACCCATACCGTGACTTTCTCGTCGTGCAATGGAGTTTCCGCAACAGTTCTAGGATTTTCGGTAGCCCAAATTCTGCAGTTGTGGGCGCTGACAGACCCTCTGAGCGTGAAATGAGCTTCGTCGGTCCACAACACGTTACTCAACCAATTGTCATCTTCCGCCATCTTTTGAAACGCCCACACCGCAAATGCCCTCCGCTTCACTAAATCGCTAGGTAACAGTTCATGATGCCGATGAATTTTGTACGGATATCATCGGAGGTACGCCTCAGTGCCAACCAAACAGTAGTGTATGGAATGCCGGAGCGACGTGCGACTGCACGAGCGCTGACTTCCCCGTGCATAGACGAACCCGCTACAGTCTCCATTTCTTCCTGAACTGTCTCGGCAGCATTACGCCTTGTGCTCGGTCGGCCACTACGGGGTGTATCGTCTAAACAACCCGTGGCTTCGAACTTCGAAATCATTCTCGCCACAGCTGCATTTGTCAACGGACCTTTACCCGTTCGAATCACCTTCCTATGGCGATAGGAACGTAACGCTGAACTAGCACATTCCCCATCCTGATAATACAGCTTCACTAAAAGCGCCTTTGCAGGTAACATCAACATGCTGCGACTGCTGGCGCATCTGATTCTCTCTCTCGTTACGGTTCCTTTTATACACGATTGTCATGCACAGTCACTGACGTTTTGCTGTCCAGCACCATCTGTCGGACATTTTGTGAACTTTATTTTTTTTTGTTCTAATAAAACACCATGTCATTCCAAGCATGTGTGTCAATTTTTACCTATCTACATTATTCCGTGGTTTATTAAGTTTTCAAATTTATACTGACTTTTTGATCACCCGGTATTTGCAGTTGCAATTGAATGATGATAACCAAAATAGAGAATATTTTCAAGTGTGTGCTATCGATGCGAATGAATAAATAAAACTTGTTTGAACACTAGTTGTAAGTGCTCACTTCACTTTGTAGAACACCAGTGCTAGGCGAAAGACCCCACAATGACTCAGCACGGAGCCAAAGGAAGGTTGCACTTACAATATTTTTCGATTTTTAGTGTCGCGTCCATATGATGGGTACTGATAAATGCATCTACGTGCATATTTTATTTTAAAATGTTTAATGGATGTTTCACTAAATGAGCAATCTGAATCCTGTCCTCCACCACAAGCTTTCCTGGAGTGCACACTACATTCTCTGCTCCCAAAATGTACAGTAATCTCCTGTCCCCACACCCTGTAGCCAACAGTTTCCACCCCCTCTATCCTGTCACCTGCTCCCTTTGCCCATTCCTTTCCTCATTCCCTCACGCTCTTTGTGCGCCACCCTCTGCCAATGCAGCGACCTTTCCCCTTCCCCAGTGCCCTCCTTTTCCACTCCATTCTTCCCCCCTCAGATTCGTGCTTCCATTCTACGTGTCACTTGCATTCCGGTCCAAGCTACCGCAAGTGGCGGTCATGTGTATGTGAGGTGTGCTTGTTTGTGTGAATGAATATCTGTACGTATTTGCTGTTCTGAAGAAGGCTTGTGAATAAGTGTATTTTCATTGCGCCTGTCTGTAACTCAATGTGTCACCTTTGTGGCGAGTAGCAGTCTACCTTTTTGTTATATTGTTAATAGTTACCAACCTAGTTCAACGTTTTGCTGTAGGTTCACGGGATGAAATACTGGCCATCCCCTTTTAAACAGGACACTGGCGTGTTTGGAGCAGTAGATGGCGTAGGGCTCGTGCTATGCGGCGTGTGACTCTCCCCCACTGTCGTAAGCAGTGGCTGTGAAGTGCCGTCTGGATGCCAGTCGGTAGTATGGAATCAAAGTGGTATGATGGGTCGACATGCAGGTGTAACAGAATGGATTTGCCACGTCTGGACGTCTCCACACCAAACACAGATTTGTCGGTGTATCGACGTTGACTACCCGATGTGTCTACAAGGAAGTTTACCATTCTGTCATGTAAGACGGCAAAGGATCGGTGGCCGTAAAAAGATCCCAGGTGACAGGAGCCAGTCAGGTGTGTTTTGCCTTGTCAACAACAGTTCGAAAACCCGACAGGAATTCCTGTTGTCACTGGATGCAAGGCCTTCTCGAGCGGACATTTTGAGTTGCGTATTACTCCCAGTGGCACGAAAAGGCCAGATGTCTTCAGTCGGCCAGACAACACAGAAACGGGACGATAAGTGACTGGAGGCATCTAGTGTGGCGCCTCTTTCAAAATGACGCAAGACGTCGAGTGCAGTGTGGCGTTTAGGTCGCTCTGTCTGGAGGGTCTGATTGAGTCAGAGGCGTTCTGCGGTGTTTCGGTGTGTGCCATAACTTGTGGCAATTCATTCGTGTTATCTGGACAAGAACAGGGATGTTTACCCCAGCATTCTCGGTCACCAAGTTTTTCCCATGCTTCTATATTTTCGTGGTGAGTATGCTGTTGACACTGCCATCTTCCAAGATGACAACAGACATGTTCACAGCAGCTACTGAAGTATGTTCCCAGTTGACGACCACTCAGTGTGTCCCACTAAATCACGCAACCTTAATCCCACAGCAAATGTCTGGGACTCTGTGGAACAGTGGCTGAAGTGTGGCAGTCAGCAAACACCTACATCAGTATCTACACTCCTGGAAATGGAAAAAAGAACACATTGACACCGGTGTGTCAGACCCACCATACTTGCTCCGGACACTGCGAGAGGGCTGTACAAGCAATGACCACACGCACGGCACAGCGGACACACCAGGAACCGCGGTGTTGGCCGTCGAATGGCGCTAGCTGCGCAGCATTTGTGCACCGCCGTCGTCCGTGTCAGCCAGTTTGCCGTGGCATACGGAGCTCCATCGCAGTCTTTAACACTGGTAGCATGCCGCGACAGCGTGGACGTGAACCGTATGTGCAGTTGACGGACTTTGAGCGAGGGCGTATAGTGGGCATGCGGGAGGCCGGGTGGACGTACCGCCGAATTGCTCAACACGTGGGGCGTGAGGTCTCCACAGTACATCGATGTTGTCGCCAGTGGTCGGCGGAAGGTGCACGTGCCCGTCGACCTGGGACCGGACCGCAGCGACGCACGGATGCACGCCAAGACCGTAGGATCCTACGCAGTGCCGTAGGGGACCGCACCGCCACTTCCCAGCAAATTAGGGACACTGTTGCTCCTGGGGTATCGGCGAGGACCATTCGCAACCGTCTCCATGAAGCTGGGCTACGGTCCTGCACACCGTTAGGCCGTCTTCCGCTCACGCCCCAACATCGTGCAGCCCACCTCCAGTGGTGTCGCGACAGGCGTGAATGGAGGGACGAATGGAGACGTGTCGTCTTCAGCGATGAGAGTCGCTTCTGCCTTGGTGCCAATGATGGTCGTATGCGTGTTTGGCGCCGTGCAGGTGAGCGCCACAATCAGGACTGCATACGACCGAGGCACACAGGGCCAACTCCCGGCATCATGGTGTGGGGAGCGATCTCCTACACTGGCCGTACACCACTGGTGATCGTCGAGGGGACACTGAATAGTGCACGGTACATCCAAACCGTCATCGAACCCATCGTTCTACCATTCCTAGACCGGCAAGGGAACTTGCTGTTCCAACAGGACAATGCACGTCCGCATGTATCCCGTGCCACCCAACGTGCTCTAGAAGGTGTAAGTCAACTACCCTGGCCAGCAAGATCTCCGGATCTGTCCCCCATTGAGCATGTTTGGGACTGGATGAAGCGTCGCCTCACGCGGTCTGCACGTCCAGCACGAACGCTGGTCCAACTGAGGCGCCAGGTGGAAATGGCATGGCAAGCCGTTCCACAGGACTACATCCAGCATCTCTACGATCGTCTCCATGGGAGAATAGCAGCCTGCATTGCTGCGAAAGGTGGATATACACTGTACTAGTGCCGACATTGTGGATGCTCTGTTGCCTGTGTCTATGTGCCTGTGGTTCTGTCAGTGTGATCATGTGATGTATCTGACCCCAGGAATGTGTCAATAAAGTTTCCCCTTCCTGGGACAATGAATTCACGGTGTTCTTATTTCAATTTCCAGGAGTGTATATACATAGTCCACAAGTCACCGTATGGAACTTGGCGGAGGGTACCCTGTACTGGTACTAGTCATTTCCTTTCCTGTTTCACTCGCAAACAGAGCGAGGGAGCGACGACTGTCCTTAGGCATCCGTATAAGCCCTAATCTTCGTGGTCATTACACGAAACGTATGTTGGCGGTAGCAGAATCGTTGAGCAGTCAGCCTCGAATACCGGTTCTCTAAATTTTCTCAGTAGTGCTCCCTGAAAAGAATGTAACCTTCCCTCCAGTTCCCGAAGGGCTTCTGCATCTGCATCTACATCTACATTTATACTCCGAAAGCCACCCAACGGTGTGTGGCGGAGGGCACTTTACGTGCCTCTGTCATTACCTCCCTTTCCTGTTCCAGTCGCGTATGGTTCGCGGGAAGAACGACTGCCGGAAAGCCTCCGTGCGCGCTATAATCTCTCTAATTTTACATTCATGATCTCCTCGGGAGGTATAAGTAGGGGGAAGCAATATATTCGATACCTCATCCAGAAACGCACCCTCTCGAAACCTGGACAGCAAGCTACACCGCGATGCAGAGTAGCTTGCTCAGATTAAAACTGTACCCCAAAGTAATCCTATTGCTTCAAATCTGGGAAGGAACAAAATGTGTAAAACTTTGTGCGTAACCACGCTGAAATAGAAACCGAAAGCGTCAAGAGAAATTAAAAACATGAACGATCAGGAAAAAAGCTGCAAAAGATGTTAAAACAATATAGCAGATGGCTTGGATGGCTGGTCTCAAGAATAAAAAAGGATGAGCCAGCCACTCTGCCCCACCGAGTCATCTCGTATCCTCCTAATGTCGCCCAACGATGACACCTTCCCATATGCCACAGCATCATCAGCAAATATCTGCAGGCTGCTGCTTACCCTCTCCACCAGATCGTTTATGTATATAGAGAACAAAAGCGCTCCTGTCACACTTCCCTGGGCCGCTCCTGACGATTGGCTTGCCTCTGATGAACACTCGCCGTTGGGACAACATACTGGATACTATTACACAAGAAGTCTATGAGTCACTCACATACCTGGGGACCTGTCGCGTGTTCTCGTACCTTCGTTAGCAGTCTGCAGTGCGAGACTGTCTCAAATGCTTCACGAAAATCTGGAAATACGGAATCCACCTGTGACCGTTCATGCATTGTTCTCAGGATCTCAGGTAAAGAAAGGGCAAGCTGAGGTTCACACAACCGATGCTCTCTAAAGCCGTGATCATATGTGGAGAGAAGCTTTTTCCCCTCGAGGAAATTTATTATATTTCAACTGAGAATACGTTCAATGATTCTGCAGCAACCTGATGTTAAAGATATTGATCGGTAATTTCGTGGATCGGTTCCTTTACCCTTCTTATATACAGGAGTCCCCTGCGCTTTTTTCCAGTCGCTTGGAACTTTGTGCTGGCCGAGAGACACGCGAAAATTGCAAGGGGCCAATGTTGTAGAGCATTCTTTGTAAAACCGAATTTGGATTCCATCAGGAACTGGCGACCTATTTATTTTCAACTCTTTCAGATGTTTCTCTACTTGTTTTTTCATCTTTCATTCCTTCCCCAGATGGGAGAAGGCGGGCACATGGAGAGCCTAATGCTCTTTGGTGCCTTAGCTTAACTTCTGTTGGGGCTCCATTTATTTCTTCAGAAGGGAAATTTCAGTTTGTTTTCTGCGTATTCTTTGTTTGTGTGGTGAGAGGAAGTGAGGACCCTGGCATTTGCCCAAGTGCTAAGGGAAACCTCTCAAAAACCTTAGCAAGGGTCCTTGTGTTGAAAGTTGTTGTCTTCTGCCTTTGTTCTTCTGCGATTGCTGTGTTATTCTTCTATTAGGTGACTGATGTAGTTGATGTGGTTGGTCCTGTTCTCGTTGTCACTGCTATCGTCGGTGTAGGCAATGCATTCTTTTATGGTTCTAGGTGGGAACGCGTATTTGTATTGCGGGAAGTTGAATTCAGTTGGTGTGTAATTGAGTAGGTCAGTCGTTAGTGTTTTGTTGGTTTGTCGGTTTCTTCCTATTTTTGCTGTAAGTTGGATCCACCTCTCTTTTATTGGGTTGACCTTTGTGCTTCGCTAGACTGTGTTGTTTTCAGTTCTCCTGTCGAGTCGACCTGCAATGCGGAGGATTTTCCTCTCGAGGGCTTGTAGTTTTAGCGTGTTGTTCTTGTTCTACGCTACAGGTGCCTGTTAGTGTCTCCTTCATATAGGTGTCCGTGCGATGGTCTAATGACAGTAAGTTTGCACGATTCTCCTGCGCGAACGATTTCTTAAAGGCGAAATTTAAAACTACGGCTTTACTTTTGCTGTCTTCTACCGCCACATCTGACTGGTCAACGAGTGACTGGATAGAAGTGTTGGACCCACTTAGCGATTCTACATGAGACCAGAACATTCTCGGGTTCTCGGCCGGATCTACTGCTAAGGTATGATGGTGGTGGTGTTTTTTCAGAAATACGTGACATTTGGTGGAGCTATGCAGAGGTCATCATCAGTGAGGTGATTCATCTGGATATGGCGTACATGAAGAAAATTTTAGGCTCTCTTCCTCAATGAAATGAGGCCATTTCTAGACAAACTGTGCTACACTCCATAATGTGATAATTCTGATTTTTCAGGCGTTCATGCAATAACGCTCCTCTATGGGTTGTGTAGCTGACCGGCCCAGATGCCCAGGTACATTAAAGTGTCCGCTGTCAGGACATGTGGAGGTGATGGTCAGGGAACGAATATGCACAGTGGGTTAACGATGAGGCTCTCTGTGTGTCAGCGAGCGTGGGTGCGGTTTTCAGGCAGTTTCCTACATCAGACTAGTTGAGTATTGTAAGAAAATAAAACGCCGACAGCCGTCCTTATGATCTTATTTGTTGTGTAGCTACCAGTTTCGACGCTTCAGTGCGCCATCTTCAGGCTATAGTTGGTGCTGAAGTGATATCTACACTGCAACAGTGGCCAAAATAACTGGTTTACACAGATATCTGCGGCTGTTGTGATAGCTGGTGTCCCCAAGACCTCGTCGAAAGAAAGGACATACAAAAACTAGCTGAATATTGGACTGGTACCGATGTGCCGCCAGAGCTACATGCTACCCAAAAATTTAGAAAATGTTCTCACACTCAAGGGCAACGGCCTTGCCGCAGTGGATACACTGGTTCCCGTCAGATCACCGAAGTTAAGCGCTGTCGGGCGTGGCCGGCACTGGATGTGTGACCATCCGGGCCGCCATGCGCTGTTGCCATTTTTCGAGGTGCACTCAGCCTCGTGATGCCAATTGAGGAGCTACTCGACCGAATAGTAGCGGCTCCAGTCAAGGAAAACCATCGTAACGACTGGGAGAGCGGTGTGCTGACCACACGCCCCTCCTATCTGCATCCTCCACTGCGGATGACACGGCGGTCGGATGGTCCCAATGGGCCACTTGTTGCCTGATGACGGAGACGACGGAGTGCTCTCACACTCAATGTGGGATCACAGAGGGGTAGAAAGATTCCAAAGTAGGGGGGGGGGAGGAGGAGGGGAAGGAATAGGGAAAGGGGAAAGAGCAAAGGGTGTAGGAGGGAAGAGGGAATAGAGGAAAAGGGGCAATGGGGTATGGGGAAAGGGTGATGGGGGAAGGGAGAAGAGAGGATAGGTGAGTGGGAATGGGGAAGTGGGTGGGGAGTGGGGGAAGAGGAAAGGGGAAAGGGAGAAGGGGGGATTGAGGAAGGAGGAGGGGCGGTAAGAGGGAACTAGTGGCAGGGGCAGAAGAGGGGAAGCTGGAAAGGGGTGACTGCCACTGACAGCGCCAAATCTGGAAGAACATGTCAACCCCATAGAGACACGGGAACAAGAAACAAAAAGGAAAAAGAAGACTGTATGTTATGTGGCTCTGATTTTAGTGGGTTTCAGTGATACTATTACATCTCGCGCATACTGCACCTGAAGATTGTTTTGCATCTACTGAGAAACACTTTAGCGCTGCCATCCACTGGTTCCTGAGTAACCTTAGTGTCTTTTTCTCTTGCAGATGGTGTGGTTGGTACATGTTTACCACCTGTTCACAGAATCTGTATTCACTTACGCAGTGGAACACCAGAGACATACATTCGGCATAATTTGTCTTCTACTTAAACTAGCAGGAGCTGTCGCCTCTCGGTCAGGATTTTAACAAGGTGCCATCTATATTATATTTTTGAAGGTCAATTTATTTATTATTAGCGAATGTCAGTTGTTTTTCCTTTTTGATGGCCTTGTATGTTGTTCCAGTACTGTCCCAGACAAAAAAAGGCTGACAGTTGCAGCATATGTGGTGGCAGCTGACATTTGATTAGTCCCAGTCCAATGTCTAGCTACTTTTATTATTTCCTTTTATCGTATGCTGCGGCAAATGAGATTATGATCATCTAATTTTGATTTTTATACACTCTAAGACCAAAAAAGACGCACCACGAATAAATTATTCTAATGCAAAGGAAATTCGTAGATGTGACGTAGCTGTACATATAGGCAAATGATCAGAGTTTCAGAAAAATTTGATGATTTATTCAGGAGAAAGGACTTCACAAACAGTGTAAGTACACTACTGGCTATTAAAATTGCTACACCACGAAGATGACGTGCTACAGACGGGAAATTTAACCGACAGGAAGAAGATGCTGTAATATGCAAATGATTAGCTTTTCAGAGCATTCACACAAGGTTGGCGCCGGTGGCGACACCTACAACGTGCTGACATGAGGAAAGTTTCCAACCGATTTCTCATACAAAAACAGTTGACCGGCGTTGCCTGCTGAAACGTTGTCGTGATGCTTCGTGTAAGGAGGAGAAATGCGTACCATCACGTTTCCAACTTTGATAAAGGTCGGATTGTAGCCTATAGCGATTGCGGTTTATCGTATCGCGACATTGCTGCTCGCGTTGGTCGAGATCCAATGACTGTTAGCAGAATATCGAATCGGTGGGTTCAGGAGTGTAATACGAAACGCCGTGTTGGATCCCAACGGCCTCGTATCACTAGCAGTCGTGATGACAGGCATGTTATCCGCACGGCTGTAACGGATCGTGCAGCCACGTCTCGATCCCTGAGTCAACAGATGTGGACGTTTGCAAGACAACAACCATCTGCACGAACAGTTCGACGACGTTTGCAGCAGCATGGACTATCAGCTCGGAGACTATGGCTGCGGTTATCCTTGACGATGCTTTACAGACAGGAGCTCCTGCGATGGTGTACTGAAAGACGAACCTGGGTGCAGGAATGGCAAAACGTAATTTTTTCGGATGAATCCAGGTTCTTTTTACAGCATCATGATGGTCGCATCCGTGTTTTGCGACATCGTGGTGAACGCACATTGGAAGTGTGTATTCGTTATCGCCATACTGGCGTATCAGCCGGCGTGATGGTATGAGGTGCCACCGGTTACACGTCTCGGTCACCTCTTGCTCTAATTGACGTCACTTTGAACAGTGGACGTTACATTTCAGATGTGTTACGACCCGTGGCTCTACCCTTCATTCGATCCCTACGAAACCTTACATTGCAGCAGGATAATGCACGACCGTATGTTGCAGAACCTGAGCGGGCCTTTCTGGATACAAAAAATGTTCGACTGCTGCCCTGGCGAGCACATTCAGCAGATCTCTCACCAATTGAAAACGTCTGGTCAATGGTGGCAGAGCAACTGGCTCGTCACAATACGCCAGTCACTACTCTTGATGAACTGTGGTATCGTGTTGAAGCTGCATGGGCAGCTGTACCTGTACACGAAATCCAAGCTCTGTTTGACAATGCCCAGATGTATCAAGGCCGTTATTAGGTGATTATTCTGGGCACCGATTTCTCAGGGTCTATGTACCCAAATTGCGTGAAAATGTAACCACATGTCAGTTCTAGTATAATATATTTGTCCAATGAATACCCGTTTACCATCTGCATTTCTTCTTGGTGTAGCCATTTTAACGGCCAGCAGTGTAATAACGCGTTGGTCCACCTCTGGCCCTTGGTGTTGATTGATAGAACTGTTGGATATGCTCCCGACGGTTATCGTGACAAATTCCGTCCAACTGGGGAATTACATAGTCAAAATCCCGAGCACTTTGGAGGGACCCGTCCACAATGCTCCAAACGTTCTCAGTTGGAGAGAGATCCGGTAACACTGCAGACCAAAGCAAGGTCTGGCAATTAAAAAGAAAGGCATTAGAAACTCTCGCCGTGTATGGGCGGGCGTTATCTTGCTGAAATGTAAGTCCAGGATGATTTGCCATGAAGGACAACGAAACGAGGCGTATGATGTCGTCGACGTACCGTTGTGATGTGAAGGTGCTGCAACCTAAGGGGTGCTGCTATGAAGTGAAACGTCACCGCAGACCACCACCACTACTGGCTGCTGGGCAGTATGGCGGTCGACAGCAAGGTCGGTGTCCCACCGCTGTCTTGGGCGTCTGCAGGTGCGGCTTCGCCGTTCATCGAGGCTGAATTCGAGGCGGCACTCACCGCTGAAGACAATTCTACTTCGATCAATGAGTTCCCACGCCGAAGTCGCGTCTGCAGGCGCCCCAGACAGTGTCGCGAAACCAACCTCACTCTTACCTGCCATACGGTCCAGTACCGAGGAGTAACGGTCTCGGGTGGCATTTCTTTTCATCTACATCTACATCTACGTGATTATTCTGCTATTCACAATAAAGTGCCTGGCAGAGGGTTCAATGAACCACGTTCAAGCAGGCCGTCTACCGCTCCACTCTCGAACGGCGCGTGGGAAAAACGAGCACTTAAATTTTTCTGTGAGAGCCCTGATTTCTATTATTTTAACGTGATTATCATTTCTCCCTATGTAGGTGGGTGCCAACAGAATGTTTTCGCAATCGGAGGTGAAAACTGGTGATTGAAATTTCATCAGAAGATCCCGCCGCAACGAAAAACGCCTCTGTTTTAGTGATTGCCACTCCAATTCACGTATCATGTCTGTGGCACTATCTCCCCTATTTCGCGATAATACAAAACGAGCCGCCCTTTTTGAACTTTTTCAATATCATCCATCAGTCCCACCTGATACGGATTCTACACCGCACAGCAATACTCCAGAATAGGGCGGACAAGCGTGGTGTAAGCAGTGTCTTTAGTAGACCTGTTTCACCTTCTACGTGTTCTGCCAATGAATCGCAGTCTTTCGTTTGCTCTACTCACAATATTATCTATGTAATCGTTCCAATTTAGGTTATTTGTAATTGTAATCCCTAAGTTTTTACTTCAATTTACAGCCTTCAGATTTGTGTGACTTATCGCGTAATCGAAATTTAGCTGATTTCTTTTAGTACTCATGTGAGTAACTTCACACTTTGTCTTATTCAGGGTTAATTGTCACTTTTCACACCATACAGATATCTTATCCACATCAGTTTCCAAGTCGTTTTGATTATCTGATGACTTTACAAGACGGTAAATGACAGCATCATCTGCAAACAATCTAAGACGGGTACTTAGATTGTCTCCTATGTCGGATCAGGAACAATAGAGGGCCTATAACACTTCCTTGGGGAACGCCGGATGTTACTTCTGTTTTACCCGATGACTTTCCGTCTATTACTACAAACTGTGAACTTTCTGACAGGAAATGACGAATCCAGTCGCACAACTGAGGCGATATTCCGTGGGCACGCAATTTGGTTAGAAGACGCTTGTGAGGAACGGTGTCGAAAGCCTTCTGGAAATCTAAAAATATGGAATAAATTTGACATCCCCCGTCCATAGCACTTATTACTTCATGAGTATAAAGAAGTAGTTGTGTTTTACAAGAACGATATTTTCTGAAACCGTGCTGACTATGTGTCATTAAATCGTTTTCTTCCAGGTACTTTGTGATGTTCGAATACAGTATACGTTCCAAAAACCCCGCTGCAAACCGACGTTAGTGATATAGACCTGAGATTCAGCGAATTACTCCTACTTCCCTTTTTGGGTACTGGTGTGACTTGAGCAATTATCCAGTCTTTAGGTACGGATCTTTCTGTGAGTGTGTGATTGTATATAATTGCTAAATATGGAGCTATTTTATCAGCATACTCTGAGAGGAACCTGACTGGTATAGAATCTGGACCGGAGGCCTTGCCTTTATTAAGTGATATAAGCTGCTTCTTTACTCCGAGGATATCTACTTCTGTTTCTCATCTTAGCAGTTGTTCTTGATTGGAATTCAGGAATACACTCCTGGAAATGGAAAAAAGAACACATTGACACCGGTGTGTCAGACCCACCATACTTGCTCCGGACACTGCGAGAGGGCTGTACAAGCAATGATCACACGCACGGCACAGCGGACACACCAGGAACCGCGTTGTTGGCCGTCGAATGGCGCTAGCTGCGCAGCATTTGAGCACCGCCGCCGTCAGCGTCAGCCAGTTTGCCGTGGAATACGGAGCTCCATCGCAGTCTTTAACACTGGTAGCATGCCGCGACAGCGTGGACGTGAACCGTATGTGCAGTTGACGGACTTTGAGCGAGGGCGTATAGTGAGCATGCGGGAGGCCGGGTGGACGTACCGCCGAATTGCTCAACACGTGGGGCGTGAGGTCTCCACAGTACATCGATGTTGTCGCCAGTGGTCGGCGGAAGGTGCACGTGCCCGTCGACCTGGGACCGGACCGCAGCGACGCACGGATGCACGCCAAGACCGTAGGATCCTACGCAGTGCCGTAGGGGACCGCACCGCCACTTCCCAGAAAATTAGGGACACTGTTGCTCCTGGGGTATCGGCGAGGACCATTCGCAACCGTCTCCATGAAGCTGGGCTACGGTCCCGCACACCGTTAGGCCGTCTTCCGCTCACGCCCCAACATCGTGCAGCCCGCCTCCAGTGGTGTCGCGACAGGCGTGAATGGAGGGACGAATGGAGACGTGTCGTCTTCAGCGATGAGAGTCGCTTCTGCCTTGGTGCCAATGATGGTCGTATGCGTGTTTGGCGCCGTGCAGGTGAGCGCCACAATCAGGACTGCATACGACCGAGGCACACAGGGCCCACACCCGGCATCATGGTGTGGGGAGCGATCTCCTACACTGGCCGTACACCACTGGTGATCGTCGAGGGGACACTGAATAGTGCACGGTACATCCAAACCGTCATCGAACCCATCGTTCTACCATTCCTAGACCGGCAAGGGAACTTGCTGTTCCGACAGGACAATGCACGTCCGCATGTATCCCGTGCCACCCAACGTGCTCTAGAAGGTGTAAGTCAACTACCCTGGCCAGCAAGATCTCCGGATCTGTCCCCCATTGAGCATGTTTGGGACTGGATGAAGCGTCGTCTCACGCGGTCTGCACGTCCAGCACGAACGCTGGTCCAACTGAGGCGCCAGGTGGAAATGGCATGGCAAGCCGTTCCACAGGACTACATCCAGCATCTCTACGATCGTCTCCATGGGAGAATAGCAGCCTGCATTGCTGCGAAAGGTGGATATACACTGTACTAGTGCCGACATTGTGCATGCTCTGTTGCCTGTGTCTATGTGCCTGTGGTTCTGTCAGTGTGATCATGTGATGTATCTGACCCCAGGAATGTGTCAATAAAGTTTCCCCTTCCTGGGACAATGAATTCATGGTGTTCTTATTTCAATTTCCAGGAGTGTATTTACTTCATAGCAGGACCCCTTAGACTGCAGCACACTTACATCACAACTGGACAGAACCTGACACGATATCCCTCAGGAGGTCACCCAGCAAATTTATCAGTCGATGACGAGCCAAGTAACAGCCTGCACGAGGGCCAGGTGTAAACCAATGCGTAACTGACTTGATCAGTTCGTCAAGCTCTCTTCCTTGAATAAACAGTCCGCCTCCTTAGCTGAGTGGGTGGTGCGATCGACTGCCTTGGAGCAGCCCTGCGTTCGATTCCCGTCTGGGTCGCAGATTTTCAGCACTCGGCGACTTGGTGTCGTGTTGTCATCTTGATCATTTCATCAACACGGAAGTCGCGCCAACACGGTGACAACTGAAAAAGACTTCCAATTCGGCGCTCCAAATTCCTCTGGTGGGGACTCCTGGCCTTGAATGCCATACAATCCATTTCATTTTATTTTATTGAATAGGTCATTCCGTCTTCTGAAACTGTAATCGTTTGTGTGCCTATACATGCTCATCACATCCAACTTTTTCGGATCTATTTGGATAACTTCTTCGTCGTCCGTTATTCATCTTTTTTGTATCGAAGTATATCTTCTGTCACAGTCCAGATGAGTGGCTACTCCGAGACACTGGTCGAATGACACACTAACGGCCATTAAAATTGCTACACCAAGAAGAAATGCAGATGATAAACGGGTATTCATTGGACAAATATATTATACTAGAACTGACATGTGATTACAGTTTCACGCAATTTGGGTGCATAGATCCTGAGAAATCAGTACCCAGAACAACTACCTCTGGCCGTAATAACGGCCTTGATACGCCTGGGCATTGAGTCAAACAGAGCTTGGATGGCGTGTACAGGTACAGCTGCCCATGCAGCTTCAACACGATGCCACAGTTCACCAAGGGTAGTGACTAGCGTATTGTGACGAGCCAGTTGCTCTGCCACCATTGACCAGACGTTTTCAATTGGTGAGAGATCTGAAGAATGTGCTGGCCAGGGCAGCAGTCGAACATTTTCTGTATACCGAAATGCCCGTACAAGACCTGCAACATGTGGTCGTGCATTATCCTGCTGAAATGTAGGGTTTCACAGGGATCGAATGAAGAGTAGAGCCACGGGTTGTAACACATCTGAAATGCAACGTCAACTGTTCAAAGTGCCGTCAATGTGTACAGGAGCTGACCGAGACGTGTAACCAATGGCACCCCATACCATCGCACCGAGTGATATGCCAGTATGGCGATCAAGAATACACGCTTCCAATGTGCGTTCACCGCAGTCTCGCCAAACACGGATGCGACCATCATGATGCTGTAAAAAGAGCCTGAATTCAACCGAAAAAATGTCGTTTTGCCATTCGTGCATCCAGGTTCGTCGTTGAGTACACCATCGCAGGCGCTCCTGTCTGTGATGCAGCGTCAAGGGTAACCGCAGCCATGGTCTCCGAGCTGATAGTCCATGCTGCTGCAAACGTCGTCGAACTGTTCGTGCAGATGGTTATTGTCTTGCAAACGTCCACATCTGTTGACTCAGGGATCGAGACGTGGCTGCACGATTCGTTACAGCCATGCGGATTAGACGGCTGTCATCTCTACTGATAGTGATACGAGGCCGTTAGGATCCAGCACGGGGTTCCGTATTATCCTCCTGAACCCACCGATTCCATATTCTGCTAACAGTTATTGGATCTCGACCAAAGCGAGCAGCAATGTCGCGATACGATAAACCGCAATCGCGACAGGCTACAATCCGACCTTTATCAATGTCGCAAGCGTGATGGTACGCATTTCTCCTCCTTACGCGAGGCATCACAACAACGTTTCACTAGGCAACGGCGGTCAACTGCTGTTTGTGTACGAAAAATCGGTTGCAAACTTTCCTCATGTCAGCACGTTGTAGGTGATGCCAACCTTGTGTGAATGCTCTGAAAAGCTAATAATCTGCATATCACAGCATCTTCTTCCTGTCGGTTAAATTTCGCGTCTGTAGCACGTCATCTTCGTGGTGCAGCAGTTTTAATGGCCAGTAGTGTAAATAATGTGCAGGCAGCTTAAACATGTTTTAAAAGTGTCGTTTATCTGTTACCTTTCGAAGTCTAATCTGTGGAAAAAAATTCGAAACTATGTGACAAGTCACATTTCATTTCACTCTGAAGTGGTCACAGCCCAAGTGAAGCAGCTGTCACCGCTTTCAGTCACAGAGGTTCCGGGCAGTGACATCAACGATGCCCCACCGTTTAACACGCACAGTCGCGACGCTGTTGCTGGTGTTTGTTAGGGAGCACCGTGCGGCCAGCTTTTGCCGAAAGCGGGTCGTATCGTTTGTATTGGTTTTTGTTACGGTTCTTACAGAAAATAATGTGAGTAGGACTGTAAAGTCTGGGAATAAAAAAGAGACACAATACTGGTCACTTACAGATTTCCTGAGGACCTTGAGAAATCGGCAAGTGGTCGATGAAACAGTTGAGCACATTTGTTATAGACACATCTCATTTGCCGCATGTGCACAAATAAATACCATGCGAAGCAAAGATGTATCTGTTCTATCTGATTGATAAAGGAATTTGATGTTCGCCTTCCAGCCTGTATGCGAATAATTATCACATTTATTTTTCTGTACGTTAGTCAATGCATGCTTTTTGTTTATGTCTACCCACAATTCTCAGCTGATACCACCTACCTTCCAGCCTACAGCAACACAAGTATTGATTGCAACAGTTCGTTTGCTATTGCAGTTATAATCTGCCATTGCTTGTTGTACATTTTTTGCTCTGCATGGGATACTTTTTATTGTAGTTACATCCGTTTCACTTAGCCACCCACTTCCAGTCACTGACAACCATTGAATGAATATATTGCAGTTATCACATTTATTTTTACTCTGAATTCCATACATCTATTATTGTGAACACACTACCCAGCCTGGTGGTTCAGAAACATCGAAAATTAATTTTGTTGAAATAACTTACAACACCTCGCAGTAAAACAATTATTTCCCCAATGATCGAGCTTAATTTAGCCTTTTTCGGATATTATCGAGTATTCACGTGATGCCTTCCGATACTACCTGTGACTAGATACTAAACTACAGTGGTACTTGTTAATCGTCTGCCTACTTCTTAGTTTCTGAATATCACTGTCTGTACGTCCTATCTTTGACATATGGGCTAGTTTATGGAGTCATACGTATCAAAAGTAATTTTCAAAAACCTATTTTTTGTTGTGGTTGAATATGAAGCACTGAAATCCACCACACCTCTGTGTTTGCACTGTCATGCGGCTGTTGATAAAATAAGAACCTCTCTTTATTGTTTACAGTGTGTGGTGTCTTGTCGACGCTGCTGCCATCTGAAGCGAAGATGAAGGAGCTCCGGCACTGACGACGCAGATGTCGATGACTCGAGTCGACATTAAGCAGCTACGGAGTACTGAGTCTGAAACCCATTCTGTGATATTTCGTTGTGAAGGATATGTCTGTAATAAAGAAACTGCATTTTCCTTTCCTACTTTTGTACACTGGTTTCGGGGAGAAATAAAACAATAATAATAAAACAAGAAGTAACTATTTTGCTTGCAACGAAGTCCACGGCCGTCAGAAATTGTAACCACACTTACACCTTGTCCTCGGCTCAGTCCAGTGGGGAACGGTGGACTAAAATATCCACTGCACATTTTTTGCTCGGAAAACTACCACTACGTAGCGCTAATCGACTGCACTGTTTCTCCACCCGTGGTCTGTGCCGCCTTCGCAGTCGACTTTGTGCTCTTCGTGCGGTCGGGCGACGAAATCCAACCGGAACAGAAGAGAATCGAGCCATTTGAGATGTGGTGCTACAGACGAATGTTGAAAATTAGATGGGCTGATAAGGTGAATGAGGAAGTTATACGATGATCGGAGAGGAAAGGAATATGTGGAAAACACTGATAAGGACAAGGGATAGGACGATAGGACATCTGTTAAGACATGAGGGAATGACTTCCATGATACTAGAGGGAGCTGTAGGGGGCAAGAACTGTAGAGGAGGACAGAGATTGGAATACGTCAAGCAAATAATTAGGACATCAGAGGAATTCGTGGCGGGCCGCATCAAACCAGTCAGAAAACTGATGACAAGAAAAAAAAAAGTTGTGATGTTCAGCATCAGAGTAGTCAGCGAAGTTGACAGACGAAGCTTGTCCGGCTATTTTCATATTTCCATACCTCAGTCAGTTAAAACGGAACCCATATAGGATCAGTCTGTTGTCTGTCTATCTATCTGCGCAACCGTTAACAACGCTTTTTCTCAGGAATGGTTCGACGTCTCAAGTTGAAACTTCTGTCACATATTAATGTCTGCGGCCCCTTGGTAGCGTAAGACATTGAAGCTTTTAAAAGTTACGTCCATTTGTGTCGCATATTTTGATCCTTGCAAGCTCATTCAACAAAGCCTATAGAGTACTTTCCGTTGGTCTAGAATCATGACATTTGAGAAGGAACAAGATTTCACAGTAAAAGTAAGAAAAGTCTGATAGTCAGTATGTCTGTACGCCTCTTATGGCTTCCTTTTCTAGGGAACGGGTAGCCGTATAACGTTAAAATGTACAGTATGCCACATACTGATGTCCTTGATTGAGTATCGGCATACGAAATTGAAGCTTCTAATCAGTGCAATCGAAAGAAAGGTTCATTTAAGCCATGTAATTCATATTCGGAAACTCAGTCTTCAAAACCCATAGGGTACTTTCTATTGGGATAGAATCACGAAATTTGCAAGAAGCAAGGTTTCACAGTACAACCAAAGGCAAAAAGGTGGAAAATGTTAATTTGTAACTATATCATACTTTCCTGTGGTGTTTGTTATCTGTCAGCGTGTCTGTCCATCACAGGCATATCTTTTGATTGCATTGACTTAGAGGTTTATATTTTGAACAGCAACAAGTAGCCAAAGACCTTACAATTTGACAAAAATCCCAACTTCATACTTCTGCCTATTCTTGAGAAGAAAGCGTGTTAAGTGATGGACGGTCATGCCGACAGTCGGACAACAAGTGACATAAAAGGTATTTTTTCGTATGATATTATTGCTAATTAACACGTGTCGCATTTTCTTGTGTACTTTTGCTGCAATTCTTAGCTTCTTGGCAAATATACTGTCCTAGGTCAACTGAAAGAACCATACAGGCCTCGATGAGAGAGTTTCAGATGTCCAAAACATGTAACGTAAATGGTCATCTACTTTGATTGCGCTGACTTAGAAGCTTTTATTCTGTGCACCGTCAGGAGACCGAATACCTTACTCCGTGACATAAATTTCAACTTGATATCTCTTCCCATTCCTGAGAAGAAACATGTTAAGTGATGGACGGACATACCGCGCAAGGCTGTCAAGATATGACAAAATAAAAATATTTTTTTCATTTGATATTATTACAACTTAACACTTTTCGCATTTTTCCGTGTACGTATGCTGGTAAACCTCGCTTCTTGCCATATCTGACGCTCCTAGGTCAACTGAAAGTACCCTGCAGATTTTTATGGGCGAGTTTTCGGTTGCCAAAATATGTGACACAAATCACCGCGTCTTTTAATTACGTTGACTTAGAAGCTCATATTTTGTGCACTACGAGGGGACCGAAGACCTTAGGACGTGACATACATTTCAACCTTATACCTCTACCCATTCCTAAGAAGTGGACGGACATCCCGAAAACCTTACAAAAAATGACAGGAAAGGTGCTTTTTTTCGTGTTAATTTACGACAAATTAACCCTTTCGCGTTTACTCGTGTACTCTTGCTGTTGAAACCCGCTTCTTGCCGAATTTGACGATCATAAATTCAACTACACGGTTCGATGAATGATTTTTCGATTACCATAATGTGTGAGATAAATGGCCGTATCTTTTGATTGCATTGACTTGCAAGCTTACATTTTGTACAGTACCAAGGGACCAAAGAAATTACAGTTTTTATTCATTTTGTTTTACGCATCTGGTTCCGGAGACCCAAATTTAGGAGCAAATCTCCATCGTCATGGAATGTGTCAGTACACGTAATTACAAGAGAAAACTAATAATAGATAAAATAAAACCCTTATGAATCCTAAATAGACGGCAAGATATAAGTTTATATAAAAGCAATCAACAATGTAACAGAGGAATTTGCTTAATTTTTCAAGGACCTACACGACGGTGTAGAAGGGGTGACTGATGAGATAACTCTCCAGTTTATATTTGAAAGCATGTGGATTACTGCTAAGATTTTCGTTTCTTATGGCACTTTATTGAAAATGGATGCAGCGTAATAGTGCACGCCTTTCTGCACAAGGGTCAAGGAGAGGCAATCCATCTGCAGACTGAACTCCTGGCCAGTATTAACTGCGAGAAACATGCTACTTGTTTGGAATAAGCTCATATTTTTAAAAGAAACAACATTAAATAACATATTTAGTGAGAGAAGAATGTCAGAATATCCAGGCAAATGAACAGGAGTCAACAAGAGGTTTGTGAACATATACCAGTTATTGTCTGAACCGCCTGTTTCTGAGCGAAATACACACTTTGAGAATGAGAAGAGTTACCCCAACATACAGGGTGGAGCGAAATTCGCGCACTCGGGCTTCACAGCGTCACTCCTCACCTGCCAGCGATAAAAAAATGTCCCTCACAAAATTTGCTTGTGCTGTACAGTTGGTGCAGTGGATAAAGGTTTCGGTGAGCATGCAGGAGGTCCAGGGTTCGATCCGGGGTTGGGACGAATTTCTTTTATTTTCCAATTTCATTCTGATATTTCATACCGTAATGTACACCGTTTCTTAGGTTACACGTATCCCAAATTTAGAAAATTTTATAACGCTGGTTAGACAAGTAAGAAATAGACAGCTGAAACAAACGTCTGTTACAGGACAGAATAACTACAAAAAAATATTAATTTCGAGACGCTAAAGGTGATAGCACAGTACTTGTCATTTATACTACATGTAATATGAGCACTAAGTTGCACATTAGGAACCAGTGACAGTAAAAATGTCCATATTGATGACTGCATGACCTTCACAGCAGAATACGTTGTCCTCATAATAACAGATGCTCAAAGCGACCTCCCTGTACATCCAAACACTGAGCAACCCACCGGATCATACAGCACTGGACCCTACGCTTCAAAGCTGCGTTCACAGTATCAAGAATGGCGTGAACAAGTGCTACCAATTCTTTCACATTCGTCGGCGGAGTAGAGTAAACATGCCGAACATGAAGTGGAACATCTTCCAGCACATGAGGCAGATAGTTTGAGAGGAACGCATGGTACGTTCATGCAGTCAACCGGTCAGACAACATGTAGGGGATCCAAACACCTGTCGTCCAATATTCAGGCACAGATGTTGATACCAAAGTCGCGGGTGACATGCCCTCGCGAGTGAATTCTCCTTCATCTGACCATATTACGGTGTTCACGAAGTCATCGTTGACTTCCTGTTGTTGTTGGAACCATTCACAGAATTGCGTCCGTTGATGGCGATCTGCAAGGTGCAGGTATTGCGTGAAAGCATAATGAGAGGGATATATGAAGATAGTAACTGTTCTCGAAAGAACAGATACCATTGATAACCGAGAAACTTCTCTAGAATAAATGATAATTAAAACCCTCAGCTGCCGACAGGTGTTGTGGATATACCTCGATGGGGGCAGATGAAAATGTGTGCCCCGCCCAGGACTCGAAGCCAGGATCTCCTGTTTACATGGCAGACGCTCTATCCATCTGAGCCACCGAGGACAAATATGAACAGCGCGACTGCACGGACTTATCCCTTGCACGCTTCCCGTGAGACCCACATTCCCAGCTGTCCACAATCTACATGCGTAATGTACCTAACAGATAGTTGCCCAGCCACGCATTACTCGCGCACACTAAGGTGACGATTCCCGTAAGAGTTCGGGCAACCTGTGCGAATTCGCACAGACGAAGATCAATGGCTGGGTAGCCATTAACTATATATATGAAGATAATAACTGTTGATGAACGTGCAGCTTCTCTAGAATAAATCTGAATGGCGTCGACGAGGTTATCTAGCAGCATATTCACGAGCGGCAACACCAGCCCGGTTATCAGATGCACCAAGGGCCAGAAGCACATCCACGTATTCATCGTTTGTGCACGCCATACGTCTGCCACACTGGTTTAGAGGTTTACAATGAGAAAATTCGATACGTGTACGCATGTACATTGGAGTCTGTCAAGGGCGAGTTAATCCGATTGCAACTAGTCCCTGTCTGATGTATAAACACACTGTCAGTCCTGTGCGCTGTTCCACCTAAAGCGCATTACGCCTCTGACACATACTGCTCTGCATGACTCATCCCAACACCGCTAATTGTAAAATTTTCGGTTTCGAATTACTCTGTTTCCCTAATGGTAAGAGACGTGATGTTTTCACAATCCCATCGAAAGAATAACAATAATAATAATAATAATAATGCATCGATATACGTACTAAAGAGCATGTGGTTACCAGACTCAGTGTTCAAAGGCATAATTTGTGGTGTCACCGCCAGACACCACACTTGCTAGGTGGTAGCCTTTAAATCGGCCGCGGTCCGTTAGTATACGTCGGACCCGCGTGTCGCCACTATCAGTGATTGCAGACCGAGCGCCGCCACACGGCAGGTCTAGAGAGACTTCCTAGCACTCGCCCCATTTGTACAACCGACTTTGCTAGCGATGGTTCACTGACAAAATACGCTCTCATTTGGCGATACGATAGTTAGCATAGCCTTCAGCTACGTCATTTGCTACGACCTAGCAAGGCGCCATTACCAGTTACTATTGATACTGAGTCATGTACAGTCAAGAGCGACGCTCATCATTAATGGATTAAAGTTAAGTATTCCACCAGCTACGTCCGTTTTTCTAAAGTCTAAATTCCTTGTCCTGTTCCAGACCTCACGCCCGCCTGCCTGAGCTAAAACGCGTGCCTTTCGGCTTCCTCTAGTAGCCGGTGTTGGTTCTCCTTGCCAACCCACAACATAATTAGTGGGACCATGGTGGTAACACATACAAATAATAACCGAATTTGGACATTATTCGCAAAGCACTTTGCTAGTCCTACTGCTAACGTAAAGCCCTAACGAAATTTAATGGATCTGAATGAGGCAAAAATAATAGTTAGTACTAATCCATGGGACCATTGAAGGAGGATACAAAGAAAACAGGTTTTGCATTTGGTAGATAAAGTGGTGTGAATAAATTCACGACCACGAAGCGAAAAGGGCTTCATTCAAAGCTGACCAATCCTCCATTTCTACAATTGTAGTATGTAAGTGCAAATATTTTCTAGAAGAACCGCTGCAATCGCTGTTGACGATTAAGATGCCAGATACCATACCACCTGGACTACATTTACCAAACATAAACACATATACCTCAAACCAGGGTCGAACCATCGACCTCATGCATGCTAACCCAAAACTCTATTCACTGCACCAACTGTATAGCATTACTAATATTTACTGTCAGCGGTAGTTACAGATTGTCACTCTTTAACGTCCTTTTTCTGCCGAATGTACTCGCAGGACGCAATTTTGTGAGAGACCTTTGTTTTTTTTTTATCACTGGCATGTGTGGAGTCGCGCTGCTTAGCCCGAGTGCGCGAATTTCGCTTCACCCTGCGTAACCATACATCATAAGCGAATGATAATAAGCAAGTAGACTCGTTTCAATTCCAAACTGTCACTATTGTTGTAATAGTAAAAATGGGAGCATTAACTCCTTGAACAAGATCCTGAGCGTGGGCTTTCCATGACTATCTATCTGAGCACTTAGAAATTCTGTTCAGTCTCACTAGTCTTATGCCCTTTCTGCGTAATTAGAACGTCAGGTTTTGTTGAATTGTGTGTTAGAAAGTGTAAAACATGAGTCTTAGTGTGATTTAGCGTTACTTTATTTTTTGAAGCCATGAACTTATGTCTTGAGCTGCACTGTTACGTTACATTAATACTTGTTTCAAAAATCACGAACACGACACTTTTTTCCGATGTGGAACGTCACAGTTTAATATGATAAGGTTCCTTTACATGATATAATTAATTAATTTTTTTACAATTAATACTTTCTATACGAAAATTCATCTATTGAGTAGAAGAAGTAGTCATTCATAAATTCTTTTAACTTGTTTTCAAATGCGGGTTGGCTATCTGTCGACTTTTAATGCTATTTCGTAAATCACCAAAGACGTGGGTTGCAGTTCTCGCATCCCGCGCCCGGGTTCCCCGGTTCGATTCCCGGCGGGGTCAGGGATTTTCTCTGCCTCGTGATGTGTGATGTCCTTAGGTTAGTTAGGTTTAAGTAGTTCTAAGTTCTAGGGGACTGATGACCATAGATGTTAAGTCCCATAGTGCTCAGAGCCATTTGAACCATGGGTTGCACCATAATTCACCCCTTTCTGTGCCAAAGTGAGATTTAACTCAGACTAGTGTTGTAACTATGCATTTCACTATTATTTTTTAATTAGGATGGGTTATTAATAAAAATATTCATAAGTGAATCTTTGTATTGTGAAGATACTGTGAATATCCGTAGTTACTTCAATAAATGCCTGCAAGATGATCTTGGGTGGGCTCCAGCTATTATTCTGACTATGCACTTTTGGGCAATGAATATTATTTCTCTTAATGACGAATTACCGCAAAACATATTGCAATGTGAAAAAAGCTTATTGCCAAAATTCGCAATAATCCTAATACTATAAGTAACTAAGCTCAAACATTTTAATAAATGGTCAATGCATTTCTTCCAAGTCAATTACCGATCAATAACACACACAGAAATTTTTAATATTCTGCCTTAGCGAACAGACTTCTGTTACAAGTTTATATTTATAAATGGTGTTATGCCATTTACCGTACAGAACTATATACATTGTGTTTTCTCAAAATGTAATGAAACTCCATTTGCAGAGAACTACTTAAAAATTATCTGAAAGACATTATTAACGATTTCCTCAGCTAATTCTTGTTTGTTGGGTGTGATTACTGTACCAGTATCATCAACAAAAAGAACTGGCTTTACATCTTCATCAGTACAGAGTGGCGACTCATAAATATATGTTAAGAACAATAAGGGACCCAAGACTGAACCCTGTGGGACACTGTTCATGATGCCTCTCCAGGTAGAGGGCTCTACTTATTTTTGCAGACCAGCTGAACTGTTAATTTTAACCTTCAGCCTTCTTCCAGTTAAATATGAATTAAACTACTGTCCCACTCATACCACAATACTTAAGCTTATCTAGAAGACTATCATTACTCACACATCAAATGCCTGTGACAGACCACAAAAAATCGCACTGGGTGATGTTCAGCAATTCAGAGCATTTAATATTTGATCAGTGAAAGCATATATAGCGATTTTCTGTTGGAAATACGTTCTTAAAATCAAACTAACATTTTGTTAGTATTTCATTTTCACAAATATGTGAAACTGCTCTTGAATACATTACTTCTTCAAGAATTTTGGATAAAGCTGTCAGAAGTAAGACTGGGCGGTTGTTGTTAGCATCAGACCTATCCCTCTTTTTATGGAACGGTTTAACAGAAGAATATTTCAGTCTACCTGCAAAAATGGCCTGTTTTAGTAAGCTACTACATATGCCACTGAAAATCCTACTTATCTGTTGGGAACAAGGTTTGAGTACTGTGTTGGGAATGCCATCAATTTCATGTGAGCTTTTACTTTTGAGTGAATTCATTATTTTCCTAATTTCAGTAGAAACGGTGGGCTGAATTTCTATTTTATCAAATTGCATTGGTATTGCTTCTTCCATTTACAGCCTTGCATTTTCTAAAGAACAGCTGGATCCTATTTTCTCTAAACCACTTAAAAACATTTTCTCTTTGTGACTTCTGTTAACAAACTTTTCATTGAGTTTGATAGTAATACATTCTTCCTGTGCTCTTGGTTGCCCTCTTTCCCTTTTAACAATATTCCAAATTGTTTTAATTTTATTATCAGAGGTGCTAATCTCAGACATAATACACATACTTCTGGACCCTTTAATAACTTTTATTCATACAGTGCAGTATTTTGTATAATTATTTCCGAATCATTAGTCCTTCTAGCTATAGGATACATTCGCGTTTAGTAAGCCATGGCTTCTTAGATGGTGTCTTACAATTATATTTTACTATTTCCTTAGGGAAACTGTTGTCAACTACACTCACATAGGTATCACGAAACAGATTAAATTTTACATTTGCATCTCGTTCCCTGTACACCTCATCCTAGTCTAACTGCTGCAAGCTTTCCTTAAAAATTTTCAATTGTTAAATCATTAATTGAATGGTCTATTTTGGTGGACTGTTTCGCATTACTTTATGGAGCTATGTCATATACTGTAACTAGCTGTGCATCATTATCAGAAGGACCATTCTTAACAGGAAAAGTTTTTACTTTATTAAATGTATCTTCATCTATAAAAACATTGTCTATCAATGTGCTGCTTTCCTGTACCACCCAAGTAGGAAAATGAATAACTGATGTCAAATTGAAAGAACCAAGTAATACGCCAAGGTCATTCTTTCTATCAAGTTCTTTCAGAAAGTCTGCACTGAAATCCTCACAACAATAATTTGCTCCCCTCTCTCTGGCAGTCTGCACAACAAAGAATCCAAGTTTGTCAGAAATAGCTGAAAATTTCCCAGTGGGGACCTATACACAGTTACAATTATAAAAGTATCGTTATTTAGTTTAAGCTCAGAGGTACATGCTTCTACATGTTGATCTACACAAAATTATTTAGTTTCTAAATTTTTCACACTGTGATAAATTTTAACTCACATGGCATCTCCTCCTCTTCTGTAGTGTCTCTAGGTACATCTACATCTACATCTACATTTATACTCCGCAAGCCACCCAACGGTGTGTGGCGGAGGGCACTTTATGTGCCACTGTCATTACCTCCCTTTCCTGTTCCAGTCGCGTATGGTTCGCGGGAAGAACGACTGTCTGAAAGCCTCCGTGCGCGCTCTAATCTCTCTAATTTTACATTCGTGATCTCCTCAGGAGGTATAAGTAGGGGGAAGCAATATATTCGATACCTCATCCAGAAACGCACCCTCTCGAAACCTCGCGAGCAAGCTACACCGCGATGCAGAGCGCCTCTCTTGCAGAGTCTGCCACTTGAGTTTGTTAAACATCTCCGTAACGCTATCACGGTTACCAAATAACCCTATGACGAAACGCGCCGCTCTTCTTTGGATCTTCTCTATCTCCTCTGTCAACCCGATCTGGTACGGATAACACACTGATGCGCAGTACTCAAGTATAGGTCGAACGAGTGTTTTGTAAGCCACCTCCTTTGTTGATGGACTACATTTTCTAAGGACTCTCCCAATGAATCTCAACCTGGTACCCGCCTTACCAACAATTAATTTTATATGATCATTCCACTTCAAATCGTTCCGCACGCATACTCCCAGATATTTTACAGAAGTAACTGCTACCAGTGTTTGTTCTGCTATCATGTAATCATACAATAAAGGGTCCTTCTTTCTATGTATTCGCAATACATTACATTTGTCTATGTTAAGGGTCAGTTGCCACTCCCTGCACCAAGTGCCTATCCGCTGCAGATTATCCTGCATTTCGCTACAATTTTCTAATGCTGCAACTTCTCTGTATATTACAGCATCATCCGCGAAAAGCTGCATGGAACTTCCGACACTATCTACTAGGTCATTTATATATATTGTGAAAAGCAATGGTCCCATAACACTCCCCTGTGGCACGCCAGAGGTTACTTTAACGTACTTGTTGAAGCAGTGCCAATGTTGTGCACAACACCACTTACTACCAAGCTAGTGTCATCGGCAAACAGAAATACTTTAGGATCACCTGTAACACTAGAAGGTGTATCACTTATATAAATAAGAAACAGCAATGGCCCCAGAACTAATCCCTGGGGCACACCTCCCCCGCTCCCCCCACTTAATTGTGCCCTACTCTGATACCACTTCTTAGCCAGTCTCAATACTGTGGAGAATGACCTTTGGCAATTGTGAGTTACTTCCCAAATTCCATAATGGTCCAACTTCTAGTGCAATATTTTGTGATCAACACAATCAAACACCACAGTTAAATCAAAAGAAATGCCTAGCATTTGAAACCTTTTGTTTAACATAACAGGTATCTCCTAGAGAAAAGAGAATACAGCATTTTCAGTTGTTAAATCACTTCTAAATCCAAACTGTACGTTTCACAGTAAATTACGTGAAATGAAATGATCAGTTTTCCTTACATACACAGCTTTTCAATAACTTTAGCAAACAATGATAGAATAAGAATAGGACTAAAATCGTCTAGCTTATCCCCTTCTCCCTTTTTATAAAGAGGCATCACTACTGAGTACTTTAATTGTTCAGGAAACTGACCGATCGCAGCGGAAAAATCACAAATATGGCTAAGTACAGAGCTAACACGTGCATCACTGCACTTTAGTATTCTACTAGAGATTCCATCATATCCATGAGAGTCCTTGAATCAGAGTGATTTAATTATTGACTCAATCTCCCCTTTGGCAGTGTCATGGAGGAATGTTTGAGATATCAGTCTCAGAAAAAAAATTTCCAAGAAAGTTATATGATTCCCTGTAGAAACTAACTTTTTGTTTAATCCATGAGTTATGTTGAGAACCTGATCGTTAAATACTATATATATATCTACCTCATCAACAACAGAAACATTTCTACTATTAACTGACTTTATAGTATCGGCTTTGTGCTGCTGACCAGGCACTTTCTTCACGACTGACCATATGGTTTTAATTTTATCTTGTGAATTAGCTATTCCATTTTCGCACCCCATAGTCTTTGTCTTCTTAATAACATTTATAAGCTTTACTGTACAGTTTGTAATGGGCTATTATTGCTTGATTGTGAATACTTCTAACATTCTGATATAATTCCCACTTTGTTCCACATGATATTCTTATCCCATTAGTCAGCCACCCAGCCTTCTACTGCTAGTACCCCATTTAGAACGTTCTAATGGACAGTAACTCTCACAGAGTATAAGGAATGCGTTAAGGAAATCATTATATTTGCCATCTATGTTATCGGCACTATAAACATACTGCCACTCTTGTTCCCCAACGAGTTTTAAAAAACTGTCTGTTGCCGTTGGATTAACTTTTCTACATAATTTGTAATTATGTGTGACATTTGATTGAGTACAAAAGCGTTTTAGTGTTAAAATTTGTGGATCGTGCTCTGAAAGGCCATTACTATTTTACTAACAGAATGGCCATCTGGTAATGAAGAATGAATAAAAATATTGTCTATATCTGTGCTACTGTTCCCTTGCACTAATTTGTGGTACTTCCTATAAAGTGAAACAAGAACCCTCTCTAGCTTGAGCAGAAATGCTGTGAAGTCACAGTTAGGGGGACCTATTAATAACTATAACTAAAAGTTTAGTTTAACTAAATTCAACTGTCCCTACACATCATTGAAATACCTGTTCTATGCAGTGCTTTGATACATCTACGGACTCAAATGGAATACTGTTTTTTATGTACATGACCTCTCCACCACTCCACACAGAACTTCTTGAAAAACAGTCAGTTAATCTGTATCCCGGCAAAGGAAGCCTCTGAATCATCACAATCATCGCAATCAGTTCACTAACATTTATCTGTAACACTTCTTATTTTTTGATAAAATGTGCTAATTTCTTCACTGCTTGGATACCTGACCTTCTTTGAAGGTGGTTCCTTTGTTAGAGAGATTTCCTTTAAGCAGGGTTACCAATGAGTTGGCTTCAGTAGGAAAGTGGTGCAAGTGTAACACCAAATACTACAGGTATTTTTCCCACCACCGCTCACTGCACTGTCACCTATACGCTTTGCCAACCTTCGCTTCCCATACCTACTGAGGTGCAGGCCATGCCTATTTATAGCTTCAACTGTCCCCACTACAGTGGGAGCTATGCACTTCCCCATCAGTACCTTCTTTAGCCCCATGTTAACACGCCTGACAGCAGCATTAAGATGAGGCCCATCATGACGTTGAAGTAGCTGCACGAAGTGCACATTTGTGCCACCAGTTTGGGTACCTCTCTTTTACAGGTCACTATCTACATCACATTCCTCGTCCCTATCAAGACTATTCCCAGCACCAGCCACAATCAGTACCTGATCCTCTCCCGTAAAATTCCTGCCTAACAGTCACTTCCTGAAGCTGCTGGGCTACACTTCTGCCACGTAGCACTCCGTCGTCAGGCCACGAGTGGCCTACCGGGACCATCCGACCGCCGTGTCATCCTCAGCAGAGGATGCGGATATGAGGGGCATGGGGTCAGCACACCACTCTCCCTGTCGTTATGATGGTATTCTTGACAGAAGCCGCTACTATTCGGTCGAGTAACTCCTCAATTGGCATCACGAGGCTGAGTGCATCCCGAAAAATGACAACAGAGCATGGCGGCTGGATGGTCACCCATCCAAGTGCCGGCCACGCCCAACAGCGCTTAACTTCGGTGATCTCACGGGAACCGTTGTACCCACTGCAGCAAGCCTGTTGCTGCACACTTCTACCATGTGAACTACCTAATAGCAGAACACTCTTTTTTTTCTATTTGAAACTGCGACTGTCTTAAACTACTGAGGTCTGCTGCATGTTTCGTACACCTACAGCGGCAAGAGGCTCTTCTCCACTGAACTCCAGCATCTGATCAAATCAATTGGTGATACGCAAAGTGCGACTGTCTGAAATCTCTTGCTCCTAGCAACCTTCTTACCAACTGCCAGTTCCCATTCCCCAGCACCTTTCAGCCTCCCCATTGAATCTATTTCTTCCAGCATTTTATAACTGCAAGTGAAGGGCACAGATCTTACGCTCCTGTCCCTCTATTAACTCATTTCTGCTAAGAATTCTGCATTTCCTGGAAAGGATCCCTCTGGAGTGCCCACTGCCTTCTCCACTCATGGTAAAAATGTTGAGAACTACCGGAAAAACTAAACGTGACCGCGTGGTTTGAGGCGCCATGTCACTAACTGCGCGGAGATTCGAGTCCTCTCTTGGTCATGGGTGTGTGTGTTGTTCTTAGCATAAGTTAGTTTGAGTACTGTGTAAGTCTAAGGACCGATAACCTCAGCAGTTTGGTACCTTAGGAATTCACACACATTTGAGCATTTGAAACGTCTGCGTTACTTTATTTCAGATACTACACTAGAACGATTTACGGAGCTAATAACGATGATCTCGAATTTTGTTTTCTACTAAGAAAGCAACTACTTCTGTTAATGCTACTAAACCACAACTAATACCAACAAGACAAAAACTTCACACAATTTCCTATCGAAAAACAAAACTCCATTCGTCCACTGGAGCACCAGCTAAACACAGTGAGCGAAACTTTTTAGTGAAAATATCTCACTAGAAACAGCAAGAAACACCGGCTAAAACTACCGTAATAAATGTAATGCTCGTAAAAAGTTACAGCGTACAAACTACTTTACAAAAACACAGTGATCGAAATTTTCTGAAAATTAATTCAACTGTTATTTCACCAAAAAACAGCTAGAGACATTGTTAGAAATTACTAAATTTCTTAACCGAAAGCAGTGCAAAAAACCTTTGTCATTACTTAACTTCGGAACCGCTATAGCGGCAACTGCACGCTACGAAACGTAAACACACTGCTGATGCTCCGATGAACGACGTAAGCACACTCAGGAATAAGGCCTCTGGAATCAATGAAACAACAAGAAACACTGAGACGAATGAAAATCCACTAATAAATTACTTTCACAACAAATATTGTCACTGACAAACGTAGAAATAAATGTCTGAAACCTGAAACGTTAGAAAATGATGGCGAGTGATTTGAAAAGCAGTCCAGCACAAATTTCAGCTACACACCTCTACCCATTCCTGAGAACAAGGGCTATTAAGTGATGGACGGACACACTGACAGACGGGCAACAAAAGGTACAAAAGGTATATTTAGTGTCATATTATTAAAAATCAAAACATTTGGCATTTTCTTGTACATGTTTGCTGTTAAGGCTTGTTTCTTGCCAAATTTTAATGATCCTACATCAACTGAAAGTACCCTAGAATCTACAATGACTGAGTTTTCGACTATCAAACTATGTGACATGCATCGCCGTATCTTCTGATTGCATTAACTAAGAAGCTTATATTTTCTACAGCACAAAGGGACCGAAGACCTTACTACGTACCATAAGTCTCACCTTGATATTTCAAACCCTTCCTGAGAACAAGACATGTTAGGTGATAGACGGACAGACCGACAGAAGGATAACAAGTAATTTAAAAGATATTTTTGTGCTCCTATTACAAATAAATACTTTTGGCATTTTCTTGTGTACTTTTGCTGTTAAATCTTGCTTCCTGCCAAATCTGACCATCCTAGGTCAATTGAAAGTACCCTACAATGTCCGACGGCAGAGTTTTCGACTGTGAAAATATGCGACGTACATCACCGTATCTTCTGATTGCACTCCCATAGAAACTAAACTTACATTTTGTACACCGCCAAAGCAGCATCGACCTTAGCATGTCACATAAGTTTTAACTTGGTTCGTTAAACTGTCCCAGAGAAAAAGGTGTTCAAACACGGAAACACAAAACGACTAATGAATAAAAAAATAGAGAAAAAGTGTATTTTCCTGATATGTAATTACAAATTAGCAATTTTCGGTAATTTTCTTACTTGCACTTATTTCTTCCCAGGTCTCATGATTCTAGGTCAACGGAAAATATGATACAGGTGTTGACGGTGCGTGTTTCCGAGTATCAAAACATGTGACATAAATGGCCGTAACATTTAATTGCCTTGACTTAGAAGCATAGCCGCGCTGTCCAGGGCGCCTTGCCACGGTTCGCGCGGCTCGGCTCCCCCCCCCCCCCTCCCGTCGGGGGTTCGAGTCCTCCCTCGGACCCTCTGACATGGATGTGTGTGTATGATGTCCTTAGCGTAAGTTAGTTTATGTTAAATTAAAGTAGTGTGTAAGCCTAGGAACCGATGACCTCAGCAGTTTGGTCCCATAGGAACTTACCACAAGCTTAGAAGCACAAACCTTTTATATCACCTAGGGAAAATCCACCTCAGTACATGACATAAATTTCAACATGCTACACCAAACTGTTCCTGAGAAAAGACATCTCAAAGATGTAAATACAGAATGAGCAAAGAAAAATCTGAGCAAAAAAGTGTTTTTCGGGTTATATAATTACAAGCTACCAATTTTCTGTTATTTTCCTTTACTTCTATTGTGGTACCTTGATTGTTTCCAGGTCTCAGAGGATTTTAGGTCAAAGTAAAGTACGCTACAGTTGATGACGGTGGGTATTTTCGAGTATGTAAACATTTGACATAAATGGCCGTAACTTCTGACAACGGTCACAATGAAACCACGTGTAGCAATAAGTTGAAATACTTCCGTGTGCTTAAGTTAAGCTGAATTACTAGCGTGTGTTCAATAAGTTGAAATATTTAAGAAATAGCGTGTGTACCATAAGTTTAAATGGCATGTGCAGGACTTGAAATTAGAGACGAGTACTTCTACGTGGTGAGTACTGTGTGAGTCTCAAACTGTGTATGAGACAAAAGATAAAGAGAAGTACTCGTCCATGGTATCAGTTGAGGACTCGAGTGTGTGATGAATATGTTCTTAATATTAGTTTGCGTGATATGATTCCGTGTGACGCTAGATTCAAACTCTGAGAGAGAAGCAAGGTGAGTCGGCCGTCTATCCAGCAACGCCACTTGGCTTGCATTGCACAGGAAGACGTGCATATATCTCCAGAGTTCATAGTAGGAAAGTAGAATTACGAAGTGGGGCAGTGTCGTGTGAAACTGGGATAAATACTAATTGAAGTGGGAAAGCTGAAAGTGATAATGTTGTGACTATTACCTGTGTAGTATTTCATGTTGTAGTGTGGTGTATGTCATGTAATTTAAGTATGTGTGGTTTGCATGGGAGAGTAGCAAGGTAGTTTCAGAGGTAGTGGGTATGCATGTTCCTTTTGTACCGCTCGGTCTGGAGGAAAGTTTCGTGATGATAGTTGTGAGAGTCGAAGTGTGAGAATAATAAAAGATCCACCATCCTATCCAGAAAGTACACTGTAGCGTTAAATAATTACGAGACCATAAGATAGAGAATCATCAATGTAAAGCCATGCGCACTGGGCGGAATTTCTCATGTGTCATTGTTGTAGGTTATAGAATTTGTGTGTTTAGGTTATAGAATTTATCGGAATAAATAAGATAGTGAAAAGAAAAAGATTGGTGGACTTTTCCTTCGAATTGTATGTTGTCATGATGTCCCGAATTTATAGTGTGTGCGCCATTCATATTCAGTGCGGTGGCCACGTGTTGATAAAAGCCGTTAAATAAAAGACATAAAGAAAATGTGGTATTGCCAGTGCGTAGTAAACAGTCCGAGTTCTGTAAATCACTGATAGTCAGATGTGCGTTTCCGTTGCGTATTATTCATACAGGAGGATAATTTGTAACTTAATTGTGAGTACGAGAGTTCATGTTACTCGATAAATGAGAATGAATCCACTCGCTTGGCAGACCACTCATCTTGCACGCCTGGCTGCTTGATGCCACAGTATGAGGAAGGCATGTGGGTGCCTCTCAACCTTTCCTACGACAGTTCTCACACGCTCCTTCCACTTTACATCGCTGTGTCAAGCAGGACGCTGTATCCTACTCATCCCCATTCACAGACATTTTTCTATATTTACAGCCAGCTGCCATTCGTCACACCAACTATAAATTATTTCTAACACGTCCTGCATCCTCCTACAGTCACTCAACGACGACACCTTCCCTCCCACGCCCGGGTTCCCGGGTTCGATTCCCGGCGGGGTCAGGGATTTTCTCTGCCTCGTGATGGCTGGGTGTTGTGTGATGTCCTTAGGTTAGTTAGGTTTAAGTAGTTCTAAGTTCTAGGGGACTGATGACCATAGATGTTAAGTCCCATAGTGCTCAGAGCCATTTGAACCATTTTGACACCTTCCCACCTTCCCATGCACCACAGCATCGTCAGCAAACAACCGTACATTCCTGGCCAAACCATCCGTCAGATCATTAATGTACATAAAGAACAACAACGCTCCTACCACACTTTCCTGGGGCACTTCTGACAATACTGAAATCCCTTCGAACAAACGACGGTATGTTTGTACGATTCTCCTGCGTGAACGATTTCTTGGACATGAAATTTAACACTTGGGCTTTCGTTTTGCTATCTTCACCTGCCTCACCAGATTGATCAGCAAGTGACTGGATGGAAGCCTTAGACCCGTTTAGCGATTTCTCATAGGACCAGAATGTTTTCGGTTCTATGTCAGATTTTTTGCTGAGGTATGACGGTGGTAGCTGTTGTGTGCTTCGCGGACGGATTTTTTCACAGACGCACGGAGCTGTACTAACCTTCGCTTGTCGTCATTTGCGCGTCCTCTTTTGAGGCGACAATGGAGCAGCCTCCGCTTCCTGAGCAGTTTTCGAATCTCGTTATTAAACCACGGTGGGTCTTTTTCGACCTTAATTCACTTACTAGGCAGATAATTCTCCAGACAACTATTTACAATCTCCTGAAACTTTTCTCATAATTCCCCTACCTCCAACTTACCGGAATTAAGTGATGTCACTTCACTAAGTGAAATTTTAGCAAGTGCTTATCTGCTGTATCTGGAAGAAATACTTCCCTAGCCTTCTTGACTGATTTATTAACGTTCGTAATTATAGTTGCTATAATGATATCATAATCGCTAATACCAGGTTCTATACTGACGTTGTTGATAAACTCTGGTCTATTTGTAGCTACAATGTCTAAGACATTTCCATTGTACGTAGGCTGCCGAACTATTTCAAAAGTACTTCGCATGACTGTCTGCCTCTACCGCCCGCAGTGAATCCGTAGACATGCCAGTCCATACTTGGAAAGTTGCCTACAATTAGCAATTCGTGTTCTGGGTATTTAAGCGCTACTGACCATAGACGATCTTTAAACTAGAACTGTCACAGCGGAATCGGGTGGCCGGTAAAGACACCCAACAATTAATTTGGTTCCACCTAGGCCTGTTATACGTGGCCAACTTCATTGTCACACTCAACTTCGACCTCAATAGAGACAACCTCTTTGCCAATTGCAATGAACACTCCCTGTCCCATGGACTCTAATACGTCTTTCCGATATACGTTCCACGTCTCTCTAATGAGTGTTGGTCATCAACTATGCACTCAGTTTGGGGAATAATTGTCAGCAGAATCTATTCATATGAGAGAATGTGTCGAGTTGTTGCTTAATCGGTAAAGTTTTGTGGGAAAAAGTTGAATTTCATATCAGTTTCTTTGTAACGGAGTCATGAGCACATGTTCGTTCAAATTCTGTGATCGCAGATTATCAACCAGAAATTCAAAGTTTTGCGGATGGTCAACATCTGAAATGGTTCATAAAGAGAACAGAAGCCGGGCCACCGTATTTTCATTCAGTCATTTTATAGCTTTTGGGCACTTTCTTTGTGACTTGCACTACATCTGCAGTGCTAGCCACGTGGGTGTGTGCGATCCGTTCCGAGTCCACTTGAGGCACCGGAGTGTGTTAAAGTGTATTAGTCTTTCCGAAAATTGATTTTATGAAACTAGATACCGCCTCTTCGTGAGAATTGTAGTTCGAATTTAACCGATTTTTTTAAACATGTAAGTTTAAATATAAGTCTGGTTTGGTGATGTGTGTCGCGGTAGTTAACATGCTACATAAATCGAGATTGATTCAGATGATTTTTATGTAATGTCCTGTAGTATGGCATAACGATTTCGAGGGCCATCAGCCATGTCTTACGTGATAATTTGGTAATTTTCGTTGAGTTGCTTTTGTGAATGGTAACGCACTACATGTACTCCCGCCGTTGTGTGTTCTGTTCGCTCAGTCCGCTATTTTGAATCCGTTGGCGTCGAACAATAGCCCGCAAAAAGTTAAATTCATTACTTTATCTCATATTTTAAACTGCGCGGTAGACTTTATTTGCTGAGTCAATACACACCAATTCGATTTCCTAAACGATATCAGAATATCAGGCACGATGGCTATACTGATAGTGTACAACGTAATTCGTGTATTCGTCAACGTGCAGTTATACAAAGCCCCTCGAGAATCTCACTTTTGCTTCGCTTATCGGCAGTCCGAGTTGGCGCGGTTAGTCGGAATGCCTCCCAAGCGCACCTCCTGCCTCTTTGCTGCTAGTGTGTGAACGTGATGTTAAGTGCCGGCTCCGTGGAACAACATTGAGTAATCCATGTCCCTCCCCCGTAATGTGACTGAAGTTCCCATTATACGTACAAGACCAAACAACATAAAATTTATAACTGTTGGCATTAATCGGGACGTGTTCAAATGGTTCAAATAGCTCTGAGCACTATGAGACTTAACATCTGAGGTCATCAGTCCCCCATAGCTTAGAACTACTTAAACCAAATCAACCCAAGGACATCACACACATCCATGGCCGAGGCAGGATTCGAACCTGCGGCCGTAGCAGTCGCGCGGTCCCGGACTGAAGCGCCTAGAACCGCTCGGCCACTGCGGCCGGCTCGGGACCTCGAGTTCAAGGTAGTATTTTAGACGAATAAATGCAGATAATTATAGTGGACCTCATTTCGAGATCAATATAACGAGATCATCATTCCTTTTCCTTATTAATTGCGAAGACCATTGCAAAGAATGGCTTCGAATATTACAGAAAAACCGAGCGGGGTGGCGCAGTGGTTAGACACTGGACTCGCATTCGGAAGGACGACGGTTCAATCCCGCGTCCGGCCATCCTGATTTAGGTTTTCCGTGATTTCCCTAAATCGCTCCAGGCAAATGCCGGGATGGTTCCTTTGAAAGGGCACTGCCGACTTCCTTCCCCAATCCAATGAGACCGATGACCTCGCTGTCTGGTCTCCTTCCCCAAACAAACCAACCAACCAACCAGAAATCCTTGTCTTCTTTCCACTTCACTACACTGACCCCTATTACAGAAAAGAATCATAGGAAGAATGATTAAAGCTTTAATGGAACAACGTGAATATTTACACTATTATCATGATAGGGCGAACGGTTACAGTCCTCTCTTCTGAATGTTTGTCCGACGTGCAGCTAGCGTTATCAGTAGCGTTGTTAAATTGATTAGATTTAGGGATCAATGCAGAACCAGTAAATATAATTAAAATCGGGCTGTTATTGTTAATAAAACGGTAATGCAGTATGGCTAGGGCCTCCCGTCTGGTAGACCGTTCGCCTGGTGCAAGTCTTTCGAGTTGACGCCACTTCGGCGACTTGCGCATCGGTAGGGACGAAATGACGACGATAATGACAACAGAACACCCAATCCCTGAGCGGAGAAAATCGACGACCCAGCCCCGGAAATCGAGCCCGGGCCGTTAGGTGCGACATTCCGTTGCGTTGACCACTCAACTACCAGAGGGAAGGGAGGGGGGACGTTATTGTTATTAAAATCTCTGTACCAAGAACCACAGCAGATTACAAGAAGTAAAGATGGGCACAGGTATTATATTCTCTTTCCTCTGCCGTAGACATAGCACAGGTTAACATAGTCTCGAATACAGAGTAAAAATATTGCACAATATGAGAGAATTTGTAATTCATGTACCGTAGTTTTATCACGACTCCACCGACGGTAACCGTGCACCATTACAAAGGCGCAGCAAACTCGGAGGTCAATAACTGTCTGTGGGATACTGACTAATTGGTTATTAGGCACCTGCACAAAACGGAGGAGCGCCTGCGGCATGTAAAGACGTTTAAAACAGTGGAAAGAACGCATATACTCGTGAGTGGAGTCAAGTGACTCCTGCGTTGAAGGCGCCCACCAACGGTGGTACAGATCACATACGTACACAAAATGTCTGTATCAGTATCAATAGTCTGATTTAGATTTTGATGAACCTGAGTGCCATCTCGGTTCATTTGTGCCGGCGTAGTAAGACTTACGCCCTGCATCCATCAACGGATGCCCCCCCCCCCTTCCTACCAAACACACACTTTCCTCCATTACGAAAATAACAATTATCTGATACCTCAGGATGTATCCTATCAATGGATCCCTTCTTTCACTCTACTTGTGGCATAAAAGGCATTTCTCTGTAATTCGAATTATCACCTCCCTCAGTCATCTGATCTACGCATCTAATCTTCCCAATACTTTTGTGCACCACATTCCAAAAACTTCAGTTTCTTGTTATCTTTACCGTCTATTCTCCACGTATCCGTCACACACAGGGCGAAACTCCCAGGTATTTTCAGAGAAGATTTCCTTATATTTACATTTATTCATGTTACAAAATTTGACCTTTTCTCAGCTTTTTTCTTCTATCGCCAGTTTATGTTTTATATTCTGTTTACTTCTGCCGCAGACATAGAATTTTCTGCTGAAGTAGCAAACCTCGTCTTCTATCACCACCCCAATTTCCTCATAATCATCTAATATGTTTCACTTCATACCGTTATCGCTATTTTACTACCGTTGATATTCATTTCATAAACTCTTTTCAAGATACCATTCATTTCGTTCAACTGTTCCTTCAGCGCCTTCGCTGTCTCTGAGAAATTACAATGTCATCGGCAAAATTCAAAGTTTTTCTTTATTTTCCTTGAACTTTAATTCCCTTTCCAAATCTCTCCTCCGTTTTATTTACTGCTCTTTCAATGTTCAGATTATGTAACATGGATAAGCTGTAAGAACTGTGTGCTCCTCAGTAATGTATACGCCAGATTAAAAGTACTACATATACATCTACATCCATACTCAACAAACCACTTTGAAATGCATCATACTTCCCACTGTACCTGTTATTAACCTTTCTTCACGTTTCATTCATATACGGTGAGTGGGAAGAATGTTTAAATGCTTCCATGCGTGCTGTAATTAATGTAATCTTATACATACGATCCCTACCGGAGCAATACGTACAGCGTTGTAGTATGTTCCTACATTCATCGTTTAAGGCTTTAAGCTTTGTAACGATGCTTTCTCGAGGTAACTTGCGTCCGTCTTCAATCGTCTGGCGGTTCAGTCTCTTTAGCATCCCTGTCTCATCCATGGGTCAAACAAACCTGTGATCATTCGTGCTACCCTCCTCTGTATACATTCAATGTCCCCTGTTAGTCATAGCCCGCATCTCGTGGTCGTGCGGTAGCGTTCTCGCTTCCCACGCCCGGGTTCCCGGGTTCGATTCCCGGCGGGGTTAGGGATTTTCTCTGCCTCGTGATGGCTGGGTGTTGTGTGCTGTCCTTAGGTTAGTTAGGTTTAAGTAGTTCTAAGTTCTAGGGGACTGATGACCATAGATGTTAAGTCCCATAGTGCTCAGAGCCATTTGAACCATTTTGTTAGTCATATTTGGTATGTGTCTTACATACTTTAGCAGTATTCTAGGATGGATCGCATGACAGATCTGTAATATCCCCAGTAACTAAGTGTTCCTCATTGCAGTCAGAAACAAGAATTTCATCATCCTCGCCAAGCAACCTTTTCTTCAGACTCAATTTATGCATTATTGCACAAAAAGAAAAATGTTCCCATCGGGGCACAAAAAATGCGAATATACTTCTGTTTAAAAGACTTTGACTCGAAAGTGGGCAAGCAGCTGCTTCATTCCATCTTCCTCAGTACCTTTAAAAGTTTTCCCAAAAATTTTGGCACGCGAACACATTCGCGCTTTTTTTAACATGCAGTTTACCTCAAACTCCGATAAGCTGTAATTAACTCACACCCACTAGTCCATCACTGTTGGACGCTCACACCTATCCATTCCCAGTCACCCTTTCTCACTCATTCAGCCCAATTCTTTGAATCATCTCTCTGTGTCTCTCTGTCACTGTCTCCTGTGTCGCAGCCACAGTCCCTTTCGTTCTGTCCTACTATTACAGTCTCCTCTCACTGTAAGTGTCTCCCTCTTGCTCTCTCTTACTTCTGATATCTCACCCTTCCTCCCTACTACTGCTGTCTCTTCTCACTCTCACTATCTCTTTCTCCTTGTTATTGTCATATACTCTGTCTCTCATTATCACTGGCTCTCAACCACTTTCTCCTTCTCTTTACTACTGTACCCCTCCCCCCTGCCACTGTTTCTTTGACTCTTATCCTAGCACTGTTCCGTCACTGTCAATCATGTTCCACTGCCACTCTGTCCCTTTCTTTCTCTCACACTGCCATTCTCTCCTTCGCTTTTTTCTATAACACGACTACTGTCTACTGTCTTCCAGTAGTTACTACTTTTACGTCTCTTTACAACTGCCAATGTCTCCTTCTCCTCCAGCATAAAAAACCTCGAATATGTTTGCATGCCAAAATGTTTGTGAAAATTTTTTAAGGTGCCCATGAGGACAGAAAGAGGCAGCTGGTACCGCACTTTTCAGTGAGAGTCTTTTAAACAGAAGTAAGGTCCCCTTCTTTGTGGTCCATAGGTACATTAATCCGCTGGTTCCTTTCTTTTCGATATCACACCAGGGCACGTCTCTCACATGAAAAGAACTTTACGGATCAGGAAAATTTTCATAGTTTACTGATGTGCAATTGAAACAGCACAAAACTAATATTACGCGTCTCATCGGATGTGCTTCGGTACTGTAGCATTAGGTTGTCAGAACCCTTCTGATTATAGCGGAGACACTTTATATCATAATTCTACGTGCTAGGTCATTTTATAAACTTCATTTTCCTCTCACATCGGAAATTACGTGCGTATTTTACGTGTACAAGTAGTGTAATTCTGAACCTTTGTAGCGCAGAAACGGACAAAGATATCAATAACGTTTTCAAGGCTGTTCCATATCGGGATCTTAGGACTATATGGTAAAATTTTCAGCCATTTGCTGCACATAGCTGTCCTCGAATTCAGGGCACGGCTTTGGTCCTTAGAAATCATAAACCCCTTAAGGGCCACTGTAGACAACACAAATCCAAAAAGAACCAAACGACTTGCTCCATTTGGTTAAGCAGAAGGAAGTGTGTAACTATTCATACTTTACCCTGTACTGTAGGATAGTGACACTAAGACGGCCCTTCTGCTAGGTATGCAAATGGTCCCTAGCTCAAAGGCACCCCAAAACACTTCGCCCTACATTTGTATCACCAATACAGAACCAAGTATGAACACCGAACAATCCTGTTTTTATGCGCGGTGTTTTAGAACATATTAGTTACAGTACGCATGTTACTGCATGCATATCCATAAGAGGAACGTGATCAAAAGTGAAACGAGGGCAGAAGGGTGCAGTAGAATTAAATCGTCCAAAGCCAAGGAAATTAGACTACGAAATGGGACACTAAAAGTAGGAGACGAGTTTTACTATGCGGGCAAAGGACTAACTGATATGCCTAATGGAAAGAGCATCTAAAATGTAGACGTACAATGCAGCACCCTATCACCTACACCACCACTGATTCACACCTGGAATAACTGAACTCGTACAAATAGCTAGCTGTTAACAATTGACCCTACCTTTCTGTCAGAAACAGAACCCGAGGGGTGAGCCCCGGAATAATCCAGTTGTTATGTGCTGTTGTTATATGTGCTGTATTTTGGAACGTATTAGGTAGCGCATACTGTCGCATGCGTGCTGATAGAAAAATTTCTAACCGCTCTCCGCATACCAAAACAATGCAAAATATCCCTCACTGTCTTCGCACGTGCTCCTACAATGCTTCCTAAGTATTTATGTTGAGAGATTTTTAGAATAAACCAGGAAACGAGTTTTTGAAATAAACGAGTGGAGAAGCGACAGAAATACCGAGGTGCGAAACGTCGTGGGACAGCGATATGCACGTATGCAGACGACGATTACGGCCGCACGACGGGAATTGCCAGGCTTTGAACGCGGAATGGTAGTTAGAGCTGGAGCCATTGGACATTAACTTTCAGAAGTCGTTAGGGAATTCAATATTCTGAGGTGCACAGCGTCAAGAGTGTGTCGAGAAAAACATATTTCAAGCATTGCCTCGGACAACGCAGTGGCCGACGGCCTTCACTTGCCGATCGAGAGCAGCGGGTTAGAGTAGTCGGTGCTGACAGACAAGCAACACCGCACAAATGTGCGAGGTCCGACGAACATATCCGTTACGACAGTGCGGCGGCGAAATATGATGTTAATGGCTATGGCAGCAGGCAACTGACGCGAGTGTCTTTCCTAACAGCACGACATGGCCTGCAGGGCTTTTCCTGGGCTCGCGACCATAACGGTTGGCGCTAGACGACTGGAAAACCGTGGCCTGGCCAGACGAGTCCCGATTTCAGTTGGTAAGAGCTGATGGGAAGATTCGAGTACGGTGCAGACCCCACGGACCTGTCAACAGGCACTGTGCAAGCTGGTGGCGGCTCCGTAACGGTGTGGGCTGTGTGTGATTGCATGGAAAGCACTGCGTCCTCTGGTCCAACTGAACCGATTATTGACTGGGAATGGTTATGTTCGGCTACCTGGAGACCATTTGCAGCTATTCATGGACTTCACAAACAACGATGGAGTTGTTATGGATGACAGTGCACCATGTTATCAGGCGGCAACTGTTCGCGATCGGATCGAAAACAATTCTGGACAATTCGAACGAATGATTTGGTCACACAGATCGTGTTACACGAAAGCCAGAGAACATATATGGAATATAATGGAGAAGTCAGTTCATGCACAAAATCTTGTACTGGCAACACTTTCGCAATTGTGAACTGTCATATAGCACGGCTCAACATTTCTGCAGGGGACTTTCAACGACACGTCGAGATACTGCACTGCGCCGGGCAAAAGAAGGCCCGGTGCGATTTTAGGAGAAGTCCGATGACTTTAGTGACCGCATTGTACAGGATGACAATTATTGAACTATATAAAAAGAAACGAAAATTACACTACTGGCCATTAAAATTGCTACACCAAGAATAAATGCACATGATAAACGGGTATTCATTGGACAAATATATTATACTAGAACGGACGCGTCATTACATTTTCACGCAATTTGGGTGCATATATCCTGAGAAATCAGTACCCAGAACAACCACCTCTGGCCGTTATAACGGCCTTGATACGCCTGGAGATTGAGTGAAACAGAGTTTGGATGGCGTGTACAGGTACAGCTGCCCTTGCAGCTTCAACACGATACCACAGTTCATCAAGAGTAGTGACTGGCTTGTTGTGACGAGTCAGTTGCTCGACCACCATTGACCAGACGTATCCAATTGGTCAGAGATGTGTAGAATGTGCTTACCTGAACAGCAGTCTAACATATTCTGTATCCAGAACGGCCCGTACAGGACCTGCAAAATGCGGTCGTGCATTATTCTGCTGAAATGTAGGGTTTCGCAGGGATCGAATGGAGGGTAGAGCCACGGGTCGTAACACATCTGAAATGTAAGGTCCACTCCTCAAAGTGCCATCAATGCGGACAAGAGGTGACCGAGACGTGTAACCAATGGCACCCCATCCATCACGCTGGGTGATACGCCAGTATGGCGATAACGAATACACGCTTCCAATGTGCTTTCACCGCGATGTCGCCAAACACGGATGCGACCATCATGACGCTGTAAACAGAACCTGGATTCATCCGAAAAAAAATGTCGTTTTGCCCATCGTGCACCCAGGTTCGTCGTTGAGTACACCATCGCAGACAGTCCTGTGTGTGACGCAGAGTCAAGGGTAACCGCAGCCACGGTCTCCGAGCTGATAGTCCATTATGCTTCAAACGTCGTCGAACTGTTCGTGCAGATGGTTGTCTTGCAAATGTCCCCATCTGTTCACTCAGGGATCGAGACATGGCTGTACGATCCGTTACAGCCATGCGCATAAGATGCCTGTCATCTCGACTGCTAGGTGATACGAGGCCGTTGGGATCCAGCACGGCGTTCCGTATTACCTTTCTGAACCCACCGATTCCATATTCTGCTAACAGTCATTGATCTCGACCAACGCGAACAGCAATGTAGCGATACGATAAACCACAATCGCGATTGGCTACAATCTGACCTTTATCAAAGTCGGAAACGTGATTGAACGCATTTCTCCTCCTTACACGAGGCATCACGACAACGTTTCACCAGGCAACGCCGGTCAACTGCTGTTTGTGTATGAGAAATCGGTTGGAAACTTTCCTCATGTCAGCACGTTGTAGGTGTCGCCACCGGCGCCAACCTTGTGTGAATGCTCGGAAAAGCTAATCATTTGCAGATCACAGCATCTTCTTCCTGTCGGTTAAATTCCGCGTCTGTAGCACGTCATCTTCGTCGTGTAACAATTTTAATGGCCAGTAGCGTTGTTACAAACTACGGCGTGCACGCCCTTTAGTCTACATCCAGACGTCACTACAGATATTCGGATTTCGGTTACGGCATCTTCGATATGCTCGCCATCGTTGTCGATGATGTGCTGCAGATTAGTGAAATTCTGCTTGACCTGGTGAAGGAATATCGATGCTGTCGATGACTTCCTGAAATGCTGTTTTCAGCTCAGTAATGGTTTTGGGGTTGTTGTTGTACACCTTGTCTTTAATACAGTCCCACAAGAAGGAGACGCATGTGTCCAGGTCCGGAGAATGCAGTGGCCAATCACGGCCCACCCCACTGGGCTCTGGGTACCCCAGAGTCAGACTGCCTGTGGTGTCACCGCCAGACACCACACTTGCTAGGTGGTAGCCTTTAAATCGACCGCGGTCCGTTAGTATACGTCGGACCCGCGTGTCGCCACTATCAGTGATTGCAGACCGAACGCCGCCACACGGCAGGTCTAGAGAGACTTCCTAGCACTCGCCCCAGTGGTACAACCGACTTTGCTAGCGATGGTTCACTGACAAAATACGTTCTCATTTGCCGAGACGATAGTTAGCATAGCCTTCAGCTACGTCATTTGCTACGACCTAGCAAGGCGCCATTACTATTGATATTGTGAATCATACCTCACGCCAGCCTGCGTGAGCTAAAACGCATGCCTTTCGGCTTCCTCTAGTAACACGGTGTTGGCTCTCCTGCCAACCACAACACTGCGGTCCCCAAAGTGCTCCTCCAGGACATCAAACACTCTCCTATGGAGTCGAGCTGCGTCTTGCATGAACCATATTTTGCCAAAATAAGGGTCACTTTGGATGAGGAGGATTAAATCATCTTCCAAAATCTTCACGTACCGTTCGCTAGTGCACCGATTATTCCGTGATTGGACATTCCACGCCACAGAGTCAGCCGCTGAGGGTGAAGAGACTTCCCGATCGTGAAATGTGGATTCTCAGTCCCCCAAATGCGCCAATTTGGTTTATTGAGGAGCCCATCCAAATGAAAGCGGTCTTCGTCGCTAAACCAAACCGTACATGCGAATAGTAATTCCCATCACGCCCCGCGGCCAACCGTGCAGTTTGAACGTCCTAGCGCAAACCGTTCAGAAGTTGTGACGATTTTATTTCATACAGTTCTATAACTGTCGCCCTGTATTGAGAGACGCAGCGCCACGCGCGCAACCAGTCACAGGGCAGAGGAGACAGCTAAACATAGAAACCGGCTGCAAGAAAACAGAAGCTCTCCCCTGAGGCGGTGCCGTATTTCATCGGATTTGCGGGCAAGCTACGGCTCGCCTTGTTTGTAAGTCAGCAGGCGGCAGATGTCTTGCGTCAGCCCGAGAGCTGTGCGACGAAAACACGGGCTGTGTCGGTCGCGCCACCGCGGTCACGTGACAGCAAACGGGGGGGGGGGGGGGGGTTCAGGGTGACATCCGCAGCCGTCCGAATTGCCAGGTCACGCGTAACTGGGTAACTGTTTGTACTATACGGTGCAATATTTGACAAGGAAAGCGTTTCTGAAGAACAGAAATTTGTTAACATCCTGTACAGATTTAAGTGTCAGGAAGTCGTTTCTGAAAGCATTTGTATGGTGTGTGGCCATGTATGGAAGTGAAACATGGACGATAAATAGTTTAGACAAGAAGAGAATAGAAGCTTTCGATATGTGGTGCTACTGAACAATGCTGAAGATTAGATGGGTAGATCACATAACTAATGAGGAGGTATTGAATAGAATTGGGGAGAAGAGAAATTTGTGGCACAACTTTACTAGAAGAAGGGATCGGTTGGTAGGACATATTCTGAGGCATCAAGGGATCACCAATTTAGTATTGGAGGGCAGCGTGGAGGGTAAAAATCATAGAGGGAGACCGAGAGATGAATACACTAAGCAGATTCAGAAGGATATAGGCTGCAGTAGGTACTGGGAGATGAAGAAGCTTGCACAGGATAGAATAGCGTGGAGAGCTGCATCAAACCAGTCTCAGGACTGTGGACCACAATAACAACAAACAACATTATGATTTCCAGTCTGGTTTCCGTGTTAGGGAACAAACTAAAAAACCGGCTAAGTGCGAGTAGAGCACGCGTGTGGTGGATTCCGTACGAACCTTATCAATATTATATGTTACCAAAAAAAAAAGCGTGCAATGTGCGTGCCTCTAAAACTCAGGAACGAGACCTCATACGATGAAGGGTACGGTAGCTCTCCATCCGCCATCCATGAAGGAGGTTACCGTTTATACGTGAGTGGCGTGCTTTTGAAGGTACCTTCTACAAATTTCTAGAACATTCCAGAACATTAGAGAGTATTCGAGACCATTACACAAAACGTTAGAAAGTTCTGAAAAGTTCCATAATGATCCGTTAATGTTCAGGAATACTCGGGAACAGTTTGGAACATTCGGAAGGTTTGAGAATATTCTGGAACATCCCCGAACATCCCAGATCATTGTGGAACATTCCAGGACATTCTCGGATGTTGTTAAATGTTCTGGATCGTTGTCGACCATTCGAAGCGTTTTTGGCATGTCCTGGAACTCGGCACTGGTGGGACTATGCCGGCCGGTGTGGCCGAGCGGTTCTAGGCGCTTCAGTCTGGAAACGCGCGACCGCTACGGTCGCAGTTTCGAATCCTGTGTCGGGCATGGATGTGTGTGATGTCGTTAGGTTAGTTAGGTTTAAGTAGTTCTAAGTTCTAGGGGACTGATGACCACGGCAGTTAAGTCCCGTAGTGCTCAGAGCCATTTGAACCATTTGAAAGATGGCCAATCGCCTCACAGTAGCAGGAGGAGCCCAGATTGCTTCACGCTGTGCGGTGCGAAAGTCTGTCGTTCTTGTGCAGAGGTGGTGGCGTACAGTGAAGGGAAAGAGTGCAACAGTCCGTCCGGGGACAATAAACAACTGTCACACGAAGCTGATGACCACAAGGATGCAGCAAAAGCAGGCCGTCCTTCGACGTCTCGGTGTCTCGAGAACGCGGCGTTTGTGCAGAGCACGTTCAGTCGGAGCCCGGGGAAATCAGCACGCCGGGTGGGTCGTGAGAGAGGAGGACTCGCAAGGCACGCTGTGCGTCAAGCGTTGCACAAAGAATTCAATTTTCGAGCTTGGAAACCCCACTATGTGCACCAGAGGACACCTCAATTGTTTCACAACATCCTCTGGAGTGACGACGCCGTATTCCACGTGGGAAGTTTCGAGGATCGTCACAACTGCCATTATTGGGTGGCACAGGATCTTGGAGTTACGGAACAGAAGATGCGTTCACGCCCAAAAGTGACTGTGCAGTGTAGAACATTGGCACAAATGTCATCGACCCATATCTCCTGGGTGACACAATGAATGGGGAAAGCTACCTTCAAATGCTTCAGGGCTACTTACAATTTTGAAAGTGGCTATTACTCAGCAACCGTATACTGGTTTGCACATATGGTTATACAGCCAACCGGTTGCACATAACTGGTAGGTACATTGAACTAGGTTTCGACACCTACTAGGGGCTTCTTCATCAGAATAAAATTTTGCTAAATCGTAAAATTACATTGCTAAAAAGCAATGGTCAGAATTTAGAGCAGCTATGCTCAAGTCAAAAGTGAAATAAAACGTTGTAGCCTTTGCCAACGTCAGACTGATGTTGTTCTGGCTGGGAACACGTGGCGAAGCTAGAACGTTTTATTTCACTTTTGACTTGAGCACAACTGTTCTAAATTTTGACCACTGCTTTGTAGTCATGTAATTTTACGATTTAGTAAAATTTTGTTCTGATGGCACCTCTAGTAGGTGTCGAAACCTAGGTCAGTATACCTACCAGTTACGTGCAACTAGTTGGCTGTATAATTCTATGTTGAAGGCTTCAGAATTACGTTTGACCTACTGTATGGGTAAACACACGGAAGACGTTAGCTTCATGGTAGACGGCGCTCCGCCTCACTTTGCAAACATCCTCTGGAATTCGTTGTATGAGTTGTTTTCATGACGTTGGCTGGGTACCTCACGAATGGCCTGCAAGAAGTCCAGACCTGACACCCTGCGACTTTGGTTTTATGGGACTGAGCAAAACAGGAATTGTATCGGACGAAACGTCGCACATTGGACAAACTAGAAGCACGGATTCAGAGGTTCTTACCAACATCCCCCACAACTACCTCAAGAAAACTGTGGATTCCATTTCAGATCAAACTTGAGAAGACTGGTTGACGCCATAGGCTCCTACATCGAGATTTAATTGACTTTTAACGTATCATATCCCCATGTTCTTCTTCTGCTTCGTTAGGACCCTTCAGGAAACGTGTGGCTTGTTTTTCACATTTTCTTTCTTCCCAACACCTATTCATTCTCTCACTTCTTCTGTTTCTTTCTCCTTCTGTTAAGATGACTTTGATTTTGGTGTCCGGCCACCTGTGATCATCCACCAACCCTTTATACTTCTCCCTGTCCTGTATTACTGCCCGCAGATTCCTTTCTTTTATTCCTACAGCCTCCCACTCATCTCTGACTTCCTTCACCCAGTTATTTCCCATATGAATAGTGCACTTTATTAATTTCAAATAAATAAATCTGCAAAGACAAAAGTTATACGTCAATTTCAATACCTGATTACTTCCCGCCCACACTGTACAACAGCTCAACAAGGCAGTCTGCTCACTTAACAAATTTTAAGGCGAACTCTTGTGGTTGCCAAAAATTCATATTTTTTCTAATGCATCTAACAATGAAATTTTCGGAGAGAAATGCAATATTTTTATGCTGACGTTTGTGAAGTCTACCGAGTGCTCACTGTTTAACATATGCTGACCAAATACAGATTTGCTACTTCCTACTCCTGTGGGATGTTCTTTGAAGCGCATAAAGAAATTCCGTTCTGTCTGTCCTACATATTATTCATCACACTCACCACATTTAATATTGTAGATACTGGACTGGTAGAACATATTCCGGTGGTCACCTACAGCGTGTTTTAGCTTCTTACACAAAAGTTCCTGATGATGTAACTCGCTTTAATATTTTTATGGCGAAATATCCGACCCTTTTATTGCCTGAAATATTGCCCATAGATGTTATACTGACGAAACTGCTTCTTTCTATAGCTGCCATACTTGCCGGTCTTCTTTTTACCTTACTTACGAGGGGCGTTCAATAAGTAACGCAGCACTTTTTTTCTCGGTGTATTTCGGTTGATAAGATGCGGAATTTTCTGTGATACATGAGGAAAATGCTTTTATATATATATATATATATATATATATATATATATATATATATATATATATATATATATATATATATAGAGGGTGGTCCATTGATCGTGACCGGGCCAAATATCTCACGAAATAAGCGTCAAAAGAAAAAACTACAAAGAACGAAACTTGCCTAGCTTGAAGGGGCAAACCAGATGGGGCTATGGTTGGCCCGCTAGATGGCGCTGCCATAGGTCAAAAAAGGATATCAACCGCGTTTTTTTAAAAATAGGAACCCCCATTTTTATTACATATACGTGTAGTAAGTAAAGAAATATGAATGTTTTAGTTGGACCACTTTTTTCGCTTAGTGATAGATGCCGCTGTAATAGTCACAAACCTATGGCTCATAATTTTAGACGAACAATTGGTAACAGGTAGGTTTTTTAAATTAAAATACAGAACGTACGTACGTTTGAACATTTTATTTCGGTTGTTCCAATGTGATACATGTACCTTTGTGAACTTCTCATTTCTGAGAACGCATGCTGTTACAGCGTGATCACCTGTAAATACCACATTAATGCAATAAATGCTCAAAATGATGTCCGTCAACCTCAATGCATTTGGCAATACGTGTAACGACATTCCTCTCAACAGCGAGTAGTTCACCTTCCGTAATGTTCGCACATGCATTGACAATGCGCTGACGCATGTTGTCAGGCGTTGTGGGTGGATCACGATAGCAATTATCCTTCAACTTTCCCCACAGAAAGAAATCCGGGGACGTCAGATCCGGTGAACGTGCGGGCTATGGTATTGTGCTTCGACGACCAATCCACCTGTCATGAAATATGCTATTCCATACCTCTTCAAATCGCGTGCGGTCTATGTGCCGGACATCCAACATGTTGGAAGTACGTCGCCATTCTGTCATGCAGTGAAACATATTGTAGTAACATCGGTAGAGCAGTACGTACGAAATCAGCATACATTGCACGATTCAGATTGCCATCGATAAAATGGGGGCCAATTATCCTTCCTCCCATAATGCCGTACCATATTTTAACCCGGCGAACGGTCCGGACACTTGGATGATGTCGTCCAGGGTACCGAGCAGCATACACAGCACACGCCCGCTGGGCATTTTGATCACAATAGCCATACATCAACACGATGTCGAGCTTTTCCGCAATTGGTAAACGGTCCATTTTAACACGGGTAATGTATCACGAAGAAAATACCGTCCGCACTGGCGGAATGTTACGTGATACCACGTACTTATATGTGTGTGACTACTGTATTACAGCGCCATCCATCACAAAGCGAAAAAAGTGGTCCAACTAAAACATTCATATTTCTTTACTTACTACACGAATATGTAATAAAAAATGGGGGTTCCTATTTTAAAAAAAACACAGTTGATATCCGTTTGACCTATGGCAGAGCCATCTGGTTTCCCCCTTCCAGGTAGACGAGTTTCATTCTTTGTAGTTTTTTCGTTTGATGCTTATTTCGTGAGATATTTGTCCTGGTCAGTATCAATGGACCACCCTTATATACGAAGTTCCCATATTTGGCAGCACTATACGCAGCACTATACCTGGCAGCGAACAAAACCACGGTGAGTCGTTGGACGAGGGGTCTGTCTTCATCGCAAAAAGGCCGCGCAAGCCTGTCTGATCCCCCGTGCGCCTTCCAACCGCCCACATCTGCAGCTCCTGCAGTGTTGGGACGTGCGGACACTCTAATTCGACGTGATGGAAGGATCGCAGCCGAACACCTCGCTGCGCAGCTGGACGTCTCTGGTGGGTGGTGATGACACCCACGTTCACCAGTTGGGGCAGGCTACTCAAAAGTGTGCTCCCTGTCGTTTCCTCGCCGCATAACAGAACACCATAAACAGTAACGAAGGACCACCTGTGTGGAATTTCTCGTGAGGTACGAGGCTGATTGTGACAATCCTCACAGACGATGTATCTTCGAACCGGACACAAGACGGCAAACCACGAAGTAGCGACACACCACATCTCCTCCGAAGAAAAGGTTCAAAGCCGCAGTCGGCAGCTGTGGCCGAGCGGTTCTAGGCGCTTCTAGGCTGCTGCTACGGTCGCAGGTTCGAATCGTGCCTCGGGCATGGATGTGTGTGACGTCCTTGGGTTAGTTAGGTTTAAGTAGTTCTAAGTTCTAGGGGACTGATGACAGATGTTAAGTCCCGTAGTGCTCAGAGCCATTTGAACTACCAAAGCCGCATCCGCAGCTGGTAAAGTCATGGCAACCGTCTTCTGGGACCCTGAAGGGGTTATTCTGTTTTATGTCCTCTCTCATGGTAAGTTTATTGTGCTATCCCAAGGAAATTGAGGAAAATACTTCAGAGTGTTCGTCACCACGAAAACACAAATGAACTTCCTCTTCTTCGTGACAGAGAAAGGCCTCACGCAAGTCTGCGACCGGAGAGGAGCTCACAAAACTTCATTGGACTGTGCTCCCTCATCCACCCTACGGCCCGCATCTCGCACTTTCCGACTTCCATCTGTTTGGGCCAATGAAGGATGCACTACGCGGGAAGAAGTACGTGGATGTTGGGGAGCTTATTGATGTAGCGAGGCGTCAGCTCCGGCGTCGACCAGTAGAGGGCTACCAAGAGGGCACACAGTCCCCCCACCCCCCCGTCGCCCTACCCCCCCCCCCCCCCCGCCCCCCCCCCCTCCCAATGTAATGTCGTAAAGGCAGTCGCTCTAAGCATGTTGAAAAATAGGGTTTTGTAGCCAAAAGAGGGGGAATAATACGGTGTACTGGAATCCTGGATAAAACCAAACCGCTTCCAGGAAATATATGTTTTCCTCTACTTGTTGAACGGTACTCGTGCAAGAGTATCCTCTCTTCCAGTTTCAAAATTAAGATTTCTTTTACAGTTTCAACAAGGTCAAAACGTAAAGTTAACATTCGACGAAGCAGAGTCGAAAGTAATGTGGTTTTATATTTATAGGGATGACCAGATTTTGCATTACTAACCGAATCTTTAGTAACAGACTTTCTGATATGTCGAACTTTTGTCTGCCTCTATCATTTACAACTGCCAAATCCAGGAAACTAATTAATTCGTCTTCTTTGTGTTCCAGTGATAGCTGCGTACCACTCAGAATTTCTACAATGTTATCGATGTCGTCTTTTGTGTCTCCGTAAAGTTTTTCTTTTGTATTTAAAATTTGGACTCTGCTTTCTAGGATTTCTTCAAAATACTGACATTCAATACAGTTTATGAATATATCCACTACTCTCCCAGCGAGGGAATTTCCATAGCCAGTTCACCTTTTCTATAGCATATTTTATTACTGAGAGAAGAACAGTTGAGATATAAAATATTTTTAAGCACTAAAAATTCTAGCAACTGATTTCTATATGATTCATCAAATTAGTCATAATAATGTCGATTATCTGTTTGATAAGTACGCTACTATAATGAATTTATATGTCTAACGAGGTGAGGTTTGCATCATGTGGAACTTCTGTGTTACAGACTCCAAGGACTAGGCTGTAACTGTTTTTCGTACTGAACATTTGTTCATAAGTGTGTACCTTCATTAATACATTACTTAACTTTTTATTTAGTTGGTAAGATGGATGACTATGTTAATTGCAATCGGTCTAATAGGAAATAACCAGATTTGCAATTTCGGCTAAGCTCTCAAAAACTGGTTCAAATGGCTCTGAGCACTGTGGGACATAACTTCTGGGCTCATCAGTCCCCTATAACTTAGAACTATTTAAACCTTAACCTAAGGACGTCACAAACACCCATGCCCGAGGCAGGATTCGAACCTGCGACCGCAGCGGTCGCGTGGTTCCAGACTGTAGCGCCTAGAACCGCTCGGCCACCCCGGCCGGCGGCTAAGCTGTCAGCATAGGCAATTGTGGATTCATTACTTTTAAATATTCTTCCTTTTTAGGCATAAACAAAAACATTATTGTTTTTCATTACTTATCCTTGAATTTCAATTCCTTCTCCAAATTATCTTTGGTTTCCTTCAGTGTCTGGTCAATGTACACGCTGTACTATATCGTGGCTAAGTTACAACCCTCATCAACCACTGTTTCCCTTTCATGCCTCTCTACTCCTATAATCTGCCGTCTGGTTTCTCTACAAGTTGCACATAACTTTTTTCTCCCTGTATTTTTGCCCTGCTACCTCCAGAATTTCAGGGAGCACTCCCCTCAACATTGTCAAAAGATTCCTCTGTCTGGAAATGCCATAATCGCTGGTTTGCCTTTCTTTAACCTATATTTTAAGATAAGTCGTAGGGTCAGTACTGCATTGCGTGCTCCTATATGTATCCTGAACCCAAACTGGTTCGAGGGATCGGTTTCAATAAATTTTTCTATTCCTCGGTAAATAATTCGTGTCAGTGCTTCGCAGTCATGACTTCCTCAGTGACAGTTCGGCAAAATCTAAATTTGTCAGCACTTGCTTCCTTTGGAATTATTACATTCTTCATGAAGTCCGAGGGTATTACGCCTATCTCATGGACCATTAATGCTGAAGTACTCCCATAAACTGTGTGTGGTGACATGCGTGCCTCAGCGATCCAGATAGCCGAACCATAGGTACAACCGTAACGGAAGGGTTTATGTGCAAATATTAGCCTAACGTGTGGTTCCTGAAGAGGTGAAGAAGGTTTTTCAGTGGTTGCAGGGGCCACAGTCTGGATGCTCGGCTGGCCTGGCCTTGTAACATCAACCAAAAGGGTTTTGCTGTGCTGATACCGTGAACGGCTGAAAGCAAGGGGGACACTACAGCCGTAGTTCCCGAAGGCATGCAGCTCTACTGTGTGATTCATAATTGGAATCAACCGTTTCACACAAATGCCTGCATGTAACAATTTGTAGGGGTATGAAATGGAATGATCACATACGCTCAGTCTTAGGTTAGGCAAGTGGAAAGCATCGGTTCATTGGCGGGACATGGGATGAATACTGGAGACTGCTAACAAATCACTTGTGTGTCCCATCTTAGAATACTATTCGAGTGATGGGACCCATCCCAGATAGAACTCACAGGGGATACTCAAAGTATTCAGAGAAGGGCTGCACGAATAATCACACGTTTGTTTCATTTACCAGATTAGACTGTCACGGAAATGTTGTAAAACCCGAATGGACTGTTGAAGGTAGACACTAATTATCCACCAAAAGCCTCCTTCGAAAATTTCAAGAGGCATTATGAAGTGAGGAACGTAGAGATATTCTTAACGCCGTACGTGTGCCATGCATACAGGCCGTGAAGTCCAAATCAGGCTGATTGCAGCAGACAAAGAGACATTTAAACGATCATGCTTTGTGCACTTTGTACGCGACTGGAATGAGAAGAGAGCTGGTATCATGCTAAGTTACCCGTCATGCACGTCACGGTGATCTGCAGGTGACGTATGTAGATTTAGATGCAGATGTGGCCACTGTTTGTGGCACAGACCTTATCTCGGAGCGTAGCTGACGAGCAGAGAATACCCTGCTTTGCGAACAGCGTACACTTACTACGTCACTCAGCATCTGAGCAAACACTTGAAAACTAGAAGTATCGCCTTTAGAGCTACTTGTTCCATCAGGACTATTGTTCTAACAGGTGATTAAGTGATCGGACTCTATGTTCACTATCCAACACACGCAACTGACCGAAAATCGGCCATCCACTGATCGTTTCATCCAGCGGGTGTGAGCAAAGTTCTCCAGCACGCACTCCTTAAAGACATTTCTTGCCTTGTCTAAACTTCAGCACGAACTGGGATTCGAACCCGGATTCCGAAGCCCTGGATGCGAATCGTGTTAAGAGAGTCAGATGTAAAGCGCCAGGGAGTTTGAGAACTGTGACAGTTTCATTCAGTACTATTAATGCGCGAATTCGTCCTTCCAAATCACTTATTTATCTACTCATGTTCCCAATTTCTCATGCAGACCATCGTGTAAAACAGAAGTAGTATCAGCCGTTCCCCAAGGAAGTATTTATAGGCGCTCTGCTGCACCTAATCTACAGAAATGATTTAAGAGACATTCTGAGCAGTCAATTTACATTGTTTGGAGGTGACGCTGTCATTTACTGTCAAGTAGTCATCAGACGACCAAAACCAATTGCAAATTTATTTAGAGAAGATAGTGCAAAAAGTGGCAGTTGAGTGTAAGTAATGAAATGGCCGAGGTAATCCATATGAATACTGAAAGGAGTCCGTCAAATTTAGGTTACACGATAAATCACACAAATCTGCAGGCTGTCAGTTCAGCTAAATACCTTGGGATAACGACTACGAACAACTTAGAATGGAATGATTACATAAATAATGTTGTGGGGGAAGCAAACCAACGGCTGCGATTTATTGGCAGAACACTTAGAAAGTGTAACATGTCTACTAAAGAGACTGCCTTTCCAACGTTTGTCCGCCCTCTTCTGGAGCACTGCTGCGAGGTTTGGGGTCCTTACCAGGTTGGATTCACGGCGAACACTGAAAAAAATTCAAAGAAGGGCAGCTCTTTCTGTGTTATCACGAAATAGGGTAGAGTGTGTCACGGATATGGTGTGTGAACTGAGATGGCAGCCATTGAAACAAAGACGTTTTTCGTTGCGGCAGGATCTTCTTGTGAAGAACGTCCTCATTCGATTGTGAAAATATTCCATTGGCGCCCACCAAAATTGGGAGCAATGAACATCCTGATCAAATAAGAGAAATCAGAGCCCGCACAAAGAGGTTTAAATACTCGTTCTTCCCGCGCACCCTTCGAGAGAGGAATGTCAGACCAATAGCTTGAAGGTGGTGCGATGAACCCTCCGCCAGGCACTTAATTGCGAACTGCAGAGTAATCATGTAGGTGTAGATTACAATGTACTGCTGTCGAACTTATTTGTAAGAAAGCTGGCTGGAAAGTTCTAAACAATGGCCTTCCAATTTCCTTATGACTCGTTTGTTCTACAGTATTTGGAAAAATAATGAAGCGAATAGCAGAGTCACACATTAAAAGAAACAGTTGGTTAGCACTTCATAGTTTGGATGTCAGAGAAACTGCACAACCAAGGCATTTTCACCGAATATCAGGAACGTTGAAAAACAAAACATGACCCCCCCCCCCCCCCGGTGTTGGGATCTGTCCAACGCACTCAATACAGTAGATCCTTGTAGAAACTGAAACAGTCTTTGATCGCGCATGTGTTTATGTAATTTAATTATTACTCTCGAGAATTATAATCATCGTCAGGATAATTTTCTTCCCATAAACTTAGTAAACGGAGCAAATAAAACTTCTAGCCATGATTGGCATCGTCACATGGTAATACTATGATAAAAACTCATGAGCCTTAATATAGGATTGCCGTTTGCATACTGTGCTTACAGTTTGCAACGTAAACAAGTGACGCAAGGTATCGCAGCTATGAGCAGAGTATCCGACGATGGTCCTATTTTACGACTCATGAATGTCATAGTATTACCATACTTTTAGTTCTCGCGACAACGCCAACATCGCTAAAAGCATTATTTGCTTAGTTTGTTAAGTTTAAGGAGAAATATAGATTTATAATCAACGTAACGAACGAAACCAGTAGTTAAATGGTTTAAAGAGATATGCAGTCAAATACTGTTTCCACTTTCTTCTAACTCTTGAATATCGTATCGCTGCTACCTTCATGATCATTTCACCTTCACCATTCACGCAGTGTAGATCTTCTACTATTTCAGAAAAGAGGGCAAGCAGAAGCGCTGCATAAATCTAGGAGGGGAGAAATGATAATGAGGGGGGAGATATTTTAGAGCTCCACTGGATTCAATTTTGAGTCCGCTTATTTTGGTGTGTATGTGAACAGCCTCCCGTTTAACGTACACCAATGAGAGTTGGTACATTTACAGAGGAAACAGGCGTTTTAGTTGGTTTGCTTATATAGTAATAGAGTAAATTGTTTATAATATGCTTCAAGATAATGATAAGTGGCTGTGTGTAATGCACTACCCCTTACTTACGACAGTTAAAATTCAGTTCCGTACAACAAATATAGTAACACCGACAGTTAATCTATTATTTCCCAACTTTGTGTGGTAAATCAGCCATCTAGCGAACTACGAGGAAAACAGCCGATACCACAGACAATGCTTACACTGAGGCCGGATAACATTATGGTCCCTTGCTTAACCGTTGTTGGTCCAAATTTGGAACACAGTACAGCAACAATTCCTGAGTGGCGTGGATTGCACAAGTCTTCCCTGAGGTGTGTGAGGCCAGACGTCTGAGTACAGGCCACGCAGTCATTTAGTACCCGATCTACATCTACAGGTACATCTACATTGATACCCAAGTGCCTGGCAGACGGTTCATCGAACCACCTTCGCAATAATTCTCTATTATTCCAGTGTCGAACTGCGCACGGAAAAAACGAACACCTATACTTTTCCGTGCTAGCTCTGATTATCCTTATTTTATTATTATGATCGTTTCTCCCTATGTAGGTCAGCGTCAACGAAGGAGGAGGAACTTGGTGATTGGAACTTCGTGAGAAGATTTCGTCGTAACGAAAAACGCCTTTGTTTTAATGATGTCCCTCCCAAATCCTGTATCATTTCAGTGACACTGTCCCCCCAATTTCGGGATAATACAAAACGTGCTACTCTTCTTTGAACTTTTTCGATGTACTCCCTCAATCCTATCTGGTAAGGATCCCACACCGCGCAGCAGTATTCGAAAAGAGGACGGACAAGCGTAGTGTAGGCAGTCTCTTTAGTAGGTCTGTTATATTTTCTGAGTGTCCTGCCAAGAAAACACAGCCTTTGGTTAGCCTTCCCCACAACATTTTCTGTGTGTTCCTTCTAACTGAAGCTGATCGTGATTGTAATACCTTGGTATTTAGTTGAATTTATGGCCTTTAGATTTAACTGATTTATCGTGTAACCGATGTTTAACGGATTCTTTTAGCACTCTCTAGATGACCTCACACTTTTCATTATTTAGGATCAATTGCCAATTTTCGCACCATGCAGATATCTTTTCTAAATAGTTTTACAATTACTTTTGATCTTCTGATGACTTTAGTAGTCGACAAACGACATCACCATCTAAGATGGCTGCTCAGAGTGACTCCTAAATCGTTTGTATAGATAAGGAAGAACAGAGGGCCCATAACATTACCTAGGGGAGCGTCAGAGATCCCTTCCATTTTACTCGATGACTTTGCGTCAGCTGCTACGAAGTATTACATCTCTGGCAGGAAATCAAGAATGCAGTCACGTAACTGAGACGATATTCCGTAAGCACGCAATTTCACTAAAAGCCGGATGTGTGGTACAGCCTTCTGGAAATCTATAAATACGAAATCAATTTGAAATCCTTTGTCAGTAGCACGCAGCACTTCGTGTGAGTAAAGAGGTAGCTGTGTTTCACAAGAACGATGTTTTCTAAATCCGTGTTGTCTGTGTCAATAGACCGTTCTCTTCGACGTAATTCATGATTTTGGAACACAACATATGTTCCAAAATCCTGCTGCATATCGACGTTAATAATGTGGCCTTGTAATTTAGTGGGTTACTCCTAGTACCTCACTTGAATACTGGTGTGACCTGTGCAACTTTCCAGCCTTTGGATACGACGTATCGTGGACCTCTCCACAAAGTATGATAACTATCGGACTGGTACTTGATGTATACTTTTATTTCCGGCAGTGTATATCCAGTATATTAGATACAATGCCTCAGAAAAAAAGAATCATCCAGAAAGAAACAAAATGGAACTTCACGGTTTGCTAGGGTATGTGATGTTATTTGAGCGAGTCAAGTTCACAAAAAACTTGGCAGTAAGAGGTCCACTTATCGGCACGACGGTGCACCCCTCTAACGTGGATTTGGGCACCGGATTTGTCGGAAAGGCTGTCACATAAGGCCGTCGTATTCTCACCTGAGGCAAGCTGGCCCACAGCCGTTACAGCTGGTCCCTGATATTCAGGATATTCGCACTGGGACGTAGTTGGTGCCCGACCCGGTCCCACACGTATCTGTCGGGGACAGATATGTCGGTATAACTGGTCACGGGGGTAGGTCGACATCAGGCAGACAGTTCACAAGCGCTGTGTGTGTGTGTGGACGAGCATTATCCTGTTGAAAAATGCCACTACGTTACTGTCATATGTGAGGTGACACATAAGGACGAGTCACTACCAGCAGTGGCCGAGTGGTTCTAGGCGATTCAGTCTGGAACCGCGCTACCGCTACGGTCGATAGTTCGAATCCTGCCTCTGGCATGGATGTGTGTGATGTCCTTAGGTTAGTTAGGTTTAAGTAGTTCTAAGTTCTAGGGGACTGATGACCTCAGAAGTTAAGTGCCATAGTGCTCAGAGCCATTTGAGCTAGTCACTACCAGCCGTCACCCAAAGTCATACCTGATGACTCGCAGAAAGCGACACCAGGAGTCAACCGCTGTGCTTCTCCAAGAGATGCGCGGGATTAGCCGAGTGTTCTAGGGCGCTGCAGTCATCGGCTGTGCTGCTGGTCCCTGCGGAGGTTCGAGTTCTCCCTCGGGCATGGGTGTGTGTGTGTTTGTCCTTAGGATAATTTAGGTTAAGTAGTGTGTAAGCTTAGGGACTGATGACCTTAGCAGTTAAGTCCCATAAGATTTCACACACATTTGAACTTCTTCGCCGGCCGCGGTGGTCTAGCGGTTCTGGCGCTGCAGTTCGGAACCGCGGGACTGCTACAGTCGCAGGTTCGAATCCTGCCTCGGGCATGGGTGTGTGTGATGTCCTTAGTTTAGTTAGGTTTAAGTAGTTCTAAGTTCTAGGGGACTTATGACCTAAGATGTTGAGTCCCATAGTGCTCAGAGCCATTTGAACCATCTCCAAGAGACTGAAAGACTGGAACCTGTCCCCAGAGCGCAGCCATACTTGCCCACGATGATCCTCCTGGGTAGTCCACAGCCACGATTCACCGCTGAACACAATCCGAACCCATCTTCAGTAGCTCATGCTTCGCGGTAACTGTACCCTGCCAAATGAAGCCTGCGGTGACTGTTTCATCCTGCGGTGGCGCATTGGTATACGAATCTTTTTAAAAGTTCCAGAAGGAAATTATCACTTTGGAGCGGAGTGTGCGCTGATATGAAACTTCCTGACACCATAAAACTGTGTGCCTGACAGGGAATCGAAATCGGGACCTTTGCCCAAAAGCTGTGACTACACCGTGTCTCCGCAATATCCTTTTTTCGATGGTTGCTAGTTCTGCAAGGTTCGCAGGAGAGCTTCTGTGAAGTTTGTAATGTAGGAGGTACTAAAGCTGTGAGGACGGGCCGTGAGTCGTGTTTGGGCAGCTCAGTCGGCAGAGGACTTGCGCGCGAAAGGCAAAATTCCGGCACCCAGTTTTAATCTTCCAGAAAGTTTCAGTCTTATTACAAGTTGATTGTAAAAACAGTAGTTGGTTGCAGATCTGTAATTCACTTACTACACGTTTCGCCCAGGTAGGGCTTCGTTAGATAACATGAAGGTATTCAGAGGGGATAAACAAATAGGAATAGCCGGCTGGCATGGTCATATACCATACTACCATCTAACAGGACACATTCAGAAAATGGGAGCAGCGTACATTCATGAACGCATCGCTGTGTTCTCTACTGCTATGACTCCTTTTGACGTCTTATATCAGATAATTCTACCTCTCTTATATTTCATATTCACGTGTTTCGTTCTGTCTTTTCGTCTCCCAGATTTATTTATTCCTCATTTGCAGTACATTCCGTTCTGGTTATCCTTTCGATGCGGCATATGCTGATGGCATTAATTTTAACGTGACATATGCCCGTGCCGTTAATTTTAACGTGTGTCTCCACGATCTTATACTTTATCTTGGTAGTGTGGAATATGACCATTTACAACTTTTTCCTCCCTGTCCACTTTCAGATTGTCTGGTGAAGCCCTACCTGGACGAAAAGCGTAATAAATGAATGACAAATCTGCTGTATACCACTGTTGTTACAACCAGTCGTTTGGGTTGTTAACGGCAACCTACGAATGGGCCGGTAATTCGCCAGTTCGGGCGATGTTAGTCTCCGACCAATAGCGTGAAATGGCACAGAATGTTGCCGGAACTACGTTACTTCTTCTCTGATGTCACGCGTAGGTGTGAAGGCGCTACTGTGTGCCTCGTGTACAAAACGGCGGTCCTCCCTTTTGTCGGTGAGACGTGGCGGGCCACAGTGGGACGAGCGAGGCGTGTGCCGGCCGTCGCGTTCCCAGGCAGCCCAGCGCCGGGCCACCCTCCCATCCGAATGCCCCTGAAATCCTGACACTGCACGCTTCAGCCAGCCGGACAAATCGAGACCCACCGTGACAGCCCTTTCAAACTCTGCCCGGTGCTGATAACGCCGTCTCACACGATTACGCGGAATCTCCGTAACCTCCTTAGTGGTCATTCACTGTCTGACGCTGTTCAACACCATTCCACACCCTACGAGGCACGGTAACAGCAATGAAGCTCAAAATATCGGAAATTATAACTTAATGCGGATGAGTGGCAAAAACAAACCCGTAATGTTCGGGTACAGAATTTGTGGAGTCCTGCCGGACATAGTCACGTCGTTTTAAATATCTGGATGTAAGATTGCAAAGCGATATGAAATGGAACGAGCATGTGAAGGCGAATGATCGACTTCGGTTTCTTGGGAGAACTCTGGGAAAGCGTGGTTCGTCTGTAAAGGAGGCCGCATGTAAGAGGTTGTTGGGATCTATTCTTGGGTAATGCTCGAATGTTAGGGATCCGTGCAAGTCGGATTAAAGGAAGACATCGAAGTAATTAAGAGGCGGGCTGTTAAATTTGTTACTGGCAGGTTTGAAAGACACGCAAGTGTTACGGCGATACTTCTGGAACTCATATGGGAATCCCTGAAAGGAAAGCAACGATCATTCCGAGAAGTGCTGTTGAAAAAATTAGAGAACCGGCATTTGAAGCTGACTGCCAAACGATTCTACTGTCTCGGACAAACATTGCTCGCAAGGACCACAACGATAATATACCAGAAATTAGGGCTGATACGCAGACTAATAGAGAGACGTTTTTCCCTTGGTCTATTTGCGAGTGGGACAGAATAAAAATTACTGGTAGTGGTACGGGATACGCTCCGCCACGCGCCGTAAAGTGGGTTCCAGAGTACCAGTGTACATGTGAAGGGCTTATTTCAATGGTGGTACAAGTCCATTACCTCCACTCTTCTGCCTACAATGCTTCTGAAATTAATGATTCAAACAAACAGAAAGAAAGGTTCATCTCTAGCAAGAAGCCATATGCTTGAATATTTCTGGTATCTCAACTGCAGATTTTTCAGCGCTCATTTAACTTTAGGACTCTATATCTCAAAATGAAAAAAATTGACTTGTACCACTATTGAAATAAGCCCTTCATGTAGATGTACGCTGAAGCGCTAAAGAAACTGGTTTAGGCACACGTATTCATAAAAAGACAGAATACGGCGCTGTGGCCTGCAACGCCTATACAGGACAACAAGTGTCTAAAAATGGTTCCAATGGCTATGGGCACTGTGGGACTCAACATCTTAGGTCATAAGTCCCCTAGAACTTAGAACTACTTAAACCTAACTAACCTAAGGACATCACACACACCCATGCCCGAGGCAGGATTCGAACCTGCGACCGTAGCAGTCCCGCGGTTCCGGACTGCAGCGCCAGGACCGCACGGCCACCGCGGCCGGCAACAAGTGTCTGGCTCAGTTGTTAGTTACTGCTGCTACAGTGGCAGGTTATCAAGATTTAAGTGAGATGGAACGTGGTGTTATAGTCGGCGCACGAGTGATGGGACACAGCATCTCCGAGGTAACGATGAAGTGGGGATTTTCCCGTACGACCATTTCACGAGTGTACCGTGAATATCGGGAATCCGGTCAGACATCAAATCTCCCACATCGCTGCGGCCGGAAAAAGATCCTGCAAGAACGGTGCAATCGACGGCTGAAGAGAATCTTTCAATGTGACAGAAGTACAACCCTTCCGCAAATTGTTGTAGATTTCAATGCTGGGCCATCAACATGTGTCAGCGTATGAACCGTTCAGGAAAACGTCATCGATATGGGCTTTCGGAGCGGAGGATCCGCTCGTGTGCCCTTGACGACTGCACGACTGAAAGCTTCACGCCTCGCCTGGTTCCGTCAACACGGACATTGGACTGTTGATGACTGGAAACGTGTTCCCTGGTCAAACGAGTCTCGTTTCAAATTGTATCTAGCATATACGTGTACTGGTATGGACACAATATCATGAATCCATGGACTCTGAATGGCAGCAGGGGACTGTTCAAGATGGTGGTGGGTCTGTAATGGTGTGGGGCGTGTGCAGTTGCAGCAATACGGGACCCCTGATACGTCTAGATACGACTCCGACAGGTGACTCGTAGGTAAGCATCCTGTCTGATCACCTGCATCCATTCGTGTCCATTTTCCAATCCGACAGACTTGGGTAATTCCAGCAGGACAATGCGATACCCCAGACGTCCAGAATTGCTACAGAGTGGCTCCAGGAACACTCTTCTGAGGTTAAACACTTCCACTGGCCACCATACTCCTCAGACATAAACTGATTGAGCATATCTGCGATGCCTTGCAACGTGCTGTTCAGAAGAGACCTCCACCCCCTCGTACTCTTACGGATTTATGGACAGTCCTGCACGATTCATGGTGTCGATTCCCTTCTGCACTACTTCAGACATTAGTCGAGTCCATGCCACACCGTGTTGTGTGCTCGTGTGTCCCCGCAAGATGTTAGGCAGGTGTACCAGTGTGGTGTGCGTACTGTAAGACCTTCGGTACACACACCATCAGATTATTTGACTTGTCGCTCTAACGAAGTAGGCGAGTGTCAGCAATATGTCTCGTGGTCTTATCGTGGCGTGTTTATCTTCTGCCATTAGGTCAGACGATAGAAATGCCACTTGCACGCTTTCAGTAGCAGATTGACGGTGACCAACTTTAAACAGAACTTGGTTAATTTTCACACACATTTATTAAAATAATAACAAGCATAAAAATCACTTGTTTCTGGATGCTATTTACAATTGACAATCTGAAGTTCCTTTGGGTCTTGGTACGTTAATCTTATTCTCACATCTTTGATACTAGACAATGTGTCTATACGTTTATCTTCATGGCTATGTACAGGAATTTGATAATCTTATTAGGCGCAGACTTGACTATAGACTGGTACAGACTAATGCAGACTGGTACAGACAAATGCAGACCGACTAATCGGAGGTCTGTACACTCGTTATAATACTTCGCGCGTTCAGGTATCACTGCGCGAGTGTGATCCGCCAGGAGAAAAGGTTCTACGTTATCAGCAATCTCATTGGCTGCGTTACATATTAATACGCGGATCGGCGGGAGCAGAATTTGGTCCGTCTCTGAGACAGCGCCATCTCGTAGTGCGGAGACGGACGAGCGATGCGCCTGCGCTGTTGTGGTTAGCGGGGCGCGCTCTATTGGGAAAGTTGTGTAGCGCTGACTACGCGGAATTACAGGGTGTTTCAAAAATGACCGGTATATTTGAAACGGCAATAAAAACTAAACGAGCAGCGATAGAAATACACCGTTTGTTGCAATATGCTTGGGACAACAGTACATTTTCAGGCGGACAAACTTTCGAAATTACAGTAGTTACAATTTTCAACAACAGATGGCGCTGCAAGTGATGTGAAAGATATAGAAGACAACGCAGTCTGTGGGTGCGCCATTCTGTACGTCGTCTTTCTGCTGTAAGCGTGTGCTGTTCACAACGTGCAAGTGTGCTGTAGACAACATCGTTTTTTCCTTAGAACAGAGGGTTTTTCTGGTGTTGGGATTCCACCGCCTAGAACACAGTGTTGTTGCAACAAGACGAAGTTTTCAACGGAGGTTTAATGTAACCAAAGGACCGAAAAGCGATACAATATAGGATCTGTTTGAAAAATTTCAACGGACTGGGAACGTGACGGACGAACGTGCTGGAAAGGTAGGGCGACCGCGTACGGCAACCACAGAGGACAACGCGCAGCTAGTGCAGCAGGTGATCCGACAGCGGCCTCGGGTTTCCGTTCGCCGTGTTGCAGCTGCGGTCCAAATGACGCCAACGTCCACGTATCGTCTCATGCGCCAGAGTTTACACCTCTATCCGTACAAAATTCAAATGCGGCAACCCCTCAGCGCCGCTACCGTTGCTGCACGAGAGACATTCGCTAACGATATAGTGCACAGGATTGATGACGGCGATATGCATGTGGGCAGCATTTGGTTTACTGACGAAGCTTATTTTTACCTGGACGGCTTCGTCGATAAACAGAACTGGCGCATATGGGGAACCGAAAAGCCCCATGTTGCAGTCCCATCGTCCCTGCATCCTCAAAATTACTGGTCTAGGCCGCCATTTCTTCCAAAGGAATCATTGGCCCATTTTTCAGATCCGAAACGATTATTGCATCACGCTATCTGGACACTCTTTGTGAATTTGTGGCGGTACAAACACCTCGTGGTTTATGCAAGATGGTGCCCTGCCACATCGCACGGCCGACGTCTTTAATTTCCTGAATGAATATTTCGATGATCGTGTGATTGCTTTGGGCTATCCGAAACATACAGGAGGCGGCGTGGATTGGCCTCCCTATTCGCCAGACATGAACCCCTGTGACTTCTTTCTGTGGGGACACTTGAAAGACCAGGTGTACCGCCAGAATCCAGAAACAATTGAACAGCTGAAGCAGTACATCTCATCTGCATGTGAAGCCATTCCGCCAGACACGTTGTCAAAGGTTTCGGGTAATTTCATTCAGAGACTACGCCATATTATTGCTACGCATGGTGGATATGTGGAAAATATCTTACTATAGAGTTTCCCAGACCGCAGCGCCATCTGTTGTTGACAATTGTAACTACTGTAATTTCGAAAGTTTGTCTGCCTGAAAATGTACTGTTGTCGCAAGCATATTGCAACAAACGGTGTATTTCTATCGCTGCTAGTTTAGTTTTTATTGCCGTTTCAAATATACCGGTCATTTTTGAAACACCCTGTATGTACACAACAACCAGTTTAATTGACTCTTCAGTGTAGAACACTAATCAACTGTGGTGGTCATTTCACCTGTCACACATTCAAATCGTTCACACATCTAGTGAAACCTGTCAGTGTGCGAAGTCCGCCCGTCTCATCTGGCTGCTTTGCCTTTTTGGCCAGGCGGCGTACAGCGGTCCGCGTGTTGCACTCACGATGACTAGACAGATACTCGGCGTACGAGGCGAGGTGCTGAGGCGTACAGTCGACTGCGTCACGGGTCACGGGGAGATATCGTCCTTCCCCAGGGTGGTGCGTTCGGACGGGCGTATTTTCGCGCTTATCAGAGGATCCGTCGGCTTTGCTGGGTGTATAAAGGGCGGCTGCCGACGCGGCAGAAACACTCGAGAGAGGAGGCGTAAAGCGAAAAGACGGCGACGGCGACCAAGGCGACGGCGGCGGCGGCGGCGGCAGCGGTGGCCACGGGGGCAGTAGGGGCGGCGGCGGCGGCGGGGGCGGACGCGACAGGTCAGTCGCTCGGCTCCACACGCGCTGCCCGCGCGGCCAAGTGCTGCAAGCGGCCAGTCTTCCGAGCACAGCACTGCTGCAGGCGCTTTCATTTTGTCTCGATGGGAACCAGGTCGCGGTTGTAACTTAACAATTTGAGAGAATAATTCGGCTCAACCAAACATAATACACCATGATCATAAACTGAGGGCCGGCCAGTGTGGCCGTGCGGTTCTAAGCGCTTCAGTTTGGAACCGCGTGACCGCTACGGTCGCAGGTTCGAATCCTGCCTCGGGCATGAATGTGTGTGATGTCCTTAGGTTAGTTAGGTTTAAGTAGTTCTAAGTTCTAGGGGACTGATGACCACAGCAGTTGAGTCCCATAGTGCTCAGAGCCATTTGAACCATAAACTGAGGTGACTTAAGGCATGAAGCAGTGATACGCACACATACAGATGGCGGTAGTATCGCGTACTCAAGGTGTAAAAGGGCAGTGCATTGGCGGAGCTGTCGTTTGTACTCAGGTGGTTCGTGTGAAAAGGCCTCCGACGTGATTACGGCCGGACGACGTGGATTAACACCCTCTGAACGAGGAATAGTAGCTGGAGCTAGGCGCATCATTACGTAATTGATTGTTTCGAGACCCACAGCGCCAAGAGTGTGCCGGTAATGCCACATTTCAGACATTACCTCTCACCATCACTTAACGACCGAGAGCAGCGGCATTTCCGTAGATTTGAGAGTGCTGACAGACAAGCAACACTGCATGAAATAACAACAGAAATCAGTGTGGGACGTACAACGAATGTATCCATTAGGGCAGTGGGGCGAAATTACGCGTCAATGGGGTATGGCAGCAGACGGCGCACGCGAATGGCTTTGCTAACAGTGTCCTAAAGGATAAGTTCATCGTACGTCCCACGTTCATTTCTCTGCCAGAATGAGATTTTCACTCTGCAGCGGAGTGTGCGCTGATATGAAACTTCCGGGCTGATTGAAACTGTGTGCCGGACCGAGACTCGAACTCGGGACCTCGCCTTCCGCGGGCATGTGCTCTACCAACTGAGCTTTCCAAGCACGACTCACGTGCCGTCCTCACAGCTTTACTTCTGCCAGTACCTCGTCTCCTACCTTACGAACTTTACAGAAGCTCTCCTGCGAGTTCGAGTCTCGGTCCGGCACACAGTTTTAATCTGCCAGGAAATTTCATTCATTTCTGTGGTTGTTTCATACTGTGGTGGGTTCAAATGGCTCTAAGCACTATGGGACTTAACATCTAAGGTCATCAGTCTCCTAGAACTTAGAAATAATTAAACCTACCTAACCTAAGGACATCACACACATCCATGCCCGAGGCAGGATTCGAACTTGCGACCATAGCAGCCTCGAGGTTCGGGTCTGAAGCGCCTAGAACCGCTCGGCCACCGCGGCCGGCTGCATACTGTGTTGCTTGTCTGTTAGCACTGACAACTATACGCAAACGCCAATGCTCTCGTTTGTATTGCCCGTGGTGAAATTTAATGCCTAAAATTTGCTGTTCTCAATACGCTCTTGAGGCTATCGATCTATGTGTATGTGGATAGCCGGCCGGAGTGGCCGAGAGGTTCTAGGCGCTTCTGTCTGGGACCGCGCGACCGCTACGGTCGCTAGTTCGAATCCTGCCTCGGGCATGGATATGTGTGATGTCCTTAATGTTAGCCAGGTTTAAGTAGTTGTAAGTTCTAGGGAACTGATGACCTCAGATGTTAAGTCCCATGGTGCTCAGAGCCATTTGAACCATTTGTATATGCATACCGCTATCCCTTGAGCTTTGTCATTTCAGTGTAGATGTAACTGTATTTACAATCGCTGTAACTAAAAACTATGTACCCACTGCTGCAAGCAGTAAGCAATAGTCTATTTCTTGCAGCAGCTTTGTAATAATTCTAGCTGCATTACAGCATCTTTCAAAATATCTACATACTGTTAACAGGGGCACTAATAACCTGTATTTGAAACAAATTGCGTAAAACTAGAGTCAAGTACGAGAACATGAGCCCCCAGCGTCATGATAGTCGTGATACTGTTTCTACACTACTGGCCATTAAAATTGCCACACCACGAAGACGACGTGCTACAGACACGGAATTTAACCGACAGGAAGAAGATGCTGTGATATGGAAATGATTAGCTTTTCAGAGCATTCACACAAGGTTGGCGCCGGTGGCGACACATACAACGTGCTGACATGAGGAAAGTTTCCAACCGATTTCTCATACACAAGCAGCAGTCGACCGGCGTTGCCTGGTGAAACGTTGTTGTGATGCCTCGTATAAGGAGGAGAAATGCTTACCATCACGTTTCCGACTTCGATAAAGGTCGGATTGTAGCCTATCGCGATTGCGGTTTATCGTATCGCGACACTGCTGCTCGCGTTGGTCGAGATCCAATGACTGCTGGCAGAATATGGAATCGGTGAGTTCAGGAGGGTAATACGGAACGCCGTGCTGGATCCCAACGGCCTCGTATCACTAGCAGTCGAGATGACAGGCATCTTATCCGCACGGCTGTATCGGATCGTGCAGCCACGTCTCGATCCCTGAGTCAACAGATAGGAACATTTGCAAGACAACAACCATCTGCACGAACAGTTCGACGACGTTTGCAGCAGCATGGACTATCAACTCGGAGACCGTGGCTGCGGTTACCCTTGACGCTGCATCACAGACAGGAGCGCCTGCGATGCTGTACTCAACGACGAACCTGGGTGCACGAATGGCAAAATGTAATTTTTTCGGATGAATCCAGGTTCTGTTTACAGCATCATGATAGTCGCATCCGTGTTTGGCGACATCGTGGTCAACGCACATTGGAAGCGTGTAATCGTCAGCGCCGTACTGGCGTATCACCCGGCGTGATGTTATGGGGTGCCATTGGTTACACGTCTCGTTCACCTCTTGTTCGCATTGACGGCACTTTGAACAGTGGACGTTACATTTCAGATGTGTTATGACCCGTGGCTCTACACTTCATTCGTTCCCGGCGAAACCCTACATTTCAGCAGGATAATGCACAACCGCATGTTGCAGGTCCAGTGCTGGCCTTTCTGGATACAGTAAACGTTCGACTGCTGCCCTGGCCAACACATTCTCCAGATCTCTCACCAATTGAAAACGTCTGGTCGCCGAGGAACTGGCTCGTCACAATATGCCAGTCACTACTCTTGATGAACTGTGGCATCGTGTTGAAGCTGCATGGGCAACTGTACCTGTACACGCCATCCAAGCTCTGTTTGACTCAATGCGCAGGCGTATCAGGGCCGTTATTACGGCCAGAGGTGGTTGTTCTGGGTACTGGTTTCTCAGGACCTATGCACCCAAATTGCGTGAAAATGTAATCACATGTCAGTTCTAGTATAATATATTTGTCCAATGAATATCCGTTTATCATCTGCATTTCTTCTTGGTGTAGCAATTTTAATGTCCAATAGCGATAAACGACGCATTGCTGGCCTTCTGTACACTTGAAATACTGCATCCTTTGCTGTTGGTCATGTGGTCCTTATTCCAATTCACGTGCAGGTATGAAGAGCGGCGAGAATGGCTTCCGTACGGAGAAGGAACTCGAGGCGAACGGTGCAGGAGGAGGAGGAGGAGGTGGCATCGGCACGCCGTTTGACGAGGCCGTCGCCATGACAGGTGAGTCAGGAGGCCCTCCTATCAAAACACCTGCAAACACATTTCGTTGTCTCTAATGCAATAGGCGTAATGTATTGCTGTTGTGTTCCTAACTTTTTTATTTGTAGGCTTCCGATGCGTATCCGTACAGCCACCTCAAAAGTAGAATGTCACTTATGACAATACGAACGTCAGGACAACACAAAACCCAGTCCCCGTACGGAGAAAATATCCGACCCGGCCGGGAATCGAACCCGGGCCCTTTTGGTTAGCAGTCTGCCGCGCTGGTTGCTCGTGTTCCTGAGTTCGAAGACCGGTCTCCGTGCTGTACTACCCTCTCTGCAAGTCTCTCCACCTCTACCTAACTGCCGCAACCTGCTTCCATTTCAAGCTGCTAACCGTATACAAGCCTTGCTCTTCTATAATTTTTACTTCTCCCGCCCCCTAACCCACTTCCCTCCTACAGTAAACTGACAATACTGTCATGTCTGTACCGATCGAGGTGGCGCAGTGGTTAAACACTGGACTCGCATTCGGGAGGACGACGGTTCAGTCCCACGTCCAGCCATCCTGATTTACGTTTTCCGTGATTTCCCTAAATCGCTTCAGGTAAATGCCGGGGTGGTTCCTTTCAAAGGGCACGGCTGCCTTCCTTCCCCGTCCTTCCCTAATTCGATGAGACCGATGACCTCGCTGTCTGGTCTCCTTCCCCAAAACAACCCGACCCAAGAGTCATGTCTCAGAATGTGCCCTATCAACCGATCACTTCTTTTAGTCGAGCTATGGACATAAATTTCTTTTCTTCCCATTTCTACTCAGCAGTTTGTCATTGATTACCTTATCTACCCATCTAATTTTCAGCATTCTTCTGTAGCAGAAAAGATTTTCTAGTTCTTAAATTAGTATTCGATGTTAAAAAACTTCCCTTCTTCAGAAACGCTTTTTTTTCCATTGCCAGTCCAAATTTTGTAATCTTCTTTAATTCGACCACAGTCAGTTATTTTTTTTTCCCGAATAACAAAACTCATCTACTACTTTTAGTGTCTCGTTTCCTAATCTAAATCCTACAGCACTGCCTAATTTAATTCGAATACATTCTATTATTCTGGATTTACTTTTACTGATGTTCATCTCACACTCACTTTTCAGAAAACTATCCATTCTGTTCAATTGCTCAGAGTCTTTTGCTGTCTCTGAAAGAATAATAGTGTCATCGACAAATTCAAAATTAAAATTTTTTTCTTCCTTAACTTTAATTCTCTTTCCAAATTTCTATTCGATTTCCTTTAGTGCTTGCTCCGCGTGTAGACTGATAACGGGAAGTTACGCTACAATCCTGTCTCACCCCCTTCTGAACCACTGCTTCTCTTTAATGTCCTTTGACCCCTGCAGCTGTCGTCTGGTGTCTGTATAAGTTGAAAATAACCTTTCGTTCTCCGTGATTTATCCCTGACACCTTCCCAATTGTAAAGGGCATATTCCAGTCAACAGTGTCAGAAGCTTTTTCCAAGTTTGTAAACGTTGGTTTGCCTTTCTCTAACCTGATAAGACGTAGGGTCAGTATTGCCTCGCGCGTTTACACATTTCTCTGCTACCTAAACTGGTCATCCTCAAGATCGGATTCAATGTTTTTCAATTCTCCCGTAAACAATCAGTGTCAGTATATTCGAATCAAGGCTTATTAAACTGATATATCGGTTATATTCGCAACCGTCAGCACCTCTCTTCTTTGTAATTGGAATTATTACATCCTTTTTGAAGACTGACGGTATTGCGCCTGTCTCATACATCTTGCATACAACGTGCCCAACGCTTCCTGTGAAACTACGAAACTCTCAACAACGTCTGTTTCTTTCCGTTTCTCCAGGTCCCACCTGCTTCAACTGCCAACTACCCTTTTCCCGTTTTTTTGTTCAATCTTAATCTGCAGTTCCTAATCAATGAATTATGGCCTGTGTCCATATCTGCCCCTGTCTTCCTGTTGAGAATCTGCCTTCTGAAACTCTGCCTTTCCATTACACGTATCATCTACCTGAAACTTTCTGGTGTTTCCAGTTCTCTTCCATGTATATAACCCATTTCTTGTGCATATTCAGATATGTGTAGCTCTACGTTTCGACCTCTACAGCTCTATCTACTACTACTACTACTACTACTACTACTATCACCCTGTCCCTTCTCCTGACATCTCTGCTGAGACTCTCCCATCAGCTTCCTTTCCGGTTTTCCCACAGTCTGTGCGTCACTAATGCTCTGCTCCAAATGCAAGTTCTCATAAATTTCTTCCTCAAATTATGAACTACATCTGACACAAGCATACTTCTTTTAGCGGAGAACACTCTCTCTGCCTTTGCTAATCTGCTTGTAATATCTTCCTTGCTTCGCTCACCATGCATTATATTGTTTCTAAGATAGCAGAATTCCTTCATTTTGTCTACATTGTGGTCCCTTTCATTAGTCACTCGAATACCCGATCTAATTTCAAAATTCCTCTGTAAGCACCACATTTCAACAGCTTCTATTCTTTCTTTGTGTGCGATGTATCTCGTCTGCTATCACTTCCATATAATTCTACACTCCACACAAATACTTCCGGTAAATCATTCGTCACACTTAACTACATAACCGATGTACACACAACACCGTTTTTTTTCAGAAAACCTTTATTCTTTATTATCTGTTTAAATTTCATGTCATCTACACTTTTCTTTATGAGTAAATTTCTTGCCCCAGTACCAAAACATGTCTACTATGTTAAGTATCTCATTTCCTAATCTAATTTCCTCAGCATTACCTAATTTACATTCCAATCCCCAAATTTTACTTTCGTTGACGTTTATCTGATAACCTCTTTGAGTCTCAACTGAACTTCCAAGTACGGTTGCGTTTTCAAGAAGCCTCAAGATAGTATCCAAGAGTTGATTGGAAAAGTATGGCGCGACAGGAGCTAGAGAAAATTCCGAATCAAATTCTTATACTGAACAAGTGAGTCAAATGCCGGTGGAAGGTAACAAATTAATTAAAGCGCTCAGTAGGAGTCGTAATAACAAGTTACGTCAGATTCTAGTGGCTCAAGCGTTTAACATTAACAATCGCGTGAATATAATGAGACATGCTCATTGTCTCAGACGATGATTTGTCGTTGTTGTGATCTTCAGTTCCAACAGTGGTTTGATGCAGTTGTCGACGCCTGACTACCCAGTGTAATCAATCCTCTTTATCTCTGAACAACTACTACAAGCTACATCCGTTTGAACGTGCTTGTTATTTTGAAGCCTTCGTCTTCCTCAATAATTTCGTCCCCCCATTCTTCCTTTCATCACCAAAGTCACTATTCCTTCTTGTCCCACCTTTTTAGTCAAGTTGAGTCAAATATTTCATTTTTACCCAATTCGATGCAATACCTCCTCGTTCACTATTCAGTCTTCTCCCGTAATTTTTTATCCGTTGCAAAAAAAAAAAAAAAAAAAAAAAAGCTTTCTATTCTCTTCCTGTGTGCACCACTTATCGTCGCCTTTTCACTTTCGTTAAAGGGCTACAATTGAAACAACCGTTCTTCGCAGCCGCGCGGAGTGGCCGCGCGGTTTGAGGCGCCCTGTCACGAATTGCACGGCCCCCTCCCGCCGGAGGTTCGAGTCCACCCTCGGGCATGGGTGTGTGTGTTGTCCTTAGCGTAAGTTATTTTAAGTAGTGTGTAAGCCTAGGGACCGATGACCTCGGCAGTTTGGGCCCTTAGGAATTCACATACATTTGAACAATCATTCTTCACACGCACCCTTTGGGTATAGAACTGGAAAAGGGGGCAGTAGATTGTGATAACGGAAGTACCCCCCACCCCCTCCCAGGCACACACCATGAATGATTTGGCTTGTAGATTGTAGATGTAGATGCCGATATGAAATGGAACAATCATATCGGCTCAGTCCTAGGTAAAATACATGGCATTGACAGGGTACTGGCAGTATACAAATGAGATTGCTTACAAACACTCATTCGACTCATTGTAGAGTGCTGCTCAGGTGTGAGGGACCCGTACCAAATAGGACGAGCAGCGGATATTGGAGCAGACTCAAGGGAGAGAGCATCACAGAAATGCTGAGAAACTTGAATTGGCACACCCTATAAGGCAGACAGCAATTACGCGGCGAAAGCTTGGTTACAAACTTTCTACATCTACATGATTACCTTATAATTCAAAGTGCCTGGCAGATGGTTCATCGAACAATCTTCAAGTTATGTATCTACCATTCCACTATCGAACGGCACGCGTGAAAAACGCACAATTAAATCTTTCCGTGCGAGCTCTGATTTATTTTATTACAATGATCATTTCTCCCTATGTAGGTGTTCTCCAACAAAATATTTTCACACTTTGAGGAGAAAGTTGGTGATTTAAATATCATGAGAAGTTCCTGCCGCCCCAATTCGTGTATCATATACGTGTACTCTTCGCCTTCTTTGAAATTTTTCGATGTCCTTCGACAATCCTATCGGACGCGGATTCCACACCGGACTGAAATACTGCAGAAGAGGGGGACAAACGAAGTGTAAGTAGTGTCTTTGGAAGACCTGTTACATTTTGTTAGTGTTCTGCCAATAAACCGCAGTCTTTAGTTTGCTTTCTCCACAACATTATCTATGTGATCCTTCAAAGTTAGCTGTTCGTAATTGTAATCCCTAAGTACAGGGTGTCAGTTTTGGAACTACATGATATAAAATCGTCTTAACTTCTGAGCGGTTTGCGTTAGGACGTCCAAACTGCACGATTGGCCGCGGGGGATGATAGGAATTAGTACGGCCGTATGGTTTGGTTAAGCGACGAAGCCCACCCTAATTTGAATGGCTTCGTCAATAATCAAAATTGGCTAGTTGAGGGACTGAGAATCCGCATTTCGCGGTCGAGAAGTCTCTTCACCCTTGACTGGTGACTGTGTGGTGTTCAGTGTCCAGTCACGGAATAATCTGTGCGATGTTCCTTGATGGTACGGTGACTACCGAACAGGTTTTGGAAGATGATTTCATCAGCATTATCCAAAGAGACCTTGATTTCGACAAAATGTGGTTCATGCAAGACAGAACTCGATCCAATCGAAGCAGGAGAGTGTTTGATGTCCTGGAGGAGCACATTGTGGACCGCATTCTGGCTCAGGGGTACGCAAAGAGTCACCGTATTCTGCGGATCTCAACGCATGCGACTAGTTTTTGTGCGACTATATTAAACATAACCCCCAAAACCATTGCTGAGCTGAAAACAGCCATTCGAGAGGTCATCGACAGCATCGATGTTCCGACCCTTCAGCGGGTCATGCAGAATTTCGCTATTCATCTGCACCACATCGTCGCCAGTAATAATGGCAGGCATAGCGAACATGTCAAAACATAGATCCGAATATCTGTAGTGACGCCAGCATGTTGAATAACGTAGTTTGTAACTACTTTCCTTTTTTTTCCATAAAGTTCAATAATTGTCATCATGTATTTAGTTGAACTGACAGCCTTTAGATTTGTGCGATTTACCGTGTAATCATTATTTAGCGAATTCCTTTTAGTACTCATGTGGATGACCTCATACTTTTCATCAGTTAGAGTCATTTGCCACTTTTCGCACCGTGCAGATATCTTGTGTAAATACACTCCTGGAAATTGAAATAAGAACACCGTGAATTCATTGTCCCAGGAAGGGGAAACTTTATTGACACATTCCTGGGGTCAGATACATCACATGATCACACTGACAGAACCACAGGCACATAGACACAGGCAACAGAGCATGCACAATGTGACCTCTCTGACAGGAAATCACGAATACAGTCACAGAACTCAGATGACATTCCGTAGGCACACAATCTGATTAGAAGGCGCTTGTCAGGTATGATGCCAGAAACCTTCTGGAGATCTAAAAATGTGCAATCAATTTTATATTCCCTGCCGATAGCACTCATTACTTCGTAAGAACAAAGAGATAGTTGTGTTTCACAAGAAGGATATTTTCTGAATCTGTGTTGGCTTTTTGTAAATAAATCGTTTTCTTTGAGGTAAATCATAATCTTCGAACACAGTATACGTTCCAAAATCCGACTGCAAATCGACATTAGTAATATGGGTCTGTAATTCAGCGTATTACACCTATTTCCTTTCTTGGATATTTCTTGGGTATTTAAGAACCAATGTTAAGGGAAGAATTCAGAGATATTCTACATCCTATCGCTCCTTCACAGTGAGAAAATCAGCCTATCAATTGAAGACATAAGGTCTGAAAATGAGTCCTTGATTCTATTTTGGCACTTTATCTTACAGGTCCGTCTTGATCACACAAACTTTTATACGTCACTATTACCGGTTTAGGCTACTGCCGTCGTCAGATCATAAAATATTCTGATGCAGTATCAACGTCAAATTAGATATGTTTGTATATGAAGATAGTAACTCTTCTCGAAAGAACAGATACCATTGATGACCATGCAGCTTCTCTAGAATAATTAATTGAAACCCTCAACTGCCGACAGGTGTTGTTGATATACCTCGATGTGTGCTCCGACCGGGACTCGAACCGGGATCTCCTGCTCACATCGCAGACACTCTGTCCATCCTGAGCTACCGAGAACACACTTGAACAGGTACTATCTTCATATACATAGTTAAAGGCTACCCAGCCATTTACCTTCCTCTGTGCGAATGCTCACAGGTTGCCAGAACTCTTACGGGAATCGTCACATCAGTGTGCGCGAGTGATGAGTGGATGTACGTATTTAGTTTGTGAACAGTTGGCAATGTGGATCTCACGGGAGGCGTGCAAGGGATAAGTCCCTGCAGTCGCGCTATTCATCTGTGTCCTCGGTGGCTCAGATGGATAGAGCGTCTGCCATGTAAGCAGGAGATCGCGGGTTCGAGTCCCGGTCGGAGCACACATTAGCAGCTGTCCCCATCGAGGTAAACATGTTTAGTTTGACAATGATACTATATTTCATAATCTGAGGATGGCGGTACACGAAACTGGTAATAGCGATGTGTAAGATAAAGTGAAAATCAGCATACCACAGCCCGCACGGAGACGTTTTGAGAGGCACCCACATGCCTTGCTCATACTGTGGCATCAAGCAGTCAGGCCTGCAAGATGAGTGGTCTGCCAATCGAGTGGATTCATTCTTATTTATCGAGTAACATGAACTCTCGTACTCACAATTAAATTACAAATTATCCTCCTGTATGAATAGTACGCAACGGAAACATGCATCTGACTATCAGTAATTTATAGAACTCTGACTGCACACTACGCACTGGCAATACCACATTTTCTTTCCTTTTTTATTTAACGGCTTTTGTCTACACGTGGCCACCGCACTGAATATGAATGGCACACATATCATAAATTCGGGACATTATGGCAACATACAATTCAAGGGAAAAGTCCACCAATCTTTTTCTTTTCACTATCTTATTTATTCCGATAAATTCTCTAACCTCAACACACAAATTCTATAACCTACAACAATAACACATGAGAAATTCCGCCCAGTGGGCATGACTTTACAATAGTGAATCTCTATATTATGGTCTCGTAATTATTTTTAACGCTACAGTGCACTTTCTGGATAGGACGGTGGATCCTTTATTATTTCTCACCCTTCGACTCTCACAATCATCATCACGAAACTTTCCTCCAGACCGAGCGGTACAGAAGGAACAAGCATAACCCACTACTCTTTTGAAACTACCTTGCTACACTCCCATGCAAACCACACATACCCAAATTACATGACATACAAGACAGTGAATAGTCACAACATTATCACTTTCAGCTTTCCCACTTCAATTAATATTTATCCCAGTTTCACACGACACTGTCCCACTTTGTAATTCTACTTTCCTACTATGAACTCTGGAGATATATGCACGTCTTCCTGTGCAATGCAAGCCATGTGGCGTTGCTGGATAGACGGCCGACTCACCTTGCTTCTCTCTCAGAGTTTGAATATAGCGTCACACGGAATCGTATCACGCAAAGTATTATTACGAACTTATTCATCACACACGCGAGTCCTCAACTGATACCATGGACGAGTACTTCTCTTTATGCTTTGTCTCATACACAGTTTGAGACTCACACAGTACTCACCACGTGGAAGTACTCGTCTGTAATTTCAAGTCCTGCACACGCCATTTCTTAAATATTTCAACTTATGGTACACACGCTATTTCTTAAATATTTCAACTTATTGTACACACGCTAGTAATTCAGCTTAACTTAAGCACACGGAAGTATTTCAACTTATTGCTACACGTGGTTCCTTTGTGACCGTTGGTCACTTCCGAAGATTACTACAATCCCATTAATATTACCTGCCTGACATTTAATTCTCCCCACAAAAGTTCCTGAAATAGAGAAATTATTATTTCAAATTACTCTTAAATATTCCACATACATACCATGCCTCCACTCTTTCGTCATTACGGAGCACAACTAAAACAGGTGTTAACAGCACAGGATCCAGCGGCAGAGTGCCGAAACATGGCCGTTCTCCAGGTCATCTCCCATCTCTGTCGAGGTGGGGGAAGCACCTTACTACACTATTGGTCAGCCACATTTCAGGCGCTCAAAGCTCTGGTAAATTTCATTTCTTTGGTTCCACCAAAGGATCGACTCAAAGATGATCATATATTCACATTCACTATCTGCGGTTAGCAGACGACCATACATTCATTCATTTCAAAAGATCTCACCAAACTGGACGTAGGGATTTATTTTGTGGGAGTGCACATGTGATCAATTAAATAAATAGTCATTCTTTCCCACACTGGTATCCGGCTTCGCTGTATTAATTGAAATTGAGTTATTTTACAAAAAAAAATGTGTTGTTCTGACAAAAATAATGAAGTATGTTGCACCTATTTTCAATGTCGGGCGGTACTGTACCCTTTCAGTTTAACCAGTGAATCCCCGTCGCGCTCCATGCGTGACTGGATTGGGGAGAAACCCAAACATTTGATGCCACAGCAAGTGCCCTCTCACATGCACTTCACACTGTTTTGCAAAATCTCCATGTAGATGTTGATCCTCAGGTACAATGAAATCGGGAATGTGCTAACGGAGGAAGTGTGTGTGTGTCGAGGGTCGAGGAGGGGGGGGGGGGGAAGGGGGGGGGGGATGTAAAAATTCTCTAGGGAGACGGAGATGCAGGCTACAGTAGTTACGGAGAGACCGAGACGACGAGGGCAGAGGCAGAATGCTCCACGTGTATGTGTACGTGTGTGTGTGTGTTGTGCTGCAGGTTCGGGCAAGTTCCACTGGCTGCTGCTGGCGGTGTGCGGCCTGTGCCTGGTGGCCATGTGCTTCGAGGTGCTGGGCATCGCCTACGTCACGCCGGCGGTGCTCTGCGACTTCGACATGACGTCATTCGAGAAGGGCTTCCTCAGCGGAACCATCTACATAGGTCAGTGTCACCCGCCAGAGTCGGACACGCTCCCCTTTTTTAACATGTCCTTGCTTGTCCGTTAGCCAGGCAGGCAAACTGCCGCACGTTGTCGGCAAAACGGGCAGGCTGCTTTCCTCCCGTCCAAACCAACCTGTGTCCAACCCGAGCAGCCAGCCCGTCCGTCTTCCCTTTGTGCTACGCTACGTACGAAGCAGTTTATTCTGTACTCTTTACGATAACACTGTGAGTAGGGTTTGAATTATATGTATTCATTTTGCGTCATTGTAGACCAAAAAATGGTATATTTTATTTGTACTTTTCTTTCCCTTTCGGCGAAATTTGGGCTTTTTTAGTTATATCGATGTGAATGTAGAGTAGGAATTAAAATGCATGGAAAAGAAATAAAAACTTAGAGGTTTGCCGAAGACGTTGCAATTCTCTCAGAGACAACAAAGGACCTGGAAGAGCAGTTCAATGGGATGGACAGTGTCTTGTGAAGAGGATATAAGATGTGCATCAACAAAAGCAGAACGAGGACACTGGAATGTAGTCGAATTAAATCAGGGGGGAACTAGATTAGCAAATGAGACATTTAGAGTAGTAGATGAGTTTTTCTATCTGGGAAGTAAGATAACTGATGATGGTTGAAGTAGAGAGGATATAAAATTTAGACTGGTCATGGCAAGGAAAGCGTTTCTGAAGAAGAGAAATTTGTTAACATCGAGTATAGATTTAAATGTCAGGCAGTCTTTCCTGAAAGTACTGGAATGACGTGTAGCTATGTATGGAAGTGAAACATGGACGACAAATAATTTAGACGAAACGAGAATAGAAGCTTTCGAAATGTGGTGATACAGAAGAATACTGAAGATTAGATGGGTACATCACGTAATCAGGAGTTACCGAATAGAATTTGGGAGACAAGAAATTTGTGGCACACCTTGAACAAAAGAAGGGGTCTGTTGATACGACACTTTCTGAGACATCAAGAGATCACGAGTTTAGCATTAGAGGAAAGATGTTTAAAAACTGTTGAGGGAGACCAAGAGATGAATACAGTAAGCAGATTCAGGAGGATGTAGGTTGCAGTAATTATTCGGAGATAGTGAGTCTTGTACAGGACAGAGTATCATGGAGAGCTGTATCAAACCAGTGTTCGGACTGAAGACCACAACAACAACAATCGATGTGAACGGTTTTCTCTGCAACTTCATTCGTCTTCCGACTAGTGCTCGCTATTCTCAGTTCAAACCACATCTCTCCTTCAATACTTGCTTTCTGTAATAATCAGATCTCTGAAAGTTGACATCCTTTGCACTTAAGAATTTTCAGTAACCTTGGTATGTTCTGGGCAAATATGACCGCAGATATATCAATTTTAGTTACCTTTTGCAGGAGGTCTACTGCGGGTTCGCTGAATTCATTCTAAGTGGCCAAAATTGTTCACCGTATATTCCCCAAATGCATCTCAGAAAACACAAAGTTCGTTTTTTATATTATGTTAATGTAAGAAGCACATGTCTGTAAGAAGAAGCTTTTCTTGAGCGCTAAGCTTTCTTCGTACTGCGTTGCATACCGCCAGAATGTGGTTTTTAATATCCACAGATCAACATTTTTTTCTACTACAGTCAATGTTTGTCGCCCCCCCCCCCCCACTTAGAAAGCCTATACAGAACTAAGTTTAGAAAGCCTTTCTACATTTCTACACGGTTGTCAGCCACTAAGTGCTGTCTGTCCTCTTTCAAGATATTTCTGGAGTTAGTAAAAAAATGTTCAAATTTGTGTGAAACCTTATGGGACTTAACTGCTAAGGTCATCGATCCCTCAGCTTACACACTACTTAACCTACATTATCCTAAGGACAAACACACACACCCATGCCCGAGGGAGGACTCGAACCTCCGCCGGGATCAGCCGCACAGTCCATGACTGCAGCGCCTGAGACCGCGCGGCTAATCCCACGCGGCTGGAGTTAGTGAACAGCTGGTCAAATTTACAATCATGTAACATACGCGAAGTTCCCAAATAAGTATTTACTAACTTTTTACACAATTTGCACTACGAGATATCTACCGCTGAAACTGCCTCATAGACACACAGCTTTTCCCTTGCAAGACCTGGGCCCTGTTTCCTGATTATCATGTTGTTGTTGTTGTTGTTGGGTCTTCAGTCTAGAGACTGGTTTGATGCAGCCCTCCATGCTATTCCCCAATTCTTAATTTCTCCTCAATTTCGTTTAAGTATGGCTTGTTCATTTTGCTGTTGCCATTGTTACGCTAGCTGACCTGCAGTGAAGCCACCTACGCAGACATACAGCTGGCTATCCTGCAACCACTTTGGACTGATAGCACAACCTGTTGCCACTGTGCAGCAGACTGAACCGATTTCGTGAAGGTTGCGTGGCTGTCGCTAACCCAGGCTGGCTTGCTTTAACCACTGTACCTCAGTACACAACACGTAGTCTGCTGTCTCCGTCGTGGCAAGCTGAGCTTCTTTACTGGTTGCAGTGGGCAAGCTGGCTGGAGAATTTTTACATCTCTGGTACCTACACGCCAGAGGGCTGCGGTTTCGATCTGCCACCCTGTGGGTGATACGAGGCTACAATTTACTGATGTGGCTGCTGCATTTTACTATTTCCTGACAAAATCAACAAGCACAAAGTAGTCATACGAGGAGGCGTGTGAATACAGCCACAGATCATACAGATCGCACATGACGTCATTATAAGGAAACCAACGTCTCGATCAGCTGACCGGTGGCAGAATCCATTCCCAGGCGACTTCTGAAATGCTGTTCAATTTACCTCAGCTTCGTTTACTACTTTCAGGAAAGATCGTTAGTTGCGCTGATCCCATAATACAAGTTCAATTAAGGTAAGTTGATCAATTACTTGTATGCAGTTGTATTACCAATACAACATACTTATAATCTTAGTCATCATAGATGGATTTAAATGCCTTGCTACTGAATCATTCGCTTACGAAAACGACAACATTAACTTTTTTGTTCGTTTCGGAAACAATGGCTCCATCTCTAAGTAGATGTGCGAAGAAGGACAAGCCAAAAAAGGAAAGCTGCTTAACATTTCTCCATTCCGTAAAGTACTTTAAAACATCGATGTGCACCGCAGTCATGATGACAAATACAAGGTGAATATTGTCAAAATGGGCAGACCGTTCGTCCTTGTGAGTGGTCTGTATGTTAATTTCATAACCCAAATGCAGGAAATAGGGTTCGGCCTCAACGTTAACTGCATAACCCGCTAACCATTGTAGCACAGTGAAATCAGAGTTTAAGAGAAAACAGAAGTCAAAGAACAAAAGAAATTGTGGCATCTGCGCCACTTGTAAAGAGAGGTGCAAAATAAAAGTGCTTGGATTCAACGTTGTTTTCGTCTCCAAAGGTTCCAAGAAAGTTGTCAGTCCATAGTCCATCGATTCACCTGATGCTACGGTATTTGTGTGGAATATTTGTGCAGATGTTAATGACACCGATGCTGTAATTGAATGAAAAATGCCATAAGTGAATTTTAGCGATGCAAAGGAAAATTATCTCAGAATTAAAAATATTATCACCAAGTTTACTATATAGTGTCACACAATTACGTATGCTATAATGAAATTAGTTGCATGGCCACCTTATTTGCTACATATTATAATTTCAGTACTTTTTCATTCCTTAAATGTTCTTCATCCTGTATTATTAGAGCAATGTATTGGTCTCTTACACTTAAAATATACACTATGTGATCAAAAGTATTCGGACACCTGGCTGGAAATGACTTGCAAGTTCGTGGCGCCCTCCATCGGTAATGCTAGAATTCAATACAGAGTTGGCATATCTTTAACCTTGATAACACCTTCTACTCTCGCAGGCATACGTTCAATCAGGTGCCGGAAGGTTTCTTGGGGAATAGCAGCCCATTCTTCACGGAGTGCTGCACTGAGGAGAGCTATCGATGTCGGTCGGTGAGGCCTGGCACCAAGTCGGTGTTCCAAAACATCCCAAAGACGTTCTGTAGGATTCAGGTCAGGACTCCGCGCAGGCCAGTCCATTACAGGGATGTTAGCGTCTTGTAACCACTCCGCCACAGGCCGTGCATTATGAACAGGTGCTCGATCATGTTGAAAGATGCAATCGCCATCCCTGAATTGCTCTTCAACAGTGGGGAGCAACAAGGTGTTTAAAACATCAATGTAGGCCTGTGCTGTGATAGTGCCACGCAAAACAACAAGGGGTGCAAGCCCCCTCCATGAAAAACACGACCACACCATAACACCACCGCCTCCGAATTTTACTGTTGGCACTACACAAGCTGGCAGATGACGTTCACCGGGCATTCGCCATACCCACACCCTGCCATCGGATCGCCACATTGTGTACCGTGATTCGTCACTCCACACAACGCTTCCCCACTGTTCAGTCGTCCAGTGTTTACGCTCCTTACACCAATTGAGGCGTCGTTTGGCCTTTACCGGCTTGATGTGCGACTTTTGACCAGCCGCTCGGCCACGAAATCCTAGATTTCTCACCTCCCGCCTAACTGTCATAGTACTTGCAGTGTATCCTGATGCGGTTTGGAATTTCTGTGTGATGGTCTGGGTAGATGCCTGCTACATTACGACCGATACGGACGTATGACGCAAGTGACACCCAAGCACCTGACCACGTTCTTCGAAGTCCGTGAGTTCCGCGGAGCGCCCCATTCTGCTGTCTCACGATGTCTAATGACTGCTGAGATCACTGATTTGGAGTACCTGGCAGTAGGTGGCAGCACATTGCGCTTAATATGAAGAACTTGTGTTTTTGGGGGTGTCCGGATACTTTTGATCGCACAGTGTACAACTTCTAGATTGGATATTTGTTTTGCTTTTTCTTTTACAATCCTTAACATCACGAAGTTAGGTAGGCTTACCCTACATTCAAGTAAATTGTTTATTATCTGAAACGTAATCACCGTAACTGAAACACATTTATAGGTGCTGCAGACTATGTGGTGCTGTTAGCACAGGCACTCGCCTCGGTCGTCCGCTGCCACAGCCCAGTAACGCCCCATTTCGCCGCGATGTCCTAACTCATACGTTCGCCGTACGTCGCACATCGATTTGTGCGGTTGTGTCACACAGTGTTGCTTGTCTGTTAGCATTGACAGATGCCGATGCTCGCGATCTTAGTGAAGACAGCCGGCCACTGCGTTGTCCGTGCTGAGAGGCAATGACTGAAATTTGGTATTCTCGGCACACTCTTGAAACTGTTTACTTCGGAATATTGAATTCTCCTAACGATTCATAATTTGTACAGAAACCAGATGGCAGTTATAAGAGTCGAGGGGTATGAAAGAGAAGCTGTGGTTGGGAAGGGAGTGAGACAGGGTTGTAGCCTATCCCCGATGTTATTCAATCTGTATATTGAGCAAGCAGTAAAGGAAACAAAAGAAAAATTCGGAGTAGGAATTAAAATCCATGGAGAAGAAATTAAAACTTTGAGGTTCGCCGATGACATTGTAATTCTGTCAAAGATAGCAAAGGACCTGGAAAAGCAGCTGAACGCAATGGACAGTGTCTTGTAAGGAGGGTATAAGATGAACTTCAACAAAAGCGAAACGGGGATAATGGAATGTAGTCGAATTAAATCGGATGATGCTGAGGGTATTATATTAGGAAATGAGACGCTTAAAGTAGTAAATGAGTTTTGCTAATTGGGGAGCATAATAACTAATGATGGTCGAAGTAGAGAGGATATAAAATGTAGACTGGCAATGGCAAGGAAAGCGTTTCTGAAGAAGAGAAATTTGTTAACATCGAGTATAGATTTAAGTGTCACGAAGTCGTTTCTGAAAGTATTTGTATGGAGTGTAGCCATGTATGGAAGTGAAACATGGACGATAAATAGTTTGGACAAGAAGAGAATAGAAGCTTTCGAAATGTGGTGCTACAGAAGAATGCTGAAGATTAGATGGGTAGATCACATAACTAATGAGGAGGTATTGAATAGAATAGGGGAGAAGAGAAGTTTGTGGCACAACTTGACCAGAAGAAGGGACCGGTTGGTAGGGCACGTTCTGAGGCATCAAGGGATCACAAATTTATCATTGGAGGGCAGCGTGGAGGGCAGAAATCGAAGAGGGAGACCAAGAGATGAATAGACTAAGCAGATTCAGAAGTATGTAGGTTGCAGTAGGTACTGGGAGATGAAGAAGCTTGCACAGGATAGAGTAGCTTGGAGAGCTGCATCAAACCAGTCTCTGGACTCAAGACCACAACAACAACAACAACAACTTTTGAATGCATTACGGGACTAGCAGTGATAAATGTCTTATAAATAATTACTATTAAAAACAGTCTTGATCACAATTTATTTTTTAGAGCAGTGATTCTCCAACAGAAAGAGGTTCCTACTCAATGGTCTGAAGATGACCACAGTAGTGGTCGAAACCGGTCACCTTGTTAAATAAATTGTGATCAAGACTGTTTTTAATAGTAACAACAACAACGATTTCCGAAATGTAGAGTCCCATGCGTCTAGTTCCAAATATCATTCCGTGTTCAAAGTCTGTTAATTCCCTTCTTGCGGCCACAATCACGCCGGACGCTGATTCACCTGAGTATGTATGACAACTCCGCCAATGTACTGCCCTTTTACATTTTGTGTACGCGATACTACTGCCGTCTGTATCTGTGCATGTCGCTATCCCGTGACTCTTGTCACGTCGCTATACGTGAGTGATACTAACATAACAAATCGTTAAATAAATAAAATCAGTGCTTCATTTCAGCTATAAATAAGAAAAACTGTAACGGGCGGCTCCGCTTGGCATAGCGTGCAGTGACAGAAACTCGGCCTTGTCCCCAGCGTCAGGTGAATCAGATGTTAGCACGGCAGGAGAAGCGTTGTGTGCGGTATACGTGCGTCTGTGGTGTGAGAGAATATCCAAAGGGCAATTCCACAACAGAGATACACATTACGTGACCAAACGAATATTAAGAATGGACGCTTCGTTAATCAGTTTACAAACATAATACAACGGAATGGCGACATATAAGACCCTGGGTTTTGTGTGAGAGAAGTGGGATTTAGCTATTCCGCCAGACATCTATAAGTGGGATTAAGACCTGGTTATGGAACAAGATGTTTTCCGATCGTTCTATTGTTCACAAACGATAGGATGATGTAGTCTGGTAGCTATATGGGAATTCTCAAATTGCTCCAACAGTTACATATATCGTAGACCTGCAATAAAAGAGAAGAAAAAGGCTTTGTATTCCTAGAATTCACAAGGCAGGCAACAAAGGCCAAAGTTGAACTCTCCTTTTGTCCTCAGTACTCATAAGAGAGTTTATAGTCTTGCTAAGAAAACACTGTGAGAATATCATAAAGCCCCAAACACCAACAAATTATTGATTTTTTTTTTCCCACGTGCTAATGTCAGATTCTCACATTGTCGCCATTAATCAAAAACGACATCACCAAAGAGAAAGCCGACCGCTGTGACCGAGCGGTTCTAGGCGCTTCAGTCCGGAACCGCGCGATTGCTACGGTCGCAGGTCCGAGTCCTGCCTCGGGCATGGATGTGTGTGATGTCCTTAGGTTAGTTAGGTTTAAGTAGTTCTAGGGGACTGATGACCTCAGATGTTAAATCCCCTAGTGCTCAGAGCCCTTTTGAACCAAAGAGAATGTTTCACAATGTCCTCAGAACTCATCAACGATTAACATTGGACATCAGCATTGGTTTTCTCATACCGTCTCCAAAGTTAATACGTGAAATCATTATCTTGAAATTCGCCGTGGCGGTATGGTGGTAAACTGCATGCTTGGAAATCGATGGTCACGGAAGCCTTTAACCTATCGTTCACCTCCCAACTATGTGAGGAACCGTCAGGAACGACATGTGGTTCTGATTCCACGTCAGACTGTAGGCCTGGTTGGATAACTGGGGTAGTTCAAGGACACGCAAGTCGCCGGAGTCGCGTCCAATCGGAAGACTTGCACCAGGACTCTCAGCCACACGGAAATATTAACCCTAGCGGAAAGCAGGACCTCAGCTTTATTCCCAATACTTGTAAATTACTTCCCACTCCTGAAACGCGCGAACCTGGGGTTGTTCCGTCGTCCCCAACCTCGTTAAATGAGGCCATAGCCCTGTGAAGACAATTCTGTGGAATTCTCACATAGCTACCTCCGCTCCTAAAAATGTACCGGACTTCCTCTACCCAAAACCCATAAATGATATTATGGAAACCAAGTAAGAACTGGAGATCCACGTTAATCCTAACACATCCAATGGAGCTGACAGTCCTCAGAATAAATCAGTATATGATTTTCAGAAGGCATCAAGCTCCCTTAAACGAAATCATAATCTTACTAAAATGAAGAACTTGGAGTCGACGCCGGGGAAGATCAGTTTGGATTCCAGATACTGATTCTGCGACTTCTCTTAAATGATAGGTTAAGAAAAGACAAAACTACGTTTACAGCATTTGCAGATTTAGAGAAAGTTTTTGACAGCATTGACTGGAGCATTCTCTTTGAAGTTCTGAAGATATCAGATGTAGAATACAGGGAACGAAAGGCTATTTACAACTTGTACAGAAACCAGACGGTAGTTAAAAAGAGTCGAGAGGCATGAAAGGGAAGTACTGGTTGAGAAGGGAGTGAGGCAGGGTTATTCAAGCTGTACAAGGAGCAAGCAGCACAGGAAACAAAACAAAAGTTTGGAGTAGGAATTAAAGTCCGGGGCGAAGAAATATAAATTTCGAAGTTTGTCCATGCCATTGTAATTCTGTTAGAGACAGAAAACGACTTGGAAGAGCGGCTAAACGGAAAGGACAGTGTGTTGAAAGTCGGATATAACATGCACATCAACAAAAGCGAAACGAGGGTAATGGAATGCAGCCGAATTAAATCCTCGATGGAAAGGGAATCACATTACGAAAAGACACACCCAAAGTAGTAGATGAGGTTTCTCATTTGGACAGCAAAATAACTGATGACTGCCAAAGTAGAGAAGATATAAAAAGTAAAGCATTTCTGAAGAAGAGAGATTTGTTAACATCGAATATAGATTTAAGAGCCAGGAAATCATTTCTGAAATTATTTGTAAGTAGTGTAGCCATGTATGGAAATGTAACAGGTAAGATAAACAGTTTAGACAAGAAGAGAATATTATAAGCTTTTGAAGATAGATGGGTAGAACACGTAACTAGTGAGGAAGTAATGAACAGAGCTGAAGAGAAAAGAAATGTCTGGCTCAACCTGCTTCAAAGAAGGGATCAGTTAATAGGACATATTGCATCAAGGGGGTCTCCAATTCAGTAGTGATGGGAAGTGTGTGTGGGGGGGAGGGACTGTAAAATCGTTGAGGGAGACCAACAGATGAATACAGTGAGCCTGAACGGATGTACGTTTCAAAGTTATTCAGAGATGAAAAGCGTTGCACAGAATAGAGTAGCACGGACAGTTTCATCACATCATTCTTCGGAGTGAAGCCCACAAAAACAATCTTAGTAAATATGTCTGAAATTCCTACATAAAATTGAAGAAATGATGCTGGTAGGAATTCTCCTATTGCAGAAATAGTCATAAAACACAGTCATGGAAGAGGAAGTTCCACTGTACCTCCAATAAACCCATAAATAAAATCAGGTAATGAACGAGAGCAATGTGTGGTTCTCAAGTCGCAACCAAAATTCATAAATGGGGAAAGGGTAGATGACCAGTCTTCTGAGTGCTCTGAGAGGACCAACCACGACTTCCTCTGCTGTGCTGATCCCTCCATCTGTGAGTTTTATTCACACACCGCGTCCTCAGTTATTTGCTGTCTGAGTTCTAGTCTTTGTTTTCCCCTACAATGTTTGGCCTCTATACCTCCCTCTAGCACGACTGAATGTATTACCAGATGTCTTAAGGCAACCTGTCATCGTGTCAATTCCTTCTCTCAGCGTTTTCCACACAATCCTTTCATACTTGGTTCTGTCGAATTATTTTACAGTATCGACCTGTATTGCTGATCCTATAACTCGTACGTTATTTTCTATTGCGATTTCGTTTTCTTATCAACCACAAATTTGGAACTCTGACCTTCTTCTCAGTACTCAGAAATTACTTTTAACCATTTTTGTATCCCGCCTGGGAGGCGGCGCGAGTGTAAGAGCAGGAAAAGGTGAAATCTCTCGGTACTGCAATGTGAACTAAAATCACCTTTACTTTAGCAACAAGAGTAATACATAATTTGCTCTGAGGTGCGAAGCTGAAGCGAAGTGTCCCGGCCGTCTGCTGTTGATCAAATGGGCTGAATCTGCAGCGGAGCTCGTAGATCTCAACAGCGCCTGCTAGATGGCGCTGCCGTCGGTGTCTCGTAGTAGTGCCAACTTAACTTACGCCGCGGCGTCGTAGCTATCGATACCACAACAACTGCCCGGCTCTACTGCGTGGCTGCCACGTAATCCTGATTGCTTATGCGTGAGAATTTTAGCACAGATCTAAACCCTTCTAAGTGAATTTGGGGCTGGCACTGACAAATAGATCCAGTTACCGAAGTTCCAGAGCGAGGTGTCGGCTGACGGCGCCCGCCGTGTTGGCAGGCATGATCGTGAGCTCGCACCTGTGGGGCTACGCGGCCGACACGTGGGGGCGCCACGCGGTGCTGTCGCTCACGCTGGGGCTCAACTTCGTCTGCTCCGTGCTGTCCGGCCTCATGCCCAGCCTCGCGCTGCTCATCGTCTTCAGGCTCCTCAGCGGCATCTGGTGAGTCCCCGCGTCCACGCGTCCCTCTCTGGGGATACACGCGGACTCTGCAGACTCGTGGAACCCAGATCGCTTTGTAAGTGGGTGGTCTCGGGCCTTCACGGTCTCGTAGCCCCGACAAGTGCCCACACATCCAAGAGCTTCCTGCCGAGTGCTCCTTGACCCACTATCAGGCGTTGCGTCACCACCGTGTCATTGCTGCCCTCTGCCATTTACACTCTAGTGGGTATTACAGTTTCGTCGGCTGGTCACGACACTAGAATGGCTATGAGCAACCTGGATCACTTTGACTGCTCTTGAACCCTGATGACCTCACACCAGTCAAATGGTTCAAATGGCTCTGAGCACTATGGGACTTAACATCTGAGGTCATTAGGCCCCTAGACTTAGAACTACTTAAACCTAACTAACCTAAGGACATCACACACATCCATGCCCGAGGCAGGAGGCGAACCAGCAACCGTAGCGGTCGCGCGGTTCCAGTCTGAAGCGCCCAGATCCGCTCGGTCACGGTGGCCGGCTCACACCATTCACTGACCCTGAACACATGACGTCAGATGCGACGTCACAAGACACGTTCCTGTCTATGACCTCATCATCACGCCGCCACAAGAAATGCCGTCCTTGCCATGACGTAATTCAGCTGAAGCTTAAACACTTTTTTAAAAAAAATTAAAGAGGAGACGTCGAAATACTGCAGTATCACCGAGATCTTTACTTTTTTTCGATAAATAATTGAGTTCGTACAGATACTTTTGAACATAGCACCATTTTACAATACCATGCATTCAAATTTCAAGCGCATGTCTTGAATCATGACGATGATGCCATCCTAGATAGGAAGCGTGGCTTATGCCAACACTTCTGACATATGTCCAGTGTTAATAACCGCATGTGATGGTGACAAGTTTCCTGGCCAGTGGAAGCGTTCCAACTTCCCCACAGCCATTCTACTCACAACACTCTCTGTATCGATGCTGGTCGACAGACTACGTGTAAAACGGGCTCTTGGATTCTCTTGTTGGAAAAGAACGCCCTCGGATTCCTTGAAGATTCGACACAGCCTTAAATCTAACGGCTGCTCCCCGAACTACCAGCCATGCGAACCCGACACGATCGTGTTGAATACTCAACGTCACACTATACAACGACAGAACGGTACGAAAATGACAAAGTCAATCTAGGAGCCATTGTTCTCTTCTGAACCTCCACGCACTGATCTACATCTACATCTACATTTATACTCCGCAAGCCACCCAACGGTGTGTGGCGGAGGGCACTTTACGTGCCACTGTCATTACCTCCCTTTCCTGTTCCACTCGCGTATGGTTCGCGGGAAAAACGACTCCCGGAAAGCCTCCATGCGCGCTCGAATCTCTCTAATTTTACATTCGTGATCTCCTCGGGTGGTATAAGTAGGGGGAAGCAATATATTCGATACGTCATCCAGAAACGCACCCTCTCGAAACATGTACAGCAAGGTACACCTCAATGCAGAGCGCCTCTCTTGCAGAGTCTGCCACTTGAATTTGCTAACCAACTCCGTAACGCTATCACGCTATCCGAATAACCCTGTGACGAAACGCGCCGCTCATACCACCAACGTGTCGCACAATTGGGACTCGTCTGGAAAGATGGAAAGAATTACTTCTTTTTGAAGCTGTGAAAAGCTTATGAAGTGCTAAAACATCTTTTACAAGCCTTAAATACACTACTGGCCATTAAAATTGCTACACCACGATCACGTGCTACAGACGCGAAATTTAACCGACAGGAAGAAAATGCTGTGATATGCAAATGATTAGCTTTTCGGAGCATTCACACAAGGTTGGCACTGGTGGCGACACCTACAACGGAAAGTTTCCAACCGATTTCTCATACACAAACAGCAGTTGACCAGCGTTGCCTGGTGAAACGTTATTGTGATGCCTCATGTAAGGAGGAGAAATGCGTACCATCACGTTTCCGACTTTGGTAAAGGTCGGATTGTAGCCTATCGCGATTGCGGTTTATCGTATCGCTCATTGCTGCTTGCATTGGTCGAGATCCAATGACTGTTACCAGAATATGGAATCGATGGGATTAAAAAAATGGTTCAAATGGCTCTGAGCACTATGGGACTCAACTGCTGTGGTCATAAGTCCCCTAGAACTTAGAACTACTTAAACCTAACTAACCTAAGAACATCACACACATCCATGCCCGAGGCAGGATTCGAACCTGCGACCGTAGCGGTCGTGCGGTTCCAGACTGTAGCGCCTTTAACCGCTCGGCCACTCCGGCTGGCGATGGGATTCAGGAGGGTAATACAGAACGCCGTGCTGGATCCCAACGGCCTCGTATCCCTAGCAGTCGAAATGACAGGCATCTTATCCGCATGGCTGTAACGGATCGTGCAGCCACATCTCGATCCCTAAGTCAACAGATGAGGACGTTTGCAAGACAGCAACCATCAGCACGAACAGTTCGACGACGTTTGCAGCAGTATGGACTATCAGCTCGGAGACCATGGCTGCGGTTACCCTTGACGCTGCACCACAGACAGGAGCGTCTGCGATGGTGTACTCAACGACGAACCTGGATGCACGAATCGCAAAACGTCAGTTTTTCGGATGAATCCAGGTTCTGTTTATAGCATCATCATGATCGCATCGGTGTTTGGCGACATCATGGTGAACGCACATTGGAAGCGTGTATTCGTCATCGCCATATTGGCGTATAACTCGGCGTGATGGTATGGGGTGCCATTGGTTACACGTCTCGGTCACCTCTTGTTCGCATTTCAGCAGATGTATGCACTATCGCATGTTGCAGGTCATTTACAGGCCTTTCTGGATACAGAAAATGTTCGACTGCTGCCTTGGCCAGCACGTTCGCCAGATCTCTCACCAATTGAAAACGTCTGGTCAATGGTGGCCGAGCAAATGGCTCATCACAATAAGCCAGTCACTACTCTTGATGAACTGTGGTATCGTGTTGAAGCTGCATGGGCAGCTGTACCTGTACACGCCGTCCAAGCTCTGTTTGACTCAATGCCCAGGCGTATCAAGGCCGTTATTACGGCCAAAGGTGGTTGTTCTGGGTACTGATTTCTCAGGATCTATGCACCCAAACTGCGTGAAAATGTCCAATGAATACCCGTTTATCATCTGCATTTCTTCTTGTTGTAGCAATTTTAATGGCCAGTAGTGTTTTATTGGAAACCAAGTCATTCTTGAAAACAACAAATCTTCTGTGGATGTTAAAATCGGACGGAAAGTTAAAAGTTGTCTTGTGAACTACAATTCTTCTTCTTTCGAAACTATTTTAACATTTTTAAAATGCAATCGCCAATCATCGCCTTATTTCTTGTCAAAATCATATGTAGATATTTTTGGAGTTTATGTCTCTAAGTGTCTAGCCATTTGTCACATCTACAGCTAACGGTACGTAAGAGTGTAATATGCAGTAGAGACCTGTTGTTATGTGACATAGAAATGAGATAAATTATTACTACTCGGTTGTTACAAATAAAACAGAGGAAAAAACTTGTTTTACTTTCACTTTCGTGGCTACGCGTTAAGTGCCAGTCTAACAGGCTACTACCTCGCTACCAGCCGTGTGTGTACGCTGGATTGGCACGTTTGCTTTTCCCCCCCCCAGGATCTGCGGTCCGTCGGCGGTGACGTACGCCTACCTGGGGGAGTTCCACTCGGACAAGACGCGAGCCCAGAGCATGGTCTACGTCTGCCTCTTCATCGCCGCCGCACTTCTGGTACAGCCAGGTCAGTACCGACACCCGCATGCATCCAGAGCCGATGTACCACTGTTCAGACGAGTGTGAGTTTTCTTCACAAAGAACTGACATCAACACGAGGAACGGTAAGCTAAAACTGTAGTTTCTGTCTGTCCATCCTTCTCCTGCGTTTCCGTAACAGCGGGCAAAAATGTAACAGGAGAATGCTCCACTGAACAATTTGAGACAGGAAACCTGGGTCGGAGAAGCCAGCTTACGGAGATATGGAATTAAACTTGTCTACCGCTCTGTCCAGCATTGCTCTTGCTCTTTCCCAGCTCATTTGCAACTAACATGCGTACAAGTTTACACGTACTGTACTGTTTATTGACACGTACATCCTTTATTTCCTGTAAGGAAACAAGGAGGGCGAGCCCGATTACGAGGAAGTCATGATGCACGCTTTGCTTACTTTATTTGTCCACAACGTGGCTCTCGCAGCCGGAGTGGCCGTGCGGTTCTAGGCGCTACAGTCTGGAACCGAGCGACCGCTCCGGTCGCAGATTCGAATCTTGCCTCGGGCATGGATGTGTGTGGTGTCCTTAAGTTAGTTAGGTTTAAGTAGTTCTAAGTTCTAGGGGACTGATGACCTCAGAAGTTAAGTCGCGTAGTGCTCAGACCCATTTGAACCATAACGTGGCTCTGTTGTGTCGTATTTACATTGTGCCGTGACAGAAGATGCTATGAATCAACTACTGCTATTAAGAGATGTTCAGTACAGTACGATGGAGCAGTACCGATGCAGTATTTCACGGTCGCTGGATTGGAAGGGGGGGTTATATACCATGGCCTGCGAGGTCACCTCACCTGAATCAAATGGTTCAAATGGCTCTGAGCACTGTGGGACTTAACATGTGAGGTCATCAGTCCCCTAGACCTAAGGACATCACACACATCCACCCGAGGCAGGATTCGAACCTGCGACCGTAGCGGTCGCGCGGTTCCAGACTGAAGCGCCTAGAACCGCTCGGCCACACCGGCAGGCTCACCTGAATCCCCTTGATTATTTCCTATGGGGATTCCTAAAGTCACTTGTGAATGAAACCCCAGTAGATAAGGAGATGGAATTAGTTGCCAGAATTGTAGGTGCCTGTGATGTGATTCGAAACACATTAGGGATATTTGTCAGGCTGAGTCAGAATCTCGTTCGCCGGTGTCACGTTTGCGTTGAAGTTGATGGCCGCAAGTTTCTAAGATCAGTACAAATGGTACGTTCATTGTGTCAGTGATGGTACGTGAAGTTAATTAATGTAAATAAAAAAGTATGCAGTAGTGTAGTTTTATTCCTATTATCTCCTTAATCTGTCTTCTCCGACGCGAGGTTCCCTAGCTTACATTGTTCAGAGGAACATCCTCTACGTCCATCTTAAATTTTTGCACGCTCTTGCGGAAACATCCTGTGCATTTCTTCTTCTATCTATCTACATCTCATGTTTCTATGTCCTCACTAATATGCGCAAGTAACTCACTCTGTTACGCTTTCAAGACCGAACCGCAGAACCGATTTTGATTAAGTTTGCTATGGAAGCATTTTGCACGTTGAAGAATAAGGTAGGCTACTTCAGAATGTGTGCAGTACACGGTACAATGACGAAAAAAACCGCAGCACCAAAAAAAAATGTAGAGTAAACTAGGTAACCTATTTAAGTGGTTAACCAGAGGTTAATGTAAGCGCGAGATAAACCACTGCAAATATTAAACGCTGGTACATTTCTAACCGGTTTAACCACCAGGACGTTGAATGTAAGCAGCCAAACGTGCATGATTGTGTTGCGCAGGTTCCAGATGTCAGTTTATGGGACGGAGTAACGCGCCTGGTGCACTTGGTCGGTCAGCGCACAGTTAATGCTGCTGGCGGGTGATGCTGAAGTTGTCGTCCGACGATGTGTCGTATGTGCTCGGCTGGAGGCAGATCTGGTAGTCGAGCAGGCCAGCGTAACACGTCGACATCTTGTAAAGCGTGTTGGGTTGCAACAGCGGTATGTGGGCGAGCAGGCCAACGTAACACGTCGATATCTTGTAAAGCGTGTTGGGTTGCAACAGCGGTATGTGGGCGAGCAGGCCAACGTAACACGTCGAGATCTTGTAAAGCGCGTTGGGTTGCAACAACGGTATGTGGGCGAGCAGGCCAACGTAACACGTCGACATCTTGTAAAGCGTGTTGGGTTGCAACAGCGGTATGTGGGCGTGCAGGCCAACGTAACACGTCGACATCTTGTAAAGCGTGTTGGTTGAAACAGCGGTATGTGGGCGAGCAGGCCGACGTAACACGTCAACATCTTGTAAAGCGTGTTGGGTTGCAACAGCGGTATGTGGGCGAGCAGGCCAACGTATCACGTCGACATCTTGTAAAGCGTGTTGGGTTGCAACAGCGGTATGTGGGCGAGCAGGCCAACATAACACGTTGACATCTTGCAAAGCGTGTTGGGTTGCAACAGAGGTATGTGGGCGAGCAGGCCAGCGTAACACGTCGACATCTTGTAAAGCGTGTTGGGTTGCAACAGCGGTATGTGGGCGAGCAGGCCAACGTAACACATCGACATCTTGTAAAGCGTGTTCGGTTGCAACAGCGGTATGTGGGCGAGCAGGCCAACGTAACACGTCGATATCTTGTAAAGCGTGTTGGGTTGCAACAGCGGTATGTGGGCGAGCAGGCCAACATAACACGTTGACATCTTGCAAAGCGTGTTGGGTTGCAACAGCGGTATGTGGGCGAGCAGGCCAGCGTAACACGTCGACATCTTGTAAAGCGTGTTGGGTTGCAACAGCGGTATGTGGGCGAGCAGGCCAACGTAACACATCGACATCTTGTAAAGCGTGTTGGGTTGCAACAGCGGTATGTGGGCGAGCAGGCCAACGTAACACGTCGATATCTTGTAAAGCTTGTTGGGTTGCAACAGCGGTATGTGGGCGAGCAGGCCAACATAACACATCTTGTAAAGCGTGTTGGGTTGCAACAGTGGTATGTGGGCGAGCAGGCCAACATAACACGTCGATATCTTGTAAAGCGTGTTGGGTTGCAACAGCGGTATGTGGGCGAGCAGGCCAACGTAACACGTCGAGATCTTGTAAAGCGCGTTGGGTTGCAACAACGGTATGTGGGCGAGCAGGCCAACGTAACACGTCGACATCTTGTAAAGCGTGTTGGGTTGCAACAGCGGTATGTGGGCGTGCAGGCCAACGTAACACGTCGACATCTTGTAAAGCGTGTTGGTTGCAACAGCGGTATGTGGGCGAGCAGGCCGACGTAACACGTCGACATCTTGTAAAGCGTGTTGGGTTGCAACAGCGGTATGTGGGCGAGCAGGCCAACGTAACACGTCGACATCTTGTAAAGCGTGTTGGGTTGCAACAGCGGTATGTGGCCGAGCGTTATCCTCTTGGTAATCATCCCTTGGAATGCTGGTCATGAATGGCAGCGCAACAGGTCGAGTCAGCAGACTGACGTACAAATTTGAGGTCGCGGTGCTTGGGGTAACCATGAGAGTGCCCCTCCCGTCATACAAAATCGCATCGCTGTCCATAACTCCAGTTGTAGACCCAGTGTGTGCGCGTAGCAGGCAGACTGGTTGGTTGCACGCCCTCAACTGGCCCTGTCGTAACCAACGCACGGCTGATATGGCGCGCGCCGCTATCCTGTGATCTTCTTTAGAGCGCGCGCTATAATCGATTATAGTTGGCTGTTCTGGTGCGGATGGCGCTCCGGTGGTGATTTGCTATTACACCGCTGGCGTGTGTTTGCGGTGGCCGGCGGAAAGCGAGAGGGGACTCGGTTTTCCGGGTACTGCACGGAACGTGAAGTTCGCTCTGCCTGACCTGCTGGTGACTACCGCTAAGGTTGTTGCGCCTCGCAATGTGAGCAGAGTGGTCTGGTGCCGAGGCGACTCGCCGCTGTGCTGGCCGTGCTGTGTTGATTGATTGGAGTCGCCGCACTTGTTCTGCCTGCCTGCCTGATGTGGAGGTCCGGTGGGGTCCTGTGATACTCTGGCGCAGAGCAACCAGTTGCTGTGTTATTCGGGGGAAATCCTTGGATAGTTTTCCTATAAGAACACATATTCCAATGGTAGCAGAGCGTGGTTCTCATCCACGGACCTCTGGGTTATGGGCCCAGCACGCTTCCACCTCCGTGACATGCTTCCCACAACTTCCCATCACTTACCCACCTTGGTTATGTTCTGTAACACACGACAGATAATATCAACACAAGATAAAATTCAAAAATCAAATAACAATATAACATCCCGACAGCACATGATAACCACGGCGCCATTAACTCGGGCGCTCTTAACAAGTGCCAGAAGCCAACATACACAAATCTTAATAAACAATTCTCGCTTCTTAAAACAAAACAATAAAAGCCAAGCGCACATGAGTTGTCAAACCACAGTCTTAGAAGTGGCTTAACGACACCAAACGCCACTATTCCACCAAGTTAATAATAACAGAGTGAGATAAAAATACAGAACATACCACTAAATGCTGTTACACAAACCACATTGACGAGATCCTGTTGTTCAGAAGACCACATATACAAAGCAGTAGTAATTCACTATGCGTATACTCAAATGCTTCAAATGACTCTGAGCATTATGGGACTTAACTGCGGAGGTCATCAGTCCCCTAGAACTTAGAACTACTTACATCTAACTAACGTAATGACATCACACACATCCATCTCCGAGACAGGATTCGAACCAGCGACCGTAGCGGTCTCGCGGTTTCAGACAAGCTCCTAGAACCGCTCGGCCACACCGGCCGGCATGCATATACTGCCCAAAATGGCCTTTCTTAGGCAGACTTTACCTAAGACATCAAATGCCAAATATACCATATACGAATGCAACTCCGGGCAGGTAACATGAACCACCTACGTGAATTGTTTCAGAAAGGAACAAACAGGCACCACCAAAAATAACTCTGAGCAGACTGGGTGGCCATCGACCCACTCAGCGGGATAACCAAAAACGATACTCCAGCTGAGCAAATAAATTGGTACCAACAAATATCGTAACGTGCCCCCCCCCCCCCCCCCCCCCACACACACACACAGCAAAAACTTCCAACAACGGCGTCTCACATCAGAATGAAGTTCAGAAACCGTTCCTGGAACTTCCAGTGGAAAATCTGACGAGCCAACCGAGCTCACACCCTAACATGGCAGACGACTCAAAAATTCAGCAACTAGTTGTCTCCGGACCAGAGTATCACAGGACCCCACCGGACCTCCACATCAGACAGGCAGGCAGAACAAGTACGCCGACTCCGATTAATCACCACCGCAGGGCCAGCACAGCGGCGAGTCGCCTCCGCCCCAGACCACTCTTCTCATACTGCGAGGCACAACCATAGCGCTAGTCACCAGCAGGTCAGGCAGAGCGAACTTTACGTTCCGTGCAATACCCGGAAAACCGACTACCCTTTCGCTGTCCGCCGGCTACCGTAAAAACACGCCAGCGACGTAATAGCAGATCACTACCGGAGCACCACCCGCACCAGAACAGCGAACTATAATCGATTATAGCGCTCGCTCTAAACAAGATCACAGGATAGCGGTGCGCGCCATATCAACGGCCGTTACTGACACTCAGGCAGAACCAGCGTCCATCAGAAAACAAAACACACATCCACCCTGCCCTTCTCTTAGCTCTCGCTTGACACTGCTGACGTCGCAAATGGCGGTCGTTTGGGATCAGTGGAACGCACGCTACAGGGCATCTGAATCGGAGCTGTCCCTGAAGCAACCCATTTGTAGCAGTTCGTTGTGCCACTGCGGTGCCAGCTGCTGCTGCAGATGCAGCGCGATGCGCGAGAGTCGCGTGCCGGACACGACGGCCTTCCCTCTCGGTAGTGACACGTGGCCGTCCGGAGTCCGGTCTGCTTGCGACCGTACATTCCGGTGGCCACCGCTGCCAGCAATCACGTTCAGTGGCTACGTTCTTACCAAGTCTTTCTGCAGTATCGCAGCAGGAAGATCCAGCTCCTCGTAGCCCCGTTACACGATCTCGTTCAAACTCACTGACGTGCTGATAATGGCTTCTTTGTCGCCTTAAAGGCATACTTGGCTAACGTCAACTCAGGTCCAGTCTCAAAGGTAACTATCGGTGGTATTCGAAGCAAATCTGATTTGCTCCCTCATAGTGGCGCTGCTAGTGCCAATCTTATGCGACTGGCGCGAAATTTGAGAAAAATCATCTTTCATATGTACGAACAAACCTACGTGTACGACGGAAAACTCCTTTTTCGTACTGCAATATTTTTTTCCGAGAGTGCATTTACTGATTTGAAGAGCATGACGCAAAATATGGCGACGTAATTACTATTTGCAAAAGCTGTAATCTCTTTCATTTCTGAGTTTTATCATATTTCTGAAAATGCTCTACACAGTGCGATTACAACAAGGGTTGCAAGCCTCTTGCATGTAAAACACTACCACACCATAACACCATCGCCTTCGAATTTTACTGTTGGCACTACACAAGCTGGCAGATGACGTTCACCGGACATTCGCCATACCCACACCCTGCCATCTGACCGCCATATTGTGTACCGTAATTCGTCATTCCACACAACGTTTTCCAACTGTCCGATCGTCCGATGTTTACGCTTCTTACACCAAGCAAGGCGTCGTGTTGCATTTACCGGCGTGATGTGTGGCTTATGAGCAGCCGCTCGACCATGAAATGCAAGTTTTCTCACCTGCCGCCTAACTGTCATAGAACTTGCAGTGGATCCCGATGCAGTTTGCAATCCCTGTGTCATGGTCTGGATAGATGTCTGCCTATTACACATTACGACCCTCTTCAATTGTCGGCGGTGTCCGTCAGTCAACAGACGAGGTCGGCCTGAACGCTTTTGTGCTATAAGTGTCCCTTCACGTTTCCACTTCACTGTTGTTGTTTTTGTTGTTGTTGTTGTTGTTGTGGTCTTCAGTCCTGAGACTGGTTTCATGCAGCTCTCCATGCTACTCTATCCTGTGCAAACTTCTGCATCTCCCAGTACCTACTGCAGCCTACATCCTTCTGAATCTGCTTAGTGTATTCATCTCTTGGTCTCCCTCTACAATTTTTACCCTCCACGCTGCCCTCCAATACTAAATTGGTGATCCCTTGATGTCTCAGAACATGTCCTACAACCGATCCCTTCTTCGGTCAAGTTGTGCCACAAACTTCTCTTCTCCCCAATCCTGTTCAATACCTCCTCATTAGTTATGTGACCTACCCATCTAATCTTCAGCATTCTTCTGTAGCACCACATTTCGAAAGCTTCTATTCTCTTCTTATCCAAACTATTTATCGTCCACGTTTCACTTCCATACATGGCTACACCCCATACAAATACTTTCAGAAAAGACTTGTTGACACTTAAATCTATACTGGATGTTAACAAATTTCTGTTCTTTCTTATATCCTCTCCGCCCACCATCAGTTATTTTGCTCCCCAAATAGCAAAACTCCTTTACTACTTTAATTGTCTCATTTCCTAATCTAATTCCCTCAGCATCACCCGACTTAATTCGACTACATTCCATTATCCTCGTTTTGGTTTTGTTGATGTTCATCTTATATCCTCCTTTCAAGACACTATCCATTCCGTTCAACTGCTCTTCCAAGTCGTTTGCTGTCTCTGACAGAATTACAATGTCATTGGCGAACCTCAAAGTTTTTATTTCTTCGCCATGGATTTTAATACGTAGTCCGAATTTTTCTTTTGTTTCCTTCACTGCTTGCTCAATATACAGATTGAATAACATTCGGGAGAGGCTACAACCCTGTCTCACTCCCTTCCCAACCACTGCTTCCCTTTCATGCCCTTCGACTCTTATAACTGCCATCTGGTTTCTGTACAAATTGTAAATAGCCTCTCGCTCCCTGTATTTTACCCCTGCCACCTTGAGAATTTGAAAGAGAGTATTCCACTCAACATTGTCAAAGTCTAAAAATGCTAGAAACGTAGGTTTGCCTTTCCTTAATCTAGCTTCTAAGATAAGTCGTAGGGTCAGTATTGCTTCCAATATTTCTACGGAATCCAAACTGATCTTCCCCGAGGTCGGCTTCTACTAGTTTTTCCATTCGTCTGTAAAGAATTAGCGTTAGTATTTTGCAGCTGTGGCTTATTAAACTGATAGTTCGGTAATTTTCACATCTGTCGGCACCTGCTTTCTTTGGGATTGGAATTATTATGTTCTTCTTGAAGTCTGAGGGTATTTCGCTTGTCTCATACATCGTGCTCACCAGATGGTAGTGTTTTGTCCACTTCACTATCAAATCGGAAACAGTAGACCTAGGGACGTTTAGGAGTGTGGAAATCTCGCGTACAGACGCATGACACAAATGACACGCAATTACCTAACCACGTTCGAAGTCCATGAGTTCCGCGGAGCGCCCCATTCTGCTCTCTCACGATGTACAGTGACTACTGAGGTCGCTGATATGGAGTACCTGGCAGTAGGTGGCAGCAGAATACACCTAATACTAAAAACGTATGTTTTTGGGGGTGTCCGGATACTTTTGATCACACCGTGTAATACTGGTCACCGATGTCACTTCTAAGGCTGGCTCAGCCTTTCTGAGCGACACTGTGGGCGGGACGGTGACTGTGGTGGGCGTGTCGGCAGGTCTGGCGTGGGCCATCATCCCGCAGCCCTGGGCCGCTCCCCTCGGCTGGATCACGCTGCGCTCGTGGCGCGTCTTCATCGTGGTCAGCGCGCTGCCCAGCGCCGCCACCTTCTTCGGCCTGTGGTTCCTGCTGCCGGAGAGCCCCAAGTTCCTGCTGGCCTCCGGCAGGCACGACCAGGCCATCGACGTGCTCCGCCGGATGTTCGCCGCCAACACCGGCCTGCCGCCGCGCGACTACCCGGTAAGACGAAAGGGCGGTGTCCGCTTCACACAGGCGACCTTCGCTTTATCTTTTTGTAACCGTAAACACAGGTGTTAATGGTAAATTCAATGTGCGAAAAAATAGCTGTGTATCCTCGGAGTCTTTTGCGGCGGCATGACTGCATAAAATCTTCTCGCCTTCCATGCTCGCGTCGTTTCAGCCCTCCTCCAATCGGTGCTAGCGGCCGTACACTACTAGCCATTAAAATTCCTACACCAAGAAGAAATGCAGATGATAAACGGGTATTCATTGGATAAAAATATTATACTAGAACTGACATGTGATTACATTATCACGCAATTTGTTTGCATAGATCCTGAGAAATCAGTACCCAGAACAACCACCTCTGGCCGTAATAACGGCCTTGATACGCCAGGGCATTGAGTCAGACAGAGCTTGGATGGCGTGTACAGGTACAGCTGCCCATGCAGCTTCAACCCGATACCACAGTTCATCAAGAGTAGTGACTGGCGTAATGTGACGAGCCAGTTGCTCGGCCACCATTGACAAGATGTTTTCAATTGGTGAGAGATCTGGAGGTAGGGTTTCACAGGGATCGAATGAAGGGTAGAGCCATGGGTCGTAACACATCTGAAATGTAACTTCCGCTGTTCAAAGTGCCGTCAATGCGAACAAGAGGGACGTGTAACCAATGGCACCCCATACCATCACACCGGGTGATACGCCAGTATGGCGATGACGAATACACGCTTCCAATGTGCGTTCATCGCGATGTCGCCAAACACGGATGCGACCATCATGATGTTGTAAACAGAACCTGGTTTCATCCGAAAAAATGACGTTTTCTCATTTGCGCACCCAGGTTCGTCGTTGAGTACACCATCGCAGGCGCTCCTGTCTGTGATGCAGCGTCAAGGGTAACCGCAGCGATGGTGCTGCAAACGTCGTGGAACTGTTCGTGCAGATGGTTGTTGTCTTGCAAACGTCCCCATGTGTTGACTCACGGATCGAGACGTGGCTGCACGATCCGTTACAGCCATGTGGATAAGATGCCTGTCATCTCGACTGCTATTGATACGAGGCCGTTGGGATCCAGTACGTTACCCCCCTGAAATCACCGATTCCATATTCTGCTAACAGTCATTGGATCTCGACCAACGCGAGCAGCAATGACGCGATACGATAAACCGCAATCGCGATAGGCTTCAATCCGACCTTTGTCAAAGTCGGAAACGTGACGGTACGCATTTCTCCTCCTTACACGAGGCATTACAACAACGTTTCAACAGGCAAAGCTGGTCAACTGCTGTTTGTGTATGAGAAATCGGTTGGAAACTTTCCTCATGTCAGGTGTCGCCACCGGCGCCAACCTTGTGCGAATGCTCTGAAAAGCTAATCATTTGCATATCACAGCATTTTCTTCGTGTCGATTAAATTTCGCATTGTAGCACGTCATCTTCGTGGTGTAGCAATTGTAATCGCCAGTAGTGCAATTTTAGGTATATAAGCGGGAAATAGGGCCAGCCGGGTCAGCCAGTAGTTTCAGTCTTGACGACGATGGCAGGGCTAGCCGTCGAATGCTCGAGAATTTTTTGTAACTGACGTGGCTTGATAGCCCAGAAGACGTTATCCAAACACGTTTGTTAAACGGAGGTTCCACTGTCCAATTGGAGTATCGGTAGAATAGGTCGGTCCCAGGTGCAAGGACATGGCGGGGGGCAGGAAACTGTAGTGTACGTGACGTCATAGCCTTGTACACCATGATGAAAAAAGTCAAAGGCTTGCAATACGAACATATGCAGATGACGGCAGTATCGCATACACAAGGTATATAAGGGCAGTGCATTGGCGGAGCAGTCATTTATATTCATGGGATCACGTGAAAGCCGGCCGGAGTGGCCGAGCGGTTCTCAGCGCTACAGTCGGGAACCGCACGACCGCTACGGTCGCAGGTTCTAATCCTGCCTCGGGCATGGATGTGTGTGATGTCCTTAGGTTAGTTAGGTTTAAGTAGTTCTAAGTTCTAGGGGACTGATGACCTCAGAAGTTCAGTCCCATAGTGCTCAGAGCCATTTGAACCATTCACGTGAAAAGTGTCCGAAGTGAATGTGGCCGCACGGCGGGAATTAGCGGACTTGTAATTCGGAATTGTAGTTGGAGATAGACGCATGCGACATTTCACTTAGGAAATCGTTAGGAAATTCAATATTTCGCTATCGAAAGTGTCTAGTGTGTACCTGTTGTTGTGGTCTTCAGTACTGAGACTGGTTTGATGCAGCTCTCCATGCTACTCTATCCTGTGCAAGCTTCTTCATGTCCCAGTACCTACTGCAGCCTACATCCTTCTGAATACGCTTAGTGTATTCATCTCTTGGTCTCCCTCTACAACTTTTACCCTCCACGCTGCCCTCCAATACTAAATTGGTGATCCCTCGATGTCTCAGAACATGTCCTACCAACCGATCCCTTCTTCTAGTCAAGTTGTGCCACAAGCCCCTCTTCTCCCCAATTCTATTCAATACCTCCTCATTAGTTATCTAATCTTCAGCATTCTTCTGTAACACCACATTTCGAAAGCTTCTATTCTCTTCTTGTCTAAACTATTTATCGTCAACGTTTCACTTCCATACATGGCTACACTCCATACAAATACTTTCAGAAACGACTTCCTGACATTTAAATCTATACTCGATGTTAACAAATTTTTCTTCTTCAGAAACGCTTTCCTTGCCATTGCCAGTCTACATTTTATATCCTCTCTACTTCGGCCATCATCAGTTATTTTGCTCCCCAAATAGCAAAACACCTTTACTACTTTAAGTGTCTCATTTCCTAATCTAATTCCCTCAGCATCACCCGACTTAATTCGACTACATTCCATGTGTGCGCCTAGAACAGCAAATTTCAGGTATTACCTCTCACCCATGGACAGCACAGTGGTCGATGGCCTTCATTCAACGACCGAGAGCAAGGAGGCTTGAGTGCAGTTGTCAGTGCTAACAGACAAGCAACACTGCGTGAAATAGCCGCAGAAATCAATGTGGAACGTACGACGAACGTATCCTTTAGGACAGCGGCACGAAATTTGGACAACTGACTCTTTTGCTAACGGCACGACATTGTCTGTTTCAAATGGCTTTGAGCGCTATGGGACTTAACTACTCAGGTCATGAGTTCCCTAGAACTTAGAACTACTTAAACCTAACTAACCTAAGGACATCACACACATCAATGCCCGAGGCAGGATTCGAACCTGCGACCGTAGCAGTCGCGCGGTTCCGGACTGAAGTGCCTAGAACCGCACGGCCACCACGGCCGTCACGACATCGTCTGTCGCGACGCTCTTGGGCTCGTGACGATACCGGCTCGACCCTAGACGACTGGAAAACCGTGGCCTGCTCACATCAGCCCTGATTTCAGTTGTTAAGAGCTGATTGTAGTGTTCGAGTGTGGTGCAGATCCCAGAAAGCCATGCACCAAAGTTGTCAACAAGGCACTATGCAAGCTGGTGGTAGCTCCACAATGGTGCGGGCTGTGTTATATATGGAATGGACTGGATCCTTTGGTCCAACTGAACCATTCTTCGACTGGAGATGATTATGTTCGGTTGCTCAGGGACCATTTGCGGCCTGCGGAGGGGTAGCCGCACGGTCCGAGGCGCCTTGCCACGCTTCGCGCAGCTTCCCCCATCGGAGGTACGAGTCCTCCCTCGGGCATGGCCGTGTGTATTGTCCTTAGCGTGAGTTAGATTAAGTACTGTGTAAGACTAGAGACCCATGACCTCAGCAGTTGATCCCATAGGAACTTACCACAAATTCAAAAAAAAAAAAAAAAATGGCTCTGAGCACTATGGGACTTAACATCTATGGTCATCAGTCCCCTAGAACTTAGAACTACTTAAACCTAACTAACCTAAGGACATCACACAACACCCAGTCATCACGAGGCGGAGAAAATCCCTGACCCCGCCGGGAATCGAACCCGGGAACCCGGGCGTGGGAAGCGAGACAAATTCCAAATTTCAAATAATTTGCAGCCATTCATGGACTTCATTTTCCCAAACAACGATGGAACTTTTATGGATAACAATGCGCCATGTCACCGGACCACAGTAGCTTGCGATTCGTTTGAACAAAATTCTGGACAGTTCCGGGCAATGATATCGCCCAACATTAATCTCATCGAACATTTTTCATGGAATATAATCGAGAGGTCATACAATGTAAGCAGCTCGCCGTTTTACCTCCGAGGATGTCTCCCGCAGTTGGAGACGAAACGTCATGAGACAGTTTTATACTTCGACCACGGCCTATCAGCTCGGAAGTTTTAAGTGAAGGGAATCGAGAGGTCAGTTCGTACACAAGATCATGCACCGGCTGGCTATACCTTCGCAAGGATGGACGGCTATAGAGACAGAATGGCTCAGTATCTCTGCAGCAGGTTTCCAGCCACTTGTTGAGTCGATGCCTCGTCGACTTGCTGCACTATCCCGGGACAAAAGGGGTCCGACACGATATTAGCAGGTGTGCCATGACTTTTCACACCTCGGTGGATATTGTAGGCTGCGTGATTTCGTGTTACGTTTCCTGTTTCGCTGTTTCCGACGATGGTCGCTGCGCGTGAGGTTGATGCGTGTAAACCAGCCGCCGTCGCCATCGCGAGCAGCTCGCTGACGTTACCGGGCAGTCGAGTGTGTCCACTGCAGAACTCTACAATCACGAGTTTGTTGAAGTCTGCTCACGCGCAGAAACGCGGAACTGTAGAGTTGTCAGCTGTCACCAACTGATCTGCTTACAGGTTATGTAGCTCTTATATGTTCACTATACTGCACATGAATTTTTGACGTACTTTGAAACGTCCCCTTTGAAAATTTATACAGGACTGTGCTTAAACTGACACACAATATTTTTAGCGCAACGCAATCTGACTTTCAGAAATCCCTACAAAACAATGGCCCTGACTAACATTAACCTGTACCTTTCACAAATCACTTACCTCACAAAAATCTTCGTTACTGGAACTACTGCAATACAGCGAGCGCCACTACTGCCAGCTAAATAAAAGATTCAAACTACTGAAGGCACTAACTACTGATAGGCATAGTTAGCAAATGAAAGATTTTAATAGAGAACAAACAATGTATTTACCTTAATAATCATCAAAGTCATAATATATACAGCAGTTCATGACATCCATTTTTACAAATTTCAAAACTCCGCCATTTCTCTCCCACATCCACCACTGCTGGCGGCTCACCTCCAACTGCGCAACGCTACGCGCTGTTCACATCCAGCTGCCGCTGCCCAACACTACAATGGCAGACAACAATGCAAACTAGCCACAGACTGCACACAGCACAGCCAGTGATTTTCATACAGAGCGCTACGTAACGTTGCCAATAAGAAAACATAAACAGCCTACTTACATAGCCCCCATGCTCCCCACAAAAAATTTTACAAATTGTTTTGGGCAGTGGCCAATAATGATTTGAAAAAAATTTTTCGTAATTACAATAAGAAAGATATCAAATGCACAGACTTATTTATACAATGTTGGTCAAAAGCTAAAATTTTCTCACAGTCCATGAAGACAGTCCAGATTGTTCATCACAGTAAAATTTCAGTGTTTTTTTTTTTTCAAAGTCTGAGCAGTAAAAGACAATTCACACGGAAGTAGTGGATTTCCATGCAGTCTTGAAGAAGTAGTGTTATCCTTCCAACTGAAAGACAGTGCTGACTCTTGACATGCTGACAGGTAATGGGCCACAAGGGAGCAAACCCACAGCAGAGTCATTCGACATTTTGAAGAAGATTGGTAGGTAGGTCATCACAGAGCAGACCCACTGTAGTCCTGGTAGAGAGTATGGTATTGGTGGGCCACCAGAGGTGCAGACCCACTGCAGTCCTTGTAGAAATAATGGTATTGGTGGGTCATCAAAGATGCAGACCCACTGTAGTCCTTGTAGAGATTGTGGTATTGGTGGGCCACCAGAGGTGCAGACCCACTGTAGTCCTTGTAGAAATAATGGTATTGGTGGGTCATCAGAGATGCAGACCCACTGTAGTCGTTGTAGAGATGGCCAGCAGCCATCTGTTGTGACTGTGCAGGTGCACAATCACCATTGAAGAGTCTTGCAGTCAATATAGCAAGTCCATAATCACCACTTGTGCACTCACAAAGTTTTTGGACTTGTCCTTAGAACCAGCAATGCTGTTATCCAGTCCCTTGCTGAATTATTAACACACGTGCAAACACTAACAGTCCCAACTTCTCACATATTGTCTATATACTATGACCAACAGAAACGTGTGCAGTGAAATGTAACTAACAAGTTAATAATATGATGAACTGGTATCAATTACAATTTTATAACATAAGAATACAATTACAAAGGTACAAAATACATCATTAAAGAACATAACAATACAGATAACATTTGTAGTACAGGCTTTACAATAGAATCGAAATAACATATACATCAGTGTTACAGGAATTATGACATGAGTACATACATAAAAGATCAGAATAACTTTTGAAATATCAACTTTACACATGGGCATTAAAACAAAACAGAATAAATAATGTCTAAGCATATTTACAAAGAAAATAACATAATATTAATACAAAGTATATTTGAGGATAACAGTATTCCTCATCATAGTTCATGTAGCTGAGTATTAGAAAAATTCTACAAAATAAGTCTTATCAGATAAACATATAAAGACAGGAAGAACATAAATACACAAGGGTACCCAAACACATAGTGGGATAACACAAAAGGAAAGGACAGGGTTCATTTTCAGTGTAACATTTGGTACTGCAGTCCCACCCAAAACTTCATTCCATAGATCGTTCCTCTTATTTCGACATTTGCTCCAGCCAAAAAAAAAAATTCTATCCAAGCGTGCTTTCTGTATTTTTCTCGTATAACCTCTCAGTGTATTTCTTCAAATTCATCGCAACTCATTCTCTTATAGGCTACCCCCTCTTAAGCTAACTTAAATCTACTGAGCTCAGATGCTAAACTGAGGGATGAGGCAATGCAGCAGCATAAAACAATTAACACGAACAGCAATGACAAAAATTTCAAATTGGCAAAGTAAGCAACAATATTACAACTAATATGCAATGAGCAGCAAACAAGAAAAATAAATCAGTAATAAACTGGCTTAGCAGAGTAACACAAAGTCAAATTCAGTAACACTATGCCTGGCAAACAGCAGTAACTTATACCTAAACATGACATAGCTCAAGCAGAAAAAATATTACAGTAAAAACAACAATGCAGATAAGGGAAATGTATATTCACATCTTAATGTCTATGTAATTAAAGTGGTGCACCACAACTTATTCTACGAAAAATATTACCAAGTAGTTGAAAAGAAAATTATGTATGCAAGTCCTGTGAAGGGAAATGTCTTTTTGTGCTCCTTCGGTTTTTTTTAAAGTTATTGTTTACTGGATCTGTAGGCATAATATATCTATATTAGTACATTCATAAAATTTTATTTTAAACAATGCCGCAGTGCAGCTAGAAACTAGATATTAAAGAAAATGAGCAAATAAATACATAAAGCAAGCCATATGGCATTTCTCTCAACTAGAAAGACAGTAGTCATAATCAGGTGTATAGACATAAAAATATTTCTCGTCATTTCATTAGGCATTGCAGTAAATATCATAAATTAAGAGCTCCACAGTGTTATCATGTTTTCAAGTTTGAGGGAGTTGTATTTACGATGCTTTCTACAAAGGAATGTCAACAGCGTGGAAATGGCCTCCCATTTTTTTTCTACCTGTGCCTCTGGAACGGCACACCCTAATGGCTTTTTCTCCAGGCATCTGACACAGCTGGGTGCCCACGACGCATTACGTGCAGGTGGTCACTTAACTTACTTACGAAAATATTTACAACAGCAGTTTCCGCTACAGTGACAGTATCATATAAAAATATTTCACAGTTCAAGAATTTGCGTTACAGATCTGAAGAAACAAAATCCTATAAATATAACAATGTCCAAAAAATTTTCGCCGGCATTGTGATACATTCACGCATTTACACACATTTCATAACTCTTAAAGTACGATTCTTGGTTTCCAACAACCTTTTTCACAAACCAGAGTCCCTAAACACTTATTCCTTACCTTATTCGTCGACACTTCTTCAATATTTCATCATAACAGATACGTAACTTAATCAAATAACTCATATAGCATCAGCTTATTAATCATAAACATACCGCAACAGCATAATACACATAGTCATCGTAATAATAACATCAGAACACCTCAGTCAACTCTCACAATCGTCGTAGCTTCCTCCAATAATTAAAAAAAAACTCTGCTCATGTCAAAAGTGTCATCTGCCTCAAACGTACTTTAAAAATCGTGATCCCATACCAAATACATCATTCAAAGCTCTCATAATATCACAATGGGTCCAAAAAAATATGAACAGTTCACAAAGTACAGACAAAATACAATTTTGCAAGTGTGAAGTTACCCAACTGTGTAATTGTGTATACATGTGTCACTGATGTAGTAAAAAAATGTTTGTCTCTCTGTTAAATAATCAGATGGCTGTGTAATTCTGTGTTGGAGAAATATGGTACCGATGTGTAAAGTTGTATAAGCAAATACCATATTAGCTAGGGATCCTTGTGCTTGCCAAACACATGGTACACAAAGTAAGCGTGTACCCCCCTGAGGATTATTGTAATTGTACCCTCAGGTGTTACAGATTACAGCAATGGAATGAAATGTATCACAGAAAACTTTCTTTGTAATTCAAAAATCTTTAAAAATAAATGTTTTAAGCACAAAATTAATCACTCAAATACGTGTCCTGTAGCGCTAAATGTGCGTCTTGCTGTAAGATAATCTCTGTGGAAGTGTCGTAGTTATTGTCCTCTGAAAGCTAAGTTCTGCAGAAGTCAATGTACTTACCTCATGATAAACAAAAGTGAAACGCTTTGCGTATAGATATCTTAGTTATTACACTTATTGTTGTGATGAAGAAATTACTGTGCTGTAACGTATTGTTGTGCTATGGAAAAGGCTGTCTCATTGTAGCTATACCACAAAAGTTACTATTAAACATGTTTTACTTTCTAGAAGAATTCAGAAAAACTGTGCAGATATAAAACAGATACACCGCAAAAGCAACATTGTAAATTGTCACTCATTAGTAGCGACGTGATAAAATCGTGTAGCTGTCACATAAACTAACCACTGTCTCATCTGGTATCTCACAGAAAGTACTTTAAATCCAGAATGTATTTTCAAGTAAACCAAAATGTTGCATTAGAATCTCATTAGCAGTACCAGTATATGTTCTAAGTATGTGAGCCTTATAGTCGTTACGTAATCGTGCAACTAACAAGCAAGAATGTACACACACAATAACACTGTGTCATCTGTTTGCAATAACAATGCATTCGTAATTTCTGTTTAAATAAGTTCTCTTGGTTCTTGAGTGGATATTGAACTTCAAAACACTGTTGCATGTTAACAGTTTCTCAGTGTGACAAATTGTACAAGTAGCGTGAAGTGAAAATTGCAAAGACTAAGTTAAAAAGCAGATTATCTGTCAATAAATGGTTTTACATGTGAAATGTGGTGTAGCCCTTTGCTCTTCCTAGTACGCAGAGTTTCAACTTTAACACAATTATCATGTGGTATACGTCGGTAAAGAATACTGGAATTTTTCTCAAGGTTAGTGTCTATGTTATTTTTCTCTGAGCCAGCCGGCGCACACGGCAGCCTCCGGTGCGAGTCATTGTCTGTTCCTTTGTTGGCGCGCGTCGTTATTGGGATTTGGAGACCTAACTTCAACAAATTCACCGTGACGAGAGGGCCCTGCCCTGTTTAAATCCAGCCAGTTCTGATGCAGTTCAGGTCTGTCGTTACGGTCATATCGTCTGTCGTCATGTCGGTAGATTCCATAGTTTCTTTCTTGTCGGTCACGTGGTGGAGAATTTCTCCCTGAATCGTAACTGCGCACTGAACTGTTGCGTCTGAAGTTATTCTGTCTCCCTTGATAATAATTGTTTTGGTTACCATATTGTCTGTTTCTATGATTGTCTCTGTCATATTTATTACTACGTAAATGTGATCTTTTTCTGTAACTATTACTATGCCATTGGTTGTCATATGGGTGGTGTCTGTTTTGTTCACGATTTGCGTTGTAAGAATAGCCTTGTTGTGTCCAGTCATTATTTATATCATCGCGGAATTGTGACGGATGTGACCTGTAATTGTTGTGCATCTGCTTTCGCGTTCCGCGATTGTCAGTGTCAATTTCCAGTTCTAGTAAGAGCCCCTGAAAAGCTTCAATGACGTCTTTGCAACGTCCTGCCAAAATAATATTTCTTAAATGTTCAGGCAATTTGATTAAGAAAATGCGGATGAGCTCTGAGGGGCTGTGTGGGTTTGACAGGTACTGATTCTTGTGCAACATGTCTTCAAAATATTTCACAAGACTGGAAAATTCAGATTGTTCGAAATGTTTCATCATTATGATGCCATGTTTTACTCGGTCTTGTGTGGCTTGAGACCAATATGCTGAGAGGAAGGCATGATAAAAATCCCCTTCACTGTGACAATCGTGAATGACCGATCGCATTCTTACAGCTGGTTCATTCTCCAAGTAGCCACACATAAATTCTAATCTGTGCTCAAACGACCAGTTGGGAGGAAAACAATGAGAGAATTGATGGAGCCATGCTTGTGGATGAATGTCGTTGCCAGAATTCTTAAATGTTTTAAATTTACGTGTAGTAATGAACAGCTTATAGTCAAAATCATCGTGTCGGCGAGTAGCATATCGGTCATTGTTATGTCGTGTCGGCGGTTCCATCTCAAAATTCGGTGTACCTTGCCAATTTCTTTCATAATTTCCGAAGTGCCCTGAGTTATTATTTTGTGGCTGTTCCGTATATCTATGTCCCTCTTCCCGTATTGGAGCGCGAGTGGCCTCTGAAATACGTAATTCTTGTATTACCTGTGTCAGCTGATCTTGTACTTCCAGGATTTCTCTTTGGTGTTGCGTATTAATTTGATTCTGATTTTGTTTGAATTTCCTGATTTGTTCGCACTCTTCTGTGTCAGTGATGGCTACAGGTCTTGTGTCATTCAGATCATCATCTACCTTTGTAGATAAGTTAGTGACCTGATCCGAAAGTTCGGCTACTTTCTCTGATAGTGAACACATTTCCTCAGTTTGTTTTTCTGAACCAAGTTTCAGAGTGTCCATTTGTGTTGAAATCGAATCTACTGTGTCCTTTAAGTTTTCCTGAGTTTTTGCAAGTTGTGTAACCGAATCGGTAGATGCAACTGAGTCAATTTTAGCCCACAAGGTCTCATGATTTTCATGAACAATGGTTTGCAGTTCTTTTATGGCTGCTTCGTGATTCTGTAATGCATTTTCATGCCGCGAAAAAATAGGTTGAAAATGCTCACAAATTTGTGTTTTTACGTCATTACAGACTTTTTGACATTTCGATTCAATGTTATGTAACTCAGTAGTTAAATCTTCACGTGTTTGTTCATGTGTGGTGTCTAATTTCCGAAGATTTTGTTCCATTGTGTCTAACTTTAGAAAGATTTTCTTCCATTGTGTCTAACTTTTGAAGATTTTGTTCCATTGTGTCCAACTGTTGCTGTGTTTGTCTCTGGTGTTGTTCCATTGTGTCTAACTTTTGAAGCTTTTGTCCCATTTGTTGCATTAATTGTAATAACAATGCACTGGTGTCTGAAACATGTTCCTCAGTGCTTTTCGGCAGTGAATTTGCACCGGCAACATTCACATTTTGACAACCGGAAAATGTGTCTTGACTCATTTGAGAAAACGGTGAGAACCCAAAACCTGAGTCTACAGTATTTGCAATATTGTGTTCTGTCATTCCCGATTCCTAAGGCGAGCTGTTGCCGACCGATCGATCGATAATGCTTCCCTGTTCACCACCTGTTTCACTGTCTACTCCATTATTTGACGCCCGCTCCATTTCCCTATGCACAGTTACCAAATTACTACTTTGAGTATTAGTTAATTCATTACATGGTGGCGCTAACACACTGCTTTCGTCCTCACGGTCATTTCTCAGTTTACTTTGGAACCTAGTATTACGTTTTTCACACGCCCTTATTGTCACAATATTTCACACGACAACACAGAAAAGCACAATTTGAAGATCAAAAATAAGAGAAAACATTAACATAGCACTGAAAATAATATCTAGTTAATTGCAAGCGCAGCTGCGAAATACTTGGTGCAAATCTACATGCATGCCACAACTGTGTACAACAATGAAAAACTACAACTACAAAGGAAATTCTCTCTACAATTATGCAGTAGCAATAAACAAAATCTACACTAATTACACAAACTACAAGAAAAAATCAGAAGATTCCAGTGAGGTATCCTGGCAGGGTCACCATATGAAACGTCCCCTTTGAAAATTTATACAGGACTGTGCTTAAACTGACACTCAACATTTTTAGCGCAACGCAATCTGACTTTCAGAAATCCCTACAAAGGAATGGTCCTGACTAACATTAACCTGTACCTTTCACAAATCACTTACCTCACAAAAATCTTCGTTACTGGAACTACTGCAATACAGCGAGCGCCACTACTGCCAGCTAAATAAAAGATTCAAACTACTGAAGGCACTGACTACTGATAGGCATAGTTAGCAAATGAAAGATTTTAATAGAGAACAAACAATGTATTTACCTTAATAATCATCAAAGTCATAATATATACAGCAGTTCATGACATCCATTTTTACAAATTTCAAAACTCCGCCATTTCTCTCCCACATCCACCACTGCTGGCGGCTCACCTCCAACTGCGCAACGCTACGCGCTGTTCACATCCAGCTGCCGCTGCTCAACACTACAATGGCAGACAACAATGCAAACTAGCCACAGACTGCACACAGCACAGCCAGTGATTTTCATACAGAGCTCTACGTAACGTTGCCAATAAGAAGACATAAACAGCCTACTTACAACTTGGCCTTTTTAACAAGTTATCTTTATTGGATGTCCTGTAATATGACATTCGTTTTTTCGTTGTCATGTACCGGCTGTTAGATTTAAGTAGTTCACGCAGGTTTTTTTTTATAATAAAATGAAAGGGGGCTTACAGTTTTTCTTTTTTTGTCCTTGGCCTTATCTCATATCTTCACGCGGTCGGTAAATTAATTACTGGAATCGGTAGAGGGTGGCCACATTCCCTTCCTCTCGCCACCACTTCCCCTTGGGACGCAATTTGTGTACCTCATGGTTTTCAGCTTGCGGGATGTTGGAAACTATCCAAAATCCACATCCACGCTGGCCATACAGTCGTTAATTCGCCGGGCAAATTCCATCCGCACCGGCGCCCTTCCCAGAATCCCGAACGCGGGGTACTAACGCGCGCGGCCATCCAGGCGGGTTGAAAAGCCACCTACAACACAGTATCTACTTCATTATTTGAAAAAGCGTGCAGTTTTCTCTCGTGTGGTAAACATGTTGAAAGTCTTTGGCTTCGTAACATATAACGTGAGGTCGTACGTTATACGTCACCTACGGCCACATGCTGAAAATTTACGGGTTGTGAGGAGTGGTGTAAAAAGTAATAATAATGACCACTTTAGTCTTTAACTCTAGTCATGCAACTACTGATACAAAAAAAATATTTAACACAGATTTAAAAACAAACATTTTCAGCTGTTGTCCAGAAGAACTGATTTTAAGCCAAAATTCAAATTTTCTTTCGTATTTGTTACACTGCTCATGTTGTTGATCAGATCATCGAACATTTTTGCAGCCCCATACTTGTCTCTTTCTTGAACAACTGACACTCTTAGCAAAAACGAGAACATTCCTTCTGTACCTCAGCCGGTAAAAACGGAACCCTTATAGGATCATTTTTATGTCCGTCTGTTAAAAAGAGTCCTTTTTCTCAGGAAAAGGTAGAGGTATCAAGTTGAATTGTGTGTCACTAAACTCTACCATGCCTTGGCGGCATAGAAAATTTAAGCTTCGAACTCCACACAGTCAGAACATACGGGCGTTTATGTCACAACTTTGAAACTCATTCGTTGAAACATATAGGGTTGACCTATACTCATGAAATTTGGCAAGAAGCAAGGCTTCACTGCAGAAGCAAGGGAAAAATCCGAGAACTGTTACTTTGCAGTTATATCACGTCATTTTTTTATATATTTGTTGTCGTCTGCCTGTTTGTCCGTCTACTAGGAAGTCTACGGTCCCTTGCCGGTGTAAAATCTTTAAGCTTCTAAGTCAAGGCAATCAAAAAATTGGGCCATTTAAGTTTTATATATTGATACTTGCAAATTCACTTACCAGAACCCAAAGATGAACCATCTATGTACATAATTAAGTATGTACGGAACCCTGAGAGAGGCGTTGCTACTTGCACAAGTTCGATTTTTTTCTTTTAGTTGTTTAGCTGTTGACAGCACCATTCTTTTCAAATTATGATGGATTATTTATGACTAATTTTACTAGAGAATTTACGTATGAGGAAGCAGCTATTAATATGCATTTCTTCTTGAAGAGGCGTCCACAGGTTTATTGTCAGTACCACAGCACACACTATTCTCACTGCTCTAGATCTACATGGATACTCTGCAAATCACACTTAAGTGCCTGGCAGAGGGTTCATTTAACCACCTTCACAATAATTCCCTGTTATTCCAATCCTGTACATAGCGCAGAAAAAACGAACATCTGTATCTCTCTGCGCGAGCTCAGATGTCCTTATTTTATCACAGAAAAATCCGTACTTAAAGACTGGAAAATTGCTCAAGTCACACCAATACCCAAAAAGGGAAGTAGGAGTAATCCGCTGAATTACAGGCGTATATCATTAACGTCGATTTTCAGTATGGTTTTGGAACATTATGAAGTACCTCGAAGAAAATGATTTATTGACACATAGTCAGCACGGATTCAGAAAATATCGTTCTTGTGAAACACAACTAGCTGTTTATAATCATGAAGTAATAAGTGCTATCGACAGGGGATGTCAAACTGATTCCATATTTTTAGATTTCCAGAAGGCTTTCGACACCGTTCCTCACAAGCGGCTTCTAACCAAACTGCGTGCCTACGGAGTACCGCCTCAGTTGTGCGACTGGATTCGTGATTTCCTGTCAGAATAGTCACAGTTCGTAGTAATAGACGGAAAGTCATCGAGAAAAACAGAAGTAATTCCAGCGTTCCCCGAGGAAGTGTTATAGGCCCTCTATTGTTCCTAATCTACGTTAGGAGACAATCTGAGTAGCCGTCTTAGGTTGTTTGCAGATGAACCTGTCATTTACCGTCTTGTAAAGTCATCAGGTGATCAAAACGACTTGCACATTGATTAGGATAAGATATCTGTGTGGTGCGAAAATTGCCAGCTGACCCTGAATAAGGAAAAGTGTGAAGTTATTCACATGAGTACTAAATGAAGTCAGCTAGATTTCGATTACGCGATAAGTCCCGCAAATCTGAAGGCTGTAAATTCAACTAAACACTTAGGGATTACAATTACGAATAACCTAAATTAGAACGATCACATAGATAATAATGTGGATAGAGCAGACCAAAGACTGCGATTCATTGGCAGAACACTTAGAAGGTGCAACAGGTCTACTAAAGAGACTGCTTAAACCACGCTTGTCCGTCCTATTCTGGAGTATTGCTGTGCGGTGTGGGATCCACATCAGGTGGGACTGACGGATGACATCGAAAAAGTACAAAGAAGGGCAGCTCGTTTTGTATTATTGCGAAATAGGGGAGATAGTGTCACAGACATGATACGTGAATTGGAGTGGCAATCATTAAAACAATGGCGTTTTTCGCTGGGACGAGATTTTCTCATGAAATTTCAAACACCAGTTTTCTCCTCCGATTCCGAAAACATTCTGTTGGCACCCAAATACATAGGGAGAAATGATCATCACGATAAAATAAGAGAAATCAGGGCTCGCACAGAAAAATTTAAGTGCTCGTTTTCCCCACGTGCCGTACGAGAGTGGAACGGTAGAGAGACAGCTTGAAGGTGGTTCATTGAACCCTCTGCCAGGCACTTTATTGTGAATAGCAGAGTAATCACGTAGATGTAGATGTAGACGATCGTTTCTCCCTATGTAGGTCGACGTCGACAAAATAGTTTCGCATTCGGAGGAGAAAGTTGGTGATTGAAATTTCGTGAGAAGACGCCCCCGCAATGAGAAATGGCTTTGTTTAAATGATGCCCACCCCAAATCTTGTATCACTTCAGTGACACTCTTTCCCCTATTTCATTTTTGTACAACCAATACTTTCTTCCTAAGTGATGAGTTGCCCCAGCAAAATATCTCATGTGCCATTAATGAGTAGAAATATGCAAAATATCTTAAGACGTACATTTGTTTGTTTCCAAATTAGCAAGTATCCGAAGAGGAACAGTTGCTGGGCTCAGTTGTTTCAGCAGTTCGGCAATATGTTTCTTCCAGTTCGCATTTCATTAGTACGAACACCCAAATATCTTGAATATTCTACTCTGCTCATTGCTTCTTGCTTAGAAGATATATGGCTTCGTTACCAATATCTTCTGTTGCCGTGTTTAACACGATTAATTATAACTCTTGCGTCTGCAAAAACTACGAGCTACTCTTTATGTATTATATGGTAAGCTGAAGACCACTTAGCTCTGTAAGGAATGGTAATCTTAAGACTGGAAAGCCTCAGGTACCATGGCGGTTTTTTTACACCATAGAAACGGACTGGTTCATGAATTGTTGCACCAGTTCGAAGCAGGCCATGTTATCTACCAGTGTTTGTGTCAGTCCTCCCCTTGACCTTACCCCATCCACGTTACCTTTCAACACAGTCGCTAGAACAACTTCTACCTCTTGGCATTACATGCTGGTACCAAGTTAACCACTTTTGTTTACTCGTAACTTGCGCTAGTGTGTCTGGTACTCCACTCAAGTCTCACACCTCTCTGCGGTTGTTCTCCTCCACATATTTTCTTCTCTTGTTTTTCTCGTGTAATTCTCTGTGTGTCTGGTATGTCACGCAACTCCCTTTTCTTTCTAAAAGTAGGTGTTTCATTCGAGATGATAGCTTTCAAAATGGGTTCTGTATTGGTACCACAGAGTCACAACCTTTCCTACTCTTCAATCTCATTTTACTTTTCTGTCTTTTTTTTCACCTGTTTTGTCTTAGAAGAATGGTTTCGTACCGGCAGACCACTATGAAGATAATTTTTTGTTGTATCCACGAATTATACGTCAAGGGTGCTTTTCGATTATACATCCCAACGTAACTGTATGCGTTTCTACATTCCTGCCGCTTGCCAGTTTTTCATTTCCCTTGTGCCATATGAAACACCCCCGTTTAGTTCCTTTACTGGATTTTGTGTAATTTATCGAAGCCGCCAAACAGTTAATTATTATGATCATATGACCGTGTGCTTAATGGATGAAACACTATCGGTTTTTCTGCTGTGGTCTCGGGGGTATTTCAACCGAGTGCGGCTGTTCCGAGACTGAATAGTGGGATGATTGTCTATTATTAAGTACCATAAAGGTTGTGATGTACAAACTGATATATATTTCCTACTAACACACAAATTCTGAGGCAGTTGCTACCTTCGCCTTACACGTCTAATTACAGTTATATCTTTTTATTGGTTGCTGATTTTCAGTACTTCGTCACACGCAATACTGATAGTTAACATTCACAACAATCCTCACTGCAATCCATGGTTGTTGCTGGCCGACGCGGTTGACGCGAAACACGTAATCCGGCACTTGTCACTTTCTGTTCCATATCACTCGCGAATCGGTATTAGTGAGAGTCAACCCCACGACGGTCAGGGGGACGTGCTCACTCGCCATACTCCGGTGAATTTTACCGTTTACAACTCACTCGACCACCATTCTTGCCTGTCGCTCCAGCACCACCGCTCGCTCGATACTAGTCGAACTCGACACTAGTCTCACTGCCTCCTGCAGCGCTTGACAATCGACTCCTGTCTGCTATCGACCTGAGCGTCGAATACTAGCATCAATGTTCGTGGGTTCACGGATCCCTTACACATACCTGCAACAACGGTTTTCAGCAGCTGCCACAGTTATTTTTACTTCGGCTACCATTCTGTAAGTCCATATTTTGTGCAGCCGACCGCGGTGGCCGAGCGGTTCTGGGCGCTTCAGTCTGGAACCACACGGCTGCTGCGGTCGCAGGTTCTAATCCTGCCTCGGGCATGGATGTGTGTGATGTCCTTAGGTTAGTTAGGTTTAAGTAGTTCTAAGTTCTAGGGGACTGATGACCTCATATATTAAGCCCCATAGCGCTCAGAGCCATTTGAACCATATTTTGTTCACTGACACACAGCGCGGAACTCAATCCCAGTCGTCCCATTAATCAAAGGACACGTTATCGCCTTGGGTTCTTGGACGTACAGAGTGACCTGCGTTTCACAAGACTGCATGCAGCATGTGGAGTCGATGTTGGTTCGCAGAGATGACGCTTCTGTTGTCTGGGAGTTGACTCCAGCTCGCTCCAGAGAGTGTCCCTGACGGTCGACCACTCGGACGCCCCGCATCCCTCTGACTCCTGCGTGCCGCTGTCCAGGTGGTGGCCCTGCAGGAGGACGGCCTGCAGTCCTCGCCGTCCGGGGTGAGCGCCAAGTCCCCTCTGGCCGTGGCGCGCCACATGTGGGGGCAGACCGCGCCGCTGTTCAGACCGCCGTACCTGCTCTACACCGCCGTCGCCTGCTTCATACAGTTCGGACTGTACGCCAGGTGAGCGCCGGGCTGCGGTATGTTGAAGAAAACATTTCACACAAGACGGCACCGACCTTCGTACAAATAAGCACCCCTCCTGTTCCTTTTTTTTGCCGGCCGGGGTGGCCGAGCGGTTCTAGGCGCTACAGTCTGGAACCGCACGACCGCTACGGTCGCAGGTTCGAATCCTGCCTCGGGCATCCATGTGTGTGATGTCCTTAGGTTAGTTAGGTTAAAGTAGTTCTAGGTTCTAGGGGACTGATGACCTCAGAAGTTAAGTCCCGTAGTGCTTAGAGCCATTTGAACCATTTGTTCCTTTTTTGTTGGTATTTATTCCATATCTAGCACCGAAAGACCTAAGTCGAAACAAGGCCCTGGGAGTAGATAATATTCCATTAGAACTACTGACAGCCTTGGGAGAGCCAGCCCTGACAAAACTCTACCATCTGGTGAGCAAGATGTACGAGACGGGCGAAATACCTGCAGACTTCAAGAAGAATATAATAATTCCAATCCCAAAGAAAGCAGGTGTTGACAGATGTGAAAATTACCGAACAGTCAGTTTAATAAGCCACGGCTGCAAAATACTAACACGAATTCTTTACAGACGAATGGAAAAAACTGGTAGAAGCCGCCCTCGGGGAAGATCAGTTTGGATTCCGTAGGAACGTTGGAACACGTAACCTTACAACTTATCTTAAAAAATAGATTAAGGAAAGGCAAACCTACGTTTCTAGCATTTGTAGCTTTTGACAATGTTGACTGGAATATTCTCTTTCAAATTCTGAAGGTGGCAGGGGTACAATACAGGGAGCGAAAGGTTATTCACAATTTGTACAGAAACCAGATGGCAGTTATAAGAGTCGAGGGGGCATGAAAGGGAAGCAGTGATTGGGAAGGGAGTGAGACAGGGTTGTAGCCTATCCCCGATGTTATTCAATCTATATATTGAGCAAGCAGTAAAGGAAACAAAAGACAAATTCGGAGTAGGAATTAAAATCTATAGAGAAGAAATTAAAACTTTGAGATTCGCCGATGACATTGTAATTCTGTCAGAGAAAACAAAGGATCTGGAAGATCAGCTGAACAGAATGGACAGTGTCTTGAAAGGAGGATATAAGATGAACATCAACAAAAGCAAAACGAAGATAATGGAATGTAGTCGAATTAAATCGGCTGATGCTGAGGGAATCAGATTAGGAAATGAGACGCTTAAAGTAGTAAATGAGTTTTGCTATTTGGGGAGCATAATAACTGATGATGGTCGAAGTAGAGAAGATATAAAATATAGACTGGCAATGGCAAGGAAACCATTTCTGAAGAAGAGAAATTTGTTAACATCGAGTATAGATTTAAGTGTCAGGAAGTCTTTTCTGAAAGTATTTGTATGGAGTGTAGCCATGTATGGAAGTCAAACGTGGACGATAAATAGTTTAACAAAAAGGGAATGGAGCTTTCGAAATGTGGTGCTACTGAAGAATGCTGAAGATTAGATGGGTAGATCACATAACAAACGGGGAGGTATTGAACAGAATTGGGGAGAAGAGAAATTTGTGGCACAACTTGACTAGAAGAAGGGATCGGTTGGTAGGACATACTCTGAGGCATCAAGGGATCACCAGTTTAGTATTGGAGGGCAGCGTGGAGGGTAAAAATCGTAGAGGGAGACCAAGAGATGAATAAACTAAGCAGATTCAGAAGGATGTAGGTTGCAGTAGATACTGGGAGACGAAGAAGCTTGCACATGATAGAGTAGCATGGAGAGCTGCATCAAACCAGTCTCAGGACTGAAGACCACAACAACAACATTCCACATCTTCATGGGATTGGAATTTGACTTTGCTGCACTTCCAGTGGCCGCGTTTGCAGATAAAATTACTAGATATATGATCCGCCTGCTCTGCAAACAAATAACCCCAAACATGTTTCAGCAAGTTTGTGCTAAAATAGAAAGAGTTTTAAAAACGGTAAAATCCAGTCACAGCACATACCATGAACTTCATAACCTATCAATAGAAGAAATCTTCCACATACAGAGGATATTAGCAGAAGGTAAATATATTGTTACATCACAGAGTAGAAATATGGAAGAAATTAAAATTTTTCTAATGTTTACCCAAGCAGAGCCATAGATGACACCAGGCAAAGCTAGTGATATAGCTACACAGCAGAAAGAAACAATCAACACTGTAAGTTGGTTACGTACATGAGCTCAAATTGCTGTATCAGCACCAATCGCCAGGCACAAGGTACACATTCAGAGAGGGAGAGAGAGAGATCCGTTAGTTCTTTTTGTGTGAAGCAACAAACACTACCTCAGATGCAACAGAACATTTCAGACACTTGACAGTGCAATAATCGCCAGTAACAAATTGTTAACAAACACAGCAGAATGAGGACCATTCATTCAGCACTAGCAAAGAAGTGGGCTACATTCAGTCATAACAAACAGAGCCTCACGTTATTACCTCCCACTGTCTCCATGAATACTGCTGTCCTCTAGCTCTGAATTCAGTTGATCTTGAGGTTTGGTGGCATTCATACCAAATTCAGTGATTATTATAGTGTAGTGACATCCATGTGCTAGATGTTCCAGCACTTCTCGTGGGCAAACGGTTTGCCATTCCTGAAGTGACAACATCCAAGTAACCACAACGTGCCACTCATGATATTTGCACTGGCTCCCATGTACCATATTGCTAATTGGGAGACTGACGGTCTTCCAGTAGTGGTACATCTCGTGGTGCTTGTCACATCAACATCGTCATCACAGCTGCGTGAGGGGGTCTGCCTCTGTTCCTTATTACACCTGCAGTCACTTCAGGGTGCCAAGGGCTTACCTGTCTGGTGGGGTCAGGATCAATTCACTACACAATCTCCATCAGATTGGTACATCCTGATGGGTCCAGAATGAGATCGAGGATGCTCTAAGGGTGTGGGGGCATAGTTCCATGCTATGACTTCAGCTACAAACTGCCACACAGCAGCGCAGGAGACTTCGGCTGAATTGCTAGAGTCACTTGGTGGCCAGCCAGCCAGGTTGAGAACAGGAGTCAATGGGATTTCACTGTGTCACCGGTGTGACACATCAGCTGAGGCTAACGAGAAGACACAAAGGTGTAAATCTGAACAAATAAATGTTAACTTACTAATCATGTTTTATTAGCACTGAAAAACGCTCTGCAGCTGGCCCAATACATTCCTGACAATTACAGGTGTCTCCACTTGGGACCCCCAGAGTGTTATAACCAACTACATTACATTATGCAATGGCACGTTATTTAACTTTTTAAGTGAACTATACAGAAAAAAATACAACAGAAACAGCTAAACACACACAGAGGCTGGTAAAAACTTAGACAACATTCAAATTTGGCGCCAGACTGACTTCAGTACAAGTGAACACCAACTGGACTAAACACACAACAGCAACATTAATCCTGTGTTCGGGTAATGTTGGAAAATGCTATTTACTAACGAAGTTCTAAAAAATAAGCTCATCTAAAAAACCGAACTGGTCGCTTTCGAGTGCTGTAGATGGTGGAGGACTGATACCAGGCAGTCATGTTATACCCCACTGGTGACGTAAGTCACAGCAATGACGTAGCGTGTGTGTGTGTGTGTGTGTGTGTGTGTGTGTGTGTGTGTCAGCTGGTTGTGTGTAACAAGCACAGCCGGATGATGATGAAATGATAGAAACGAGCTACTGTATCTGGACGCCACCGTGACCATTTCGTGTATGAAGCTGCCCAATTTGTTAGTGTATCATTGTAAAGTATACCATGTGAGTACAAGGGCTTGTAACGGAACTGAAATGATGGTGGGCTGACAGTAATTTGGAGCCCGCACGTCGGAAACGGGCGCGCTTGTGTGAGACTGCCAGGGAGTGCACCCTGATGCCATTCTATTGGCGAAACTGGGAATTAGCGCTGCCTGTCAGACAATGCACTAAGCTCTCGGAGTCAAATGTATTCTTTTTCTTGGTAATTATAAGTTATTACTGTATAATTTAATGTTGTAAAGCGCTAGTAGTAAATTATTATGACTGGTATGGACTCCAGGGTAGTAAATATAAATATTCTTAAATACTAAATGATTTCGGTAAAAAGGTGGTAGGGGAACGCCCCCACTCTTGGTGATACGAGCGTAGCTAGGGGTAGCTGGAGACACAGGGACTGAACAATGGAATGGCCTGGGGAGTGTTGACGTGATCGGACGTGCGTAACTGTGCTCACGCAAAAGTGATTGTGCAACAGCGAAGAGGCGAATATCGTCGCCGTTTTTGGAGTAAAACGCGACAAATGGTTGTTGAAGCCGCCTTTATGCCACTAGGGCTGATTGTAAGAGTTCCTGTGCCCAGATTTTATGGCGGACATGCAGTAGCTTATACGAGCGCTACAGCTCATAGTTCCAGCCGCCATTAAGGGCATGAGGCATGAAGAGCCGCGTTAGCCACATGCATCTCACCACCAGCACCGACACGTCTACCCAAGGCAAGACTGCTTGCAATTGTTAAGTCGAACTTTGTATACATGTAAAAGGAGAATACCAGTTTTCTTTTATGCAAGTGCAGAGGACAGAATATAGTAATGAGTAAAATTACGACGCATGTTGTTCATTGTAAAGTGTAGTAACCTCAAACATAGTATAGTGAAATCAGACTGAGGCCACCATCGCCTCTTTCATTTACAATTCTTTTGGTTGTAGAATACTTTAGCGTATAAGAATGTTGAAAAGAGCAATGGTCACACCAGAATGAGTCGCCTATTTACAGTTACTTAAATTTTTCTGAGCAACCTTTCAAGTAAAGTCACTTAACTAATTCTGTATCAATGGTCCAAAGAGTAATATCCAATATCATTAAATAAGTTGAAGGATAGAATTTTGTTAACCGAAGTTGCATAACCTGTCTTGGTAGTAATTATCAAGCCAACTCACAGAAATTGAGAGAGTATTTGCTTTGTAGAATCATCTAGAATGATCAGAAATAGTAATATTCAGAATTAAGTTTAAATTCAACTCAAGCCATTTCAATTTGAAACGAGCCCAAAAATTGATTTATTCTTTTGCTCCTTCAGAGCTGGCGACTGTAGTTATAAGTATTTTCAGGAGGATTCGACGGTAAGTCTGCTGCTCTCGTCGTGCTGATAGGATTATCCACTGCTGCTAGCAGTGGTGATTGGATACATAAGCTCACTACCAAGTTAAGTGGGTCAGGTAGGCAGTGTTACCGTGTGAACTGTAGGGCACTGTAGGCCGTGGATCGAACCCGTTCAATCATCACAGCTCTTAGGGAAATAGTCCGGTTAGGAGTGTACTAATCATTAGGTAAATACTGGCGAGTAACGGTCAAAAATGTATACGCAAGTGAATTTAGCAAGGTCCACGTAGCACCTAGTTAATGTGGTGCAATGGCGAGGGTAGGAGTGGAGTAAAAGTGAGCTGAGCTTGTGGCAGCTGTGCTGGATTCAAATATTAACTACGTGAATTTACTACTGCCTCTTACCATTGGGACTGAGCTATTTACAGTTAAAATACGTAGCAGTAAGCGCAAAAGCGTGACAGCTACAAGTCCGTATTGGTTTTATACATACGGAATTGGGAAGTGGGTCATTCCGTCAGTGGAGGGGGTTAAAACAACCGAGTCAGTGGAGAACATACCCCATTTACTGATGGAAAGATTCAGCGGTTCGGTCGCAGGCTGATGTGGTATTCACAGTGTAAGGACAGTGGCAGTAAGAGAATCTAACTGACCGGGACAAGAGTCCAGTCTCGCACATTGTCAACCACAACCAGTTTCACATCGAACAGGAATTGCTGCTCTAAGTGAACACAGGTTCATTTCAACCAGTTTCAGAGCGGGTACCGAAAGGGAGATGCAAGTAATGGACATTTTATGCTGGGTGCCTCGCAAAAGGCCATAGCTTACAAAAGCAAATAAAGCTGCTCATTTTGAATTGATCAATAAACAAAAAATTTGTGGCCGGCTAGAGGTGTGCTGTGTCGTTCAATCGTTCAACTAATACCGATTTTGCCCCTTTTTTTCGCATGATAGAAGGCATCGAGTACACTGATGACCCAATAAGGCGGTTAATCCGCAGTGGTTGGAGGGCATGGTTCAAAACGCAGGTGTTTACGTGTTTTTCGTACCTTGGCTTGAGCCCACTGTTGTGGCTCAAGCCAAAAAAAAAACCTTGGCTTGAACCGCGTCAGTGGGCTCAAGCCAAGGTACGAAAAACATGTAAACACTTCCGTTTTGAACCACGCCCTCCGCAGTTGTTGGAGGGCATGGTTCAAAACAGAGGTGTTACGTGTTTTTCGTACCTTGGCTTGAGCTCACTGATGCGGGTGAGTGTGAACATGGAGTGGGACATTTATGTCGTCATTCCTTATGACTCCGTGTTACCATTTTTTCTGTCTCTTCATACGCATTCTCATCTTTCAAATTGACAACAGGAGTTCCCTTCCCACTCTTAGTTTAGAAACTCATCGACATGCATACGCACTCACTGATGGCAGCAGTTCCTTTGGGGCTGGAAAGCGACTCTCATTGACAAGGCAGAACACTCGCCTCCTACACCTGTCAGTCAGCATCTTTTTACGACCATTGTTCTTAGGCCGTGTTGCATGCCTGTGAGTGTAGCACCATACGTTGTAGATGCGTTGGACGGCCTGTGTTGATACACCAGCAAATCAGACATCATCATCAATGGGGTGCTTCTGGCCACCTCTATCATGACAGATGACAGCTGCTTTCTGCCATTCTGTCATGTCTACACATCCACCAGTCTTACCGTGCTGATTCGATACAGCCGACAGTTACACTTGCATCTACATCACTACTCAGCATTTCATATTTAACAGCTGGGAAGAGGATTTATCGAGCCCATCACTCCATTGTGATGTCTTGTATCAATGGAAGAGGGGATGACTTCACTGTCTGTCATCAGTCCCACACCATCTACAGCATTCCAAAGTTAACGGTCATCTGGCCACAAAATGTTCATGTTTTGTTCTTGTGACACATTTATACATATTATAATGCCATAACATAGTCCACTGCCAGAAGAAAATAGTACACCATATTAGAGATTTCCGATTCACTCAAGATTTACTGTTGCAACAGTGCACATGGAGTACATGAAGTGACTACATTTACAGATCAACAGCACAAGCAGTACCAGATATCAACAAAATGTTCAAATGTGTGTGAATTCCTAAGGGACCAAACTGATTAGGTCATCGGTCCCTAGACTTACACACTACTTAAACTAACTTATGCTAAGAACAACACACACATCCATGTCTGAGGAAGGACTCGAACCTCCAGCGGGAGGGGCCGTGCGGTCCATGACATGATGCCTCAAACCACACGGCCACTCCGCATGGCAGATATCGACCCCTGCAAAGTCGTCTATAATATGTGGTGTAGTCTACATGGGTGGCAATGCAGGCGCTGACTCTAGCATGCAGTCAATTACACAGATGGCGAATACTGTCCTGGGATATGCTATGCCACGCCTGCTTGACCTGTTCATGTGGTTCTCTAAGAGTTGTTGTTCTCAAGTCTCTTCACATCCCATCATATCAAACATGTGCTCAATTGGCGACCAGGGATTATGCTGGCCAGGGAAGTTGCTGCACATCTTGCAGAGCACATTGAGTTTCAAAGGCTGTGTTTGGGTGAGCGTTGTCCTGGTGGAACAACATATCACATTCCTATCTCAATAATGGCAGAAGAATGGGTCTAACAACATCCTACACATACTGAGTGCTGATTAACATCCCCCAGTGAATCTTGGACAAATGTGCTCTACAAGAGAGCGCTCATCAGGTCTCCATCATACACACAGATGACATTCGCTAACGTGCAGGCAGAATTTCCTTTCATCACTGAAGACGACAGTGCGTTATTCCATTTCTTAAGTGATGCTCTGATGGCACAAATCAAGCTGTGCATGTTGATGCTGTGGTGTGAGTGGAAGATGGGCTAGAGGTGAGCATGCCTGTAGTCCCACTGCTAATAACTGATTTGCACCAGTTTGTGTTGAAGGTCTCGGCTCACAAGTCCTCTTATCTGTGCAGTGGTAGCTGTGCGATCAGCCACTGCTGCCTTTATGATGCAACTATCCTGACAATCGTTTGTGCTGTATGGACATCCAGAAACTTGTCTGCATGTGTGAGAATGTTCACATGACCCTGATAGCAACATTGTTGCACAACTGATGCAGCACATCCAACATGTGTGTCAGTTCTCTGAAAGGATCATCCCACCAATTGGAAGACCAGAGTATGAGCCTTTTCAAAGTTGCTCAGTTGGCTGTAGCAAACACGAGTGCATCCTGCTTTCTTCATACCTTTGCATCATGCTGAGCCTTCTGGATGTGAGCATTACTTATTAAAGGGTGGACACAGATAGTACTCTGGTAGTTGTTCCACTGCGCTATCTGTTGGCGGATGACGTTGAAACAATTATCAATACATGTACTATCCGCCAGGTGGCATATGCCACCATTGGATCAAAATCGATGTCGTGTTTCCAGATACACTAATTTTTTTCTCGCAGTTTATTTTACAGTCTGGCGGTTTTTACATGCTCGGTGTGACGGCTTTGCAGCTCCAATGGGTTCTACATGTGGCTGCCGGAGCTGCTGAACCGAGTGGGCCAGTACAACGGCGCCTACCCAGAGCACCCTGCTGCCGTTTGTGACGTCATCGCCATCCTGGCAGGCCAGATGTCGCCACCAGTCGCCGTGGAACGCTTCCGAGCCAACTACTCCAAGTAAGTTCTCCGGGGGAAAGTACGCACAGTGTAGTACAACAATTGGGAATCGTGATTCCTCTTCCTCTCAGAAGGTAGCAGCTCAGCAGTGGTGGAGTCGTCGACCTCCTTAAAACCGTAGTTTCTGTGTTTTTCTCACAGCCCCAACGCAACAGCGAGTGCTGAAATATTTACCATCAAAGATATACAAATATTCATTTCGAAAATGTTGCCACATGAATAAATAGCGTACAGTCTGGAAGTTGTTTGAGCTGTCCTATTCAAATACGAGAGTTATTGATTGGGATAAGCACACAATACCACCTGAAAGACCTAAGTAGCGAAGAGTAGCAGAAATAAATTTACCAATAAAGGGAACGTCAAAATACAGAGCAGCATTGTAGACAATGTAAGTGAACTGCGCCAGTTTGCAAGCAAAATAAAACGTGATGTACAAAGTAAGGAGAATTTCACAAGCAGACTAAGTCAAGCAAAGAGAAATTCCCTCACAATGAGATACCTGCCAGTAATAAACGTAAGACTTAATTTAAGGTAGAGATTTCTGAGAACGTATGTCTGGAGAACAGCGTTGTATGGGAGTGATTAGGGGACTTTGAGAGAATCAGAAGAAGACACATTCGAAGCGTTTGAGACGTATTGCTACAGAAGGTTGTTTGACTGATAAACTAGGATATGAGGTGGTTCTGCGGAATCTGCTAGGAGAGGAACTTGTTGAGAAAGCCGACAAGGAGAAGGAAGAGAATGTCTTAAGACGTCAGCCAGCAACTTCGATGATATTACAGAGAAAGATATACACCGGAACATGTAGAAAAAATTATCGGGTTTGGTGGGTCTAAACGCTACTCTGACACACTGTGGGGGCCACATCAGGTAAGTCAGAAGAATGACGAAAAAAAAAAAAGAAAACAGAAAGAAAGACTCCAACCAAGATTCCAAAAGATGGAAAGCAATCAGCCATCTAGCTCTTGGTCCTGACGGACCAGTCATCGACCGGCAGCTGTCATCCTTCGTCAGTGACGTCAGTGGGTGCAGTATGGAGGGGGGTGGGGCAGCACACCGCTCCCCCCGCCACATTCCGCTCTCCACGCTTCAGAGCCGCTGCTTCGGCACTGACATGATACAGGATTTGGGGTGGGCATAATTAAAGCAATGGCGCTTTTCGTTGCGGCGGGATCTCCTCACGAAATTTCAATCACCATCTTTCTAATCCGAATGCGAAAATATTTTGTTGACGCTGACATCCGTAGGGAGAAGCGATCATCATAATAAAATAATGGAAATCAGAGCATGCACAGAAAGATATAGGCGTTCGTTTCTTTCCGTGCGCTGCTCAAGATTGCAATAATAGAGAATTATAGTGAAGGTGGTTCGATGAACCCACTGCCAGGCACTTAAGTGTGATTTTCAGAGTAAGATGTAAATGAGAACCAGCTCTATCTCTGTAACCAATAACAAATGGATACACATTATATGAGACGTTTTACTTGAAATAGTCAAAACTGACATAATCTAAAATATTTTCTGTTCGTCCTGAAACATCCCGTACGAGGTGTGATCAAAAAACTAATGGGATTTTTTTAATTTCATGGGATTTGTACATCCGATTTTCGAAACTGTTTTTATCTTGTTAGTACAGATGTTCGTGATGTATGGTTGCATACTCAGCTGTTTTGAATGTTTAGTTTATTGTTGACAGTCGAAAAGGTTATATGCGTTTTCGAGTGCTCAGCGAACTTTTGCTTTCGAAAAGATGGATCAAAGAATTTTCATTAAATTTTGCTTGAAAAATGGAATAAAGTGCAGCACCGCAATCGAATTGTTGACAGTGGCTTTTAGTGAATCCGCTGTGAGTAGGACAATAGTTTACGAGTAGCACAAACTTTTCACAGAGGGTCGAGAAGTCGCCGCAGACGACAACAGCGCTGGATGCGTTAACACATCAGTAACTGACGACAGTGTGGAAGGCGTAAAGAAAATTATTCTGGAAAATCACTGAATCACCATCAGAGGGGTTGCTGATGGCTCTCGCCAACCTTTTATATATATATATATATATATATATATATATATATATATATATATATATATATATATATATTTTGAACCAGCAAAATTTGTAAAGGAATTGTTAAATTTCGACCAAAAATGACTTCGCCTAGACATGGCTCAGAAATTGCTGAATGAAGTCGACGATCGGGAACATCTAAAGAAGGTTATAACAGGTTGTGAAACAAGGGCATATGGGTATGTCGACGAAACCAAGGCCCAGTCATGCCAAAGGAAACTGCCTGAAGAGCCAAGACGGAAAAAAAATCAGCAAGTCGAATCACACGTAAAGGTTCTTCTCACTGTTTTCTTAGATTACAGTGAGACAGTGCATCATGAGGTGTTGCCTTATGGTCGTATGGGCAGTAAGGAATACTACCCGGAAGCTATGCGCTGTTTGCGTGGAGGAATCCAAAGAAAACGACCGGGATTGTGGCAAAATTACTCGTGAAAACTGCATGACGATAATGCTCCCGCTCAAAGCTTTTTGGCAAATTATTCACAAAATATGATAGTATACATGTGATGGGTTACGACTGTGAAAGGAACCTGTGACCACTGGAGGTACTCTGTTTTAGTTATTTTACTTTTACCATTAGATATACGTTTAGTCTTTTGTCAAAACAAACCCATAACCATACTGTTTTGTTTCTCCACTAGATAGTTACTCCAAAAAATCGTAACACGACACACACACACACGCACACACACGTCATACCAACAAATGTAAATCCACCTGATGATAGAAGTTTAAACCTTTCAAACGCGTTGTGGAGATAAAAAAACAGTGACTGATAAACGTAAACTTGTTGTTTTATTTGATGAAAGGTGTTTGTTTTGACAGTCAGTACTGAACAGCCGAAGCACGCAACCATCTCTGAAAAGACGGACATACAGAAACAATCAACATGTTACAGCATAACAGACGAATACACTGCCACCGAAGTATCTGCCTTCGCCAACTGGACCACCGTGGACGGCTTCGCCGACAGTGGTGCCAACTGGACAGCGACCGCACTGGACAGCTCTACCGCTGGGCCCGAGGTGTGCGTGGCGACGGTTAACGAGGTCAGCTTCCAGAACTCGATGATCAACGGCGCAGGCTTCGCCATCGCCTACGTCGCCATCATCCCCCTCGTCAAGGTCGTCAGCAAGAGGCTCCTGCTGGGTGAGCAGCTCGACACCTCACACAAACAAATAACTGCAGAATGCAAACGAATAACGGGCTAACACCCAAACCTCCACATGTCAGACACTCAGATTGGTACCGAAAGTTCTATGTCGATAGAGTATCAACCAAAACACCGATTTAGTTCGTGCTCTGTGCTGTCGTCCAGTAGAACATGTCTAAATTGTAATGAACTGTAACACCAGAGCTACGGAGTATAGGAAAAGCTTATCTGTGAGCGGTGAATCTGAAAATCACTGGTAGGTGAGTAGGTAGAGCATCAGACCATTGTGCGAAAGGTCCCTTTATCGAAACCCACTGATGACGACTTTTTATCAGTTTACACGTGAACTTGTTATATGGGAGAACATTTTTCTGTCACATGAAAGGACGTTTCCGAGTATGTAGCGATGTTCTTTTGGCAGTCTGCTTTCGCTTCGCTAGTCGAAACTAGCAAACCTATAGCGTACATTTCTATACACAGGTGTGGTGCTGTCTACAAGTGCACACTATAGGTTTGCTAGTTTCGACTAGCGAAGCGAAACCAGACTGCCAAAAGAACATCGCTACATACTCGGAAACGTCCTTTCATGTGACAGAAAAATGCTCTCCCATATAACAAGTTCACGTGTAAACTGATAAAAAACCGTCATCAGTGGGTTTCGATAAAGGGACCTTTCGCACAATGGTCTGATGCTCTACCTACTCACCTACCAGTGGTTTTCAGATTTAGAGCAGACAGATACGGTTTTCCTATACTCCGTATCTCTGGTGTTACATTTCATTACGATTTACCCATGTTCTACCGGACGACAGCACATAGTACAAACTAAATCGGTGTTTTGGTTGATAGTCTATCGACACACAATGTCTGCTGCCGATCTGAGTGTCTGCCATTTGGTGGTATGGGGTGTAAGAGACAAAAACCTGGTCCCGAGTTATTCAATTTGCTTTGTTTGTTTTGACAGAAATATTTTAAAGAAAAAACCGGAACAAGATTTTTTGCTTATTGTCTTCAGTAAGAGTCACACGACTATTGCAAAAAGTTTTTAAATTCGCTTCCTTTTATGAAAATAAATACTTTATTTTGAAAAACGCAGAACCTGCTTAATGGCACGCGGTTATCGGCAGTTACCGGTAATTGCCAATGAAACAAAGCGCAAGTATTTACCAGTTTTTTAATAATAACATTTTACAGATACACTATCCTGTGATTGAATTATTTTTAATTCTTCTTTTAATTCAATAGCGCATAAAGCTACGTTCAAATACATAAGCATCTGTTGAAGATACCTTACCTTTTCTGCTGCCACGTTGTTTTTACATTCTTGTGACGGTAAAACAAAGTTCTTTATTATATCAGTGGTAACTCCTTCCTGCAAAACCTTAAAGGTGTGTCTTCAAGCTCGTTAAACATTGTTCTCGAATTGATGACACCAGGTGCAGTTTTTAAACTTGGGCCTAACTACATATGGAAATATTTACCATCGTTGATTTACTACGTGTATCGGCAGCTTTTCCATAATCAGAAGAAGTCCTCAGGCTGGAGAATAGTAACTGCAAATCGACTGTTAGGTGTCGCGTTCTCCAAGTTCATTAGGTAGGGGAGACCGGGGACAAAAGTAACAGGGTATGAAAGTAACATCCCTCCCCTACCTTCGCATGTAGCTCCGAAAATCACGTGAGTCAAACAATGTATTCCCTTCATGTTTCCAAACTGCCTACCAATTGTTGGCCGGTATTGGAGAGTCTCTGTTGAGTGCGGCGCAGTAAAACCTTTTCTCAATTTCCTTAGTTTTGTAATAACGGTAGCATCACGCTGTAAACGTAAGTCTACTGTAATAATTTAACTGTGTGAAACTTTCAGTTTTATACCACCATTATCAACTTTTTCATTGCTTGTATAGATTGTGTCTAAAATATCAATTAAACAGAAAAGCGTGGTTGGGGACAAAAGAAACATTACTGCTGGGGACGAAAGTAACAGAGTTTCTTCCGTCCCCGTTACTGAAAAAGTATTATTAGCTGCAGGTTCCCTGTTTTTTTTTTCCTTTAGCGAACGGTAGATTATGTATTATACTGTTAGAAGTTGCAATGTCTTGCTGAACAAACTCGTTATTACTGAACAGACTTGTTATTTACTGCCGGCCGCGGTGGTCTAGCGGTTCTAGGCGCTCAGTCCGGAGCCGCGCGACTGCTACGGTCGCAGGTTCGAATCCTGCCTCGGGCATGGATGTGTGTGATGTCCTTAGGTTAGTTAGTTCTAAGTTCTAGGGGACTGATGACCATAGATGTTAAGTCCCATAGTGCTCAGAGCCATTTTGTTATTTACTTAGTTATTTCGTTGCAAGGAATTATGCCACGAACACGGGTTAGGACTACTTCAAGAGGACTAACTTCTACTACTGTATATCAAACCGCGGCAGATGATGTTGCAAATTATAAGTTTAGAGCAGCAGCAAAGAAACACAATGTATGCCATGTGACATTGCATCGGTACCGGTACATTAAAAAGAAAGAGAAACGTATGAGTGATAGCAGCACACCAGTGCCTCGTGTTGGATATAGAAGTGCAAAACGAGTGTTCTCTGATGAAGACGAAAACATTGTAACTGAATATGTGATTAAAGCGTCGGAGATATTTTACGGACTTTGCCCTAAGGATATCCGTAAGTTAGCTCACGAACTGGCAACGACAAACAACATACCAATTCCATCAACTTGGGTGGACAATCAAACTGCTGGTCCAGACTGGTTTTCAGCATTCATGAAGAGGAATCCCCAGTTGTTTATTCGGTCGCCTCAACCCACAAGTCTTGCTCGAGCAACGAGCTTTAATCCAACAAATGTGAATGCCTTTTTCAACAACCTGATCAGCGTTATGGAGAGATATAGGTTAGAGCCCATGGACATCTGGAGTATGGACGAGGCAGGTGTCACCACTGTTCAGAAACCAAACAGGATTGCTGCTAAACGGGGAATAAAGCAGGTAGGAGCTATGACGTCGGCTGAAAGAGGCACTCTTGTCACTGTTGCTATTGCCATCAACGCTCAGGGAAACAGTACACCACCTCTCTTTGTATTCCCTCGCTTAAGGTATCGAGACCATTTTATTCGAGACGGTCCTATTGGTTGCACTGGAGCAGGAAATGCGAGTGGCTGTATACAAGAGGAAGAATTTTTGTTATTCTTGCACCACTTCGTTAAATTTGCTAAACCAACTCCTGAGCACAAATGTTTACTGCTTCTCGACAATCACGAATCTCATATGTCCATCAGAAGCCTGAACTATTGCAAAAGCAAGGGGATTGTTATGCTGTCATTCCCACCGCACTGTACACACAGGATGCAGCCTCTAGACCGTTCTGCTTATGGTCCATTTAAAAAGATGGTGAATGCTTTTGCTGACAACTGGATCAAGGATCATCCGGGAAAGACCATGTTAATTTATGACAGCCCTTCAATGGTAAGGGAAGCACTTCCACTTGCTGTAACTCCCAAAAACATTGCAACAGGATTTCACTGTACAGGCATAGTACCATTTAATAGGAGTGCGTTCAGTGACATCGACTTTGCACCATCTTCTGTCACTGATCGCCCAGCACAAGCTTCCAATTATGGAAAGCAAACTATGTCCTTAGCAGAATCATTAGCGATTTCTAGTGACCCACCTGAAGCTGGGAGGACATCTAATCCTGATCCAGTAGTAATTTTCGAGAAAACACTTTCAAATGTCACAGCCTGTGATGCAGGACCTAGTGGTTTACGATCATATTCTTCAGTTCGCGCAGCCTTTTCGCCCGAAAGTGTTCGTCCGTAACCAATAGTAGGTCCAAGGCAAGAAATAAGAAAAAGGAGAAAGTCTACAATTGTGACCGACACTCCAGAGAAACTGGCTATAGAAGAAGAGCTAAAGGCCCGTCCGCAGGAGAAAAAAGTGGAAAAGAAGCTAAATTTAAAAAGCAGCGGGCTAAGAGTGCAAAAGCAGAAAAAAGCTGAAGAATCATCAGCTACTGCCTTGTATGTGTCGATCCTTTCTGCCACAGTCGTTCCAAAGAGAGGTGGATTCAGTGTTGGGAATTTAATGGTTGGTTTCATGTTGCTTGTACCAAAGGGGGGGAGGGGGGGGGAGATATTTACGTGTGTCACAATTGTGAATCTGGACTAAGAAATGCATTACTTTTCTCTTTTATTGACTCACTGAACATTGACTCATAAATCCTGAATTCGTTCGGTGCTATTAATTGCTATTTCAGTTAATATAATAATTGGAAGCGAATTAATTAATGTTTTGTAATGGTAATGTACTTTACGTTACTGTATGAGTCCTTTAGGTAGTAAAATGTGGCTTAACTTATTATGTAACTTTCGTAACCTACCTGTGTTACTATTGTCCCCAGTAACGAGGACAAAAGTAACAGGTACACTGATGCCTTAAAATTAGTTTTACAAATACCAAATATATGTAATTTTGGGGAAACTAAATTCATTTGCTTTAGGAGAGCTTCAGAGAACATACACATTAGTTCCTTTTGCTTCAAAAGTTTATAGGGAGAGAATGAAAAAAATGCAATATGCAAAATGTTGCTTTTGTCCCCGGTCTCCCCTACTTACACTGTTCCTGCTTCTTACATCTTTCAGTCTGGCCAAAACCTCTGTCAAATGACACAAACGAATGGCAAGAGATCAACAATTTATGATTTATCTCATCAGATCTGTCTCAGACCCAACTTTCGTTTCCTGCAACGCTAGGGTCTGCTGAGTGCTTTAAGAAGGCACGAAGCAATTTCACTGCCGCTTGTTCACGTCAAGTTTCTCTTCACTTCTAAGAAACTTGCTTTCATCATGAATTCATTCTCCCTTGTCTCTTCCTCTTCTCGTGTCACTGCGCACAGTGGAGTGTGGCTGCACTGTATCGTGGCAGACAGAGGTCGCACTGGTCCCTCTTGAGCTTCTCCAGAGGGCGGCACATACCACTCATACCATCTTTCGGGTCTTATATGCTCTACTGGCGCTCAGCCAGCTTTTCATGTTGGCAACGGCACTTATCTTTGATTTTCGGGTCTAACTAAAAAAACATTTTTTGCATTTAGCCCATTACTGATTTCCACCGAACAATTGTAATAAGGTTGGACTGAAGTCGTAGTCCTTCTGTGCCACAGGAGGGCATAGGTCCATCACACCAAATAAAAGTAGTTTTAATTCTACGTCTTTTGGTAAAAATAACTACAAGCCATAAAGTGACTGAAAATATGTACCATTTGTAAGATTCAACAAAGTCATTGATCGAAATTTTTTTCTTATTTTGTGACCGATTACAGTCTATGAAACCTTCATCAGATGAGACTATCTTCCTAAAATGTTAAATAAAACATAAAAACTCGAGCCCAACTGCGTATCGTGGGGTTGGCCGATTGAAAACTTGCTGCTTCCTGTGAGACACCCTGTAGTGAGTCACATGTTATGGTAAAGTCATAGGTGCCCCATTAGCAGCTGAGATTGCTCCGCATGTTCCACAGCAGCTATTCTGGAAAACAAACACGCGCAGGGCGTACTCCCACACGTCCGTGTACACAGACGAACTTTGGTGTTGCAGCCGTCAGCCTGATAGCATCGGGGCTGTGCGGCGTTGCCGTGCTTTGGGCCCAGACGGAGCTGCAGATCCTGATGCTGCCAATGGCGTACGTGGTGCTCTCCGGAGCGTGCGTGTCCGTCGTCAATATCGTCGTCGTCGATGCTGTCCCCACGTACCTCAGGTGAGACGCTCCACGTGTCCGTGCGCTGTTCACCTTCCTTCCATTCTGACGTAGAAGGAACGGTGCATATTTATTGAAGGCAAATTTGCGTTAACATTTTTTGTTGTGTAATACGTCAGCACAAACAACATGACCTGGAAAAATTAGTGGAATCACGCACAGTTTCATCGAACACATGGATGTGAAGCGGCCTTTGCATGACCAACAAAATTGCAGTGCTAGCCACTTTCTGACTACCTAGTGTGTTGCTGTCGATTCTGATGAGAACTGTCCAATCACTGAACTGCTCACAGTAACTCACTCTCTGTCCTACCGCCCTATTCGTAACGAATCGTACTCCCATTATACCATTTTCAGCTGCTGAGATATTACCCTATACTCGTCTGACCACAACTCCTTTCCATTTCACTTGACTGACCCCTACTATATCTAGATTGAGCCTTCGCATTTCCCTTTTCAGATTCTCTAGCTTTCCTGCTGCGTTCAAACTTCAGACTCTCTAGTTTCCCTACTCCGTTCAAAATTCTGACTCGTAGAACGTTAGCCTTTCGTTGTTGATTCAATGTTTTCTTCATGGTCACCTCCCCTTTGGCAGTCCCCTGACGAAGATCCAAATGGGGGCTTGCCTGGAATCTTTTGCCAATAAAGAGATCATCATGACATTCTTTTCAAAAAATGCTCAGATGTGTGTGAAATCTTATGGGACTTAACTGCTAAGATCATCAGTCCCTAAGCTTACACACTACTTAATCTAAATTATCCTAAAGACAAACACACACACCCATGCCCGAGGGAGGACTCGAACCTCTGCCGGGACCAGTCGCACGGTCCATGACTGCAGCGCCTGAGACCGCTCGGCTAATCCCGCGCGGCCCATTCTTTTCGATTACCGGCCGCATGTCCTGTGGATACTCACAATATATCTTAAATGCTCTGGTTTCCATTACCTTCTGCATCCTCATAACACTGACCACTGCTGGTTTTTCCGCCTTTTGGGGGCAGTTTCCTACCCCTGCCTCCTTACAAGCCCTAATTTCTCATATTTTATGTTTGTGGTCCTTAAGAGTAATTTACGTTGATGCTAGTACAGTCGTTCTGCAGTCAGCCGCAAATGCCGCTAGTCTAAATTTCCTTTATATTATTTCTCGATAAGAAAGTGAACTTCCCTCCAATGATTCCCACTTGAGTTCACGGAGCGTTTCTGGAATACTAACATGTTGGTCGAACTTACCGCTAATGGATCTAGCAGTCCCCCTCTGAATTGTTTCTATATCTCTCTTTAATCCGATCTGGTGGGGATCCCGAAGACTCGACAGTACTCAAGAATAGGTCACTCTGGTTTTCCATGCAGGTGTCCCACAAAGAACTTTCTACAACTTTTCCACTAAACCGAAGTCGATCAGTCGTCTTCCCTCCTGCCGTCCCTACGTGCTTGTTCCATCTCACATCGCTTTGCAACGTTACGCCTACTTATTTGATCGCCTTACCTGACTGTGTCCTCTATCTCCACTACTGGCCATTAAAACTGCTCCACCACGAAGATGACGTGCTACAGACGCAAAATTTAACTGACAGGAAGAAGATGCTGTGATATGCAAATGATTAGCTTTTCAGAGCATTCACACAAGGTTGGCGCCGGTGGCGACACCTACGACGTGAGACATGAGGAAAGTTTCCAACCGATTTCTCATACACAAACAGCAGTTGACCGGCGTTACCTTTTGAAACGTTGTTGTGATGCCTCGTGTACGGAGGAGAAATGCGTACCATCACGTTTCCGACTTTAATAAAGGTCGGATTGTAGCCTATCGCGATTGCGGTTTATCGTATCGCGACATTGCTGCTCGCCTTGGTCGATATCCAATGACTGTTAGCAGAATATCGAATCGGTGGGTTCAGGAGGGTAATACGGAACTCCGTGCTGGTTCCCAACGGCCTCGTATCACTAGCAGTCAAGATGACGGGCATCTTAGCCGCACGGCCGTAACGGATCGTGCAGCCACGTCTCGATCCCTGAGTCAACAGATGGGGACATTTGCAAGACAACCGTCTGCACGAACAGTTCGACGACGTTTGCAGCAGCATGGACTATCAGATCGGAGACCATGACTGCCGTTACCCTTGATGCTGCATCACAGACAGGAGCGCTTGCGATGGTGTACTCGACGACGAACTTGGGTGCATGAATGACAAAAGTCATGTTTTCCAGATTCTGTTTACAGCATCATCCGTGTTTGGCGACATCGTGGTGAATGCATATTGGAAGCGTGTATTCGTCATCGCCATACTGGCGTATCACCCGGCGTGATGGTATGGGGTGCCATTGGTTACACGTCTCGGTCACCTCTTGTTCGCATTGACGGCACTTTGAACAGTGGACGTTACATTTCAGATGTGTTACGACCCGTGGTGCTAAAAAATGGTTCAAATGGCTCTGAGCACTATGGGACTTAACATCTGTGGTCATCAGTCCCCTAGAACTTACAACTACTGAAACCTAACTAACCTAAGGACATCACACACATCCATGCCCGAGGCAGGATTCGAACCTGTGACCGTAACAGTCGCGCGGTTCCGGACTGAGCGCCTTAATCGCGAGACCCCGTGGTGCTATCCTTCATTCGATCCCTGCGAAACCCTACATTTTAGCAGCACAATGCACGAACGCATGTTGCAGGTCCTGTACGGGCCTTTCTGGATACATAAAATGTTCGACTGCTGCCCTAGCCAGCACATTCTCCAGATTTGTCACTAATTGAAGACGTCTGGTCGATGGTGGACGAGCAACTGGCTCGTCACAATACGACAGTCACTACTCTTGGTGAACCGTGGTATGGTGTTGAAGCTGCATGGGCAGCTGTACCTGTACACGCCATCCAAACTCTGTTTGACTCAATGCCCAGGCGTATCAAGGCCGTTATTACGGCCAGAGGCGATTATGTAATCACATGTCAGTTCTAACATAATATATTTGTCCAATGAATACGCGTTTATCATCTGCATTTCTTCTTGGTGTATTAATTTTAATGGCCAGTAGTGTAGTTTAGTTTTAATAAGTCTTTGAAATAGGAGTAGGCGCACAGTACTCGTAGTTCTTCAGCGGGACCTACACTGACTTGACTTCCTGGCCTTTCCGCAGAGCCATGGCGGTGTGCCTGTCGCTGTGTTTCGGCCGCCTGGGCACCTTCGTCACGTCCCTCATGCTGGGCGCCCTCATAGACTCCAGCTGCGTCGTCGCCGTCTCCATCCTGGGAGGATACGTTGTGTGTGAGTAAAACTAAACCCCGCCTGGGCAGCTGCAACGGCGCTTTAACAGCCAGTCTGTGTGAATCCTGGACGAAGCGCTACTGACCACGGAGCACACTGGTTGAAACTGAAATTGCATGGACTAGGGAGAGGGGTTAGGGACGCCTGGATATTGTCGCCAATATTGTCATAAAACATTGTTTGCACTAACTGAACACCCAGTGTAATACACTACATACTTCTCAGTCAGCACCAGTTTATAACTTACCAGTAGTCATTGTAAGTCAACAGTATACATTACACTGGGGTGACAAAGAGTCCCGAGATAGCGATGTCCACATAGAGAGACGGTGGCGGTATCGCGTACAAGACGTATAAAATAGCAGTGCACTGGTGAAAGTCATTTATACTCAGGTGATACATGTGAAAACATGTCGCCTGAACAATACAGTTTCATTTACACTGAAGCGCCAAAGAAACTGGTCCAGGCATGTCTATTCAAATACAGAAATATGTAAACGGGTAGAATACGGCGCTACGGTCGGCAACGCCTATATAAGACAACAAGTGACTGGTGCAGTTGTTAGATCGGTTACTGCTGCTACAATAGCATGTCATCAAGATTTAAGTGAGTCTGAACGTAGTGTTATAGCGCACCAGTGATGGGGCACAGAATCTCCGATGTAGCGATGAGTTGGGGATTTTCCCGTACGACCATTTCACGAGTGTACGTGAACACCAGGAATCCGGTATAACATCAAATCTCCGACATCGCTGCAGGTGAAAAAAGATCCTGCAAGAACGACTGAAGAGAATCGTTCAATGTGACTGAAGTGCAACCCTTCCCCAAATTGCTGCAGATTCCAGTGCTGGGCCGTCAACAAGTGTCAGCGTGCGAAACATTCAGTGAAACATCATCGGTATGGGCTTTCGGACACGAAGGGCCACTCGTGTACCCTTGATGACTGCACAACACAAAGCTTTATGCCTGGCCTGGGCCCATTAACACCAACATTGGACTGTTGATGACTGGAAAAATGTTGCCTGGTAGACGAGTCTCATTTCAAATTGTATCTAGCGGATGGACGTGCACGCATATGGGGGCAATCTCATGAATCCATGGACCCTACATGCCAGCAGGGGACTGTTCAAGCTAGTGGAGGCTCTGTAATGGTCTGGGCCGTGTGCATTCGGAGTGGTATGGAACCCCTGAAACATCTAGATACGACTCTGACTAGTTACATATCTCTTGTCTGATCACCTGCATCAATTCATATCCATTGTGCATTCCGACGGACTTGGCCAATTCCAGCAGGACAATACGACACCCCGCACATCCAGAATTACTACAGAGTGGCTCCAGGAACACTCTCCTGGGTTTAAAAACTTCCGCTGGTCACCGAACTCCCCAGACGTGAACATTATTGAGCATATCTGGGATGCCTTGCAACGTGCTGTTCAGATCTTCACCCCCTCATACTCTTACGGATTTATGGACAGATCTGCAGGATCTGCACTACTTCAGGCATTAGTCGAGTTCATGCCACGTCATGCTGCTGCACTTCTATGTGTTTGCCTGGAGCCCTACACGATATTAAGCACGTCTACCAGTTTCTTTGACTGTTCGGTGTAATTCAAGGCTCGCAGCTTGGTCTATAGTTATGTGCTTGGATTATTGCTATGGGAGATTAGGGTACTTTGTTGTTGACGTTGAGTTGGACTGCCACTGGCATGTCTGAAGTTGAAACTGTAAAATTTAGAAATCCAATATGTCAACTAAATACAATCAATAAAGCGGCTGAATCGGTTATCCAATAGCAGCATATTAACTATCTCACCGCACCACTCTTAGCGCGAAGTATATTTTTGCTGGACATTTCCAGACACTAATCCGAGACCTTTTCATTTTCTTTCGCAGTGTGTGGGTTCTTGTCGCTGCTGCTGCCGTCTGAAGAAAAGATGAAGAAACTTCGCCAATGATGACCGCTGGACCTCCATCTGGAACAATACGATTAAGAACACCTTATCTGTATCCGAAGTCTTTGTTAAGTGCGCCTTTTCGCCATATCCAAAACTTAACTGCTGTAGCTGTGGAATAAAACATTCCAACGAAAGTGTTCGTCTCATTTTTTATGTGCCACTAGAGAAGCTTTCATATCCTTACACCGACGGACTATACAACAGAAAAAACAACTGTATATTTATCTGGCCATCGGGTATACACAGTCTTAATTGTCACCTCGAAAAGGTACAAGTTGGAATCATGTAATATGGTAATGGTTTCAGTACTTCTCTGGGTGTTCAGCCCTCAATGGAACACATTTTTTGCAATGAGGGATAACCTGTCTTCCCCTGGCTGAGAAGTCTTCACTTTGGCTTTTGAGAAAACTTTTCACCACGAAAGTTGTAATTCTGAAAATGCCCGCCAAGGTACATTTTCTTCTTTCGAGAAAAGACGGTACTTGGGGCTGCTGGACGATGCTTCTTGACTAGGAATTTCTTTTTGTAACTGCCTGGAATTTGGCTCGCAGTTTAATGCTACACCTCGAGCAGCCTCACTAAGTAGGTTTACTCGTTCTAGAGAAAGATTTAAATTTATCACTGACGCCCGAGCGTTTCCTGGTTGTTGATTTTAAAAGTGCTGTCGAACACGCTGTTTTTAAACTCCTCCTGATGCTACCGACGAGATTAGGAGAGAAGCATGTTGTTCATTGACTGGGTTACGTTCGGCCAAGAGTAATATTGGGTTGATGGATAAGCTTGAAGCGTGTTTCCTTAAGCATAACAGTACAGAAAACAGAGACTTTGTTCATCAACAATATAGTCTCCTTCACTATTTACAACAGTCTACCAACACTGAGGTAACTTTTCGATTTCGCGACTGTAAAAATCAGGTGGTTTTGATGCAATGTTTTGAGCGCATTTTAATCCAGAAAGGAAGTTCCTTGAAAGTTGTTCGACAGACAGCGCAAAAGGTGAAAATCTGAGCGCGCAATATCACGTGAATAAGGTGGGTGCGGAATGACATCCCAACCCAATTCCGGTATAGTATTTCTTGCAGTCTAGCAGAATGCTGCTAGAGTGGCATCACTTCACGCAGTCTTCCTGGTCGTTGTCCTTGGACTGCGTCTGTAAGACGTCTCAGTTGTTGACAGTAAATGCTTCAAAATGGTTCAAATGGCTCTGAGCGCTATGAGACTTAACTTCTGAGGTCATCAGTCCCCTAGAACTTAGAACTACTTAACTAACCTAAGGACATCACACACATCCATGCCCGAGGCAGTATTCGAACCTGCGACCGTAGCGGTCGCTCGGTTCCAGACAGTAGCGCCTAGAACCGCACGGCCACTCCGGCCGGCTGACAGTAAATGACAGCAGTGATGGTTACACCTTGGGGAAGCAATTTCTAGTACACCAGCCCGTCGCTGTTCCACCAGATGTACGACATGATATCTAGCAGATACACGCAAGTTTTTGTATGGGGAATTGTTGCTTTATTTGGGCTCAACCATTCCTTCCTTTTCCTTATGATAACATAAAGATATCATTTCTCATCACTAATAACGATACAGGATAGGAATAGTCAGTGTTGTTAACAAACCACTTGATGACGAGCATGTAGAAAAGCACAATGGCCATCCGCTGATTTTTGTGATGTCGCTTTAGAGCACGTTGTAGCAACCGAGAGAGCTGATTTAGTTCACTCAAGGGGGATACTGGCATTTTCATCTTACTCATGGGCAAGGGCTATGCTACTGTGGTGTTGGACAAGCAGAATTACGTCAAAATATGCTGTGTTTACTACGTGATCCAGTGTACAGCATGTTCAGTGCTGATCTGACAAAAAGTGTTGAGGGGAAGACTCACAATTTCCTAAGTAAAAGTTCCTTGTTGCGAGAGATTATTAAGAGACTTGTTTCTTACTGCTTACTGTACTCTTCTATCTAGATTATGTCGCCTTCTGAAGATCTACGAGGAAGGTACACCTCTTAGGTCTATTTCCAGTAACAATGAAGCGCCAGATTACAGTGTTCCAAAACACCCTCCTACGCTGTTGAGGGCAATAGTTAAACGACATGAGTGTCAAATTAAGAACCTGGCAGATTTATTGGGTTGATTGGAGGGAGTTACTTCATTTTAGTAAGTTTCAGCGCGGGCTCTCTCTTCACTCACTTTTCTTTATATGATTCCTTACAGTTAATTGAGGTTATGTTTAGTGCTGAAGTAAAGGACCTATTTCGACATCTGTTAACTCGCACTTACTTTTTAGAGTTCCATGCCTCAACCCGTAAAACCAGAATTGTTATAGGGTCACTGTGTTGTCTATCTGCCTGCCTGTCTGTCTGTTCGACTGCCAAGAACCCTTTTTCTCAGGAACGGGTAGATGTAGCAAGTTGAAATTTACGTCAGATACTAAGGCCTACGATCTCTTGGCAGTACAAAAATTTTAATCTTCTACGTCAATGCAATCAAAAAATTCCGTCATTTAGGTTAGTTATTTTGATACTAGAAAACTCACTAACTTAAACCTCTAGGTTACCTCCCGTTGATGTATAATCATGAAATTTAATAGGAAGCATGGTTTCACAGTTCAAGTAAGGAAAAAATCATAAAATTTTGATATTGAAATTATATCACATAATATACGAGGCGTGTTTTCTAAGCAAGGTCCGTTTGAACATAAGTACGCAATAAAAGGTTATTTCAAAAAAGTAGATTTATTTTCAGAAAGTACATACTTCACTCTATTTTTAGACATAGTTGCCAAGATTGTTGAAACATGTATCATACTTCTCAGCCAATTTTAAAATACCCTCTTCATAAAAACTTGCTGCCTGCTCCGATAACCAAGAGTTCACTGCTGTTTTCACGTCGTCGTCATCAATGTAACGGTCGCCACTGAGGTGTTGTTTGAGGTGGAGGAACAGATGGTAATCTCTCAGCGCAAGAGCAGGGCAGCAGGGTGCGTGGTCTAAAGCTTCCCAGCCAAAATTGTCCAATAAATCGCGGGTCTGACCAGGAGTGTGAGGTCATGCATTGTGATGGAGAAGGACAATTCCCTTTGTCAGCATGCCGCGTCTTTTGTTTTGAATCACTCTGTGCAGCCTTCTCAGGGTTAGGCGGTATGCTTCTGCACTGATAGTGATTCCTCGTTGCATGAAGTCGACCAACAAAACACCATGTCTATCCCAAAACAACGACGCCATAATTATGCGCTGGGACAGAGTCTGGCCTTCACCTTTACAGGTGAGTGTGTGTGTGATTCCATTCCGTGCTCTATTGCTTCGATTCGGGCGTGATATGCGAAACCCATGTTTCGTCCCCAGTTACGATCTGACTCAAGAAGCCGTCACCTTTTTCGTGATAACGAGTCAAGAACTTCATCTTTGGTTTTTGTGGTCCTCTGTTAGGAGTTTTGGGACCCAACGGGAGCACAGTTTCATAAACTTTAGCTGTTCAGAAACAATGTTGTAAAGCACTGATCTCGACACGTCAGGAAATTCGTTTGAGAGACCTATTATTGTGAAGCGCCTGTTCTCACGAATCCTCGCTTCACCTAAAGCCACCAAATCGTCTGCAATCAAAGAAGGGCGACCGGAGAGCTCCTCATCATGGACGCTGTCACGACCATCTTTGAATTCTTGTACCCACTTACGCACTTTGCTTTCACTCATAACAGTATCACCGTACACTTCGCAAATCTTTCGATGAATTTCTGCAGCACACAGGTTCCTTTCTGACAAAAACCGTGTCACTGAGCGAACCTCACACGCGGTGGCCGAGTTGATTTTCTTGAACATTTTGAAAGCACAGAACAGAAACGTAGAGGCACTCTGTGGTAGAGGCACAGACAATACTCTGTGGTAGAGGTTAGCTACAGAGCTGAAACTGAGCACAGTTGTTCCCGAGGCAAGCTGGTACACGACGCACGCGCTCGTTGCGGTATGCGCGTGAACTACTAGTATCTACAACAAAACGGACCTTACTTAAAAAACACGCCTCGTATATGTTTATGCATTCATCATCTTCCAAAAGCAAAATAGATCCATATTACAAAAGGGTTAAAAAAAATCAGCCAGCCAGTTTCCAAACAAAGGATTATTAGCCCTTGATCTAGTTTTGATATTTCTAAAAATATCTTCTTCGGAAGGAGTGGTTTTACTAAAAATGTATGTAACCAGTTACAAAATTACTTTTACAAACATAATAAAATATTAATAGAAAAATATTTTTCTATTAATATTTCGCTATGTTTGTAAAAATAATTTTGTAGCTGGTTGCATATATTTTTAGGGCCGACTCCTTCTGAAGAGGACATTTTTAGAAATATCGAAACCTAGGTCATGGGCTAACAAACCTATGTTTGGTGACTGGCAGATTTTTTTAGCCTCTTCAAATTTACACAGTTGCTGTTTCGCAGCCATGTTTAAAATTTAGAAGAATGTTACTGAATACAACATGGTTCAAATCTTATATCTCTGGCAGGAACCAAAGGCTGTTATTAGGAAAGAGACATGTATCAAGCTATCAGGCATCATCCAACAGGGAACTAATTACATGTGGGGTCCCACAAGGTTCCATTTTAAGGCCCTTACTTTTTCTTGTGTATATCAATGACGTTTCATCAGTAACATTACCAGAAGCCAAGTTCGTTTTGTTTGCCGATGATACAAACATTGCAATAAATAGCAAATCAAGTGTAGTCTTAGAAAGATCGGCTAATACAATATTTGTAGACATTAATCACTGGTTCCTAGCCAATTCTTTGTCACTAAACTTTGAAAAAAAACACTACATACAGTTCAGAACTTGTGATGGGTGTCCCACGAGTATATGTCTAACATACAATGACAAGCAGATAGAAGAAGTGGACAGTGTTAAATTCTTGGGATTACAGCTTGATAATAAATTCAACTGGGAGAAGCAAACCACAGAACTGCTGAAGCGTCTTAACAAATCTCTGTTTGCAATGCGAATTTTGTCAGACATAGATGATATAAAAATGAAAAAGCTGGCATACTATGCTTACTTTCATTCCATAATGTCATATGGGATTATTTTTTGGGGTAATTCATCAAGCCAAGCTAAAGTTTTCCGGGCACAAAAACGTGCAGTAAGAGTTATATGTGGTGTGAACTCAAGAACATCTTGCAGAAGCCTGTTTCGGGAACTAGGTGTTCGTCAGGATAGAAGTCAGGAGCGGAGGGCGTTGTAAAATGACAATTAATTGAGTGGAATGGACCCAATTTATTCTGGTAATGATGGTACAGGGGTGCCTACGTAGGGCTGAGCAGCCCCAAGAGGGGTTGCCGTCTGCTCATCAGTGAGGCAGAGGCTAGAGGAGCGACTACTCGGGGCCGAGGTCAGAAGCTAAGAGAGCGCGGAGCTGTTTCCAAGCCGCCCTCGCCGCTCCCGGCCGCGTCCCCACGTGATCACACGATTAGTCTCTGATTGGTGGGTTGATTCCGCCAACGCGCCTTGCTAGTAGCGTACCCCCGTCAGCGCAACCAACCCGTGGGACTTGAGTCTAACCGAGGAGCACGTGGCAGGAATGTGCCGACCATGGTCTTCCGGCCAGCACCTTCCACCACAGTATGCCTAAGCCGGCTACGCCGAACATTGTGCATTGAAAATTTACTTAATAAAATTTTGTCGGCAATGATCCCTCTTGGGGGGTCTCATCCCTGCACATCCTTTCCCCTTCCGAAGAAGGCTCCCTGAATGAAAATGAATGAGCCTATTCTAGTTGATTATTCCATTTAAAAAAAAATATATGATCAATATGTGCAAACGTTACAAAGTGGCCTGAAGGGCCTGAAGGAAGGCTCTCGAATAACAAACTTGTGGTGCGACGGCAGTGAGGCGGCGCCATGCTGTGAGTGTGTGTCGGCGGTATCAGTGGTGGTGGGTACCCAGGCGATGATGAGGGGCACCGGAGTACAGCACACTGAAACACTCCACCCTCGTGGGGGTGAGAGAATGCTCCCAGGCCTAACAGTCACAAGGGGGTTTTTCCCCGTAATATTACTTTGAGTTCTTAAATCTAGGATTACAATGGTAATTGCCGAAGTGGTTGAATGAGAACATTACAAAATGACAAAAATTTAAAGAAAAAACAAAATTGCTTACATGTGGGTTAAAACTCGACAGTTAAACTGTGATTCCATAGACTTTACACAGAAATAAAAATCCATTACAAAATTAGTTCATTGACCTGACACCTAGACTACAACTTAATTCTAAGGGGGGGTCATGCCTGATCACATGCACCAAGGTTGGCAGGTAGTTTCAGGTGTGATATTCACCTTCAGGTTGTGGGGGTGGTACTACTTCTCGGAAGGAAGTGAAACATTTGCAAAACCCTCTTTTACAGAGTATCCAGGATACTATAATCAGAATCATTACAATGATTATTGCCGAACCAGCGCTGGGTAATACAACGGTGGTTAATCGCTTTGTTTGGTGCCAATCAGCAATATGTGAGACCACTCGGTCAAGAGCAACTTGGTTGTGTTCCTGGGTAAGGAGATGATTGATCGATTGGAGTAGATCTGAATCATTGGTATTCGGTAAATTCTTTAGCTTCTCATGGTGATGGATTTTAAAAGAGAGTTCAGGAAGGTATAAGGTAAATGTGGGAATGGTGACATGAAAGGTGGAGTGCAGTTGAGCTGATATCCTCATAGAAGCAGCGTATACGTCACATCTTGAACTATTATACACTAGGCCACTATTATTCAGTGTTACCCGGTACGATTCAGTCTCTGACATTGAACGGTGGCACACCAGGGTGGCGGTGACAGTCTGTGGAACAGCGAACAGAAAACTGTTGCCGACAGGTTGAATTATTGGTTGACGAAGTGAGACTAGAACACGAGGACATGGAGGTGTAGTAGTTTCACCTAAAAACAGTGACATCTCGCACTCAGTAGTGTTAGTGTGTAAAATTAGCGTGGAGCATAAGTAATGTGTTGTGTGGAAGCAACTGGATAGTTCAGCGCGGGAGAGAGTGGCGTGAGTTTGTCGATCCCGACTAACTATTAAAAATTCTTGAGTCTGCCAAACAACATGGTGGTGAAGGGTAGCCCAAGAGACTGGAAAAGTGTATATCTGATAGCACTCGTATTCGCAATTTGCGCACGTGATTGGCAACCGCATTCGCATCCGAATACCGTCCGAATTACGGGTAAGTCGTACCTCCAACGCAGCATAGTAAAAGGGGAGGTTGCTTTCCCGCACGGCATAAAGCATTTGTTTAGGGGCCAAAATTTGCGACGACACATTGTGTAGCATGTGCAAGAAGGGCTCTGACGGTAACAGATGTGAACTGAGCTTTCCTTGCAGTCCGAGTTGAATGGCCGAGTGTAACATGTGCACGTGTAACTGTGCTGTGTGTATATTAAATAAAAGAATCTGCGTGGTCTTCACAATGTCCAATGTGATAGTCAGATTACGTAATCCCGAGCGAAGATGAGTCCACTCTTGGTTAAAGGATTGTTCAAGTGCACCATCGTGTCGTGTTAATCTGTCGGCTACAACTTGTATTTGTCTAGTTGTGGCTAACAGGTTATTCTCAAGATGTGTCAGGCGCACCTGTTGATGTACCAACACTTCGTGATTAACTTGTGTTTCCGAAAGCGCTTGCTGTGTGTCCAAATCCCAGCGTTTTGCGTCTGTTTCGTCAGGAGTCCCAAAGACAGATTTTAATAATGTACCTCCAAGGGGCAACCAGGCTCGTTTGAAACGAGGCAGTGGTACTGCATCCCTACTATTCAATTGACTTCGAAGGGTTGAAATAATTCTAGTCACTTCCCACAAAGATCGGAGAAACTCATGTTCCTTCGTCTGCGTCAAGAAGGTTTCATATTTTGACAATTGCTGAGCTGTATCATATAAAGCATGGTATTCCTCTTCTAATAATGTTAAGTTGACATCAGCTAACACAATAGCATAATGTGGAGTATGCACCAGATTATGACGACGTCCAAAAAGCACGCCAGACGTGGAAGGGTAGACGTGAAATGGAGGCGCCTTAACGGCGACGACGACAACCATTGAGATTAACATGCTGCCCATTGCGGATGATAAATTGACAGCCATTTTAACGGAGGTTGCTTTCAGCTTCCAATGTTGATAACGGTCGACTGCGAGAGAAAGTATTAGTGACCCTAGAAGTAAAAATTTCCTGGCTTACATGATGAGTAATTCAGAGATGACAGAGGGGGTACAACGTTGTAGCAATAATTACCTGGTAAGTAGCGACGATGGACCCGTTCAGTCACGCTTACTGCTGAAGAAGACCACGAAGTAGAACCACGGCAGGCAACCAACAGTTTGGCAGCCGTGGGGGTAGCAAGGCGGCAAGACAATGGTGTAATTCAACACTGAATATCCGCTGATCAATCACTTGGGATTACAGCTTGATAATAAATTCAACTGGGAGTAGCAAACCACAGAACTGCTGAAGCGTCTTAACAAATCTCTGTTTGCAATGCGAATTTTGTCAGACATAGATGATATAAAAATGAAAAAGCTGGCATACTATGCTTACTTTCATTCCATAATGTCATATGGGATTATTTTTTGGGGTAATTCATCAAGCCAAGCTAAAGTTTTCCGGGCACAAAAACGTGCAGTAAGAGTTATATGTGGTGTGAACTCAAGAACATCTTGCAGAAGCCTGTTTCGGGAACTAGGGATACTAACTACTGTTTCCCAATATATTTATCCCTTAACGAAATTTGTCATTAAAAAATATCACTTTTTCAAACCAACAGCTCAATTCATGGAATCAATACTAGAAATAAGAATAATCTTCACAAGGATTTAAAGTCACTTAGTCTTGTGTGTGCATTATTCAGGAACACACATTTTCAATAACTTGCCAGCAGCTATAAAAAGCTTAACAACTAATGAAATCCGGTTTAAGAGAAGCCTAAAGGATTTATTGGTGGCCAACTCCTTCTACTCCAGTGATGAATTTCTCAGTAGAACCTCTGCACAATTCCAGTGCAGTAATGTGTTCATTGTAAATAAGTGTGTGTGTGTGTGTGTATAAGTACAATCTAACTTCTGCACTAGTTCAGTGCAGTAATGTGTTCATTGTAAATAAGTATTTAGTAGTTGTGTTACATGTTTATTACCTTATAAATAAATAAAAACTTTTTTATTTTAAATTCAATGCATTAGTATTTGTAAAATGATTCTTTCATATAGCGTTCATTAAAAAATGATGACCATGCCACTTGGGACCTGTGGAATGGTGCATTGGCTTATTTGTTTGAGTTGTAAATGTTTGTCATGTATTATTGTTTTTCTGACATGTTCTACATCCTGGGGGACCTCCTCACTATGGATCAATTGGAATGAAGGTAAATCTAATCTAATCTAAACGTAAAATGTAAGTTGTAGACATGGTTCGGTAAGTAAATAAAAATATTTTATTAAATCTCCTGTCTCTACATAAGTAAACTGAAATACCTGCACGCATTTTTTTTTTTTTTTTTGTATGTCCGAGCTAGCCTGAGAAACTACTGTAGAGATGGCGAAGAGTTCTCGGGCTTCCAGCCGGGTGGCGGTGTCTTCAAACTGCGACGTTTCGACGAGTGACATACTCATCATCTTCTGGCGAAGTGCCGAGACTTTGCGGATGCCGGTCCCTTTATACCTGCGGTGTGCCCCCCACCACCTGGCCGCGGGAGGCTGGGTCCAGAGGAGCCGGCGGGCGAGGTGGAGGGGGAAGCGGGTGCGCCGTTCGTGTCTCCGTCAGAGCATTGTGATCGCGTCTCGTGAGCTGGACGGTTCTTGTTGCGTTCCTGGCGTATTGCGGCTAATGCTGGATTCCAGGCCGCGCTCAGTTGATAGCCTTCGTCCCTGTTCACAAGATTCTCGTGGACCCGTATTTCTATTGATTCTTTAATGACGCTATCCCAATAGCTCCCGGCTCGGCACAGCACCCTGGTGTTTTCGAAGTCAAAGGTGTGGTTTTCTTTGATGCTATGTTCCGCTATAGCAGATTTCTCTATCTGTCCCAGTCGAACATGCCTGATGTGTTCTTCGCACCTTTTAGAGATGCAGCGCTGCGTTTGACCAATGTACTGCACACCACATTCGCAGGCAATGTTGTATATACCAGGTGTGTTTAGTTTGAGTGGGTCTTTAGCTGAGCCCAGCAGCTCTTTCGTCTTCGGCGGTGGACGGAAGACGGTATTTATGTTAGATTTTCTTAATAGCCTCCCGATTTTGGCCGATGCGGGCCCCAAATATGGGAGAAAGGCGAGTCTCTTGCTAACTTCCTCTTCCTCTTCCTGAAATTTGTCAGCCTGTCTCCTCTTGAAGGCCCTGTCAATCTGTGTTTCACTGTACCCGTTTTTCCGAAATACCTCTCTTAGGTGGTGTAATTCGTCTGAGAGGCTTTCTTTGTCACAAATGGCGTGCGCCCTATGTACCAAGGTGGTCAGTACTGACTGGCGTTGCGCCGGATGGTGGCAGCTGGTTGCATGGAGGTGCAGGTCTGTGTGCGTCTTTTTTCTATATACTGAATGGCCCAGCGTGCCATCCGCTTTCTTCCTGATCAGTATGTCCAGGAATGGAATACAGCCATTCTCTTCTACTTCCATCGTGAAGGTGATATTTTCATGTATGCCGTTTAGGTGGTCCATAAACTCCTCCAGTGCCTGCCTGCCATGCTGCCAGATCACGAAAGTGTCGTCCACATAGCGGAAGAAGTGCCTGGGTTTACGGTGAGCAGTTCGTAGTGCCACCTCCTCAAAGTGTTCCATATAAAGATTCGCGATCCCTGGAGCAAGGGGAGATCCCATGGCCACTCCATCCACTTGTTCATAATGCTCTCCATTGCACTTGAAGTAGGTGGTCGTAAGTGCATATTCAAAGAGCTTCACTGTTTCAGGCTCGAAGTGTTGATTAAGGAGCGCCAAGGCGTCTTGTAGCGCATCCTGATCGCATGTCACCTGAAAATGGCAGAAGCATTACCGGCACACACTTGGGAGTGGGTTGACTGCAGCTCTCACGCCGACAGTGAGGTGCAGAAACGACAGGTTGCCGCAAAACAGATCAACAAATTCGGCAGACTCTCTGGAGCTCAGTCGACCCAGAAGGTGACAAATAGCACCAGAGCTATTGTAAATTTGACAGATAAGGTGCTAGATGCAGCCACAACTTCTGTCCTCACGAAAGGGTTAAACTTTGCACCTGTACCAAGGACCATACCGAAACGGGACATCATCAGCAGCGTAGAGGAAGCAATCCGGGGCCTACCCAAGGAGGAAGCTGAGCAGATCCGAAGGGAGACCTGCAGGATCATCGACAAGTCACGACTCCCTAAAGCTAACATTACTGCGCCGGAGCGAGAGGCTATCCGCGCACTGAGGGATGATGCTGACATCATGGTCCTCCCAGCAGACAAGGGAAATGCGACGGTGCTGATTCGCACAGTCGACTACCAACAGAAAATCTGCTCTCTGCTGCAAGACCCAGCCTACAGGAAACTCAACAAGGATTCTACATCGACGATGACCAGGAAAACCGTGGCGCTACTGAAGGACTCAGATCTACCAGAGGCAGTGCAGAAACGGCTGTATCCCAGAGCGCCAACGACACCGCGCCTGTATGGATTGCCCAAGATCCACAAAGATGGGGTGCCTCTACGGCCGATTCTGGACACCATCAACTCGCACAGTTATGGACTGGCCAAATACCTGGCGACACTATTGAAACCACTGGTGGGACACTGCAGTCATCACGTGAAAAACTCCGCGGATTTCGTTAGAATACTGAAGGACATCCGAATACAGAGTGATGACCTACTCGTGAGCTTCGACGTCACCTCCTTGTTCACAAGAGTACCGCTACAAGACGCCTTGGCGCTCCTTAATCAACACTTCGAGCCTGAAACAGTGAAGCTCTTTGAATATGCACTTACGACCACCTACTTCAAGTGCAATGGAGAGCATTATGAACAAGTGGATGGAGTGGCCATGGGATCTCCCCTTGCTCCAGGGATCGCGAATCTTTATATGGAACACTTTGAGGAGGTGGCACTACGAACTGCTCACCGTAAACCCAGGCACTTCTTCCGCTATGTGGACGACACTTTCGTGATCTGGCAGCATGGCAGGCAGGCACTGGAGGAGTTTATGGACCACCTAAACGGCATACATGAAAATATCACCTTCACGATGGAAGTAGAAGAGAATGGCTGTATTCCATTCCTGGACATACTGATCAGGAAGAAAGCGGATGGCACGCTGGGCCATTCAGTATATAGAAAAAAGACGCACACAGACCTGTACCTCCATGCAACCAGCTGCCACCATCCGGCGCAACGCCAGTCAGTACTGACCACCTTGGTACATAGGGCGCACGCCATTTGTGACAAAGAAAGCCTCTCAGACGAATTACACCACCTAAGAGAGGTATTTCGGAAAAACGGGTACAGTGAAACACAGATTGACAGGGCCTTCAAGAGGAGACAGGCTGACAAATTTCAGGAAGAGGAAGAGGAAGTTAGCAAGAGACTCGCCTTTCTCCCATATTTGGGGCCCGCATCGGCCAAAATCGGGAGGCTATTAAGAAAATCTAACATAAATACCGTCTTCCGTCCACCGCCGAAGACGAAAGAGCTGCTGGGCTCAGCTAAAGACCCACTCAAACTAAACACACCTGGTATATACAACATTGCCTGCGAATGTGGTGTGCAGTACATTGGTCAAACGCAGCGCTGCATCTCTAAAAGGTGCGAAGAACACATCAGGCATGTTCGACTGGGACAGATAGAGAAATCTGCTATAGCGGAACATAGCATCAAAGAAAACCACACCTTTGACTTCGAAAACATCAGGGTGCTGTGCCGAGCCGGGAGCTATTGGGATAGCGTCATTAAAGAATCAATAGAAATACGGGTCCACGAGAATCTTGTGAACAGGGACGAAGGCTATCAACTGAGCGCGGCCTGGAATCCAGCATTAGCCGCAATACGCCAGGAACGCAACAAGAACCGTCCAGCTCACGAGACGCGATCACAATGCTCTGACGGAGACACGAACGGCGCACCCGCTTCCCCCTCCACCTCGCCCGCCGGCTCCTCTGGACCCAGCCTCCCGCGGCCAGGTGGTGGGGGGCACACCGCAGGTATAAAGAGACCGGCATCCGCAAAGTCTCGGCACTTCGCCAGAAGATGATGAGTATGTCACTCGTCGAAACGTCGCAGTTTGAAGACACCGCCACCCGGCTGGAAGCCCGAGAACTCTTCGCCAGCTGTATACGCCGGGAAAGCATACATTCACATTTACTGTAGAGATTTTAGTATGGTCTTTGATATCCTGGGATCGATATCTTGCAGGTATCGATAACAGGCAAAAATCGTAGAGATTCTCGCATCCCGGAGTGGATGAACTGTATAGGCTAATTAAGTTTGTATTGAACTCCCAGTGCGCGAGTCCTACTCGCAGTTGGCCCACCGCCCTTTTTCTTTTTTCTGAGGGTGACCTTTTCTCCTGACCCAAAACGCTGAGCCAGCGTGCCAGTCAAACCCGTGCCCTTCAGCACTGAAAGCAGCGACGCTATCCCGTCGGCATTCTAACTCTTTTTGATATAAGTGATAGTATTTTAGCTTATAAAAAGGTCGTAAGAGCACATTCCTAACTAACACATAATTTTGTTCGATATACCTCATTATGTTTCACCTCGGAATGCGTTTCTACAACAGATCGATGTCTATAATATATAGGATTTCCTTAGGTGCCGATATATCGGCATCGTCGCCGTTATAGACCTTCTTGTCCCGACATGACCCAAGTTTGTCCCCATTTTGCAAAATACTGTTACGAGCTTGGATCAAGTACTGAACTGAAGTAACGTCTTTTGTTAGCGCAACACGTAAATGTTGTTAGTTTTACTTATGTCAACAAGATTACGTCTACAAAGTCGTCTCACAGATGGCGTTGCATGTTGCGTGTCCCACACCGACCTTGTAGATCTAGCGCCATCATTCGAGAAAATACCTGACTTCTCCAGGAGTACAGGGCTGGAACTACACTCCTGGAAATTGAAATAAGCACACCGTGAATTCATTGTCCCAGGAAGGGGAAACTTTATTGACACATTCCTGGGGTCAGATACATCACATGATCACACTGACAGAACCACAGGCACATAGACACAGGCAACAGAGCATGCACAATGTCGGCACTAGTACAGTGTATATCCACCTTTCGCACCAATGCAGGCTGCTATTCTCCCATGGAGACGATCGTAGAGATGCTGGATGTAGTCCTGTGGAACGGCTTGCCATGCCATTTCCACCTGGCGCCTCAGTTGGACCAGCGTTCGTGCTGGACGTGCAGACCGCGTGAGACGACGCTTCATCCAGTCCCAAACATGCTCAATGGGGGACAGATCCGGAGATCTTGCTGGCCAGGGTAGTTGACTTACACCTTCTAGAGCACGTTGGGTGGCACGGGATACATGCGGACGTGCATTGTCCTGTTGGAACAGCAAGTTCCCTTGCCGGTCTAGGAATGGTAGAACGATGGGTTCGATGACGGTTTGGATGTACCGTGCACTATTCAGTGTCCCCTCGACGATCACCAGTGGTGTACGGCCAGTGTAGGAGATCGCTCCCCACACCATGTAGCCGGGTGTTGGCCCTGTGTGCCTCGGTCGTATGCAGTCCTGATTGTGGCGCTCACCTGCACGGCGCCAAACACGCATACGACCATCATTGGCACCAAGGCAGAAGCGACTCTCATCGCTGAAGACGACACGTCTCCATTCGTCCCTCCATTCACGCCAGTCGCGACACCACTGGAGGCGGGCTGCACGATGTTGGGGCGTGAGCGGAAGACGGCCTAACGGTGTGCGGGACCGTAGCCCAGCTTCATGGAGACGGTTGCGAATGGTCCTCGCCGATACCCCAGGAGCAACAGTGTCCCTAATTTGCTGGGAAGTGGCGGTGCGGTCCCCTACGGCACTGCGTAGGATCCTACGGTCTTGGCGTGCATCCGTGCGTCGCTGCGGTCCGGTCCCAGGTCGACGGGCACGTGCACCTTCCGCCGACCACTGGCGACAACATCGATGTACTGTGGAGACCTCACGCCCCACGTGTTGAGCAATTCGGCGGTACGTCCACCCGGCCTCCCGCATGCCCACTATACGCCCTCGCTCAAAGTCCGTCAACTGCACATACGGTTCACGTCCACGCTGTCGCGGCATGCTACCAGTGTTAAAGACTGCGATGGAGCTCCGTATGCCACGGCAAACTGGCTGACACTGACGGCGGCGGTGCACAAATGCTGCGCAGCTAGCGCCATTCGACGGCCGACACCGCGGTTCCTGGTGTGTCCGCTGTGCCGTGCGTGTGATCATTGCTTGTACAGCCCTCTCGCAGTGTCCGGAGCAAGTATGGTGGGTCTGACACACCGGTGTCAATGTGTTCTTTTTTCCATTTCCAGGAGTGTATTTAAGAAGCCCTACGAGGAAGAATCAGGGGGGTTGCACTCCTCTACCATCCTCCACACCTACAAATCCTTAATCCGTCCCATCCTCTGTTATGCCAGTCCTGCCTGGATATCTGCCCCCCCCCCCAAATTCTATAAGTCCCTCCAAATCCTTGAGCGTCATGCACTCCGCCTCGCCTTCCGTATACGCCTCCCGTCCCCCACGCGGATCCTCTATGATCTCATTCCTTTCCCCCATCTGCTCCTATTCCTCAAACATATCCGCATCCTCTACACCTCCCGCTGTCTTGAACCCCCTCACCCCCTGGTTGCTCCTCTCCTCTCCCATCCCCGCCCCCTGCCACATCTTCACCGTTGTGTCCCCCCTACCCTCCATCTCTACACCCTACATCTCCTTTCCAAAGGTGGCTTCCATCAGCTCCCCCTCCCGGATGATGCCCTCTCTCCCTCCATTTATCCTTCCTATCAACTCTGATCCTCAACCCCCCCTCCTTTTCCTCCGTCCTTTCCCTGGGCTCCCTCTTCCTCCCCCCTTCCATCCAGTGTTTTCTCCCCACCTATCATCTCCTTTCTCTCCCCCTCCCCCCGAGTCCTTTTGTACTCCCCTCCTCTGCCTTCCCCAATCCCTGGCCCGTCTGCTCAGCACCCCCCACCCCTCTTATGGATCCTCCTCTACCATTGGCTCATTTCCCCCCTCCCCTTCACTTTTCCTCTCCTTCCCCCCCCCCCTTTTTTCCCGTCATCTGACCAGTTTCCCCCACCTGCTCTCGGGTGTGGTATGTCGTATTTGTGCCAACTTTTAGCGCAGTGTTTAAGTGAGTGTTCGGTGTTGTGCGTCCTTCCACAGTGTTGCGAACAGAACTCATGCTGTCGCTGGGTGTGCTTTTTATATCTCTTGCGAACAGAACCCAGACTGTCGCCGTGTTTTTTTTTAATTGCCTGTCTATTGTTTTTCTGCTTCCTGTGTGTTTTATTAGCTTCATCGACCCTGTGTTTTATGTTTTACGCTCCAGAATTTTCTGCCATTTTTACCTTTAAGTCACCGATTTTATCGCCAACTGTTAATATTTTTTATTATCTTCCTCTTTTTAAAAAAATTCTGTAGGCTGAAGAGCGGCGTAATAAGCTGCTGCCAGCCCACCCCCTTTAGGGGGAATCGAAACCCAATAAAGGAAAAAAAACAAAAAGGAAGAATCGGGTAGTTGTCATATGAACAGCGATCTGATAAGACCATTCTTTGAAAACGTAGTATGAACAACAACTACAAGTTAATAATGTTTCAAGTCTTTACTGCGGGTATGTAGGCCGTGAAGTGTATAGTAACGTGTGCTTCGACGACTAAAGTGTTATTGTCGAGTCTTTACCGTCTACACGGAAGAATGGCCTTTTGTCAAGAAAGGAGGTACGAATCAGGGAGCGCTGTGTGAGGTTTGTAGCTGTTTCATCTCGGTAACTCGCTGAAGTAACACAGATATGAGGCGTCGCATTTCTACGAACAATCATACAATAGACTCGCGGTAGTATCTACATCAAAGCCTATTTCCTCATTCATCATCAAAGAAGATACCCAGGAAAAACTGCTCGTTGCTGCTGCAGAAATAACAGCAGCTTATAAAGTTGTCAAGCAGTCCCCTTGACTGTACCGTAAAACTGAATGCCGAAATGTACCCTGACTCCAAAGTCGCCGCAAAGCGGTCTACCGCCAAGACCAAAACTACAGCGATTGAAAAAATATTCTCCCACCACACTTCGTGTCCAAATGCATAAAACAACTGTACAGAGTTTCATTTTACGGCATAGGCACCGACGCACCGAACCACAAGGCTTAAAAGACGTTTCCTTCAGTTGTTCAGTGTTTTGCCGAAGCTGACAGAATCCAATAGAAGCTGTTGAAGTTTCATTCGCTGAATAATGGAACACCGGACACAACTGCAAAGCTTTGCCTAGACATTTTAAGGCAACTGCAAATTCCGTTAGATAAATGAATCGCTTTATGTGAAGATAATACCAATACCATTTCCGGAGGGCTTCATCGAAGCGGCCAGCGGGATGTGTTTCACCAAATCACAGAACTAGGAAAAAATGTAGAAGGCACTGAATGGGCTATCCATATTCTCCACAATACTATACCAAGCGCTGCTGGAGCCTTAACTGTCGCCATTTAAATAATCGTCATGATAATATTTGATTATTATTCAATATACACGGTAAGGACGGAGAAACTGAAAGAGTTCTGCTTATACGTTGATGTCAATCATCCGACTCAAAAACAAGATGGGTGTCGTTAATGCCAGTAGTTGAGACAACTATTAAGCTCTGGATTCCATTAAAATAATTTTTTGACGCCGCCGACATACCACCTAAAATAATTACAGATTTCTTTCAGCAGACTGATCAGTGAAATTTACTTCATTTTTCTGTAGCTGAACTTGGCCCTGCTTGAAAAAAAAACTTTATAAATCTCGGAGAAGAATGAAGTCTCGATAATTGAAACAATAAATACGTTAATCGACTCTCAAGCATGTCTGAAAGAAAGGAAGACTGTCCCAATTTTATTGGCATGCAAACCAAGATGAATTTGAACAAATTAAAGAATGAGAACCATAACCACAAAATATATAATCTGACTTTGAAATTTGCGGAAGAGACAACGGCTTTCTGTACAATAACATTTCATTACTTAGAGAAATGGGCTGTTTCTTTTAATAAATAACAAGTATTTGAATGGATAACGCCATCTGAAACCGCAGATCGGGTGATAATTGAAAACACTATTATGTAGGATGTTTTCGTAAGAACATGCAAAAATCTAACACGATACAGAGAATGCTCCACTGAACAATTTGATGCAGGGAACATAGGTTTTTAGAAGCCAGCTTAAGGAGATATGGAAGTAAACTTTTCTACCACTTAGTCTAGCATTACTGTCTTTGCAGCTTATTTACAACTAACATGCGTACAAGTTTACACGTACTGTGCTGTTTATTTACATGTACATTCTTTATTTCCTGCATCGATGTCTTCCTTTAATCTGACCAGGTACGGATCGTAAACACTCAAGCAGTACTCAAGGATTGGTCACACCAGCATCTTATATGTAATTTCCATTACAGGTGAACCACTCTTTCCTAAAAGTCTCCCCATTTGCCTTCCCTATCATAGTTTTAACATGCTAGTTCCACCACGTATTGCTTTGCTACGTTATGCCCAGACATTTAAATGACATGGGTGTGTCAAGCAAGATGCTGCTGATGCTGTATCCAAACATTACTGGTTTATTTTTCCTACCGATTTACGTAAACTTAGAAATTTTCTACACTTAGAGCAAGCAGCCATTCATCACACCAACTAGAAATTTTGTCTAAGTTGTCTTGCTTCCTCCTACAGTCACTCAGCAACATTTTCCCATACAACACAGCATCATCGGCAAACAACAGCAGATTGCTGTCCGCCAAATCCTTTATGCATATAGAGAACAATGGCAGGCCTATCACACTTCCCTGCAGCACTCCTGACGATATCTTTCTCTCTGACGAACACTCATCGTTGAGGCGATATACTGCGTTTTATAACTTCTTCGAGCCACTCATATATCTGCAAACCTATTCCATATGCTCATACCTTCTTTAACAGCCTGCAAATGGCCGGAAATCTAGAAATATGGGATCTGTCTGTTGTCGTTCATCCATACTTCATAGTACATCATGCGAGAAAAGGGTAAGCTGAGTTTCTCACAAATATTGCTTTCTAAAACTATGCTGACTCATGGACATAAGCTAGTCGGTCTCAAGAAAATTTATTGTATTCAAACTGAGAATATGTTCTAGAATTCTGCAGCAAACTGAAGTTAGGGATATTGGTCTGTAATTTTGCGGATCCAGTCTTTTGCCCTTCTCATACACAGGAGTCACCTGCGTGGTTTTCTTTTTTCCTCTCTCCAGTCACTTGGGACTTTGGGCTGGGCGAGAGTTTTGTGATAAATGCAAGGTAAGTAAGGGGTCAATGTCATAGAGTACACTTTGAAAACCCGAATTGGGATTCCATCCGCATGTGGGGAATTATTTGTTTTCAACTCCTTCAGATGTTTCTCTATGACAGGGATGCTTATTACTATGTCATCCATGTTATTGTTGTGGTCTTCAGTCCTGAGACTGGTTTGATGCAGCTCTCCATGCTACTCTATCCTGTGCAAGCTCCTTCATCTCCCAGTGCCTACTGCAACCTACATCCTTCTGAATCTGCTTAGTGTATTCATCTCTTGGTCTCCCTCTACGATTTTTACCCTCCACACTGCCCTCCAATGCTAAATTTGTGATCCCTTGATGCCTCAGGACATGTCCTACCAACCGATCCCTTCTTCTAGTCAAGTTGTGCCACAAACTTCTCTTCTCCCCAATCCAATTCAATACCTCCTCATTAGTTACGTGATCTACCCATCTAATCTTCAGCATTCTTCTGTAGCACCACATTTCGAAAGCTTCTATTCTCTTCTTGTCCAAACTAGTTATCGTCTATGTTTCACTTCCATACATGGCTACACTCCATACAAATACTTTCAGAAACGACTTCCTGACACTTAAATCTATACTCGATGTTAACAAATTCCTCTTCTTGAGAAACGCTTTCCTTGCCATTGCCAGTCTACATTTTATATCCTCTCTACTTCGACCATCATCGGTTATTTTACTCCCAAAATAGCAAAACTCCTTTACTACTTTAAGTGTCTCATTTCCTAATCTAATTCCCACAGCATCACCCGACTTAATTTGACCACATTCCATTATCCTCGTTTTGCTTTTGTTGATGTTCATCTTATATCCTCCTTTCAAGATACTGTCCATTCCGTTCAACTGCTCTTCCAAGTCCTTTGCTGTCTCTGACAGAATTACAATGTCATCGGCGAACCTCAAAGTTTTTACTTCTTCTCCATGGATTTTAATACCTACTCCAAATTTTTCTTTTGTTTCCTTTACTGCTTGCTCAATATACAGATTGAATAACATCGGGGAGAGGCTACAACCCTGTCTTACTCCTTTCCCAACCACTGCTTCCCTTTCATGCCCCTCGACTCTTATAACTGCCATCTGGTTTCTGTACAAACTGTAAATAGCCTTTCGCTCCCTGTATTTTACCCCTGCCACCTTCAGAATTTGAAAGAGAGTATTCTAGTTAACATTGTCAAAAGCTTTCTCTAAGTCTACAAATACTAGAAACGTAGGTTTGCCTTTTCTTAATCTTTCTTCTAAGGTAAGTCGTAAGGTCAGTATTGCCTCACGTGTTCCAACATTTCTACGGAATCCAAACTGATCTTCCCCGAGGTCGGCTTCTGCCAGTTTTTCCATTCGTCTGTAAAGAATTCGCGTTAGTATTTTGCAGCTGTGACTTATTAAACTGATAGTTCGGTAATTTTCACATCTGTCAACACCTGCTTTCTTTGGGATTGGAATTATTATATTCTTCTTGAAGTCTGAGGGTATTTCGCCTGTCTCATACATCGTGCTCACCAGATGGTAGAGTTTTGTCATGACTGGCTCTCCCGAGGCCATCAGTAGTTCAAATGGAATGTTGTCTACTCCCGGGGCCTTGTTTCGACTCAGGTCTTTCAATGCTCTGTCAAACTCTTCACGCAGTATCTTATCTCCCATTTCGTCTTCATCTACATCCTCTTCCATTTCCATAATATTGTCCTCAAGTACATCGCCCTTGTATAAACCCTCTATATACTCCTTCCACCTTTCTACCTTCCCTACTCTGCTTAGAACTGGGTTGCCATCTGAGCTCTTGATATTCATACAAGTGGTTCTCTTCTCTCCAAAGGTCTCTTTAATTTTCCTGTAGGCAGTATCTACCTTACCCCTAGTGAGACAAGCCTCTACATCCTTACATTTGTCCTCTAGCCATCCCTGCTTAGCCATTTTGCACTTCCTGTCGATATCATTTTTGAGACGTTTGTATTCCTTTTTGCCTGCTTCATTTACTGCATTTTTATATTTTCTCCTTTCATCAATTAAATTCAATATTTCTTCTGTTACCCAAGGTTTTCTAATAGCCCTCGTCTTTTTACCTACTTGATCCTCTGCTGCCTTCACTACTTCATCCCTCAGAGCTACCCATTCTTCTTCTACTATTTCTTTCCCCCATTCCTGTCAATTGTTCCCTTATGCTCTCGCTGAAACTCTCTACAACCTCTGGTTCTTTCAGTTTATCCAGGTCCCACCTCCTTAAATTCCCACCTTTTTGCAGTTTCTTCAGTTTCAATCTGCAGTTCATAACCAATAGATTGTGGTCAGAATCCACATCTGCCCCAAAAAATGTCTTACAATTTAAAACCTGGTTCCTAAATCTCTGTCTTACCATTATATAATCTATCTGATACCTTTTAGTATCTCCAGGATTCTTCCAGGTATACAACCTTCTTTTATGATTCTTGAACCAAGTGTTGGCTATGATTAAGTTATGATCTGTGCAAAGTTCTACAAGGCGGCTTCCTCTTTCATTCCTTCCCCCCAATCCATATTCACCTACTATGTTTCCTTCTCTCCCTTTTCCTACTGACGAATTCCAGTCACCCATGACTATTAAATTTTCGTCTCCCTTCACTACCTGAATAATTTCTTTTATCATGTCATACATTTCATCTATTTCTTCATCATCTGCAGAGGTAGTTGGCATATAAACTTGTACTACTGTAGTAGGCATGGGCTTTGTGTCTATCTTGGCCACAATAATGCGTTCACTATGCTGTTTGTAGTAGCTAACCCGCACTCCTACTTTTTTTATTCATTATTAAACCTACTCCTGCATTACCCCTATTTGATTTTGTATTTATAACCCTGTAATCACCTGACCAAAAGTCTTGTTCCTCCTGCCACCGAACTTCACTAATTCCCACTATATCTAACTTTAACCTATCCATTTCCCTTTTTAAATTCTCTAACCTACCTGCCCGATTAAGGGATCTGACATTCCACGCTCCGATGCGTAGAACGCCAGTTTTCTTTCTCGTGATAACGACGTCCTCCTGAGTAGTCCCCGCCCGGAGATTCGAATGGGGGACTATTTTACCTCCGGAATATTTTACCCAAGAGGACGCCATCATCATTTAATCATACAGTAGAGCTGCATGTCCTCGGGAAAAATTACGGCTGTAGTTTCCCCTTGCTTTCAGCCGTTCGCAGTACCAGCACAGCAAGGCCGTTTTGGTTAATGTTACAAGGCCAGATCAGTCAATCATCCAGACTGTTGCCCCTGCAACTACTGAAAAGGCTGCTGCCCCTCTTCAGAAACCACATGTTTGTCTGGCCTCTCAACAGATACCCCTCCGTTGTGGTTGCACCAACGGTACGGCCATCTGTATCGCTGAGGCACGCAAGCCTCCCCACCAACGGCAAGGTCCATGGTTCATGGGGGGGATGTCATCCATACAGGAGTCTATTTGATGGTCAAATGACAGTATGTTTGTTTGATTCTCGTGCATGAATGGCTTCTTGAAGTTGCTATCTTCAACTGCCACACCAGACTGGTCAACAAGTGACTGGATGGAAGCCATTATCATTATGGGGGACAGAATGTGTTAGTAGGGGAAGGAAGGAGCTGAAGAAAGAGTTGTGGGAGAATATCGGCTTGGAGGGAGGAAAAGGACGGACAGCTCATGCCGGTGAATACATGTCTAAAAATCACAAGAGGTTGGGGTATACTTGAAATAGACATTGAGATCCAGGAAGATTCCAGCTAGATTACATCATGGTCATACAGAGGTTCCAGAATCAGACAGTGGATTGTAAGGTATACCCAGGACCAGATATAGATTTATATAATTCAACGATCGTAGTCATCCAGAAGAAATGATGTGGAAATAGGTGGGATACTGTGGTGCTGAGGAACAATGAGATGCACTTGACTTTCTCTAAGGCTGTGAAACAGTCGTACCGGATAAGACACTAGGCAGCTCAGCTGAAGATAGATGGAAATCCCTAAACAGAACAATCACAGAAGTTAGAGAGGTGAACATTGGTACAATGAGAGCAACGGCCAGGAAACCTTGGGTAGCAGGGGAAATACTTCAACTTATCAATGAAACAAGGAAATAGAAAAATATTCAAGGAAGTTCAGGAGAATGGAAATGTAAGTCACTTATGAATGAAATAAACACAGAGAGAAAATAAGTTAAGGTGAAATGACTGTAGAAAGAATGTAAAGTAACTGAAGAACAAATTTTTGTCAGAAGGACTGATTCAGCATACAGAAAAGTAAAAGCAGCATTCGGTGAAATTAAAGGTGAGTGCATCAATAGTCCATTAAATTTCGGACATGCAGCCGCGCAAATAAAATTTCCTCCACTGATATTTCGGCCGCGTATCGTCCGGCCATCCTCAAAGTGACTCACAAGACTGACTGACGACAAGATGCCAAGCGTGGCCTTATATGCTCCGCCGCAGCGGTACTGCGCATGCGGGTCACAGATACGATGCTGGTCGGTAGCAGAGAAATACGCTTACGAAGTTTAAAAGTACGAGGTGCAATACCACCGAGATTTTATGGTCTTCCTAAAGTCCACAAGACGGCTAAGGACGAGCGTCTAGAGGACTTGTCTATGAGACCTATAACGAGCACTATTCGTTCACCAATGTATTTTTCTGCCAAATATTTAGCTTCCTTATTAAAACCATTGATAGGAAAATGTAGTCGCCACATTCGTAATTCTATGGATTTTATTCAGAGGCTTAGCAATGTCAGGCTAAATAGTACAGATGTCTTGTTAGTTTTGACGTGGTATCATTGTACATCAAGGTACCTTTAAAGGACTCTTTATCTCTTATGGGCCAACATTTTGATAATAACATTACGGCTGTATTTGAACATGAGCTTTTATCATCTTAATCATCTTATTTTCAGTTTAATGGTGAATTGATGGCGTTGCCATGGGAAGTCCCCTCTCCCCTCTGGTAGCTAATTTATTCATGGTAGACTTCGAGGACAAGGCACTGAACTCAGCAAGTTTTAAACCAGCGGTCTTCTGGAGGTACGTGGACGACACATTCGTGGTATGGCCCCATGGGATCGGTGAATGACATTGATTTCTTGAGCGTTTGAATTCCATCCATGCTAACATTAAATTTACTATGGAAATAGGAAAAGATGTCTGCCTCCCCTTTTTGGATGTTGTCGTTTGCCGTAAAGCTGATGGCACATTATAAAGATAATGGCACATTAGGACATGCCGTATATCGGAAACCAACACACACAAATCTATATCTTCATGCCAGTAGCTGCCATCACCCTTCACAGATCATAGGTGTCCTTAAGACAGTGCATCGGGCGCACTGTATATCAGATAAAGACAATTTTCAAGAAGAGCTCACATACCTCAAGAGCACTTTGAAATCGAATGGATTTTCTCCGCAACAAATTCGTAGAGCATTCGATGCAAAACCTAAAATGCAGGTATGTGATGGAGAAGAAGATAGTAATTCATTCAAATCTAGTGCGTTTTTGCCCTATGTGGGTGCTCTTTCCTCGAAGATCGGCCGTATTCTTGAGAAACACTGAGTTAAGGTGATCTTCCGGCCCCCCACGAAGATTGCAGCTTTACTCGGCTCTGTGAAGGACAATTTACAGCTTCATAAAGCGGGTGTGTATCAGATTCCCTGCGGAAACTGTGAGAAGTAGTACACAGCTCAAACAACATGCATCGTTCATGAGAGGTGTGTGGAGCATCGAAGACACACATGCCTATTACAGGCAGACAAGTCAGCTGTGGCTGAACATTGTATTGATACAGAGCATTCCATGAACTACAGTGATGTGAAGATTTTAACATCCACCTCTTCTTTTTTGGGAGTCTGTCTTCAAGGAAGCTATAGAGATTAGATTAGCTAATAATTTAATAAACAGAGATAATGGTTTTAATTTGGACAAGGCATGGAATCCGGCTCTTGGGGTAATTAAACTGCAGAGAAGTCGTCATGGTGTCACCGCCACCGATCATACATCTATAAGTGAATCGAATGTCTTACGCCTTCGCCACAGGCGGCGCATCTGTAAGCGTATTCCTCTGCCACCGACCAGCATCTGTGACCCGCATGCGCAGTACCGCCGTGGTGGATGGAGCATATAAGGCCGGGCTTGGCATCTTGTCGTCAGTCTTGTGGCCGGACTATACGCGGCCGAAATATCGGTGGAGGAAATCTTATTTGTGCGGCTGCATGCCCGAAATTTAATGGACTATTCATTACGCCGCGAGAAGTTGAAAATGCACATCGAGTGCATCAGTGTTCAGAGTGCAATGGGAATTCCACTGTTAAGCACAGAGGAAAGAGCTGATGGGTCGAAAGGGTACATCCAAGGCCTCTAAAGACCTGCCGGCCGGAGTGGCCGAGAGGTTCTAGGCGCTATAGTCTGGAACCGCGCGACCGGTTTAAGTAGTTCTAAGTTCTAGGAGACTGATGACCTTAGGAGGTAAGTCCCATAGTGCTCAGAGCCACTTGAACCAATCTAAAGACCTGGCAGTGCAGTTTATCTGCCAGTGGCTTTCGGCGGCAAGGCACGCCACACGGAAAGCAGCTCCCGTGACGTGTCTGATATCAGCACATGAGAAAACTGAGTTTTCATATTTTCTCGCTGTAAAATATCCTGTATTAATAGGTTCCACAACGAAACATTGTCTCGAAATTTGGTAGAAAATCCGAAGAAATTCTGGTCGTATGTAAAGTACACAAGCGGCAAGACGCAGTCAATACCTTCGCTGCGCAGTGCCGATGGTACTGTTACCGACGACTGTGCCGCTAAAGCGGAGTTATTGAACACAGTTTTCCGAAATTCCTTCACCAGGGAAGACAAATGGAATATTCCAGAATTTGATACACGAACAGCTGCTAGCATCTTAGAAGTAGATACCTTAGGGGTTGCGAAGCAACTCAAATCGCTTGATACGGGCAAGTCTTCAGGTCCAGATTGTATACCGATTAGGTTCCTTTCAGATTACGCTGATACAATAGCTCCCTACTTAGCAATCATATACAACCGCTCGCTCACCGATAGATCTGTACCTACAGATTGGAAAATTGCGCAGGTCGCACCAGTGTTTAAGAAGGGTAGTAGGAGTAATCCATCGAACTACAGACCTATATCATTGGCGTCGGTTTGCAGTAGAGTTTTGGAGCATATACTGTATTCAAACATTATGAATCACCTCGAAGGGAACGATCTATTGATACGTAATCAGCATGGTTTCAGAAAACATCGTTCTTGTGCAATGCAGCTAGCTCTTTATTCACACGAAGTAATGGCCACTATCGACAGGAGATCTCAAGTTGATTCCGTATTTCTAGATTTCCGGAAAGCTTTTGACACCGTTCCTCACAAGCGACTTCTAATCGAGCTGAGGGCCTATGAGGTATCGTCTCAGTTGTGCGACTGGATTCGTGATTTCCTGTCAGGTAGGTCGCAATTCGCAGTAACAGACGGCAAATCATCGAGTAAAACTGAAGTGATATCAGGTGTTCCCCAGGGAAGCGTCCTGGGACCTCTGCCGTTTCTGATCTATATAAATGACCTGGGTGACAATTTGAGCAGTTCTCTTAGGTTGTTCGCAGATGATGCTGTAATTTACCGTCTAGTAAGGTCATCCGAAGACCAGTATCAGTTGCAAAGCGATTTAGAAAAGATTGCTGTATGGTGTGGCATGTGGCAGTTGACGCTAAATAACGAAAAGTGTGAGGTGATCCACATGAGTTCCAAAAGAAATCCGTTGGAATTCGATTACTCGATAAATAGTACAATTCTCAAGGCTGTCAATTCAACTAAGTACCTGAGTGTAAAAATTACGAACAACTTCAGTTGGAAAGACCACATAGGTAATATTGTGGGAAAGGTGAGCCAAAGGTTGCGTTTCATTGGCAGGACACTTAGAAGATGCAACAAGTCCACTAAAGAGACAGCTTACACTACACTCGTTCGTCCTCTGTTAGAATATTGCTGCGCGGTGTGGGATCCTTACCAGGTGGGACTGACGGAGGACATCGAAAGGGTGCAAAAAAGGGCAACTCGTTTTGTATTATCAAGTAATAGGGGAGAGAGTGTGGCAGATATGATACGCGAGTTGGGATAGAAGTCATTAAAGCAAAGACGTTTTTCGTCACGGCGAGATCTATTTACGAAATTTCAGTCAACAACTTTCTCTTCCGAATGCGAAAATATTTTGTTGAGCCCAACCTACATAGGCAGGAATGAACATCAAAATAAAATAAGAGAAATCAGAGCTCGAACAGAAAGGTTTAGGTGTTCGTTTTTCCGCGCGGTGTTCGGCAGTGGAATGGTAGGGAGATAGTATGATTGTGGTTCGATGAACCCTCTGCCAAGCACTTAAATGTGAATTGCAGAGTAGTCATGTAGATGTAGATGTAGATGTAGACGTAGAAGCAAAGCTTTATCAACTCCTGCAGTTAGTTTGGCAGTAGAAGTTCACATTTTCCTTTAAAAAATTGTAAATGATTCATTGAGGATTTACTGTGGAATACTTCTCATTCAAGTGACCCGCCAGGTTAGCCGAGAGTGCTAATGCTCTGCTTACTTGCCCGGATCGAATCCACCCGACGGATTACCAACGAGGGCTGGTGTGCCGCCCACCCTGGATGTGGTTTTTAGGCGGTTTTCCACATCCTACTAGGTAAATACTGGGCTGGTCCCCACGTCCCGCCTCACTTAGACGACTCACAGACATCTGAACATGTAAACACAATTTCATGGCTTACACTTGACACAGACAGCTGGGGTACACTAATTCCGTCCCAGGGGGTACGAGGTGGCAACTGGACGGGCATCCGGCCACCCTCTGACAGTTGTTGTTGTTGTTGTGGTCTTCAGTCCTGAGACTGGTTTGATGCAGCTCTCCATGCTACTCTATCCTGTGCAAGCTTCTTCATCTCCCAGTATCTACTGCAACCTACATCCTTCTGAATCTGCTTAGTGTATTCATCTCTTGGTCTCCCTCTACGATTTTTACCCTCCACACTGCCCTCCAATGCTAAATTTGTGATCCCTTGATGCCTCAAAACATGTCCTACCAACCGATCCCTTAATCTAGTCAAGTTGTGCCACAAACTTCTCTTCTCCCCAATCCTATTCAATACCTCCTCATTAGTTACGTGATCTACGCACCTTATCATCAGCATTCTTCTGTAGCACCACATTTCGAAAGCTTCTATTCTCTTCTTGTCCAAACTAGTTATCGTCCATGTTTCACTTACATACATGGCTACACTCCATACAAATACTTTCAGAAACGACTTCCTGACACTTAAATCTACACTCGATGTTAACAAATTCCTCTTCTTGAGAAACGCTTTCCTTGCCATTGCCAGTCTACATTTTATATCCTCTCTACTTCGACCATCATCGGTTATTTTACTCCCTAAATAGCAAAACTCATTTACTACTTTAAGCGTTTCATTTCCTAATCTAATTCCCACAGCATCACCTGACTTAATTCGACTACATTCCATTATCCTCGTTTTGCTTTTGTTGATGTTCATCTTATATCCTCCTTTCAAGACACTGTCCATTCCGTTCAACTGCTCTTCCAAGTCCTTTGCTGTCTCTGACAGAATTACAATGTCATCGGCGAACCTCAAAGTTTTTACTTCTTCTCCATGAACTTTAATACCTACTCCAAATTTTTCTTTTGTTTCCTTTACTGCTTGCTCAATATACAGATTGAATAACATCGGGGAGAGGCTACAACCCTGTCTTACTCCTTTCCCAACCACTGCTTCCCTTTCATGCCCCTCGACTCTTATAACTGCCATCTGGTTTCTGTACAAACTGTAAATAGCCTTTCGCTCCCTGTATTTTACCCCTGCCACCTACAGAATTTGAAAGAGAGTATTCCAGTTAACATTGTCAAAAGCTTCCTCTAAGTCTACAAATGCTAGAAATGTAGGTTTGCCTTTTCTTAATCTTTCTTCTAAGATAAGTCGTAAGGTCAGTATTGCCTCACGTGTTCCAACATTTCTACGGAATCCAAACTGATCTTCCCCGAGGTCGGCTTCTACCAGTTTTTCCATTCGTCTGTAAAGAATTCGCGTTAGTATTTTGCAGCTGTGACTTATTAAACTGATAGTTCGGTAATTTTCACATCTGTCAACACCTGCTTTCTTTGGGATTGGAATTATTATATTCTTCTTGAAGTCTGAGGGTATTTCGCCTGTCTCATACATCGTGCTCACCAGATGGTAGAGTTTTTTCATGACTGGCTCTCCCGAGGCCATCAGTAGTTCAAATGGAATGTTGTCTACTCCCGGGGCCTTGTTTCGACTCAGGTCTTTCAGTGCTCTGTCAAACTCTTCACGCAGTATCTTATCTCCCATTTCGTCTTCATCTACATCCTCTTCCATTTCCATAATATTGTCCTCAAGTACATCGCCCTTGTATAAACCCTCTATATACTCCTTCCACCTTTCTACCTTCCCTTCTCTGCTTAGAACTGGGTTGCCATCTGAGCTCTTGATATTCATACAAGTGGTTCTCTTCTCTCCAAAGGTCTCTTTAATTTCCTGTAGGCAGTATCTATCTTACCCCTCGTGAGACAAGCCTCTACATCCTTACATTTGTCCTCTAGCCATCCCTGCTTAGCCATTTTGCACTTCCTGTCGATATCATTTTTGAGACGTTTGTATTTCTTTTTGCCTGCTTCATTTACTGCATTTTTATATTTTCTCCTTTCATCAATTAAATTCAATATTTCTTCTGTTACCCAAGGATTTCTATTAGCCCTCGTCTTTTTACCTACTTGATCCTCTGCTGCCTTCACTACTTCATCCCTCAGAGCTACCCATTCTTCTTCTACCGTATTTCTTTCCCCCATTCCTGTCAATTGTTCCCTTATGCTCTCCCTGAAACTCTCTACAACCTCTGGTTCTTTCAGTTTATCCAGGTCCCACCTCCTTAAATTCCCACCTTTTTGCAGTTTCTTCAGTTTCAATCTGCAGTTCATAACCAATAGATTGTGGTCAGAATCCACATCTGCCCCAAAAAATGTCTTACAATTTAAAACCTGGTTCCTAAATCTCTGTCTTACCATTATATAATCTATCTGATACCTTTTAGTATCTCCAGGATTCTTCCAGGTATACAACCTTCTTTTATGATTCTTGAACCAAGTGTTGGCTATGATTAAGTTATGCTCTGTGCAAAATTCTACAAGGCGGCTTCCTCTTTCATTCCTTCCCCCCAATCCATATTCACCTACTATGTTTCCTTCTCTCCCTTTTCCTACTGACGAATTCCAGTCACCCATGACTATTAAATTTTCGTCTCCCTTCAATACCTGAATAATTTCTTTTATCTCGTCATACATTTCATCTATTTCTTCATCATCTGCAGAGGTAGTTGGCATATAAACTTGTACTACTGTAGTAGGCATGGGCTTTGTGTCTATCTTGGCCACAATAATGCGTTCACTATGCTGTTTGTAGTAGCTAACCCGCACTCCTACTTTTTTTATTCATTATTAAACCTACTCCTGCATTACCCCTATTTGATTTTGTATTTATAACCCTATAATCACCTGACCAAAAGTCTTGTTCCTCCTGCCACCGAATTTCACTAAGTCTAACTATATCTAACTTTAACCTATCCATTTCCCTTTTTAAATTTTCTAACCTACCTGCCCGATTAAGGGATCTGACATTCCACGCTCCGATCCGTAGAACGCCAGTTTTATTTCTCGTGATAACGACGTCCTCCTGAGTAGTCCCCGCCCGGAGATTCGAATGGGGGACTATTTTACCTCCGGAATATTTTACCCAAGAGGACGCCATCATCATTTAATCATACAGTAGAGCTGCATGTCCTCGGGAAAAATTACGGCTGTAGTTTCCCCTTGCTTTCAGCCGTTCGCAGTACCAGCACAGCAAGGCCGTTTTGGTTAATGTTACAAGGCCAGATCAGTCAATCATCCAGACTGTTGCCCCTGCAACTACTGAAAAAGCTGCTGCCCCTCTTCAGGAACCACATGTTTGTCTGGCCTCTCAACAGATACCCCTCCGTTGTGGTTGCACCTACGGTACGGCCATCTGTATCGCTGAGGCACGCAAGCCTCCCCACCAACGGCAAGGTCCATGGTTCATGGGGGGGGGGGGGGGGGCCTCTGACAGTAACAATGCCAAATCCATAGTAACAAGACTGACCCCACGTTGAAGTGGGACAAAGGCTGAAGAAAATGATGATGATGATGATGATGATGATGATGACTTCTCAGTCACGTCTGAGGAAACTAATTAGCACATAAAATTTATTTTTTTGTGTCTTATAGTTTCATGCTGTGTCTTGATAACGAAATGTCTATTTTTTTGATATTGGTCATAGTTATTGTGTTACTTATTTTCTAAGTATTGCTTATCATAAATTTTGAAAGGTCTGCAATGGGAGATGTGTTCGAAGGCTACTTCATGTTACACTCACTTTAGGTGATATATTGCTGAATGTAAAATATAGTTAACATAATGAAATTGTTTTTAAAGTTGGAATGAAATAGAAGTAAATCAGTTGTGCTTGATTGTGCTGAGCGCACAGACTGGCCACGCCATGGGCAGGTACCGTAGCCTGCGGCTCAGTCGAGAACAGTTCATTTAAATAAACACGCATTTTTCAAATTAGCGACTGTGAATTATTATTCTGGTTTCTGCATCTTTAAGACAAGGTTGATAAAAGTTTCTTTATGACACTTAAGAATCATCATTTATTTAACAAAGTTCTGTGAAACCTTCAGGTTAAATATTTCTCATTTTAACTACGTCTGAGATCTGGTCAGGGAAGCTGTTGGGAAGAATCTATCAAATAGATACTTGTACCCAATAACGCAAAATTAGCCACAGCACTTAAGTCCAGTAAGAAAATTAAAAATACTTTGAAGAGTGCAGTAGTTTATTTAACATTTATTCTGTTGTGAATGGTGCTTTCCACATACCTGGCAACTATAAACAAAAGCAGAACAGTCAGATTTACACTTCAGGTAGAACATTCTATCATTTTCAAGGCAGTAAAGCAAATTTGCATTAGAGTTGGCATGTTCTGCTCAACTACATAAGAAATTATCTGATCTGTAGCAACATTTATTAAGCTGAGTCTGTTGAAGCCACAGAGACATACACTCTAGTATCTCATAATATAATTAATTTCAGAGCAAGCTATGTCACATTTTTGGTGAAGAGCTGTTTTGTAGACTATTACAGTAGTGTGTCTGAATATATTGTCAAGTAGAAGAACGTGTACTTAGATGAATGACGAACACTAACTTCACTTAACCAAGGTTTATTCAGCACTTGCACATAAAAAAGCGTGGAGTGAACTGCCTCTGGTCAGAACACATAGAGTATATACACTCCTGGAAATTGAAATAAGAACACCGTGAATTCATTGTCCCAGGAAGGGGAAACTTTATTGACACATTCCTGGGGTCAGATACATCACATGATCACACTGACAGAACCACAGGCACATAGACACAGGCAACAGAGCATGCACAATGTCGGCACTAGTACAGTGTATATCCACCTTTCGCAGCAATGCAGGCTGCTATTCTCCCATGGAGACGATCGTAGAGATGCTGGATGTAGTCCTGTGGAACGGCTTGCCATGCCATTTCCACCTGGCGCCTCAGTTGGACCAGCGTTCGTGCTGGACGTGCAGACCGCGTGAGACGACGCTTCATCCAGTCCCAAACATGCTCAATGGGGGACAGATCCGGAGATCTTGCTGGCCAGGGTAGTTGACTTACACCTTCTAGAGCACGTTGGGTGGCACGGGATACATGCGGACGTGCATTGTCCTGTTGGAACAGCAAGTTCCCTTGCCGGTCTAGGAATGGTAGAACGATGGGTTCGATGACGGTTCGGATGTACCGTGCACTATTCAGTGTCCCCTCGACGATCACCAGTGGTGTACGGCCAGTGTAGGAGATCGCTCCCCACACCACGATGCCGGGTGTTGGCCCTGTGTGCCTCGGTCGTATGCAGTCCTGATTGTGGCGCTCACCTGCACGGCGCCAAACACGCATACGACCATCATTGGCACCAAGGCAGAAGCGACTCTCATCGCTGAAGACGACACGTCTCCATTCGTCCCTCCATTCACGCCTGTCGCGACACCACTGGAGGCGGGCTGCACGATGTTGGGGCGTGAGCGGAAGACGGCCTAACGGTGTGCGGGACCGTAGCCCACCTTCATGGAGACGGTTGCGAATGGTTCTCACCGATACCCCAGGAGCAACAGTGTCCCTAATTTGCTGGGAAGTGGCGGTGCGGTCCCCTACGGCACTGCGTAGGATCCTACGGTCTCGGCGTGCATCCGTGCGTCGCTGCGGTCCGGTCCCAGGTCGACGGGCACGTGCACCTTCCGCCGACCACTGGCAACAACATCGATGTACTGTGGAGACCTCACGCCCCACGTGTTGAGCAATTCGGCGGTACGTCCACCCGGCCTCCCGCATGCCCACTATACGCCCTCGCTCAAAGTCCGTCAACTGCACATACAGTTCACGTCCACGCTGTCGCGGCATGCTACCAGTGTTAAAGACTGCGATGGAGCTCCGTATGCCACGGCAAACTGGCTGACACTGACGGCGGCGGTGCACAAATGCTGCGCAGCTAGCGCCATTCGACGGCCAACACCGCGGTTCCTGGTGTGTCCGCTGTGCCGTGCGTGTGATCATTGCTTGTACATCCCTCTGGCAGTGTCCGGAGCAAGTATGGTGGGTCTGACACACCGGTGTCAATGTGTTCTTTTTTCCATTTCCAGGAGTGTATATACAGTCACAAAACATTCCAGAACAGTAATTCTTGACGTTTGTGGATACTTCTAGAATGTACTCGAAACGAATATAGAAATTAAAATGGTACAGTCCAGGTGAGTTTTGAACTCACGACCTCCATCCAACAGTTTAGTATCACAACCACTACACCACAGTACTACTGAGCAGCTTGGGCAACATTGCTCCCTCCTTAGGCGAACAGCATCTTGGTGTTACGTCGTCCTAGTCCAGGAACGAGTCATCGGTCCTACATACTCCGACTCCCGATGACTGACGTTCGCCCTGGCAGTGATCGCCTTAGAACTTCCTTTGCCGCTACGCTCTTCTTCACCTTTCCGCTTGTCGCCTGTTGCTGGACCTTCGAATTTACCCTGGGTTGCAGGATCCTTATAGGGCTTCATTAGAAGGACGTAGACTGTATCTCTGAACTTTCGTCGTCTTGTGTCGGGGTCGAAATCTTCAACTTCATGAGTAACATCAGGCAGCTGTCTTACAACCTTATAAGGTCCAAAGTAGCACCTGAGGAGCTTCTCAGAGAGACTAACTCTCCTAACAGTAATGAAGATCAAGATGAGTTCACAGGGTGGAGACTCGCGTCATACCTTCGAAGATCGTTTTCTTGAGGCTGCAGCATGCGGAATCGAGCTTCCTCAGCTCTGGTTAACACTTAGCCGGTGTAGACGTCGTCCACGTCATCAGGATGTAATGGAAACACAGTATCCATCGTCGTAGTCGCCTCACGCCCAGGCACCAGGAAAAATAGCGCAAATCCTGTGGTGTCTTGTTTGGCGTTGTTGTAGGCAAACGTCACGAAAGGTAGCACCTCATCCCAGTTGCTCTGTTCGACATTGACGAACACTACAAGGTCTTATTAAGGCGTTCAGTAAGCCCGTTGGTTTGCAGATGGTAGGCAGTCGTCATGTGCTGTGTAATGTTCCACAGACACTTTATCTCTGTCATAAGATTCGATTGAAAAACTTTCCCTCGATCTGTAATTAACGACCGTGGGGCACCGTGTTTTAAAACAATGTCTTCCACGATGAATTTGGCTACCTCGGATGCTTCGGCTGTTTTCACGGCTTTCGTAATGGCATGGCGTGTCATATACTCAGTGCAAACAATAATCCATCTATTGCCACTAGCAGACGTTGGAAATCGTCCGAGGAGGTCAGACTCAACACGCTGGAAAGGCGCTTCGGCTCGTGGGATTGGTACGAGTCGGCCAGGTGGTTCCTGAGGAACTGCCATTCTCCTCTGGTACTCTCAACACTGCGACACATAGTGACGGACACTCCTAAATAAACCTGGCCAGAAAAATCTCTCGCGGATTCTATCGTAAGTCTCAATAAATCCTAAATGTCCGGTCTCAGGTGTGTCACGGAATTTCTGTAGAACATCTAAGCGCATGTGTTTAGGAATCACTCTTTCCAAGCGGATCAAAGTTTTCTTGCAAAGTAATCCATTAACTACCTTAAATTGTCCTTGCACATCCTCTGACCGATTTAAGGCAAGCATAATTTGAGATATCTTGGCGTCCTTCCTCTGCTCAGCACAGAGATCCTGGAGTGCAGAGAGACAGTCACTATCTTCATCAAAATCTTGATGGTCTAGCACAGGGTTTCTTGAGAGACAGTCGGCATCTTCGTGTTTTCTTCCACTTTTGTACACTATGGTAATTTCATAGTCTTGAAGACATACAGCCCACCTGGCGAGTCGTCCTGTTGGACCCTTAAGACCTGTCAACCAACAAAATGAATGATGGTCTGTAACAACTGTGAACGGCCTTCCATAGAGATACTGTCGAAATTTGCACATGGGCCACATCACAGTAAGACATTCTCTTTCTGTAGTTGAGTAGTTTCCCTCGGCTTTTGTAAGTGTCCTAGAAGCATAAGCATTAACCTTCTCTTTTCCATCCGAAATTTGCACAAGAACAGCACCAAGCCCATACCCACTGGCATCCGTGTGAAGTTCTGTAGGTGCTCTCTCATCATACAGACCAAGTACAGAGTCAGTCGTCAGAGCTTTCCGCAGCACATCGAAAGAATCTTGTTGAGCACCACCCCATATAAATTTAGCATCAGCTTTTAACAACTCTGGGAGTGCCCTGGCTTTGATACAAAAGTCTTATCAAAGACGGTAATAAGAACATAATCCGAGGAAGCTTCTCACATCTCTAATACTTTTAGGAATAGGAAATTCCGTTATAGAACTCACCTTTTCTGGGTCTGGTTGCACACCTTAGTTTGACACAAGGTGTCCACGTATTTTGATTTCTTTTGCTCCAAAGAAACACTTTCTTGGATTAAGTTTCAGTCCGCCTTGTTGGAGACATTTAAGAACGGCCCTCAGTCTTTTTATACGTTCATCAAATGTCTCTGAGAACACTATAATGTCATCCACTTCAGGTGATATAGAAGATTATCCATCATCCCTTCAAAAGTTGCTGGTGCATTACACAAACCTTAAACACACACCGGCCCTCAGGGGTGATGAATGCAGTGTTCTCGCCATCAGCCTCACTTACTTCAATTTGCCAGTATCCCGAGTACACGTCCATGGTTGAGAAAAACTTAGCCACCTTCATTCAATCTAGTGTATCGTCAACTCGTGGAAGAGGGTATACATTCTTTTTAGTTATCTTATTAAGCTTCCTATAATCAACACAACAACGCCAGTTGCCATCCTTCTTCATGACGAGGACCACTGGTGACGACCATGGGCTCTGCGAAGGCTGAATGATGTTTTCTTCATCATTTTCTCTACCTCGTCACGAATTATTCAACGTTCCGTTGCTGACACAAGGTATGCTCTCTGGCTTATTGGTTGATGGTCTCCAGTGCTAATCTGGTGCTTCACCGTCGATTTGTCTAATTTGCTCTTCACCTGTGGATTGAAGAATTCAGAGAATTCTTGAAGAATGGCAAGTAGCTTCTTCTGTTGTTCCTTAGTGAGATCTGGTGATAGTCGAGCTAGAAGATCTTGTCTCGTTGTGGTAGCACTAATTTCGCCCACAGACTCGGCATGGGAGGTTTCTATGATGCTCAGCTGTTCTTCAATTAACGGCTCAGCGTTTGCTATGCACATGCGTCTCGGAAGGATCTCTGGTTCTCGGCGACAGTTAACTATCCACAGTTCACCAAATCCGTCCTTAAACGAGACGACAGACGCTGGGATGACCAAGTCATTCTTCAGTGGTATGCTTCTCTTACATTCCACTACAAGATCCATGGGTTGATGTATAGCATGACACGTGACAATTACCTTTCTAGCGCTGACTGCAGGAATGATCACTTCATCCAGCACACATAGTCTCCACACACACGGATGCGCATCTTCCTGTCCACAGTATCTCATCTCGTCTAGCATAATCTTAGTGCAACCACAATCTATAATTGGCTGAGAAGCTCCCAAAAGTCCCATCTGAGAATGACATCATGACTACACTCTTGTAAGTGTATGGCCACTTATACCCACACGAATGGTACATATTCCTGTAGGTTTTATATGTTTCCCATTAGTCACCTTCAGCAGAGATGTTTTGTTGACGAATACGGTTTTCTGCAACTGGCGACAGTACTTCTCCAAAATGACTGAATATGATGCTCCAGAGTCCACAAGAGCTTGAACTGGTCGGTCATCCATAAGGATATCGACAAAGTTTCCTATCATTTTTGTAGTGATTGACAGTGGAGGATTTTTCTCTTCGGCGGCCTCACCTCCAAGGAAGGTCGCACCCTTTAGTTTTCCAGGTTGCGGCGGCAAGGTGATCGGCTGGAGCTTCTAAACGGCGATGGAGACCTTGATCGGCGTGTTGGGGAGCATCATCTCCAGCAGTTAGCTTGCGGTGATGGTGACCTACTTCGTCCTGCACCCACATCTTCTTGTTCGTCATCCCGGAGTTGGGTCGGCTAAGATCGGTCTGCTGTCTTCTGGGGCGGGCATCATCAAATATCCACCGCCTTTCTCGACAATAGCGCACCACATGTTCCAGTCGCCCGCAGTGGAAACATACTGGTTGGTTATCGTGGGTCCTCCAGAAGGCAGTCTTCCTTAGTGCCCAAACAGGTTCTTCATGCAGCATTGTAGGAACGTAAGTCCGCCTGGGTCTCGACTTTTTCACCGTTTTAAAGGGAAATGAAGACTTCCTCCATTATGACCTCTTGAAGCGTCTCGGGTTTTTGCTCGCCGTGCAATCCAAGTGCCATCTGAACTTCCTCTCTCACTATCTGACGAAGAACACTTGTGAAATCAGTTGCTTCCTCCATCACAGACATCGATACGACATTTGGAAGCTGTTCAGACTTCTTTTTTGATGCTTTGTCTCGATATACTGGCACCTTTTTATGAAGTCGTCTGCTGTCGAAACCCCCTTCAGGAGTAGGGCTTGATACATGTCCTCAGCAACACCCTACATGAGATGTGCAACCTTATCTTCCTCCTCCATTCTAGGATCCATTATTTTACACAGCTCCAAGACGTCTTGAATGTAGGATGTTGTTGTTTCTACTGGACGCTGTGCCCTACAATTTAATTTATCGTCAGCCTTGCATTTCTGTCGTTGTGTGTCGTCGAAATACTTGTGCAGTTCCGCCTGGAATACTTCCCAGCTTGTGAACTTCTCCTCGTTGTTCTCATACCATTGCTTGGAAGTGCCCTCCAAGTAGAAAAATACATTAGCCAAACACAAAGTGTCATCCCATTTGTTAAATTTGGCAATATGCCCATATAGTTCATATACCTTCAGTCACTTATTTGGATCTTGGCGATCACCACCAGAGAACCTGGAATGATGTCTCATGTGGTGGCACACAGTCGCTGTTGTTGTAATGTCTTCTTCTTCTGCCTCTGGTAGATTGCGATCTGCTGAATATGGCTTGAACTTGGGTTTCCCGCCACGTAAACGGTGGCTCTGTTGTGGCCTGATGGGAAACACTGTGTTGTTGATAATGTGCACTGTCACAAGTTACAATACCCAGTGTCTCCACCAGAATAATGTCACGTGGAAGAAGGTGTACTTAGATGAATGACGAACACTAACTTCACTTACCCAAGGTTTATTCAGCACTTGCACATACAAGAGCGTGGAGCGAACTGCCTCCAGCCACAACAAGTACAGTATATATACAGCTACAGAACATCCCAGTACAGTGATTCTTGACATTTGTGGATACTTCTAGAATGTACTCGAACCAAATATAGAAATTAAAATGGTACAGTCCAGGTGAATTTTGAACTCATAACCCTCCATTCAACAGTTTAGTATCATAACCTCTAAACCATGGTACTACTCAGCTCCCTCTGCAACAATATGAATAGATTTATTTATTTATTTATTTATTTATTTATTTTATCCATCTTTCAGCACTAACGTGCAATCGATGTCGTCAGAAGAGTTACAGCTATTTGTACATTTAAAGGAAAGAGGACCAAGCGAAATCTCTGCAAAACTACATCCAAGATTTAACGTCTCTCTATTTTGTGGTATCTGTACACAATTCTACATCTATACTCTGCAAACCATTTTGAAGTACATGGCTGTGGATATGTCCTATTGTACCAGTTGTAAGGGCTTTTCCATTCCATTCACATATGGAGCATGGGAAGAATATCTGTTTAAATGCTTCTGTGTATGTTGTAATTGGTCTGACCTTGCCCTCATGATCTCAATGGGTTTGATACATAGGGACTTGTGGTATATTCCTAGAGTCATTATTTAAAGCTGATTCTTGAAAGTCTGTACGTAGGTTTTCACAAGATCTATCTTCAAGTTCAGTTTGACCAGCATCTCTGTTGACATTCACCCAAGTGTCAGACAAAGCTGTGACCATTCGTGCTGCCATTCTCTGTATACATCAATATCTCCTGTAAGTCCTGCTTGGTATGGATCCCACTCTCACTTGAGCAATATTCTAGGATGGGTGATATGAGTGATTTGTGAACAATCTACTCTGTAAACTGATACCAATTACAACTGTGACTCATTGCTACTGCAGTCACAGCATACTGCATTTTTTTCGTATTGTGGAGGGAACAATTTTACATTTCTGAACAATTAACCCCACACCTACTACAGTAGTACAAGTTTATATGCCAACTAGCTCTGCAGATGACGAAGAAATTGAAGAAATGTATGATGAAATAAAAGAAATTATTCAGACAGTGAAGGGAGACGAAAATTTGATAGTCATTGGTGACTGGAATTCGAGTGTAGGAAAAGGGAGAGAAGGAAACGTAGTAGGTGAATATGGATTGGGGCTAAGAAATGAAAGAGGAAGCCGCCTGGTAGAATTTTGCACAGAGCACAACTTAATCATAGCTAACACTTGGTTTAAGAATCATGATAGAAGGTTGTATGCATGGAAGAACCCTGGAGACACTAAAAGGTATCAGATAGATTATATAATGGTAAGACAGAGATTTAGGAACCAGGTTTTAAATTGTAAGACATTTCCAGGGGTAGATGTGGACTCTGACCACAATCTATTGGTTATGACCTGTAGATTGAAACTGAAGAAACTGCAAAAAGGTGGGAATTTAAGGAGATGGGACCTGGATAAACTGAAAGAACCAGAGGTTGTACAGAGTTTCAGGGAGAGAATAAGGGAACAATTGACAGGAATGGGGGAAAGAAATACAGTAGACGAAGAATGGGTAGCTTTGAGGGATGAAGTAGTGAAGGCAGCAGAGGATCAAGAAGGTAAAAAGACGAGGGCTAGTAGAAATCCTTGGGTAACAGAAGAAATATTGAATTTAATTGATGAAAGAAGAAAATATAAAAATGCAGTAAATGAAGCAGGCAAAAAGGAATACAAAAGCCTCAAAAATGAGATCGACAGGAAGTGCAAAATGGCTAAGCACGGATGGCTAGAGGACAAATGTAAGGATGTAGAGGCGTATCTCACTAGGGGTAAGATCGATACTGCTTACAGGAAAATCAAAGAGACTTTTGGAGATAAGAGAACCACTTGTATGAACATCAAGAGCTCAGAAGGAAACCCAGTTCTAAGCAAAGAAGGGAAAGCAGAAAGGTGGAAAGAGTATATAGAGGGTCTATACAAGGGCGATGCACTTGAGGACAATATTATGGAAATGGAAGAGGATGTAGATGAAGATGAAATGGGAGATACGATACTGCGTGAAGAGTTTGACAGAGCACTGAAAGCCCTGAGTCGAAACAAGGCCCCCGGAGTAGACAACATTCCATTGGAACTACTGACGGCCTTGGGAGAGCCAGTCATGACAAAACTCTACCATCTGGTGAGCAAGATGTATGAAACAGGCGAAATACCCTCAGACTTCAAGAAGAATATAATAATTCCAATCCCAAAGAAAGCAGGTGTTGACAGATGTGAAAATTACCGAACAATCAGTTTAATAAGCCACAGCTGCAAAATACAAACACGAATTCTTTACAGACGAATGGAAAAACTAGTAGAAGCTGACCTCGGGGAAGATCAGTTTGGATTCCGTAGAAATACTGGAACACATGAGGCAATACTGACCTTACGACTTGTCTTAGAAGAAAGATTAAGGAAAGGCAAACCTACGTTTCTAGCATTTGTAGACTTAGAGAAAGCTTTGACAATGTTGACTGGAATACTCTCTTTCAAATTCTAAAGGTGGCAGGGGTAAAATACAGGGAGCGAAAGGCTATTTACAATTTGTACAGAAACCAGATGGCAGTTATAAGAGTCGAGGGACATGAAAGGGAAGCAATGGTTGGGAAGGGAGTAAGATAGGGTTGTAGCCTCTCCCCGATGTTATTCAATCTGTATATTGAGGAAGCAGTAAAGGAAACACAAGAAAAATTTGGAGTAGGTATTAAAATTCATGGAGAAGAAATAAAAACTTTGAGGTTCGCCGATGACATTGTAATTCTGTCAGAGACAGCAAAGGACTTGGAAGAGCAGTTGAACGGAATGGACAGTGTCTTGAAGGGAGGATATAAGATGAACATCAACAAAAACAAAACGAGAATAATGGAATGTAGCGAATTAAGTCGAGTGATGTTGAGGGTATTAGATTAGGAAATGAGACACTTAAAGTAGTAAAGGAGTTTTTCTATTTGGGGAGCAAAATAACTGATGATGGTCGAAGTAGAGAGGATATAAAATGTAGACTGGTAATGGCAAGGAAAGCGTTTCTGAAGAAGAGAAATTTGTTAACATCGAGTATAGATTTAAGTGTCAGGAAGTCATTTCTGAAAGTATTTGTATGGAGTGTAGCCATGTATGGAAGTGAAACATGGACGGTAAATAGTTTGGACAAGAAGAGAATAGAAGCTTTCGAAATGTGGTGCTACAGAAGAATGCTGAAGATTGGATGGGTAGATCACATAACTAATGAGGAAGTATTGAATAGGATTGGGGAGAAGAGAAGATTGTGGCACAACTTGACCAGAAGAAGGGATCAGTTGGTAGGACATGTTCTGAGGCATCAAGGGATCACCAATTTAGTATTGGAGGGCAGCGTGGAGGATAAAAATCGTAGGGGGAGACCCAGAGATGAATACACTAATCAGATTCAGAAGGATGTAGGTTGCAGTAGGTACTGGGAGATGAAGAAGCTTGCACAGGATAGAGTAGCATGGAGAGCTGCATCAAACCAGTCTCAGGACTGAAGACCACAACAACAACAACAACAACAATTTAAGTAAGTTAGCAGTCTGTGCACCACACTGAACTCTTAGAAGTATCTGAATGAATATCTGTGCAACTTCTTTCAGACATTACTTTGCTATAGATAACTGCATTATCTGTGAGAATCTGAGGTTGCTATTAAAATACACAACATGGACAGCAAGGGTCTCAACACATTTCCCTACAGTATCTGTGACTCCATCTAAGATAACTTAGTGCATCCTCCCAAACAAAAAAAGATTAGCCCAGCCACAAATTTCTTTTGATTATCCCCCCCCCCCTACATTTGTAATCTTGATCATAATTGTACGTGTGGTACTAGTCAAATGCTATTTAGAAATTGAGAAATAATACGTCTACCTGACTGCATCTATTCATGCCTTTCAGTATGTCGTGTGAGAAAAGTGAGGGATGGGTTTCACATGACATGATTGATGTTTTCGAAATCCATGCTGGCTGGCATGGAGCTAACCATTCTCGGTGAGGTACCTCATTATGTTTGAGCTCAGAATATGTCCTAAGATTCTGCAACAAAGGATTTGAAGGATACTGGATGGTAGTTTTGAGGACACTTCTGCTACAAATCTTGTATGTAGGTGAAATCTAGTCTTTCTTCCAAGTTTTTTGTTCACGGTATTATGATAGAGTACAGTTAACACAGGACTAACTGAGCTGCAAATTAGGTGTAGAATCTGGTAGGGATTCCATTGGGCTCTGGGCTTTGTTCAGTGAGTAAGTAAACTCTTTACTACTGCAAATGTTAAGGGGAGACGGTGGCAGTCTTGCACTGATATTTTTGTAAATCTGTATCTTTGCTATTTTTGTTCAATCTCATTGAAATTTTGCACACTTATGTATGGAGATCTAACATGATTTTTTTTAAAAAATAGAGTTTTTAAAAACAGTAATGCAGTGAGATAATTTTGATTTTTTTATTGCATTACTATTTTAAGGTACACTTTTTCATAATTTTGAGGCAAATTTGGCAAATTTTTTTAATGGTAAAATAATCTACACTAATAGGTGTACAATTAAGTGCAGTAACGTTTTGGTAAATTAATGCTATTACTTTCTGTGATATTTTGGATTCGAACATTTTTTACAGGCAAACTTTTCAATATATTATCAACCACAAAACTGTGTATAATATCTCGATTAAAATTTTGTTCCACTTAAATATTACTTCAAAGTAAAAGAATAGGTGTGCCAAATTTCATTGCTATCCTTCCAGTAGTTTCTGATATATGTGTTCCTGAAAGCAGAAAACCTTAAATTGCAGAAAAATCATTATAAAGTTTGGATGAAATGTAAAAAAAAAGTCTAACATACCTTAGCTAAAACTGTCCATATCCATATTCCATTTCTTCTTCATCATCCTCTACAGCTCTCTTAGCTTTTCTGCTCCTTTGCCTAGCAGTTTTTTGTATGTCCTGGTCTGAACTCTCCGCCTTCGCGATTCTTTGCTTATCGATGATCTGCAGCATCTGCTCAGTGAAGACTCCAGGAGTAAAGCCCAACTTGCTGAGGATGTGAAGTCTTGCCACATTCTCATCGTTAAACACTACTGCAGCTTCCAAAGCAGAAATCTTCACCATCAAATTGGAAACAAACATAGTCTTTGGACATCTTTTCCAAATAAGAGCATTGAAACTTTCATTTGGGTTCTGTGTTTTCCCATGCAGACATTTTTCTAGCAGTTCTGGTGAAGCCAGTGCTCTAAAAGTTGGTTTAATGGCCATTGAAACCTCATAAGGACGGTTATTTTTATGGGTATAAGCTTCCCCACTTTCCTTACATTTCAAAAATTTGCACCATTCATTAGAACACAGGCCATGTTGAGATGTAGTGTTTGTCAACAAGAAATGAAACCAAATGGCTCATACTACTTTCCTCATACTGTCCAAGCTTGTGAGGTTATTTTATTTTGCTTATTTTTTTCATAGTTCCACACAACTTCTTCCTGTTTTCTCGATTGATCTGTGTTCAGTTTTTCAAAGGCCTATCCAATGTGCCAACTTATAACTAAATCTGAGGGGGGTGTGATAGGGAGGTTCCCTTGTGAGAGCATACAAAGAGAATCGAAGAACAAGACTGAAGCGGTTTGGATTAAAAAGGGTGTGAGACAGGAAGGAAGCAATGGCTTTCGAATGGGATTAAAATTAGATAAGATTCACTGATGACATTGGACATTTATATCCACAGCGAAAGAGGAGAACAATTAAGGGACATTCTGAGTGGAATAGATATTTTAATGAGAATGCAATATGGATTGAGAGTAAATCCATGAAAGGCAACATTAATGAGAAGTGTCAAAAATGATAATAGCAATAAACTTAACAATGGAAAGTGGGAATGTGAATTAGACAAAGGTAAGGAATTCTCCCACTTTGGAAGCAAAATAAGACATGACAGATGAAACAAGCAGGACATACAAAGCCAACTAGCACAATCAAAGAGGGTACTCTTGGCAATGAGAAGTCAGCTAGTATCAAGTATCGGTCTCAGTCTGAGGAAGAAACTTCTGAGAATGTACTGCATATTTGGAGCACAACATTGTACAATGTTGAATCATGCATTGGTGGAAAACTGGAAAAGAAGAGAATCAAATTGTTTGAGATATGGTGCTGTAGAAGGATGTTGAAAATTAGGTGGACTGATAAGATAAGAAAGAGTAGATTCTTTGCAAAATTGGCAAAGAAAAGAGCATACAGAAAACACTGACAAGGCGAAGAGACAGGATGACAGTACATGTGTTAAAATTTCAGGGAACAACTTCCATGGTATTAGAGGGAGCTGTAGAGAGTAAAAAACTGTAGGGAAAGACAGACATTAGAATGCATCCAACAAGTTATTGCGGACTCAGGGTGCAAGTGCTACCCTGAGAAGGATAGGTTGGCACAAGAGAGGAATTCGTGGCGGACTGCATTAAAACAGTCAGCGGACTGATGATTAAAAAAATTGACGTGTTAGTGTTGCACACATTCTTTTTGCAGCAATTACTTCAACTGCTGACGTGTAATGGTCAGTAATCCTCTTATGTGTACTCCCGCTGCTCGGAGTAGCACACAGAGCCTGCTGACCTTGTGGTGGTTGTGGTGATTCTTGAGGTTGAAAATTAAGCATATTGGCTGCAATATGCCTACATCAGTACTGTAGCTTCTATGGACTCACAGAAGAATGAATCTTGTGATGACTTCTGCATCAAACTGCTCAAAGGAAACTATATTCGATCAAAGGGCTCAATACACACATGTACATTGTAAAACACAATAAAATTCATTGGAGCACAAAATGCAGTGCTTAGTATCACAACAAAACAGTTGAATATATTGAATGTAAAAAAGCAGCTTCTACATCAGGAGTAGCTTTCATTACAATTTCTGTAATTTCAATCATAGTTCTTTCTGTTACCAAATTTGAATTCTACATGCTACACATATAAGGCCTACAAAATTCAGTTTTTGTATTAAGTTAATACTTAACAGTACATATCACATGATTGTCATCAGTGCTTATTGCTGATGAGTGTCCACTATGTCCTAAGACTCTCATTCTTTTCTGCGACAAAGATGTCTCCCATCAACAATAATTTTTGATAATACCACAAGGTAGATTTGTATACCTACGAGATTTAAAGTTCATAAAAATATATTGGTGGGAAAGTGGGAAAGTATATTGTCATCCACTATTCACTGAAGATATATGAAATTTCAAGAATCTTTAGAAACAAAAAATGGATTGTGGTAGTTCTTATTTCCTTGCTTGTTAAGTACACATCATTGTACATGAATACGGGTCAACTGAACGTATTGATACCATACGTCAGCATTATACCAGGATATACTGATGATATGGTGTGTAGCATCATACATGCACAAAGGAAAAGAACCGCTCACTGACAGTTTTTTTTTTATTTTGTTTTTTCTTCTTCTTCTTCTTTTGCAAGGTATAGATTACGTTGAAAGTTGAAAATTGTGTTGTGAATCTTCAAAGCCGACTACTGTGAATACAAAAACCTTGTGGTGGCATAGTGATCTGTAGTGTAGCCTGAGGCACAAGTTAGTCTGAAAAGTGTCAGTTTGGTTGTGAGTTGGTAAAGTGGTATCAAAGGCTTCAGTTAATAACACCACAGTAGGTGTACTGCTAAGTGCAACATAATCACAAATGTGTGTCATAAATTTGAAACATTTCGATTGTGAGGTAGCTGTGAGCCTCATAATCACACAGAGAATAGTCAAATGTGCCTGACTTTTGGAAAATGACATGTTTAATTTAAGTAAAGTAGAAAATATGCAGTTATTTACTTACATCATTCAGCTCACTGCGACTCTTCTATAGCTGATTTTACTTTCCTATGTTCTACATTAAACTGGTTCAGCAAACCATACATTTTTTAATAAAATTCTTTAGAAGTGGTATTGTGTCCCACAAGGCACAGTGTATTTTAAAATTCTTGACAAAGCTTGTATGCAGAAAAATAATATTAGAGCTGTCACACAAAAACATGGCATGCTTCATAAAGGGAAGTGGCCTAGCACTTGATGAAGCCTGAAAGTAAGCTCATAACAAATATTAATCTATTTGAGATAGGCTTTACTGTAGAGATAAAAAATGCATATAGTAAATGAAGTAATGGAAAATACAGGATGAATGTATTGTATGTTTATACTATTTTGGCTGATCTATGTACACTTATTCTTTCACAATTATGTGTACATGTTCCTTCCCTATTCTTCCTTAAAATAATACAACAAGAAATTTAATTCTATTTGGTGTTCACAAAATTTAGGGAGCAGGAATGCCTTCTAAAAAGAATAGTTATTGCTTTAACTTATTGTTTGCTTTAACAAAACAAGCCTGAACTGTGTACCATTTCAGGGACCCATTATGCATTTCATTTAAACATACACTAAGAGGCTGTGCACACAATTTGTATTTACATTGATTAGTTTAGAACTGACAAGGACTGAAGCGGCTACAGAAAGCTGTGGGAAAAGAAACGACTTTATCAAAGAAAGAAATTTATTTACCCACATTAGTGAAGGAATTGCGACCAGATGCTTTCTGGAATTTTTGAAGGCTTGATGAGAGATGCTTATGAAATTTATAAATAAAAACAGCATCCAGAATGAGATTTTCACTCTGCGGAGTGTGCGCTGATATGAAACTTCCTGGCAGATTAAAACTGTGTGCCCGACCGAGACTCGAACTCGGGACCTTTGCCTTTCGCGGGCAAGTGCTCTACCAACTGAGCTACCGAAGCACGACTCACGCCCGGTACTCACAGCTTTACTTCTGCCAGTACCTCGTCTCCTACCTTTGCCCGCGAAAGGCAAAGGTCCTGAGTTCGAGTCTCAGTCGGGCACACAGTTTTAATCTGCCAGGAAGTTTCATATCAGCGCACACTCCGCTGCAGAGTGAAAATCTCATTCTGGAAACATCCCCCAGGCTGTGGCTAAGCCATGTCTCCGCAATATCCTTTCTTTCAGGAGTGCTAGTTCTGCAAGGTTCGCAGGAGAGCTTCTGTAAAGTTTGGAAGGTAGGAGACGAGGTACTGGCAGAAGTAAAGCTGTGAGTACCAGGCGTGAGTCGTGCTTCGGTAGCTCAGTTGGTAGAGCACTTGCCCGCGAAAGGCAAAGGTCCCGAGTTCGAGTCTCGGTCGGGCACACAGTTTTAATCTGCCAGGAAGTTTCAAAAACAGCATCCTATGTAATGAACAACATGGATTTAGAAATAAGAGGTCAATGACAACTGCTGTCTATAAGTGCATCAATTCCATCCTAAACCCGATGGACAAAAAAACAGGAAACACTAGGAGTATTTAGTTAATTGTCAAAAGCTTTTGACATGGTGGACCATAAAATTCTGCTATCAAAGCTTGAAAGATATGGAATTTGAGGTCTGACCAACAAGTGGAGCAGTTCCTTCCTGACTAATTGTAAGCAAGCAGTGTGCATCAAGCACACAAATATTCAACTAAAAACTGTATCTAATCACTTATCTGACTATAAATAAATTAAATGTGATGTACCCCAAGGATCAGTAATGGGACCCCTCCTGTTTCTTCTGTACATAAATGATCTACGTTTAAATGTTGACGCACACAAAACAATCATATTTACAGATGACACTACAATTCTACTAAAAAGAGACGACGATGAACAGTTACAGCATACAGTAAACGTGGTCACGAAACAACTTAGCAGCTGGGCACAGGGTAATCAGCTTGTAATAAACAGTAAAAAAACCATTGCTCTAAAATTCCACAAAGTTCCTAACAAGGACATGTTTATCCCATCAGTCTCTATCAATGACAAACCAGTTGGTAACAATTCTGAAATGAAATTATTAGGATTTTGGCTGCAGAGTAACATCAGATGGAATAAGCATATTGAATATCTCAATGCAGAACTGAACAAAACATATTACCTTCTTTGTTCATTAAAATCATGCTGTAGTGAGAAAACAGTATTGAAGGCATATCATGCAAACTTTCATTCTTGTCTTAGATATGGGGTCACTCTAAAACAGCTAATAGCACTTTTAAACTACAAAAAAGGGTCATTAGAATCTTGTTTGGGTGCAAGCCTAGAGACTCTTGTAAACCCCTGTTTAAGAAATCTCGTATTCCTCCATTACCATGTGTATACATTATGGAAGCCCTTTTGTTCTTTAAATTAAGTGTAATAGGTAAGGACTGGAGACTGCAAAAAAACTGTGATATACATGATCACTTTACCAGACAAAACAGAAACTTACATATGACTCAAATCAGCACAGCATTGTGCCAAAAAGGTTCTTTTCACATGGGAGTTAAGCTTTATAACAAACTTCCTGAAAACATAAAAGCTATCACAGAGGTCAATACATTTGGAAAATCTCTAAAGACATATTTACAGCATCACTGCTTTTACTCCATTGAAGAATATTTAAATTTATGAAAAGTGTTATGTAAATACTTACGTGTAAAGTGTATTATTGTAACCTTAAATATGTATGCCTTGAAATGACTTTCGGTCTGTATGTTTATAACTTGACTTGTCCAATGTCTTATGCATAAGCTGCTATGTAGACAACAGGACCAATAAAAAATACAATACAATACAATACAGTGCTTTTCCAAGCTGCTAAAGCACATTAAGTTACACTCAATGAAAAAGTATACTGGTACAGTGATAAGAGAAGCAGTGAGCTGTGAGGAGCAGCTCTTCAATGTATCAAGTTTTCTAGTTGTTAACAGAACTTAGCAAGATCTCTAATTCAGGTATTGTGTAAAATTATTCCTGAAATCTGCAGCATTAGTTACAGGTGTACAGGAAATGCATCATGGTAAAGCAAATCAGAAACAACAATTATCAATGGCACGTGGATTCAAAGGTCAATGGAAACCATCCCATCAAAGATAGATAACATATATCCACAGGACATGTGGCCTGCAGCTCACAAAGTGTCATAATGATTTGTGAGGGGACTACGAATGGAGAAGTGGCCATGAGGAAAAGATTGGACAACCTACAAAAGGATAATGTTTCTACAAGTTGGGGCAGGGAATCTCAAAAGTTTGAATGTGGTAGGGAAGCTTGAAAATATGAAAAGATAAAAGCCAAAGCTCAATATAACTATCGTAGGTTCAGTTAAGCGAAATGGAAAGAAGAAAAGAGTTTCTTGTCAGATGAGCATAGGGTAATATCAACAGCAGCAGAAAATGGAATAATGAGAGTAGGATTCATTATGAATAGGAAAGTAGGACAGAGAATGATTTAATATGGACAGTTCAGTGATAGGGTTATTCTCAGCAGAATCGACAGCAGACCAACAACAACAACAATATTTTAGGTATACATGCTGATGTTGCAAGCAGAAGATGATGAGATGATGAGATAGAGAAAGTATATGAGGATATGGAATGGATAATTCAGTATGTAAAGGGAGATGAAAATCAATAGTCGTGGGAGACTGGAATGCAGTTGTAGGTGAAGGAGCAGAAGAACAGGTTATGGAATAAAATGGGCTTGGTAATAGGAATGAGAGAGGAGAAAGACTAATTGAGTTCTGACATAAATTTCAGATGGTAACAGTGAACATTCTGCTCAAGAATCACAAGAGAAGGAGATACACTTGGTAAAGGCTGGGTGATACAGGAATCTTTCAGTCATATTACATCATGGTCAAGCAAAGATTCCAGAATCAGATATTGGACTGTAACGTACCTGGGGGCAGATATACACTCAGATCACAATTTGGTGATGATGAAGAGTAGGCTGAAGTTTAAGAGACTAGTCAGGAAGAATCAGTGCACAAAGAAGTAGGATACGAAAGTACTAAGGAATGAAGAGATACGCTTGAAGTTCTCTGAGGCTATACATACTGTGATAATGAATAGCTCAGTTGTCAGCTCAGTTGAAGAGAAATGGACATCTCTAAAATGGGCAGTCACAGAAGTTAGAGAGAAAACATAGGTGCAAGGAAGATAACTGCAAATAAAACATGGGTAACAGAAGAAATAGTTCATGGGAATTCCACTGTTAAATGTAGAGAACAGAGTGAATAGGTGGATATAGTACATTGAGAGTCTCTAGGGGACTTACCTGGTGATGTGATTGAAGAAGAAACAAAAATTAATAGGGAATAGAGTGGAGATGCAGTTTTATAATCAGACTTTAGAAGTGCTTTGAATTACTTACAATCAAATGAGACAGAAGGGATTGATAACATTCCATCAGAATTTCTAAATAATTGGGGGGAGTGACAACAAAATGATTACTGACACTGGTGTATAGAATGTATGAGTATGGCAGTATACCATCAGACTTTCAGAAAAATGGATCCATACAATTCCCAAGAATGCAAGAGCTGACAAATATGAGAAGTATCACTCAAACAGCTGAAAAGCTTATGCATCCAAGAATAATGTACAGAAGACTGGAAAAAACATTGAGGAACTGTTAGATGATGATCAGTTTGGCTTTGGCAAAGGTAAAGGCACCAGAGAGGCAAGTCTGATGTTGCAGTTGATAATGGAAGCAAGACTTTAAAAAAATCAAGAAACGTTCATAGAATCTGTTGAACTGGAAAATGTGTTCGGCAAAAATGGTACTAGATATTTGAAATCCTGAGAAAAACAAGAGTAAGCTCTAGGGAAAGGTGGGTAACATACTATATGTACAAGAACCAGAAGGGAACAATAGCACTGGATGACCAAAAACAAAGTGCTCAGATTGAAAATGGTGTAAGACAGGGTTGCAGTCTTTTGACCTGTTCAATCTATATACTGAAGAAGTGTTTACGTAAATAAAAGAAAGTTTTAAGAATGGGATAAAAATGCAAAGTGAAAGGATATAAATGTTAAGATCCACTGTGACAATGCTATTCTCAGTGAAAGTGAAGAAGAATTACAGGATCTGTTGAATGGAATGAATTGTCTAATGAGTACAGAATATGGATTGAGAGTAAGCCGAGAAAGACAAAAGTAATGAGAAGCAGCAGAAATGAGAACACCAAGAAACTTAACATAGGAATAGGTGATCACAAAGTAGATGAAGTTAAGGTATTCTGCTACCTAGGCAGCAAAATAACCCATGATGAATGGAGCAAGGAGGACCAGCACTGGCAAAAAGGACATTCCTGGCTAAGAGAAGTCTGCTAGTATCAAACATAAGTCTTGGTATGAGGAAGAAATTTCTGACAAGGTACATTTGGAGTACAGCACTGTACGACACTGAGACGCAGAATGTGGGAAAACCAGAATGCAAGAGAATAGAGGCATCTGAGGCTTGGTGCTACCAAAGAAAGTTGAAAATTAGATGGACTGATAAGGCAAGGAATGAGGAAGTTTTCTACAGAATCAACGAAGGAAGGAATATATCAAAAACACTGACAAGAAAAAGGGACAGTATGACAGTACAGGTGTTAAGTTATCAGTGAAAACTTTCAGGGCAGTAGAGGGTGCTATAGAGGGTAAAACTGTAGAGGAAGACAGAGATTGGGATACATCCAGCAAATAATTGAGGATGTAGATTGTAAATGCCTCTCTGATATGAAAAGGTTGGCACAGGAAATTAATTCATTGCTGGCTGCATCAGTCCAGTCAGAAGACTGATGATTCAGAAGGGTGGGGAGGGGGGGTTGAAGGATTTATTTACGTATGTCGAATGAATGATGTTTCCTATAATTTTAAGATCTGGGAACTCATTTTAGATCAGAAGAAGAAAGATTAGAAATGGTGATGAGTAAATATTTTGAACAATAAAAAGACAGATTATCAGCTGTGTAAGTTAAAATATTAAAGGTTGATTTGATGAGTAATTAAAATATAAAAACAGATGTGTGTGTGGATGTTTGAAGGAAGGACTGGGGAAAGGTGAAGTGGGAGGGAGTGCACTGAATCGACATTGAGACTTAGGTATTGGGTGGAGAGGACTGGAAGGGAATATTGCCCTGACAATGGGATGGTGGTAGGGATCTATTAGATCTGGTAGGATGGGCATACATATATTTCAGGGTGGATTTCATGGTTGGGAAAGGAAGGCAGTTAAAGTTTCATTGGGAGAAGATGTGGAGGTGTGGAGCTGGGGGGGGGGGAGGGGGGGAATGTGGAGATAGAGTTACAACAGAGTAGCACAGTCAGTGAATGGGGGGAGGGAGTGCTAGGGGGTGGGTAGTGTCGAGTTTATGGTATGGGGGTCTTCATGATGAAGGAGTAGTCTGGGGAATTTTTAAGTTGGCAGAGAATGCAGGGGGGCAGGCGTAAGTGGAGCCCAAACACTGGGTGGAGCACATGGCATTCGAGGATCTGTGGGGCATGATAAAAGTAAAAGGAGAGAGGAGCGGGAGTCCATGCCAGATTTGCATAACAGCGCAGAGAGTAGTGTTACGTGCGTTTTTTATACACATCACGAGAGGTAATATAGCTGCGCTCCTTTCAAAAATATATCTTGCCTTTCTCAAAGGCATCAATAAATGTATCAGTTATCAAGGTACAATCGTGATTATGGCAGCTATTCTAACAGACAAATTAAAGAAGGAGCTCTTTACATATTCATCTGGTTTATTCATTACAAACTTGGAAACTGTTGCTGCCTTTTCTTTCTTGGAAAGTGAGAACCTACTACTGGTATGTAGTACGAAAAGTACTTAAGAAGCTCCCCCAATGCTAAATAAATGTGCTGGTTGCATGAAGTACGTTATAATTTTTGCGAAAAATTACAGTTCACTGTTAATAAATTCTACCTTCGCTCTTGAAAGTAACTGAAACAACGAGAAAAAAACACAGGCACGGATATGCCTGTACCAGTACCATAATAAATTTCGTCGGCATAAGTGCTTTCTTTGAAGACGTTCTTGTTTGGAAAAGTTGTCGTTTAAAATTACTAGCTTGTAAATTTTCTTTTAGACCCTATAGGCGACTGACAGTGAAACTAAGTCATCTGTTAATTCTTTCTCTTATGGATCTGCCTTTTTCGTGTTTTTTCTAACAATGAGTGGGAGTTTGTTTTTGCCAAATAAATCATTCTCATTTTCCGTGTTTCATGGTAAATTAGTAAATTATTGACAATGTTAAGTCGCAGAAGCTATCTGAAACGTGAAGCTAAACAATAACATTTTTATTCATGACTGGTTGAGAAACAGCATTGTCGTATTTGGAAATTAATCTCTTTACCCGCAACTGAGGACGTTCCTCACTACACCAAAATGATAACGGACAGTCTACATTCGTTTACTGTGTCATATGCCTCCTGATACATTTAACCGCCGATTACCCATCACCGGTATCTGAACTTTTGTTGGACGCTTGTCACGACAGCGCTGCACAAGACATGATGTGTTGGGCGAAATGGTGTGGACGATCGGCCGGTCAATAAATTCGTGCGTGTGTTGGCCCTTCAAGAGCATAATAGATGCTTGGCAGAAATAAAATCTAACATGCCAGTTTTCCAGTTCATATTAGGGTCACGATCAATGTCAAGGTAGTGTGAACAACTACTTTTCTTCCGAGCATATATGTTGGCACGTTTCTTGTAGTGGTCGTTTTCGCAGCAGCTGTATATAAATAGCAGTTGTTTCAAAGAAAATGCCTTTTTTGCATGCTGCACATCGAAATTTGTATTTTTCGCCTTTCTTGCAAGGCATCTTCTGTAGGTGTCCTGAAATAGTACATGATTTGTCCATTTTTTACGTCTGGGTGCATAAATAAAAATAAAAATTTCGATGTGCAGCATGCAAAAAATGCAATTTTTTTGAAACAATTACAATTTATAAATGTTGGCACTGCGTCAGTCCCGTAGCCAATGGGAAGACTGTTTTCGGCAGCCAATGAGAGACGAGGAACGAGCGAAATGTTCGAAGCGCTGGAATTGAAATTGTTCGACGTTTTACGGAGGTTAATCTTCCTTTGAATTTTCAGCACAGCAGATTCGACATTTTTCTCAATTACTGGTTTGAATAGAGGTTGCTGTCAAATATAGGTTTGTAATGTAACTCAAGGTTCTAATTACTGAATTGCTTTTCTGGTTAGTCATAATTATAGTTTAGACGCGGCTATTTAAAGTTTCGTAGTTACAGCTATTGCAGTATATCAAGTTTATCTGTACTTAATAGATTATATGTGTTAGGGAGAAAATCCGTCGCATCGACGTTGTAAAACAAAGCTGTAGCTAACTTTTAGCGTTTAGTTTTAGGAAAATATCAGTAGATTTGTGCAGTTGCCGGTACCATTTATACTATAGTTTAGTATAACGCCAGTATCCACAAAACTACTAGTTGAATACCATCAGATTACTTAATTTTATCACGACTGTGTAGTAGCTGTGAACTAACCTAACCTCCGTTTCTGTGACAAGAGAATTTACATCTGTCGTAAAATCTTCACCAATAAGTAATATTCATATTCTCTCGTAAAATAAATTTCATTGTGATGCGAATAGTACTTAAACTTAAAAGCTTCTCTTAAATTATGTGACTAATTTTCCCCAAAATAATTCTAATTTTCAAACAGTTTTGCACAAATCCCATGTGCATTAACTTCCTTTAACATAGCGTTCTAACCAATTACCATGAGTGTTGCAATAAATAAGTGTGCAAATTGTTGCAGGAGGATGGAGGCTCCAATCTTCATATAGCCATTGTGATTCAGGTTTTCCATGGTTTCTCTAATTTACCTCAGGATTTCAGGTGGTTACTACTGCAAAGCCACAGCCAACTACCTGTTGCATCCTTGCCATACTGTACTGTAAGTATGCAAATGTCTGTATATGTATACTACTTTATTTTTGTTTTTCTTAAATTGTAATACCGCATTATGTCCAATATCCTTGTAAACTTGATACACAGATTACTACTACTACTACTACTATTACTATTTCTTCTTCTTCTTCTTCTTCTATTATTATTACTACTACTACTACTACTACTACCACAGAATCATCATAAATGGCAGCAAGTGTGAGGAATGTAAGCGTTTTCTTTTTTTCTTTCTTTTTTTTCCCCCGCTTGGGATGTTGTAATGCAATATACATGACAACCATTAATTGTCACTTCTAGAAACACAGTGACTGTCTCTTCTGCTGCAAAGTGTTAGAAAAACAAGCAGCTTGTCTTGAAACTAGGTGCCAATTTGATAGTAGTGCAAGAAGAGTTGGCAATTTTGAGAGCTGCAGTCTGCAGTTGTAATATTATGGTTAGACTAGAACACTGGATCACCATCAAGCCTTCTAAATCTGTACAAAGATCTAGGTAAAGCTTCAAATCTATTTGTTTCAGTCTAGTTGTCTCCGATAGCTTCATTGCTTTGGAGACTGATTTAGTTACATGTTCCATGGAGCATTTGTATAATTAATCATTATAATGTGGAACAAGTCATTCTACTTTCTCGTTACAAGTTCACATTATGTAAAGAATCTTTTTCTGTTTATTTTCAAATTTAACTTTTCTCTCTGTCGGATATTTTACATCATTGGTAAAACGACCAAAAATTTTGGTGGCATCATTATGCACAGTTTTTTGTGCTAAGAACAACCGTAATGTGGAGTAATGAATGTAATTTTATGTAATCTTGTCTTCTGATATTGTAATTATGTGTATCATATTGTAATTATGTATATCATGATGCCTATCCAACTGCAGTGGACTAGTTACAACAAACGTCTTGAGGAAATAAATAGATTGTCAGGCAGTAGTCAAAATGCCTAATCCCTTAAACAGATCTCTATAAGTTGATCATGTATGAACACACATTATTCTTGCAGGCACATTTTTGAGCAATGAACACTTCCTTTCTCAAATATGAGTTACCCCAGAACATTATCCCATATGATCTTACTAAATGAAAATACACAAAATGTATCAGTGTGCCGATTCGTCTCTCTCCAAGATTTGCAATGATTTGAAGTACAAATGCAGGTGAACTAAGTTCTTTTAAGAGTTTCAAAATGTGTTTTTTCCAGCTTAAATTGATTATTGATACATGGGCCCCTAAAACTTTGAAGTTTCCAGCCTAGCTATTGTTTCCTCCCCATGTGAGGGCAAAAGCATTCAGAGAACCCAAGAAGTTTCAAGCAGTCTGTGTGGGAAGAAAACTTTTATGAAGACCATAAAGATCTTATTGCTGGCTAATAGCCACAAAAGGGGGAATATCAGAACTAGCTCAAAACTCTTTGGGAAGTGATTACCAGGTTACAATAGCATTTTTTAAGTAAAACCAAGGCCCAGTGGTGTCATCTGCAATTTAAGCTCTTTGGAGAAGGTTCTTGAAAAAGATCATACAATTGGGGGGAGGGGGGGCTCATTGATTCCTCATATCCACACGTAAGACAATTAGAGGATAAATGTAAATCCAGTTCCATTCATTTCTTCATCATGTTTCGTAGAGCCCATCAAGAACGATAGCCTTCAGGGATGTGAAATGAGCTAAGATAAAAATTAATTAAGAAAAGACAAGGAAATTGTGGAAACCTTATCCTTATACTGCTTTAACTCTAAATTATCACTACACTGTGTAACACTTTCCTTATTCATCATTTAAATTTAATGGCATGTCCTAAATCAGAAGGAAATCTGCTTCTCTGAACAAAAGGATGGTGCCATCTCAATCGTGCCATATTGCTGCTGCTTATTGATATTGACACTTAATATTTACTTTATTAGAATGGTATATTTCAAAGGAAATATGTACCTAAAGCTTTATATACTGAGTTCTATTTAGAGTACATAACTGCTTGTTATGCAGTTTTTAGTCACACTTTGATACTTGCTTTATAGGAAACAACTTATCATTTCCTAGTGTTAGGGCATTCAGATAATTTGTAGAAAGTTTGTTAATTGGGTATGCTTTTTAATTTTCTTTTGGATTGGTAGATACTCAGAGTTTCTTTCTTTATGTTGTGTGGAAACTTGTTGAATATCTTGCCACCAGAGCAGATGACTCCATTCACAACCCTAAACAACAGGGTGAAGTCTGCATGAAAATCATTGTTTCTTAATTCTATTTTGAATGTGAAAGTCGCAGTTCAGCTGATGATAATGGTGGTGGTGGTGGTGGTGGTGGTGATCTTTAAAAGCTTCACTCGTAGATGTCTCAGGGATGAGCTGTAAACTGTCTGGTCTAAGCGCTGATAGGTGGTGACCAATCAGTCAAAACACTGTGATCCTGCTGTCAAATGGTTAGGGGTGGACATGTAATGAGAGTTAGAGATAACTAAAGATAAAAGATCAGGAAAATCACAGTAATAATGTATGCTGCAATTCAGATTTATATTTTATGTAATTTATTTAATTAGAAAGATATAGAATCCTACTGAATGGTGGTCCTTAATGGAATAAAAATGTGGCCCCATCAAGTAAGGATGTGGTATTTTCAACCTAACTAACCGCACACGAGTGATGGTAATCTCCACTTAATATGCTCAAATTGCTAAGTGTGTTTATACATCAGATCTTCTAACCTCACAATCAGAAGCAGACTTTAGCTGACGGGGCAGTTGAATGCTTTTTATTATACATGGATTTTAGAGTCCATATATAATGAAATGCAATCACATGCTCCATCAGCTAAAGATACAGTCTCAAGTCTCTGTTCTCGATCTATCAACTGGCTCCATTCCACATCACGAAAAATACAAGTTTCCTATGGTTATAATTAAACATTCTCTCTCATGTCAGAAAAACCAAACCAGTCCTCTCTATCTGATAGCCGTAACATAACCATTCCTTGCATTTTCCAACAGCTCCCAAGAGTAAATCACCCACCACCACAGCCACCAAACACCTCATCAGGTGAGTTTGTGAAACTGTTAGGTTGGAGGAATCAGATGAAGTGTTGTTGGAGGGAGATGAAAAGGATGAGGTAAATAATTATATTTTATGTGTACATGGTAAAGCTATGAAGAGTAATGTGATAGAAGAAAGGATGAGTACATTACATTCTGTCAAGAGGATCAAATCGGGCTTCGAATGACAAAGTCGAATTAGATGGGAGTACAAAAGATCTAGACAATTACACAAAAGAGGAATGGTGATTATGTAGTCAAAATTACAGACATCATACAGGTATATGGAGTTTTCAAAAGGCCAAGATAGTAGGGAAACTGATCAGAGAATCGGAAGTGAAGGAATTCCTTGATGAATTAATAGAACCAGATAACAAGGCTCTAGACTGTTTGACAGACAAGATATATGCACTGGAAGTACAGAGACATAGAAAATGATCTATGAAGGGAAAAATGTTTGGAGGAAGATCATAGAAAACAATAATTGTGATGAGAAAACACATGCACTTATCGGTTATGAGAGCAAGGTGTCAGCAATTTTAGAAAATTTGTTAAATAGGCAAAAAACCAAGAAATTGGTAATTCTTACTGTCACTGGTGTAAAAATTAGATTTGCAACAAGTGGGTTGAGAAAGTCAGTATTAGAAGAAATGTTAGTAGAACAGCAAAGTCATTGATTTCAGTTCAGTTGCTTAATAGTGAAAGAGTTAATAAAAGATGTTGTGTTGAGCACTGATTTTATGATTAAGTCTAGGACAGTGCTAAGTTATAAGAAAAAAATGGTTAAAATTTGAGAAAAAGCTAGAAAAGCAAAAATAAAATTTAATGGGATGCTTGGTGGCGAACAACAAACAACGCATTTGTATATTACAATTACCCCAGACTGCGTCACAGAGGAGCTGTTTTACTCACCATAACTGTACATAATGGATATACAATTATGCATAAAATTATTAAATATTACATGTTAACATAAAAATATTAATGGGATATTTGTGTCTCGTGTTATGGTGACCTTCATAGAGCTCAAAGGAATATAAAGAATAATGAGGAACTTACAATTTCGCACCAGGGGGTATAACAAGGGCGGAATTTGAGGTATGTGGAGGTTGGGAAAGGGCAAGAGGTCAATCAGTTCAAGTAGCAATAATTACAAGCTAATGTAATTAAATTGTTTTTGTATGTGTATAACTGTAATTGTCGTTTTGTTAGGATTAAAATTTATCAAGGGATATAAATGTTAACTTAAAATAAATGAACGTCAAGTTCTGTCAAAGCATTAGGCAGTTTGGCGTTGGCTCCTACAATGTTTGTCAGTTCTGCTGGGAATGGTGTGCACAGTATAAACTTTGGGAATTCATTCGGACTTAGTATTCTGGGAACTGTTTAATGAAGCAATTTTGACAGATTCTACATCATCTTTGCTGATGGTGGGTGCAGAGTGACACATGCATGGTTGCAGTACTTAAGCATTGGGTACCAGACTCAGCACCATGAGAAGTGCAAATGGAAAGAGTAGGGAGAGCAACGCCAGGTGCTGTGACCGATTGACGAAAATGAAGTGCTATGATGAAACATGTGAAATGGGCTGGTATAAATTATTCAAATAAGTGACAGCTGACAGTCAACAATAATTCACACAATTGAACACCATTGCATAAGAAACCTTTCATGATAGTATTTAAAATTACTACTTCTTTGTGAAAAGTATGCAAATTCACTTAATTTTAAATCTATAGAATAGTGTATTTATAAGTACTGTATCATTCTACAGTTAGTAGTACTGCTTCATTCACCTCTGACACTACTGGTGACACAGATAGAAATTATGCTAACATCAGTGGTATGCTAGGTGGTACTGAATGTGTCATTTCATAAATCAAATGTAGCATTGAGTGGAGATACTGTAACGTGACGAGCCTAGAGAGAGAACATTACACTGCCATTAAAAGTTATTTCTTACAACTGGGGAATTAAGAAAATGTTCTACTGCTGCCGTAAGGCCCTTAAGCATAAATAATAAAAGACACTCCTTAACAAGTGTTGTATGAAAGACCAAAGCGGCAAAGGAGCATAACCATTAGTTCAAACTGCTGAAGGACGTCAAGGACAGTTCCCTTTTGGGAAATGCATTCAACACAGCATTACTATAGGAAACAGTTGATGCTGCTGTGTATATGGATGTAGCCTGGCAAATGGTAATGGGTTCCACTGAGCTCAGCATGGTGAGGGACTATTGAGAAAGAATATATTAGCAGGAGTGAGCAGATAGCCTTAAGTGTTAATCACTTACATGTAAAAGACAAGAGGACAGCTACATATGCCCAAAGTAATGTTGTTTGGAAATGCCTAAGCCCTGAATAGAACAAAAACCCTGGTAACTTAGAATTAGACAAGAAATATTGATGCAGTAAGCCAAACAGTTATATGTCAGTTGAAGGAATGCAATCCTAGGTACACCAGCACCAACTTCAACTACAAGTGTAACTAGGCATTTACACATTAAAAATAATGAACATAGAAGCATTACAAGATAGACATAATATCGGACAATGGCATTCCACAGTAGTCATCATGAGTGGCAACACAAATTATGTTGTTATCATTTAATATGCTATGATTATAACTGTTAACATTAATTGTGTCATACCAGAAATTACTCCACACATACACATAAAAGATGCTGTACATTATTAATAGTATAACAGATTAATTTAAATATTGATTTTGTGAATGGTATTTGAATGAAAGTGCAATAAACACACATTCTTGTCTATGAAAAGCTTAGACATGTAATTAAAGGAATAGTAATTAGTATCCGTATACACTGTACCAAGTAAGATTTAATGTAAAACATGTAAGTTAATTGTAGAATTAGTATTGCAGTTAAGGGTCCAATACCATTTACATTTACACCTACATTTACATTTCCAGGGCATTTTCGTTCTATTTCATCCACATACAATCTTTCAAAGTTTGTAAAAGTGCATTATCTGGTAGTGAGCTACTCCATTTATGCTTAAATATTTCTAGCTAAATTAGAGTACTCCTTTGGAATTAAAGGGATTCTCCATTTCAATCAAATTAGGACCTGTTCTCCACCCCTCTCGGGTCTGACCCCTGATATTCACATCAGACATTCCATGGACATATTTTCAATTTCACAATCTTTTAATAAGAACTCATCATACACTTCTGTTGTGCTAATTTTTCTCTCCTTGTAATAAGCACTTTCACCACCTTAATCTATTTATTGTTCCACAATTACAGTGATAGTGATTTTGAAATTTTCCAGTATGATCTCCTATCATAAAACTGTATTCTACTTCCTCCTTTATGTACTACTCAGTACTAATTTCATAATCCCACTCAATAGTTTCCTCATAATTTCTTGCTGGTCTGTGGGTCTGACTTAGAACCTCTCATTGACGTTTTATCATCATATAAAGCAACTAGCCCAATATCCACTACAGAAATGAATGCTGCAATTCTCTCTTCTGACACATCTAATCCAGCAGTATTACAATCCTCATCCACTACTGTTTTCTCTGAAATCTCCTCCTCACTTTTCACAATGAATGAATTACATCTGTTGTCAACATAAATTCAACCTTCTCCACATACATCAATACTACATGTGAAACTCTATTACTGTCATCTTGAACATTCACCAGTACATTCACTGAATTACACCTGACATCACAATGATCACTGCTGCTGCGTTTTATATGAATTGAGACAAGATTCCATTCAATCTCTGACAAGGTTATATCTGCTTCTGGTCATATAACTGGTAGTGATTTTGTTTTACAAAGTCTTTTACCATTAGCCTCTTCCTCCATTGAATCAAAAAATATTTTACTCCCATTTTATTGTCATTTGATATATGTTCCCCATGTATTTTTCTTCCCTTGTTGTTACTCTGCAGCCGGCCGCGGTGGTCTAGCGGTTCTAGGAGCTCAGTCCGGAGCCGCGCGACTGCTACGGTCACAGGTTCGAATCCTGCCTCAGGCATGGATGTGTGTGATGTCCTTAGGTTAGTTAGGTTTAAGTAGTTCTAAGTTCTAGGGGACTGATGACCACAGATGTTAAGTCCCATAGTGCTCAGAGCCATTTTTTTGCTACTCTGCTTCTGATTTTTCCCTACTTTCTTGCCCTCCTTTACCATCTCCATTTCCATGATTTCAACCTTTCTTTCTAACTCACTATATATTTTCAGATTCGCTACCCATCTTTCTATTTTGCATTCTGGCTTAGATCTATATCTCTGGGCCTGAGATTCAGAGAAATTTAGTTTTCTGCTCTCCTGTTGTGGTTCTGCTGTCCTTGCATTGTTGGTCATTCAAAACTTTGTTCCTTTTCATGATGTCTAAAATTTTCTTCATCATTATTCCCCCTTTCTTAATTATTTCTATAAATAATGCTGTTTCTGTGAAATACATAGGACCAATTCATTTTGTCCTAATTAAAATTTACATTGTGGTTCCCATTCCCGTGCCTGCAGTTGAAACTCTGCAGTTTCCAGTTTCACTACAAATTCCAAGAATTTGCCTACTTTGTTTGTTGGGCTGTGTATTAGATCCCATTGCCTCTATTCTGGAAATTGTCACTTGACTATTGTAATTTCAGTTAGAACATCCAGCAGTCAGGTTTTGTGCATCAGTTTCGCCACTTCACATACACTAAACTTTCTAATTTATGTATTGCTGTGTCTGTAAACTGGCTCATCCAAGAACTTGTTCGGAAGTTTCATCCATTGTGATTCATTCCAGACTTTATTTACAAAACATTTTTCAGGTGCCTCATAACTGATAAACAAGTCATTCATCAATTCTCCCACTGTTGCACATTTCCTTCTGTCATTCCACTAGTTTTATATTTCACACATCAGACATTTCTGGTGTGCAACTGCCTTTAAATGCTGCAAGAAAATCTATCAGATGGTTCTTTCCTTTGTTAGGAAAGCATATTGAAGATCCTGGTCCACCACATCTACATTCAAGCTCATCTCCAAACTCAACTGAGTTTTTCCAAAGACCATTTTGCAATGTACAGTTCTCTTAGACATATTGTAAAGTACATCTCGTGTTTCCCCCAAAAGTGCATTCTGCTTCAGCAAACAATTATTAACACCACCCCTAAATTAGTAATGCATCTTTTCCCCTTTTAGCCTCATTGACTTTTTAACATCATTTATTTTTTCATGTGGCGTACAGGTTCTGATTTGAACCAACTTCCTCTCAATTATACCATTTATATCAACTTTAAGCAGCTTCATCTGTCTTTGAATGTAGTTGTTTTTTTACAATTGAAATTTCATTTATTAGATCAGTCTGCATTTTCCCCATGCAAGACTGTAGAACCTTGTTATCTCCTTCCATTAATTCATAAAGTAATTCCGCCACACCTGGTTCTCATATCAATTTCATTCCTTATCTTAGCCTTTTCAAACTCTGACATATCCTTCTGATGTCTGTAATCCTGACTACAAAAACACCATTCATCTTTAGTATACCTGTCTAGATCTTTTGTACTACAATCTATTTTGACTTCGTCATTCAAAATCTAATACAGTGTTCTCGACAGAGTTTAATGTACTCATCTTTTCTTCCATTGTATTACTCACAGTAGCTTTACCATCTACACATATAATTTAACTATTTACCTCACCTTTTGCATCCTCCTCCAAAAACAATTCATCTCATTCCTCTGACTTAACAGCTCCACTATCTCAGCAGATAAGGAAAACATCACATCACCTTCACCAACATTTTGTGGCTATAAATCCCCGTTAATGTTTAAATATTTGTAGCTCCAACAGAGTACTCCTTTGCAATTAATGGGATCCTCCATTTCTATAAAACTAGGACCTGTTCTCAGTCCTCGTTCTGAGGCCTGACCCCCCGATATTCACATCGTAGACATTCCACAGACATCTTTTCAATTTCACAATCTTTTAAACAGAAGTCTCTTGCACTAACATCTCAGTAAAAGATTATGTGTGGGGCATTGATTTTATGATGAAGTATAGCATAATGTTAAGTTATATGAAAAAATGGTTAAATTTAAAAGAAGTACATAGAATAGCAGGAATAAAATTGAACGGGATGCTTGGTAGTGAACAAAAAATTATGTAATTGTATGTGAGAATCATCCCAGACTCCATCATAGATGAGCTTTTTCACTCACCATTACTATCCATAACGGATATAAAATTATGCATAAAATTATTAAGTAATACATGTTTAATGTAAAAATATTCATTGGATATTAGTGTTATGGTGATCTTAATAGTGCTCGAAGGAATTGAAAGAATAAGGAGGAACTTAAAGTTTCGTGCCAGGAGGTATTACAAATAGTTGGTCTCATTCGAGGCATGTGGAGGTTGGAAAGGGCAATCAATCAGTTCAAGTAGGGATGATGATGAGCTAATGTAATTATAATGTTTTTGTATGTGTATAACTGTAATTGTCATTTAGTTAGGTTTAAAATAAATCAAGGGATATAAATGTTAGTTAAAATAAATGAAGATTTAGTTCTGTCAAAGCATTAAGCTGGTTTGCATTGGCTCTTACATGCATGTCAGTTCCACTGGGAATGATGTACAGAGCACAGACTTTGGGGATTCATTCAGTCTTAGAATTGTGGGGGCTGCTTTGAGATCCAATTTTGACAGATCCTACATCATCTTCACTGATGATGGGTGTAGAATGACACAGGCATGGTTGCAGTACTTACTGTTGGGTACCAGACTTAATCACCGTGAGATGTGCAACTGGAAAGAGTAGGGAGAGCAATGCCAGGTGCTGTGACCAATTTGCCATTATCAAAGTAAAGTACAATGATGAAACATGTATAATGGGCTGATATAAATTATTCAAATAAGTGACAAATGAGAGTCAATAATTTGCAAAAAGGTACACTCTTGGATAAAAGACGTTCCATGATAATATGCAAAGTTACTGCTTCATTGTGCTAAAGTATGCAAAGTCACTCAATTTTTAATCTATAGAATAGTGTACTTATAAGTACTGGATCATTCTGTATTTACAACTACTGCTCCATTCGGCACTTCAGTCTACTTACACTACTGGTCAGACACAGATAGAAATTATGCTAACATGAATGGTATGCTATGTGGTACTGAATGTGTCATCAAATAAATCAAATGTAACATTGAGTGGAGATTCTGTACTATGATGAGGCTAGAGAGAAAACATTATGCTGCCATTAAGAGTTATTTGTAAAACTGGGGAAATAAGTAAATGTTCCACTGCTGTAGTAAGGCCACTAAACATAAACAATAAAAGACACTCCTTAACAGGTGTTGTATGAAAGACCAGTGTAGCAAAGGAGCATACCATCAGTTTGAACTGCTGAAGGATATTTATTACTTTGGTTCTCCTTTGATAAATGCATTTAACATGGGATTACTATAGGAAACAGTTAATGTTGCTAAGTATATGGATGTAGCCTGGTAAATGGTAATGGTTACACCGAGCTCGATGTGATGAGGACCTATGGTTAAAGAGTGGATTACCAGGAGCAAGCATATAGTCTTAAATGGTAGGCACTTATGTGTAAGACAAGAGGGCAGCTAACAGCTACAAATGTGCAAAGCAGTGTTGTTTGGAAATGCAAGGCTGATTGAGATGAGAGATATTGAGGCAGTAATCCAAAGGGTTATATGTCAGTCGAAGGAATGCAATGTTATGTAAACAAGGACCAACTGTAACTACAAGCATAACTAGATTGTGCACTGTAGGCATTTATACCTTATAAATAACAAACACAGCAGGCTTACAAGGTAGACGTAATATTTGATAATGGTTTTGCACAATAGTCATTATCATGAGTAGCAACAGAAATTATATTATTGTTATTTAAAATACTATGATCATGAGTGTGCACATCAATTGAGCCATACAAGAAAATTCTCCACACATTCACTTATAAAGGAAGTGTACATGATTTTCTTGTCATTTGATACATCTTTTCCACATATTTCTCTTTCCTTGCTGTTACTCTGCATCTGATTTGTCCCTACTTTCTTGCCCTTTTTTACAATCTCCATTTTCATTATTTCAACCTTGTTTGTAACTCACTATATTTGTTTTTGATTGGCTAACCATCTTGTCCTTTACCATGCTGGTTTAGATTGACATCTCCGGACCTGAGATGCAGAGAAATCTAGTTTTCTGCTCTCCTGGTGTGGTTACGTTGTCCTTGCATTGCTGGTTGTTTAAACCTTTACTCTTTGTCCTGATGTCTAAAATTTCTTCCTCATTATTCCCCCTTTATTAATTATTTCCATAATTACTGCTGTTCCTGTGAAATATATTGGATTGATTCCTTTGTTCTAATTAAAATATACATTGTAGTTCCCATTCCCTTGCCTGCTGGTGAAATCCTGTGGTTTCCAGTTTCACTACAAATTCCAAGAATTTGGCTACTGCCTTGGTTGGGCTGTGTATTAAGTCCCATTGCATCGATTCTGGAAATTGTCACATGAGCATTCTAATTTCAGTTAGAACATCCAGCACTCAAGTTTTGTGCATGGGTTTAGCTACTTCACATACACAAAGCTTTCTCATTAATGTATTGCCATGTCTGTAAATTGGTCCATTTAAGAACTTGTTCTGAAGTTTCGTCTGTTTTGCCTCACTCCAGGATTTATTTACAAAACATTTTTCAGATTCCTTATATTTGCTAAAAAAGTCATTGAACAGTTTTTCCCAATGTTGCACATTCCGTTCTAATTTTCTAACTATTTTTCCACTAGTTTTATTTTTTGCACATTAGAAATTCCTGGTGTGCAGCTGTCTTTACATGCTACAAGAAAATCTGTCATATTGAAGATCTTGGTCCACCACAAGGTTCATTTATTAACGTGGTGACCTGATCCATCACTAACAAATCTACTTTCAAACTCGTCTCCTCCAAACACCAGTGAATTTTTTCCAATGACCATTTTGCAATTTACAGTTCTTTCAGACACATTCTGAACTGCATCTTGTGTTTCCCCCAAAAGTGCATTCTGCATCAGAAAACAGTTATTAACACCACCCCTCAATGGTCATGCATCTTTTCCACTTTTAGGTCCGTTGATCTTTTTAACATCATTTATTTTCTCATCCACACAGCCTTCTTCATTGAAAATTTTGTCAATTTTGGTTCTGATTTGATTTAACTTCTACTTAATCATAACATCTACATTGATTTTAATTTCGGCCGATTCTGGATCTGCTGCTGATGACGATGCTGGAGCTCTCATGGCTGTAGCTGATTTCTGCACTGTTGATCTCTGATGCTGAACCTGATGATACTTGTCCAGCGCACTTTCATTGTGCTATCATCTTCCCTCCTCCACTGCTTAATATCACTAGCAACTCTGTGTACTACTACTACTGCTGAATGTTTCTAAGCTCGAAGCCCCTATACAAAATTGTTTACACCTCTCAGGACTGGGACAACACATTCTTGATTGTAAATTCAGAACTAAATAAATTTAAGACCACATTCCAGACAAGAAAGACCCCATTTGTGACTTAACTTCCTTGGCCTAATGCATGACTCTGTTAGTTAAAAATTTGGCTCATAGCTTTTTCAGAGTTGTGGCGTACACAGTCTTCTTTACACCCTAATATGGCAGAAACCAATCCGTCTACTGCACTGGAAATCTTTCCATCAAATAGTTGAGGGCAGACACATAATGCAAGTTAAAGGTTATTAAACATAACATATTAGGAAAATTGCAGTAATAACATATGCTTAACTCCAGATTTATATTTTATGTAACAAGTTTTAGGTAGATATAGCTTCCTATTGAATTGTAGTGATTAATAAAACAAAACTGGGAGTCTATTTAGTAAGAATATTCCATTTGCAACATAACTAGCAGCACACGAGTGATGGTAGTCATCACTTAATATGCTTAAATTGCTAAGTATGTCTATACTCCAGGTCTTCTAACCCCACTCTCAGGTGCATAAACTAAACTCCACATAAAATGCAATACAGACTCATATTGTGTCAGCCAAAGTCAGAATCTCAAGTCTCTGTTATAATCTGTGATTTCGCTAGACTCCCGATCATGAAAATTAAACTTTTATGAGGGTCATAATCAGAAAAACCAAACCTGCTCTCTCTGCCTGATGGCCATAATCTGATGGCCATAACATAACTGGTCCTTGCATATTCCAGCAGCTCCCAAGACCACATCTCCCATCACCATGTCCAGTAAAGTTACCAAAGATAACTAACTGGACCTCTATTTGCTTCCTACCACATTATGCACTTTTTGCAATACTTTGATAGATTGCGTGCAGTTGAAATGGAGTGAAAATGACCTGGAAATGTAAATGTAGATGTAGACGTAATGGTAAACGGAATTGGACCCCTTTCCTGCACTAATAATTGACAACTAATTTACATATGTTACATTACATTATTTGATACCAAGTCTACTTATACTAATTACTGTTCCTTTAAGCATAGATGTATGCTTTTCATTGGCAAGAATGTGTATGTGTCACACATTCAATCAAATACTGTCGAGAAGATCAGTAAGTTAAATTAATTTGATATACAATTACCTATGTACTGCCTCCTGTATAAGTGTATGTCTGTAGTAATTTTCTGGTATGACACACTTAATGTAAACACTTATCATTGTAGCATATTAAATGATGATAATGAAATTTGTGTTGCTACTGGTGATAATTACTGTGCAATGCATTATCTGATATTATGTCTACATTGTAGGACTGCCTTATTTTTTACTTATAATGTGTAAATGCCTACAGTATAGAGTCTAGTTATGCTTGTAGTTACAGTTGGTGCTGGTGTACATATAATTGAATTTGTTGGACTGACATATAATTGTTGTTCTGTTCAGAGACTTGGTGTTTCCAAACAACACAGCTTTGGATATTTTTAGCTTTTCGCCGGCCTCTTGGCTTTTACATGTAAGTGCCTACCACTTAAGGACAGATTCTCACTCCTGCTAATACACCCTTTCTCCACAGGCCCTCGTCATGTCAAGCTCAGTTGAACCCATTACCGTTTACCCATTCTCTGTCCACGTATACAGCACAATCAACATTTTTTTATACTAAATCCAAGTTGAATGCATTTCCTGAAAGAGAATCATCCCTGCCGTCCTTCAGCAGTTCAGACTACTTGTTATGCTCATTTGCTGCTCTGGTTATCCATGCAACACTCGTTAAGTGGTGTCTTTTATTGTTTACAATTTGGGGCTTACTGAATCAGTGGAAAATTTCCTGGTTTCCCCAGTTCTAACAAGTAACTCTTAATAGTAATGTAATTTGTTCTCTCCAGCCTTGTCATGTTACATAATCTGTATTTAATGCTACAGTTGATTTATTAGATGACACATTCAGTACCATCTAGCCTACTATTGGTGTTAGCATAATTTACTTCTGTGTTGGACCAGTTGGGTAAATAGCTGGAAGTGGGGACTGAGGCATTACCACTAACTACAGAATGATCAAATACTTATAAATACAGTATCCTGTAGATTTAAAGTTACATACCTTTGCACAAACAGGAAGCAATTTTTAATATTATTGTGAAAGTGTTTTTATGCAATGGTGTTCTTTTATGCAAGTTGTTGTTGACACTCAGCTTTCACTTATTTGCATAATTTACACCAGCCCGTGGTGTTTCGCCATATTACATATGTACCATTGCAGCACTTCTCTTTTATTATAGCCAAATGGTCACAGCATGTGGTGTTTCTCTGCCCACTCTTTCCAGCCGCACATCTCATGGTGAGGACTATGGTACCTGAGGCTAAGCACTGCGGTCATGCATGTGTCACTCTCCACCCACCATCAGCAAAGATGATGTATAGTCTGCCAAAATTGGATCACTAAACAGCCCCCAGAATACTAAGTCTGAAGGAATTCCGAAAATTTGTGTTCTGCACACCATCCCCAGTGGAATCGACACATATGTAAGAGGCAATGCAACCACCTAATGCGCCAACAGAATTGGATGTTCATTTATTTTAAGTAACCATTTATATCCTGGAGAAATTTTAAAACTAAAAAAATGACAATTACCACTATAAACACACAAAAACAATTGAATTACATTAGCTTCTCATTATCCATACTTGAACCAATTAACCCCTAGCTGTTTGCCAAACTCCACACACCTCAAATTGTGCCGACTGCTTGTAATACCTCCTGGTGTGAATATATAAGTCCCACCTTATTCTTTATGGTTCTTTTAGCACTATTAAGATCACTATAACACAAAACATAAATATCCCATGAATGCTTTTATATTAAGCATGTAATACTTAATAACTTCATGCATAATTGTAATACAATATGCATGGTTATGATGATTGAAACAGCACATGTGTTATTGAATCTGGGGTAGTTGTAGCATGCAAATGTATTGTTTCCTGTTTCCCACCAAGCATCCTGTTGATTTTTTTCTTCCTTTCTACCTTCTTGTTTGGATTCCAGCCATGCTTTCTTACAACTTAGCACCACCTTTATACTACATCGCAAAATCAGTGCCCAACACAACATCTTTTATTAATCCTCTCACAATAAACCAACTCATTGTCAACTGAAATCAATGACTTTGCAATTCTACTAACATTTCTTCTATTATGGGCTTGCGTATCCCACCTGTTGCAGTTTTAATTTGTGCCCCAGTTACGATAAAAATTACCAATTTCTTGGTCTTATGCCTATTTAACAAAATTTTGAACACTGACGACACCTTGTTCTTAGAACTGATAAGTGCATGTATTTTCTTGTCACAAACATTCATTGCTATGATTGGCCGTACATTTTCAGATTCTTGATCCTCCACACATTTTTCTGTTTATGGATTCTTTTCTATTTCTTTGCACCTACACTGTATTCATCTCCTCTATAAAACAGTCTTCAAACTCATTATCTCCTTCCATTAATTTATCAAGTAATTCCTCTACACCTGGTTCTCTTATCAATCTCCTTTACTATCTTGGCCTTTTCAAAATCTCACATACCCTTCTGATGTCTGTAATTTTGACTACATAAATACCATTCATCTTTAGTATACTTTTCTAGATCATTTGTACTACAAACTATTTGGACTTTGTCATTCAAAGTCTGATTCGACTCTCTCAACAGAATTTAATGAACTCATATTTTTTCCATCATATTACTCTCAGTAGCCTTGCCATCGATACATAAAATAAAATTATTTACCACACAGTTTCATCTTCCTCCAACAACAATTCACCTGATTCCTCCAACCTAACAGTTCCACTATCTCAGCCAATACGGAAAAAGTCACATCACTTTCATCAACATTTTTGGCCTTAAATCTCCATTAATGCTTAAATATTTGTAACTACAACAGAGCACTCCTTTGGAATTAATGGGACCCTCCATTTGCATCAAAATTAGGTCGTGTTCTAAGTCCTTGTTCTGAGGCCTGACCTCTGATATTCACATCATAGACATTCCACGGACATCTTTTCAATTTCACAATCTTTGAAAAAGAATTCATCATCCACATCTCTTGCGCTAACATCTTAATAAAAGATGTGTGGTGCACTGATTTTATGATGAAGTATAGGATGATGTGAAGTTATATGAAATAATGGTTAAAATTCGAAGAAGAAGGTAGAACAGCAAGAATTATATTGAACGAGATGCTTGGTGGTGAACAGAAAACAATGCATTTGTATGAGAGAATCACCCCAGACTCCATCACAGAGGAGCTGTTTCACTCACCATTACTGTACATAAGGGATATACAATTATGCATAAAATTATTAAGTAATACATGTTTAATATAATAATATTCATAGGATATTTATGTCTTGAGTTACTTTGGTCTTAATAGTGCTCAAAGGAATTGAAAGAATAAGGAAGCATTCACAATTTCACACAAGGATTTATTAAGAATAGTTGGCGTGATTTGAGGCATATGGAGGTTGGGAAAGGGCAATCAATCAGTTCAAGTAGGGATAATGAGGAGCTAGTGTGATTAAATTGTTTTTGTATGTGTGTAACTGAAATTGTCGTTTAGTTGGGTTTAAAATTTATCATGGGATATAAATGTTAACTTAAAATAAATAAATATCTAGTTCTGTCAAAAGCATTTGGTGGTTTGCATTGGTTATGTCATGCATGTCAATTCCACTGGGAATGGTGTGTAGAGCACAGACATTGATGATTCATTAGGGATTAGCATTATGGGTGCTGCTTTGTAATCCAATTTTGACAGATTCGACACTAGCTATGATGATATTGGGTGCAGAGTGGCACATGCATGGTTGCAATACTTAGTTATCATCATCATTTAACAGTTCCAGTTTCCTGGGTACCGGTACTGGTAATGACCCTCTTCCACTTCATCCTGTGCAAATACACCAGTTCACAGAGAATATCATCCACAGTCCATCCTCTGGTCACTACAACAGCCTTAATCAAGTCCATTCATCAGGTATGAGGTCTCCCTTGAGGGCTTTTAGCGTCCACCTTTATCTGTTCTAGTTGGTTTCTTTCTCATCACATGCCAGTACCATCGACATCTAGATGTGCCAATTTGATCTAATAGGGATGTCTTTATTCCTTACCTTGTCCATCTTCGTCTTCTGGATGGTGCATGTAAAAAATTTCATCTCTGATGCTTGCAGCATTGATGATTCTCTATTTGTGAGGGTACATGTTTCAATACCTCAATATTGGTATGAAATAGCTATTAAACATCATCAGTTTAGTCGCTTTGGGAATAAAGTCATCCCATAAAAGTGATCTTATTTGTTTGTAGAATTCAGATTCTTTTTGCACTCTGTTGATGATTTCATTTCTGACCAAATTATCACTGGAGATTACACTTCCAAGATAAGGAAAACTGTCCACACACTCTAGTTGGTGGTCTAGTTTCACACTTGCTGGTTGTCCATCTCTGGTGTCTGCCATCACCAAAGTCTTGGTCTTGCTGATCTTGAGGTTATATTTCTGGAACTGAAATTTCCATTCATCTAGTCAGATCTGTATTTCCTCTTCAGTTTCTCCCCATATCATGATGTCATCAGCAGAGGCAAATCCATTCCATTCACCTGACTTCTCCTTGATGTTCTTCATTATATTATCCAGAACAGTGATTAATAGTAGTGGGGACCTGGCACTTCCTTGCTGAACTTCATTCTTGGTCTCAAACCACGATGATCGTCCTTCCCCAATTCGTACACAGCTAGTACAGTCTTTTTACAACAACTGAATTATTCTTATTAGTCTTTCAGGCACAGTCTTTCTCCTCAGGCATTCCCAGATCTTATCTCTTATAACACTGTCATAGGATTTTTCTATATCCAGGCATGCAATGGCCAGGTTGTTGCCTTTCTCTCAATACTTTTCCATCAACATGTGGGTGCTAAAAATTAGATCTATTGTTGATCTGTTACTTCTGAAGCCATATTGTTCCTCCTCCATCTGTAGTTTTATGATAGTTCTGTCTCAAGTATTTTCAACCCATGAGACAATAGGGTTATTCCTTTATAGTTAGTGGGTTTCCACTTGCTACCTTTCTTACCAGAGGAATTATTACACCCTTGCTCCAATGAGTGATCACAGTGATCACTGTCAAGGCTCTCGCTAGGAGTTACTCTGGCATTAGTTACCATTCTACTCCTTTCTTCATGTGTGATGACATAATCAATTACAGTCTTTTGTAATCCATCTAAACTGTCAAACTGCCTATTGGCTTCTGTCTCGGGTTCTTCGGCCGACGTTCATCTAATGATTTTGCTGACGTTTCGCCAGCACGAGTGGCTGGCATTGTCAAAGCTTCACCCTCCATTGCCGGTGGTGAACTGGAGGCGAGCTCGCGGCCGCAGGCTATATGTACCTGGCACGCCAACGTCCGTGGGCTTCTCCGCGGTCATTTCTACAGCTTCTCTGAACAGGCGCGTGTGATATCCAAAAACACGCGAACAGTTTCAACAAGAAAGAGGAAAGCCTTAAGGTAAACGGATCCTGGCTTCCCGTACTGCAGCGAATGACCGTCGCAGGTAGCAAGAGGAGAAACGCACCGGAAATGACCGCGGAGAAGCCCTCGGACGTTGGCGCGCCAGGTACATATAGCCTGCGGCCGCGAGCTCGCCTCCAGTTCACCACCAGCAATGGAGGGTGAAGCTTTGACAATGCCAGCCACTCGTGCTGGCGAAACGTCAGCAAAATCATTAGATGAACGTCGGCCGAAGAACCCGAGACAGAAGCCAATAGGCAGTTTGTCAACAAGTGGCCACGAAAGCCTTAACAATTTCATCTAAACTGTATCGTGATGGCTCTGTCTCTTCTCAAACCAACTGTTGTACACCACCAACCCATTCCTCATACAGACGCCAAGGAGAAGCTCACCTTCTATATTTCTTCTACCATATCAGTGGGGTCCCATTACATTCTCATATTGTGTTCTACCTGTCTCAATCTGTGCATTTAGGTCTCCTATAATGATCACTCTCTCTTAACTAATGACTTATGCAAATCTTCAAGAAACTGGTTCTTATCCTTTTGACAACATCCAGTTTGAGGTGCGCACACCTGTACAAAAGTTAGCTTTTCTTTCCCTAAATGTACAGTCATCTTTATTATTCGCTCACTAATGTACTGAATGTCAGTGATTCCTCTTAGATCTTTATTCATGATGAAACTGACACCATTCCACATCTCCTTGTTATTTCCATACCAATACAGTGTGTTCTGTTTCCTTCATTTTTTCATGCCTTTCCCTTTCCATTTTATTTCACACATCCCCAGTATTATTAATTTTCTCCTTTCCATAAGGTCCACTTGTTCACATTTTCCTGTGAGGCTGAGTAAGTTGATAGTCCCAATCAGTGTAAGTCTTCTCCGAGGTTTTTGCAAGACCCAGTCTATCAATACTTAGTATTGGGTACCACACTCATCACTATGAGATGTGCAACTGCAAAGAGTAAGGAGAGCAACACCGAGTGCTGTGACCAAGTGGCTACTATAAAAGTAAAACGCTATGATGAAACATGTGCAATGGGCTGACATAAATCATTCACATGAGTGACAGCTGAGAGTCAACAATAATTTGCATAAACGTACACCATTGCATAAAAGACATTTCATGATAATGTTTAAAATTACTACTTCATTGTGCAAAAGTATGGAATTCACTTAATTTAAATCTATAGGGTAGTGTATTTATAAGTACTGGATCATTCTATATTTAGTCATACTGCTTCACTTAGTACTGAATGTGTCATCTAAGAAATCAAAAGTAGAATAGAGTGGAGATTCTGTAACATGATGAGCCTAGAGAGAAAACATTACGCTGCCATTAAGAGTTATTTGTTACAACTGGGGAAGTAAGTAAACATTCCACTGCTGCAGTAAGGCTCCTAAGCATGAACAATAAAAGACACTCCTTAACGAGTGTTGTTTGAAAGACCAGGGGAGCATAGGAGCATAACCATTAGTTTGAACTGTTGAAGGTCGTCACAATGGTTCTCTTTTGGGAAATGAATTTAACACGGCATTACTATAGGAAACAGTTGATGTTGCTAAGTATATGGCTGTAGCCTGGCAAAAGGTAATGGGTTCCACCGAGGTCGGCATGACGATGGCCTATGGACAAAGGATGGATTAGCAGGAGTGAGCATCTAGTCTTAAGTGGTAGGCACTTATGTGTAAAAGACAAGAGGACAGCTAAATATGCCCAAAGTAATGTTGTTTGGGGATGCCAAGGCTGTGAATAGAACAAACACTCTAATAACTTCGAATGAGACAAGAGACATTGAGGCAGTAAGCCAAAGGGTTATATGTCATTCAAAGGAATGCTGTCCTATGTACACAAGCACCAACTGTGACGACAAGTGTAACTAGACTGTACACTGTAGGCATTTATGAATTATAAACAACAAACACAGCAGCCTTAGAAGGTAGACATAATATCGGATAATGGCATTCCACAGTAGTCATCATGAGTGGAAACACAAATTATTTTATTATCATTTAATATACTACGATAATAAATGTATACATTAATTGTGTCATACCAGAAACTGCTCCACACATACACTTATAAAGCAAGCAGTTTATGATTAATAATATAACAAATCAGTTTAAATATTGATTTTGTTAATGGTATTTGAATGAAAGGGCAATAAAAACACATTCTTGTATATGAAAAGCTTAGACATGTGCTTAAAGGAATAGAATTAGTATCCATGTACACAGTATTAAAAATGGTTTAATGTAAAATATGTAAGTTAATTGTAGAACTATTATTGTAGTAAGGGGGTCCATACCATTTACATTTCCAGGTCAATTTTCATACCATTTCTTCTCTACACAAACTGTCAAGGTATTCATCATTTTGATTTGCAGCTCCTTGTGTTTAGCATGTTTGCAGTTAAAATTGTAAGATGTGAGGTCTGCCAGTTATGCAAAACACGTTTTTTTCAAGTACCCAAACATGTTTCAAAACCACTGTGGCATCATCAGTGAGTTTCTGTTTTATTTAATCTGTAATGTGAACATTTTTACTAAATGATTACAAAATTATGAGGTTATTTAGTTCAAACAATAGTTCCTATATTTTTGTTAATACCTTTACATCTTTGTAAAGGTATTAACAAATTGAAAGGCACTATTGTTTGAACTAAATATCCACATAATTTTGTAATCATTTAGTAAAAATGTTGTCATTACAGATTAAACAAAATGGAAGCCCACTGATGTTGACACAGTGGTGCTGAAACATGTTTGGATACTTGGAAAAAGCTGTTTAGATTAGATTAGTTTTTCATTCCATAGTTCCGTGCTGAGTAGATCCTCGTGGATGTGCAACATGTAAATAATAATTTTTTTTTTTTTAAGCTGAAATAACAAAACTAATCGTATGAATGTATACAATACATAATTTGTTTCTACTAAAAAATTCTTCAATGGAGTAGGAGGAGTTGGCCACTAGTAAGTCTTTCAGGCTCCTTTTAAACCGATCTTTATTTGTAACTAAATTTTTTTATGTTTGCTGGCAAATTATTGAAGATTAATGTTCCTGAGTAGTGGACCCCTTTTTGGACTAAAGTAAGTGCTTTTAAGTCCTTGTGCAGATCATTTTTGTTCCTGGTATTGTATGTATGAACTGAGCTGTTTGTTGGAAAAAAGAGATATATTATTTAGGACAAATTTCATTAAGGAGTAAATATACTGAGAGGCAGTAGTTAGTATACCCAGTTCTTTGAAGAGGTTTCTACAGGACGTCTGTGAATGTACTCCACAAATAATATGTATTACACGCTTTTGGACTCTGAAAAATTTTGTTTGACTTGAAGAGTTACCCCAAAATATTACACCATATGACATTATGGAATGAAAGTAGGCAAAGTATGCAAGCTTTTTCATTTTTATGTCGCCTATGTCTGCTAACACTCGAATTGCAAATGCAGATTTGTTAAGGCGTTTCTGCAGTTCTGTGGTATGCTCCTCCCAGCTGAATTTATTATCGAGTTGTAATCCCAGGAATTTAAGACTGTCAACCTCTTCCATCTGCTCTTCTTCATACTGTATGCATATGCTGGGTGGAAACCTCTTACAGGTGTTTTGCATAACTGGTGGGCCTCACATCCTACATTGTCAAGGTGTTGTAAAAAGCGCATTATATGGTAGTGAGCTACTCCATTTATGCTCATAAACATTTCTAGCTACAACTGAGAGCTCCTTTGGAATTAAAGGGACCCTCCATATCCATCCAATTAAGACCTGTTCCTCCCCCTTGATCTAGGGGCTGACCCCTGATATTTACATCATAGACAATCCACAAGCATATTTTCCGTTTCACAATCTTTTTTAAAAAAAAATTCATCATACACTACACTTGCACTAAATTTTCTCTCCTCCTATTAAGTGCCTTTGCCACCTTGAACTATTTATTCTCCCACAATTCCAGTAACAGTAATTTTAAAATCTTCAAATATGACCTCCAATCATAAAACTGTATTCCACTTCCACCTTTATACACTACTCAGTATTAATTTTGTGATCCAGCTCAACAGTTTTCTCATAATTTCTTACTGTTCTCTGGGTCAGACTTAGAACTCTCATTGACTTTTTATCATCATCTAAAACGACTGGCTCGCCATCCACTACAGAAATGAATGCTTTGACTCTCTCTTCTGACACATCTAATCCAGCAGTATTACAATGCTCATCCATTAGTTTATTCTCTGAAATCTCTTCCTCACTTTCCTTTGACAATGAATGAATTACATCTGTTGACTTAAATTCAACCATATGAACAACTATTACTATCTTCTTGAACACCCACAGTTGCATCATCTGCATTACAACTGATATGGCAATAATTACTGCTGTTGGATTTATAGCAATTTAGATAAGATTACGATGAAACTCTGCCAAGTTTGTATCTGCTTCTGGTTTCGAAACAGATACCACTTTTATTTTTCCAAAGTTTTCTACCATTAGCCTCGTCATCCCTTGACTCAAATAAATATTTTACTCCCATTTTCTTGTCATTTGAAATATCTTTCCCATATATTTCTCCTTCCTTGCTGTTACTCTGCATCCGATTTGTCCCTCCTTTCTTGCCCTTCTATACAATCTCCATTTTCATAATTTCAACCTTGCATTCTAACTCACTATATATTTTCGGATTTGCTACACATCTTGTACTTTTCCATGCTGGTTTAGAGCGACATCTCTAGACATGAGATGCAGAGAAATCTAGTTTTCTGCCTACCTGTTGTGGTTATGTTGTCATGGCATTGCTGGTCATTCAAACCTCAGCTGCTTGTCACAATCTCTAAAATTTTCTTTCTCATTATTCCCACTTTGTTAATTATTTCCATAATTTTGGAGATCCTGTGAAATAGATTGGATTGATTTCTTTTGCCCTAACTAAAATTTATGTTGTCCCATTCCTTTGCATGCTGGTGAAACTCTGTGGTTTCCAGTTCCACTACAAATTCCAAGAATTTGTCTACTGAGTTGGATGGGCTGTGTTCTAAGTTCCATTGCATATATTCTGGAAATTGTCACTTCAGCATTGAAATTTCAGTTAGAACACCCTGCAGTCGAGGTTTGCGGAATAGTTTAGCCACTTCACATACACAAAACCTTATCATCTTTGTATTGCCATGTCTGTAAATTGGCCTAATTAAGAACTTGTTCTGAAGTTTTGTCTGTTTTGCCTCATATCAGAATTTATTTACAAAATGGTTTTCAAATGCCTAATATCTGGTAAACAAGTCATTCAACAATTTTGCCCACTGTTGTAAATTTCCTTCTGTCTTTCCACTAGTTTTATTTTTTGCACATCAGACATTCCTGGTGTGCAACTGTCTTTACATGCTGCAAGAAAATCTGTCAGATGGTACTTTCCCTTGTTAGGAAAGCATATTGAAGATCCTGGCCGAACACATGGTACATTTATTACAGTGGCGACCTGATCCGTTGCTAACACATCTACATTCGAGCTTGTCTCCTCCAAACCCCACTGATTTTTTCAAATGACCATATTGCAATTTACTGTTCTTTGAGTCACATTCTGAACTGCATCTTGTGTTCCTCCAAAAGTGCATTCTGCCTCAGAAATCAGTTATTAACACCGCCCCTTAATGATCATGCATCTCTTCATTTTTAGGTCCGTTGACTTTTTTTCTCCCCCATGCAGCCTACTACAGCTGGAATTTTGCTACTTTCGGTTCTGATTTGAGTTAACTTCACCTCAATCATAACATCTACATCCATTTTATTTTTCTCAATGTAACCCTTACCTCATTTTTTGATTTCATGTTTCTTTCACCTGTCTTTTAAATTAGGTGAGTGTTAACAACTGAAATCTCATTTGTTAGATCAGTTTGCATTCTCCCCATACTAAGTTGTAGATCCCCATTATTTGCAACAAGTAGGTAATAGGAATTTACAAATCTTAGCTTCCTGATCTGACTTCAGGCCACCTGTTGGTTTGGTAATGTTTGAACATGAAATCTTCAGTTCCTGATGTTAGGCGAGAAAAGGTACACACATTTACATCTTTTTCACCAGTACTTACCTATTCTCCCATGATGACTTCCTTTTCTATGATGATGTCACTGAAAAGTGAATATTCTGATTTCTACACTGTTGGTCTCCTCTGCTGAAGCTGATAACAGTTATTCAGTGCACTTTCATTGTGACATCATCTTCCCTTTTGCACTGCTTAATACCACTACCAATTCTGTGTAGTACTGCTGCTGAATGTTTCTAAGCTCAAAGCTCCTATACAAAACTGTCCACACCTTTCAGGACCTGGACAACTGATTCTTGCTTGTAAATCCAGAACTAAATAAATTTAAGCCCACATTCAGACAAGAACGACCCCATTTGTGACTTTGTCATGGGCTAATGCATGATGCTGTTAGTGAAAAACTTGGCTCGTAGCTTTTTCAGCGTTGTGGTATACACAGTCCTCTTTACACCCTAATATGGTAGAGACCAATCAGTCCTCTGCACTGGTAATCATGCCATCAAATAGTTGAGGGCAGTTAAACATTATTACATGCACCATATCAGAAAAATTGCAGTAATAACATATGATATACTCCAGAATTATATTTGATGTAATTGGTTAATTCAGAGAGATATGGCTTCCTGCTGAATTGTGGTCCTTAATGAAGCAAAACAATGAGTCATTTAGTAAGAATGTCCCATTTTCAACATAACTGGTAGCATGTGAGTGACGGTAGCCTTAACTTAATATGCTTAAATTGCTAAGTCTGTTTATAAACCAGGTCTTATAACCCCACTCTCAGATGCTTAAACTAAATTCAATATAAAGTGCAATACAATCACATGCTCTGTCAGCCAAAGTCACAATCTCAAGTCTCTGTTCATAATCAATGACTTGGCTGAACACCTGATCATGAAAAATACGAGTTTATGATGGACATAATCAAATATTCAGTCTCACATCAGAAAAACCAAACCAGCTCTCTCTGTCTGATGGCCATAACATAACTTGTACTTGCATTTTCCAGCAGCTCCCAAGACAACATTTCCCTCCACTATCTCCGCCGAAGTAACCAAAGATAACTAATGGGATCTATGTTAGATCCCTACCACGTAATGCACTTTATGCAACACTTTGATAGATTGCGTGCAGTTGAAATGTAGTGAAAATGGCATGAAATGTAAATTTAGGTGTAAATATAAATGGAACAGGACCTCATTCCTGCGCTATTAATTCTACAATTAAATTACGTATGTTACATGAAACATTATTTGATTCCACATCTACTGATACTAGTTACTATTTCTTTAAGCACAGATGTATGCTTTTCATAGGCAAAAATGGGTCTACATCGCACTTTCAATGAAATATTGTCGACAAAATCAATATATTAAATTAATATGATATACTATTAACTACGTACCACTTCCTGTATAAGTGTATGTCTGTAGTAATTTTCTGTTATGACACACTCAATGTAGACACTTATCAAATGACATATTAAATATTTTGTGCTGCTACCTGCTATTGGTGATAATGATAAATGTGCAATGCCATTAACTGATATTATGTCTACATTGTAGGACTGCCTTATCTGTTACTTATAATGTGTAAATGCTTACAATATAGAGTCTAGCTATGCTTGTAGATACAGTTGGTGCTTGTGTGCAAAGGATTGAATTCATTGGACTGACATATAACTGTTATGCTTACTGTATGAATATTTCTTGTCTCATTCTAAGTTATTAGACTATTTGTTCTGTTCAGAGCCTTGGTGTTTCCAAACAAGACAGATTTGGACATTTGTAGCTATTAGCTGGCTTTTGGCTTTTACATATAAGTGTGACCACTTAAGGTCAGATTCTCGCCCCTGCTAATCAATCCTTTGTCCATAGGCCCTCGTCATGTCAATCTCAGTTGAACCCATTACCGTTTGTCCAGCCTTTGTCGAAATTCACAGCACAGTCAACAGTTTTCTATACTACATCATTGTTGACTGCATTTCCCAAACGGGAAAAATAACTGGCGTCTTTCTGATATTCAAACCAAGTGTTATGGTCCTTGGCTGCTCTGGTTTTTCATACAACACTCGTTAAGGAGTGTCTCTTATTGTTTACAATTTACGGCCTTACTGCAGCAGCTGAAAATTTCCTGGTTTGCCCAGTTCTGACAAGTATGTGTTCTCTCTAGCCTCGTCATGTTACATAATCCTTACTTAATACTACAGTTGATTTATTAGATGACACATTCAGTACCATGTAACCTACTGTTGATGTTAGCATAATTTCCTTCTGTGTTGGACCAATAGTGTAAATAGCTTGAAGTGGTGACTGAACCATTACCACAACTGTAGAACGATCCAGTACTTATAAATACACTATAATATAGACTTAAGCTTGCATGCTTTTGCACAAAGACATAGCAATTTTAACATTATCATGACAGTTTTTCATGCAACGGTGTTCCAAATTATTGTTGACTGTGAACTTTCACGTACTTGCTTAATCTATACCAGCCCACAGTGTTTTGTCACATCACATGTTTCATTGCAGCACTTCACTTTTATAATAGCCATTTGGCCAGAGCACTCGGTGTTGCTCTTCCCACTTATTCCAGTTGCACATCTCATGGTGATGTCTATCCTACCCGATGCTAAGTACTGTGGCAATGCGTGTAACAGTCTGCACCCACCATCAGCAAAGATGATGTAGAATCTGTCAAAATTGGATCACAAAGGAGCCCCCAGAATAATAAGTCTGAAGGAATTCCCAAAATTCGTGTTCTGCACACCATCCCCAGTGGAATCGACCCACATAAAAGAGGTAATGCAACCACCTAAAGTGTTGACAAAATTGGATGTTCATTTATTTTAAGTAACCCTTTATATCCCTTGAGAAATTTTAAAACTAAAAAAATAACAATTACCATTATACACACACAAAAACAATTGAATTACATTAGCTTCTCATTATCCCTACTTGAACTGGTTAACCTCTCGCTATCTGCCAAACTCCACACACCTCAAATTAGGCGTACTACTTGTAATACCTCCTGGTGCAAAATTATAAGTGCCTCCTTATTCTTTACAGTCCTTTTAGCACTATTGAGATCACCATAACACAAAACATAAATATCCCATGAATGCTTTTATATTAAGCACGTAATACTCAATAACTTCATGCATAATTGTATATTCATATTGCGTGATTATGATGAGTGAAACAGCTCATCTGTAATTCAGTCTGGAGTATTTGTAACATGCAAATTTGTTGTTTCCTGTGTGCCACCAAGCATCCTGTTGCATTTTTTTAATTCCTTTCTACCTTCCTATTCGAATTTTAACCACTTTTTCTTATAACTTAGCACCATAATATACTGCATCATAAAATCAGTGCCCAACACAACACCTTTTATTAATCCTCTCACAATAAAGCAACTCACTGTGAACTGAAATCAATGTCTTTACAATTCTACTAACATTTCTTCTGTTGTAGGCTTGCTCAACCCACCTGTTGTAGTTCTAATTTTCACACCAGTGACGTTAAAAATTACCAATTCCATGGTCTTATGCCTGTTTAACAAATTTTTGAAGACTGACAACACCTTGCTCACAGAACCAATAAGCATACGTATTTTCTTGTCACAAACATCAATTCCTAAGACTGGCCGTACATTTTCCGTTTCTTCATCCTGCAAACATTTGTGCCCCTGCACAGTATTCATCTCCTCTGTCAAAGAGTCTTCAGCCTTTTTATCTCCTTCCATTAATTCATGAAATAGTTTCTCCACCCCTGGTTCTCTTATCAATTTCGTTCCGTATCTTGGCCATTTCAAAATGTCACATACCCTTCTGATGTCTGTTATTTTGACTTCATAAACACCATTCATCTTTTGTTTACTTGTCCAGATCTATTGTACAACAATCTATTTTGACTTCGTCATTCAAAATCTGATTCGATGTGCTTGACAGAATTGAATGTACTCATGTTTTCTTCTGTCGTATTACTCTCAGTAACTTTACCAGCTAGACATAAAATATAATTATTTACCTCAGCCTTTTCATCTTCCTCCAAAAACAATTCATCTGAGTCCTAGTTCCACTATCTCAGCTGATAAGGAAAAAACAACACCACCTTCACCAACATTTTTTGGCCTTAAATCTCCGTTAATGCTTAAATATTTGTAGCTCCAACAGAGTACTCCTTTGGAATTAATGGCACCTTCCATTTCTATCAAATTAGGAACTGTTCTCAGCCCTTGTTCTGAGGCCTGAGCCCTGATATTCACATCGCAGACAATCCATGGACATCTTCCCAATTTCAAAATCTTTTAAAAAGAATTCATCATACACTTCTCTTGCACTAGCATCTTAATAAAAGATGTTGTGTGGGGCACTGACTTTTGTGATTAAGTATAGGATGGTGATAAGTTAGATGAAAAAGTGACTAAAATTTGAAAAACAAGATAAAAAAGCAAGAATAATTTTGAACAGCATGCTTGGTGGTGAACAGCACACAACGCATTTGTATGTGACAATCACCCCAGACTACATCACCAAGGAGCTGTTTCACTCACCATACATAACAGATATACAATTATGCATAAAATTATTAAGTAATAAATGGTTAATATAAAAATGTTCATCGGATAATCATGTCTTGTGTTATGGTGATCTTAATGGTTCTCAAAAGAATGGAAAGGCAAAGGATTCACTTACAGTTTCGTACTAGGAGGTATTACAAATTGTTGTCGCAATTGGAGGCATGTGGAGGTTGTGAAGTGGCAATCAGTCAATTCAACTTGGGATAATTAAATTGTAATGTAATTGAAATGTTTTTGTATGTGTATAACTGTAATTGTCATTTAGTTAGGTTTAAAATATATCAAGGGATATAAATGTTTAGTTAAAATAAATGAACATCTAGTTCTGTCAAAGCATTAAGCTGGTTTGCCTTGGCTCTTACAAGCATGTCAATTCCACTGGGAATGATGTACAGAGCACAGACTTTGGGGATTCATTCAGACTTAGAATTGTGGGGGCTGCTTTGAGATCCAATTTTTACAGATCCTACATCATCTTGGTTGATGTTTGGTGCAGAATGACACAGGCATGGTTGCAGTACTTACTGTTGGGTACCAGATTTATCACCGTGAGATGTGCAACTGGAAAGAGTAGGGAGAGCAATGCCAGGTGCTGTGACCAATTTGCCATTATAAAAGTAAAGTGCAATGATGAAACATGTATAATGGGCTGATATAAATTATTCAAATAAGTGACAAGTCAGAGTCAACAATAATTTACGGTGTGCTACACTGTTTCATAAAAGACGTTCCATGACTATGTAAAGTTACTGCTTCATTGTGCTAAAGTATGCAAAGTCACTCAATTTTTAATCCATAGAACAGTTTATTTATAATTACTGGGTCATTCTATATTTACTAGTAGTGCTTCATTCGGCACTTCAATCTACTCACACTACTGCTCAGACAAAGATAGAAATTATGCTAACATCAGTGATATGGTATGTGGTACTGAATGTGTCATCTAATAAATCAAAAGTAGAATTGAGTGGAGATCCTGTTACATGATGAGGCTAGAGAGAAAACATTACACTGCCATTAAGAGTTATTTGTTGCAACTGGGGAAATAAGTAAACATTCCACTGCTGCAGTAAGGCCTCTAAGCATAAACAATAAAAGACACTCCTTAACGAGTGCTGTATGGAAGGCCAGTGTAGCAAAGGAGTGTAACCATTAGTTTGAACTGCTGAAGGGCATTACGTTGGTTCCCTTCCGGGAAATGCATTTAATGTGACATTAATATAGGAAACAGATGATGTTGCTATTTATAATGATGTAGCCTGATAAATGGTAATGGATTCCACCAAGCTTGGTATGATGAAGGCCTATGGTTAAAGGATATACTAGCAGGAGGGAACATCTAGTCTTAAGTGGTAGGCACTTATGTGTAAGACAAGAGGGCAGCTAACAGCTACAAATGTGCAAAGCAGTGTTGTTTGGAAGTGCGAGGCTGAGAATAGAACAAACACTCTAATAACTTAGAATGAGATGAGACATATTGAAGCAGGAATCCAAAGGGTTTTATGTCAATCGAAGGAATACAATGTTACGTAAACAAGCACCAACTGCAACTACAGGCTTAACTTGTCTGTGCACTGTAGGCATTTAGACTTTATAGATAACAAACACAGCAGTCTTACAAGGTAGACGTAATATTTGATAATGGTTTTGCACAATAGTCATTATCATGAGTAGCAACAGAAATTTATTATTGTTATTTAAAATCTCATGATAATGAGTGTGCACATTAATTGAGCCATACCAGAAAATACTCCACACATTCACTTTTAAAGGAAATGGTACATGATTAATAGTATAACACATTAATTTAACACATTGATTTTGTCAATGGTATTTTAATGAAAGTCTGATAACCACACATTCTTTTCTATGAAAAGCATAGATATGTGTTTAAAGGAATAGTAATTAGTATCAGTAGGCATAGTATCAAAGAATGTTTCAAGTAAAATATGTAAATTAATTGTAGAACTATTATTGTAGTAATGGGATTTAATTCCATTTACATCTACATTTACATTTTCAGCTCGTTTTCATTCCATTTCCTCTGCACACAGTCTGTCAAAGTGTTGTACAAAGTGTATTATCTGGTAGTGAGCTGCTCCTTTTATGCGTAAATATTTCTAGCTACAACTGAATATTCCTTTGGAATTAATGCGACCCTCCATTTTCTCAAATTAGGACCTGTTGTCGCCCCTTGCTCTAGGGTCTGACCTGTGATATTCACATCATAGGCCTTCGACGGACATCTTTTCAACTTCACAATTTTTTAAAAAATATGTATCATACACTTCTCATGCGTTAACTGTTGTGTCCTTCTGTTAAGTGCTTTCACTACCTTAAACTATTTATTCTCCCACAATTTCAGCAACAGTGTTTTTAAAATTTTCAAATATGATCTCCAATCATAAGAGTATTCCACTTCCTCCTTTATGTACTACTCATCATTCATTTTGTGATCCAGCTCAATAGTTTCCTCATAATTTCTTACTGTCCTCTATGTGTGGCTTATAACTGTCATTGACTTTTTATCATCATCTAAAATGATTGGCTCCCAATCCACTATAGAAATGAAAGCTTTGATTTTCTCTTCTGACACATCTAATCCAGCAGTATCAAAATGCTCATCCATTACTTTATTCTCTGAAATCTCCTACTAACTTCCCAATGACAATGAATGAATTACATCTGTCAACATAAATTCAACCTTCTCTACATCCGTCAATACAACATACGAACCACTACCACTTCCTTCTTGAACATCCATCGATGCATCCACTGAGTTACAACCGACATTGCAGTGATTACTGCTGTTGAATTATATATCAATTGAGATGAGATTACAGTCAATCTCTGCCAAGGCTGTATCTGCTGCTAGTCTTGAAACTGATACCAATATTGTTTTTCAATATTTTCTACCAATAGCCTCATCATACCCTGAATCAAATACATCTTTTACTCTGATTTTCTTGTCATTTGATACATCTTTCACATGTATTTCTCTTTCCTTGCTGTTACTCTGCATCTGATTTGTCCCTACTTTCTTCCCCTCCTTTACAATCTCCATTTTCATTATTTCAACCTTGTTTGTAACTCACTATATTTTTTCGGATTGGCTACCCATCTTGTCCTTTACCATGCTGGTTTAGATTGACATCTCTGGACCCCAGATGCAGAGAAATCTAGTTTCCTGCTCTCCTGTTGTGGTTATGTTGTCCTTGCATTGCTGGTTGTTTAAACCTTTACTCATTGTCCTGATGTCTAAAATTTCTTCCTCACATTGTAGTTCCCACTTCCCTTGCCTGCTGGTGAAACCCCGTGGTTTCCAGTTTCACTACAAATTCCAAGAATTTGGCTACTGGGTTGGTTGGGCTGTGTATTAAGTCCCATTGCATCGATTCTCGAAATTATCACTTTGTTTGTTGTTGTGGTCTTCAGTCCTGAGACTGGTTTGATGCAGCTCTCCATGCTACTCTAACCTGTGCAAGCTTCTTCATCTCCCAGTACCTGCTGCAGCCTACATCCTTCTGAATCTGCTTAGTGTATTCATCTCTTGGTCTCCCCCTACAATTTTTACCCTCCACGCTGCCCTCCAATACTAAATTGGTGATCCCTTGATGCCTCAGAACATGTCCTACCAACCGATCCCTTCTTCTGGTCAAGTTGTGCCACAAACTTCTCTTCTCCCCAATCCTATTCAATACTTCCTCATTAGTTATGTGATCTACCCATCTAATCTTCAGCATTCTTCTGTAGCACCACATTTCGAAAGCTTCTATTCTCTTCTTGTCCAAACTATTTACCGTCCATGTTTCACTTCCATACAAGGCTACACTCCATACAAATGCTTTCAGAAATGACTTCCTGACACTTAAATCCATACTCGATGTTAACAAATTTCTCTTCTTCAGAAACGCTTTCCTTGCCATTGCCAGTCTACATTTTATATCCTCTCTACTTCGACCATCATCAGTTATTTTGCTCCCCAAATAGCAAAACTCCTTTACTACTTTAAGTGTCTCATTTCCTAATCTTATACCCTCAACATCACCCGACTTAATTAGACTACATTCCATTATCCTCGTTTTGCTTTTGTTGATGTTCATCTTATATTCTCCCTTCAAGACACCATAAATTCCATTCAACTGCTCTTCCAAGTCCTTTGCTGTCTCTGACAGAATTACAATCTCATCGGCGAACCTCAAAGTTTTTATTTCTTCTCCATGGATTTTAATACCTACTCCGAATTTTTCTTTTGTTTCCTTTACTGCTTGCTCAATATACAGATTGAATAACATCGGGGAGAGGCTACAACCCTGTCTTACTCCCTTCCGAACCCCTGCTTCCCTTTCATGTCCCTCGACTCTTATAACTGCCACCTGGTTTCTGTACAAATTGTAAATAGTCTTTCGCTCCCTGTATTTTACCCCTGCCACCTTTAGAATTTGAAAGAGAGTATTCCAGTCAACATTGTCAAAAGCTTTCTCTAAGTCTACAAATGCTAGAAACGTAGGTTTGCCTTTCCTTAATCTTTCTTCTAAAATAAGTTGTAAGGTCAGTATTGCCTCACATGTTCCAACATTTCTACGGAATCCAAACTGATCTTCCCCGAGGTCGGCTTCTACTAGTTTTTCCATTCGTCTGTAAAGAATTCAAGTTAGTATTTTGCAGCTGTGGCTTATTAAACTGATTGTTCGGTAATTTTCACATGTGTCAACACCTGCTTTCTTTGGGATTGGAATAATTATATTCTTCTTGAAGTCTGAGGGTATTTCACCTGTTTCATACATCTTGCTCACCAGATGGTAGAGTTTTGTCAGGATTGGCTCTCCCAAGGCCGTCAGTAGTTTCAATGGAATGTTGTCTACTCCGGGGGCCTTGTTTCGACTCAGGTCTTTCAGTGCTGTGTTAAACTCTTCACGCAGTATCGTATCTCCTATTTCATCTTCATCTACATCCTCTTCCATTTCCATAATATTGTCCTCAAGTACATCGCCCTTGTATACACCCCCTATATACTCCTTCCACCTTTCTGCTTTCCCTTCTTTGCTTAGGACTGGGTTTCCATCTGAGCTCTTGATGTTCATACAAGTGGTTCTCTTATCTCCAAAGGTCTCTTTAATTTTCCTGTAGGCAGTATCGATCTTACCCCTAGTGAGATAAGCCTCTACATCCTTACATTTGTCCTCTAGCCATGCCTGCTTAGCCATTTTGCACTTCCTGTCGATCTCATTTTTGAGACGTTCGAATTCCTTTTTTCCTGCTTCATTTACTGCATTTTTATATTTTCTCCTTTCATCAATTAAATTCAATATTTCTTCTGTTACCCAAGGATTTCTACTAGCCCTCGTCTTTTTACCTACTTGATCCTCTGCTGCCTTCACTACTTCATCCCTCAAAGCTACCCATTCTTCTTCTACGGTATTTCTTTCCCCCATTCCTGTCAATTGTTCCCTTATGCTCTCCCTGAAACTCTCTACAACCTCTGGTTCTTTCAGTTTATGCAGGTCCTATCTCCTTAAATTCTCACCTTTCTGCAGTTTCTTCAGTTTTAATCTACAGTTCATAACCAATAGATTGTGGTCAGAGTCCACATCTGCCCCTGGAAATGTCTTACAATTTAAAACCTGGTTCCTAAATCTCTGTCTTACCATTATATAATCTGTCTGATACCTTTTAGTATCTCCAGGGTTCTTCCATGTATACAACCTTCTATCATGATTCTTAAACCAAGTGTTAGTTATGATTAAGTTGTGCCCTGTGCAAAATTCTACCAGCGGCTTCCTCTTTCATTTCTTACCCCCAATCCATATTCACCTACTACGTTTCCTTCTCTCCCTTTTCCTACACTCGAATTCCAGTCATCCATGACTATTAAATTTTCGTCTCCCTTCACTATCTGAATAATTTCTTTTATTTCATCATACATTTCTTCAATTCCTTCATCACCTGCAGAGCTAGTTGGCATATAAACTTGTACTACTGTAGTAGGTGTGGGCTTCGTATCTATCTTGGCCACAATAATGCGTTCACTATGCTGTTTGTAGTAGCTTACCCACATTCCTATTTTCCTATTCATTATTAAACCTACTCCTGCATTACCCCTATTTGACTTTGTGTTTATAACCCTGTAGTCACCTGACCAGAAGTCTTGTTGCTCCTGCCACTGAACTTCACTAATTCCCACTATATCTAACTTTAACCTATCCATTTCCCTTTTTAAATTTTCTAACCTACCTGCCCGATTAAGGGATCTGACATTCCACGCTCCGATCCGTAGAACACCAGTTTTCTTTCTCCTGATAATGACATCCTCTTGAGTAGTCCCCGCCCAGAGATCTGAATGGGGGACTATTTTACCTCCGGAATATTTTACCCAAGAGGACGCCATCATCATTTAATCATACAGTAAAGCTGCATGCCCTCGGGAAAAATTACGGCCGTAGTTTCCCCTTGCTTTCAGCCGTTCGCAGTACCAGCACAGCAGGGCCATTTTGGTTATTGTTACAAGGCCAGATCAGTCAATCATCCAGACTGTTGCCCTTGCAACTACTGAAAAGGCTGCTGCCCCTCTTCAGGAACCACACGTTTGTCTGGCCTCTCAGCAGATACCCCTCTGTTGTGGTTGTACCTACGGTACGGCTATCTGTATTGTTGAGGCACGCAAGCCTCCCCACTAACGGCAAGGTCCATGGTTCGTGGGGGGAAAAATTGTCACTTGAGGATTCTAATTTCAGATACAACATCCAGCAGTCAAGTTTCGTGCATGGGTTTAGCTACTTCACATACACAAAACATTCTCATTATTGTATTGCCATATCTGTAAATTGGTCCATTAGAGAACTTGTTCTGAAGTTTCGTCTGTTTTGCGTCACTCCGGGATTTATTTACAAAACATTTTTCAAATTCCTCATAAATAGCTAAACAAGTCATTGAACAGTTTTTCCCACTGTTGCACATTTCTTTCTAACTGCTTTTCCACTAGTTTTATTTTACACACATAAGAAATTCCTGGTGTGCAGCTGTCTTTACATGCTACAAGAAAATCTGGCAGATGGTACTTTCCCTTGTTAGGAAAGCATATTGAAGATCCTGATCCACCACATGGTACACTTATTAAGGTGGCGACCTGATCCGTCACCCGTCACTAACACATCTACTTTCAAACTCGTCTCCTCCAAACTCCAGTGAATTTTTTCCAATGACCATTTTGCAATTTACAGTTCTTTCAGGCACATTCTGAATCGCATCTTGTGTTTCCATCAAAAGTGCATTCTGCTTCAGAAAACAGTAATTAATGCCACCCCTCAATGGTCATGCATCTTTTCCACTTTTAGGTCTGTTGACCTTTTTAACATCATTTATTTTCTCATCCACACATCCTTCTTCATCAGGAATTTCGTCAATTTTGGTTCTCATCTTATTTAACTTCCACTCAATCATAACATCTACATTGATTTTAATTTTCCCAACACAAACATTAGCCCACCACCCCCATGGCCACTTCCCCACCCCCCCATCCCCCTCCGCCCTTTCGTTTGATAGATCAGTTTGCAATTTTCTCCATACTAAACAATAGAGCTAGATTATCTGCAACATGTTAGTATTTGGAACTTACAAATCTAAACTTCCTGATCTCACTTCAAGCTATTTGGCAGACTATTGTTCTCCAAACCACAAGTGTTCAGTGACTGAACGTGATAGCTGCAGTTTCTGATGGTACGCCAGCAAAGGTACACACATTGACATCTTTGTCACCAGTACTTACCTATTCTCCCATGATGACTTCCTTTTCTCGGATGACGTCACTGAAAAGTGTATATTCTGCCGATTCTAGATCTGCTGCTGATGACAACGCTGAAGCTCTCATGGTTATAGCTGATTTCTGTACTGTTGATTCTGATGCTGAAGCTGATGACACTTATTCAGTGCACTTTCATTGTGCAATCATCTTCCCTCCTCTGCTGCTTAATATCACAGGCAACTCTGTGTACTACAACTGCTGAATTTTTCTAAGCTCAATGTCCCTATACAAAATTGTCTACACCTCTCAGGACCGGGACAACTCATTTTTGATTGTAAATTCAGAACTAAATAAGTTTAAGACCACATTCCAGATAAAAAAGAGCCCATTCGTGACTTAACTGTCATGGTCCAATGCAGAACTCTGTTAGTTAAAAACTTGGCTCGTAGGTTTTCCAGGGTTGTGGCATATTCAGTTTATTCAGTTTCAGTTTATTCACCATTGACCACTTACAGCGGAATAGGTCTGAACATTAAATATACAATTAACAATTACTTTACAGTAAAGTTTTTTACAATTTAATTCCTTTTCTTTTAGGAATATCCTTATATACTAATGTCAATGCTTATTTCAAAATATTCTGTTATTTTATAAAATGGGTGTTTGAGAAGTCAGTCATAAACCTTACGTTTGAAAATATTATTGGTCAGTGACCGAGCAGATGCTGGAAGTTTATTGAAGAGTTTTAAACTCATTATTTTGTGTGAGTTTGCAGTCTTTGTGAGTCTGTGTCTTGGTATGTCAAAGTCCAGTTTGCCTCTGGTGTTGTGGGGATGTATGTTCTCTCTGGTCTCGGACTCATTTAAGTTGCTTTTGACATAAAGCAGTGCTGTGTAGATGTATAGATTCACCACAGTTAATATCATGTGCTTGATAAAGAGGGGACGGCAGTGTTCCTTGGGCTTAGCTTTGCTTATTATTCTGATTACTTTTTTTTGAATTTTCAGAATTTCACTGACAAAGCAAGAATGTCCCCATAACAATATGCCGTAGGAAGTGTGTGACTGAAAGAGGCCAAAATATACCACCTTTAGATACTCATCAATGACTACATCTGTCAGTCTCCAGATGAGATAACACACTCGTGCTATTCTCTTGCAGATATGCTAATGTGTTCATCCCAGTTTAATTTTGAGTCAATGTGGAATCCTAACAATTTTACTGATTTGCTTTCAACAGCTGTAGTTAAACCCAGAATTAGTTCTTGTGTTTTATCAGGATTACACAGGAGTTCATTAGAAGAAAACCAATCCATTACTAGTTCTAGTTTTTCCTGTGTTGCCTGATGCAGTTCTGTTGTGTCATGGTGTGTATTGAGCAACGTTGTATCATCTGCATAACACACAACTGAATTTGCTCCTACATGGTAAGGTAAGTCATTAATTGCAATGATAAACAGAAAAGGACCTAGGACCGAGCCCTGAGGCACTCCAGTCCGAACTTCCTTCAGTGAGGAGCATCTATTTTTAATTGATACATACTGTCTCCTGTTACTTAAGTATGATTCGATTACATCCAAAGATGGTTTGTGTATGCCATAAAATTCCAGTTTTGCAAGTAGGGTGTTAGATGGTATGCAGTCGAAGGCTTTGCTAAGATCGCACAGTACGACTGATACTAGATCCTTATTTTCGAATGCAGTTAACACCTGGTTAACAACTTCAGTGACAGCAGTAGTGGTGTTTTTACCATGCTGATATGCAAACTGTCTGTGGAGAGGAGATCATGCTTATCAAAATAGTAATTTAGTTGACTGTACATTACATATTCAAAAACTTTAGAGAAAATTGGGACAATAGAGACTGGTCGATAGTTTTGGGGCAGATGCTTATCTCCCTTTTTAAAGACTGGTATTACTTTAGCAGTTTTGAGTGCATCTGGGAAAACTCCAGATTCTAAACACATATTAAAAATGAAAGAAAGAGGTTGACAGACAAGGTGTATTATTTTTTTCATTACATAGTTAGAAAACCAATAACAGCCCATACTTTTGGAGTTGGTGAACCTTGCCACAGCTTTTACAATATCCTCTGGGGTGACAACCTTCCAGTGGAAAGTATACATACTATGGGGCACAGCACCAAGATGATCTAGTGCACAAGTGCCATTTTGCTTGATTTTGTTTTTCTGCTCACTCACTGAGGTTAGGAAGTAATTACTTACTTCTTCTGGGACCAGCATTGCATCTTGTGTATGGGTTTGTGAATTATATTGGTTGATGATATCCCATGCTGCTTTACATTTGTTGGGTGCACTTTCAATGTAATGTTCACATGCTTGTTTTTTGGCCAAGGACAGTTTATCTTTGTAGATTTTTTTACATTTTAGATAAGCTCTGTAAGAAGTATTATCTAGCTCAGGTCCTTGTTTACAAGAATTTTTATATATTCTGTACAGTCTGAGCATCTCCTCCCTAGTGAGAGCTAGCTCATCTGTATACCATTTTAGCTGTTTGTTTTTCTGTTTATGCTTAGGGCTGCTTTTGACTAATGGTGAGCAGGAGTACCATAACTCTATGAGTATTTCCAGGAATTTGTTAAACACCATTTCACCAGCACCCTTTCCAGGTTGTGTGTTGTATACAAAGTCCCAGTTAACATAAGATATTCTGTCAATCAATAAATTAATATATTCATCTTTCTGCCCTCTTACCCATGTGGCATTAGACTTGATTCTGACTGATTTAGGCAACTGATCACAGGAGAATGTTAAAATCAATGGTTCATGATCAGCTAGGGCTCCACTGGCAAGTCTGACGTCGTACATATCTCTAGAAAAATTTACTATAATATTATCTAAGCACGCCTTATCCCGTGTTGGTGTGTAATTTGTACATTGTAAATTTAGTGATCTTAAGATATTAAAAAACGTTCTAGTAACATGTTCATCACTGTTGGCCATTTCAATGTTGAAATCCCCACAGATAATTAGTTTTATGTTAGATTTTAGTATTTTCCTCATAAGCAGCTCAAATCTTTCGAAAAATATGTTTACATCTCCTCCTGGTGATCTATATAAGCTAACAATTATAGTATTCTCTACATTTAGTCTTATACAGCTAAATTCTCCATCTAGTTCTGCACAGTAAGAGCTAACATCTATTTTAGTAAACATTATACTATCTTTAACAAATATTAGGGCACCTCCATTCTTTCTTTCACTTCTACACATAATGTCTCCAACAGCATACCCCTGAGGAACAAAATATTGTATTTGATCACATGTCAGCCAATGTTCTGAGATACAAACAACATCAACGTTTTCAATACTGCAAAAATGTTCTAATTGTAATACTTTGTTCCTAATGCAGCGAATGTTCGTTTGCATCACAGTAACAGATTTATCTTTATTGTTTATTGACTGAGAACACACTCTCATTCGAATGTCGCTTTTAGCACCTAGTTCAAGTACAGGAGGTTTATTACCCGCCAATTCAGAGACTTTTATACTAAAAAATGACGTACATTCCAGGTATTACTCAAACAGCTACTTTCGTAGATCGTTTTATTCTGTGTGAGTCTTTCTTTAATTATTTCATTGACACGTTCGCACACAAACTTTTTCCCTTCATAGTTTAGGTGGTGCCCGTGTCTGGTGTGAAGGTTACGCTTAAGTTTACTTATATTGACCACAGCACAGTTTGCGTATTCAGAGCACAGTTTCTTTATTTTAATATTCGTTCTTCGAATTTCTTTATTAACGCACGAACTATAGATTAGATCGTGCCTATGAGGCACTGTAGCAACAACTGTATTCCTTGATTTATTTTTTTCTAGAAAGTTCTGAAGCACTTTTGCGCAGACATCTGCTTCATTTTTCGCAACATCATTTGATCCCGTTATGCATACGACAAAGTCATTTTCTTGCGTGGATTTTGTTTGAATGCAAGCGTCTAAAACGTGTTTAGTTCCCGCTCCAGGTTTAACAACACTCCACTGCACGTGTAATGCTGCCATCTAATGGTTGAGGGCAGACACACAATGTGAGTTAAACTTTATTACACGTAACATATCAGAAAAATTGCAGTAATAACATATGCTATGCCCCAGAATTATATTTAATGTAACTGGTTAATTCAGAAAGACATGAATTCCTGCTGACTTGTGGTCCTTAATGAAGCAAAACAGTGAGTCATGTAGTAAGAATGTCCCATTTTCAACATAACTGGTAGCATGTGAGTGATGGTAGCCTTAACTTAATATGCTTAAATTGCTAAGTGTGTTTATAAACCAGGTCTTATAACCCCACTCTCAGATGCATAAACTAAAGTCCATATAAAGTGCAATAATGCACATGTTCTGTCAGCCAAAGTCATAAACTCAAGTCTCTGTTCGTAATCTCTGAGTTGGCTGGACTCCCGATCTTAAAAAGTACGAGTTTATGATGGTCATAATCAAATATTCAGTCTCATGTCAGAAAAACCAAAGCAGCCCTCTCTGATGGCCATAACATAACTTGTGTGTGCATTTTCCAGCAACTCCTAAGACACACCTCTCCCACCACCATGTCCACCAAAGTCACCAAAGATAACTAATGGGGTCTCTATTAGATCACTACCACATAATGCACTTTTTGCAACACTTTGACAGATTTCTTGCAGTTGAAATGGAGTGAAACCAACCTGGAAATGTAATTTTAAATGGAATTTGACCCCATTCCTGCACTAATAATTCTACAACTAATTTATATATGTTACATGTCTAATCATACTAATTACTACTCCTTTAAGCACAGATGTATGCTTTTCATAGGCAACAATGTGTATTTTTCACACATTCAATCAAATACTGTCAGTAACATCAACATGTAAAATTAATTTGACATACGATTATCAATGTTCCGCTTCCTGTTTAAGTGTGGTGTCTGCAGTATTTTTCTTGTATGAGACAATTAATATAAACACTTACCATCGTAGCGTATTAAATAATAATAATATTTCTGTCACTACTGGTGATAATGACTGCTGTGAAATGCCATTACCTAATATTATGTCTACCTTGTAGGTCTGCCTTATTTGTTATGTATAATGTGTAACTTCCTACGGTATAGAGTCTAGTTATGCTTGTAGTTACAGTTGGTGCTTGTGTACATAGGATTGCATTCATTGGTTGACATATAACCATTATGCTTACTGTATGAATATATCTAATCTCATTCTTATTCGAGTGTTTGTTCTGTTCAGAGCCTTGGTGTTTCTAAACAACACAGCTTTGGATATTTGTAACTGTTAGCCAGGCTGTTGGCATTTTACATGTAAATGCCTACCACTTAAGGCCAGATTCTCACTCTTCCTAATCCATCCTTAGTCAATAGGCCCTCGTCTTGTTGAGCTCGGTTGAGCCCATTACCGTTTGCCCACCCTTTGTAGAAATACAGAGCACAGTCAACAGTTTTCTATGCTAAATCAATGTTGAACACATTTCCAGAAAGGGAAAGATTCCTGGCATCCTTCTGCAATTCAAACTAATGGTTGTGTTCCTTTCCTGCTGCCGTTATCCACACAAAACTCATTAAGGAGTGTATTTTATTGTTTACATTTCTGTGCCTTATTGCAGCAATGAAATATTTCCCACTTTTCCCCAGATAAATCTTAATGACAGCATAATGTTTTCTCTCCAACCTCACCATGTTACAAAATCTCCATTTAATGCTACATTTGATTTGTTAGATGACAGGTAGCACCTAGTGCACCATTGATGTTAGCATTATTTGTGTCTCTGTCTGATCAGTATTGCAAATAGACTGAAGTGGTAACTGAAGCATTACTACTAACTATAGAATGTTCCAGTACTTACAAATACATTATCCTACAGAATTAAACTTGCATACTTTTACACAAACACGTAGCAATTTTAATATTATGATGAAATGTTTTTTATGCAGTGGTGTTCCTTTATGCAAATGACTGTAGACTCTCAGCTTTCACTTACTTGCGTAATCTATACCATCCCATGGTGTTTCGTCACATCACACATTTCGTTGTAGCACCTGGTGTTGCTCCTACTTACTCTTTCCAGTTGCACATCTCATGGTGATGAGTGTGGTACCCAATGCTAGGTACTGCAACCATGTGTGTGTCACTCTGCACCTACCATCAGCAATGATGATGTAGAATGTGTCAAAATTGGATCACAAAGCAGCCTCCGGAATACTAAGTCTGTAGAAATCCCCAAAATTCGTCTTTTACACACCATCCCCAATGGAATCGACACACATAAGAGGCAATGCAACCACCTAATGTGTTGACAGAATTGGATGTTCATTTAATTTAAGCAACCATTTATATCTGTTGAAAAATTTTAAAACTAAAAAAATGAGAATTACTATTATACACACCCAAAAACAAGTGAATTACATTAGCTCCTCATTATCCCTACTTGTCCTGATTAACCTCTTGCTGTTCGCCAAACTACACACCCCTCAAATTATGACGACTATTTGTAATATCTCCTGGTGCGAATTTATAAGTGCCTCCTTATTCTTTACAGTCCTGTTAGCATTATCAAAATCACCATAACACAAAACATAAGTACCCCATGAATGTTTTTATATTAAGCATGTAATGCTTAATAACTTCATGTATAATTGTATATACATTATGCACTGTTAAATGAGTGAAACAGCTCATCTCTAATTGACTCTGGGATAGTTGTAACATGCAAATGTGTTGTTTTGTGTTTGCTGCCAAGCTTCCTGTTGAATTTTATACTTCATTTCTGCCTTCCTGTTCGAATTTTAACCACTTTTTCGTATAACTTAGTACCAGCCTATAGTTCATCATAAAATCAGTGCTCAACACAGCATCTTTTATTAATCTTTTCACAATAAAGCAACTCATTGTGAACTAAAATCAATGACTTTGCAATTCTACTAACATTTCTTTTGCTACAGGTTTGCCCAACCCAACAGTTGCAGTTCTAGTTTTTACACCAGTGACATAAAAATTTACCAATTTCTTGGCCTTTAGCCTATGTAACAAATTTTTGAACATTGACAGTTCCTTGCTCTCAGAACCTATAAGTGCACGTATTTTCTTGTCACAAACATCAATTTCTAAGATTGGCTGAACATTTTCTGTTTCTTCATCCTCCAAACATTTTTCTCTTCATGGGTTCTTTTCTCTTTTTGTGTACCTGCTCTGTATTCATCTCCTCTATCAAAGAGTGTTGAGCCTTGTTATCTCCTTCCATTAATTCATGAAGTAATTCCTCCACATCTGGTTCTCTTATCAATTTCATTCCTGATCTTAGCCTTTTCAAACTCTGAAATACCCTTCTGATGTCTGTAATTCTGACTACATAAACGCCATTCATCTTTAGTATAGCTGTCTAGATCTTTTGTACTACAATCTATTTTGACTTTGTCATTCAAAGTCTGATTCGATGAGATGAGATGATTTTACGGTCAATCTCTGTCAAGGTCATATCTGCTTCTGGTCTCGAAACTGATTGTTTTTCAAAAGTTTTCCACCATTAGCCTCATCATCCCCTGATTCAGATACATCTTTTACTCTGATTTTCTTTTCATTTGATACATCTTTCCCATGTATTACTCTTTCCTTGCTGTTAATCTGCATCTGATTTGTCCCTGCTTTATTGCCCTCCTTTACAATCTACATTTTCATACTTTCAACCTTGCTTTCTAATTGATTATATTTTTTTGGATTTGCTACCCATCTTGTCCTTTTCCATACTGGTTTAGATCAACATATCTGGACCTGAGATGCAGAGGAATCTAGTTTTCTGCTCTCCTGTTGTCTTTATGATGTCATTGCATTGCTGGTTGTTCAAACCTTTACTCCCTGTCATGATGTCTAAAATTTTCTGCCTCATTATTCCCCCTTTAATTTTTTTCATTATTACTGCTGTGCCTGTGAAATAGTTTTGATTGATTCCTTTTGTTTTAATTAATATTTACATTGTAGTTCCTATTCCCTTGCCTGCTGGTGAAACCTTGTGGTTTCCAGTTTCACTACAAATTCCAAGAATTTGGCTACTGGGTTGGTTGGGCTGTGTATTAAGTCCCATTGCATCAGTTCTGGAAATCGTTACTTGACTATTGTAATTTCAGTTAGAACATCCAGCGGTCAAGTTTGTGCATCAGTTTAGTCACTTCTCATACACTAAACTTTCTCATTATTTTATTGCTGTGTCTATAAATTGGCTCATTTAAGAACTTGTTTGAAGTTTTGTCTGTTCCGATAAACTCCAGAAGCTATTTGGAAAACATTTTTCAACTGCCTCATAACTGGTAAACAAGTCATTTAACAATTTTGCCTACTGTTGCACATTTTCTTTTTAATTGTCTTTCTACTAGTTTTATTTTTCACACATCAGACAACCTGGTGTGCAGCTGTCTTTACCTGTCAGATGGTTCTTTCCTTTGTTAGGAAAGCATCTTGAAGATCCTGGTCCACCACATGGTACATGTATTATAGTGAATACCCCATCCATCACTAACACATCTACTTTCAAGCTCATCTCCTCCAAACCCAACTGAGTTTTTCCAAAGACCAATTTGCAATTTACAGTTCTCTTAGGCATATTGTGAAGTACATCTCGTATTTTCCCCAAAAGTGCATTCAGCTTCAGCAAACAGTTACTAACACCACCCTTGAATTATTAATGCATCCTTTTCCACTTTTAGCTTCATTGACTTTTTAACATCACATGTTTTCTCATCCATGTGGCGTACTTCGTCTCTAATTTTGTACATTATGGTTCTGATTTGAGCTAACTTCATGTCAATTATACCATCTATATCCATTTTAATGTCCTTCATCTGTCTTTGAATGTAGTTTGTTTTTACAATTAAAATTTCATTTGATAGATCAGTCTGCATTTTTCCCATACTGAACTGTAGAGTCCCATTATCTACAACACGTTAGTAATTGGAACTTACAAATATAAACTTCCCAATCTGACTTCAAGCTATTCGGCAGACTATTGTTCTCCAAACCACAAGTGTTCAGTGACAGTTTGAAAGTGACGTCTTCAGTTCCTGATGGTAGTCTAGCAAAGGTACATACATTGACATCTTTGTCACCAGTATTTACCTATTCTCCTATGGTGATTGCCTTAGCTCTCATGATGTCACCAAAAAGTGAATAGTCTGCTGTCACTGGATCTCCTGATGAAGACTCTGAAGCTCTCATGGTTGTAGTCCCAGTCTGCACTGTTGGTCTCCTCTGCTGAAGCTGATGACACTAAATGCACTTTCATTATGCCAGCATCTTCCCTCTTGCACTGCTTAGTATCACTAACAACTCTGTGTACTACTGCTGCTGAATGTTTCTAAGCTCGAAGCCCTTATACAAAACTGGCTACACCTCTCAGGACCTGGACAACTGATTCTGGTTTGTAAATTCAGAACTAAAAGAATGCAGGTCCACATTCAAGGCGAGAAAGACCCCATTTGTGAATTAATGTTCTTTGGCTAATGTTCTTTAGTTAAAAACTTGGCTTGTAGGTTTTTCAGGATAGTGGCATAGAAAGTCTTCTTTACACCCTAATATGATAGTGACCAATCAGTCCACTGCCCTGGTAATCCTGCCATGAAATGGTTGAGGGCAGACACATAATGCAAGTTAAAGATTATTAAACATAACATATTAGGAAAATTGCAGTAATAACATATGCTTTACTCCAGATTCATATTTTATGAAACTAGTTTTAGCTAGATATAGCTTCCTACTGAATTGTGGTCATTAATGAGACAAAGCCGTGAGTCCATTTAGTAAGAATGTCCCATTTTCAACATAAGTAACAGCACACAAGTGATGGTAGTCTTAACTTAATGTGCTTAAATTGCTAAGTGAGTTTATACACCAGGTCTTCTAACCCCACATCAGATTCATAAACTAAAGTTCATATAATGTGCAATACAGACACATGCTCTGTCAGCCAGAGTCACAATCATAAGTCTCTGTTCGTAATCTATGACTTGGCTAGTCTCCCCATCATGAAAAATACAATTTTATCATAGTCATAATCAAATATTCAGTCATGCATCAGAAAAACTAAACCAGCTCTCTGTCTGATGGCCATAACATAACTGTTCCTTGCATATTCCAGCAGCTCCCAAGACCACATCTCCCACTACCATGCCCACGGATGTCACCAAAGATAACCATTTGGATCCCTGTCAGTTCCCTACCACATATGGCACTTTTTGCAACACTTTGATAGATTGCATGCAGTGAAATTTAGTGAAAATGGTCTGGAAATGTAGATGTAGATGTAAATGTAAATGGAATTGGACCCCTTTCCTGCACTAATAATTACATATGTTACGTGAAACATTATTTGATACCATGTCTACTGATACAGATGTATGCTTTCCATAGGCAAGAATGTGTATGTATCTTACTTTCAGTCAAATACTGTTGACAAGATCAATATGTTAAATTAATTTGATATACTATTAACTATGAATGGCTTCCTGTATTAGTCTATGTATGTAGTAATTTTCTGGTATCACACATTTAATGTAAACAATTATCATTGTAGCATATTAAATAATAATAATGAAATTTGTGTTGTTACTGGTGATGATTGCTGTGCAATGCCATTATCTGATATTATGTCTACGTTGTAAGACTGCCTTATTTCTTATTTAAAATGAGTAAATGCCTGCAGTATAGAATCTAGTTATGCTTGTAGTTACTGTTGTTGCTAGTGTACATAGGGTTGAATTTGTTGGACTGACATATAATTGTTATGCTTATTGCATTAATATTTCTTTTCTCATTCTAAGTTATTAGAGTAGTTGTTCTGTTCAGAAACTTGGTCTTTGCAGACAATACAGCTTTCGATATTTGTAGCTGTTAGCTGGCCTCTTGACTTTGCCCACCACTTAAGGCCAGATTCTCACTCCTGCTAATCCATCCTTTGTCCCCTTTGTCCACAGACCCTTGTCATGTCGAGCTCAGTTTAATCCATTACCATTTCCCCATTCTTTGTCCACATACACAGCACAATCAACATTTTTTTATACTAAATCCAAGTTGAATTCATTTCCTGAAAGGGAACCATCTCTGGCATCCTTCAGCAGTTCAAACTATTGGTTATGCTCATTTGCTGCTCTGGTTTTTCATACAACACTCGTTAAGGAGTTTCTTTTATTGTTTACAGTTCAGGGCCTTACTGCAACATGGGAAAACTTCCTGATTTATCCAGTCCTAACAAGCAACTTTTAATGGCAATGTTATGTGTATTCTCTAGCCTCATCACGTTACAAAATCTCTACTTAATGCTTCAGTTGATTTATTATATGAGACGCTTAGTACCACCTAGCCTACTATTGATGTTAGCATAATTTCTTTCTGTGTTTGACCAGTTGTGTAAATAGCTTGAAGTGGTGACTGAAGGATTACTACTGACGATAGAATGATCGAGTACTTGTAAATAACTATGCTATAGATTTAAAGTTGCATAAAGAGGTAGCGATTTTTAATATTATCATGAAAGGTTTTTTATGCAATGGTGTTCCTTTATGCAAATTGGTGTTGGCTCTCTGCTTTCACTTACTTGCATAATTTATACCAGCCCATGGTGTTTTGCAATATTACATGTTTTGTTGCAGCACTTCACTTTTATAATAGCCAAATGGTCACAGCACATGGCATTGCTCTCCCCACTATTTCCAGCTGCACATCTCATGGTGATGAGTGTGGTACCCGATGCTATGTACCTAACTTCTGCAGCCATGCATGTGTCACTCTGCACCCACCATCAGCAAACATGATGTAGAAGGTGTCAAAATTGGATCACAAAGCAGCTCCCTGGATACTAAGTCTAAAGGAATCCCAAAACTTCTTGTTCTGCACACCATCTCTAGTGGAATTGACACACATATAAGAGACACTGCAACCAACTAATGCGTTGACAGAATTGGATGTACATTTATTTTGAGTAACCATTTATAACCCTTGAGAAATTTTAAAACAAAAAAAATGACAATTACTATTACACATAAAAAGAAACAGTTGAATTACATTAGCTCCTCATTATGCCTACTTTAACTGATTAACCTCTTGCTGTTTGTGATACTCCACACACACCAGATTATGCCGAGTACTTGTAATACCTCCTGGTGCAAATTTATAAGTGCCTCCTTATTCTTTGCAGTCCTTTTAGCACTATTAAGATCACCATAACACAAAACATAAATATCCCATTAATGTTTTTTTTTATTAAGCATGTAGTACTTAATAACTTCATGCATCATTGTATATACATTATGCACAGTTATGATGAGTGAAAGAGTTCATCTATTATTGAGTCTGGGATCGTTGTAACATGAAAATGTGTGGTTTCCTGTTTGCCACCAACCATGCTGTAGAATTTTATTCTTCCTCTCTACCTTCCTGTTCAAGTTTTAACAACTTTTCCTTATAACTTAACACCATCCTATACTTCATCATAAAACTAGTGATCAACACAACATCTTTTATTAATCTCCTCACAATAAAGCAACTCACTGTGAACTGAAATCAATGGCTTTGCAATTCCACTAACATTTCTTCTGTTATGCTTTTGCACAACCCACCTGTTGCAGTTCTATTTATTACAGCAGTGACATAAAAAATTACTAATTTATTGGTCTTATGCCTATTTAACAAATTTTTGAACATTGACAATACCTTGCTCTCAGAGCCAATAAATGCATGTATTTTCTTGTTACAAACATCTTTTCCTAAGGTTGTTTGTACATTTTCCATTTCTTCATCTTCCAAACGTTTTTCTCTTCAGTGGTTCTTTTCTATTTTTGTGCACCTACTCTGTATTCATCTCGTCTATCAAAGAGTCTTGAGCCTTGTTATCTCTTTCCATTAATTCATGAAGTAATTCCTCCATCCTTGGTTCTGTTATCAATTTCCTTCCCTATCTTGGCATTTTCAAAATCTCACATAACCTTCTGATGTCTGTAATTTTGACTACATAAACACCATTAATCTTTAGTATACTTGTCTGAATCTTTTGTATTACAATATATTTTGACTTCGTCATTCAAAGTCTGATTCAGTGCTCTTGACAGAATTTAATGTACTCATCTTTTCTTCCGTTGTATTACTCTCAGTAACTTTACCAGCTACACATAAAATATAATTATTTATAACACCCTTTTCATCCTCCTCCAAAAACAATTCATCTGATTCTGCCGACCTAACAGTTCCATTATCTCAGCCGATAAGGAAAACATCACATTCACCAACATATTTTGGCCTTAAATCTATGTTAATGCTTTAAATATGTGTAGCTACAACAGAGTATTCCTTTGGGATTAATAGAACCCTCCATTTCTGTCAAATTAGGACATGTTCTTCCTCCTTGTTCCTAAGCCTGATGCCAGATATTCACATCATAGACATTCCACAGACATCTTTTCAATTTCACAATCTTTTAAAAGGAATTCATCATACACTTCTCTTGCACTAACATCTTAATAAAAAATGTTGTGTGGGGCACTGATTTTATGATGAAGTATAGGGTGGAGTTAAGTTATATGACAATATGGTTACAATTAGACGAAGAAGGTAGAAAAGCAAGAATAAAATTGTACGGGATGCTTGGTAGCAAACAAAAAACTATTCATTTGTATGTGAGAATTACCCCAGACTCCATCACAGAGGAGCTGTTTCACTCACCATTACTGTACATAATAGATACACAATTATGCATAAAATTATGAAGTAATACATGTTTAATATTAAAATATTCATGGGTTATTTATATCTCGTGTTATGGTGATCTTAATAGTGCTCAAAGGAATTGAAAGTATAAGGAGGCACTTATAATTTCACACCAGGATGTACTACAAGCACTTGGCGTCATCAAGGTATGTGGAGGTTGGGAAAGGGCAATCAATCAGCAGGATCAGTAGGTATAATGAGAAGCTAATGTAATTAAATTGTTTTTGTATGTGTATAACTGTAATTGTCATTTAGTTAGGTTTAAAATTTATCAAGGAATATAATTTTTTACTTAAAATAAATGAACATCTAGTTTTGTCATCGCATGAGGTGGTTTGCATTGGCTCTTACAAGCACGTCAATTCCACTGGGAATGGTGTGCAGAGGACAGACTTTGGGGATTCGTTTGGACTTACATCATCTTTGCTGATGTTGGTTGCAGAGCGACACATGCATGGTTGCAATACTTAGATATCATCATGATTTAACAGTTCCAGTTTCCTGGGTACTGGTAATGAGCCTCTTCCACTTCATCCTGTGCAAATACACCTGTTCACAGAGAACATCATCCACAGTCCATCCTCTGGTCACTAAATCAGCTTTAATCAAGTCCATCCATTGAGAATGAGGTCTTCCTTGTGGACTTTTCCCATCCACCTGTCTTTTCAAATTTAATTTAGTTGTTACAGTTGGCTCCATTCTCATCATATGCCCATACCATCGAAGTCTATATGTGTCAACTCGATCTAATTTGGATGTCTTTATTCCTTAACATGTCCATCCTTGTCTTCTGGATGGTGGATCTAAGAAATTTTATATCTGATGCTTGCAGCCTTGATGATTCTCTTTTTGTAAGGGTACATGTTTCAATACCAATGGTCAATATTGGTATGAAATAGTTGTTAAACATCATCTATTAGGCTGGTTTTGGAGTGAGGTCAACCCATAGAAGTGATCTTACTTGTTGGTAGAATTCATTTCCTTTTTGCACTCTGTTGGTGATTTCATTTCTGACCAAATTATGACTGGCCATTACACTTCCAAGGTAAGGAAAACTGTCAACACATACTCTAGTCAGTGGTCTCCTAGTTGTACACGTGCTGGTTGCCCATCTCTGTTGACTGTCATCTTTACTGTCTTGGTCTTGCTGATGTTGAGGTTATATTTCTGGAACTGAGATTTCCATTCATAGAGTCTGATCTGCACTTTCTCCTCAGTTTCACCCCACATCATGATGTCATCACCAAAGGCAAATACATTCCGTTCACTTGACTTCTCCTGACATTCTTTGTTATAGTATCCATAACAGTAGTGCATAGCAGTGAGGACAGTGCACTTCCTTGCTGAACTCCACACTCTGTCTCAAACCGTGATGATCGTCCTTCCCCAATTCGTACACAGCTAGTATAGTCTTTTATCAACATCTGAATTTTTTTATTAGTCTTTCAGGCACGTTCTTTTCCTCAGGCATTCCCAATTCTTATCTCTTATAACACTATCATAGGCTTTTTCTATATCCAGGCATACAATGACTAGGTTCTTACCTTTCTCCCATTACTTTTCCATCAACATGTGGGTGCTAAAAATTAGATCTATTGTTGATGTTACTTCTGAAGCTGTGGTTCTATTATAGTTCTCAGTCTCTTTTCTATGATCTTCTCAAGTATTTTCAGCCCATGAGACAATAGAATTATTCCTCTGTAGTTGGTGCATTTCCACCTGATTCCTTTCTTAAACAGGGTAATCATTACTCCCTTGCTCCAATCTGCAGGTATTTTGTTATCTGCCCATATGACATTGAGTACCCGGTGCAGCCATTGTATGCTTTGGATACCTGCTGCCTTTATCATGTCTGTGTTTACTTCATCTGCACCTGAAGATTTTTCTTTAGGCATAGATTTTAAGGCTGCCTTTGTTTCTCTTCAGGTGATATGAGTTTCCTCATTGTAAATGTGGATTTCCAGTTCTGTATTTGGTTCTTCAACTGATCTATTTAATAGGTGGCCAAAATGGTGTTTCAGGACTTCTCTCATGTCAATTTCTGCGCTAACCAGATTTCCATTTTCATATTCAACTGCTTTTATGATATTCATTGGTTTCCTTTGACATCTGGTAACCCTGTATTACAGTTTCTTATTGCCTCTAATAAGTTCCAGTTTATTTTTCTCCCAATTCCTCTCTTTCCTGAAGAGATTTCTTCCCCTGATTACTGCTCTCACACTTGCATTCCATCAAGGTGATTCCTCCTCTCTTATCATCATAATTGTCTGCCCACAAACTTCGGTGGCTTCCTTTACCAATGTGTACCTTAGTCTCCATTTTTCCTGCCATCTCTTGTAACAGGGCTTTTATCCAGTTCTGATATTCAGCTCTCTTCTCTGTTCTCTGAAGTTCCCCCATACTTTGATTTCTTTCATTTTCTTGTTCTGTACTTTTGGACATGGAAGTTTCTGGGGTCTGCTAGTAATAGACGGTGATCATTGTGAAGGCTCTCACTAGGGATTACTCTGACATCAGTTACTATTCCACTCCTCTCTTCATCTGTGATGATGTAATCAGTTACAGTATTTTGTAATCCATCCCAACTTTATCGTGTTATCTTATGGCTCTGTCTCTTCTCAAACCAACTGATTTTTACCACCAACCCATTCCTCATACAGAAGTCAAGGAGATGCTCACCTTCTATATTTCTTCTACCATATCCATGGGGTCCCATTATATTATCATATCATGTTCCACCTGTTCCAATCTGTGCATTTAGGTCTCCTATAATGATCACTCTCTCTTTACTAATGACATTTCCCAGATCTTCAAGAAACTGTTTCTTATTATCTTGACAACATCCAGTTTGAGGTGGATACACCTGTAAAAAAGTTAGTTTTCCTTTCCCTAAATGTACAGTCATCTCTATTACTCGCTCACTAATGTACTGAATGTCAGTGACTCCTCCTAGATCTTTATTCATAATGAAACTGACACCATTCTTCATATCTTTGTTATTTCCATGCCAATACAGTATGTACTGTTTCTTTAATTTTTCATTCCTTATCCTTTCCACTTTGTTTCACTCATCCCCAGTATTGTTAATTTTCTCCTTTCTGTAAGGTCCACTTGGTCTTCACATTTTCCTGTGGGGCTGAGTCGGATGATGTCCCAATTCATGTAAGTCTTCTCCAGCAATTTTACTAGACCCTGTCTATCAATATTTAGTGTTGGGTACCATACTCATCACCATGAGATGTGCAACTGGAAAGAGCAGGGAGAGCAACACAGGGTGCTGTGACCAATTGGCTATTATAAAAGTAATAAGCTGTGATGGAACATGTGTAATGTGCTAACATAAATTAGTCAAATGAGTGACAGCTGAGAGTCAACAATAATTTGTATAAATGTACACCATTGCATAAAAGACCTTTCCTGATAATATTTAAAATTACTACTTCATTGTACAAAAATATGGAAATTTACTCAATTTTGAATCTATAGAATAGTGTATTTAAAAGTACTTAATCATTCTATGTTTAGTAGTAATGCTTCAGTCACCACTTCAAGCTATTTGCACTACTGGTCAGACACAGATAGAAATTATCCTCATATCATTGGTATACTAGGTGGTACGGAATGGGTCATCTAATAAATCAGAAGTAGTGTAGAGTGGAGATTCTGTAACATGATGAGCCTAGAGAGAAAACATTATGTTGTCATTAAGAGCTATTTTTACAAATGGGGAAATAAGTAAACGTTCCACTGCTGCAGTAAGGCTCCTAAGCATAAACAATAAAAGACGCTCCTTAACGAGTGTTGTTTAAAAGACCAGAGCAGCAAAGGAGCATAACCATTAGTTTGAACTGCTGAAGGACATAACGATGGTTCTCTTTTGGGAAAGACATTTAACACGGCATTACTATAGGAAAGAGTTGATGTTGCTGTGTATATGAATGTAGCCTGGCAAAAGGTAATGGGTTCCACGGAGCTCGGCATGACGAGGGCCTGTGGACAAAGGATGGATTAGCAGGAGTGAGCATCTAGTCTTAAGTGGTAGGCACTTATGTGTAAAAGACAAAGAGGGTGGCTAACAGCAACAGATGTCCAAAGTAATGTTGTTTGCAAATGCCAAAGGCTGTGAATAGAACAAACAATCTAGGAACTTAGAATGAGACAGGAGATATTGAGTCAGTAAGCCAAAAGGTTATATGTCAGTCGACAGAATGCAATCCTAAGTACACATGCACCAAGTGTAACTAGACTCTGCAGTCTAGGCATTTACACATTTTAAATAACAAACACAGCAGTCTTACAAGGTAGACATAATATCGGACAATGGCATTGCACAGTAGTCATTATCACCAATAGCAACACAAATTATATTATTATTATTTAATATACTACCATGACAAGTGTTTACATTAATTGAGCCATACCTGAAAATAATCCACACGTACACTTATAAAGGAAGTGGTACATGATTAATAGTATAACAGATTAATTTAACATATTGATTTTGTCAGCAGAATTTGAATGAAAATGCGATAAAAACACATCTTGTCTATGCAATGTATGGATATGTGCTCAAAGGAATGATAATTGGTATCAGTAGACATAGTGTCAAATAATGTTTCAAGTAAAATATGTAAATTAATTGTAGAATTATTATTGTAGTAATGGGGTCCAATTCCATTGACATTTACATCTACATCTACATTTTCAGCTCATTTTCATTCCATTTCCTTTGCATACAATCTGTCAAGGTTTTGTAAAAAGTGCATTATCTGGTAGTGAGCTACTTCATTTATGCTTTAATATTTCTAGCTACATCTGAGTACTCCTTTGGAATTAATGGGACCTTCCATTTCCATCAAATTACAACCTGTTCCTGCCGCTTGCTCTAGGGGCTGACCCCTGATATTCACATCAGGGACATTCCATGGACAACTTTTCAATTTCACAATCTTTTAAAAAATATTCATCATATACTACTCTTGCGATAAATTTTCTCTCCTGCTATTAAGTGCTTTTGCCACCTTAAACTATTTATTCTCCCACAATTTCAGTAAAAGTGATTTTAAAATTTTCAAATATGACCTCCAATCATAAAACTATATTCTACTTCCTCCTTTATGCATTACTCAGTATTAATTTTGTGATCCCGCTCAATAGTTTCCTCATTATTTCGTACTGTTCTCTGGGTCTAACTTAGAACTCTGATTGACTTTTTATCATCATCTATAACAACTGGCTCACCATCCACTACAGAAATGAATGCTTTGATTCTCTCTAATCCAGCAGTATTACAATGCTCATCCACTACTTTATTCTCTGAATTTCCTCCTCGCATTTCTTTGACAATGAATGAATTACATCTGTTGACATAAATTCAACCTTCTCTACATGTATCAGTTCAACATATGAACCACTATTACAATCTTCTTGAACATCCACCGCTCCATCCACTGAGTTAGAACTGATATGGCAATAATTACTGCTGTTGGATTTTATATCAATTGAGATAAGATTACATTCAGTCTCCACCAAGTTTGTATCTGCTTCTGGCATCGAAACTGAGACTGATTTTGTTTTTCATAAGTTTTCTATCAGCCTCGTTGTCCCCTGAATTAAGTAAATCTTTTACTCTGATTTTCTTGTCATTCGATACATATTTCCCATGTATTTCTCCTTCCTTGCTGTTACTCTGCATCTGATTTTTCCCTACTTTCTTGCTCTCCTTTACAATCTCCATTTTCATAATTTCACCTTTGTTTTCAAACTCGCTATATATTCTCGGATTTGCTACCCATCTTGTCCTTTTCCATGCTAGTTTAGATCAACATCTCTGGACCTGAGATGCAGAGAAATCTAGTTTTTTGCTGTTGTGGTTATTCTGTCCTTGCATTGCTGGTCATTCCAACCTTTCCTCCCTGTCACGATGTCTAAAATTTTCTTGCTCATTATTCCCCCTTTATTAATTATTTCCATAATTACTGCTGCTCCAGTGAAATACGTTGGATTGATTCCTTTTGTTCTAATTAAAATATACATTGTAGTTCCCATTCCATTGCCTGCTGGCGAAACTCTGTGGTTTCTAGTTTCACTACAAATTCTAAGAATTTACCTGCTGAGTTGGTTTACCTGTGTTCTAATTCTCATTGCATCTATTCAGGAAATCATCAGATGAGCATTCTAATTTCAGTTAGAAGAACCCTGCGGTCTAGTTTTGTGCAATAGTTTTGCCACTTCACATACACAAATCATTATCATCTTTGTGTTACCATGTCTGTAAACTGGCCCATTTTAGTACATGTTCTGAAGATTCATGTGTTTCACCACACTCCAAAATTTACTTACAAAATATGTTTTCAAATGCCTCATATCTGGTAAACAAGTCAGTCAACAGTTTTGCCCACTGTTGCACATTTCCATCTGTCTTTGCATTAGTTTTATTTCTCGCACATCAGGCATTTCTAGTGTGCATTTCTCTTTACATGTTGCAAGAAAAATTTATCAGATTTTCCATTTCCATTTCTATTATCACAGTCAAACATTGTGACATAAGTCAATTGTCAGTTTTACAGTATATATAATAATACTAAAAATAGACAATAAACTAATAATACATATGGTGTAACATCTTTAGAGAGGTATTTTAATTACAATTTAATGCATTGTTGCCATTCAAGAAATCTTCTACACTATGGTAACATTTATCTTTCAGATATTTTTCCAGGTCTCTTTTGGTACCTTTTACATTTGGGTCATCCATACATTTCCATATTTTATTTACAAATTTCATGCCCATATAGTATGGGTTTTTTTCATTTGATTTTAATCAGTGGGTAGGTAACATGTAGCTCGTTCTATATCTAATATCATACTGATGCAAGAAGCAGTTGCCCTCAAAAAGTTGTGGGTTTCTTTTCGTGAAAGTGAGGGTTTCATAGATGTACATGCTTGGAACGCTCATTAAACCTAGTTTTGCAAATAAAGGTTCACAATGTTGCTTTGGTTTTGCTCCCACCATTACTCAGATGATTCTTTTTTGTAGTCTAAAAGCTCTAAGTAAATTTGTTTTTTCAGACCCTCTGAAAATATTACTATACCTAATGACTGAAACAAAATATGCATTATATACAATTTTTCTTACAGCTAAATCATTAATACTATACAAGATATTCATAATATATACAAGGCTATTCAGTCGACCCAGTATGTTGTCCACATGGTGACTCCATGACAGCTTTTTATTGACTAAAACCAAGGAATTTGACAGGGTCTGCAGTCTCTAATTTTTTGTCCATGTACCTTATTTCACTTATAGACTGCGCAGATTGTTTTGTGGTGAAATGAACAATTCCTGTTTTTGTAAAATTTAATGTCAAGTTATTGTTTTTGACCCATGCCTCCACTTCCCCAAGTGTTTGTTCAATATGATGAATTAGGTCTACCTCACTTTTAAAACAGACTACAGCTGTTGAGTCATCTGCATAGAGGATAATATCAGACTGGACCTGGCATGGCATATCATTAATATAATACAGAAAAAGTAGTGGCCCTAATATTGAACCTTGTGGAACACCGAATTGAGTGTGTTTCCAGCCAGAGAGAAATTTCTTGCCATTCATGTTAATAAGTACTCTTTGTTTTCTGTTTGCCAAGTATGATGACATCCAGCTAAGAGATTTGCCTTGAAAACCATAGTGTGTCAATTTTTGGAGAAGCAGGTCATGATTTACTATGTCGAAGGCTTTGGACAGGTCACAAAACATGCCTGACACACACATTCTATCATCAAGACATCTGCCGACTTTTGTGACTAATTCATTTATTGCATGGATTGTGCTGCAGCCTTTTCTGAAACAATATTGCTTGCATAAGATACTCATGTTAGATGAATTTTGATTTTTGATCTGATCACATGCAGCTCTTTCTAATATTTTTGAGAAAATTGGTAACAGTGAGATTGGTCTATAGTTGCCCAATTCATCTTGTTTGGCTTTTTTATATACTGGCTTAACTTCTGCATATTTTAATCAGTCTGAGAAACATCTCATCAAAAGATTGGTTGATTATGAAAGAGAATGGATATGCAATACTGTGATGGACTATTTTTATTATTTCTGTGGGGACCTCATCCCACCCCACAGATTTTGAATTATTTAGGGACATTATGATTTTGATGACATCGGAGATGGAAACATGAGAAAATTTACTGTCTGTCATATTGGGCTTTGTTTTTGGTGGTGAACAGTCACCAAATTTTTTATAGTTTATGAAAACGTCATTGAATGATTCACAAAAGTTATTGTAATTTTCACTTGTGGAAGTGTGTTTGCTGACAGTCCGCTTGGTTTGGCTTAGTTTTTTACAAAATACTTCCACATTTTCTTTACTGAAATTCCTACATCTTTTTGTTCTGCAGACTAAATTTTGCTTCAGTAGTGGTACAAATAGTGTTTTATGGTCTGATACTCCTAAATCTAGAAGAAACTTTTCTTTTACATAATAATTATAACTACTTACAATATTGTCAATACATGTTGCAGAGGTTGCTGTAATTCTTGTATACTAATCAAAATTGAGATTTAGCCCATTTGTGGCTACCAGGTTCTTTAAGCGTGAAGAAAATTTGTCATCATCCTTACATCTATGTTGAAGTCGGCACATATAAGCACTTTCTTGTACAGTTTCTCACCGTTTAATTTATGTAGCAATGTATCGAACTTATCTAAAAATACAGAGCTTATATGGTACCCTGGAGTGCTATATATGCTGATAATTAATATGTTATACTCTTTAAGTTCTATACAACTAATTTCAAATGTACCTTCTTCATTCAGATGACTAAAATTCGGTCTGATATCATAGTCTACCGAGGAATGCAATAGTCTCCACACCCATTGGTCCTACAAAAGATGGTAGCCAGTTTACATACAGCCTGTAAGTTTATTCAGGAGACTGATATTTTCAGATTTTTGCCCATGTTCATTAAGACATATTACTTTTACAGATTGTTTCACACTTTCTAGCAAAATTTCTATATCATAAAGCTTCATGATCATTCCTTCAGACAGACCTCTGATGTTTAAGTGCATAATGAAATTACTACTGCATATATTATTAGGTAGAGGGTCTTAAAAACTAATTTTACTATAAAGTAATGGAGCATCCACCTGAGTGTTGACTGATTGTTCTGGATTCATTGTATTGGGCCAAATTCGGAAAGAATTGGCCCCTTTCATCAGTTTTCCTGTGTGTACTTTCCATTGTTAGGAAAGCATATTGATGATACTGCCCCACCAAATGGTACATCTATTACAGTGGCGACCTGATCAGTTGCTAATACATCTACTTTCAAGCTCATCTCCTCCAAACCCCACTGATTTTTTTCCAATGACCATATTGCAATTTACTGTTCTTTGACACACATTCTGAACTGCATGTTGTGTTTCCGCCAAATGTGCATTCTTCCTCAGAAATCAGTTATTAACACCGCCCTTTAATGATCATGCATCTCTTCCACTTTTAGGTCTGTTGAATTTATTTTCTCATCCAAGCGTCCTACTTCATCTGGAATTTTGTCAATTTAATTTCCAAATTGAGTTCACTTTACCTCAATCATAACATCTACATTGATTTTAGTTTTCCCACTGTAACATTTTTTCACAAATATGTAGCCGTTTTTAATATTACCATGAAAGGGATTTTATGCATTGGTGTTCCTGATTGTTGACTCGCAGCATTCATTTACTTTCATAATCTATACCAGCCCATGGTGTTTTGTCACATCACATGTTTCATTGTAGCACGTCACTTTTATAACAGCCATTTTGCCAGAGCACCTGGTGTTGCTCTCCCTGCTCTTTCCAGATGCACATCTCATGGTGTTGAGTGTGGTACCTGAGGCTAAGTACTGCGTCCATGCATCTATCACTCTGCACCCACAATCAGCAAAGATGATGTAAAATCTGTCAAAACTGGATCACAAAGCAGCCCCCACAATACAAAATCTGAAGGAATCCCCAAAATTTGTGTTCTGCTTACCATCCCTAGTGGATTGACCACATGTGAGAGGGAATGCAACCACCTGATGTGTTTACAGAATTGAATGTTCATTTATTTTAGGTAACCATTTATATCCCATGAGAAATTTTAAAACTAAAAAATTACAATTACCATCACACACACACACACACACACACACACACACACACACACACACAAACTGTTGAAGTACATTAGCTCCTCATTATCCCTGCTTGAACTGATAAACCTCTTGCTATTTTCCAAACTCCATACGCCTCAAATTTTGCTGACTATTTGTGTCCCTCCTGCTCCAAAATTATAATTGCCTCCTTATTCTTTATGATCCTTTTAGCACTATTAAGATCAGCATAACATAAATATCAAAGCAATGTTTTTATATTAAGCACGTAATACTCAATAACTTCATGCATCATTGTATATACATTATGCACGGTTATGAAGAGTGAAAGAGCTCGTCTATTATTGAGTCTGGGATCGTTGTAACATGCAAATGTGTCACTTCCTGTTTGCCACCAAGCATCCTGTAGAATTTTATTCTACCTCTCTACCTTCCTGTTTGAATTTTAACCACTTTTTCTTATGACTTAGCACCATCCTATACATCATCATAAAATCAGTGCTCAACACACCATCTTACATTAATCTTCTCACAATGAAGCAACTCATTGTGAACTGAAATCAATGGCTTTGCAATTCCACTAACATTTCTTCTGTTATGCTTTTGCACAACCCACCTGTTGCAGTTCTATTTATTACAGCAGTGACATAAAAAATTACTAATTTATTGGTCTTATGCCTATTTAACAAATTTTTGAACATTGACAATACCTTGCTCTCAGAGCCAATAAATGCATGTATTTTCTTGTTACAAACATCTTTTCCTAAGGTTGTTTGTACATTTTCCATTTCTTCATCTTCCAAACGTTTTTCTCTTCAGTGGTTCTTTTCTATTTTTGTGCACCTACTCTGTATTCATCTCGTCTATCAAAGAGTCTTGAGCCTTGTTATCTCTTTCCATTAATTCATGAAGTAATTCCTCCATCCTTGGTTCTGTTATCAATTTCCTTCCCTATCTTGGCATTTTCAAAATCTCACATAACCTTCTGATGTCTGTAATTTTGACTACATAAACACCATTCACCTTTAGTATATGTGTCTAGATTAATTGTATTACAATCTATTTTGACTTCGTCATTCGGGACCTTTGCCTTTCGCGGGCAAGTGCTCTACGCAGGAGAGCTTCTGTAAAGTTTGGAAGGTAGGAGACGAGATACTGGCAGAAGTAAAGCTGTGAGTACCGGCCGTGAGTCGTGCTTTGGTAGCTCGGTTGGTAGAGCACTTGCCCGCGAAAGGCAAGCAATTGTACTAACATTTCTTCTGTTACAGGCTTGCACAACCCACCTGCTGAAATTCTAATTTTTACATCAGTGATGTTAAAAATTACCAATTTCTTGGTCTTTAGCCTGTTTAACAGATTTTCAAACATTGACAACACGTTGCTCTCAGAACCGATAAGTGCATGTATTTTCTTGACACAGACATATATTCCTAAGATAGGCTGTACATTTTCCCTTTCTTCATCCTCCAAACATTTTTCTTTTCGTGGGTTCTTTTTTATTTTTGTGCACCTACACTGTATTCATCTCCTCTATCAAAGAGTCATGAGCCTTGTTATCTCCTTCCATTAATTCATCAAGTAATTCCTTCACCCCTGGTTCACTTATCAATTTCCTTCGCTATCTTGGCTTTTTCAAAATCTCACATGTGCTTCTGATGTCCATAAGTTTGACTACATAAACACCATTCACCTTTAGTATATGTGTCTAGATTAATTGTATTACAATCTATTTTGACTTCATCATTCAAAGTCTGATTCAATGCTCTTGGCAGAATTTAATGTACTCATCTTTTCTTCCATTGTATTACTCTCAGTAACTTTACCAGCTACACATAAAATATAGTTATTTATAACGCCCTTTTCATCCTCCTCCAAAAACAATTCATCTGATTTCTCTGACCTACCAGTTCCACTATCTGAGCTGATAAGGAAAACATCACATCACCTTCACCAATAATTTTTGGACTTAAATCTCCATTAATGCTTAAGTCTTTTTAGCTCCAATATAGTACTCCTTTGGAATTAATGGGAGCCCCCATTTCTATCGATATAGGGCATGGTGTCACTCCTTGTTCCAAAGCCTGAACCCTGACATTCACATCATAGACATTCCACAGACATTGTTTTCAATTTCACAATCTTTTAAAAAGAATTCATCATACACTTCTCTTGCTCTAACATCTTAATGAAAGGTATTGTGTGGGGCACTGATTTTATGGTGAAGTATAGGGTGGTGTTATGGTATATGAAAAAATGGTTGGAATTAGAAGAAGAAGGTAGAAAAACAAGAATAAAATTGAATGGGACCTTGGTGGCAAACAGAAAATGATGCATTTGTATCTGAGAATTACACCAGCCTCCATCACAGAGGAGTTGTTTCACTCACCATTACTGTACATAATAGATATAAAATTATGCATAAAATTATGAAGTAATACATGTTTAATTTAAAAATTTCATGGGATATTTATATCTTATGTTATGGTGATCTTAATAGTGCTCAAAGGAATTGAAAGTATAAGGAGGCACTTAACATTTCACACCAGGAAGTATTACAAGTACTTGGCGTCATTCCAGGCATGTGGAGGTTGGGAAAGGGCAATCAATCAGTTCGAGTAGCGATGATGAGGAGCTAATGTAATTAAATTGTTTTTGTATGTGTGTAACTGTAATTGTCATTTAGTTGGGTTTAAAATTTATTAAGGAATATAAATGTTTAATTAAAATAAATGAACATCCAGTTCTGTCAAAGCTTTAGGTGGTTTGTATTGGCTCTTACAAGCATGTCAATTCCACTGGGAATGGTGTGCAGAGCTCAGACTTTGGGGATTCATTTGGACTTACTATGGAAGGGCTGAATTGTGATCCAATTTTGACAGATTCTATATCATCTTTGCTGAAGTTAGGTGAAGAGTGACACATGCATGGTTGCAATAGTTAGTTATCATTATCATTTAACAGTTCGTTTCCCGGGTACTGGTAATGAGCCCCTTCCACTCCTCTTTTTGTACTCTGTTGATGATTTCCTTTCTGTCCAAATACACCTGTTCAAGGAGAACATCATCCACATCCTCGGGTCACTAGATTAGCCTTAATCAAATCCATGCATAGGGTACGATGTCTTCCTTGAGGTCATTTCTCATCCACCTGTCCTTCCAAATTTATTTTGTCTGTTCTAGCTGGATCCATTCTCATCACATATCCATACCATCAAAGTCTAGATGCATCAATTCAATGTCTTCTGGATGGTAGATCTAAGAAATTTCATCTTCGATGTTTGCAGCCTTGATGCTTCTCTTTTTGGGTACATGGTTCAAAGCCATAGGTCAATATTGGTATGAAATAGCTATCATCAGTTTAGCCGGTTTAAGAATGAAGTCATCCCATAGAAGTGATATCATTTGTTGGTAGAATTCAGATTCTTTTTGCACTCTGTTGATGATTTCATTTCTGACCAAATTATCACTGGAGATTACACTTCCAAGGTAAGGAAAACTGTCAACACATACACTAGCTGGTGGTCTCCTAGTTTTACACTTGCTGGTTGTCCATCTCTGTTGACTGCCATCACCACTGTCTTGGTCTTGCTGATCTTGAGGTTATATTCTGGAACTGAAATTTCCATTCATCGAGTCAGATCTGTATTTCCTCTTCAGTTTCTCCACATATCATGATGTCATCAGCAAAGGTAAATGCATTCAGTTCACCTGACTTCTCCTTGATGTTCTTCATTATATTATCCATAACAGTAATGAATAGTTGTGGGGACCTGGCACTTCCTTTCTGAACTCCACTCTTGGTCTCAAACCATGATGATCGTCCTTTCCCAATTCGTAGACAGCTGTTGTTGTTGTTGTTGTTGTGGTCTTCAGTCCTGAAACTGGTTTGATGCAGCTCTCCATGCTACTCTATCCTGTGCAAGCTTCTTCATCTTCCAGTACCTACTGCAGCCTACATCCTTCTGAATCTGCTTAGTGTATTCATCTCTTGGTCTCCCTCTACAATTTTTACCCTCCACGCTGCCCTCCAGTACTAAGTTGGTGATCCCTTGACACCTCAGAACATGTCCTACCAACCGATCTCTTCTTCTGGTCAAGTTGTGCCACAAACTCCTCTTCTCCACAATTCTATTCAATACCTCCTCATTAGTTATGTGATCTACCCATCTAATCTTCATCATTCTTCTGTAGCACCACATTTCAAAAGCTTCTATTCTCTTCTTGTCTAAACTATTTATCATCCATGTTTCACTTCCATACATGGCCACACTCCATACAAATACTTTCAGAAACAACTTCCTACACTTAAATCTATACTCGATGTTAACAAATTTCTCTTCTTCAGAAATGCTTTCGTTGCCATTGCCAGTCTACATTTTATATCCTCTCTACTTCAACCATCATCAGTTATTTTGCTCCCAAATAGCAGAACTCCTTTACTACTTTAAATGTCTCATTTCCTAATCTAATTCCCTCAGCATCACCCGACTTAATTCCACTACATTCCATTATCCTTGTTTTGCTGTTGTTGATGTTCACCTTATACCCTCCTTTCAAGACACTGTCCATTCCATTCAACTGCTCTTCCAAGTCCTTTGCTGTCTCTGGCAGAATTACAATGTCATCGGCGAACCTCAAAGTTTTTATTTCTTCTCCATGGATTTTAATACTTACCCAAATTTTTCTTTTGTTTCCTTACTGCTTGCTCAATATACAGATTGAACAGCATCGGGGAGAGGCTACAACCCTGTCTCACTCCCTTCCCAACCACTGCTTCCCTTTCATGTCCGTCGACTCTTATAACTGCCATCTGCTCTCTGTACAAATTGTAAATAGTCTTTCGCTCCCTGTATTTTACCCCTGCCACCTTCAGAATTTGAAAGAGAGTACTCCAGTCAACATTGACAAAAGCTTTCTCTAAGTCTACAAATGCTAGAAACGTAGGTTTGCCTTTCCTTCATCTTTCTTCTAAGATAAGTCGTAGGGTCAGTATTGCCTCACGTGTTCCAACATTTCTACGGAATCCAAACTGATCTTCGCCGAGGTCGGCTTCTACCAGTTTTTTCATTCATCTGTAAAGAATTTGTGTTAGTATTTTGCAGCTGTGACTTATTACACTGATAGTTTCGTAATTTTAACATCTGTCAACACCTGCTTTCTTTGGGATTGGAATTATTATATTCTTCTTGAAGTCTGAGAGTATTTCGCCTGTCTCATACATCTTGCTCACCGGATGGTAGAGTTATGTCATGACTGGCTCTCCCAAGGCTGTCAGTAGTTCTAATGGAATGTTATCTACTCCCGGGGTCTTGTTTCGACTTAGGTCTTTCAGTGCTCTGTGAAACTCTTCACGCAGTATCATATCTCCCATTTCATCTTCATCTACCTCCCCTTCCATTTCCACAATATTGTCCTCAAGAACATCACCCCTGTATAGACCCTCTGTATACTCCTTCCACTTTTCTGCTTTCCCTTCTTTGCTTAGAACTGGGTTTCCTTATGAGCTCTTGATATTCATGCAAGGGCTTTTCTTTCCTCCAAAGGCCTCTTTAATTTTCCTGTAGGTAGTATCTATCTTACCCCTCGTGAGACAAGCCTCTACATCCTTACATTTGTCCTCTAGCCATCCCTGCTTAGCCATTTTGCACTACCTGTCGATCTCATTTTTGAGACGTTTGTATTCCTTTTTGCCTGCTTCACTTACTGCATTGTTGTATTTTCCACTTTCATCAATTAAATTCAGTATCTCTTCTGTTACCCAAGGATTTCTACTAGCCCTCATCTTTTTACCTACTTGATCCTCTGCTGCTTTCACTATTTCATTTCTCAAAGCTACCCATTCTTATGCTGTATTTCTTTCCCCCATTCCTGTCAATTGGCCCCTTTTGCTCTCCCTTAAACTCTGTACAACCTCTGGTTTAGTCAGTTTATCCAGGTCCCACCTCCTTAAATTCCCACCTTTTTGCAGTTTCTTCAGTTTTAATCTACAGTTCATAACCAATAGGTTGTGGTCAGAGTCCACATCTGCCTCCGTAAATGTCTTACACTTTAAAACCTGGTTCCTAAATCTCTGTCTTACCATTATATAATCTATCTGAAACCTTCTAGTATCTCCAGGGTTCTTCCATGTATACAACCTTCTTTCATGATTCTTGAACCAAATATTAGCTATGATTAAGTTATGCTCTGTGCAAAATTCTACCAGGCGGCTTCCTCTTTCATTTCTTCCCCCCAATCCATATTTACCTACTATGTTTCCTTCTCTCCCTGTTCCTACTCTCGAATTCCAGTCACCCATGACTATTAAACTTTTGTCTCCCTTCACTACCTGAATAATTTCTTTTATCTCATCATACATTTCAACTATTTCTTAGTCATCTGCAGAGCTAGTTGGCATATAAACTTGTACTATTGTAGTAGGCATGAGCTTCATGTCTATCTTGGACACAATAATGCGTTCACAATGCTGTTTGTAGTAGCTTACCCGCACTTCTATTTTTTTATTCATTGTTAAACCTACTCCTGCATTACCCCTATTTTGTATTTATAACCCTGTATTCACCTGACCAAAAGTCTTGTTCCTTCTGCCACCAAACTTCACTAATTCCCACTATATCTAATTTCTTTTATCTCATCATACATTTCAACTATTTCTTAGTCATCTGCAGAGCTAGTTGGCATATAAACTTGTACTATTGTAGTAGGCATGAGCTTCATGTCTATCTTGGACACAATAATGCGTTCACAATGCTGTTTGTAGTAGCTTACCCGCACTTCTATTTTTTTATTCATTGTTAAACCTACTCCTGCATTACCCCTATTTTGTATTTATAACCCTGTATTCACCTGACCAAAAGTCTTGTTCCTTCTGCCACGAAACTTCACTAATTCCCACTATATCTAACTTTAACCTATCCATTTCCCTTTTTAAATTTTCTAACCTACCTGCCCGATTAAGGGATCTTACATTCCACGCTCCGATCTGTAGAAGGCCAGTTTTCTTTCTCCTGATAACGATGTCCTCTTGAGTAGTCCCTGCCCGGAGATCCGAATGGGGGACTGTTTTATCTCCAGAATATTTTACCCAAGAGGACGCCATCATCATTTAATCATACAGTAAAGCTGCATGCCCTCGGGAAAAATTACGGCTGTATTTTCTCCTTGCTTTCAGCCGTTCGCAGTACCAGCACAGCAAGGCCATTTTGGTTAGTGTTAGAAGGCCAGGTCATCTACTGAAAAGGCTACTGCCCCTCTTCAGGAACCACACGTTTGTCTTGCCTCTCAACAGATACCGCTCTATTGTGGTAGCACCTACGGTAAGGCTATCTGTATCATTGAGGCACGCAAGCTTCCCCACCAACGGCAAGGTCCATGGTTCATGGGGGGTAGACAGCTGGCACAGTCTTTTTTACAACATCTGAATTTTTCTTATTAGACCTTCAGGCACAGTCTTTTTCCTTAGGCATTCCCAGATCTTATCTCTTATAACACTATCATAGGATTTTTCTATATACAGGCATACAATGACCAGGTTCTTGCCTATGTCTCAATAATTTTCCATCAACATGTGGGTGCTAAAAATTAGATCTATTGTTGATCTGTTACTTCTGAAGCCATATTGCTCCTCCTCCATCTGTAGTTTTACTATAGTTCTCAGTCTCTTTTCTATGATCTTCTCAAGTATTTTCAACCCATGAAAAAATAGGGTTATTCCTATATATTTCGTGGGTTTCTGCCTGCTACCTTCCTTATCAGAGGAATTATTACAGCCTTGCTCCAATTCGCAGGTATTTTGTTATCTGCACATATGGCATTGGGTACTCGGTGCAACCATTGTATGCTTTGGATACCTGCTGCCTTTATCATGTCTGTGTTCACTTCATCTGCACCTGAAGCTTTTTCTTTAGGCATAGATTTTAAGGCTGCCTTTGTTCTCTTCAGGTGATGTGAGTTTCCTCATTGTAAATGTGGATTTCCAGTTCTGTATTTGGTTCTTCAACTGATCTATTTAATAGGTGGTCAAAATGGTGTTTCAGGACTTCTCTCATGCCACTTTCTGTCCTAACCAGATTTCCATTTTAATCTTCAACTGCTTTTATGATATTCATTTGTTTCCTCTTACCTCTGATAACTCTATACAACAGTTTATTATTGCCTCTACTGTCCTACTCCAATTTTTGTGTGAATATCTGCCATGCCTTGGTCTTTTCTTCTGCAACTGTTCTGTTAACTTCCAGTTTCTTGATTTGGTACATTTGTTTGAGGTTTCTGATCTTTGCCTCATCTCTAATAAGTTCCAGTTTATTTTTCTCCCAATCCCTCTCTTTCCCGAAGAGATTTCTTTCCCTGATTACTGCTCTCACACTTTCATTAGATCAAGGTGTTTCCTCCTCTCTTGTCATCATACTTGTCTTTCCACAAACTTCAGTGGTTCCCTTTACCAATGTGTACCTTAGTCCGGTCCATTCTGACTCTCCATTTTTGCTTTCAACTCTTCATAACAAGGATTTTATCCAGTTCTGATATTCAGCTCTCTTCTCTGTTTTCTGGAGTTCCCATACTTTGATTTTTGGCATCTTCTTGTTCTGTACTTTAGGCACATATAAGTTTTTGAGGTCTGCTACTAATAGACAGTCATCACTGTCAAGGTTCTCGCTAAGGATTACTCTGACATCAGTCACCATTCTACTCCTCTCTTTATCTGTGATGATGTAATCAATTACAGTCTTTTGTAATCCATCCCAATTTTATCGTGTTATCTTATGGCTCTGTCTCTTCTCAAACCAACTGTTTTTCACCACCAACCCATTTCTCATACAGATGTCAAGGAGATGCTCACCTTCTATATTTCTTCTATCATATCCATGGGGTCCCATTACATTCTCATATCGTGTTCTACCTGTCCCAATCTGTGCATTTAGGTCTCCTATAATGATCACTCTCTCTTAACTAATGACTTACACAAATCTTCAAGAAACTGGTTCTTATCCTTTTGACAAAATCCAGTTTGAGGTGCATACACCTGTACAAAAGTTAGTTTTTCTTTCCCTAAATGTACAGTCTTCTCTATTATTCTCTCACCAATGTACTGAATGTCAGAGACTCCTTCTAGATCTTTATTCATGATGAAACTGACACCATTCTTCATCTCTTTGTTATTTCCATTCCAATACAGTGTGTATTGTTTCCTTAATATCTTCATGCCTTTCCCTTTCCATTTTGTTTCACTCATCCTCAATATCATTAATTTTTCCTTTCCATAAGGTCCACTTGTTCTTCACATTTTCCTGCGGGGCTGAGTAAGATGATGGTCCCAATCCATGCAAGTCTTCTCCAGGAATTTTGCAAGAGCCTGTGTAGCAATACTTGGTGTCGGGTACCAGACTCAACACCATGAAATGTACAACTGTAAAGGGTAGGGAGAGCAACACTGGGTGCTGTGACCAATTGGCTATTATAAAAGTAAAGCACTATGATGAAACATGTGTAATGTGCTGATATAAATTATTCAGATGAGTGACAGCTGAGAGTCAACAATAATTAGCATAAATGTACACCATTGCATAAAAGACATTTCCTGATAATATTAAAAATTACTACTTCATTGTGCAAAATTATGGAAATTCACTTAATTTTAAATCTGTAGAATAGTTTATTTAAAAGTACTTAATCATTCTATGTTTAGTAGTAATGCTTCAGTCATCACTTCAAGCTATTTACACTACTGGTCACAGACAGATAGAAATTATGCTAACATCAGTGGTATGCTAGGTGGTACTGAATGTGTCATCTAATAAATCAAAAGTAGAATAGAGTGGAGATTCTGTAACATGATGAGCCTAGAGAGAAAACATGACGCTGCCATTAAGAGTTATTTTTACAACTGGGGAAATAAGTAAACATTCCACTGCTGCAGTAAGGCCTCTAAGCATAAACAATAAAAGACACTTCTTAACGAATGTTGTTTGAAAGACCAGAGTAGCAAAGGAGCATAACCATTAGTTTGAACTGCTGAAGGACATCATGATGGTTCTCTTTTGGGAAATACTTTTAACACGGCATTACTATAGGAAAGAGTTGATGTTGCAATGTACATGAATGTAGCCTGGAAAAAGGTAATGGGTTCTACCGAGGTCGGCATGACGATGGCCTATGTACAAAGGATGGATTAGCAGGAGTGAGAATCTAGTCTTAAGTGGTAGGCACTTATGTGTAAAAGACAAGAGGACAGCTAAATATGCCCAAAGTAATGTTGTTTGGGGATGCCAAGGCTGTGAATAGAACAAACACTCTAATAACTTCGAATGAGACAAGAGACATTGAGGCAGTTAGCCAAAGGGTTATACGTCATTCAAAGGAATGCTGTCCTATGTACACAAGCACCAACTGTAACAAGTGTAACTAGACTATGCACTGCAGGTATTTACACATTTTAAGTAACAAACACAGCAGTCTTACAAGGTAGACATAATATCGGACAATGGCATTATACGGTAGTCATTATGAAGAATAGCAACACAAATTATATTGTTATTATTTTATATACAAATAAGGAGGGGAGTAAGGCAAGGATGCCTATTATCACCATATTTGTTCAACTTATTTATTGAAAAAACAATTGAAAAATCGAAAAGATTTACCTAAGGAATTAAAATTAATGGGGAACGAATACACTGTATCCGTTTTGCAGATGACATAGTAGTACTTGCTGACTCAGTAAAGGAAATGGAGCTTATGTTGCTAAAATCTGCCAAAATCCTAAGAGAATTTAATCTAAAAATAAATAAGAAAAAAAAACTATGGTAGTAGGGAAGACGAAAGAAAATGGTAAAGTTAATATTAAATGTTGATCTAGAGCAGGTTGAGAACTTCTGTTATTTGGGGAGCACAATCACTGATGACAATAAATGTATCACTGATATAAAGAGAAGAATAGCCTTGGCAAAGCAAGCCTTTCAAAATAAAATGGATCTACTTAGACACAATCATATAAGCATAGAAAGCAGGAAAAAGTTTGCCAAAACTTTTGTCTGGAGTGTCTTAACACATGGATGTGAAGCGTGGACTCTGGGAAAGGCAGAGAAAAAAAGATTGGAAACAGTGGAAATGTGGATATCGAGATGAATGGCGAAAACAAGCTGGGTAGATAGAAAAAGTAATGAACAGGTCTTAAGAGAAGTGAATGAGAACAGAACACTGCTAAATTATGTAGGAAGAAGAAAATCAAAAATGATAGGGCACATAATGAGACACAACCAGTTTGTAAAGAATGTATTTTAAGGAAAAGTTTTAGGGAAAAAAACCAATAGGTTGGCCAAGAGCAACGTATTTTAATAACGTCAAAGAAGATATGGGGATAAAATCACATGAAGAATTGAATAGGATAACAATGGAGAGAGGGATGTGGCTAAGTCGACAAGGCATAGCATTTAGTTTATGATGATAATGATTATTTTATATACTAAGATGATGAGTGTAACATGATTAATAGTATAACAGATTAATTTAATATATTGATTTTGTCAACAGAATTTGAACAAAAGTGTGATAAAAACACATTCTTGTCTATGAAATGCATTGATATGTGCTCAAAGGAATAGTACTTGGTATCAGTAGACGTAGTATCAAATAATGTGTCAAGTAAAATATGTAAATTAATTGTAGAATTATTATTTTATTATTATTGTAGTTATGGGGTCCAATTCCATTTACATTCCCAGGACAAATAAATTGGAATTATAACATTTTTTAACTGATGTGTAATTTTTGAAATATTTCAATGTTTACAGTTAAGATAAACATTGCTGAAATGCACAAATTTTGGAATTGAAATGCTCTGCATTTTCATTGCCACAAAGAAATCATCCCTGTTATTTATCAGAATCTCAAAGTTCAATGAGAAATCCAAAGAAAGAAGCTCTATGGACTCCAGAAGAGCCTACATTAGTCATTCAAAATAATATTACTTATTTGTGTATGCTTGCTGTGGCTGGCATGTGCAATGATGTCCTTGATGCCAAGAATGTTAATAAATTAAAGTTTCATCTACATCTACATATATACTTTGCAAGGCACCATATGGGGGTTGGCAGAGGGTACCCTATACCGCAACTAGTCACGTCCTTTCCTTTTCTGACTGTCTATATGCCTCTGTATGGGCTCTAATTTATTGTATCTGATATTTGCAGTCCTTACATGAAATTTATGTTGGTGGCAGTAGAGTTGTTCTGCAGTCAGACTCAGATGCTGGTTCTCTAAATTTCCTCAATAGTGTCTCTCAAAAAGAAAGTTGCCTTTGTTCCAGGGATTCCCATTTGAGTTATCAAAGCACCTCCATGCTACTAGCATGTTATCTGCACGTACCGCTAATGAATTTAGGACCTGTCCCTGAATTGCTTTGGTGTCTTCCTTTAATTTGACTAGATGTGGATCTCAAATGCTCAACTGTTACTCAAGAATAGATAGTGCTTAAGTCCTATATGTTTATTTTTATTTTATTTTATTATCATTTACAAATGAACCATACTTTTCCAAAATTCTCCTAATAAACCAAAGTCAACCATTTGCCTTCCCTATCACAATCCTCGCACACTCTTCTCATTTCATATTGCTTTGCAACGTTCCACCCACATGTTTTGTGTAAAGCAGGACATTACTAATGCTCTATCCAAACATTATGGTGTTGTTATTCCTAGTCATCCGCCTTAACTTATATTGACCAGATCATTCAAATTCCAATGGAATAAAATGAGATAACTAATTAAAAATGGTTGGTTCTCACTTTTTTGTTTAGGTAGATGTAAATGCTGTTATATTCAATCTTGTTATGTTCAAAGGCCACTATAAATGATTGAACAATCTGTCAAATTTTACTATGTTTGCCAAATATTTGACCTTGTATGGTGCTGTTTGACATGTTTGTCAAAAATAGAGTATGTTTGACATAAATTTTGATACCTGATGTTTTTTAAGTGAGTGACATGTGCATGGCCACCACTCACTGTCCCAAATAAATAATGGCTGAATGTTGCAACAGCTCCTTTGCAGTGTACCACATGAAGCTATTCATATAGCTCCATTAGATCATCTGTCCACCAATCCCAGTTCACTTGTTTACATTTAGTTCTTCTTTTAAGGTTAAGAGTTTTGGCATATGACAACTCTGACTTCAGCCATTGTCTCTAATTTGTCTTTCTGCTGTTTGTGATATGAATTCATTACCTTGTGAGTGTGCCATTTCTAATGTGAGTGAGTTAGGTGACAGCCTGAATACTACATTATGTGATTATGAACTTAATTTCTTTTCTTCCTTACACAATTGGAATAAGCCAAGTATCAACTACCGATAAGAAATAATGATGTACGCATCTAAGCAATGGTCTTTTGTTTCGCATCTGAAATAATGCTAAGCAAAGAAATGCTGGCCTCAACTCAAACATTGGTCCGAACACCATAGCACTTTACCAAGAACAGTATGTTATTGGAGTTGCTGTGCTGCTATCTTCCTCTGATCTTTGAACTACTTAACCAAGTACTTATAGGAAGACCTACAGTTTAATGAAAACTCCAAAGCACAGTTCTACTTGGAATTTATTGTAACAGGTTTAAGAAGCAATATATGGGAATAAGCATCTGTAGTAATTTAAAGTTGAATGAGTACATAAAACTAGTAATAGAAAGGCAAATGCCAGATGGATTCATTGAAAGAATCCTGAGAATGCATAATCCACTCACAAAGGGGGTAGCCCAGAAACATTCATTCAATCAGTACTGGAGATCTGCTTGTCAGTTTGAGCATCTACAAGGGAAGAAGAGGACGAAGGATGGGTGGGCGGCTGTTACCCCTCTTAAAATCTGCCTCACACATTTCTAATTGTTGTTGTTGTGTAGTATTTTGTCTAGTGGCACGTTCATGTCACTGTATGGAGAATTTCTGACATGAATGTTACCTCTCTTGAGCTTGTTCTTACAGTTTGCTGCATCTCCTCTTATCTTTCATGTCATCCAGATATTGAATTATTCTTGTTCTTCATCCTGTATTTAATTTGATTTCCCTCCTATGAAATTTTGTATTTGCCCGTTATGTGTATGTGTCTGATCCTGTCGGACTTCCTCTGAATAACTGTATACAGAGAATTTTCTTCTCTACTACTCTTTTCAGTATATAATCATTTGTCACTGATCTGTCTTCTTGATCTTCCCAAGCACTGCATTTCAAAACTTTCCATGTATTTTTTTCTAAATTTTTCTCATGGTCCATATCTCTGCTCCATACAGCGCAATGCTCCATATGTAGCAATTCCTCAGTTTCCTCCTTAATTCCATGCCCAACTTGCTGGTCAGCCAAGTGCTCTTCTTGCTGAATGTGGTTTTAGCCATACAAATTCATGCTCAAATTTCATTTGTGCAGTGGGCATCCTTTGTCAGCAAGCTTTCCAAGTACTTAAGTTGCATCACATTCTCAATTTTCGTCAGTTTTGATACCCCCATCACTTTCGATTGTTCAGTGTTGATTTTCATCATGTATTTTCTTATAGTATCCACCAGCTGGTTCATTACATGTTACAGTTGTCTTTGATTTTTGGCTAACACTAGCAGGTCATCTGCATACTTGGTGGTGCTGATGAGTTGTACCACTTGTTGTTGTGGCCTTGAGTCCAATGACTGGTTTGATGCAGTACTCGATGTTACTGTACCCTGTGCAAGTCTCTTCATCTAAAAATAACTGCTGCAACCTACATCCCTCTGAATGTGCTTATTGTATTCATCTCTTGGTCTCTCTCTACATTTTTTACCTCTCACGCTTCTATGTAGTACTAAATTGGTGATTGCTCAATGTCTGAGAAAGTGTCCTATCAACTGATTCCTTCTTCTAGTAAGGTTGTGCCACAGATTTCTTTTCTCACCAATTCTATTTAGTACTTTCTTGTTAATTATGTGGTCTACCCAACTAATTTTCAGCATTCTTCTCTAGAGCCACATTTTAGAACTTTCTGTTCTCTTATTGTCTAAACTGTTTATTGTTCATGTTTCACTTCCATACATTGCTATATCCCAGACAAACACATTCAGAAAAGAGTTCCTAAGACTTAAGCCTATATTCAATGTTAACAAATTCCTCTTCTTCAGAAATGTTTTTCTTCCCATTGCCAGTCTACATTTTATATCCTGTCTACTTCAGCCGTCATCAATTATTTTACTGCCCAAATATCTACTGTGTGTACTACTTTATGTGTCTCATTTCCTAATCTAATTACCTGAGCATCACCTGATTTAATTTGACTAGATTCCATGATTCTTTTTCTTGCTTTTGCTGATGTTCATCTTGTATCTTCCTTTCAAGACACTAAACTGCTCTTCTAATTCTTTTCTTCCCTCTGACAGAATTACAAAGTCATCAGGAAACCTCAAACTTTGTATTTCTTCTCCCTGACTGTTAACTGCTTCACCAAATTTTTCCTTTGTTCCCTTTACTACTTGTCAATAATGTAGAAATTGAATAACATAGGGGACAGGTCACAACCCTGTCTCATTCCCTTCTCAACCACTGCTGGCCTTTCATGCCCCTCAACTCTTACAACTGCCTTCTGGTTTCTCTATAAGTTATAAATAGCCTTTTGCACCCTGTATTTTACCTGTGCTACCTTCAGAATTTCAAAGAGAGTGTTCCAGTCAGCACTGTCACAAGCTTTTTCTAAGACCACAAATGCAATAATTGTAGGTATGCCTTTCCTTAACCTATCTTCTAAGAGAAGTTGTAGGATCTGTATTGCGTCAGGGATTCCTACATTTCTCCGTACGCTAAACTGATCTTCTCCACAGTTGGCTTCTAACAGTTTGTCCATTCTTTTGGAAGAAATTCATGTTAATATTTTGAACAATGACTTATTAAACTGATAGCTTGGTAATATTCACACCTGTCTGCACCTGCTCTCTTTGGAATTGGAATCATTATATTCTTTTTTCAGTCTGAGGGTATTTCTCTTGCCTCATACATTGTGCGCATCAGATGGACGAATTTTGTTACAGCTGGCTCTCCCGAGGTTACCAGTAGTTTTCATGGAATGTGGTCAACTCCCAGGGCCTTGTTTTGACTTAGGTCTAATTCTTCTCACAGTACCGTATCTCCAATCTCATCTTTATCTATGTCCTCTTCCATTTTTATAAAATTGCTCTCAATTACATCTCCCTTGTACAAGTCCTCTATATACTTCTCCCACCTTTCAGCTTTCCCTTCTTTGCTTAGAACTGGTTCCACATCTGGGCTCTTGATATTCATGCAGCTGCTTCTCTTTTCTCCAAATGCATTTTTAATTTTCCTGTATGCGATAATCTATTTTTCCCCTAGTGCTACATGCTTCTAAATTCTTTCATTTATTCTCTACACATTTCTGCTTAGCCATTTTGCATTTCTCGTCAATCTGGTTTTTCAGACTTTGTATACCCTTTAACCTGTTCCATTCGCTGGATTTTTATATTTTCTCCTGTCATCAGTTATTCCAATCGGACAGTCTTTTTGTGGTGCCTGTCTGCGACTCAGCATTTCCACTGTATGGTGAGTAGCAATATCCTTTTCATAATATTGTTACATTCCATCCTGGATTTTCCATTCTTTAAATTCCACATCTCCTGTGTTATCCAAGGATTTCTCCTACGCCTTGTCTTTTTACCTATTTGATCCTCTGTTGACTTCATTATTTCATCTCATCTTCTACTGCATTTGTTTCTCCTGTTCTTGTCAATTATTAGCTAATGGCCTCTATGAAACTCTCAACAGCCTCTGGTTCTTTCAATTTATCCTGGCCCCATCTCCTTAATTTCATATCTTTCTGCAGTTTCTTGCGGCCATAGTTCACATCTGTCCTGGGGAGTCTCACAATTTAAGATCTCTTTCTGAAATCTCTCTCTTATCATTATATAATCAATCTGAAACCTTCCAGAATCTCCAAATCTCTTCCATGAGTACAAATTTCTTTCATGGTTCTTAAGCCAAATGTTAAAGATGATTAAATTATGCTGTGTCCAAAATTCTACCAAGCAGCTTCTTCTTTCATGCCCCTACAATATGTTAACAGTTTCCAAAATGCCCTGTAGCTGGAATCAGTTTCCAAGCTTATTTCCCGATTGACCAGTTTTTAGGAGTAATATCCATTGGTACTCTATGAATGGTTATAATTTGTTTGTTGTTGCGGTCTTCAGTCCAGAGACTGGTTTGATGCAGCTCTCCATGCTACTCTATCCTGTGCAAGCTTCTTCATCCCCCAGTACCTACTGCAACCTACATCCTTCTGAACTTGCTTAGTGTATTCATCTCTTGGTCTCCCTCTGTGATTTTTACCCAGTCCTCCAATACTAAACTGGTGATCCCTTGATGTCTCAGAACATGTCTTACCAACTGATCCCTTCTTCTACCCAAGTTGTGCCACAAATTTCTCTTCTCCCCAATTCTATTCAATACCTCCTCATTAGTTATGTGGTCTACCCATCTAATCTTCAGCATTCTTCTGTAGCACCACATTTCGAAAGCTTCTATTCTCTTCCTGTCCAAACTATTTATCGTCCATGTATCACTTCCATACATGGCTACGCCCCATACAAATACTTTCAGAAATGACTTCCTGCCACTTAAATCTATACTCAGTATTAACGAGTTTCTCTCTTTCCAAAACGATTTCCTTGCCATTGCCAGTCTACATTTTACATCCTCTCTGCTTCGACCATCATCAGTTATTTTGCTCCCCAAATAGCAAAACTCATCTACTACTTTAAGTGTGTCATTGTTATTTACTGGTCTAATTCCCTCAGCATCACCCGATTTAATTCAACTACATTCCATTATCCTCATTTTGCCTTTGTTGATGTTCATCTTATATCCTCCTTTCAAGACACTGTCCATTCCATTCTACTGCTCTTCCAGGTTCTTTGCTGTCTCTGACAGAGTTACAGGTTGAATAACATCAGGGATAGGCTACAACACTGTTTCACTCCCTTCCCAACAACTGCTACTCTTTCATGTTCCTCGACTCTTATATCTGCCATCTGGTTTCTGTACAAATTGTAAATAGCCTTTCACTTCCTGTATTTTACCCCTGCCACCTTCAGAATTTGGAAGAGAGTATTCCGGTGAACATTGTCAAAAGCTTTCTCTAAGTCTACAAATGTTAGAAACGTAGGTTTGCCTTTCCTTGATCTTTCTTCTAAGATAAGTTATAGGGTCAGTATCACCTCATGTGTTCCAACATTTCTACGGCATATAAACTGATCTTCCCCGAGGTCGGCTTCTACCAGTTTTTCCATTCATCTGTAAAGAATCTGTGTTAGTATTTTGCACGTGTGACTTATTAAACTGATAGTTTCGTAATTTTCACATCTGTCGACACCTGCTTTCTTTGGGGTTGGAATTATTATATTCTTCTTGAAGTCTGAGGGAATTTCGCCTGTCTCATACATCTTGCTCTCCAGATGGTAGAGTATTGTCAGGACTGGCTCTCCCAAGGCTGTCAGTAGTTCTAATGGAATGTTGTCTACTCCCGGGGCCTTTTTTGACTGGTTATAATTAGAGACCAGATTATATACATCACAAAACTGTAAAATATGCATGAAAATGGATGAAAAGTGTTGCAATATGCAAGATCAAATAATAAAAAAACATGGTAGTTTCTGCAAGCATTACATCTCAAACTCAAACCTTTGAAATCTTTGCATGTTAATTGTGATGAAGAGTGCCAGCGATGCGAAAAATCAGTATATTCAGAATGCTGACATCATTTTCTGAATAGTTCCTGGTAGAGTGTAGGAACGGGGCCTTTTCTAAAAATTTGCAAAATGAGGAGACATACCATGTTCCAAGAATTGTTGCTTGTATGCTATTGTTGCCAGTAACAAGCAGATGCGATATGAGCGAGTCACAGTGGAACAGTTGATACGTATAGGATCAACTTTGAGATATATTGCACGCAGAGGGACACTCAAAAACTCCATAATATTTTATTTAAAAAACAACATATAATCATGATTTTTTTAACAGTATTAACTTTTAATTAATACTATTGGACCAAAGCATCATTTACAATTTAATTTACATTTTTCTACCAATTTAAACATAAACGACCAAATACTGTTCCAAATGTTTGGTAGAAAGATTGTTTCCTCAATCAATCAAAACATTTTTATAAGCAGAAAAGGACTGTTCTACATCAACTGAGGTTACTGGGCAGTATTTGAATATGGGCGCTATGTTGGCAATTACTGTTTCTGGTAAAATTTCACCTGCCCCTCTATTAAAGCTATCAATTTGGCACAAGGGTTCAAAGCCTAGATTATTGGTTATAATGTTTTCGAACTTTTCTTGGGAATACCTCCAGCAATGAGGAGTTCACTAGAATAATTTTATTTATTAACTGAAAAGATCCATTCAACGCCAATGAGTTTCAAGCTTTTTAATACTTGCAGGCATATGGGAAAAATGAGTGCTAATCACAGCAATGTCTTTTTTGATACTGGAATAATTAAAAATTTCCTTGCACTGACAAACTGCCAAAGCCTCTGCATTCTCGAAGTCATTTACTTCCCGTCTAATGGCCTTGAAATGTTCAATGTAAAACAACACAGCTTCAACCCACATACCACAACGAGTTACCGCTGCTTTGGAGGTAAAACTTATTTGCTAGTTTTCCTTTGCAGGTCTTGATACAAGCAGGAGCCCTTAGAAACACTTTCTTTGTGGGTGAAATCAGTTTAGTTACATTCACAAACATGGAACGTACTTCTCCAGCAAGGTGATGTACTCCATGAACAAAGAACGTCACCTGAATCAAATTGAGGTAAAATACTTAGAAGGCTTTTTCTGCTTTGACGATATAGGGAGCACCATCTGAAATGAACACAAACACCCTTTCATCTGCGGAAGATTCCAGAAACATTTTTCTAATACCCTCATTCCCAAATCTGGTGATCGTAGAATGATTTACTTTTCCAAGTTCTTTGCAGGCTGCTAAATAGGAAGGAGAAGGCTTTTCTTTTAAAGCACCAACAATTAAATTTGCAGTGTATTGGCCACATGTGTCTGTAGTTTCTTCCACTGAAATCCAGATAATGCTGTCCTAGAGTTCTCTGCATATTTCTTCCAAAACATTTACGTAAATTGTTGGTATGTAATTTTTATGCAATGTTGATTCACCTAGTATATTTTTATTTAAGCAATATTTGCGCAGTGTTCGTAAGTTTGTGAAGAGAAATATCGCTTGCAATGGATGCTTCACATAGATCCATGTTAAACCGACTTTTTTCATTACATTTGGACAAATCCCTGCTACTGCAACTTGCTGTTGTCAGCAGTTGTCATCTTGGTCCTTTCTTCTACATTTGTGTGATATGAAGACTTGTCTTGGCATGCTGGTCTATTTGAAACTTTTTTTTGCACAAAACGGTTTTCTCATAATCTCTGCAATATAAAACAAATCTGTCATATGTAAATGTTCCAGGATGGTCAGCTATCCATGAAATAACATTTCATTTTTTGGATACACTACACACTACACATCGTAAACATTCTCAACTGTGTACAAGTAAATAGAAAGCTAACTAAAACATTGGATGTGCGACTGAAGGCTGGGCTTGCATACTTTAATTTAATTGTTGCCGACGTGTACAGTATGACAGCGGAGGGGATTAACCGGGTGGGTGTAGGCACAGGAGCATTGACTCTGCCTCTGTTCCTCTTCTGTAATGATTTTGCTAGGCAATGGCCTTGACTGTACGCATTTCTAGGTTGCGGTCAATCTGTGAGACATAAAAACTAGATCGAGCTATAGACTACCCGTCAAAATTTTTAAAATATTGAAAACACAGAGCAAAAATATGTATCATCACTAGTTTTAGTTAAAATACGCAGTAACAAGTTAAAAGGAACCAAATGTGCAAATTCATATGCAACTGCAAATGCATATAATCCGGTCTCTAGTTATGATTATTGATGTCAATCAGGATTACTGCAGGTGGTGCTCTGTTTTATTTCTAGTTCAGAGTCCTAATTGTTACTATCAAGATTACTGATACAATTGTGAATAAATAGCTCCAGTAGAATATTTTTTTGTATATTTCATGACTTGTTAACGTTTTTGTTGGATGCTTGCTGTATGTAATATAAAAGAAAACTGTGTGATTTGAGATTACCAAGTCAAAAAGCATGAAAAGAATGGTCATATTAATATTCATTCAGAGTAATATTAATTACTAAGTAAGTCATATCATTATTGTAAAAATACTTTAGGATTAAAGGTAACCACTCAGCGCAAAGCAGTAGTGTTGAGTTGTCGATAGGCACACACAAAAGAAGGAAAACTTGCTAGCTTTTGGAGTTATCCTTTGATGACCAAGAGTAAAATTCACAAACACACACACTCTTACACACATTCATACACATGCCTATGTACCCACATGGTGCCAGCTAGAATGACAGTGCCAGTGCTATTTTGCACCAGGTGACTGGTTGTGGTGGGAGTAGTATTGGGTAGGATGAGTACAGGGAGAGGGAGGCAGGACATGAAGCGGGACTGACGTGCAACTAGCAGCTTGGAGGGACCAGATTGCCATCTAGGAATGCGGGAGAGAAGGTTGCTAGGTATATGGATTGGCCCGATTATAACTGTTGGTAGGAAGCGAAGCATGCTGGAGGTGACACAGGGATGTGATTCGGAAGAGGGTGACAGGACAGAGGAAGGGTGGATGGAGTGTGTGGGGATAGTGGGTTACCTGAGGTTGAAGTCAGGACAATTACAGGATCAGAGGATGTGTTGTAAGGATAACTCCCATCTGTGCAGTTCAGAGAAGCTTATGGCAGAGGAAAGGTTCCAGATGGCTCAGGTGGTGAAGCAGCCATTGAAATTGAACATGTTGTGCCTTACTCCTTTGGCAAGGTAAAGTAATATACATAAACACAAACAGATACTCACACACATGCCTATATCTCCACCACATTGTGCCAGCTAGACTGACAATACCAGTGCTATTTTGTGCCAGAGGGGCTTGTTGTGGTGGGGACAGTATTGGGTGGGGCGGATACGGGGAGAGGGACGCAGAACGCAGGAAGAGGAACACGGGAAGGGCGAACTGTTGGATAGAGTTTGTGGGGATAGTGGGTTACCTGAGATTGAGGTCAGGATGATTACAGCAGCAGAGGATGTGTTGTAAGGATTACTCCCATCTGTGGATTCGGGGAAGTTGGTGGTGGAGGAAAGGTTCCAGATGGCTTGGGTTGTGAAACAGCCATTGAAGTTGAGCATGGTGTGCCACTGGTTGTTCAACTATGTTCTTGACAGTTGTTTGGCAGTGGCCATTCATCCTGATGAATGATTGGTTGGTATTCATCGCAACATAAAAGGCTGTGCAGAGCTTGCAGCAGAGTTGATATGACATAGCTGCTTTCATAGGTGGCCTGACCTCAGATGGTGAGGATAAGTGCTTGACAGGACTGGAGTAAGAGGTGCTTGGTAAGGGTGGATTGGGCAGATGGCAGATCTTGCACTTTTGTCTGCCACAGGGATCACATCCCTGTGGTAAAGGCGTCAGAGTGGAAGTGGCACAGAAATGGACTAAGATGTTGTGTAGGTTGGGTGGGTGATCGAACACCACTTTAGAATGTGCGGGGAGGATTTTGGTAGGATGTTCCCAGGTTCAGGACTGAGTGAGCGATAATCAAAGTCCTTGTGAAGGATATGATTCAGCTGTTCCATTGGGTGATGAGGGGGGCACTTCTTTGTGGCTGGTTCTTGGTGATGGTGGGAGGACTTGGGGCATGTAAGGACATGGCATGGGAAATCTGTTTGTGGACTAGGTTTGGGGGTATTGCCTGTCTAAAGACCTTTTTGAGGCCTTAAACATACTTGGCAAAAGAGTTATTGTCTCTACCGATGTGTTGTCCACAGTTGGGTAGGCTGTATGGAATGGATTTTTGTGGTATGGAAGGTTTGGCAGCTATCAAAATGCAAGAACTCTTTGTGGTTAATGGGTTTAATGTTAACAAAGTGGTGGATGGACCCATCAGAAAAGTGGAAGTCAACATTCAGAAAGATGGCCCATTGGAGACGAGGAGGACCAGATGAAGCAGATGGGAGAAATATTGTTGAGGTTGTGAAGGAATGTGGATAAGGTGTCCTGGCCCTGAGTCCAGATCATGAAGATTTCATCAATGATCCTGAACCAAGCTAGGATTGCAAGTTTTGGGATGCTAGGAAGATTTCCACAAGATGGCCCATAAATATGTCGGCATAGGAGGGGTCCATGCGGGTGCCCATGGCTATGCTGTGGATAATTTGTAAATTTTCTGTTGAAAGTAAAAGTATCTGTGGGTCAGGATATAGTTGGTAAGGTATATGAAGAAAGAGATGGTAGGTTTGGAGTCTTGAAGGACATTGGGAGAGGTAATGTACGATAGTGGCAAAGTCACAGGCATGACGGATGTTGTGTGTAGGGTGGTGGCATCAACCATGACGAGTAGGAGATAAGAAGATAAAGAGATGGGGATGGTAGAAAGTTGGTGAAGGAAGTGGTTAATATTGTTAATGTGGGATGCTAGGTTTCAGGCAAGTGGTTGGAGGCACCGCTCAACAAGAACAGAAATTTTTCCAGGGGGATCACAATAGTCAGATTCAATGGGGCATCCAGGATTGTAGATTTTGTGGATTATATGGAAGCTTGGTGTGTGGGGTGCTGTTACGATGAGATGGAAGATGATTTCAAGTGTGCAGATATGCTCCATAAAAGGAAGAAGATGCCTGAATAAAGTCTGATACTGCAGTCTCCCCATCAGACAAAAAATATACAAAATTTGTTCAATGCAAATAAAATACTTGTATTCTTGTTCATTCCACCTCCACCACAGAATACAATTGTGCTCCGTTAGACAAGAACTGGGCCCAGAGCAACATCCCTGTAACCAAAAAGCAATTGCACTTAATCCTTGTGTCCAGTTTTCTTGTACGTCATCACAGACTTAATGAAATATCTAAAGTACATGTATGAAGGGCTGTTTAAACAAGGTTTTTCTGCACAAGCAACTTATTATCTCCCCCCCTCCTTTCTCCCACATTTACAATCATGCACTTTCATCTGTTTCAGTATCCACTACTAATTGTAATACACTATACATACAAATCTTGCTCTTGGGTGCTACTCTCAGCTTGGTGCCCCAAGCATCTGCTATTAGTTGTGATATGTCCTCTCTAGAATTCTTGTAGTTGTGGTTGTGGTGCCTCTCTCAGTTTGGCACCCCCAGCCACAGTTTGTGTCACTTGTGTCTGAAACTGGTCCTTTCTGTATGGTGTTTGTAACATAACTGTTAGACATTTTCTGAATAGAGATTAAATATTTTAACAATTTACAGCAGTTTTGAACAAGTTTTCCATAAGTAACTGAGTTTACAGAGACAGCAAGTTTGCAAATGACGTCATAGGACTTGCTAGTGTGTTTACAGAGCTCTTTTTTTTTTACCTCTAATGGTGTGTAATTATCTTAAACGTATAAACTGTTCAGTGAGTAGTTACCTTTCCCCCTCCCATTATTCCTACTGCATCATTTTATTAATATACAATTCTGATAAAATAATGTCACATAATGAGCCAGTTAATTACAAACACACCGAGTATCTGGGGCAGTTCTACACTGATTTGCAGGCCCGGCAGCAGCCACAAACTCACTGACCCTCCTACCTACCTTGTTGAGGGCGCAGACGACCTTGCGGGTGATATTGCAGTCCTGCGGGTTCTCCAAACTGTGCAGCTGCCTCCAGGGTCACCAATGTCTGACTGTAAGGACCTGTCCTTGAGAGACAGTTATTTAAATGTCGATTAACAGTTCACCAAATGATCTGAGCTGGAGAATATATAAAAAATTAATGGTGTACAAAAAACGCACCTAAGGAACAGGAGGTATCAAAGTAGTTTTGGAATATGCACAAATAGCTGCTACGTGAATCTGTTTACTGTGCTACCTGTTACAGACTAAGATATCATTATTGGGCCTCAAAACATCAACCTCAGCTACACATGACAAGTCATAAATAAGGAAAAATATAAGATGAAGCAGCTAAAACACACCATCCAAAACATACATGAAAGTAGAAAATATATCAAGGTATGGTTTTCACTAAGTTATAGCAAATGATGTGGTGAATTTTCTGACATACAAAAGAAATTTTTAATGTTTATTACTGCCAAATTATGACAATAACTTAGTTATTTTTAAATGGATCTATATATCTTTTTCTGTGGCTTCAAAGGGTATTTCAAACCCATTGTGTGTGGAACTTGTGTAAGTAATCTCTTAAGTTGGATTTGGTTCGAGTGTATATCATTATGAAACTTATATCAGGTGCTCAAAATGTTGTTTAATTTCTTCTGGATCTGTTAAGAGCTGTAGTTATCTGGATGAAACAGGAAGTAATGTTGGTACCACACATGCATTGCCTTATCTCAGTTGTGATGTTTCCAAGTAACTTCTGTTGGGGACTACATAGTCAGATACATTTAAAATTTCTATCAGTAAAACAGGAATCAATTATATGATTCCCATAAAGTTTGCACAGCACACTCGGTGACCAAGGTAAGTGCTTATCCATTTCTTCCAACCAGTGCGGATTTTCAAGTGGACAGATAGTGCATATTTTGAAAATCTGTTTGCTCATGATTTGTAAATGATGCTTCATCCATAAACAAAATCTTACACAGAAACACTGCATTCATAGACTCAAGAACAGTCACATAAACTGTTGATGGAGTGAAATGTGGAAATGGTAAAATGGGACGGGATGAGCTATTCGTAGAACACTCCTTTTGACTAATCCCTCACATCCGCTAGAGCTTCCAAATTGTGACGTGTTGCTTTTGTGTTACTGCAATTACAATGTAAGTTCCTTTTCTCTCGTGTATTACTGTTCTTTCTTCAAGGATGGAAATATGAAGAGTAAAATGCGATTCTTGAATTTATCATTATGTTTGCAAATGAAGATCGTGTGGGATTGGCACAATTAGAACATGTTTCAGTACAGGATAGCACCACTGTTCAAACAGTTTGACGACAGTGATTATAAACAAAAACTGTATCCACATTTTCAACTGTCATTTATATTGTGGAAATATGAATATCTCCCCAAACAAGCTGTCCTGTTGTTATAACTGTTCAACAAAAGCTAATGGGCTTCACGCATACTAGTGAACACACAAACTGTAGTCGGTTTATGTGTTGAAAGAATGGGCAGTCTCACACTACACAGAGTTCAAGCTGTGAACAGTGTGGTTGATGGCTCTAGTGACAATGCCATTTACAATGTGGAAGAAGTTGAGCAGTCTGCCACTTTCTCCTCATACCTCATGCCCACACTTCAGAACCTCTAAAAGTTCCCTTCAGATTACCCAAGAAATAGCTGTAATAACATGAATTGCTTAAAGACCAGTCTAACTTGGAATATGTTTTGTTCTTAAAATATTTGACAAAGAGAAAAAAAATTTTTTGAAAAATTATAGCTCTTCCTACCTCACCATAAAGTGTATCAAACTGCAAGCATTGATCATTGATAACACATGCAAGGCAGGTCTGTATAACTGCTTCAGCTTGTTTAAAGTATGTGTGGGTATGCATGCCATTCTTCTTAAATGGGCTATTCGTGGATGTATTTCTTAGTGAGGAGAAGTAACAGCTAAAATATTTCAAGAGCAGTATATTCTTACATCTAGTTGAAGTGGTCTTTAAGAAATTTATGTTGTTATAGCTATCATTTTAAAATGGCATTATAAGCCATAATCACAATTGCGGTGCACAAATAATGTAATAATATTCTTCCTTTTATTATTCCTAAAGTTGGGAGCAGCCAAATACGGTGACTGGAAGTGGCAAGATTCACAGGTACCCTACATGAAGTTTATTGCTGTTAGCCACTAGAGTATTTAATGTAAATGTTTAAGCCTGTTTTGACTTATAGGTTTGCCTATGCTCAACTATATTGTTTATAGAAATGTGCTTGCTTGGCCTCTCTGCCAATAACAAGGCAAATGTGAACAACTTCACACATTCTCCATGTTAAATGTAGGCTTACTGCCCATCTCCAATCTAAAGAGCAATTCCAATTTATTAGCAATCGGAAACATTTAGATAATGATTAGCTCTGCATATTAATTAATTTAAATCTATCATATTTCCTCCTGTGTCAATCTCTTCACCTCCAGAGCAGCAATGATAAGCACTACCTTAAATTATTTGTTGTATATACTCTAATCTCTGTTTGCCTCTGCAATTCTTGCCCTCTACAGTCCCTGCAGTAAAATGGAAATTATTTCCTGATGTTTTAACAAAGTTGTTTCTCACATATATCACTCCCTGTCAGTTCACCTAATGTCTTATCTGTGCACTTCATTTTCGGCATCCTCAGTCCAGAGTATAAAACACAAGCCAAGGTCCTTTTCTTGACAACACAAGCAAGACAATTCTGCAGTCTAGAGCTATGTGTTGCTTTACGCTATATCAACAGGTGGTGTGTTTGCACATGCCACAAGCATTGTTGCTCTACAGTGCCACTGAAAGCGATCACAGCAGTAAAGCCACAGCAGTCTTTTGCCTTCATAGACTGGGCATACCACATAAGGGGAATATAACAATCCTCTTGTACACAAAATACTTGACACAGCTTGTAAGCATTTGAGAAAACATCATTGTTCCACCACCAAGATATCATCATTAGTTATTCTGTATATCGAGGGAAATAACTCATGAAATGCATTTCATATGTAACTGTCAATACAATGCAATCTGATGAAGTGTTTCTGTTATATTGTACAACATTCCGTCAATTCATATTAGCTATACACCATATGGAACTATTGTTTAATCACTTAGTGTCTTAATTTTCATTGTGTGTGCATGTTATCATTAATAAGATACTGTGTATGTAACTATGTTCCTACATATTGTCAGCCTACATATTATAATTCATTGCAGTTAATGTTTCCTGTAAGGAATTAGAACCTAACTGTGACAATATGTACATATTACTTCAAGTCAGTAACATACCATGCATAAAAATGTATTAAAAATGTACTTTCTTGTACTCCACTTACATTAAAACTAAAGAGTATTGTTTCCCTCAAAGGTAACCGTGTAAGAAAAACATTGTGCATACAAAATGTAAGGAGCAGAAAATTCAGATAAAAGATAATACATAAACATCAGTCATTACTTATTAGCACTTCATGACTGTCAATGCTAATGCTGATGTAATACTAATAGTATGCTATTGCATACAAAGTATAGATTGCTGAGTTGTTATTTATGACTGTCATAAATGATCAGAGCGGTATATGATATAGAACATGTATAATGTAAGGATATTAGTCATCGGGGTCGTAATGTATATATTTCTGTATGTCAACCATGTGTATCATTTTTGGCTTGACTTGTGGAAGTAAAACAGTTGTATAGTCAACAGTATAAGGTGTGTCTCTACATGAAATGTTGGAATGATCTGTACATATAGAATGAACATTGATAGTGTCTGGTACATTTTATTATTGTCAATGTAAGGTACTTTAAAATTTGACAGCAGGTAACATTGTATAAATGCATCATATTTAAGTAGTTCGTTATATGTCTGTACACTCTCAGCTCCAATACTTTCTGTGTTGTACTTTTAATTTCTATGACTTGTGATGGATGTTATGTTGTTTGATGCCATAAGCCATGTTAACTGTCTTATATCACTGTGTTAGTAGGTAAAATGTTACCATGTGAATTTTCATAAGCACATACACTAAGATTCATTGTATTGACAGTGAAATACAAAATGCATTTCACAGGTTACCTCCCTTTGTACACAGGATATCTCACGGTGGTCTAAGGATTGAAACTGGTCATAAATTTTCAGCAGCTCGTGATAGTGGAACTGTGACATTATTTAAATAAAACAATGGAAAATCGAGGATGGAATGTAACAATATTATGAGGAGAATAGTTGCTACTCACCTTACAGTGGAGATACCGAGTCATAGATAAGCACAACAAAAAGATTGTCACAAAATAAACTTTTGGCCAACAAGGTCTTTGTGAAAAGTAGGACACACACACACACACACACACACACACACACACACACACACACACACACACACACGACCACAGTCTCTGACTTCAGGTGTCAGAAGCTGCCAGAGACTGTGGTCTGTGTGTGTGAGCTGCGTTTGCATGTCTGTCATCTATTTTTGACAAAGGCTTATTTTGTGATAGTCTTTTTGTTGTGCCTATCTGCATCTCAGCATCACCACTGTATGGTGAGCAGCACCTATCCTTTTCATAATATTGTTACACTATCAAAATACATTTATTGTGGTTTGATATTCCCTTTTCTCTTTTGAGTTAAACAGACCACTCAGTGAAGGCATAAAAAGACATCAAAATCAATAATTGTATCCTTTGTGTAAGCTGAGGCCGAATCATGTAATGAAAGAATTATGACAGCACCAGAAGCTTGCAGTGTCAGATTCAAGGTGAGCTCACTGTCAGTTGTTACAGGAGAAGGGGTGCAAGAGTCGATCTACATCCACACTTTGCACAGCACTGCGGACTTCATGGAAGATGGTATTTCTCAGTGCTTCAGGTACTGGTAGTTCATTCCATTCCATTTGCATATGGTGAGTGAGAAGAATGCTTAAATGCCTCAGCAGCAAACTTCCATATCAAACTCTAACAAAATTGTTCAAATATATGTCAAATGCAGACAATACACACTGCATTAAAGATGGGAAACTTATATGAATATAATTTGTGCAGAAAACAACTACATCACAGCAGCTGAATTCCTAAGAATTACAGCTACATTTTGATCTTTAACTTTCGAAAATGCCCTTGAAACAAGCAGAATGAGGAAATATTGTCCTAATTATGTGTGTACCTACCCTAGAATTTAGTGGCAACATTTTTCCAAAACAAATATGCTGCCAAAAGTTGTAGAACACACAATTGCAACATGCACATGTTAGTGGACTGTGGAGACTCATTTTTCATGACACATGCAAACTTCCAAAAATTCTCAAAGATACATGGTACCTTGAATCATATAGATATATCTTGAAATTATGTAGAACATCAAGTAAAAGCAGAAATGTATGACGACATAAGTTTTACCCAGTATACTGAATGTTCAAATAACTTATGGGACTGCAGCCAGCTACATTATTGAAAACCACAAATATTTCAACATTTGAATCTCTCATCATTTTTATGGTATGTGTACAGCAATTTAAATCCTTGGTCACCAAGACTGTGAGAGAATAAAAAGGTCGCAAAAGAATTTCCCGGCTTGCCAGCAGTGGTGTTGCCAGCTTTCAGGTGTGAAGGGCAAATGGCTACACCCAGAAACAATAGCCATCTACACAGCTGAGGTGTTTCCACAAAGATGTACACAAAATTGCATTATGTGACTGGGTGAAGTAATTGCACAAATCGGCCACACCAAGCCCACTGCAACTGTCTGGGATCATCGACTCTACTACAGCACCATCACACAACCCGTGGTGCTGGTCATCAGATGTTATCAGTAGTGATATATTAACCAAACACAGGTAAGCAAATAGCTTTAATCCTGTCCCTCTGTAGTTTCGCCAGGGAGACAGCAAGATCCCAAAAATAATTCAAGCAAATGCATTCCATATCTATTTATAAAACATATAGTTGACAGCAGATGATATAGTAAGTACCCCCACCACCCACTGAATTCATCTAAAAATATGCAGTGTATAATGATACATGTATTGGTTCAGATAAAACCATCTAAAATAACTGGGTTTAGGACAGAAAGAGGAAATTTAAATTATATGTGAATTGTTAGGATCTACATTTACAAAGTAAATATATTTGACACATGAGGTCTCAACATCTACTCAAAGGAAATAACAGAAGTCACCTTACATATATGTAAACATGCACAAATTCTGCATTTAGCAAGTTTCCTATCACCTCCGCCACAACTGTTCCGAAGGTAAACAGAGCAGTACTGTTTTGTGCCACTCAAAGCAGAGAAATCTGTGAAGCCAACAAAGCATATCTGACGTGGCTCCACTTTGCTTGTACAATACGCAGCCACATTCCCCGTCACCTGTGGTGTTTGTGTGTCATGTTGAGGATGTGCCTCACATGGTCCTCTGCTGCTGCCAGTCACTGCTCAGTGTGTTTCCCAGCTTGACCAGCTGTTCCAGCAGGTACCGCAGCTCTTCTGACATGTAGCCCCACATCTCCTGAGTGTGGTGCATGACATGGTGCCTTACCACATTTTACCACTGTTCTCGCTCATTATGTTGCTCTGGGGCCAAAATTTAACAAACTGCTGTTGAAATTGTTTTCGGTCAAAAGACACACAGAATCGTTGTAGTACTCCTGTCAGCATGTGCAGAGGCTGCAAAAGCTTAGGCTACATATAACACAATAAATTGTGAGGTTTGGTTTTGCATTTGAATCTGATAACAAATAAAATCACTAGCACCCAATCACAAATAAATGAATATCATTGGTAACAATGAATTATTACAAATCAAAAGTGGGCAATAATTATTAATGAAAAATTGTAAGCACAATATGCACAACATGGGGAACAAAAAGCTCCAAAATGTGGTTTGCTAATTAGAATTAACACCCTGACAAAGACTGAGAACCCTTTATTGATATATTTATTCATCTGTAGATTTAGTATGACACACAGTTTTAATACACTACAAAGCTTCAAAACAGCATACACTACACTACAGTGCAGAGCAGAGCATTCAGTCTGGAAATAATTACCTGGGCTGTGATTAAGCTATGTATTTTAAATATCATTTCCTCCAGGAGTGCTACTTCAACAGAGTATGTAATAGAATTTCTGTGAATTTTGTAAGGTTAGAGAGAGGTACTGGCTGGAGTATAGCTGTGAGGGCCCAAAAAATAATGAATTCTTTAGCATGTTTCATACTTTTATTGCAGTCTGTCAAAATGGAGAAGAGCTTTATAACTAAATGACGGGGTTCCCTGAAATTAGCAACGTGTGTTATACTCCACACCCAACAGCACTCCATATTTGTGTGTTTCTGTGTTAGACTAGCAATCCACAAGTAAAGGCACACCATGACAGGGTAACAGGTTAGTAACACTTCCTCCCCGACTAAGCGGATGGAAGGAGATGTGAAATGATTAGGTAGTTCGGTGTGTGTCCTGGTCCTCTTTCAGTAGCTCTTGTATATACGTATCATGTTAGTCATGTCCAGTGACAAGATTGTAGTCAACTCAAGTTCTTCAGTATATTCTTGTGATTATTTTGTCTCTAAAACACACACACACATGATTAGAATAGGAAATTTCTGCTGCCTTATCTGCTCATAAGTGCATATTAATTGAAGACAATGAAAGAGAACATCTTATTATGCATAAAGTAATATTACAAAGTTAAAAAATTAATAGTAAATACTTTAGACATTTTAAGGTGCTCTATATTATTCCAAGACTATGCAGACATTAGAAATAAAATAGAAGATTCAAATTTCTTAATGATAAACTTTACAATAAATTAAAAATATGGTACAAACAGCAACCACAACAAAATTTTACATACCCAGTTATTCCTAGGCTACAAGTAAAAGAGAAAGAAAGCACTCTTTCATCAGTTACATGACAAAAAATTTTTTTAATACTGACTAAATTTCTAACACAATATATATCAAAAGATGTCAGGTTTACAGAACAAAATGGAAGAATCACTGAGAATGAATTACACTTATATTCTGACTTAACCGAGGTAACAAAAGATGGGGAAACACCACAAAAAAGGACAGACATACACATCAAAACATGCTAGATAGCCAGATTCATGCAGAAAGAAGAAACCACTTCAACAGACTTCTACATGTCATTGCTCAAGAATCTGTAATCTTTGCGAGATGAGAATTACTTTTAAAAATATAGAAATAGTTTAAATCAAGAGGAGGGGGGGGGGGGGGTTGTTTAATCTCCTGTCAAGGAAAATGGCTATTAGAGACAGAACCGGAACCCAGTTTTTGGGGGGGGGGGGCAGAAAAGGAAGGATCTGTTGCTGTCTGCTGCCTCAGGACTTTATGCAGAAGCAGCAGTGTTGAGTGAAAATGAGTGCTGGACTGGGATCTCCTGGCTACTTGGCAGTTGCATTAACCACTGTGCTATCCAGACACTGCTTGTCACAATTGTATGACTATCTTGGCGCACATCCTGGCTGACCCACATTCCCACCTATCTGCAGTTCCTGTAGGAAGTCAAACATAATTGTGCACCTGCGCTGAAGGTGGAAGATTCATTATCCATTGTGGCGAATCAATTATATGAATGTGTAATGTCTGAGTTGCAGACAGTCACAACAAGAAGACTGTCACAAATAAAGCTTTCGGCCAGTAAGGCCTTTGGCAAAAATAGTTGACGTACACTCATGCAACTCACTCACATGACTGCAGTCTCAGGCGACTGTAGCCATGCTTTATTTATTTATTTGTCCATATAAATCTCTTTTTCAGTACATATATCGTAAACAGGATATCGGACAGAAGACCTTTTTATCTATTGGTTTTTCAAACGTCATACATACATATTTAATTTTTTGATAAATTGGATCTATACAGCTAATAATTACAATTTTGTAAATACTGTATATTTTTAATTTATTTCTACAATTAAATACAAATTATATTTTTTCTTGCATGAGAGACTGAATAGTATCAGTTTTTCAGAAGGTAGGCTGTCGCAAACATTTCAAAGCTCTGTAGTTCAGGAAAATATTTTATATGTCTTGGCAATCTGTTGTATAATTTTGTTCCTGTATGATATACATCTTTTTGGTATAGTGTGGTGTTACAATGATTAACATGTATGTCACTGTCTGATCTGGTACTGTAATCATGGACACTTTTGTTTTGAGGAAAAAGGTTTTCTTTTCTTTTCTTTTTTTGACATGCATGACTACATCCAGTATATAAATGCAGGGAAGGGGTAAGAACTTTAGATTTTTAAAGAAAGGTTTGCATGGCTTTCTGCTGCTCACTTGTTTCATTTATCTCATAATTGCCTTTTGTTTCCTGAAAACTGTTATGGCCTGGTGTACATTTCCCCAGGAAATGATACCGTACTTTAGTATTGAATGTACACAAGCAAAGTATACAGCTCTAACCGTTTCTGCACTAGTATTGTTGCAAACAATTCTTACTACATAGCTCATTTTTGCTAGTTATGAATTCAGGGATGAGATAGTGGTCCAGTTAAGATTTTCCTGGATATGAATCCCAAGAAATTTAGTTTCATTGACAGCACTAATGATTTGGTTATCTATACATGTTACAGGTTGTGCCACATTTTCATTTTGATCTGTTTGGAAATTCATGAGTATCGTTTTTTGTGGATTAACTATTAACTTGTTTCCGGTAAACCATTCAGACACTCCTTTTGTAGATATTTAGCAAATACAGTGAGATTTTCTTCTTTATTACCTTCAATCAATAGACTCATGTCATCTGAAAACAGTACAGGTTCAGAATCCCTAATGTGTGATGGAAAATCATTAATGTATACCATAATGAGGAGAGCTAAAATAGAGCCCTGTGGAACAACATGACTTAGTTCACATGGTTCCGCAAGGTGTACCTTGAATTCATTTCCTTCCATGTACTTAATTTCAGTTACCTGAGAACAATAGTCCTATGATGTAGTCCACTGATTTGGTACACCTCTTACACCATACCGTTCAAGCTTCCCCTGGAGCACAGAATGATCAATCACATCAAAAGCTTTCGTTACGTCCAGAAATAAACCTGAGATATTACTGTGGTTGTCCACTGCATTTAAGACATAGTTTACCAGGTTGAAAGTGGCTGTTTCAGTTGATCGCTGTGGTCTGAAGCCATGTTGACATCCAGAAATAATATTATTCTTCTCGAAGAATGTAGTAAGTTGTAAATGGAACACTTTGTCAATAATTTTTGAAAATCCTGGCCACAGAGGCAATGGCCTATAGTTACAAACCTGGTCACCTATTATATATGGGTATCACGTTTGCCATTTTCAGTTGCTGTGGGAGGACACCACATGACAGGGAAGAACTGCATATGTCTAATAAGGGAGACAGTACAGTATTTGTGTTGCTGTTATTTGTATAATATAACCGGGAATATCATCCATACCAGTTGAATAATTACACTTCAATTAGTTAATGGTATTTAGGAGCTCTGTTGAACCTATTGGACTGAGGAACCTTGAGATATTATTTATTTCAATAGGTGAAAATTCTTTCCATGTTGTATTAGGTTGATTTCCAAATTTTCCCTTCACTAATTTTCCAGCAACAGTTGCATAATAAGAACTGAAGCTGTTTGCAACTGCCATTGTGTGATATCACAATATTTTTGTGAGTTGTCTTCTGCCCTGTAAGACCCTGCACAACTTTCCACATGGACTCAGTTTTATTGGATGACTTCATTATATATTTGCCATTTTCCTTTATTTTTGCCTCTTTTATGGCATGTTTCAAAACTAGCTTGTATTTTTTGAAATAACTAAGAAATTCTGGACTGCTGTCAGTTTTTGACTGAAGAAATAGTTCCTGCTTCCTTTTACAGGATACTCTAATGCCTGATGTAATCCAGTTTTTGGCTCTATCTGCACTTCTGGAAATCACTTTCCTTTGTGGAGAAGCTATGTCAAAGTTATGCCTGAAAATGTTCAAAAAAATTTCTATCTTTTCACTGGTAATAGAGGTATCATATACTTCTCTCCAAGACTGTTCACTGATTAGATACTGGAAGTATTCAATTTTTTTTCTGACTATATATCCTTTTATGGATAATATTTTGTACACTGGTCGAAATGTGATTTTCAGGTATGATTAATAATTGCGAAAGGTGATCACTATAGTCGGTATCAAAGTTTAAACATATCTGATCAAGGAGACTGACATTAGTTTTTGTTACATGTGTTGGAGAGCCAACTGTCAGACAAAGATTGTAGGCTTTTATAATATTTAAGAACATTTCCCTGTGAAGGCTATGGCTCAGAAAGTCAATATTAAAATCTTCACACAATACCACTGTTTTCCCAGTTGGCTTGAGTTTGCCTAAAGCAAGGTCCAGTTTTTTGAAGAAAAAAAAAAACTTATGTTGCTAATTATACACATGTCAAATAATAGTTTTTTCAGTCATTAACTCAACAGCTGAGGTTTTAAAGTCAGTCTCACACCGAAGTTTGCAAACAGTCTCATTCAGATTCTTTATTGGTCATTCAGCATTATTACATGCAGTAGACTTCGTCACTTCACTTAACCTATTAATTTTACAAAATAAATTTTTACATATTTCACGTTGATATTGGGCTTTTCTAAAAATTCTTCTAATGAATAGAATGGATTAGCTAACAAGAAGTTATGAACATTGTCTTTAAATAATTTGTCAGGCTTTATTGACCCATTTTTAGACAATTTGTTATATATTTTAATTGCCATATACTTAAGACTATTGTTAGTTTTAGCTAATCTATTTCACACCCAAGTTTGCCAGGTTAAAATACAATATTTTTAAGCATTGGAAATACTCATTTTGTAACCAATGCTCACAAAAACATAAAACTGAAACATCTTTCCATTCACTACTGAGGAGTGTATTTATTTCTTCAACTTTGTTTGTTAACGATTGTACATTCTGGTGTGCAATCTCCAGTGTGTATTTGCAATTTAATTCTGCATCACTTTTTTTTGTGATACAGTCTACTTCCCTAAAAAATGCCTTTCACCCTTTTTATAAGGCATCACATCTTTCTTTATGACCCAAGGTACTTTGGACTGCTTCTATACTATGCCTGATGTGACTCAAATTTGCTAAACGACAGAGTTCTTTGACCAAAAATAGTTTCCCACAGTGATTTAAATTAAGGCCATGGCTGGTATGCATGGATTTGTCTAACGTGCTTACATTTATTAAGTTCACATATAGAATTGTATGCAAAAACATACTTCATCTATCTCTTTGTTTACTCTATGTATTAATTTACTTACACATGACCAAGGAGGTAGGTCGTATCTGTGTGGTTGATTTACAACAGCTACATTTGTGTTTCCTCATTTGGTTGCACACTTTCAAGAACAGTGATGATTTCACTACCTGTATCTCTGGCAATATCATTTGCACCTGCACAGATTATGACACAGTCTTTTGAGTCAAGATTTTCACACAATTTCAGCACTGTTTTTGTCACTTGTACAATGCCTGCTCATGGTATGACAAAGGCATGGACACTTGCATTAGTTTGTGTACCTGCCACATTTTCTGCTATCTGACATCCATAATTATCAGCAAAAATTAAGACTTTTCATTCTTTTTTACACACTTGTGGCCAACTGACTGATTTTTTAATTACATTACTTTGTTTACAATGCGACACGTGAAAAAATTACAGTGCACAGCTGTTGTCGTTAGTAATTATCTAGACTCGTATGTTTCTGAGTGACATTGTTTGTAGTCTCACTTTTGTGACAGCGTTTTTGTTGTGCCTATCTGCGACTCAGCATCTACGGTAAGTAGCAACTTTCATTTTGATAATATTGTTACATTCCATCCTGGATTTTCAATTGCTTCATGTGTGGTGTCTGCTTTTTCAGACATGGCCCACATAACATCATTGCAATGTTAGCTACACTATGCTTTAAACTGCACATTGTTAAAGTACACAAACAGAAATGTGGAAAATGGTAGAGTACTTGTAGTCCAAGGCTGTTGGCTGCAGCTGTGTGGTGGCTGGCCCATCCAGCAGTGACTCTGCATGGCACAGTTTCTCGGGATCCACAGAATTTGTCTCCCATTCTTCCACCCAAAGTAACAGGTCTTCTCAGGGGAAAATAGAGGAAAAATGTGATACATTGTGTTTTCTGCTTACGTATGCACAAACACTGTCTAGAAATAGCTGGATAATAACCTGGTTTCCTGATTTTTACAAGTTACAGGTACATACAGTATAATTTATTGAAGAATTTTTACAAAGATAGTGAAAGAGGAGAATGATATATTAATCTCAGATCTGATGTGATATGATTTATCACAGACTGATGGCCATAGATATCCCCCTTTCCTACAAGCAAATGCAATGGAGCTGGTGCAGGGATAGTTTCTTTAATTTACAACTGGCCTCCCTTTTGGACTTAATTTGTATATGATGACCCACATTTCATATGCACTGCCAATAACTTAACGGGGTCTCACGTAGGTTGGGTACCTGTGGCAGGCTGAGAGTTAACCAATGTCACTGATAGGTATGTTGATGGCTCAATGTAGAAGGGCATTCCTGGTTATAGGCAAAATATAGCCTTCCCCCACAAGGAACTGCAGCCAATAAACTGTGTTCGCAACAAGGACTCACTCGCATCAGGCAGGAATTAAATGTGTCCCTCTTAATTACTACATTTGTAACCAACTAACTACTGAGTTAACTGTCTGGTGCTAAGAAACTAAGAGCAGCTGCAGTATTCATGTGTCACTTTACAAACCCAGAATTTCATCTTACAATGAGGATCTGGTTACTAATAATCAGTAATGAAGGCAATTTTGTCATATGATGATATGGTTGGAGACTGTGGCTGTTACTTGAAGACAAATGTTGATGGTGTTGGGACAGCAACCAGCCTCAAATTTATTTTAAGTTCCTTTATTCAAAAGGTACCATTAACAGTTTTGAATGATTACAATTTGTATCACTGAGCACAAATTTATGTATGCAGCGATAACAATGTGGCGAAAACTACTAACATCATTTGTTGGACGAAAACTATGAAAACAAATAGTCCAGACCATCATTTCACATAAGTCATAACCCAATACAAATCTGTAATGCAACCATCTGTGTGGCATGCTTATAATTATGTATTATTTATATTTTAGGACAAGTAATCAATAAAAAATGCACCACATGTTCTAATGAAAGCTGCCTGACGATGAGTTGTAATGATTGGAAACTAGGAATGGTACCTTTTGAGTAAAGGAACTTAAACTAAATTTGTGGCTGGTTGCTGTCACAACACCATCAATAATGAAGGCTTTTGTTTGCATTCTGTTCTTCTCTAGCTCTTATTGTATGTAAGACTGTACTGCATAACAGGAACATGACTACAACAAGCATATTCTCATATGACAGTAGTAGTTCATTCATTCATGTACACATGCATTCTGTATTCCACACAACACATCATGAAGCACACATGTTGAGGAGCCAAATTACACATTTAACAGGTAAAATCAGCCACTTCTGTGAGGTGTAACAAAACACTACAACCTACTCACATTAATAAGAACTGGATTTACTTCTATATCACTATATGTGTATGAGAAGAAATTTAGCTACTTTGAAAAATCCACTGCTCTTCCTCTTGCACTATCCTGCTGCAGTTATTATCCACTGCTGCATATTAAGTAAGCATTTATGTAATTTTATTGATATTTAAAATCACTCCCAACTGCATGTATACTGTAAAGTCCAACTTGTTTTTAATTCTAGTATTAGTGTTTACCGGAATTTAAGCCTTTCAGGCTAAAAGTTGCGGTAAATTTGAAGAGTGGACAATGAGGTACTATTTTACTTTGACCTGTTGAGACTTGTGCTTAGGGATATAAAACTCATCTTTCAATCCTAGACAGTGATGCATGCATTATATTAGAGTGTACATGTATTTGGCATCTGAGCACAAGGATTCCATGGAGAGGCTTCTGCAAGATGGTATGTTGTCAGCCTTACACAAAATTATTAATGCATGCTTCTGTAGAATAACCTGCATCACCACAAAAAGATTACACCATAGGACTCTGTTACAAGACTAACTATCCTATCAACATAACAAGAGAGAGTTTTTTCAAAGTCCTAGGCTAGTAACCTACATCATCAAGTGTTCAATGGCTCAGTTGTCTGAGATAGGCTATCACAATGACATGCAATGTGATCAATTGCAGGTTATTAAATTCATTTCTATTTAAATATGACTGTGTAAAATGAATATTCACTTTGATAGCAGAAGTAAGTAGGTAAGACATTTGCACTATGCACATCATACATAGGAGCTGCCCACAAACCTATTTTCCAGCCTAGTTCCAAATTTTGCTTTCACATGTGTTAGGCTCAATGACCATGGGTAAGTCACTTTGGCAGGATCAATATCCACATCTTTCTGTACTTAATTTTTTTTTTCTCATCTGGTGTTGCAACTATGGTGTCCATTTCTTTCGAATATATAATTATTAACAATTTGCACAATTTAATTGATGTGGTGTGATTATGTAGCAAAAACTGAGAATACTCTTTAAATAGCTGTTTACAGTATGAGACACTCAGTGTGTGGAGGAGAGTACCACATGTTATTCTTATGGCACACATTTGTGTAATTAAAACTGAAACACAAGTTATCCAAGAAAATAACCCCATATGATATTACTGAATTATAATAATGGAAGTACTCTATGTTAACTTATTGAATTGTTTCTCTGCAAGACTTGCAATTACTTAATTCTGAAAGCAGTGGAAATGAGGTATTGCAGGGAACAATGGAGAGGGAAACAAGCACACAGACTACTGTGGTGGAAGGGGTACGGGGTGAGTAAAAGAAAAAGGTCATCCCTGCTTTATGATCAATATTTCGGACAACTAACCTGTTTTGTACTTTTTTTCCAGTTTTTAAAAACCACCTCACCACGGGCCCATATGCTTCCAGGGGCGATTCTAGACGTTTCTTGGGGAGGGGGGGGGGGGGGGGGGGGCTTCGGGGAATGGAATATCGCTTAACAAAATGAGAGTTGGGGTCCTCCACTGACAAACTGGTGAAATTTGGCGTTGCTTAAAGTAGATTTTGGTAACTGTTTTGGAGTTCAGGGTAAAAATGTGTCTACAGAATGTGAGCGCCTGGGAAAGTAATAAGATTGACAGACGTCTGGCGATTTCGAAGTTTTTGTCTGGGGTCAGTAATCTTAATTGTTGGTAGGCATACCCGGCATATTTAGCTTTAGTTAAATGATGTTTATTGGTTTAGATGGTAAGCTATTTGCCGCACTTACTCTTTTGTTAAAATATGTTTGAAATACATTGCTACATATTTATACAAAAAACGATGGAATCTCTTGAAATAATATATTCGCTTCATAAATAACATATTCTTCACTATTTACGTCTGCTACGCTGGAGTAATTTTTTGATTCCGCGACTGTAGAAATCACGTAGTTTGAAGCGAATAACTCATCGTGCTATGTTCGGAGCGCATTTTCATCCCGAAAGGAAGCTCCTTCAAGGTCGTTCGACAGAAAGTGAGAATCTGAGGGCGCAAGATCTGATTAATAAGATGGTTGCGGAATGACTTCCCAACACATTCCCTCTTTTGTCAGACTAACAGAATGCTGGCACGTGTTATCGTGGAGAAGCTTTCAAAGCAGTCTTCCTGATCGTTCTCAGGTTGCTCCTGCTTAACATCTCTGTTGTTGATGATAAATGTCGGCAGTGATAGTTATATCTCCGCGAAGCAAATCGAAGTATACTACTCTGTTGCTGATCAACCAGAGGCAGAATAATATGTTTTGTGGATGCGCACAGGTCTTTGGATGAAAGTCTAGAGTAACGTGACGTACTTCCACTTTTCGTCTTGGAATGTTGTCAACGTTTCGCGTGATGGGGACAAAAGACGTTGTCATCTGTAAAAATTACGTAGCCACTTCTACACCGAAAAAATGGCAAGCAAAACAATCTTTTCAATTTCGGTGCGCATTGCATCTCTTCTCGCCTATCATTGGTTATTTCAAAGGAACATCCCTTGGCTACGCTAAAACTAGGAAACTGGCACGTTGTTAAAATGCGCTTGTGAGCAGTAGATAAGTGCCGGCGCTAGCCCTCATCTAGACTTAAGTTGGTCATTATGCGGAGAGTTGCCGTTTTGTTTCTGCTCAAGCATTTCTTTCTTTTCTAAATGTTCGCAGAAAGATACCATTGCTCATCACAAGAAATGTTACAGATAGAATGTTTGAATTCTAATTCCATTCTTTGTTCTTTCTGCAAGAATGTCTTGGCCACGTCTTTGAAATTGGATTTATCACGACCTCGCTTCTCCGAAAGCAAATATTTTTCAGTGGAGGTGAGGCTTACACCCAACGCTCCAGATGTCAGACACTTAGATCGGTATCAAACGTTGTGTGTGTAAACCAAAACACGGATTTAGTTCGGGCTGTGTGCTGTCGACCAGTAGACGATGCGTAAACGGTAAATAAAAGTAACACTAGAATTACAGAATATAAGGAAATCGTATCTGTGAGCTCCGAATGTTAAAATCTCTGGTAGCTGAGTTTGTAGAGCCTCAGACCGTCGAATGAGAGGTCATGAATTCGTAACTCACTGATAGCGACTGGTGTCCTTTTTTTTACAGATTACGCGTGAAACTGTCATATGAGAGAACATTTTTTTCACATATACAAAGGACGTTTTGGAGTTCGCAGCAATGTTCTTTTGGCAGTCTGCTCTCGCTTCGTTAGTCGAGAGTAGCAAACCTGTAGAATACATTTTTATAGATAGGTGTGCTGTTGTCTGTACAAATATATGCTATAGATTTGCAGCTTTCAACTAACGTAGCGAAAGAAGTCTGCCAAAAGAACATTGCTTCAAACTCCGAAACTCCCTTTTACATGCCAGAAAAAAGTTCTCCCGTGTAACCTTTCCACGCCTAAACTGTAATAATAATAATACGCCATCAGTAGATTTTGAACTCGGACCTTCTTTATTGTTTTTAACTATAAACTTTATTCAGTTCAATTATATATAGTAGATATAAGGTATGTTTTAAATTCCATTACATTTCGCCATCAATTTTCCATTTAGATAGTTACTTTTGTTTTAATGGCATTTCTGTGTTGAGGTCGTTTGTTTCATTTCTGAAACGTTTTCCGTTTGTATTTAAATTTTTCTAGAATTCCAGTCTTTCTTTTTATTTATATGTAATAATTGATTAAACCATTTTAATTACAAATAAGTTTTTGACAACGATAAATGTGAACAATATTTTTCTAATGCATTAGAAAACATAATACATACAATTGAGAGATGATTATGTACTTAGTATTGACTTGATGGAAGGAGGGTCATTGTTGGTTTTGCTATCACTTTAACCATTCCCAGCGAGGGCATTGATGTAACACTGAACACAAACAAACACTGCACTCGACAGTGAATGAGAACTTCACTGAACAATGGTCTGTCCCACTAGCAACTCACCTACCAGTTATCAGATCCAGAGCTCACAGATACGATTCCCCGATACTCGGTAGTTCTAGGTGCTATCTTTAATTACCGTTTACACATCTCCTATTGGACGACAGCATACAGCACGAACTAAACCGGTGTTTTGGCTGATACTCTATCGACACAAAACATTTGGTACTGATCTGAATGTCTGACATCTGGAGGTTTGCGTGTTAGCTTATCCATGCGATGTTGGGTTTGTGTAGCACAGTAAGAATTACTCGGCAGATGATGTTTGAATGAACCCAGTCAGCTGCATATTTGCGTTCACGATTTTAAGGAAGTAAGTATACTTTTCTTCCACAGAGGTTTTAGACTATTATTCCGAGTTTCTCTTCAAATCTCATATTCCTGGAAACAATTGCCTTTTGAAATGTTCACATTATTTTTAGTCAGGTATATTATACTATTTCACATCATTATCCAACCTCGCGTTTCCTATAGCGCCATCCAATCAAAATTCCGATATTTATTAAAATAAAAAGCCGACATCAAGTGCTATGTTATGGAAAGCCATTGTCTGTTCCTCAAATTTGGTAATCAAATTGATGATCAGGTCCCATACTCTGAGGAGCATAGGGGAGGATACGGGAGACCCGCACCGCCGACTAGGCAAGGTCCTAGCGGAGGTGGTTTGCCATAGCCTTCTTCCGACCGTATTGGGGATGAGTGATGATGAAGACGGACCGAGTCATCTCGAGGAACAAAAATCCCCGACCCCGCCGGGATTCGAACCCGCGACCCTGTGCGCGGTAAGCTAGAACGCTACCGCAATACCACAAGCTGCAAACAGTAATCAAATTACCCACACTTCACTATTCTCCATGACTTTTACATTTTTTTTTTTTTCAAACAGAGCCAAGTTTGACTGCAGAAACATGAACATAAATTTCACTGATCGGACTACTGAAAAAAAATCTGAAATTATATTCGGAGGCCTGGCTTTGTGGGACGATCTTGTCATTGTAAATTTGTTGACAAAAATAAAACTGAGGGTACATTTACATGTTGCACTTACAGACTAACTTCAGTACTTAAGCAAAGCTCATAACAGTATTTTGCGAAAATGGGACAAAAATAACGGTGATGCAGAACCGGGTAGCAACCCTTCTTTGTGAAATTTAAAAGATTTCGATATAGTTATCGTACTTTTTCGGTAATTTTTTTTCTTTCCATAAAAAGGCTCGTTTTTTATAGTTTTATTGACGGAAAGTACTACAATTTTTCAAAAGATGGGATCTAATTTTTATTTGCTGATTTTATCTACAATTTCGAAATAGTCTTCGTAAGTAGTTATCAAGTGATTCAGCCTTCATTATTTTATTGGTGTTAAGTTCCTCCCCAGTTTTATCGAAAGCAGACGATTAGGTTTCGAAGTTCTCTTTCCTTTTGCAGCTGTTGCTGAAACTCCACAATTTTGTTACTGCAATGTAAAAGCTCAACATTCTTCGACTGGAGTGCGATGAGCAGTACACATGAAAATTCCAGCAAGTTCGATAACAGTTCTATTTTTAATGTATTTTTGAAACCCTTCAACACGCCAGCGCATCCTCTAAATGCATTTCAGCCAAGTTTTCGAAATCTCTGCTTTCACAATCATGTTCAAAAACCATCAATGCCACGAAGAAAGTTCGTGCATCTTTTTTGGGGAATAAGTGAATAAAGATGCAGAGATTTAGGACCACTGAACAAGACTAACCTCTTTGTTGGACTAGAGACTATTGAGGTACCTAATTAATAAGATGGTCATAGCAATGTCTGAAGAAGGCTGTAAGATATTTATCTGATACTTTCGTGTAAAGATCATAAAATGTCCACTCATACTGACATTCCATCGTATGTCTTGGTACTTAATTCTCATTGTGACCTCAGTCTATCATTTCCTTTTTCCCTAAAAAGATTACGTTGACGAGCCTTTTTGATAACTGCTTGTTCTGTTTAAATTTTTCATTGTGAAGCTAATTTCAGCTCTTCGTTGTCAATCCAATAAACTATCAGTTCTAGTAGAAACCGACATGAATGTGAATAAAAGTAATAAGATGGACTTGAAACTTTTTCCAGTATTCAGATCCTTGATGATACCACATAATTTTACTGTTTAAAAATAGCAACAGTAACATTTGTTTTCCTGTCGCACTTGCTTCGTTTCATTATAAATAAGCAACGAAAAACTGGTGTTAAATAAGTCTTACTAGGATTTCGCTACCCATACTAAATATTTAAACTTCCGACTTCATGGCACAAGCAATAATGCACAACTCGATAACAATAATCATTAAGCCGAGCGGTTCTAGGCGCTACTGTCTGGAACCGCGCGACCGCTATGGGCGCAGGTTCGAATCCTGCCTCGGGCATGATTGTGTGTAATGTCTTAGGGTTAGGTTAGGTTTAAGTAGTTCTAAGTTCTAGGGGACTGATGACCTCAGTAGTTAAGTCCCATAGTGCTCAGAGCCAATAATCGATACATGTCGTTGGAAACCACCCCAACGCCTTGGTCTGGTTTAGCTAGGAGAAGGCGCTTTTCCAGGGAGTAAAGCTGCGTAGACATTGGGTGGGGGTGGAAGAAAAATAAAAAAAAAAAGGAGTTATTACGTCATAAACTTGAAACAGACGTCTGCCATCTTAAGCAGGCCAAAATATATTTGGTTCATGGCATTTATACTTACCTCCATGGTTCACAGCGGTGGTACTTCCTCGTGACGTCACTCCGACCTGACAGCGTCTAGTTTCGACTGGTTTTTCATAAAAAGTGCCAGTCTTCTTTGTTTATAGCAGTACTAATCGATCTGATTGTAATCTAAGGTTTAAAGGAATCACATTCATTCGTAAGAGCAGCCATTCGAGCATTATTTTGTTTTGTACACACGTATTATGGTTGAACTGTTTACTATCATTGTAGTGGTTTTATTTTTCCCATTTGACTTTCGATTTGCCTTACTTCTGTTTTCCATTGCCTTCCAAATCGCAAACGCTCCGACATCCGAGCCACACTGCAATAACGGTCTCGTCCCCGCAGACCACAAGGTTACGTAACCGCGCTGATTGTTGGGGGGCATCATCTCATCCCCTTTTTCCTACCCCTTTAAAAAGGTCCTGGCCAGAATAGTCGGAGACAGCAGTCACGCGTGTGTATTTGAATGTCTGTGTGTGCTTTGCTTCTTTTCTGAGGGTGGTTTTGGCTGAAAACGTATGTTAACACACTTCTTCGTGCCTGCTTGGCGTGTGGGGTCAATTGAAGAATGGGATACAACTCGACGAACCCTCTGCCAAGCACTTAAATGTGGATTGCAGAGTAGTCATTTAGATGAATGATCTTACATATTAGTCATACATATTAGTTTGTTTATTTTCGAGCCATAGATGATAAATCGAATAACTTCTGGGGCAAAGAGTCATAATTGTAAATAAAAATAAATATGTTATTGAGAGTTAGATACTTCATATGCTTTCTGTCGCTTGTCATTTTAATAATTTTGAATGATTTGTATGCACATTTTGAATTATACCACTGTCTGATAGTGAGCCGTTCCAGTTGCTAGTTCCTCTGGATCAACCAAAGACTAGGATACTAGTACTAGCGAACGCAGAAAGCTATATACGAGTGCGGAGCACAGACATCTTGTACCTCAGTTAAACTACCAAAGTTCCATCCTATTCTTCAGTTGACTCTGCTGAGGTACACGATACAAATTTTACGTTTCGCTCTTTTTCACCTTTGTCAGTCCCTATATACTACTCATCAGTTTTCCTATGTAGGTCAACTGAAGTATAGGATGCAAATTTTACTTTAGTCGCTTTCTCTAGTATCCTAGCCTTCAGTTTACCTATATAAATAACCCGAGGAGTGGGATACTAGGACTTACCACTGCCAGAAAAGTGATATATGTAAAATTACGTTCGAATTATGGCTATACATGGTATATACCCGCAATGTTTTTCCCTACTTTTCATTCCTGTGCTTGTCAACATCCATCTCTGTCTTTGCAATACATCATCTGTGGTAAATTATGACGTCATTTTTCAAAGCGGATGGGATTCTCACGTGTTTACTCGCTTGTTATAATTTAATCAATTGTTCGTTCCAATTTATTAGGTACTTTTTTTCATCCTTAGTGCTTATGAGACATTTTGGATAAAGTGTTTTCCATTGTGGACAATGTTTACTTGAGTCGACCTATATCGGTCAACTGAAGTACGGGTGCGCACATTCGGGATATATTCTAGTGTTAGATTACACTCGTCGGCTTTGAGCAGTGACGTCATATCCGAGCCGAGGATCTACGTGGTGGTAAACTTTGAAAGCAGCGGATGATAATTGTAAACAAAAGAATGTAGCATACGATAAAATTAGTCACAATTCTTGCGATTACATACTTATCCACGAATTGTATCGGAATGAATTGAAGATAATGGAAATAAACAAGAGAAAAAATAGATTATTGTCGTGATTTATACGAGCAAGAAACAGGACAGAGAACCTTTAAATTCGATTCTTCCACCTTCGCTAGCATCAGCTGAACAACAGGATACTAGTAATAGCGAAAAAAGCGATATACATTTGTATCCTGTACTTTCACTGACCTATTTAGCTTAGCTCAAGAATAGGGTACTAGTACTAGTGAAGACGAAATAAGCGACAAGTGTAATATTTTTAACGTGTAGGAACCATTAGTAGCGAAAGTATCCCAAGTATGGGATACAAATTTTATGTAAGTGAAGTCAAGTTCAGGTACCAATATAGGTCAGCTGAGATTCGCCATGGCGATATTACATATTCCTTTTCTTTTGCATTCACTAGCACTAGTATCCTATTGTTGTTGATCTAGATAGATAAACGGAAAAATAGGATACGATGACTGAAAAAAGCGATATTGGTAACATTGCGTTCGAAAAATTGATGTATGTGATATACGTTTTTCAACATTTGTCCGTGCTTGTAAGTCTTCGCAATGCATCATTTGTGATAACTTGTGACGGCATTGCTCAAACTGACGGGTTGTATCCGATTCTTCAGTATTACCGTCTATCCGTTTCGCAGTAGTTATTCCCTCATGAAGTTTGTTGTAAATAATCCACAGCACTTCGAAGGAACGACGATGCACATAATTATAATACCAGAGGAAGAAGAAAAAAAAAAAACATTCATTACGCCACATTAAGGTTGTCTGTAGCAGAAACAGGGGGGGGGGGGGGGGGGGTTCACAATGCTGCAACCAATAGGAAGTTCACTTACCGACTGATATAAAATAACAGACAGCAAAGTAAAATTTGAAACTAAACTTCCGGCCGGTGTAGCCGAGCGGTTCTAGGCGCTACAGTTTGGAACCGCGCGACCGCTGGTTCGAATTATGCCTCGGGCATGGATGTGTGTGATGTTCTTAGGTTAGTTAGGTTTAAGTAGTTCTAAGTCCTAGGGGACTGATGACCTCAGAAGTTACGTCCCATGGTGCTCAGAGCCATTTGAACTATTTTTGAAACTAAACTGAAAAGTTTCTCTTTGAAGTAAATGGTGATGGGTAGGAATTGCTGATACCTGCCTTTAATTCAAAAATGAAAAAAAAGCTAATAAATGCTCAATATGGAAGCACATTCACGGACAAATTCCATGTAAATATATAATGACTCGTTCCAATCATTAAGATTTACCGCTCAAATCATACATGGAGCGTGTAACTAATGAATGAAATTTTCTATCGCACTCCCTTGGATTTAGTGTTAAGATGGCCCAGTGGGCAACCCCTCAAAAACTGGACAGATATCAAGCATGAAACAGGAATGTGGTGCACTAAACTCTGAAAACGAAGCAAATTTGTAACAGTGAACGATCCAAGCTCAAGATGTGTAATAGCGAGCGAGTTCAAATAGCGACGGCGTCGTGGTAGCGGTGTTAGACTGCGGAGGGGGATATCCGTGTTTCAAATCTCGGTCGATCCCCATACGCCGCACTATCTCTATATTAACAAATGGAACAATTTAGAGATGTCGTGGCGTGGACACGTCACTTCGTGGTCCACACCACGTCCGTTTATAGCAACGAGCGGCGCACCGAAGCGATGCGTGGCATGAGACGCCAAGTAGCGCGCTGCTATTTACATTAATTTGAAGTCATTCGATGTGCCTCAAAATAATTGGTTTCTGTACTTAAAGCAAATCTATATCCGTCTCTGTAGATAGTTCCTCAGAACCACTTTTACTTTTCGCTTAAAAAACACTGGTTTGGGATTCGCCCGTGTTCTCCACTATGCAGTCTTTCGCATTCGATTCTGGAGCTAACTAGTCTGACATCACAGCTTGATAGTAAACTGTTTTACTTTCATTTTTGCCATTTGTTTTTGTGTTACTTCCCAAGTAAGTAAACCACCATAAATATTATGAGAAGTGGAGACTGTTTCGTGTCCCTCTTTCGTATGTGGTTTATGAAGTCAGTTACAATCACACTGTAAGTTAATATGGCGTTAAGAGTTACTTAAATTTTAAAATTGAAGGTAGACGATCGCAAGTCGAGTGGAAGTGTTAGCTATATATAGTAGTCTCGTCTACACTAAGTTTCATTCACGACACAATGAGAACGTATTTTCGTTCACATATTGTCGAACAAATGGCTTGTTTTCCAACGAGCAACGAATGACAAAAGATTTTGTGTTCTGGATGTTTTATACTTGCCTATTTTATGTTAACATATTTGGGCTTTCTTGATGAAGGTATGTATACAAGTAAAACGCTATTTTGAATATTTTTGTAACAGTTATTACATAGTTATGTTATCTTTGAAACTGGATGAATGACGTTGAATCTGTGCAGTTACAAAGTTCTGCTGCTGAAGCTCACTGATTTTACTGTCTCTCTGATTGCAGAAATAGAAACATTATTTTGAGAAAGTACAACACTGGTCAAAGCGCATAATGTTTACTGCAACAACAGAAGATACTGAAAAAATTACAATATTCCCAATTGCAAGTATAGTCAGCATTAAGGGGCCTGACAATACTAGTTTGTCAGACCTTCAATATCCTGAAGCGACCTCACTCTATCAATAACATTGACAAGAACATGTGCTGTAGTTATATTACCTATAGCTCGCAAGCAACAAAAAACAGGAAATGGATTCGATACTGGTTGAAATGAGGACCGAATGGTCACATGTTAATTTACTGATTGAAATCAGAATCACGGATTCGAAAGATTTCATAAATTACTTTCCGGAGAGTTCTCCATCATACGACAAGTTATTAGTATTGATGTGATATTAAATGGAGAAGCAAAATATGTTAATGAGAGAGGCAGTCGCGATCGACAAGAGATTATGAGCAACTCGAGCATTATAACGACCTGTCTGTCGCCAGACATCTCGAAGTTTAGTTCTGTAATATCAGCAAGCACAATTAGTAAAACTCTATGGAAAAGTAATGAAGCAACTGTATCTGCTGGGCAGGGGCCGTTCGGACAATTAACGTAAAACTTTTAACTTTCTGGCAAATTAAAACTGTGTACCGGACGGAGACACGAAGTCGGGACCTTTGCTTTGTGCGGGTAAGTGTTCTGGAAGGTAGGATACGAGGAACTGGCGGAATTACGGTTGAGGGTGGGTCGTGAGTCATGCTTGGGTAGCTCAGACGGTAAGGCACTTGCCTGCGAAAGACAAAGGTCCCGAGTTTGAGTCTAGGTCGGGCACACAGTTTTAGTCTGCCAAGAAGTTTCATAACAGCTCACATTCCGCTGTAGAGCAAAAATCTCATTCTGGTAACGTAAAACTTTCTTTTATTTTTTTTTTTTTTATAAATACTTTGTGGCAACTGAGTGAAACTGACCTGTTTTTCGCAGACCTCTTAATAATATCTTGTAGATATACGACGCATTTTTCGAAATGGAAGTGTTTTGAAAAACTGATGTGTAAAAACGATATGTATACTGCATTTGCAATTTAATAAAGTAAACAATGTAATAGAAAATCCTTGGTTAATAATCCTAAAGTGCTGTAATACACAATGATTACCCTTGCATAGACCTATTAAAATTCTATTATGTTAAAAGACTCCTTAAGTATTGAATTTGTGGTATGATATATACGTCTGCGAAATGAAAAAACTCTCCAACATCTGAATGGAGAATATTGTCAAACTGTCAACATTTTACCCTGCATTCCTACACTTCCGGGAAGTGTTTTGGGAGGATGAATATCCAAATCCCACTCTTGCTGTAGAAGATTTAGGTTTCTCTCCAGTTTCCCCAAATCAGTGAGAGTGGAAATTAAGAGGCCTTCTTTGCAAAGGATATGACCGGTTTCTTTCTCAAGATTGAACTTGTGCTCAGTATCCAGTGGCCTCACTTGCGTCATCAGTCCCCTAGAACTTAGAACTACTTAAACCTAACTAACCTAAGGACATCACACACATCCATGCCCGAGGCAGGATTCGAACCTGCGACCGTAGCGGTCGCGCGGTTCCAGACTGCAGCGCCTAGAACCGCTCGGCCACCCAGGCCGGCGATAACTCAAGTTTCACAGTTTTCATAGCACAAAAATGTGGTGCTCACCTAGACACACTTATCACCCTGTACATTGACTTGAGCCGAGAAAAGTAAGGGTATTGATGCTACCAAAGTTTTTATGACTTACCCATTCATTATTGTTGAGTCTGACAGATGTGAAAGCTAAATTTAATACTAAGCTGAAAAATAGGTTTGTGGGCAGCTTTATTTAGAAACGTATGATGTACAAAATTCAAACGTTGTAACAATACGAGTCAAGATATATGTAACAGAAGTTGAATAGCGTATTTGCCTCTATTGGTTACGGTAGAGAGATCGATCTTTCGGTCCTGTCTGTATATTTCTATATAATATTGCATGAATAAAGACTGGGCAAGTGTAAGGCTATCGTCAAAAACGCACGCCGCGCGATTTGTTCGGTCATAATAATAACATGCTTTTGAATACAATTAAAATATAACAGCTATACCTGTTTATTGTTACTGGAAATAATATGTAGTAAATTAATGAGTAAGGTAGCCGATCCTATAATAAGAGGTAAAATTGGGCATATTGAGGTGTTTTGCTTTATATCGACGAAGCCGATGATACGGTGTAAGCTTTTTGTTTACTCTTGGAAATAAACAAGTAAAGACGAGCTAATTGTGCGTTGTGTAAGAAAAGGGCATTTAGTTACACGAAATCGCGGATAGCTTAGTGTGGTCATTAAATCGTGTACAACTACAGGACGGTCAATTCCGGGATAAATCTATACGCATCTCATCAGAGACGCGTTTTTGTTTTATTATATCGCGGAGAGCGGGCTCCAATTTATGAAAAGGAGAGAAACATTAACTTTTACGCGAACTCTTAATAATTGCGGATGGGAGAGAAAAGTGTGTAATTGTCTTACGCCTAACAAACATTCGTGGAGGGCGGTGGCTAAACTAGAAGCGTCAATTACAAAATACTGTATCATCATTAACTGTTGGTGTCGAGCAAACCAAAACTGTTCATCAAAGGGTATCGATGGAACTTGGAAGTTAGGGTTCAGGCACACGCATATACTCCACATCAGAGCGTGAATGCGAAATAAAATTGTGAACAAAGTTACGTTAAATAAGACAGAAGAAACAACACAGTTTGGTCGTATCTGTTATTATTGCATAAACTGTAACATTTCTTATTGTTGAATGAAGCCTTTATAAACTATCTTTATGACAATTTGCTTCGAAGGGATCTCGTTACGAGTTAAGTTTTGGGGACCAGGTCACGTGGGGGTAGTTCGTAGACCCTAACTACTGCAGCTATTCTGGAATCAGGTGCTACCGTTGTGTGTTGTTAATGACTTAAGTTCAAAGAGTGTATTTATTCTAGGAAATATGCATTAATAATTTTATCTAAAGCTAACAACATAACCACTTGCAGAAGCTCTCCAGGTGCCATGGGATTCTTGCACTCAGATGCCAAATACATTTATGCCCAACAGTATATTACTGGGAGCTCTGCCTCTAATGGCCATTTCCTTGACAGGAGATACTTTTGACGTACACCACTTCTACAATGTTTTTAAAAGTAATTCCAGTTGCCAAAAATGTCTTGGCTCCATGTTCTCTTTCATTGTCTTCAATTAGCACTTATCAGCAGATGAGGCAGCCGCCATATCCTGTTGTAATTGTGTGTGTGTGCTTTAGAAACAAAACATTACAAGAATATAAGAAGGACTTGACTACTTACTTGTCACTGGACATGACCAACACAATACGTGTCTACAGGAACTTCTGAAAGTGGACAAGGAAACACAGCAAACCACATTTTGCTTACGATTCTTCATTAATAATTATTGCCCAATTTTGATTTGTAATAGTTCACTGTTAACCAGTGATATTTATTTATTTGTGATACGATACTAGTGACTTTATTTGTGATTGGACCCAAATGCCAAACCAAACGTCACATTTTATTGTGTTATATGTAGCCTAAGCTTTTGCAGCCTCTGTACATGCTGACAGGAGTACTGTCACAATTCTGTGTGTCTTTTGACCGAAAACAGTTTCAATGGCAGTTTGTTAAATTTTTGCCCTAGAGCAACATCACGAGCCAGAGCAGTGTTGAAAGGTGGTAAGACAGAGCATCACGCAGCGCATTCAGGAGATGTGAGGCTACATGTCAGAAGGGCTGTGTCACCTGCAGAAGTAGCTGGTCAAGATGGGAAACACACTAAGCAGTCAATGGCAGTAGCAGCAGCCTTAGTCATCAGACCATGTGGAGTACATTGACATGACCCACAAGGACCACAGGTGGCAGGATGTGGCTGTGTATTGTACAAGCAAAGTGGAGGCACATCAGATATGCTTTATTAGCTTCACAGATTTCTCCGTTTTTAGTAGGGGAAAAAAATAAATAAAAAAAATAAAACAATACTATTCTATCTGCCTTTGCCACAGTTGTGTAGTAGGTGACTGGATCTAGGCTTAATGCAGAATTTGTGAATGTTTACATATATGTAAGGTGACTCCTGGTATTTCCTCTGTGTACATGTTGAGACCACATGTGTCAGATATATTTACTTCGTAAATGTAGATTATAACATTTCACACATAACTTAAATGTCTTCTTTCTGTCCTAATTCCACATATTTTGGACTGATTTTATCCAAATCTATGCATGTAGGTTTGGATGCAGAAAAAAAGGACCCTTGCTGTATTCTCTGCTGTAAACTACATGTTTTATAGATAGATATGAAATGTATTTGTCTGAATTATGCTTGGGATCTTGCTGTCGTCCTGGTGAAACAACAGAGGGACAGGATTAAAGCTACCTGCTTTTGGTTATATTACTACTGATAACATCTGATGACCACCACCACTGGTTGTGTGATGGTGCTGAAGTATAGTCAATAAAAGATGATCCCATGCAGCTGCAGTGGGCTCAGTGTGGCTGATTTGTGCATCTACTTCACCCAGTCACAAAATGCAATTTTGTATATGTCTCTGTGGAAACACCTCAGCTCTGTAGATGGCTACAGTTTCCACCTGTAGCCATTTGCACTTCACAGCTGAAAACTGCCAGCACCACTACCAGCAATCCAGGACATTCTTTTGCCAACCTTTATATTCTGTAACAGTTTTGATGACTGAGGATTTAAACTGCTGTACACATACCATAAAAATGATGGGAGATTAAAATGTCGAAATATTTGTGGTTGTCAATAATGTTACTGGCTGCAGTCCCATAAGTTATTTGAACATTCAGTATGCTGGGTAAAGCTCATGTCATCATACATTTCTGCTTTTACTTGATGTTCTACATAATTTCAAGATATATCTATATGATTAAAGTACTGTATATATTTGAGAATTTTTGTAAGTTTGCACGTGTCATGAATAATGGGTCTCCATAGTCCACCAACATGTGCATGTTTCAATTGTGTGTTCTGCAACTTTTGGCAGCATATTTGTTTTGGAAAATTGTTGCCACTAAATTCCAGTGTAGGTATACACATAATTACGACAATATATCATCATTCAATTTGCTGACTTGCTTGTTTTTAGAACACTTTTGAAAGTTAAAGATCAAAATGTAACTGTTCTTAGGAAATCAGCTGCTGTGATGGAGTTGTGTTCTGCACATATTACATTCATTAAGTTTCCCATCTTCACAGCAGTGTCTACTGCCTGCATTTGACATAAATTTGAGCAATTTTATGAGAGTTTGATATGCAAATTTGCTGGAGAGATGTTAAGCATTCTTCCCACTCACCATATGCAAATAGAATGGAATGAACTACCATTACCTGGAGCAGTGTGAAATACCTTCTCCCATGCACTCCACAGTGCTGTGCAGAGTGTAGATGTAGATCAACTCTCACATCTCTTCTTCTCTAACTACTGACAGTGAGCTCACCTTGAGTCTGACACTGCAAAATATCTGCTGCTATCACAATTCTTTCATTACATGATTCAGCCTCAGCTTACACAAAGGGTACAATTACCAATGATGTCTGAAAAGGAAAGGGAATACCCAACCACAATAAATGTATTTTAATAATGTAACAATATTATGAAAAGGGTAGTTTCTACTTGCCATACAGCAGAGATTCTAAGGCGCAGATCGGCACAACAAAAAGACTGTCACAAAATAAGCTCTTGGCCAACAAGGCCTTCATCAAAAATAGGTGATGCACACACACACACACACACACACACACACACACACACACACACAGTCTCTGGCAGCTGAAGCCAGACTGTGTCCATATATATAAAGATGATGAGACCCACCAAACTGGACTCACAGTGAAGAACAACTCCAGAATTTCCTCTCCAACCTCAACTCCTTTGGTTCCGTCAGTTTCACCTGGTCATACTCTAAATCCCATGCCACTTTCCTTGACGTTGACCTCCACCTGTCCAATGGCCAGCTTCACACGTCCGTCCACATCAAACCCACCAAGCAACAGTACCTCCATTATGACAGCTGCCACCCATTCCACATCAAACGGTCCCTTCCCTACAGCCTAGGTCTTCGTGGCAAACGAATCTGCTCCAGTCCGGAATCCTTGAACCATTACACCAACAACCTGAAAACAGCTTTCGCATCCCGTAACTACCCTCCCAACCTGGTACAGAAGCAAATAACCAGAGCCACTTCCTCATCTCCTCAAACTCGGAACCTCCCACAGAAGAACCCCAAAAGTGCCCCACTTGTGACAGGATACTTTCCGGGACTGGATCAGATTCTGAATGTGGCTCTCCAGCAGGGATACGACTTCCTCAAATCCTGCCCTGAAATGAGATCCATCCTTCATGAAATCCTCCCCACTCCACCTAGAGTGTCTTTCCGTCGTCCACCTAACCTTCGTAACCTCTTAGTTCATCCCTATGAAATCCCCAAACCACCTTCCCTACCCTCTGGCTCCTACCCTTTTAACCGCCCCCGGTGTAAAACCTGTCCCATGCACCCTGCCACCACCACCTACTCCAGTCCTGTAACCCGGAGGGTGTACATGATCAAAGGCAGAGCCACGTGTGAAAGCACCCACGTGATTTACCAACTGACCTGCCTACACTGTGAAGCGTTCTATGTGGGAATGACTAGCAACAAACTGTCCATTCGCATGAATGGACACAGGCAGACAGTGTTTGTTGGTAGTGAGGATCACCCTGTGGCTAAACATGCCTTGGTGCACGGCCAGCACATCTTGGCACAGTGTTACACCGTCCGGGTTATCTGGATACTTCCCACTAACACCAACCTGTCAGAACTCCGGAGATGGGAACTTGCCCTTCAGCATATCCTCTCTTCTCGCTACCCGCCAGGCCTCAATCTCCGCTAATTTCTCATTTCAATTTGCCGCCGCTCATACCTCACCTGTCTTTCAACAACATCTTTGTCTCTTACTTCCGCCTCGACTGACATCTCTGCCCAAACTCTTTGCCTTTACAAATGTCTGCTTGTGTCTGTGTATATGCGGATGGATGTGTGTGTGTGTGCGAGTATATACCTGTCCTTTTTTCCCCCTAAGGTAAGTCTTTCCGCTCCCGGGATTGGAATGATTCCTTACCCTCTCCCTTAAAACCCAAATCCTTTCGTCTTTCCCTCTCCTTCCCTCTTTCCTGATGAGGCAACCGTTGGTTGCGAAAGCTTGAATTTTGTGTGTATGTTTGTGTTTGTTCGTGGTTCTATCGACCTGCCAACGCTTTTGCTTGGTAAGTCTCATCATCTTTCTTTTTAGTTATATTTTTCCCACGTGGAATGTTTCCCTCTATATATATATATAGAGAGAGAGAGAGAGAGAGAGTGTGTGGGTGTGTGTGTGGGTGTGTGTGTGTGACATTCTTTTTGCTGTGCCTATCTAAGGCTAAGAATTTCTACTATATGGTGAGTAGCAGCTATCCTTTTCATAATATTGTTACATTCCATTATGGCTTTTCCATTGTTTTATTTATATAATGTCACAGTTCCACCATCAAGAGCTGCTGAGATATTATGACCAGTTTCAATCCTCAGACCATTGTGAGGTATCCTGTGTACAATAGGAGATAACCTGTGAAATGCATTTCATATTTCACTGTCAATACAATACTACTTTGGTGTATGTACTAATGAAAAGTTACCTAATAACACATCACCTAGTAGCAAGTTGCTTATGAAAATTCACGCAATACATCACCTACTAACAAAGTGATTTAAAACAGTTAACATGGCCTATGGCATTATACAGCATAAAATCCATCAAAGACATATAAATTAATAGTATGATACAGTGAGTATTGCTGCTGATAGTGTACAGACATACAACGAATTACTTACATGTGATGCATTTATACACCATTATCTGCTGTCAATTTTTAAAGTACATTATATTTTCAATAATAAAATGTACCAAACACAATGTTCATTCTACATGTCCAATCTAATTCCAACATTTCATGCAGACACACACCTTATACTGGTGACTACATAGCTGTTTTATGTCCACAAGTCAAATGAAAAATGATACAGAGAGTTTGCATACACAACACACTTGTTAACTGAAAAGGCAAGATCAGTTCCTGAATGTTCTACAGAGCTTCAACTTGTATCTGTACATAACTAGCCCTACAAGAGTAACAAACTCTTCAGAAAGCCTCAGATAATTTCTTCACAAATCTGGGAACTACAGATAAAGATGTAATTATTGTCAGCCTAGGAGTATCCAATCACAATGCAATAATCCTTAAAATTCTCACAGCCCGAGTGACTAAAAATGCTTCACATAAAATGTACAACAGAACTTTCTCCTCTAACAGTTGCAGTCATTTCGTAAATACACTGATTAACCAATCATGGGCAGAAGTATTGTTACAATCAAGCACAAATGCTGCATATAGTGTTTCCTTTTCCCTATTTATGTTAAAGTTTGAAATGCATTTTCTGAAAAATCTTGTCAGAACAAACTAATACGGGCATTTACAAACTAATTCCTGGATTACAACAGGTATTAGAAATTCATCCAGGATGATGAAAATGCTTAACTCTAAAATGAAAATTTTACTGACCCCAAGTTTGAAGAACATGTAATAAACTACAAACAATATACATAGAATGTTAATAATAAAAGCAAAATTACTAAGTAGTGATATATTAATAAGAAAACCGGGCAATAAATCAAGAACTATTTGAGAAATAATGAAAAGGGAAACAGGTAATAGCCTCGTGGATCAGGAAATAGTACTCAAAAATTGTGAAAATATTGAATTAAAAGATGAAATACTGGAAAATTACTTTAATAACCATTCTTTAAGTGTATCTGCATCATTAAGCAAAAACTTTACCAAATGCAAGAAATTAACATCTTTGAAACTAGCCAGTAGCATGATGTTAACTCCCATCAATATAAATGAAACATTAAAGGTGATAAAGAGTAAAACCAAAAATGTCTGCAGGTGTGTATGAAGTGTTAGTAATTAAACAAGTTACACAACAAATTATAAAGACCCTGGTACATATTGCCAATTTGTCATTCAGCTAAGGGGCGTTTCTGAAAAGGTTGAAAATCTCAAAGGTTAGACCGCTGTTTCTCTAATCATTTTCCAAAATTTTAGAGACATTAGTGAAAAATAAGACTTAAAGGTTGCTTAGATGCATACAAAATTGTGGACAGCAAGCAGCATGGCTTCTGTTCGGGCCACAGCACACAATCAGTCATCCATGCTTACACTGATGACATTGTAGGAATCTTGACAACAAAAAATGTGAAGTGGGAATTAATTAAGGTCTATCAAAAGACTTTGATACAGTAAATCACCAAATTTTGTTAAACAAGGAGGAGGCAATAGGAGTAAGAAGAGTTGTGTGTAAATGGTTTGGATCTTACCTTCAAGACAGAACTCAGGTCATAGAAATCATCTCAGACCACAATAACCAGAAACTAAAATGGGTTTCACATGCACAAAAAGGGGAAATAGGCATGCTGCAGGGCAGTGTTCTCGGGCTCTTATTGTTCTTGGTTTATATAAATGACAAACAATCTAAATATTGCTACCAAAATTATGTTTTTCAGAGATGATTGGAAGTGATGATAAAAATAACTATCCACCACAACTGAGATAGTCCTGAAATATATACACCAGTGGTTTAATGCAAACAAATTAACATTTAACTCAATTAAAACAAATTATAACCAGTATGGCAAATCAACTGAAGGAAATAACCTCCTGTTAAAACTGGGTGACAAGAGAAGGAGAATGTGCAATCCATCACGTTACTGGGCATGCACATTGATCAAAACATAAGCTGGAAAGAGCATAACAAATATTTATCCCACAGGCTCAATTCGGCATGTTTCACATTGAGAATAATATGTAGAGTATGCAGCATAGAGTGAGCTAGATTAGTGTATTTTGCTTACTTTTGGTCTATTGTGTCTTATGGTATAGTATTCTGGGGTAAACAGTATAAAGAAGGAAATAACAGATGAAGTAAAATTGAAGACAGAGCTTAAAAATTACCTTTTAAGAAAAAGTTTCTATGACGTAGATGAGTACTTTGAATGAGTGTAAAATTATTGTGTTAACATTTATGTACATGTTCATCACAAAAGTTGTACTCTCAAAAATGCATTGAAAAAAGCTATTTAAGTGGCATTCTGTTGTTATGTTTGTACTACATGTACCTTGCAAGTTAATTAAACTTGTGACAATTTCTAAATCACATAGATGATTTACAGGAAGATAATAAAATGAAATGAAATTATACATGTTGTATATCACATGACACTCTGATCATTTATGACAGTCATATATAGAAATTCAGCAACCTATACTTTGTATGCAATAGTATACTATGTGTATTACAACAACATTAGCATTGACAGTCATGAAGTGCTAATAAGTAGCAACTGATATTTTTGTATTCTCTTCTATCTAAATTTTCTCCTCCTCACATTTTGTATGTGCAATGTTTTCCTTACACTGTGACCTTTGAAGGAAACAACACTCTTTAGTTTTAATGTAAGTGGAGTACAAGAAAGTACATTTTTAATACATTTAGGTATGTATGGTACATTACTGACTTGGAAGTAATATGTACATATGTTCACAGTTAGGTTCTAATTCCTTACAGGAAACATTAACCATAATGAACTATAATATGTAGGCTGACAATATGTTGGAACATAGTTACATACACAGTATCTTATTAATGATAACATGCACACACAGTGAAAATTAGTACACTAAGTAATAAAACAATAGTTCCATATGGTTTATAGCTAATATGAATTGACTGAATGTTGTACAAGGTAACAGAAACACTTCATTACACTGCATTGTATTGACAGTTACATATGAAATGCGTTTCATGAGTTATCTCCCTTGATATACAGAATAACTGATGATGATCTCTTGGTGGTGGAACAATGATGTTTTCTCAAATGCTTACGAGCTGTGTGGTACTGCCATCACAAAATACACAATAAAAGTATTTTGTGTACAACAGTATTGTTATGTTCCCCTTATGCAGTATGCCCAATCTATTTAAGGCCAAAGGCTGCTGTGGCTTTGTTGCTGTGATCGCTTTCAAAATGGAGCTGTAGAGCAACAACACTTGTGGCATGTGCAAACACACCACCTGTGGATATAGCCTAAAGCAACACACAGCTCTAGACTGCAGAATTGTCTTGCTTGTGTTGTCAAGAGAAGGACTTAGGCTTGTAATTTATGCTTTGGACTGAGGATGCTGAAAATGAAGCACACAGATAAAACATGAGGTGAATTGGCAGGGAGAGATATATGTGGAAAACAACTCTGCTAAAACATCAGGGAATAACTTCCATTTTACTGCAGGGACTGTAGAGGGCAGGAACTGCAAAGGCAAACAGAGATTAGAATATATACAACAACTAATTTAAGGCGGTGGTTGTTATTGCTGCTCTGGAGATGATGAGACTGACACGGGAGGAAATTTACTACATTTAAATTACCATGTAGAGCTAAAGAAAACCTAAATACTTCCTATCACAGAAGTGTTAATTTCTGTATAAATTGGTACGTGGGAAGTAATCCTACATTTTTCTACAGTAGAGACTCTGGAAAGTGTGAGAAGTTGTTCACATTTGTCTTGTTACTGGTAGAGAGATCAAGTGGGCACACTTCTATTAACGATACAGTTCAGTGTCTTTAGCCACTGGAGTATTTAGTGTAAGTGTTTAACAGCAATAAACTTCATGTAGGATACCTATGTATCTTGCTCCTTCCAATAATTATTCATGGCTGTTCCAGAGTATAGAAATAATAGAAGGGAGAATATTATTACACGTTATTTATCCACAAATTTTGTCATTATGCCTTATAATGCCATTTTAAAATAATAGTTGTAACAACATAAGTCCCAACTCTTACTTCGCCTCACTAAGAAATACATCCATGAATAGCCCCGTTTATGAAAAATGACTTGCTTGCCCACCAGCCCCCCCCCCCACCTCACCAACCCCCCCCCCCCCCCCACACACACACACGCACTCTCTTTCTCTCTCTCTCTCTCTCTCTCTACACAGGCTGAGAAGATATGCAGACCTGCCTTGCATGTGTTATCAATGAACGATGCATGTGTTTTGATGCACTTTATGGTGAGGTAGGAAGAGCTATAATTTTTCAAAAAAAATTTCTCTTCATCAGATATTTTAAGAACAAAATATGTTCCTAGTTAAACTGGTCTTTAAGCAATATATGTTATTACAGCTATTGCTTGGAAAATCTGAAAGGAACTTTTGGAGGTTCTCATGTGTGTGCATGAGCTAGGAGCAGACAGTTGCCAGGCAGCTCAATTTCTCTAGCATTCTAAATGGTGTTATCCCTAGGACTATCGACCACTCTGTGGTCACAGCTCCAATTTTGTGTGGTGTGATTCTGTCCATTCTGTCAACTCATAAACCAACTACAGTTTGTGAGTTCACTTGGATGCTCAAAGCGCATTAACACTTGTTCAGTTGTTGTAGCAATAGGAAAGCTTGTTTGTAGAGATATTCAGATTTTCACAATGTAAACAACAGCTGAAAATGTGGATACAGTTTTTGTTTACAATCAATGTTGTCAAACTGTTGGAGTAGTGGTGCTATCCTGTACTGGAACATGTCCTGATTGCTTCAATCCCACATGATCTTCATTTGCAAACATAATGATAAATTCAAGAATCGCATTTTACTCTTCATATACATGAGAGAAATGTAACTAACATTATAACTGCAGTAACACAAAATCAACATGTCACCAGTAGGAATCTCTAGCAGATGAGAGGGATTAATCAAAACGAGTGTCCTACAAATAGCGCATCCCGACCCATTTTAACCATTTCCACATTACACAGCATCAACAGTTCATGTGAGTGTTCTGGTGACTATGAATGCAGTGTTTCTGTGTAAGATTTTGTTTATGGACAAAGCATCATTTACAGATCATGACCAAATAGATTTTCACAATATGCACTACCTGTCCACTTGAAAATCCACACTGGTTGAAAGAAATGGATAAGCAGTTACCTCGGCCACCCAGTATGCTGAGCAAACTTTATAGGAATCCTACCATTGGTCCCTGTTTTACTGATAGAAATTTTAAATGTATCTGGCTATGTAGTCCTCAGCAGAAGTTATTAGAAACTATCACAACTAAGAAAAGGCAATCCATGTGAGGCACCAACATGACTTCCTGTTTCATCCAGATATCTAGAGCCCTTAACAAATCCAGAAGAAATCAAACAACATTTTGAGCACCTGCTATAAATGTGATAACAATATACACATGAACAATACCAGAGTTAAGAGATTACTTACATTTAGATCATCATGGCAGATGCTGTTATCTTGCTACTAAGTTCCACACACTATGGTATTGAAATTCCCTATGAAGGCACATAGTTTTATTTAAACATAACAAAATTATGTGTTATAATCTGGCATACAAACATAAAAAAATTGTTTTGTACATCAGAAATTCACCACATTGTCTGCTATAACTTAGTGAAAACCGTACCTCGATACATTTACTATTCTAGTATATGTTTTGGATGGTGTGTTTCAACTGCACATCTTAAGCTTTCCCTCATTTATGACTTGTCGTGTGTACTTTAAGTTGATGTTTTGAGGCCCAATGATGGTCTCTTAGTTTGTAAGAGGTAGCATAAGTAAGCAGATTGATGTAACAGCTGTCTGCAACTATTCATAAACAACTTTGATACCTCCTGTGCCTTAGGTGTGCTTTTTGTGCACCAATAACTTTTTTCAACATTCTCCAGGGCCACTCAGTGAACTGTTAATTGACATTTCAACTAACTGTCTCTTGAAGACAGGTCCCTAAAGTCAGACACTGGTGAATGGGCCAGAGTGGGCAGCTATGAGGTGTGGCGAGAGCTTGAGGCTCTCAAGTTGAGTGCCCTGGTCCAGAGGCGGCTGCACAGTTTACAGAACCTGCAAGACTGTAATAATGCTCGCAAGCTCGTCCATGCCCTCAACAAGCTAGGTAGGGGTGTCAGTGAGTATGTAGTTGATGCTGGGCTTACGAAGCATCGTATAACTGCCCCAGATATTCAGCCTGTTTATAATTAACTAGCTCATTATGTGGTATTATTTTATGAAAATTGTATATCAATAAAATGATGCAGTGAAAGTAATGGAAGGAGGAAAGATAACAATCACCATATAATTTATATGTTTAAGATAATTACACTTCATTAGAGGTCAGAAATGATTGCTGTATACTCACTTTAAACTCACTAGTGGGTCCTATGACATCATCTGTGAAATCGCCATCTCTGCAAACTGTTAATTTTTAAAATATTTATTCTCTATTCGGAAAATGTCTAACAATTATGTTACACATACCATACAGAAAGGACCAGTTCAAGACACAGGTGACACAAATAGAGAGCTGGAGTGCCAAACTTGGAGAGTCGCTAGCAGCATCATAACTATAAGACTTCTGTACAGCACATACTACAACTAATAGCAGATGCCTGGGGCACCAAGCTGACAGCATAACCCAAGTGCAAAATTTTTATGTACTGTACATCACAATTAGTAGTGGAAATTGACATGGATGAATATGCACAATGGCGAATGTGGTAAGGGAAGGGGGGAGGATTACGATATGTCACTTGTGCAGAAAAATGTTCTTGAATCGGCCCTTCATACTGTACATGCACTTTAGATACGTCGAAAATTCTTTGATGACAGTAGAAGAAAACTGGACATGGGGATTATTTGTATTCACTAAACACTAATCAGTTAAAAAGATAAATTTACAACAGTCTCCAAAAAAGTTACAGAAATGATTGATAAGCTAAATAAATCACTATTAATCTATTATTGCAGGTTGTCATGACTAGAAGAATACACAAACAGTGCGCTTTTAGGTTGCAGGGACATTGCTCTTTGCCCACTTTCTATTTAACGGAGCACAATTGTGTGGAGGTGGAATAAGCAAGAATACAACTGTTTTGTTTGCATCAAAACAAATTTTGTATGTTTTTCGTCTGAAAGGTGGAATGTAGCATCAAACTTTATCCAGACATCATTCTTTCTTTCATGGAGTATATTTGCACATCCTAAATCATCTTGCTCCTCACACTAACAGCAACCTTCCACATAATCCCCAAATCCAACAATCCTGGGTGGCCCATTGTAGCCAGCTATTGTGGTCCCTCTGGAAGAATTTCTGCTCTTGTTGACCAACACCTCCACCCACTTGCCTGAAACCTAGCCTCCCACATTAATAATACTAACCACTTCCTTCACCATCTTTCCTCCATCCTCACCTCTTTACCTCCTGAACCCCTATTTGCCACTGTTGATGTCACCACCTTCCACACCACAAAAATCCAACCCATGTAGCCTAACCACCTGTGAACAACAAATCACTAGTGACAAGAATTCTTTTTCCCACTATGTTTAAGGTCTCACAAAGGTCTTTAGACAGGCAATACCCTCCCCCCCCCCCCCCCCACCCTCCCCCACCCCCAAACCTAGTCCACAATCAGAATTTCCCATGCCATTTCCTTACATACCCCAAATCCTCCCAACACCACCAACAATCAGCCACAAAGATGCATCCCCCTCATCAGCCAATATCAGTCTTGAATGAAACAACTGAATCATATCCTTCACAAGAGCTATGATTAGCTCTCTTTCCTGAAGCAGGAGACATCCTACCCAAAATCCTTCCTGCACTTCCTAAAGTGGTGTTCCATCGCCCACCCAACCTACACAACACAACCTTAGTGCATTCCTATGCCACTCCCACTGTGAAAACCTTGCCACAGGAATATGATTCCTGTGGCAGACCAAACTGCAAGACCTGCCAAATCCACCCACACCAGGCACCTCCTACTCCACTCCTGTCAAGTGCTTATCCTCACCATCAGAGGCTGGGCCACTTATGAAAGCAGCCATTTCATACATAAACTATTCTGCAAGCAAAATAAAATAAATAAATCTGCAAGCACTGCACAGCCTTTTATGTTGGGATGGCTACCAACCAATTGTCTACCAGGATGAATGGCCACTACCAATCTGCTGTCAGGAACATAGTTGACCACCCAGTGGCACAACATGCTCAGTTTCAATGGCTGCTTCACAACCTGTGCAATCTGGAACCTTTCCTCTGCCACAAGCTTCTCTGAACTGCACAGATGGGAGCTATCCTTACAACACATCCTCAGCTTCTGTAATTGTCCTGACCTCAAACTCAGGTACCCTCCTGTCCCCACACACTCCATCCAACAGTTCGCCCTTTCTCTGTCCTGACACCCTCTTCCTTATTGCATCCCCATGCGACCTCCAGCATGCGTTGCTTCCCAACACCAGTTACAATCGGACCAACCCATATACTTGGCAACTGTTCCTCCCACATTCCTAGATGGCAATCTGGCCACCTCCCTCCAAACTGCTAGCCACTCATCCCAGCCCCTCTTCCTGCCTGCCTCTCCCTGTACCCACTCTACCCAATACTATCACCACCACAACCAGTCACCTGGTGCAAAATAGCATTGGCACTATCAGTCTAGCTGGCACCATGTGGGTACATATGCATGCTTATGAATGTGTGTAAGAGTGTGGGTGTTTTTGTATTTTACTGTAGCTCATCAAACACTAACTCCAAAGCTAATAAGTTTTCCTTCTTTTGCATGTGCCTATCGATAGCTCAACACTTCTGCTTTTTGCCAAACCTAAAGTATTTTTACAATAATGATATGAATTCATAAATAATTAATATTAATCTGAATAAGTATTAGTATGATTATTCATTTTTTTGTCTTGATGATCTGAAATCATACAGTTTTTATTTTATATTAAATACAGGAAGCATCCAACAACGATGTTAACAAGTCATGAAATGTAGGTAAAAAATATTCCCCAGGAGCAATTTATTCATAATGGTGTCAGTAATTTTGACAGTGACAATTAGAAACCTGAGCTAGAAACAAAACAGAGCACCACACTTCCAATAATCCTGATGGACATTAATAATTGTAACAATTTGTAAAGTGCTAATAGATACTATTCCTAAAAAATGATCGATCAAGAAATAAACTTTAACACTAATGCCATCTACAGGGTGTTTTGGAAAAATGTTAACATACTTTAGGGGTGTGAAAAAGGAAGCCGTCTGGTAGAATTTTGGACAGAGTGTAGTTTAATCATCATTGACACTTGGCTTAATAACCATGAAAGAACAATTGTACACACAGAAGAGACCTGAAGACACCGGAAGATTTCAGATTGATTATATAATGGTAAGAAAGAAATTTCGAGTACAGATTGTAAATTGTAAGACATCCCCAGGGGCAGATGTGAACTCTGACCACAATTTATTGGCTGTTGACTGTATATTAAAAATCAAGAAACTGCAGAAAGGTAGGAAATTAAGGAGATGGGGGTCAGGATAAGTTGAAAGAACCAGAGGTTCTTGGGAGTTTCATGGGGACCATTAGGCAACAATTGACAAGAACAAGGGAAACAAATGCAGTAGAAGATGAATTGGTAGCTTTGAGAAATGAAACAGGGAAGTGAACAGAGGCTCAAAACAGAACTGATTTTAGTTATCTGTTTCTCAGCCTTTGTGTTGTACAGAAAGGAGTGTGGTATCCAGCCATGAAAAATTGTTGACCACCTACTTAATGATGTAACAATTTTAACAGATGATTTGGACAGCCTGTATACTGCCATACTTTCCACTTTTAGTGCTAGAATTATGAAACTGGTTCATTCCATATCATAGTGAAAGATTGCAATTATGATTCACAGAACAAAGTAAGTCATTTGTGTACTTTTTATATTAGTCTGCACTGATTCTTTCACTTACATGGTACTAGTGAACTATGTGATAAATGTTCTGGTCAACCAACAGGATATCCATTTTGTGAGCAGGTAAATATGATTTTATGCGAGGCCAAGTGAATGGTTATGTACACGGGGCTGTATGAAAATGTGTTTCCAGATAGAAGACAACCTTCAGTGCTGTTTATCATCAAATTACTGAGATACGATCAGTAGCAACACAAATGGTGCATCAAGTTGGGCTAAGACTTGCAAGCGGGTATGAACAATTTTTGTGGGTTGATGATAATCCTTTTGTTACAACAATTCAGATTAAACACCAATTGGAGTTTCTGATTAAAATGTAGGCTGAAATTGTAGGTAGCTATCTACAAGAAATATATTGAAAGCACTCAAAGACTTCCTGCAGGATAGCCTCATGAAAATTTGACTTCCTGCAGGATAGCCTCATGAAAATTTGAAGATGTGGCGTCAGCATATTTCAGTCACATTATCAGAAATGCAGAGGATAATGTTACTGACTTAGGGCACTGATGATCTGCTGGACTGTTGTTGGAGGCGTATATGGATTTTGACTAATCTGATAATGGGGAGTCCTGAAACGTGTAATGATGAGATGTTAATAAAAATTATGTTGATGTGCGAGACTAGTGTACTTCCATCCACTGCTAAATATGGTCACAGATTGATTAAGAGGCTTCCTGTCAAACATGATACAAAAAAAAAAAAAATATTAGTGATAGCAGTTGGATATATCGGTGATGATTTGTGCTACTGTCTACATGTTCTGGTCCGCTTAAGACAATAAGCATATGCAGCAACATCCCTAATGCAGTGACCCTTCATCAGACCATCATGGGTACTAGCTAACCATTTGACATAGTCCAGGAGTGTTTCAAAGAATTTGACTGTCTTTGGTGTCTATATGCTAACAGGAATATTTTGGTATTTGCCATCTTTCTCTGATCTTATTATCATGGAGATTGTTCTTTCTCAATAACAAATAAATATTTTATGTATTATGTAGGTATGTGTATATCAGTTTCATAACCTGAGCTTCCTCATTTGGGGAGAGGAATCTGTACTGAAAGGATTTAAAACTATTTGTGTCACATGTTGCATATCACATTATTTACTCACAGAAATTTATATCTTATCATATTAATCAATGGATTCCATTATTTCAATGTCTTCTATTTTTTAAGTTTGAGCAATATGATTGATGTTGAAGAAATGTGAGCTGAAAGCTAAATGTTTGGGATTCTTGATGCCAAGTGTAATCCAGAACCAACCAGTATTTTGTCTAGATGTTTGTGACAAACCACCTAAATGTGCACTAAAACTAGACACTAGATCAAACTCTGAATGCCCTAGAATTGCATTAACACAGTCCTGCAGTACCTAGTTTGATGTGTTGTTGAGCAATTCTGTCAATGTGTTACAGAATGGTGTCGTTTTCTCTCTACACGTTGATGGAAAATTTCATTCTTTCACTTCTAGCACAGTAAATAGCATATTGTATTTCCAACTAATGCATTTGCAACTATATATGAAGCATGGTCTAGGTTGTACTTAAGGGCAAAAAGTATATAACACTACTGTGGTTACTGAATAGTGCTGGTAGGATATCCTGCAAATGTTGGCAAGGTGTACTGCATCCAGATCTGTGTTGTGCTCATGAGGGAGGAGAGGGGGAAATGGTAGGTGAATTAACTTGGTGGAGGTTGGACTCACTCTGCTTTGCAGCATGATAATGACATGTATGAGGAAGTGGAAGAGATGATTGTGCTTTTGGGGCATTTCTGTAAAAGTTCACACTTGTGAGGTCCCCTTCCCAGGTTAACAGTGAAGTCCTCAGGAAGAAGATGAGCTAATGTCCACATTGTAGAAGGTGGGCAGCTGGTGATGTAGGTAGGCTGGTACCAGGCAGCAGCAGGCACCATACTGACATGAAGCACCAAGTAAACGACACTTTAAATTGATCGAGATCAAAGGTGCAAGGGCGAAACCAATCACAGTCTGGTTCTTCAGCAATGACACTGTGATGTGGAAAGGAAATTGAAAGATCACTATGTTTTTATATTCCCAGAGAATAATGATGGCATTTCCTAGAGTAAAAAATTCTGGAAGTAAATGTGGCCCCCTCCCAATTTTGATCTCTGGGTTGGTAGTATTTCAGATTTCAGGTGTCATCAAAAGAGATGACCATTTTAATAAGAACACTTCAAAAAGCCGGGGAACGGGAAAATTTGAAGAAAGAAATGGAGAAATGTGATGTGAACATAATGTGTTTAAGTGAAGTGAGATGGCTAAATAGTTGTGAAATATTGTCAGGTAAGTAAATGATGTTTTATTCACGTGGAAAAAGCATTTAATATGGCATAGCAATAGTGATAGTGATTCAAATACTCCAAGAGTCTGATTAAAGTGGTGTGATTAAAGTGGTGTGCCATAGTGATCATTTAATATTTGTGAAAACAAGTGCAGAACCAATGGACATTCTGATAGTTCAAGTGTAGTTTGTTTGTTAGTTGGTTTGTTTTATGGTGCAAAAACAACTAGAGTCATATGCACACCCATCAGAACTGTAGAACACGAAGACAAAAAGAGGAGTTAAAAACGACTACACATTAATCCCAATCAATGGAAGTGAAGACAGCTAAAACCAGGAACACCTGCTGGAGGACTGGTATCCTCCATAATCTTTACACGTGAGGCTTCCATGGCTGCCTGTTCTGTTTACTTCAGGAATTTTTAAAAGACTGAGTTTTCAAGGTGTGTGTCTGTTGTGCCTTGTCAGACACCTTTATTAAGGAAAATGGTGTGCCTCAGGGTTCTGTCCTGAACGTCGTTCTCTTTACTATTGCCATTAGCCCTATAATGGCCTGTCTCCCGCCGGGCACCTCCGGCTCCCTGTTCATCAACGAAATTGCTATCTAATGCAGTTCTCCATGGACCTGTCTCATTGAGTGGCATTATCAGCAATGTCTCGATTGTCTTCACGCATGGAGCATCAACAGTGACTTTCACTTTTCCACTGACAAAACTGTTTGTATGAATTTCTAGCTGCACTATTGGTTTCTTCCACCATCTTTATATCTTGGGTCTTTTGCTCTTCCATTCATTGAAACTACGAAATTCCAGGGGTTTGTGCTTGATAGGCAGCCCACTGTATGTGGCCCTTCAATGTCCTCAATGGTACTTCCTGAGGAGCAGATCAAACCGTGCTCCTCTATTAGTACCAGTCCCTCGCCTGTTCAAAACTAGACTCTGGGTGTTTCACTTATGTAGCTGCACATCCATCCCTCTTGTGCCATCTTAATACCATCCACCATTGTGACATGTGTTTGGCCACTAGTGCCTTTTAGACTAGCCTGGTTGAGGGTCCAGATGCAGAAGCTGCCGAACTACTGCTGACCTACTGCCATGACTTTCTCCGCCACAGGTATGCATGCTGTTTGTCTGCCATGTGTGGCAACCCATCCTGTGACTCCTTTGATTGCCAGTATGGGGCACATCCCTCTTCTCTGTTACCTCCTGGAGTTAACTTTTGGCTCTTGCCCTGGCAATTTAACTCATTTCTAATGGAGGAAGCCAGGCTGTTAGAGGGAGGAGCTTAAAATCTCCACAAAATGGTCATCCAAGAAGTTGGAGATAGCAATAGAATCCATGGTGACATTGTCTTCTACAGTTGGGCCAGAAATAGGGGAACGGGTTTGGTCCCAGAGAGCTGTCGGAGGTTGACGCACAGAACAGAAGAGGGAGTGGAACTGTTAAAAGGACTAGTGAATGAAATCCAGCTAGCTCTTTTGCTATCCTGAAGAATGCAACTCTGTGCAGACAACTGTTTATAATGAATGCAGTTGGCCATTGTAGGATGATGGTTAAAAATACGGGGTGCACGTCTCACATGGGAGATGGTTGCTCGAGTACGTGTCAGAGAGAATGGATGACTCGAGACGATGGGCAAGCTGGGCAGTGCAGAACATGACGACTGATTTGTGGGGCGCTCAACTGCGTGGTTATCGGCACCCGTACAAATTGCCCAACCTTTGATCAGTCCAGTCTTGCCACTTTCATGAATGATGATGAATTGATGAGGACAACACAAACATCCAGTCATCTCGAGGCAAGTGAAAATCCCGGAACCCGCCGGGAATCGAATCCGGATTCCCGTGCTCGGGAAGCGAGAACGCAATGGCGAGACCATGAGCTGCAGACCAGTGCAGAACGATAGCTCCAAATGGGAATAGGTTTGCATGAAGTTTGAAAGGAATGTGGGTGCACCTATGTTAAGACAGAAGAGGTTACCATATTTACTCAAATCTAAGCCGCACTTTTTTTCCGATTTTTGTAATCCAAAAAACCGCCTGCGGCTTAGAGTCGAGTGCAAAGTAAGCGAAAGTTCTGAAAAATGTTGGTAGGTGCCACTGCAACTAGCTTCTGCCGTCGAATATATGTACCGCTACACAGGCATGCTTTGCAGGCACAAAGATAAATACTGGCGCCAAAACCTCTGCGCCAGTAAAAAAAAAGGGTGGAAGATGAGCTTTTTTCTCCGCCCCGAGTTTCGACCACTGCATTTTCATACATTATCCAACGAAGTAAATACAAATTCCATATTGTTCATCTTCGAATGTAGCAGCATTTCAATGTACTACGAAAATCCAACTTGCAAGACTGTTTGCGATGTTCGTCAATATGGCCAACTCTACGTTCTGAATTTTTTCCTACCGGTGAGAAGAGATGGTTGCTAATAAGAACTTTTATGAATTGTGAATCACACACAGTATTCTCTTCACCATAAGAATAATATGAATATAAACATTTTGCCATGTATTCTTTCGTGTTTGCTGCTATCTCATTTAAATCCTGTCTGCCTAATAAACTACGAAACTAGAGTGAGACAACAGCAAACACGGAAGAATATACATATCATGTCACGTTTATATTCGTATTATTCTTATGCCTAATAGTGATACAGTCAGAATTGAAGCACGGCAATTGACTAGATTTTTAAATCTAAGATGACTAATTTCTGTGCAGAACATAATGCACTAAAGAGGCGTCTGCAAAGATTTTCAAACGGAGAAAAATTTTTGCTAAACTCTCGTTCAGAACACCTTCTATCATACGCAGCCTATTATTTGTTGATCATTATCAAAGAAAGCAGCAGTGTAAGTAACAACAAATAGCAGTCTCTTGCCATTGTTTCGCTAATGAGACGATTCCTCCCCCCCCTCTCTCTCTCTCTCTCTCTCTCTCTCTCTCTCTCTCTCTCTCTCTCTCACAAAAGCAAGCCATGCCGTGAGTGGCGACAGGCCGTAAACACTCATTATCAGAATGCGACAAACAATGCATGACACAGTACAGTAATACATTTTCAGCTTAGAGTGACGTAAACACCTATAACAAAGAGAACATCACTTATTAGATCAAAGAAAAATAAGCAATCAATTCAAACCAGACGAAGCACGTGAAAAAGGAAGGGTACCTGTATAAATACGGACGGAGCACTTGACGCATAGCAATGGCTACCTGGTAAAGCTTAACTGCTAAGCTTACGACTTGAACAAAACTACTGTAGCTGTATCGTCATTTATTCGACCTAAATTGTCTCTCATATTACAATGGACCAACTTTGTTTCGATTTGGAGGTGTGGCCTAAAACTTTTCCATCCCCTTGAATTTCAAGTCTCAAATTTCAGGTGCGGCTTTTTTTCCTTTATTTCTATTCTCATTTTTCAGGTGCGGCTTAGCTTGAAGTGCAGCTTAGATTCGAGTAAATACGGTAAATTGATTGAGGTCAGCCAAGAGGTCACCTCTCGGACAGGTTCTGGGAGAACCCCAAAGCGGATGGTGCGCATTAAAGTCACCGAGCAGTAGCTGAAAGGGATGAGGTAGCTGCCAATAAGCTGAATGAAGTCTCTCCTGGTGACGTCCAATGTTCGAGGGATGTGAACAGTGAGGAAGAAAAGGGCAAACTTCAACAGCTTGATGCCAGGTAGTCAGGGAGATGGGTTGACTATAAATGTCAGCCCATATAAACAGCGTGACTTCCCCATGAGAGGGAAGATCAAAATGGACCAGGAAGAAACGCAAGAGCTCCAAGCGGCCATGAGTACGCAATTTTGTTTCCTGAAGGCAGAGAACAAGTGGACACTGCAATTCTAAGAGCAGCCGTAAACCCTCTTTGTTGAATCAAAGACCACAAACGTTCCACTGGAGGAGAGCCATAACAAGGAAAAAATGAAGGAGTGTCACCTCACCTACAACTGAGAGCCAGCCTTCGAAGACTCACTGCTGCAGGGCACAGAGGCGGGAGGATCCTGCTCCATGAGGTCTACAGAAGTGTCGGCATTCTCCTTCTGTCAGCCTGCAGAGTCCAGGGCAGACAAACAGTTGGTGGTGTGCACCGGTGACACGGAGATCAGCCGAACAAGGGTATCACATGGTAACACTGTTGAAGAGCATTTTTGAGTCACCGAAGGAGAAGACCATTTGCCTTTGTTTGACTTCTTTGAACCTTTCCATTTGGCAGAGGAAGATTCAGATGTTGGTTGGCTGGAGGGATGTAGTAAGTCTTCACGGGAGTATTCCTTCTATCCTTTCAGGCCTGCCAGTTGTGTAGCTGGTGACTTCGCTCTGCAAGGTAAAAGTTTGGCAGCTGGAGGAGGATACGGGATGCTACCATGATGTTGGGCGATTTCACAACCACATTGTCCTTGGTGGAATGAGATGTTGGAAGAACAGTACTGTAGGTGCCAGACGGTAGAACACAGGGTTTCCGACTAGCCAAAAACTTGCAAGCGACGAAGTAAGGCACTTTTTCCTTCACCCGTATCTGCTTGGACAGTCCACTCATCGAAATATATGGGATAATTGCGGGAGGAGGCGACATGGTCGCCATTGCACTTGATGCACTGGGTGTCGACAGGATCTCGAATGTCGTTGTAACGATGACACTGGTAGTAGCACATCAGGTTCAGAATATATGGTCTGACTGTGAACTTTGATGGAAGAACCACTCTATCAAAAGTGAGAAAGACAGTGTTTGTGGACACTAAAGAGGCATCTACTTTTTTTGTAACCTGATGGATTGCAATGACACACAGATCAGAGAGGTACATTTGGATTTCTGCCTGCATCAGACCATTGAGCAGTCTATTGCAAATAGCACCATGTGAAGAATTCAGCGTTCGATGGGCTTCAATGCAAACAGGATGGCCATGGAGGAGTGAAGCTGCAAGCAGTTGTTGTGCTTGACAATTTGATGTAGTTTCCAAACGAAAAGTGCCATTGCATGCACAAGAGCAGGATTTCACAGGGCCAGGAATTGCATATCATGTTTCTGAATAGTAAATGGATTTACCGTAGCGAATGACTGAGCATCTTTAGTACATGAAACCATAAGGAACTGTGGTGCAACTGGGAGGGTATTTGAATCATTAGCATCATTTTGTTTATGTTTTGTAGCTGCTGACTGTGAAGATGATTGGCTCATTGCCAGAAAACCCCCCATGATTTCCCACGTCTGATGGCATGCTCCTTCCAACAGGGGGCCCCCTTCAGAAGGGGTGCACCTGCTTTAGGTGACTGTTCACACCTCAGATCACACTTCCTGAACACCTGATAGAGGGACCAATAGGCAATTTGGGAAGGTTGCAGCTCAGGCAATCATCCCTCCCTGGCCCTGGCCTGTACCAGAGGGTTCGTGCGAACCCCACTTGTTGACCTGGGGCTGGGAATTATGCATTATCCAGTCACTTGTTACATATCAGATGCATGGGCCGACCTTCAGGAGTGCATAAAGAGGAAGAATAAAAAGAGAACCTCACACACCAAAGTGGAGGAAAGATAGGAGAAGGTGAACAAAGGAAGAAAAAAGCAACAAAAACAGTGGAGAGTAATCTGATATTGACTACCAAAAATGCAGAATACACCTACAAAAACAGCCCAGACATGTTCCCCAAGAGAGGGGAAAAAGAACAGGTTGAGGATAGACATGCAGCATGGAAGGAAAAAGATGATGCAAAGAATGGGGCCCAGTGGTAGCCAAGTACAAACCCGCAAAAGAGTGGTGAGCCCCCTCGGTGGTAGTTCAAGTGTACACGCCAATATCAGCTCATGACAACAAAGAAAGCAAAATGAACTATGAAATACAAGACGTTATCCACAGAGAAGCAGAGGAAGAGCAAACATAGTCATGGTTGCCTGGAATAGTGTGGTTGGGAAAGGTAGTGACCTAAACATCATGGGGCAATTGGATTAGGAACAAGAAATTACAGGAGGAGTGATGGTGGTGGAATTCTGTTGGCGGAACAACTTGGTGGTGATGAACACTTGATTCAAGAAAAGGAAGAGTAAATTGTACATATGGAAGAGCCCCAGTGATATTAACAAATATCAGACAGACTACATACTTGTCAAATAGAGGTTTTGGGGCAGCATAAAAGATACCAAGACATGCTGCCTGATGATGTCAGTTAAGGTCTTGGCCATTGGGTTGCAGGTATCAGTACAATGCTGTAGAGGATAGGACAGTGTGGGAGGAGAAAGCAAGGATGGGACCTGGAAAAGCTACGAAAGAAAAATTAGGCAGTAAGAGAATCCTTGGAGCAACAATTTAGTGAAGTGTGAGGTGAAAATGCAAGCATAGAAGTGCACTGGTGAAATATTACTCTGGTTTTGTTGAATACTTTAAGAGAGTGAAGTTGGGAGGGAAACAAAGAGAGCGAGGAAACAAAGATACCGAGGAAACAAAGATAGTGAGGAAACACAGGATCACCACTGAGATGCTGCAAAAGAGGGAGGCAAGGAGTAAGTGTAAAAATGTTAATGAAGACAAATACAAAAAAGTTAACAATGCACTCATGAAAGAAACAAAATGAAGGAAAAGTACATAGAAGAAATTCGCAACGAATTAAAGCAACTACAAAGCAGAGGAAGGTACAATTTCACATACTAGAAAATGAAGGAACTGAGGGGGAGAGAGAACAAAGGAGTAACAACCTTCAGAATAGAAGACTGTAGAGGATATATAGTTACTGAACAAATACACATTGTGAAAATATGGGAAGAATATGTAAAAAACCTTTATGATAGGGAACATTGTCCACAAGATGTCGAAATAGGGACAGAGGAGGCTACTGATGAAGATAAAAAGGGCCCAGCATACTGACAATGTAGAAAGAGAAGGCAATTAAGGACTAAAGCTACAGGAAATGACAACACACTAGTGGTTTTGTTCAAAGAAATCTGAAACAGAGGTTTGAAACTAATGACTCAACTCATCAACAAAATTTACAAAACTGGACATCACAAGGGTTAATCTCGAGAAGAAACTGGACGTCACAATGGTTACTCTCAAGAAGAAATCAAAGCCACAAAATTTAGTGAATACAAAACAATTGGTCTGATCTCACACATGGTGAAGATCATTGCAAGAATGTTCAACAGGCAAATGGTACACGAAACTGAGGAAGTAATAGGAGAGGACCAGTTTAGATTTAGGAAATGAAAAGAAACCAGGGACATAATTGGCATGGTGAGGATTTTGTCAGAGAAGGTTTTGGCTATTAATTAAAAAGTTTGTGCTTCTTGTATAGACTGGCAGTAGGCCTTTGACAGAGTCAAATGGACAAAATTGATGAAGGAGATAGGAATGCACTGGCGAGATCAGAAACTAAGTCTCAACTAGTACGTGAGGCAAAGAATAAAGCTGCAACTGACCTATGGAGAAACTAACAGTGTGGAAATAGGAAGAGGAGTAAGACAAGGATGCTGTCAATCACAGAGTCTCTTCAACCTGCAAGGAGAATGGCTGGTGAGAGGAAAGCTTTGAAAAGATGTGGAAACTTCAGGATAGGACAACTCATCAACACCATCAAGTAAGCAGACGATATGGCAGTGCTCGCCAAAAATCAGAAACCAATTAGTGGATACTGGAACAAAATATGGAATGGAAATCAACACTGAGCAATCAAATGTGATGGGGATTACAAACCGGGAAAAACCTTTGAGGATAACTGATGAAAATTGAGAACGTGATGCAGGTGGAGTACTTGAGAAGCTCACTGACAAAGGATGCACACTGCACAAATGAAATTTGAACAAGAATCACCATGGACAAAGCTGCATTCAAAAAGAAGAGCACTCTTCTGACCAGCAATTGGGGCTGGAATTAAGGAAGAAACTGGTCAAGTGCTACATCTGGAGCATTGCACTGTATGGACCATGAGGGAAATTGAGAAAAAAATACCTGGAAAGTTTTGAAATGCAGTGCTGGAGAATAATAAGGAAGATCAAGAGTGCAGTTCGGTGACAAACGGCTATATACTGAAAAGATCAGTAGAGAAGAAAACTATTCTGTATAATTCAGAGGAAGGTCAACAGGATCAGACACATACTCACACACGAGGAGCTCATACACAACGCCATCAGAGGGAAATCAAACAGAATACAAGATGAGGAAGAAGAATAATTCAATATCTGAATGACACAAAAGATGAAAGGAGATGCAGTAAACTGAAGGAACAAGCTCAAGACAAGGAACATTGGTGTCAGAAATTCTCCATACAATGACATCAACATGCCACTAGGCAGAATACTACATAATAACAATAATAATCGCACCAATATAGATTAAATTGTGGTTTAGTACAATCAAAGTCAACTATTTCTAGATATTCAAGAGAATTCTGCAGTGCATAAGAAAAGTGTGTTGCAGATTTTAGAGGGGTACGAGCCGCCAACCCGTCCTTCATCCTTTTCTTCCCTTGTAGATGCCTGTCGGTCCCAAATTGACAAGCAGTCCTCCAGTACTGGTCAAATAAATGTTTTCTAAGCTAAAATCAAACAATGGAAAATCCAGGATGGAATGTAAGAATATTATGAAAATAAAAATTGCTACTCACCATATAGCGGAGATGCTAAGTCGCAGATAGGCACAACAAAAAGACTGTCGCAACATAAGCTTTTGGCCAACAAGGCCTTTGTGTTGAAAATAGAAGATGCCGCCGCATGCGCGCACACACACACGCACACCCACATCTACACCCACACACGCGAATACACACAAACACAACTGTGTGTGTGTGTGTGTGTGTGTGTGTGTGTGTGTGTGTGTGTGTGCGCGCGCGCGCGCGCGCGCGTGCGTGCATGCTGCATTTGCAGACGCGCATGCATGCCAGTGTGTGTGTGTGTGTGTGTTTTGTATTTTCGACAAAGGTCTTGTTGGCCAAAAGCTTACATTGTGACAGTCTTTTTGTTGCGCCTATCTGCGAGTCAGCATCTCTGCTGTTTTCCAAGCTACCCCCTTTGTGTTTTCTCAGGATCTTTCAATGAATCTGTGACATTGGCCTTTCCTATTACTAGTTTTATGTAGTCATTTAACTGTAAATTACTACATATGCTTATTCCCAGATATTGCTTCTTAAACCCCTCATAATAAATTCCAAGTTGAACTGTGCTTTGGAGTCTTCGTTACACAGTAGGTCCTCTTATAAGTGCCTAGTTATGTACTTCAAAAGTCAGAGGAAGACAGCAGCACAATACCTCAAGTAGATATTGTTCCTAGTAAAGAACTGTGGTGTTAAAATCAATGTTTAAGATGAGGCCAGCATATCTTTATTTAACATTATTTCAGGCAGGAAACAAAAGGCTGTTGCTTGGATGAGTACATCATTATTTCTTATTGACAGTAAATGCTTTGCTTATTGCAGTTGTGTAAGCCAGAAAAGAAAGTAAGTCCATAGTCACATAATCTAGTACTGGGGCTCTCACCTACCTCACTCACACACCAGAAACGGCACACTCACTAGGTAATGAATTCATGTCACAAACAACAGAAAAACAAATTGGATACCATGGCTGGAGCCAGAGTCATCATATGTCAAGATCTCTTAAACCTTAAAAGAAGAACTAAATGTAAACAAGTGAAATTGGGGTGGACGAACAGCTGATCCAATGGAGCTATACGAATAGTTTCACTTTGTACGTTGCACAGAACTGTTACAGTATTGTGCTGGTATTTATTTGGGGCAGTGAGTAGTGACCATGCATACGCCACTCACTTAGAGCTAGGTTGTTGATAAAATATCAATACATCAATACTTTTTCCAGAAAATATACATATCTATTGGAGATATTTTTTTAACCGATATATCAATATCAAAACAGTAATATCGGGTGCCTATATTTTTTTCGCAATTTTCAGTAAATATTTGAAGTTGTTCCTTTCAAATTGTAGTAGAACATAATTTTATTTTCACAGTGTCAACAAGTCTTACAACTTCTTGAGCTTTCATCACGTCCAATCTTTCTCAGTTTGGTGATGACTCCATGGCACAGTTCAGTTTTTAACACCACTAGTGTGCTATTTCTTCACATTGGCATTCTTCAAAAACAGTTACTGAAAATATACAACAAAAATCTAAATGACAAGATTGGTTTTTGCCATGAGTGGAGATGTGTAAGGAGAAATGCTGACATAATTGGTGCTCGGCACTACCAACAGGAACTGCAATGTTTAACTTCACCATGCAATTTTGACACTACAATTGCTAGGTCGCTGGCGTTTGCCCAAATGAAAAAGCAGGAAAGTCAACATGAAGTGTTCTGGACAAATCCAATGTGCAACAAAACTGAATGAGGGACCCATTGGTCACCTTATATTGAGCCACTTACATGCAGTTACCATTGCTACCAAAGTGGTTATTGCCTAGTGTGAACATGCATCATTTTCCTTTAAATCCTTGCTCTAAGGAGTATAAGCTAGCTGCTAGCTTGTTGATGTACAGAACATCTAATAATAAATCAATACTTAATAATGTACGGAAAGTTCTGGTTGAGAATTAAGAATTTTGAGTCATCTCCTTTAATCCTAAATAAATCAAAACTTAAATATACAGCTCTAAAACCGACAGTTCATTTACAGTGTGCTGCCTATATTTTTAGAGGCCAGTACATTAATACAGGGCTATTACAAATGGTTGAAGCGATTTCGTAAATTCACTGTAGCTCCATTCATTGACATATGGTCACGACACACTACAGATACGTAGAAAAACTCATAAAGTTTTGTTCGGCTGAAGCCGCACTTCAGGTTCCTGCCACCAGAGCGCTCGAGAGCGCAGTGAGACAAAATGGCGACAGGAGCCGAGAAAGCGAATGTTGTGCTTGAAATGCACTCACATCAGTCAGTCATAACAGTGCAACGACACTTCAGGATGAAGTTCAACAAAGATCCACCAACTGCTAACTCCATTCGGCGATGTTATGCGCAGTTTAAAGCTTCTGGATGCCTCTGTAAGGGGAAATCAACGGGTCGGCCTGCAGTGAGCGAAGAAACGGTTGAATGCGTGTGGGCAAGTTTCACGTGTAGCCCGCGGAAGTTGACGAATAAAGCAAGCAGGGAGCTAAATGTACCACAGCCGACGGTTTGGAAAATCTTACGGAAAAGGCTAAAGCAGAAGCCTTACCGTTTACAATTGCTACAAGCCCTGACACCCAATGACAAGTCAAACGCTTTGAATTTTCGGCGCAGTTGCAACAGCTCATGGACGAGGATGCGTTCAGTGCGAAACTTGTTTTCAGTGATGAAGCAACATTTTCTCTTAATGGTGAAGTGAACAGACACAATGTGCGAATCTGAGCGGTAGAGAATCCTCACGCATTCGTGCAGCCAATTTGCAATTCACCAAAAGTTAACGTGTTTTGTGCAATCTCACGGTTTAAAGTTTACGGCCCCTTTTTCTTCTGTGAAAAAAACGTTACAGGACACGTGTATCTGGACATGCTGGAAAATTGGCTCATGCCACAACTGGAGACCGACAGCGCCGACTTCATCTTTCAACAGGATGGTGCTCCACCGCACTTCCCTCATGATGTTCGGCATTTCTTAAACAGGAGATTGGAAAACCGATGGATCGGTTGTGGTGGAGATCATGATCAGCAATTCATGTCATGGCCTCCACGCTCTCCCGACTTAACCCCATGCGATTTCTTTCTGTGGGGTTATGTGAAAGATTCAGTGTTTAAACCTCCTCTACCAAGAAACGTGCCAGAACTGCAAGCTCGCATCAACAATGCTTTCGAACTCATTGATGGGGACATGCTGCGCCGAGTGTGGAAGGAACTTGATTATCAGCTTGATGTCTGCCGAATCACTAAAGGGGCACATATCGAACATTTTTGAATGCCTAAAAAAACTTTTTAAGTTTTTGTATGTGTGTGCAAAGCATTGTGAAAATATATCAAATGATAAAGTTATTGTAGAGCTGTGAAATCGCTTCAATCATTTGTAATAACCCTGTATATTGACACCTTTTTTTGAAATATCGAAGGCCTATAATGATATCTTTAAAAATATCAACAGTCCTACTTAGAACACGTCAGGTAGGCAGTCTGGTAATGGAGAGGAAGCATAGCGGTGGGATAGGGTGAGGGTCAAAATTCTACAATGTCACCTAGGCTTGATTACAGCAAGCAGATTCAGATGGATGTAGACTGCACTAAGGAGTACACCAAGCAAAATGATGAAAAAGCTGAATTAAAAGATGCTTGACAAGTATCTTATAAAAGCCAGCTTACATATACGTCTCCCCCAGGGGAGTTCAAAGACAAGACTAGAATAATTACCGTACTTACTCGAATCTAAGCCGCACTTTTTTTCCGTTTTTCGTAATCCAAAAAACCGCCTGCGGCTTAGAATCGAGTGCAAAGCAAGCGGAAGTTATGAAAAATGTTGGTACGTGCCGCAACTAACTTCTGCCATCGAATATATGTAGCCCTACGCAGGCAATTTTGTAGGCACAAAGATAAATACTGGCGCCAAAACCTCTGCGTCAGTAAATAATTTTTTAAAAAAAAGTGGAAGACGAGGTTTTTTTCTCCGCCGTGACTTTCGACCACTGCATTTTCATACATTATCCAACGAAGTAAATACAAATTCCGTATTGTTCATCTTCGAATGTAGCACAATTTCAGTGTACTACGAAAATCTGACTGGCGAGACTGTTTGGGATGTTTGTCAATATGGCCAACTCTACGTTCTGAATTTTTTCCTATCTGTGAGAAGAGATGGTTGCTAATAGGAACCTGATGAAATCTGAATCACATACAGTATTCTCTTCACCATAAGAATAATACGAATATAAACATTTTGCCATGTATTCTTTCGTGTTTTCTGCTATATCATTTAAATCCTGTCTGCCTAATAAACCACGAAACTAGAGTGAGACAACAGCAAACGTGGAAGAATATACGTATCGTCTCATGTTTATATTCGTAATATTCTTATGCCTAATAGTGATACAGCCAGAAATGAAGCACGGCAAGTGACTTAGATTTTTAAATCTAAGATGACTCTAATTTCTGTGCAAAATTTGATGTAATAAAGAAGCGGCCGCAAAGATTTTCAAACGGAGAAAAATTTTCACCTAACTCTCGTTCAGAACATGTTCTATCATACGCAGTCTATTATTTGATTCTTGTTGATCATTATCAAAGAAAGCAGCAGTGTAAGTAACAACAAATAGCAGGCTTGTCATTGTTTCGCTTATGAGACGATTCCTCTCTCTTCTTTATTGTACGCGGCGGTAGCGCGCACAAAAGCAAGCCATGCCGCGAGCCGCGACAGGCCGTAAACCCGCAGTATCAGAATGCGACAAACAATGCATGACACAGTGCAGTAATGCATTTTCAGCTTAAGAGTGACGCAAACACCTATAACAAAGAAAACGGCATTTATCAGATCAAAGCAAAATAAGCAATCGATTCAAACCAGACGAAGCACGTGAAAAAGGAAGGGTACCCATATAAATACGGACGGAGCGCCTGACGCATAGCAATGGCTACGTGGTAAAGCTTAACTGCTAAGCTTACGACTGGAACCAAACTACTGTAGCTGTATCGTCATTCATTCGACCTAAATTGTGTCTCATATTACAATGGACCAACTTTATTTCGATTTGGAGGTGCGGCCTAAAACTTTTCTCTTCCCTTGAATTTCGAGTCTCAAATTTCAGGTGCGGCTTAGATTCGGGAAATTTTTTTTTCCTTTATTTAGAGTCAAATTTTTCAGGTGCGGCTTAGATTCGAGTGCGGCTTGGATTCGAGTAAATACGGTATACCACTAATTACAGACTAATAAGAGCACTACATACATTAATGGAATAGAAAGGAACATTGACCTGTAGTACATGGTAAGTACTCTACGCCATGCACTTCACTGGTTTACAGAATATGTACCCATATGTGTAGTAATAAAGAGGGTTTTACAGGATAGACTAGTGTAGAGACCTGCATGAAAGAAGTGTACGGCTTCAAGACCAAACCAACATGAAATTTTCTCATTGAATATCCTTCAAATGGTGATCACTTATTTGCTTATTGCCTTTATTGCTTGTATTTCCTTCCTCGTGTACTTATGAGACAATCTTGTGATTTCTGCTGACTTTGTTCTAAAATATTTGTGTACTGCCATACAGAGCTGTGGCTATGGTTGCCAACAGCACCATGCGGTGATGATGATGTTTGGTTTGTGGGGCGCTCAACTGCGTGGTTATCAGCGCCCGAACAGCACCATGCGGTGTACTGACTGTTGGTTGCATACTGCACCCAGCAGACTGTGATCAAAATGCCAGCAGTATCAAAAGAGGACTGGGATGAGGTGTCTCTACCCATATCAGACACATGCACTGATGCCGACTGCAGCTCCAGATCTCACTGGCCCAGTGAATAACTACAATGATCAGCTATGTTACCATTCGATGTTGAGCACAATTCGAGGCAGAAAGAGGAGAACTCGGTGACTTTCAATGTGGACTACTCATTGGATGTCACATGAGCCACAAATCCATGAGGTGCATTTCAACTGTTCTAAAGCAACTTCTTCCTGTCGGTTAAATTTTGCGTCTGTAGCACGTTATCTTCGTGGTGTAGCAATTTTAATGGCCAGTAGGGCACTAATGTCAAACCATTGCTGTGCCTAACAATGTATTTCAATTTAAATGAAGAAAACACATTGCATGCTCTTGTAAGCTAAAAGCACAATTAATATGCTGCATTGTTAGTTGCAACAGGCAGAAGATGTGTTTTGTTGGTGCCGCACATTTTAGTGATTTTGGTCCAGACAAACTCACACTGCACTGTTCTTCTTCGGCACACGAGTGCAGAAGTGTGCACAGAATCAGCAAAGTGAAAAATCCATTCAATACAGACTTTTTTTTTATATATATAGAAGCCGACTTTGGAATTTTCCTTTGTGTGAGACTATGTGCACCAGAACCGTGTGCCGATTTGAAGTTCTAGATTCACTTATTTTACTGTTCGTGTTGCTTCTACGTAATCTTTCACTGATTGTGTCGATAACCATTTGCATTGTGATATACTGTGAAATGTCAAACATTTGCAAAAGCCACTATAACATTGTACTGTTATCGTCAACTACAGGCTTAAACTTAACTGTGTCATCCAATCACCCAAGATCCAGAGCACCATCAGGGCCGAGACAATGTTCGCTTCCTCGTCATCATATAATGGTGTTGAACATCTGGGAGAGCTTTATTTTATGATTGTAGAAACACATCTACAGAAATTAAAAAGACTGATTCCATTCCAGCTTCGACACTTAATAATGCAGCCCTCCAGTCCAACAATATCAGTTTTTAAATGCAAAACAAGTTCGTGCTGCTGAAATTCACTGGAAGCTTACTGAAGTTTATGGTGCTGGTGTAATGGATGGTGTAAATGTGCATAAATGGTGTAGCTCTTTAATGAAGGAAGGACAAATGTTCATGACGAAGAACAATCTGGACAGCCTACTGTAATGAATAAAGATTTAACATAAAAAGTTGATTAGGCAATTCGGCAAAACAGGCACTTAACTACTGACGAGCTGCATCAAAAATTTTCACAAGTTTCAAGAGCAGTAGTTTATGACATTGTTCGTGACAGACCACTACAAGAAAATGTGTGTGAGATGGGTCCCAAAATGTTGACAGACTAACACGAAGCAAAGCTAACGACATATTCTTTGTCCGTTTTGAGTACTATCACAAGAATGGTGAAAAGTTCATGAGTCACATTCTGACCAGTGATGAAATGTGGATTGTGCATTACACTGCATAAAATAAATGTCAATTCAGTGAGTGACATTATTCAAACAACCTTAAGAAACCACAAAAATTCAAACAAAAACCTTCAACACGGAAAATCATAGCCACGGATTTTGGAATCAGAAAGGCATTCTTCTGTTAGACCTTTGCCAAGATGAATGATAATAAATGCTGAGAGACACTGTGAAACATTATTAAAGCTAAAGGCGTGCTATTCGAAATCGCTGGCTGGGACAGCTCTCTAGAGGCGGCGTTCTGCTTCACAATAATGTTCTGCCTCATGATGCAGCAAGAACAAAGACATCTACATATATACTCCGCTAGCCACCAAGCAGTGTGTGGTGGAGGGCACAATTCACGCCAAAGTCATATTTCCCCCCCTCTGTTCCACTCGCGGATCGCACGAGACCCCCTCTGTTCGACTTGCGGATCGCACAAGAGAAAAACGACTGTCTGAATGCCTCAGTACGAGCTCTTATTTCCCTTGTCTTTGAATGATGATCATTACACGATTTGAAAGTTGGTGGTAATAATATATGCTCTACATCCTCGGTGAAGATTGGATTTCGGAATTTAGTGAGCAGCCCCTTCTGTTTAGCGTGTCGTCTATCTGCAAGTGTGTCCCACTTCAAACTTTCTATGAGATTTGTAACGCTCTCACGATGGCTAAATGTACCAGTCACAAATCTTGCTGCTCTTCTTTGGACCTTCTCAATTTCTTGCATCAGACCCAACTGGTAAGGGTGCCATACAGACAAACAATACTCTACGACTGGACGAACTAACGTATTGTAAGCTATTTTCATTTGTTGAAGGACTGCATCGCTTCAGGATTCTACCAATAAACCGCAATCTAGAGTTTGCCTTACCCGTTACTTGTGTAATCTGATCATTCCATTTGAGATCATTTTGAATAGTCACACCCAGATACTTGACTGATGTTACTGCTTCCAAAGACTGATCATTTATTTTGTACTCATACATTCATGGGAATTTTTGCCTTTTTATATGCAGTAGGTTACAATTAGTAATATTGAGAGATAACTGCCAGTCATTACACCACGCATTTATTTTCTGCAAATCCTCATTGATTTGTAGATGTAGATTTGTTCACAACTTTCGTGTGATACTACTTTCCTGTAGACTACAGCATCATCGGCAAACAGTCTAAGGCCGCTGTCAATACCATCAACCAGATCGTTCATGTAAAACGTAAAAAGCAGAGGACCTATTACGCGGCCCTCAGGCACACCTGAAGTTTCTCTTGTTTTTGTCGAAGTTACCCTGTTCAGGACGACATACTGCTGCCTGTCTGTTAGAAAACTTCCTATCCAACCACATATGTCACTGGATAGACCATAAGCATGCACTTTTTGTAGCAAGCGACAATGCGGAACTGAGTCTAACGCCTTTCAAAAATCGAGAAATATGGCATCAACCTGGGAACCGGTATATAGAGCATGTTGTATATAATGCACAAAGAGGGCCAGCTGTGTCTTGCATGACCGCTGTTTTCTAAAACCGTGCTGGTTTCTGCAGATGAGCTTCTCAGAGTCTAGAAAGGTCATTATGCCTGAACACAAAATATGTTCCATGATTCTACAACAAATCTATGCCAGTGAAATTGGCCGGTAATTATGTGCATCCGATTTTCTACCCTTTTCATAGATTGCTATTGACCTGGGCCTTCTTCCAGTCCTGTGCAACTTTCTGCCATTCCAATGATCTCTGATAGATGATGGATAAGAATGGTGCTATATTTGTAGCATAATCAACATAAAATCTTATGGGGATACTGTCTGAGCCAGATGACTTTCTGGCGTCAAAGGATCTTAACTGTTTTACAATCCCAGATACACTAAACACTATGTCAGCCATCCTTTCCTTTGTTCAATAACTGAAAGGGGGAATGGTGCTGCAGTCCTCTATCGTAAATGTGTTTTTGAAAGCTAAGTTTAGAATTTCGGCCTTCTATTTATCATCATTAGTTGCATTACCCATACTGTCAGCAAGAGAAGGTATTGAATTATTTGTAGCATTCATAGATTTTAAATACGACTAAATTTTTTTGGAGCTGACTATGAAGATATTCATTAATGACACTTTTATTTGCTTTCCCAAACAAGAAAACTCTATGCTGTTTTTTCCACTGACATAGAAGCCACAACGACTTTATGCTCACTAATACCTTCTTCTAGATTGTTGTTGTTGTGGTCTTCAGTCCAGAGACTGGTTTGATGCAGCTCTCCGTGCTACTCTATCCTGTGCAAGCTTATTCATCTCCCAGTACCTACTGCAACCTACATCATTCTGAATCTGTTTAGTGTATTCATCTCTTGGTCTCCCTCTAAGATTTTTACCCTCCACGCTGCCCTCCAATACTAAATTGGTGATCCCTTGATGCCTCAGAATATGCCCTAGCAGCTTATCCCTTCTTCTAGTGACGTTGTGCCACAAATTTCTCTTCTCTCCAATTCTTGCAGCATCCCCTAGGTCTTTGCACTGATCTAGAAGGCTTGATTGTAATCCAGTCATCTGGACCAAACCTAACATTACAACAGTCGACTGCAGTTCCCAAAACTGCCAACTCTTCCAGCACTGCTGCCAAATCATCATCTAGTTCCAATATAAGCTGCTGTTTACCAAATACTGTGTAGCAAAACTGACAATCACTGCATTTCCAGAGGTGACACTCTTACATGAATACTGGACATAAAATGGCATTATAATCTATGAAAAACAAAAATAAAGCAATTTACATACACAGACATTTGCATACTTACGAATATAGTATGACCAAGATGGAAAGGTAGTTGGCTGTGACCATATAGTAGGAATCATCCTAAATTTCCTGAATTTATTTTGAGAAACCATGGAAAACTCAAGTCAGGATGGCTGTATGAAGACTGGAGCCTCCATCCTCCTGCAACAGTTCGCACATTTGTTCATAATAACACTGATGGTATTTAGTTAGTGTGCGGCAGAAGGTGTAAACTGCAAGTGTGTTAGCTCTACAAATATAAACGTAAACTGAACGAAAAATGTATGACATACATAAAAATCAGTGAATACTGCAGTCGTAAATGCATTGTGCGTGATATTATAACTCAAGTGTCCAGAAATTCGGTCTAGAAGTAGTAAACTACTGGTATGTATATGAAGTCAAATAAAATGGCTCACAAGTGTGATGTGCGCAATGTTCTACCACGTGGAAATACAACCGTTGAAAGTGAAAATATTCCATGCCACAAATGTGTAACAGATATTGAACATTTAAAAGAGAGTATCATAAGCATGCAAACAGCGATTAAGACTTTAAAGAATGATTTAACGAAACTTCAAAATGAAAATACCGAACTGTTAGGTTATCTGAAATCGAGTGCACCAATCAAAACAAAACCAACAAAAACTGTAATTAGTGAGAAAGTAAAGCAGCATGAATGGACCAGAAGCAAAAATACTACAGCGAAGGACTCAAGTGTTTGTGTTATGAAGTGCCCTGACAAAACCAACAGCGTTAATACAAATGAAAACTGTAAAAAAAGCAATCGACCAGTGCCTCACAAAATGATACACAGTGATAACAAGAGACAGAACGTATTAATTCTTTCTGACAGTCACCGTCGTCACTGTGCAAAAATTATGAACAGTTCTCAAAATCAAAAACACTACATCTCTTCTGTAATAAAACCAAACGCACAGTTAAAGGACGCGGTTTGTAACATAGACGGGAAGACGAATGAATATATGAAAAATGACAGTGTCATCATTTTAGGTGAGACAAACGACATCCTAAAGAAATTTCAGGATCTCAAATGTGCCTTAACAGATTCTCTTCATAAGACAATCCACACAAAAGTTATCTTGTGCAAAATTCCGTACAGATACGATGTTCCAAAACTGATCAACAGAATCTATGCTGCAAACGAATTCTCAATGAGGACAGCAAAAAATTATGAGCATGTAATGGTAGTGGACGTCAATACATTCCTCAGTAGAAGCTATTATACAAAGCTTGGACTTCACTTGTGAATGGAAGGCAAAGAGAAATTATGTAGACATTTACAACTAGCAGTAAGTGCCAATCTGCAAATACCGGCTGTAACATACATACAATTTGAAGACCTTTCAGCAAATATGACAGTGAAAACACAAGAAAAATCAGCAGCAGAAATGGACTTATCCAACTCGATAGTTATGAAAGATAAATGAGCAGGTGTAAAAAAGAACTGTACTACACCTTCATCAGTCAAAGAAGACACAGCAAAACAAAACTACCATCGATTAAACCAAGCAAAAGCATTTAACCAAAAAAAAGGAGCAGAACCAAGTTCCACACCCGAAGATATTCAAGATACAACAAGAAGAACTGGGCACTGGAAACCAGAAGCAGTACCTACAGGAGACCCACTAAAGACATCAGCAGATCCAGTCTCAAAAGTATCACTAAGGACATCTAATTTTACATGTATCAGTGAACACAAACAATCAATTACTACCACCCCAGCAACAGGACGAAGTTCAGCAATTCCAGTGAGAAGAAATGTAAGGCGACCATGCCATCTACAAGATTTTTTATTCCCAAAAAGCCTCAAGATCAAATTAGGATAACTAGTGCACATATCAACACCACCTAAAGTAGCAGTCCTTGCAGCAAAAACAGAAACCACCTCAACATTGACCACACAAGTAAAATGGCCAGAGAGATGGAGAACTACCCCTTTTCACCATCAGGAGATTTTCTTATGATCAATGGAAAAAACCAATTCGCACTTCTAGATGAGAATGAAGATTTCTCACACAATTTAAATTCAGGAATAAAGGTAAGTGGTCAACCAAGTACAATCAGAACAAACCTAAAATCTCACCAGGTCACTCTTCTTCATCAGAATATACAGTCACTTAGGAATAAAGTAAGAGAGCTTGAAATCTTGCTATCAAGTGAACTCAGATACGTTAATATACTGTGTTTAACTGAACACTGGCTGAAAGAAAATGAGTTAAAGACAGTGAAAATAACGGATTATGTGTTACCAGCACAAACTTGTAGAAATAAGTTTATACATGGAGGGAACTGCATATACATGAAGAAAGATATCGAATTCAATAACTTAGACAATGTTGAATCCTTAAGCACTGAGAAAGATTTTGAAATATCAGGCATAGAAATTCCAGCATTCAAGTTAATTGTAATATGTTTATATAGATCTCCAGATACCCACCTAAAAAAATTTAATACTCAACTTGATACTTTACTAAATAAACGAGTAACAAATCGAAAAACAGTTCTTATATGTGGAGACCTAAATGTAGACTTTAATAAGCGGAGCAATTAAAAATCTCAGCTGATGAACATATTGACAGCCAAAAATTTGGAGATTGCAATCCACTCCCCTACACGTGAAACAAATCATTCTAGCACTACTAAAGACCAAATAATAATAATCTCCAAAACAAAATATAAATCAGTTGTAATAAAAGCTGGACTGGCAGACCATCATGCACAGGCTATATGCTTTTGTGTAAACACTAATCCATCCTATAATTATATGAGGAAGACTACTCACATGGGCAGAACTTTCAGTAATACTGCAGTACAAACATTCCAGAATTATCTCCAACAAGAATCATGGGAGATAGTGTATAGTACAGAAAATATTTCTGATAAGTTTCAGACATTCATGAATATTTTTAAATATTATTTTGATCTTGCTTTTCCATTGAAAGCCAAAACAACGCAAGCCACTACAACTAACAAGTGGATTACTAGTGATATAAGGAAATCTTGTGCTAGAAAACGGTACCTTCACAATATTGCAAGAAGCTACTACACAACTCAGGAGTTTGATAGTTACATTAAAAAATATAAATCTATCTGAAATAAAATAATAAAGGAGGCAAAGAAACAAGACAATTACAAATACATAGAAGATGCTTCAAACAGAACCAAAGAAATCTGGCAAGTTGTAAAAAAAGAAACCAAATCTTACAAAAGTAGAGTTAATAATATAGTATTAAAGGCTGGCTTGGAAAACATTAATAAGCCACAGGAAGTAGCTAATATGTTTAATAACTATTTTGTAAATGTAACAGAGAAACTACTACAACAGACTTCTAATAGAAAACAGCATACAGAAACAGGGAAAAAAGTATCAAGCGTATCAATGTTTCTGTACCCAACAAATGTAGAAGAAATACAGGTTACAATAAAAAGTCTCAAAATGAAACACTCTGCAGGTGTAGATGATATACCTGATTTCATTATAAAGAAGTGTGGGGACTTGATTACTGAGCCCTTAACCCACCTACACAACCTATCTTTTGCTACAGGAACTTTTCCTTCATGTTTGAAAATAGCAAAAGTAAAGCCATTATACAGGAAAGGAAACAAAGATGATGTTTCCAACTACAGACCACTGGGACTTCTTTCTGTTTTCTCAAAAATATTATATAGACTTTTCAATAAGAGGCTAACAGACTTCTTAGAGGTAAATGGCATTCTGTCAGAATTTCAACATGGATTTAGAGCAAGCCGCTCAACTGGTTCTGCAGTTCACTCCTTTCTATTAGAGGCACTGATAGCATTAGACAACAAAAAACTTACCATGGGCATATTTTTAGATTTGTCAAAGGCATTTGACACCATAAATCATGACAAATTGCTAAACAAGCTAGAAAATATTGGCATTAGGGAAACAGCTAACAACTGGCTCAGCTCTTATCTTAAATAACAGGGAACAATATGTGGAAATAGATCAAGAAAGGGGCAATGTCATTAGGAAATATAACTCCAAGCTACTGACTGTTAAATATGGAGTGCCACAAGGATCAGTAATGGGTCCTGCTCTATTCTTACTCTATGTAAATGACCTAAACATAAGCAGTGACAGCAGTAAAACATTTCAATTTGCTAGTGCTTTTGATTGTGTAAATCATGAAATTCTGCTAGACAAGCTCAAGTATTGTGGCATGATTGGGACAGTGCACAAATGGTTTAATTCGTACCTAACTGGAAGAGTGCAGAAAGTTGAAATAAGTAGTTCTCATAATATGCAAAGATCAGCACATTCCTCAAACTGGGGAACTATCAAGAATGGGGTTCCACAAGGGTCAGTCTTGGGTCCTTTGTTGTTCTTAATATATAGTAATGACTTGCCATTCTATATTCATGAAGAGGCAAAGTTAGTTCTCTTTGCTGATGATACAAGTATAGTAATCACACCTGACAAACAAGAATTAACTGATGAAATTGTCAATACTGTCTTTCAGAAAATTACTAAGTGTTTCCTTGTAAACGGACTCTCACTGAATTTTGATAAGACACAGTACATACAGCTCTGTACAGTGAATGGTATTACGCCATTAATAAATATAGACCTTAATCAGAAGCATGTAACTAAGGTACAATATTCCAAATTTTTAGGTGTGTCCATTGATGAGAGATTAAATTGGAAGAAACACATTGATGATCTGCTGAAACGTTTGAGTTCAGCTACTTATGCAATAAGGGTCATTGCAAATTTTGGTGATAAACATCTTAGTAAATTAGCTTACTACGCCTATTTTCACTCGTTGCTTTCATATGGCATCATATTTTGGGGTAATTCATCACTGAGGAATAAAGTATTTATTGCACAAAAGCGTGTAATCAGAATAATAGCTGGAGTCCACCCAAGATCATCCTGCAGACATTTATTTAAGTATCTAGGGATATTCACAGTACCTTCTCAGTATATATACTCTCTTATGAAATTTGTTATTAACAACCAAACCCAATTCAAAAGTAATAGCAGTGTGCATAACTAAAATACTGGGAGAAAGGATGATCTTCACTATTCAAGATTAAATCTGACTTTGGCACAGAAAGGGGTGAATTATACTGGCACTAAAGTATTTGGTCACTTACCAAATAGTATCAAAAGTCTGACAGATAACCAACAAGTATTTAAGAAGAAATTAAAAGAATTTCTGAATGACAACTCCTTCTACTCCATAGAGAAATTTTTAGATATAAATTTAAAAAATAAAATAAAATAAAAAATAAATAAAAAATAAAATAAAAAACACAAAAAAATGAAAAACTTGTTATATTAACTTTAGTATGTTGCTAAATTAACTTAATTATGTCATGTATTGGAAAATTTGACTCGTTCCACATCATTACGAAATATCGTATTCATGATCCATGGAACTAGTATTAATCTAATCTAGTGATATGAGTGTTCTAATTACAGGTAACTCAGAAGAAACTCATGTAAAAAACATAAAAGAAACCACTGACAGGCTAACACGTTACTTTGATGACAATGACTTAATAATAAACATTGAAAAAACTGTAGCTATGGATATACACACAGCACAAACAAAAAATCTGATATCACCCAGTCTAGAGCTATACGGACAGAAAATTGCCAAAACAGCCTGTACCAAATTTCTTGGACTTCACCTACAAGACAACTTGAAATGGAAAGCACATATTGAGCAGATGAACAAAAAATTAAGTACTTCTTGTTTTGTGCTGCGTACATTAAAAATTATACCAGCTACAACAACCTTCAGTGTGAATATTATGCAGTTGTACACTCTCAGCTCCGGTATGGGATTATGTTCTGGGGAAATTCTGGAGATGCCATAAAAAAAATATATATATATATATTGTTTCAAAAAAGGATGATCCTGCCACTTCCTTCCATATATACGCTTGAAAATATAATGTATTTAAAGCAAAAGACAAAAATTGGATGTACATGTTCAAAGCGCCAACACAAAGTTATTTCGAAACAGCCTTATCCATCCTAGTATCAAACTATACAATGCCTTACGAGATACCATTAAACACATACAAAACATTGGTCACTTCATATCTAAACTGAAATCGTACTTGGTTGACCATGCTTTTACACAGTATATGAATACCTACAAAACTAAAATTTGGTGTGTTTACCCAATGTAGTCTCATTCAGAAGAACATTTGTATTTTATCTCTCTGTATATGGCGTAACAACATTTATTTAAGTATTCACCATTAATTGATATAATAATGTATGTTATTATGTACAAAGGTATACTATATGTAAAACAATTAATATTAACAAAAAAAATCCAAATATCTCTTGCTCATTGTGCAGCTGTAGATGAAAATGGATCAATAAATCAAAATATGATCATGAAAGAGAACACGTAAGCGCGATTTCCGTGCAAGACTGTTTGAAAATAAGAATTGTTTTGCGGCAAATCAGTTATATAATTTAAGAGTAGTTTTTACGCTTAAATATTATGCACACCACAATGAAACTTATTTTACGAGAAAATATGAAAGTTGTTAATTTAGATTTTAAGATCGCTTATTGTCACAGAAACGGTGGATACGTTAGTTCACATCTACTGCACAATCGAGATAAAACGAAGTAATTTGATGATATTCAAGTAGTAGTTTTGTGAAAACTGGCGTTACACGGAACTAGTACGTGCAATTACACAAAATTATTAGTATTTTCGTAAAACTAAATGCTCAAACTTATCTATAGCTCTGGGATATAACGTCGATGCGGAGTATTTTCTCACTAACAAATATCATCTACTAAGTACTGATAAACTTAATATATTACAATAGCTGAGAACGCACTGAACCTCTGTAAATACGACACTTTAAATAGTTGCGTCTAAGCTACAGTTATAGCTAACCAGGAAATCAATTCAATAATTAGAATCTTGGGCTACATTACAAACCTATATTTCGCCGCAAGTTCCATTCAAAACGAGTAATTAAAAATACTGCCGAATATGATGAGCTCAAATTCAAGGCAACTACGAATAACCTCAGTAGAACGTCGAATAATTTCAATTCCAGCGCTCCGATTATAACTTCGTTCCTCGTCTCTCATTGGCTACATAAACTATCTTCCCATTGGCTACGGGAGCTGACGCATGGCCAACATATACGCTTGAAAAATAGGAGCGGTTGAAACGATCCCGATATGAACTGAAAGACTGGCATACTGGATTTTATTTCTGCCATCAACTTTTCTGCTGTTAAAGAACCTACGTATGCACCAATTTGCCTACCGACCTATCACGCACATTGTTTCGCCCAACAAATTATGCTGTATGAAGCGCTATCGTGGCAGGCATTCCGAGACTCATCATCCGCTGTCACTGCCTGTTGAATAAACGTTGCGTTGACATAAGGCTAAAGGTAAGCCAACTGCCCAGATTCTGCAGGACCGTCCCTCAATGGAACATCTAATCTCGCACTGGAAAAATTAATAAAATAAGTCCCGCAAAACACCGAAAATGTCCCGCATTTTTGTAATTTTCACATTCCATCAATCACATCTTATTTACATACATCGTAGGAAGTATCGACCGATTTGTCAATACAGAATCTCTGTTTGACTATATGCAATACAATTCGTTGACGAGCGCAAACGAAAGAGACAGAAATACAGCATAAGAACTTTTTAGCCAGTACATCTCCGGCGAAAAGTTGACCAATTAGTCTGTCACGTGTGGGATGTACAGACGAAATCATCTGGCTTTCCTTCGGGCGGAAATGTGAGAGATTAAATGCTGACAATATGCCAGCAACCTAGTTGCGCGTACCTCATACTACGCAATGGCTAGCGAATGAATGTCACACAGATGTAACATGAGTTCTTGAAAACAAATTATAAAGGCCCTCATGGCAAGAAGTACTTATTTGTAGAAAAGAACATGAAATTGAATTACGGGTTTCATAGTACAATAAAGCCTGAGTACATACCAATAGAAAGATAACTTCTCCAGTTGCCCCCTCTCGTCGATATGACGCTGCCGATGGGAAAATAAACATTGCCGCCTTGCAGTGAGAAGACCTCGCAGTGAGGACACAAAGATTTAATACATTTTGGAAATCAAATACTTCATTCTTATATGAAGTTGAAGAAACTAACTTTTAAAAACTATAAAGCCTGAGTAATTACCAACAGAATGAAAACTTGTCCAGTGGCCCCCTCTCGTCGATGTCACGCTGCCGATGGGCAAATAAAATTGCCGCCTTGCACCGAGATGATCTCGCTGCGAGGAAACAAAGATTTAATACATTTTCGAAATCAAATACATCATTCTTGTATGAAGTTGAAGCAACTAACTTTTAAAAACTATAAATCCAGAGTACCTACCAATAGAATGAAACTTGTCCAGTTGTCTCCTCTCGTTGATGTGACGCTGCCGATGAGCAAATAATCATTGCCACCTTGCAGCGAGAAGACCTCGCTGTGAGGAAACAAAGATTTAAAACATTTTGGAAATCAAATACTTCATTCTTATAAGAAGTTGAAGCAACTAACTTTTAAAAACTATAAAGACTGAGTACCTACCAACAGAATGAAAACTTGTCCAGTTGCCCCCTCTTGTTGATGTGAGGCTGCCGAAGGGCAAATAATCATTGCCCCCTTGCAGCGAGAAGACCTCGCTGGGAGGAAACAAAGATTTAATACATTTTGGAAACAAATTACTTCATTCTTATATGAAGTTGAAGCAACTAACTTTTAAAAACTATAAATCCTGAGTACCTACCAATAGAATGAAAACTTGTCCAGTTGCCCCCTCTCATTGATGTGACACTGCCGATGGGCAAATAATCATTGCCGCCTTGCAGACAGAAGACCCCGCTGTGAGGAAACAAAGATTTAATACATTTTGGAAATCAAATACTACATACTTATATGAAGTTGAAGCAACTAACTTTTAAAATCTATAAATCCTCAGTACCTACCAATAGAATGAAAACTGGTCCAGTTGTCCCCTCTCGTTCATGTGACGCTGTTGATGGGCAAATAATCAATGCCGCCTTGCAGCCAGGAGACCTCCCTGTGAGGCAACAAAGATTTAATACTTTTTGGAAATCAAATACTACATTTTTATATGAAGTTGAAGCAATTAACTTTTAAAAACTATACTTCCTGAGTACCTACCAATAGAATGAAAACTTGTCCAGTTGCCCCCTCTCGTTGATGTGACAGTGCCGAACGGCAAATAATCATTGCCGCCTTGCAGACAGAAGACCCCGCTGTGAGGAAACAAAGATTTAATACATTTTGGAAATCAAATACTACATACTTATATGAAGTTGAAGCAACTAACTTTTAAAATCTATAAATCCTCAGTACCTACCAATAGAATGAAAACTGGTCCAGTTGTCCCCTCTCGTTCATGTGACACTGTTGATGGGCAAATAATCAATGCCGCCTTGCAGCCAGGAGACCTCCCTGTGAGGCAACAAAGATTTAATACTTTTTGGAAACCAAATACTACATTTTTATATGAAGTTGAAGCAATTAACTTTTAAAAACTATACTTCCTGAGTACCTACCAATAGAATGAAAACTTGTCCAGTTGCCCCCTCTCGTTGATGTGACAGTGCCGAACGGCAAATAATCATTGCCGCCTTGCAGCCAGAAGACCTCACTGCGAGGAAACAAACATTTAATACATTTTGGAAAGCAAATATTCATTCTTATATGAAGTTGGAGCAACTATCTTTTAAAAACTATAAATCCTGAGTACCTACCAATAGAATGAAAACTGGGCAAGTTGCCCCTCTCATTGATGTGATCCTGCCGATTGGCAAATAATCATTGCCGCCTTGCAGCCAGGAGACCTCCCTGTGAGGAAACAAAGATTTAATACATTTTGGAAATCAGATACTTCATTCTTATATGAAGTTGAAGCAACTAACTTTTAAAAACTATAAAGCCTGAGTACCTACCAATAGAATCAAAACTTGTCGAGTTGCCCCCTATCGTTGATGTGACGCTGCCGACGGGCAGATAATCGTTGCCGTCTTGCAGTCAGGAGACCTCCCTGTGAGGAAACAAAGATTTAATACATTTTGCAAATCAAATACTACATTCTAATATGAACATGAAGCAGCTATCTTTTAAAAACTATAAACCTGAGTACCTACCAATAGAATGAAAACTTGTCCAGTTGCCCCCTCTCATTGATGTGACGCTGCCGATGGGCAAATAATCATTGCCGCCTTGCAGCGAAGAGACCTCCCTGTGAGGAAACCAAGATTTAATACAATTTGGAAATCAAATACTTCATTCTTATATGAAGTTGAAGCAACTATCTTTTAAAAACTATAAAGCCTGAGTACCTACCAATAGAATGAAAACTTGTCCAGTTGCCCCTCTCGTTGATGTGACGCTGCCGATGGGTAAATGTTCATTGCCGCCTTGCAGCCAGGAGAACTCCCTGTAAGGAAACAAAGATTTAATACATTTTGGAAATCAAATACTTCATTCTTATATGAAGTTGAAGCAGCTACCTTTAAAAACTATAAAGCCTGAGTACCTACCAATAGAATGAAAACTTGTCCAGTTGCCCCCTCTCATTGATGCGACACCGACTATGGGCAAATAATCTTTGCCGCCTTGCAACCAGGAGACCTCTCTGTGAGGAAACAAAGATGTAATACATTTTGAAATCGAACACTTCATTCTTATATGAAGTTGAAGCAACTATCTTTTAAAAACTATAAAACCTGAGTACCTACCAGTAGAATGAAAACTTGTCCAGTTGCCCCCTCTCGTTTATGTGGCGCTGCCAATGGGCAAATAATCATTGCCGCCTTGCAGCCAGGAGACCTCCCTGTGAGGAAACAAAGATCTAATACATTTTCGAAATCAAATACTTCATTCTTATATGAAGTTGAAGCAACTAAATTTTTTATAACTATAAAGCCTGAGTACCTACCAATAGAATGAAAACTTGTCTAGTTGCCCCCTCTCGTGACGCTGCCAATGGGCAAACAATCATTGCCGCCTTGCAGCCGGGAGACCTCCCTGTGAGGAAACAAAGATTTAATACATTTTGGAAATCAAATACTTCATTCTTATATGAAGATGAAGCAACAATCTTTTAAAAACTATAAAGCCTGAATACCTACCAATAGAATGAAACCTTGTCCAGTTGCCCCCTCTCGTAAATGTGACGCTGCCGATGGGCAAATAATCATTGCCGCCTTGCAGCCAGGAGTCCTCCCTGTGAGGAAACAAAGATCTAATACATTTTGAAATCAAATTCTTCATTCTTATATGAAGTTGAAGCAACTATCTTTTAAAAACTATAAAGCCTGAGTACCTACCAATAGAATGAAAACTTGTCCAGTTGCCCCCTCTCGTTGATGAGACGCTGCCAATGGGCAAATAATCATTGCCGACTTGCAGCCAGGAGACCTCCCTGTGAGGAAACAAAGATTTAATACATTTTGGAAATCAAATACTTCATTCTTATATGAAGTTGAAGCAACTAAATTTTAAAAGCTATAAAGCCCGAGTACCTACCAATAGAATGAAAACTTGTCCAGTTGCCCCCTCCCGTGACGCTGCCGATGGGCAAATAATCATTGCCGCCTTGCAGCCAGGAGACCTCCCAGTGAGGAAACAAAGATTTAATACATTTTGGAAACCAAATACTTCATTCTTATATGAAGTTTAAGCAGCTATCTTTTAAAAACTATAAAGCCTGAGTATCCACCAATAGTATGAAAACTTGTCCAGTTGCCCCCTCTCGTTGATGCGACGCTGCCGATGGGCAAATTTCATTGCTGCCTTGCAGCCAGGAGACATCCCTCTGAGGAAACAAAGATTTAATACATTTTGGAAATCAAATACTTCATTCTTATATGAAGTTGAAGCAGCTATCTTTTAAAAACCATAAAGCCTGAGTACCTACCAATAGAATGAAACCTTGTCCAGTTGCCCCGTTACGTTGATGTGACGCTGCCGATGGGCAAATAATCATTGTCGCCTTGCAGCCAGGAGACCTCCCTGTGAGGAAACAAAGATTTAATACATTTTGGAAACCAAATACTTCATTCTTATATGAAGTTTAAGCAGCTATCTTTTAAAAACTATAAAGCCTGAGTACCTACCAATAGAATGAAAAATTGTCCAGTTGCCCCCTCTCGTTCATGTGACGCTGCCGATGGGCCAGTAATCATTGCCGCCTTGCAGCCAGGAGACCTCCCTGTGAGGATGCAAAGATTTAATACATTTTGAAATCAAATACTTCATTCTTATATGAAGTTGAAGCAGCTATCTTTTATAAAATATATAGCCTGAGTACCTACCAATATAATAAAAACTTGTCCAGTTGACCCCTCTCGTTGCTGTGACGCTGCCGATTGGCAAATAATCATTGCCAGCTTGCAGCCAGGAGACCGACCTATGAGGAAACAAAGATTTAATACATTTTGGAAATCACATACATCATTCTTATATGAAGTTGAAGCAGCTATCTTTTAAAAACTATAAAGCCTGAGTACCTACCAATAGAATGAAAACTTGTCCAGTTGCCCCCTCTCATTGATGCGACACTGCCTATGGGCAAATAATCTTTGCCGCCTTGCAGCCACGAGACCTCCCTGTGAGGAAACAAAGATTTAATACATTTTGGAAATCAAATACTTCATTCTTATATGAAGTTGAAGCAACCATCTTTTAAAAACTATATAGCCTGTGTACCTACCAATAGAATGAAAAATTGTCCAGTTGCCCCCTCTCGTTGATGTGACGCTGCCGATGGGCAAATAATCATTGCCGCCTTGCAGCCAGGAGACCTCCCTGTGAGAAAACAAAGATTTAATACATTTTGAAATCAAATACTTCATTCTCATATGAAGTTAAAGCAACTATCTTTTAAAAACTATAAAGCCTGAGTACCTACCAATAGAATGAAATCTTGTACAGTTGCCCCCTCTCATTGATGCGACGCTGCCGATTGGCAAATAATCATTGCCGCCTTGCAGCCAGGAGAACTCCCTGTGAGGAAACAAAGATTTAATACACTTTGAAATCAAATACTTCATTCTTATATGAAGTTGAAGCAACTAACTTTTAAAAACTATAAAGCCTGAGTACATACCAATAGAATGAAAACATGTCTAGTTGGCCCCTCTCTTTGCTGTGACGCTGCCGATGGCCAAATAATCATTGACGCCTTGCAGCCAGGAGACCTCCCTGTGAGGACACAAAGATGTAATACATTTTGGAAATCAAATATTTCATTCTTAAATGAGGTTGAAGCAACTATCTTTTAAAAACTATAAAACCTGAGTACCTACCAATAGAACGAAAACTTGTCCAGTTGCCCCCTCTCATCGATGCGACACTGCCTATGGGCAAATAATCATTGCCGCCTTGCAGCCACGACACCTGCCTGTGAGGAAATTAAGATTTAATACATTTTGGAAATCAAATACGTCATTCTTATATGAAGTTGAAGCAACTATCTTTTAAAAACTATAAAGCCTGAGTACCTACCAATAGAATGAAAACTTGTCCAGTTGCCCCCTCTCGTTGATGTGACGCTGCCGATGGGCAAATAATCATTACCGCCTTGCAGCCAGGAGACCTCCATGTGAGGAAACAAAGATTTAATACATTTTGAAATCCAATACTTCATTCTTATATGAAGTTGAAGCAACTATCTTTTAAAAACTATAAAGCTGGAGTACCTACCAATAGAATGAAAACTTGTCCAGTTGCCAACTCTCGTTGATGCTACACTTTCGATGGGCAAATAATCCTTGCCGCCTTGCAGCCAGGAGACCTCCCTCTGAGGAAACAAAGATTTAATACATTTTGAAATCAAATACTTCATTCTTATATGAAGTTGAAGCAACTATCTTTTAAAAACTATAAAGCTGTAATACCTACGAATAGAATGAAAACTTGTCCAGTTGCCAACTCTCGTTGATGCTACGCTTTCGATGGGCAAATAATCCTTGCCGCCTTGCAGCCAGGAGACCTCCCTGTGAGGAAACAAAGATTTAATACATATTGGAAATCAAATACTTCATTCTTATATGAAGTTGAAGCACCTATCTTTTAAAAACTATAAAGCCTGAGTACCTACCAATATAATGAAAAATTGTCCAGTTGCCCCCTCTCATTGATGCGACACTGCCTATGGGCAAATAATCATTGCCGCCTTGCAGCCAGGAGACCTCCCTGTGAGGAAACAAAGATTTAATACATTTTGAAATCAAATACTTCATTCTTATATGAAGTTGAAGCAACTATCTTTTAAAAACTATAAAGCTGGAGTACCTACGAATAGAATGAAAACTTGTCCAGTTGCCAACTCTCGTTGATGCTACGCTTTCGATGGGCAAATAATCCTTGCCGCCTTGCAGCCAGGAGACCTCCCTGTGAGGAAACAAAGATTTAATACATATTGGAAATCAAATACTTCATTCTTATATGAAGTTGAAGCACCTATCTTTTAAAAACTATAAAGCCTGAGTACCTACCAATATAATGAAAAATTGTCCAGTTGCCCCCTCTCATTGATGCGACACTGCCTATGGGCAAATAATCATTGCCGCCTTGCAGCCAGGAGACCTCCCTGTGAGGAAACAAAGATTTAATACATTTTGAAATCAAATACTTCATTCTTATATGAAGTTGAAGCAACTATCTTTTAAAAACTATAAAGCTGGAGTACCTACGAATAGAATGAAAACTTGTCCAGTTGCCAACTCTCGTTGATGCTACGCTTTCGATGGGCAAATAATCCTTGCCGCCTTGCAGCCAGGAGACCTCCCTGTGAGGAAACAAAGATTTAATACATTTTGAAATCAAATACTTCATTCTTATATGAAGTTGAAGCAACTATCTTTTAAAAACTATAAAGCTGTAGTACCTACCAGTAGAATGAAAACTTGTCCAGTTGCCAACTCTCGTTGATGCTACGCTGTCGATGGGCAAATAATCCTTGCCGCCTTGCAGCCAGGAGACCTCCCTGTGAAGAAACAAAGATTTAATACAGTTTGAAATCAAATACTTCATTCTTATATGAAGTTGAAGCACCTATCTTTTAAAAACTATAAAGCCTGAGTACCTACCAATATAATGAAAAATTGTCCAGTTGCCCCCTCTCATTGATGCGACACTGCCTATGGGCAAATAATCATTGCCGCCTTGCAGCCAGGAGACCTCCCTGTGAGGAAACAAAGATTTAATACATTTTGAAATCAAATACTTCATTCTTATATGAAGTTGAAGCAACTATCTTTTAAAAACTATAAAGCTGGAGTACCTACGAATAGAATGAAAACTTGTCCAGTTGCCAACTCTCGTTGATGCTACGCTTTCGATGGGCAAATAATCCTTGCCGCCTTGCAGCCAGGAGACCTCCCTGTGAGGAAACAAAGATTTAATACATATTGGAAATCAAATACTTCATTCTTATATGAAGTTGAAGCACCTATCTTTTAAAAACTATAAAGCCTGAGTACCTACCAATATAATGAAAAATTGTCCAGTTGCCCCCTCTCATTGATGCGACACTGCCTATGGGCAAATAATCATTGCCGCCTTGCAGCCAGGAGACCTCCCTGTGAGGAAACAAAGATTTAATACATTTTGAAATCAAATACTTCTTTCTTATATGAAGTTGAAGCTATCTTTTAAAAACTATAAAGCCTGAGTACCTACCAATAGAATGAAAACTTGTCCAGTTGCCCCCTGTCATTGATGCGACACTGCCTATGGGCAAATAATCATTGCTGCCTAGCAGCGAAGAGACCTCCCTGTGAGGAAACAAAGATTTAATACATATTGGAAATCAAATACTTCATTCTTATATGAAGTTGAAGCACCTATCTTTTAAAAACTATAAAGCCTGAGTACCTACCAATATAATGAAAAATTGTCCAGTTGCCCCCTCTCATTGATGCGACACTGCCTATGGGCAAATAATCATTGCCGCCTTGCAGCCAGGAGACCTCCCTGTGAGGAAACAAAGATTTAATACATTTTGGAAACCAAATACTTCATTCTTATATGAAGTTTAAGCAGCTATCTTTTAAAAACTATAAAGCCTGAGTACCTACCAATAGAATGAAAAATTGTCCAGTTGCCCCCTCTCGTTCATGTGACGCTGCCGATGGGCCAGTAATCATTGCCGCCTTGCAGCCAGGAGACCTCCCTGTGAGGATGCAAAGATTTAATACATTTTGAAATCAAATACTTCATTCTTATATGAAGTTGAAGCAGCTATCTTTTATAAAATATATAGCCTGAGTACCTACCAATATAATAAAAACTTGTCCAGTTGACCCCTCTCATTGCTGTGACGCTGCCGATTGGCAAATAATCATTGCCGGCTTGCAGCCAGGAGACCGACCTATGAGGAAACAAAGATTTAATACATTTTGGAAATCACATACATCATTCTTATATGAAGTTGAAGCAGCTATCTTTTAAAAACTATAAAGCCTGAGTACCTACCAATAGAATGAAAACTTGTCCAGTTGCCCCCTCTCATTGATGCGACACTGCCTATGGGCAAATAATCTTTGCCGCCTTGCAGCCACGAGACCTCCCTGTGAGGAAACAAAGATTTAATACATTTTGGAAATCAAATACTTCATTCTTATATGAAGTTGAAGCAACCATCTTTTAAAAACTATATAGCCTGTGTACCTACCAATAGAATGAAAAATTGTCCAGTTGCCCCCTCTCGTTGATGTGACGCTGCCGATGGGCAAATAATCATTGCCGCCTTGCAGCCAGGAGACCTCCCTGTGAGAAAACAAAGATTTAATACATTTTGAAATCAAATACTTCATTCTTATATGAAGTTAAAGCAACTATCTTTTAAAAACTATAAAGCCTGAGTACCTACCAATAGAATGAAATCTTGTACAGTTGCCCCCTCTCATTGATGCGACGCTGCCGATTGGCAAATAATCATTGCCGCCTTGCAGCCAGGAGAACTCCCTGTGAGGAAACAAAGATTTAATACACTTTGAAATCAAATACTTCATTCTTATATGAAGTTGAAGCAACTAACTTTTAAAAACTATAAAGCCTGAGTACATACCAATAGAATGAAAACATGTCTAGTTGGCCCCTCTCTTTGCTGTGACGCTGCCGATGGCCAAATAATCATTGACGCCTTGCAGCCAGGAGACCTCCCTGTGAGGACACAAAGATGTAATACATTTTGGAAATCAAATATTTCATTCTTAAATGAGGTTGAAGCAACTATCTTTTAAAAACTATAAAACCTGAGTACCTACCAATAGAACGAAAACTTGTCCAGTTGCCCCCTCTCATCGATGCGACACTGCCTATGGGCAAATAATCATTGCCGCCTTGCAGCCACGACACCTGCCTGTGAGGAAATTAAGATTTAATACATTTTGGAAATCAAATACGTCATTCTTATATGAAGTTGAAGCAACTATCTTTTAAAAACTATAAAGCCTGAGTACCTACCAATAGAATGAAAACTTGTCCAGTTGCCCCCTCTCGTTGATGTGACGCTGCCGATGGGCAAATAATCATTACCGCCTTGCAGCCAGGAGACCTCCCTCTGAGGAAACAAAGATTTAATACATTTTGAAATCAAATACTTCATTCTTATATGAAGTTGAAGCAACTATCTTTTAAAAACTATAAAGCTGTAATACCTACGAATAGAATGAAAACTTGTCCAGTTGCCAACTCTCGTTGATGCTACGCTTTCGATGGGCAAATTATCCTTGCCGCCTTGCAGCCAGGAGACCTCCCTGTGAGGAAACAAAGATTTAATACATTTTGAAATCAAATACTTCATTCTTATATGAAGTTGAAGCAACTATCTTTTAAAAACTATAAAGCTGGAGTACCTACGAATAGAATGAAAACTTGTCCAGTTGCCAACTCTCGTTGATGCTACGCTTTCGATGGGCAAATAATCCTTGCCGCCTTGCAGCCAGGAGACCTCCCTGTGAGGAAACAAAGATTTAATACATATTGGAAATCAAATACTTCATTCTTATATGAAGTTGAAGCACCTATCTTTTAAAAACTATAAAGCCTGAGTACCTACCAATATAATGAAAAATTGTCCAGTTGCCCCCTCTCATTGATGCGACACTGCCTATGGGCAAATAATCATTGCCGCCTTGCAGCCAGGAGACCTCCCTGTGAGGAAACAAAGATTTAATACATTTTGAAATCAAATACTTCATTCTTATATGAAGTTGAAGCAACTATCTTTTAAAAACTATAAAGCTGGAGTACCTACGAATAGAATGAAAACTTGTCCAGTTGCCAACTCTCGTTGATGCTACGCTTTCGATGGGCAAATAATCCTTGCCGCCTTGCAGCCAGGAGACCTCCCTGTGAGGAAACAAAGATTTAATACATTTTAAAATCAAATACTTCATACTTATATGAAGTTGAAGCAACTATCTTTTAAAAACTATAAAGCCTGAGTATCTACCAATACAATGAAAACTTGTCCAGTTGCCCCCTCTCGTTGATGTGACGCTGCCGATGGGCAAATAATCATTACCGCCTGGCAGCCAGGAGACCTCCCAGTGAGGAAACAAAGATTTAATACATTTTGAAATCAAATACTTCATTCTTATATGAAGTTGAAGCAACTATCTTTTAAAAACTATAAAGCTGGAGTACCTACGAATAGAATGAAAACTTGTCCAGTTGCCAACTCTCGTTGATGCTACGCTTTCGATGGGCAAATAATCCTTGCCGCCTTGCAGCCAGGAGACCTCCCTGTGAGGAAACAAAGATTTAATACATTTTGAAATCAAATACTTCATTCTTATATGAAGTTGAAGCAACTATCTTTTAAAAACTATAAAGCTGTAGTACCTACCAGTAGAATGAAAACTTGTCCAGTTGCCAACTCTCGTTGATGCTACGCTGTCGATGGGCAAATAATCCTTGCCGCCTTGCAGCCAGGAGACCTCCCTGTGAAGAAACAAAGATTTAATACAGTTTGAAATCAAATACTTCATTTTTATATGAAGTTGAAGCAACTATCTTTTAAAAACTATAAAGCCTGAGTACCTACCAATAGAATGAAAACTTGTCCAGTTGCCCCCTCTCGTTGATGTGACGCTGCCGATGGGCAAATAATCATTACCGCCTTGCAGCCAGGAGACCTCCGTGTGAGGAAACAAAGATTTAATACATTTTGAAATCCAATACTTCATTCTTATATGAAGTTGAAGCAACTATCTTTTAAAAACTATAAAGCTGGAGTACCTACCAATAGAATGAAAACTTGTCCAGTTGCCAACTCTCGTTGATGCTACACTTTCGATGGGCAAATAATCCTTGCCGCCTTGCAGCCAGGAGACCTCCCTCTGAGGAAACAAAGATTTAATACATTTTGAAATCAAATACTTCATTCTTATATGAAGTTGAAGCAACTATCTTTTAAAAACTATAAAGCTGTAATACCTACGAATAGAATGAAAACTTGTCCAGTTGCCAACTCTCGTTGATGCTACGCTTTCGATGGGCAAATAATCCTTGCCGCCTTGCAGCCAGGAGACCTCCCTGTGAGGAAACAAAGATTTAATACATTTTGAAATCAAATACTTCTTTCTTATATGAAGTTGAAGCTATCTTTTAAAAACTATAAAGCCTGAGTACCTACCAATAGAATGAAAACTTGTCCAGTTGCCCCCTGTCATTGATGCGACACTGCCTATGGGCAAATAATCATTGCTGCCTAGCAGCGAAGAGACCTCCCTGTGAGGAAACAAAGATTTAATACATATTGGAAATCAAATACTTCATTCTTATATGAAGTTGAAGCACCTATCTTTTAAAAACTATAAAGCCTGAGTACCTACCAATATAATGAAAAATTGTCCAGTTGCCCCCTCTCATTGATGCGACACTGCCTATGGGCAAATAATCATTGCCGCCTTGCAGCCAGGAGACCTCCCTGTGAGGAAACAAAGATTTAATACATTTTGAAATCAAATACTTCATACTTATATGAAGTTGAAGCAACTATCTTTTAAAAACTATAAAGCCTGAGTATCTACCAATACAATGAAAACTTGTCCAGTTGCCCCCTCTCGTTGATGTGACGCTGCCGATGGGCAAATAATCATTACCGCCTTGCAGCCAGGAGACCTCCCAGTGAGGAAACAAAGATTTAATACATTTTGAAATCAAATACTTCATTCTTATATGAAGTTGAAGCAACTATCTTTTAAAAACTATAAAGCTGTAATACCTACGAATAGAATGAAAACTTGTCCAGTTGCCAACTCTCGTTGATGCTACGCTTTCGATGGGCAAATAATCCTTGCCGCCTTGCAGCCAGGAGACCTCCCTGTGAGGAAACAAAGATTTAATACATTTTGAAATCAAATACTTCATTCTTATATGAAGTTGAAGCAACTATCTTTTAAAAACTATAAAGCTGTAGTACCTACCAGTAGAATGAAAACTTGTCCAGTTGCCAACTCTCGTTGATGCTACGCTGTCGATGGGCAAATAATCCTTGCCGCCTTGCAGCCAGGAGACCTCCCTGTGAAGAAACAATGATTTAATACAGTTTGAAATCAAATACTTCATTCTTATATGAAGTTGAAGCAACTATCTTTTAAAAACTATAAAGCTGTAGTACCTACCAGTAGAATGAAAAATTGTCCAGTTGCCCCCTCTCGTTGATGTGACGCTGCCGATGGGCAAATAAGCATGGCCGCCTTGCTGCCAGGACACCTCCCTGTGAGGAAACAAAGATTTAATACAGTTTGAAATCAAATACTTCATTCTTATATGAAGTTGAAGCAACTATCTTTTAAAAACTATAAAGCCTGAGTACCTACCAATAGAATGAAAACTTGTCTAGGTGCCCCCTCTCATTGATGCGTCACTGCCTATGGGCAAATAATCATTGCCGCCTTGCACCAGGAGACCTCCCTGTGAGGAAACAAAGATTTAATACATTTTCGAAATCAAATACTTCATTCTTATATGAAGTTGAAGCAACTATCTTTTTAAAATTATAAGCCTGAGTACCTACCAATAGAATGAAAACTTGTCTAGTTGCCCCCTCTCTTTGATGCGACGCTGCCGATGGGCAAATAATCATTCCCGCCTTGCAGCCACGAGACCTCGCTGTGAGGAAACAAAGATTTAATACATTTTTAAATCAAATACTTCATTCTTATATGAAGTTGAAGCAACTAACTTTTAAAAACTATAAAGCCTGAGTACATACCAATAGAATGAAAACTTGTCTAGTTGCCCCCTCTCGTTGCTGTGACGCTGCCGATGGGCTAATAATCATTGCCGCCTTGCAGCCAGGAGACCTCCCTGTGAGGAAACAAAGATTTAATACATTTTGAAATCAAACACTTCTTTCTTATGTGAAGTTGAAGCAACTAACTTTTAAAAACTATAAAGACTGAGCACCTACCTATAGAATGAAAACTTGTCCAGTTGCCCCCTCTCATTGATGCGACACTGCCTATGGGCAAATAATCATTGCCGCCTTGCAGCCAGGAGACCTCCCTCTGAGGAAACAAAGATTTAATACATTTTGAAATCAAATACTTCATTTTTATGTGAAGTTGAAGCAACTATCTTTTAAAAACTATAAAGCCTGAGTACCTACCATTAGAATGAAAACTTGTCCAGTTGCCCCCTCTCATTGATGTGAAGCTACCTATGGGCAAATAATCATTGCCGCCTTGCAGCCAGGAGACCTCCCTGTGAGGAAACAAAGATTTAATACATTTTGCAAATCAAATACTTCATTCTTATATGATGTTGAAGAAACTATGTTTTAAAAACTATAATGCCTGAGTACCTACCAATAGAATGAAACCTTGTCCAGTTGCCCCCTCTCATCGTTGCGACACTGCCTATGGACAAATAATCATTGCCGCCTTGCAGCCAGGAGACCTCCCTGTGAGGAAACAAAGATTTAACACATTTTGGAAATCAAACACTTCATTCTTATATGAAGTTGAAGCAACTATCTTTTAAAAATTATAAAACCTAAGTACCTACCAATAGAATGAAAACTTGTCCAGTTGCCCCCTCTCGTCATTGTGACGCTGCCGATGGGCAAATAATCATTACCACCTAGCAGCGAAGAGACCTACCTCTGAGGAAACAAAGATTTAATACATTTTGGTATCAAATACTTCATTCTTATATGAAAATGAAGCAACTATCTTTTAAAAACTATAAAGCCTGAGTACCCACGGAAAGAATGAAAACTTGTCCAGTTGCCCCCTCTCGTTGATGTGACGCTGCCTATGGGCAAATAATCATTGCCGCCTTGCAGCCAGGGGACCTCCCTGTGAGGAAAAGAAGATTTAATACATTTTGAAATCAAATAATTCATTCTTATATGAAGTTGAAGCAACTATCTTTTAAAAACTATCAAGCCAGAGTACCTACCAGTAGAATGAAAAATTGTCCAGTTGCCCCCCCTCATTGATGCGACACTGCCTATGGGCAAATTATCATTGCCGCCTTGCAGCCAGGAGACCTCCCTGTGACGAAACAAAGATTTAATACATTTTGGAAATCAAATACTTCATTCTTGTATGAAGTTGAAGCACCTGTCTCTTAAAAACTATAAAGCCTGAGTACCTACCAATAGAATGAAAAATTGTCCAGTTGCCCCACCTCGTTGATGCGACACTGCCTATGGGCAAATAATCATTGCCGCCTTGCAGCCAGGAGAACTCCCTGTGAGGAAACAAACATTTCATACATTTTGAAATCAAATACTTCATTCTTATATGAAGTTGAACAAACTATCTTTTAAAAACTATAAAGCCTGAGTACCTACCAATACAATGAAAACTTGTCCAGTTGCCCCCTCTCATTGATGTGACGCTGCCGATGGGCAAATAATCATCGCCGCCTTGCAGCCAGGAGACCTCCCTGTGAGGAAACAAAGATTTAATACATTTTGAAATGAAATACTTCATTCTTATATGAAGTTGAAGCAACTAACTTATATAAACTATAAAGCCTGAGTACCTACCAATAGAATGAAAACTTGTCCAGTTGCCCCCTCTCATTGATGTGATGCTGCCTATGGGCAAATAATCATTGCCGCCTTACAGCCAGGAGACCTCCCTGTGAGGAATCAAAGATTTAATACGTTTTGAAATCAAATAGTTCATTCTTATATGAAGTTGAAGCAACTATCTTTTAAAAACTATCAAGCCAGAGTACCTACCAATAGAATGAAAAATTGTCCAGTTGCCCTCTCTCATTGATGCGACACTGCCTATGGGCAAATAATCATTGCCGCCTTGCAGCCAGGAGACCTCCCTGTGACGAAACAAAGATTTAATACATTTTGAAATCCAATACTTCATTCTTATATGAAGTTGAAGCAACTATCTTTTAAAAACTATAAAGCTGGAGTACCTACCAATAGAATGAAAACTTGTCCAGTTGCCAACTCTCGTTGATGCTACACTTTCGATGGGCAAATAATCCTTGCCGCCTTGCAGCCAGGAGACCTCCCTCTGAGGAAACAAAGATTTAATACATTTTGAAATCAAATACTTCATTCTTATATGAAGTTGAAGCAACTATCTTTTAAAAACTATAAAGCTGTAATACCTACGAATAGAATGAAAACTTGTCCAGTTGCCAACTCTCGTTGATGCTACGCTTTCGATGGGCAAATAATCCTTGCCGCCTTGCAGCCAGGAGACCTCCCTGTGAGGAAACAAAGATTTAATACATTTTGAAATCAAATCCTTCATTCTTATATGAAGTTGAAGCAACTATGTTTTAAAAACTATAAAGCTGTAGTACCTACCAGTAGAATGAAAACTTGTCCAGTTGCCAACTCTCGTTGATGCTACGCTGTCGATGGGCAAATAATCCTTGCCGCCTTGCAGCCAGGAGACCTCCCTGTGAGGAAACAAAGATTTAATACAGTTTGAAATCAAATACTTCATTCTTATATGAAGTTGAAGCAACTATCTTTTAAAAACTATAAAGCTGTAGTACCTACCAGTAGAATGAAAAATTGTCCAGTTGCCCCCTCTCGTTGATGTGACGCTGCCGATGGGCAAATAAGCATGGCCGCCTTGCTGCCAGGACACCTCCCTGTGAGGAAACAAAGATTTAATACAGTTTGAAATCAAATACTTCATTCTTATATGAAGTTGAAGCTACTATCTCTCAAAAACTATAAAGCCTGAGTACCTACCAATAGAATGAAAACTTGTGCAGTTGCCTCCTCTCGTTGATGCGACATTGCCGATGGGCAAATAATCATTGCTGCATTGCAGCCAGGAGACCTCCCTGTGAGGAAACAAAGATTTAATACATTTTGGTAATCAAATACTTCATTCTTATATGAAGTTGAAGCAACTATCTTTTAAAAACTATCAAGCCAGAGTACCTACCAGTAGAATGAAAAGTTGTCCAGTTGCCCCCCCTCATTGATGCGACACTGCCTATGGGCAAATTATCATTGCGACCTTGCAGCCAGGATACCTCCCTGTGCGGAAACAAAGATTTAATACATTTTGAAATCAAATACTTCATTCTTATATGAAGTTGAAGCAACTATCTTTTTAAAATTATAAGCCTGAGTACCTACCAATAGAATGAAAATTTGTCCAGTTGCCCCCTCTTATTGATGCGAAGCTGCCGATGGGCAAATAATCATTGCCGCCTTGCAGCCAGGAGACCTCCCTGTGACGAAACAAAGATTTAATACATTTTGGAAATCAAATACTTCATTCTTGTATGAAGTTGAAGCACCTATCTCTTAAAAACTATGAAGCCTGAGTACCTACCAATAGAATGAAAAATTGTCCAGTTGCCCCACCTCGTTGATGCGACACTGCCTATGGGCAAATAATCATTGCCGCCTTGCAGCCAGGAGAACTCCCTGTGAGGAAACAAAGATTTCATACATTTTGAAATCAAATACTTCATTCTTATATGAAGTTGAACAAACTATCTTTTAAAAACTATAAAGCCTGAGTACCTACCAATACAATGAAAACTTGTCCAGTTGCCCCCTCTCATTGATGCGTCACTGCCTATGGGCAAATAATCATTGCCGCCTTGCAGCCAGGAGACCTCCCTGTGAGGAAACAAAGATTTAATACATTTTGAAATCAAATACTTCATTCTTATATGAAGTTGAAGCAACTATCTTTTTAAAATTATAAGCCTGAGTACCTACCAATAGAATGAAAACTTGTCCAGTTGCCCCCTCTCATTGATGCGACACTGCCTATGGGCAAATAAGCATTGCCGCCTAGCAGCGAAGAGACCTCCCTGTGAGGAAACAAAGATGTAATACATTTTGGAAATCAAATACATCATTCTCATATGAAGTTGAAGCAGCTATCTATTAAAACCTATAAAGCCTGAATACCTACCAATACAATGAAAAATTGTCCAGTTGCCCCCCCTCATTGATGCGACCCTCCCTATGGGCAAATAATCATTGCCGCCTTGCAGCCAGGAGACCTCCCTGTGAGGAAACAAAGATTTAATACATTTTGAAATCAAATACTTCATTCTTATATGAAGTTGAAGCAACTATCTTTTTAAAATTGTAAGCCTGAGTACCTACCAATAGAATGAAAACTTGTCCAGTTGCCCCCTCTCATTGATGCGACGCTGCCGATGGGCAAATAATCATTGCCGCCTTGCAGCCAGGAGACCTCCCTGTGACGAAACAAAGATTTAATACATTTTGGAAATCAAATACTTCATTCTTATATGAAGTTGAAGCACCTATCTCTTAAAAACTATAAAGCCTGAGTACCTACCAATAGAATGAAAAATTGTCCAGTTGCCCCACCTCGTTGATGCGACACTGCCTATGGGCAAATAATCATTGCAGCCTTGCAGCCAGGAGAACTCCCTGTGAGGAAACAAAGATTTAATACATTTTGAAATCAAATACTTCATTCTTATATGAAGTTGAACAAACTATCTTTTAAAAACTATAAAGCCCGAGTACCTACCAATACAATGAAAACTTGTCCAGTTGCCCCCTCTCATTGATGTGACGCTGCCGATGGGCAAATAATCATTACCGCCTTGCAGCCAGGAGACCTCCCTGTGAGGAAACAAAGATTTAATACATTTTGAAATCAAATACTTCATTCTTATATGAAGTTGAAGCAACTAACTTTTAAAAACTATAAAGCCTGAGTACCTACCAATAGAATGAAAACTTGTCCAGTTGCCCCCTCTCATTGATGTGATGCTGCCTATGGGCAAATAATCATTGCCGCCTTGCAGCCAGGAGACCTCCCTGTGAGGAAACAAAGATTTAATACGTTTTGAAATCAAATACTTCATTCTACTATGAAGTTGAAGCAACCATCTTTTAAAAACTATAAAGCCTAAGTACCTACCAATAGAATGAAAACTTGTCCAGTTGCCCCCTCTCGTCGATGTGACGCTGCCGATGGGCAAATAATCATTACCGCCTAGCAGCGAAGAGACCTACCTCTGAGGAAACAAAGATTTAATACATTTTGAAATCAAATACTTCATTCTTATATGAAGTTGAAGCAACTATCTTTTAAAAACTATAAAGCCTGAGTACCTACGAAAAGAAAGAAAACTTGTCCAGTTGCCCCCTCTCGTTGATGTGACGCTGCCGATGGGCAAATAATCATTGCCGCCTTGCAGCCAGGGGACCTCCCTGTGAGGAAAAGAAGATTTAATACATTTTGAAATCAAATAATTCATTCTTATATGAAGTTGAAGCTACTATCTTTCAAAAACTATAAAGCCTGAGTACCTACCAATAGAATAAAAACTTGTCCAGTTGCCTCCTCTCATTGATGCGACGCTGCCGATGGGCAAATAATCATTGCCGCCTTGCAGCCAGGAGACCTCCCTGTGAGGAAACAAAGATTTAATACATTTTGGAAATCAAATACTTCATTCTTATGTGAAGTTGAAGCAACTATCTTTTAAAAACTATCAAGCCTGAGTACCTACCAATAGAATGAAAAATTGTCCAGTTGCCCCCCCTCATTGATGCGACTCTGCCTATGGGCAAATTATCATTGCCGCCTTGCAGCCAGGATACCTCCCTGTGAAGAAACAAAGATTTAATACATTTTGAAATCAAATACTTCATTCTTATATAAAGTTGAAGCAACTATCTTTTAAAAACTATAAAGCCTGAGTACCTACCAATAGAATGAAATCTTGTCCAGTTGCCCCCTCTCATTGATGCGACGCTGCCGATTGGCAAATAATCATTACCGCCTTGCAGCCAGGAGAACTCCCTGTGAGGAAACAAAGATTTAATACACTTTGAAATCTAATACTTCATTCTTATATGAAGTTGAAGCAACTAACTTTTAAAAACTATAAAGCCTGAGTACATACCAATAGAATGAAAACATGTCTAGTTGGCCCCTCTCTTTGGTGTGACGCTGCCGATGGCCAAATAATCATTGCCGCCTTGCAGCCAGGAGACCTCCCTGTGAGGACACAAAGATGTAATACATTTTGGAAATCAAATACTTCATTCTTATATGGGGTTGAAGCAACTATCTTTTAAAAACTATAAAGCCTGAGTACCTACCAATAGAATGAAAACTTGTCCAGTTGCCCCCTCTCCTTCATGTGACGCTGCCGATGGGGCAGTTATAATTGCCGCCTTGCAGCCAGGAGACCTCCCTGTGAGGATACAAAGATTTAATACATTTTGAAATCAAATACTTCATTCTTATATGAAGTTGAAGCAGCTATCTTTTATAAACCATAAAGCCTGAGTACCTACCAATAGAATGAAAACTTGTCCAGTTGCCCCCTCTCATTGATGCGACACTGCCTATGGGCAAATAATCATTGCCGCCTTGCAGCCACAAGACCTCCCTGTGAGGAAACAAAGATTTAATACATTTTGGAAATCAAATACTTCATTCTTATATGAAGTTGAAGCAACAATCTTTTAAAAACTATAAAGCCTGTGTACCTACCAATAGAATGAAAAATTGTCCAGTTGCCCCCACTCGTTGATGTGACGCTGCCGATGGGCAAATAAGCATGGCCGCCTTGCAGCCAGGAGACCTCCCTGTGAGGAAACAAAGATTTAATACATTTTGAAATCAAATACTTCATTCATATATGAAGTTGATGCAACTATCTTTTAAAAACTATAAAGCCTGAGTACCTACCAATAGAATGAAAAATTGTCCAGTTGCCCCACCTCGTTGATGCGACACTGCCTATGGGCAAATAATCATTGCAGCCTTGCAGCCAGGAGAACTCCCTGTAAGGAAACAAAGATTTAATACATTTTGAAATCAAATACTTCATTCTTATATGAAGTTGAACAAACTATCTTTTAAAAACTATAAAGCCCGAGTACCTACCAATACAATGCAAACTTGTCCAGTTGCCCCCTCCCATTGATGTGACGCTGCCGATGGGCAAATAATCATTACCGTCTTGCAGCCAGGAGAACTCCCTGTGAGGAAACAAAGATTCAATACATTTTGAAATCAAATCCTTCATTCTTATATGAAGTTGAAGCAACTATCTTTTAAAAACTATAAAGCTGTAGTACCTACCAGTAGAATGAAAACTTGTCCAGTTGCCAACTCTCGTTGATGCTACGCTGTCGATGGGCAAATAATCCTTGCCGCCTTGCAGCCAGGAGACCTCCCTGTGAGGAAACAAAGATTTAATACAGTTTGAAATCAAATACTTCATTCTTATATGAAGTTGAAGCAACTATCTTTTAAAAACTATAAAGCTGTAGTACCTACCAGTAGAATGAAAAATTGTCCAGTTGCCCCCTCTCGTTGATGTGACGCTGCCGATGGGCAAATAAGCATGGCCGCCTTGCTGCCAGGACACCTCCCTGTGAGGAAACAAAGATTTAATACAGTTTGAAATCAAATACTTCATTCTTATATGAAGTTGAAGCTACTATCTCTCAAAAACTATAAAGCCTGAGTACCTACCAATAGAATGAAAACTTGTGCAGTTGCCTCCTCTCGTTGATGCGACATTGCCGATGGGCAAATAATCATTGCTGCATTGCAGCCAGGAGACCTCCCTGTGAGGAAACAAAGATTTAATACATTTTGGTAATCAAATACTTCATTCTTATATGAAGTTGAAGCAACTATCTTTTAAAAACTATCAAGCCAGAGTACCTACCAGTAGAATGCAAAGTTGTCCAGTTGCCCCCCCTCATTGATGCGACACTGCCTATGGGCAAATTATCATTGCGACCTTGCAGCCAGGATACCTCCCTGTGCGGAAACAAAGATTTAATACATTTTGAAATCAAATACTTCATTCTTATATGAAGTTGAAGCAACTATCTTTTTAAAATTATAAGCCTGAGTACCTACCAATAGAATGAAAATTTGTCCAGTTGCCCCCTCTTATTGATGCGAAGCTGCCGATGGGCAAATAATCATTGCCGCCTTGCAGCCAGGAGACCTCCCTGTGACGAAACAAAGATTTAATACATTTTGGAAATCAAATACTTCATTCTTGTATGAAGTTGAAGCACCTATCTCTTAAAAACTATAAAGCCTGAGTACCTACCAATAGAATGAAAAATTGTCCAGTTGCCCCACCTCGTTGATGCGACACTGCCTATGGGCAAATAATCATTGCCGCCTTGCAGCCAGGAGAACTCCCTGTGAGGAAACAAAGATTTCATACATTTTGAAATCAAATACTTCATTCTTATATGAAGTTGAACAAACTATCTTTTAAAAACTATAAAGCCTGAGTACCTACCAATACAATGAAAACTTGTCCAGTTGCCCCCTCTCATTGATGCGTCACTGCCTATGGGCAAATAATCATTGCCGCCTTGCAGCCAGGAGACCTCCCTGTGAGGAAACAAAGATTTAATACATTTTGAAATCAAATACTTCATTCTTATATGAAGTTGAAGCAACTATCTTTTTAAAATTATAAGCCTGAGTACCTACCAATAGAATGAAAACTTGTCCAGTTGCCCCCTCTCATTGATGCGACACTGCCTATGGGCAAATAAGCATTGCCGCCTAGCAGCGAAGAGACCTCCCTGTGAGGAAACAAAGATGTAATACATTTTGGAAATCAAATACATCATTCTCATATGAAGTTGAAGCAGCTATCTATTAAAACCTATAAAGCCTGAATACCTACCAATACAATGAAAAATTGTCCAGTTGCCCCCCCTCATTGATGCGACCCTCCCTATGGGCAAATAATCATTGCCGCCTTGCAGCCAGGAGACCTCCCTGTGAGGAAACAAAGATTTAATACATTTTGAAATCAAATACTTCATTCTTATATGAAGTTGAAGCAACTATCTTTTTAAAATTGTAAGCCTGAGTACCTACCAATAGAATGAAAACTTGTCCAGTTGCCCCCTCTCATTGATGCGACGCTGCCGATGGGCAAATAATCATTGCCGCCTTGCAGCCAGGAGACCTCACTGTGACGAAACAAAGATTTAATACATTTTGGAAATCAAATACTTCATTCTTATATGAAGTTGAAGCACCTATCTCTTAAAAACTATAAAGCCTGAGTACCTACCAATAGAATGAAAAATTGTCCAGTTGCCCCACCTCGTTGATGCGACACTGCCTATGGGCAAATAATCATTGCAGCCTTGCAGCCAGGAGAACTCCCTGTGAGGAAACAAAGATTTAATACATTTTGAAATCAAATACTTCATTCTTATATGAAGTTGAACAAACTATCTTTTAAAAACTATAAAGCCCGAGTACCTACCAATACAATGAAAACTTGTCCAGTTGCCCCCTCTCATTGATGTGACGCTGCCGATGGGCAAATAATCATTACCGCCTTGCAGCCAGGAGACCTCCCTGTGAGGAAACAAAGATTTAATACATTTTGAAATCAAATACTTCATTCTTATATGAAGTTGAAGCAACTAACTTTTAAAAACTATAAAGCCTGAGTACCTACCAATAGAATGAAAACTTGTCCAGTTGCCCCCTCTCATTGATGTGATGCTGCCTATGGGCAAATAATCATTGCCGCCTTGCAGCCAGGAGACCTCCCTGTGAGGAAACAAAGATTTAATACGTTTTGAAATCAAATACTTCATTCTACTATGAAGTTGAAGCAACCATCTTTTAAAAACTATAAAGCCTAAGTACCTACCAATAGAATGAAAACTTGTCCAGTTGCCCCCTCTCGTCGATGTGACGCTGCCGATGGGCAAATAATCATTACCGCCTAGCAGCGAAGAGACCTACCTCTGAGGAAACAAAGATTTAATACATTTTGAAATCAAATACTTCATTCTTATATGAAGTTGAAGCAACTATCTTTTAAAAACTATAAAGCCTGAGTACCTACGAAAAGAAAGAAAACTTGTCCAGTTGCCCCCTCTCGTTGATGTGACGCTGCCGATGGGCAAATAATCATTGCCGCCTTGCAGCCAGGGGACCTCCCTGTGAGGAAAAGAAGATTTAATACATTTTGAAATCAAATAATTCATTCTTATATGAAGTTGAAGCTACTATCTTTCAAAAACTATAAAGCCTGAGTACCTACCAATAGAATAAAAACTTGTCCAGTTGCCTCCTCTCATTGATGCGACGCTGCCGATGGGCAAATAATCATTGCCGCCTTGCAGCCAGGAGACCTCCCTGTGAGGAAACAAAGATTTAATACATTTTGGAAATCAAATACTTCATTCTTATGTGAAGTTGAAGCAACTATCTTTTAAAAACTATCAAGCCTGAGTACCTACCAATAGAATGAAAAATTGTCCAGTTGCCCCCCCTCATTGATGCGACTCTGCCTATGGGCAAATTATCATTGCCGCCTTGCAGCCAGGATACCTCCCTGTGAAGAAACAAAGATTTAATACATTTTGAAATCAAATACTTCATTCTTATATAAAGTTGAAGCAACTATCTTTTAAAAACTATAAAGCCTGAGTACCTACCAATAGAATGAAATCTTGTCCAGTTGCCCCCTCTCATTGATGCGACGCTGCCGATTGGCAAATAATCATTACCGCCTTGCAGCCAGGAGAACTCCCTGTGAGGAAACAAAGATTTAATACACTTTGAAATCTAATACTTCATTCTTATATGAAGTTGAAGCAACTAACTTTTAAAAACTATAAAGCCTGAGTACATACCAATAGAATGAAAACATGTCTAGTTGGCCCCTCTCTTTGGTGTGACGCTGCCGATGGCCAAATAATCATTGCCGCCTTGCAGCCAGGAGACCTCCCTGTGAGGACACAAAGATGTAATACATTTTGGAAATCAAATACTTCATTCTTATATGGGGTTGAAGCAACTATCTTTTAAAAACTATAAAGCCTGAGTACCTACCAATAGAATGAAAACTTGTCCAGTTGCCCCCTCTCCTTCATGTGACGCTGCCGATGGGGCAGTAATAATTGCCGCCTTGCAGCCAGGAGACCTCCCAGTGAGGATACAAAGATTTAATACATTTTGAAATCAAATACTTCATTCTTATATGAAGTTGAAGCAGCTATCTTTTATAAACCATAAAGCCTGAGTACCTACCAATAGAATGAAAACTTGTCCAGTTGCCCCCTCTCATTGATGCGACACTGCCTATGGGCAAATAATCATTGCCGCCTTGCAGCCACAAGACCTCCCTGTGAGGAAACAAAGATTTAATACATTTTGGAAATCAAATACTTCATTCTTATATGAAGTTGAAGCAACAATCTTTTAAAAACTATAAAGCCTGTGTACCTACCAATAGAATGAAAAATTGTCCAGTTGCCCCCACTCGTTGATGTGACGCTGCCGATGGGCAAATAAGCATGGCCGCCTTGCAGCCAGGAGACCTCCCTGTGAGGAAACAAAGATTTAATACATTTTGAAATCAAATACTTCATTCATATATGAAGTTGATGCAACTATCTTTTAAAAACTATAAAGCCTGAGTACCTACCAATAGAATGAAAAATTGTCCAGTTGCCCCACCTCGTTTATGCGACACTGCCTATGGGCAAATAATCATTGCAGCCTTGCAGCCAGGAGAACTCCCTGTAAGGAAACAAAGATTTAATACATTTTGAAATCAAATACTTCATTCTTATATGAAGTTGAACAAACTATCTTTTAAAAACTATAAAGCCCGAGTACCTACCAATACAATGAAAACTTGTCCAGTTGCCCCCTCTCATTGATGTGACGCTGCCGATGGGCAAATAATCATTACCGCCTTGCAGCCAGGAGAACTCCCTGTGAGGAAACAAAGATTTAATACATTTTGAAATCAAATACTTCATTCTTATATGAAGTTGAAGCAACTAACTTTTAAAAACTATAAAGCCTGAGTACCTACCAATAGAATGAAAACTTGTCCAGTTGCCCCCTCTCATTGATGTGATGCTGCCTATGGGCAAATAATCATTGCCGCCTTGCAGCCAGGAGACCTCCCTGTGAGGAAACAAAGATTTAATACATTTTGAAATCAAATACTTCATTCTACTATGAAGTTGAAGCAACCATCTTTTAAAAACTATAAAGCCTAAGTACCTACCAATAGAATGAAAACTTGTCCAGTTGCCCCCTCTCGTCGATGTGACGCTGCCGATGGGCAAATAATCATTACCGCCTAGCAGCGAAGAGACCTACCTCTGAGGAAACAAAGATTTAATACATTTTGAAATCAAAAACTTCATTCTTATATGAAGTTGAAGCAACTATCTTTTAAAAACTATAAAGCCTGAGTACCTACGAAAAGAAAGAAAACTTGTCCAGTTGCCCCCTCTCGTTGATGTGACGCTGCCGATGGGCAAATAATCATTGCCGCCTTGCAGCCAGGGGACCTCCCTGTGAGGAAAAGAAGATTTAATACATTTTGAAATCAAATAATTCATTCTTATATGAAGTTGAAGCTACTATCTTTCAAAAACTATAAAGCCTGTGTACCTACCAATAGAATAAAAACTTGTCCAGTTGCCTCCTCTCATTGATGCGACGCTGCCGATGGGCAAATAATCATTGCCGCCTTGCAGCCAGGAGACCTCCCTGTGAGGAAACAAAGAATTAATACATTTTGGAAATCAAATACTTCATTCTTATGTGAGGTTGAAGCAACTATCTTTTAAAAACTATCAAGCCTGAGTACCTACCAATACAATGAAAAATTGTCCAGTTGCCCCCCCTCATTGATGCGACTCTGCCTATGGGCAAATTATCATTGCCGCCTTGCAGCCAGGATACCTCCCTGTGAAGAAACAAAGATTTAATACATTTTGAAATCAAATACTTCATTCTTATATGAAGTTGAACAAACTATCTTTTAAAAACTATAAAGCCCGAGTACCTACCAATACAATGAAAACTTGTCCAGTTGCCCCCTCTCATTGATGTGACGCTGCCGATGGGCAAATAATCATTACCGCCTTGCAGCCAGGAGAACTCCCTGTGAGGAAACAAAGATTTAATACATTTTGAAATCAAATACTTCATTCTTATATGAAGTTGAAGCAACTAACTTTTAAAAACTATAAAGCCTGAGTACCTACCAATAGATTGAAAACTTGTCTAGTTGCCCCCTCTCGTTGATGTGACGCTGCTGATTGGGCAATAATCATTGCCGCCTTGCAGCCAAGGGACGTCGCTGTGAGGAAACAAAGATTCAATACATTTTGGAAATCAAATACTTTCTTCTTATATGTAGTTGAAGCAACTATCTTTTAAAAAATAAAGCATGAGTACCTACCAATAGAATGAAAAATTGTCCAGTTGCCCCCTCTCGTTAATGTGACGCTGCCGATGGGCAAATAATCATTGCCGCCTTGCAGCCAGGAGACCTCATTGTGAGGCAACAAAGATTTAATACGTTTTGAAATCAAATACATCATTCTTATATGAAGTTGAAGCAACTAACTTTTAAAAACTATAAATCCTGAGTACCGACCAATAGAATGAAAACTTGTCCAGTTGCCCCCTCTCATTGATGCGACACTGCCTATGGGCAAATAACATTGCCGCCTTGCAGCCAGGGGACCTCCCTGTGAGGAAACAAAGATTTAATACATTTTGGAAATCAAATATTTCATTCTTATATGAAGTTGAAGCAACTACTATTAAAAATTATAAAGCCTGAGTACCTACCAATAGAATGAAAACTTGTCCAGTTGCCCCCTCTCCTTCATGTGACGCTGCCGATGGGGCAGTAATAATTGCCGCCTTGCAGCCAGGAGACCTCCCTGTGAGGATACAAAGATTTAATACATTTTGAAATCAAATACTTCATTCTTATATGAAGTTGAAGCAGCTATCTTTTATAAACCATAAAGCCTGAGTACCTACCAATAGAATGAAAACTTGTCCAGTTGCCCCCTCTCATTGATGCGACACTGCCTATGGGCAAATAATCATTGCCGCCTTGCAGCCACAAGACCTCCCTGTGAGGAAACAAAGATTTAATACATTTTGGAAATCAAATACTTCATTCTTATATGAAGTTGAAGCAACAATCTTTTAAAAACTATAAAGCCTGTGTACCTACCAATAGAATGAAAAATTGTCCAGTTGCCCCCACTCGTTGATGTGACGCTGCCGATGGGCAAATAAGCATGGCCGCCTTGCAGCCAGGAGACCTCCCTGTGAGGAAACAAAGATTTAATACATTTTGAAATCAAATACTTCATTCTTATATGAAGTTGAAGCAACTATCTTTTAAAAACTATAAAGCCTGAGTACCTACCAATAGAATGAAATCTTGTCCAGTTGCCCCCTCTCATTGATGCGACGCTGCCGATTGGCAAATAATCATTACCGCCTTGCAGCCAGGAGAACTCCCTGTGAGGAAACAAAGATTTAATACACTTTGAAATCAAATACTTCATTCTTATATGAAGTTGAAGCAACTAACTTTTAAAAACTATAAAGCCTGAGTACATACCAATAGAATGAAAACATGTCCAGTTGGCCCCTCTCTTTGCTGTGACGCTGCCGATGGCCAAATAATCATTGCCGCCTTGCAGCCAGGAGACCTCCCTGTGAGGACACAAAGATGTAATACATTTTGGAAATCAAATACTTCATTCTTATATGGGGTTGAAGCAACTATCTTTTAAAAACTATAAAGCCTGAGTACCTACCAATAGAATGAAAACTTGTCTAGTTGCCCCCTCTCGTTGATGTGACGCTGCTGATTGGGCAATAATCATTGCCGCCTTGCAGCCAAGGGACGTCGCTGTGAGGAAACAAAGATTCAATACATTTTGGAAATCAAATACTTTCTTCTTATATGTAGTTGAAGCAACTATCTTTTAAAAAATAAAGCATGAGTACCTACCAATAGAATGAAAAATTGTCCAGTTGCCCCCTCTCGTTAATGTGACGCTGCCGATGGGCAAATAATCATTGCCGCCTTGCAGCCAGGAGACCTCATTGTGAGGCAACAAAGATTTAATACGTGTTGAAATCAAATACATCATTCTTATATGAAGTTGAAGCAACTAACTTTTAAAAACTATAAATCCTGAGTACCGACCAATAGAATGAAAACTTGTCCAGTTGCCCCCTCTCATTGATGCGACACTGCCTATGGGCAAATAACATTGCCGCCTTGCAGCCAGGGGACCTCCCTGTGAGGAAACAAAGATTTAATACATTTTGGAAATCAAATATTTCATTCTTATATGAAGTTGAAGCAACTACTATTAAAAATTATAAAGCCTGAGTACCTACCAATAGAATGAAAACTTGTCCAGTTGCCCCCTCTCCTTCATGTGACGCTGCCGATGGGGCAGTAATAATTGCCGCCTTGCAGCCAGGAGACCTCCCTGTGAGGATACAAAGATTTAATACATTTTGAAATCAAATACTTCATTCTTATATGAAGTTGAAGCAGCTATCTTTTATAAACCATAAAGCCTGAGTACCTACCAATAGAATGAAAACTTGTCCAGTTGCCCCCTCTCATTGATGCGACACTGCCTATGGGCAAATAATCATTGCCGCCTTGCAGCCACAAGACCTCCCTGTGAGGAAACAAAGATTTAATACATTTTGGAAATCAAATACTTCATTCTTATATGAAGTTGAAGCAACAATCTTTTAAAAACTATAAAGCCTGTGTACCTACCAATAGAATGAAAAATTGTCCAGTTGCCCCCACTCGTTGATGTGACGCTACCGATGGGCAAATAAGCATGGCCGCCTTGCAGCCGGGAGACCTCCCTGTGAGGAAACAAAGATTTAATACATTTTGAAATCAAATACTTCATTCTTATATGAAGTTGAAGCAACTAACTTTTAAAAACTATAAAGCCTGATTACATACCAATAGAATGAAAACTTGTCTAGTTGCCCCCTCTCTTTGCTGTGACGCTGCCGATGGGCAAATAATTACTGCCGCCTTGCAGCCAGGAGACCTCCCTGTGAGGACACAAAGATTTAATACATTTTGGAAATCAAATACTTCATTCTTAAATGAGGTTGAAGCAACTATCTTTTAAAAAGTATAAAACCTGAGTACCTACCAATAGAATGAAAACTTGTCCAGTTGCCCCCTCTCATCGATGCGACACTGCCTATGGGCAAATAATCATTGCCGCCTTGCAGCCACGACACCTGCCTGTGAGGAAACAAAGATTTAATACATTTTGGAAATCAAATACTTGATTCTTATATGAAGTTTAAGCAACTATCTTTTAAAAACTATAAAGCCTGAGTATCTACCAATAGAATGAAAACTTGTCCAGTTGCCCCCTCTCGTTGATGTGACGCTGCCGATGGGCAAATAATCATTACCGCCTTGCAGCCAGGAGACCTCCGTGTGAGGAAACAAAGATTTAATACATTTTGAAATCAAATACTTCATTCTTATATGAAGTTGAAGCAACTATCTTTTAAAAACTTAAAGCCTGAGTACCTACCAATAGAATGAAAACTTGTCCAGTTGCCCGCTCTCGTTGATGTGACGCTGCCTATGGGCAAATAATCATTGCCGCCTTGCAGCCAGGAGACTTCCCTGTGAGGAAACAAAGATTTAATACATTTTGAAATCAAATAATTCATTCTTATATGAAGTTGAAGCTACTATCTTTTTAAAATTATAAGCCTGAGTACCTACCAATAGAATGAAAACTTGTGGAGTTGCCCCCTCTCTTTGATGCGACACTGCCTATGGGCAAATAATCATTGCCGCCTTGCAGCCAGGAGACCTACCTGTGAGGAAACAAAAATTTAATACATTTTGAAATCAAATACTTCATTCTTATATGAAGTTGAAGCAACTATCTTTTAAAAACTATAAAGCCTGAGTACCTACCAATAGAATGAAAACTTGTCCACTTGCCCCCTGTCATTGATGCGACACTGCCTATGGGCAAATAATCATTGCCGCCTAGCAGCGAAGAGACCACCCTGTGAGGAAACAAAGATTTAATACATTTTGTAAATCAAATACTTCATTCTTATATGAAGTTGAAGCACCTATCTTTTAAAAACTATAAAGCCTGAGTACCTACCAATAGAATGGAAAATTGTCCAGTTGCCCCCCCTCATTGATGCGACACTGCCGATGGGCAAATAATCATTGCCGCCTTGCAGCCAGGAGACCTCCCTGTGAGGAAACAAAGATTTAATACATTTTGGAAATCAAATACTTCATTCTTATATGAAGTTGAAGCAACTATCTTTTAAAAACTATCAAGCCAGAATACCTACCAATGGAATGAAAACTTGTCCAGTTACCCCCTCTCATTGATGCGACACTGCCTATGGGCAAATAATCACTGCCGCCTAGCAGCAAAGAGACCACCCTGTGAGGAAACTAAGATTTAATACATTTTGGAAATCAAATACTTCATTCTTATATGAAGTTGAGGCATCTATCTTTTAAAAACTATAAAGCCAGAGTACCTACCAATAGAATGAAAACTTATCTAGTTGCCCCCTCTCATTGATGCGTCACTGCTTATGGGCAAATAATCATTGGCGCCTTGCACCAGGAGACCTCCCTGTGAGGAAACAAAGATTTAATACATTTTGAAATCTAATACTTCATTCTTCTATGAAGTTGAAGCAACTATCTTTTTAAAATTATAGGCCTGAGTACCTACCATAGAATGAAAACTTGTCTAGTTGCCCCCTCCCTTTGATGCGACGCTGCCGATGGGCAAATAATCATTGCCGCCTTGCAGCCAGGAGACCTCCCTGTGAGGAAACAAAGATTTAATACATTTTCGAAAGCAAATACTTCATTCTTATATGAAGTTGAAGCAACTATCTTTTAAAAACTATAAAGCCTGAGTACCTACCAATACAATGAAAACTTGTCCAGTTGCCCCCTCTCATTGATGTGACGCTGCCGATGGGCAAATAATCATTGCCGCCTTGCAGCCAGGAGACCTCCCTGTGAGGAAACAAAGATTTAATTCATTTTGGAAATCAAATATTTCATTCTTAAATGAAGGTGAAGCAACTATCTTTCAAAAACTATAAAGCTTGAGTACCTACCAATAGAATGAAAACTTGTCCAGTTGCCCCCTCTCATTGATGCGACACTGCCTATCTGCAAATAAGCATGGCCGCCTAGCAGCGAAGAGACCTCCCTGTGAGGAAAACAAGATTTAATACATTTTGGAAATCAAATACATCATTCTTATATGAAGTTGAAGCAGCTATCTTTTAAAAACTATAAAGTCTGAGTACCTAGCAATATAATGAAAACTTGTCTAGGTGCCCCCTCTCATTGATGCGTCACTGCCTATGGGCAAATAATCATTGCCGCCTTGCAGCCAGGAGACCTCCCTGTGAGGAAACAAAGATTTAATACATTTTGAAATCAAATACTTCAATCTTATATGAAGTTGAAGCAACTATCTTTTAAAAACTATAAAGCCTGGGTACCTACCAATACAATGAAAACTTGTCCAGTTGCCCCCTCTCATTGATGTGACGCTGCCGATGGGCAAATAATCATTGCCGCCTTGCAGCCAGGAGACCTCCCTGTGAGGAAACAAAGATTTAATTCATTTTGGAAATCAAATACTTCATTCTTATATGAAGTTGAAGCAACTAACTTTTATAAACTATAAAGCCTGAATACCTACCAATAGAATGAAAACTTGTCCAGTTGCCCCCTCTCGTTGATGTGACGCTGCCGATTGGCAAATAATCATTGCCGGCTTGCAGCCAGGGGACCTCCCTGTGAGGAAACAAAGATTTAATACATTTTGGAAATCAAATACATCATTCTCATATGAAGTTGAAGCAGCTATCTTTTAAAAACTATAAAGCCTGAGTACCTACCAATTGAATGAAAACTTGTCCAGTTGCCCCCTCTCATTGATGCGGCACTGCCTATGGGCAAATAATCATTGCCGCCTTGCAGCCACGAGACCTCGCTGTGAGGAAACAAAGATTTAATACATTTTGGACATCAAACACTTCATTCTTATATGAAGATGAACCAACCATCTTTTAAAAACTATAAAGCCTGTGTACCTACCAATAGAATGAAAACTTGTCCAGTTGCCCCCTCTCATTGATGCGACACTGCCTATGGGCAAATAATCATTTCCGCCTAGCAGCAAAAAGACCTCCCTGTGAGGAAACAAAGATTTAATACATTTTGAAATCAAGTACTTCATTCTTATATGAAGTTAAAGCAACTATCTTTTCTTAAATTTTAAGCCTGAGTACCTACCAATAGAATGAAAACATGTCCAGTTGCCCCCTCTCATTGATGCGACGCTGCCGATGGGCAAATAATCATTGCCGCCTTGCAGCCAGTAGACCTCCCTGTGACGAAACAAAGATTTAATACATTTTGGAAATCAAATACTTCATTCTTATATGAAGTTGAAGCACCTATCTCTTAAAAACTATAAAGCCTGAGTACCTACCAATAGAATGAAAAATTGACCAGTTGCCCCACCTCGTTGATGCGACACTGCCTATGGGCAAATAATCATTGCCGCCTTGCAGCCAGGAAAACTGCCTGTGAGGAAACAAAGATTTAATACATTTTGAAATCAAATACTTCATTCTTATATGAACTTGAACAAACTATCTTTTAAAAACTATAAAGCCCGAGTACCTAATAATTCAATGAAAACTTGTCGAGTTGCCCCCTCTCATTGATGTGACGCTGCCGATGGGCAAATAATCATTACCGCCTTGCAGCCAGGATACCTCCCTGTGAGGAAACAAAGATTTAATACATTTTGAAATCAAATACTTCATTCTTATATGAAGTTGAAGTAACTAACTTTTAAAAACTATAAAGCCTGAGTACCTACCAATAGAATGAAAACTTGTCCAGTTGCCCCCTCTCATAGATGTGATGCTGCCTATGGGCAAATAATCATTGCCGCCTTGCAGCCAGGAGACCTCGCTGTGACGAAACAAAGATTTAATACATTTTGAAATCAAATACTTCATTCTTATATGAAGTTGAAGCAACTATCTTTTTAAAATTATAAGCCTGAGTACTTACCAATAGAATGAAAACTTGTCTAGTAGCCCCCTCTCTTTGATGCGACGCTGCCGATGGGCAAATAATCATTGCCGCCTTGCAGCCAGTAGACCTCCCTGTGAGGAAACAAAGATTTAATACATTTTGGAAATCAAATACTTCATTCTTAAATGAAGTTGAAGCAACTATATTTTAAAAACTATAAAGCATGAGTACCTACCAATAGAATGAATACTTGTCCAGTTGCCCCCCCTCATTGACACGACACTGCCTATCTGCAAATAAGCATGGCCGCCTAGCAGCGAAGAGAACTCCCTGTGAGGAAACAAAGATTTAATACATTTTGGAAAACAAATACTTCATTCTTATATGAAGTCGAAGCACCAATCTTTTAAAAACTATACAGCCTGAGTACCTACCAATAGAATGAAATCTTGTCCAGTTGCCCCCTCTCATTGATGCGACACTGCCTATGGGCAAATAATCATTGCCGCCTTGCAGCCACGAGACCTCGCTGTGAGGAAACAAAGATTTAATACATTTTGAAATCAAATACTTCATTCTTATATGAAGTTGAAGCAACTAACTTTTAAAAACTATAAAGCCTGAGTACATACCAATAGAATGAAAACTTGTCTAGTTGCCCCCTCTCGTTGCTGTGACGCTGCCGATGGGCTAATAATCATTGCCGCCTTGCAGCCAGGAGACCTCCCTGTGAGGAAACAAAGAATTAATACATTTTGAAATCAAATACTTCATTCTTATGTGAAGTTGAAGCAACTAACTTTTAAAAACTATAAAGCCTGAGCACCTACCAATAGAATGAAAACTTGTCCAGTTGCCCCCTCTCATTGATGCGACACTGCCTATGGGCAAATAATCATTGCCGCATTGCAGCCAGGAGACCTCCCTGTGAGGAAACAAAGATGTAATACATTTTGAAATCAAATACTTCATTCTTATGTGAAGTTGAAGCAACAATCTTTTAAAATCTATAAAGCCTGAGTACCTACCAATAGAATGAAAACTTGTGTAGTTGCCCCCTCCCATTGATGTGACGCTACCTATGGGCAAATAATCATTGCCGCCTTGCAGCCAGGAGACCTCCCTGTGAGGAAACAAAGATTTAACACATTTTGGAAATGAAATACTTCATTCTTATATGAAGTTGAAGCAACTATCTTTTAAAAACTATAAAGCCTAAGTACCTACCAATAGAATGAAAACTTGTCCAGTTGCCCCCTCTCGTCGATATGACGCTGCCGATGGGCAAATAATCATTACCGCCTAGCAGCGAAGTGACCTACCTCTGAGGAAACAAAGATTTAATACATTTTGAAATCAAATACTTCATTCTTATATGAAGTTGAAGCAACTATCTTTTAAAAACTATAAAGCCTGAGTACCTACGAAAAGAATGAAAACTTGTCCAGTTGCCCCCTCTCGATGATGTGACGCTGCCGATGGGCAAATAATCATTGCCGCCTTGCAGCCAGGGGACCTCCCTGTGAGGAAAAGAAGATTTAATACATTTTGAAATCAAATAATTCATTCTTATATGAAGTTGAAGCTACTATCTTTCAAAAACTATAAAGCCTGAGTACCTACCAATAGAATGAAAACTTATCCAGTTGCCTCCTCTCGTTGATGCGACGCTGCCGATGGGCAAATAATCATTGCCGCCTTGCAGCCAGGAGACCTCCCTGTGAGGAAACAAAGATTTAATACATTTTGAAAGCGAATACTTCATTCTTATATGAAGTTGAAGCAACTATCTTTTAAAAACTATAAAGCCTGAGTACCTACCAGTAGAATGAAAACTTGTCCAGTTGCCCCCTCTCGTTGATGTGACGCTGCCGATGGGCAAATAATCATTGCCGCCTTGCAGCCAGGAGAACTCCCTGTGAGGAAACGAAGATTTAATACATTTTGGAAATCAAATACTTCATTCTTATATGAAGTTGAAGCAACTATCTTTTAAAAACTACCAAGCCAGATTACCTACCAATAGAATGAAAACTTGTCAAGTTGCCCCCTCTCATTGATGCGACACTGCCTATGGGCAAATAATCATTGCCGCCTAGCAGCGAAGAGACCTCCCTGTGAGGAAACAAAGATTTAATACATTTTGGAAATCAAATACTTCATTCTTATATGAAGTTGAAGCAACTATCTTTTAAAAACTATAAAGCCTGAGTACCTAGCAATAGAATGAAAACTTGTCCAGTTGCCCTCTCTCATTGATGCGTCACTGCCTATGGGCAAATAATCATTGCCGCCTTGCAGCCAGGAGACCTCCCTGTGAGGAAACAAAGATTTAATACATTTTGAAATCAAATACTTCATTCTTATATGAAGTTGAAGCAACTATGTTTTTAAAATTATAAGCCTGAGTAACTACCAATAGAATGAAAACTTGTCCAGCTGCCCCCTCTCTTTGATGCGACGCTGCCGATGGTCAAATAATCATTGCCGCCTTGCAGCCAGGAGACCTCCCTGTGAGGAAACAAAGATTTAATTCATTTTGAAATCAAATACTTCATTCTTATATGAAGTCGAAGCAACTAACTTTTATAAACTATCAAGCCTGAATACCTACCAATAGAATGAAAACTTGTCCAGTTGCCCCCTCTTGTTGATGTGACGCTGCCGATTGGCATATAATCATTGCCGGCTTGCAGCCAGGAGACCTCCCTGTGAGGAAACAAAGATTTAATACATTTTGGAAATCAAATACATCATTCTCATATGAAGTTGAAGCAGCTATCTTTTAAAAACTATAAAGCCTGAGTACCTACCAATATAATGAAAACTTGTCCAGTTGCACCCTCACATTGATGCGGCACTGCTTATGGGCAAATAATCATTGCCGCCTTGCAGCCACGAGAACTCGCTGTGAGGAAACAAAGATTTAATACGTTTTGAAATCAAATACTTCATTCTTATATGAAGTTGAAGCAACTATCTTTTTAAAATTATAAGCCTGAGTACCTACCAATAGAATGAAAACTTGTCCAGTTGCCCCCTCTCTTTGTTGCGACACTGCCTATCTGCAAATCAGCATGGCCGACTAGCAGCGAAGAGACCTCCCTGTGAGGAAACAAGAATTTAATACATTTTGGAAGTCAAATACTTCATTCTTATATGAAGTTGAAGCACCTATCTTTTAAAAACTATAAAGCCTGAGTACCTACCAATAGAATGAAATCTTGTCCAGTTGCCCCCTCTCATTGATGGTACACTGCCTATGGGCAAATAATCATTGCCGCCTTGCAGCCACGAGACCTCGCTGTGAGGAAACAAAGATTTAATACATTTTGAAATCAAATACTTTATTCTTATGTGAAGTTGAAGCAACTATCTTTTAAAATATATAAAGCCTGAGTACCTATAGATAGAATGAAAACTTGTCCACTTGCCCCCTCCCATTGATGTGACGCTACCTATGGGCAAATAATCATTGCCGCCTTGCAGCCAGGAGAACTCCCTGTGAGGAAACAAAGATTTAATACATTTTGCAAATCAAATACTTCATTCTTATATGAGGTTGAAGCAACTATCTTTTAAAAACTATAAAGCCTGAGTACCTACCAATAGAATGAAACCTTGTCCAGTTGCCCCCTCTCATCGTTGCGACACTGCCTATGGGCAAATAATCATTGCCGCCTTGCAGCCAGGAGACCTCCCTGTGAGGAAACAAAGATTTAACACATTTTGGAAATCAAATACTTCATTCTTATATGAAGTTGAAGCAACTATCTTTTAAAAACTATAAAGCCTGAGTACCTACCAATACAATGAAAACTTGTCCAGTTGCCCCCTCTTGTTGATGTGACGCTGCCGATGGGCAAATAATCATTGCCGCCTTGCATCCAGGAGACCTCCCTGTGAGGAAACAAAGATTTATTACATTTTGAAATCAAATACTTCATTCTTATATTAAGTTGAAGCAACAATCTTTTTAAAATTATAAGCCTGAGTACCTACCAATAGAATGAAAACTTGTCTAGTTGCCCCCTCTCTTTGATGTGACGCTGCCGATGGGCAAATAATCATTGCCGCCTTGCAGCCAGGAGCCCTCCGTGTGAGGAAACAAAGATTTAATACATTTTGGAAATCAAATACTTCATTCTTAAATGAAGTTGAAGCAACTATCTTTTAAAAACTATAAAGCCTGAGTACCTACCAATAGAATGAAAACTTGTCCAGTTGCCCCCTCCCATTGATGTGACGCTACCTATGGGCAAATAATCATTGCCGCCTTGCAGCCAGCGGCCCTCCCTGTGAGGAAAAGAAGATTTAATACATTTTGAAATCAAATAATTCATTTTTATATGAAGTTGAAGCTACTATCTTTCAAAAACTATAAAGCCTGAGTACCTACCAATAGAGTGAAAACTTGTCCAGTTGCCTCCTCTCGTTGATACGACGCTGCCGATGGGCAAATAATCATTGCCGCCTTGCAGCCAGGAGACTTCCCTGTGAGGAAACAAAGATTTAATACATTTTGGAAATCAAATACTTCATTCTTATATGAAGTTGAAGCAACTATCTTTTAAAAACTATCAAGCCAGAGTACCTACCAATAGAATCAAAAATTGTCCAGTTGCCCCCCCTCATTGATGCGACACTGCCTATGGGCAAATTATCATTGCCGCCTTGCAGCCAGGATACCTCCCTGTGAGGAAACAAAAATTTAATACATTTTGAAATCAAATACTTCATTCTTATATGAAGTTGAAGCAACTATCTTTTTAAAATTATCAGCCTGAGTACCTACCAATAGAATGAAAACTTGTCCAGTTGCCCCCTCTCATTGATGCGACGCTGCCGATGGGCAAATAATCATTGCCGCCTTGCAGCCAGGAGACCTCCCTGTGAGGAAACAAAGATGTAATACATTTTGAAATCAAATACTTTATTCTTATGTGAAGTTGAAGCACCTATCTCTTAAAAACTATAAAGCCTGAGTAACTACCAATAGAATGAAAAATTGTCCAGTTGCCCCACCTCGTTGATGCGACACTGCCTATGGGCAAATAATCATTGCCGCCTTGCAGCCAGGAGAACTCCCTGTGAGGAAACAAAGATTTCATACATTTTGAAATCAAATACTTCATTCTTATATGAAGTTGAACAAATTATCTTTTAAAAACTATAAAGCCTGAGTACCTACCAATACAATGAAAACTTGTCCAGTTGCCCCCTCTCATTGATGTGACGCTGCCGATGGGCAAATAATCATCGCCGCCTTGCAGCCAGGAGACCTCCCTGTGAGGAAACAAAGATTTAATACATTTTGAAATCAAATACTTCATTCTTATATGCAGTTGAAGCAACTATCTTTTAAAAACTATAAAGCCTGAGTACCTACCAATAGAATGAAAACTTGTCCAGTTGCCCCCTCTCGTTGATGTGACGCTGCCGATGGGCAAATAATCATTGCCGCCTTGCAGCCAGGAGACCTCCCTATGAGGAAACAAAGATTTAATACATTTTGGAAATCAAATACTTCATTCTTATATGAAGTTGAAGCAACTATTTTTTAAAAACTACCAAGCCAGATTACCTACCAATAGAATGAAAACTTGTCCAGTTGCCCCCTCTCATTGATGCGACACTGCCTATGGGCAAATAATCATTGCCGCCTAGCAGCGAAGAGACCTCCCTGTGAGGAAACAAAGATTTAATACATTTTGGAAATCAAATACTTCATTCTTATATGAAGTTGAAGCAACTATCTTTTTAAAATTATAAGCCTGAGTACCTACCAATAGAATGAAAACATGTCCAGTTGCCCCCTCTCTTTGATGCGACACTGCCGATGGGCAAATAATCATTGCCACCTTGCAGCCAGGAGACCTCCCTGTGAGGAAACAAAGATTTAATACATTTGGGACATCAAATAATTCACTCTCATATGAAGTTGAAGCAACTATCTTTTAAAAACTATAAAGCCTGAGTACCTACCATTAGAATGAAAACTTGTCCAGTTGCCCCCTCTCATTGATGCGACACTGCCTATGGGCAAATAAGCATTGCCGCCTAGCAGCGAAGAGACCTCCCTGTGAGGAAACAAAGATTTAATACATTTTGGAAAACAAATACTTCATTCTTATATGAAGTTGAAGCACCTATCTTTTGAAAACTATAAAGCCTGAGTACCTACCAATAGAATGAAAAATTGTCCAGTTGCCCCCCCTCATTTATGCGATACTGTCTATGGGCAAATAATCATTGCCGCCTTGCAGCCAGGAGACCTCCCTGTGAGGAAACAAAGATTTAATACATTTTGAAATCAAATACTTCATTCTTATGTGAAGTTGAAGCAACTAACTTTTAAAAACTATAAAGCCTGAGTACCTACCAATAGAATGAAAACTTGTCCAGTTGCCCCCTCTCATTGATGTGACGCTGCCGATGGGCAAATAATCATCGCCGCCTTGCAGCCAGGAGACCTCCCTGTGAGGAAACAAAGATTTAATACATTTTGAAATCAAATAATTCATTCTTATATGAAGTTGAAGCAACTATCTTTTAAAAACTATAAAGCCTGAGTACCTACCAATAGAATGATACTTGTCCAGTTGCCCCCTCTCATTGATGTGATGCTGCCTATGGGAAAATAGTCATTGCCGACTTGCAGCCAGGAGACCTACCTCTGAGGAAACAAAGATTTAATACATTTTGAAACCAAATACTTCATTCTTATATGAAGTTGAAGCAACTATCTTTTTAAATTTATAAGCCTGAGTACCTACCAATAGAATGAAAACTTGTCTAGTTGCCCCCTCTCTTTGATGCGACGCAGCCGATGGGCAAATAATCATTGCCGCCTTGCAGCCAGGAGACCTCCCTGTGAGGAAACAAAGATTTAATACATTTTGCAAATCAAATACTTCATTCTTATATGAGGTTGAAGCAACTATCTTTTAAAAACTATAATGCCTGAGTACCTACCAATAGAATGAAACCTTGTCCAGTTGCCCCCTCTCGTCGATATGACGCTGCCGATGGGCAAATAATCATTACCGCCTAGCAGCGAAGAGACCTACCTCTGAGGAAACAAAGATTTAATACATTTTGAAATCAAATACTTCATTCTTATATGAAGTTGAAGCAACTATCTTTTAAAAACTATAAAGCCTGAGTACCTACGAAAAGAATGAAAACTTGTCCAGTTGCCCCCACTCGTTGATGTGACGCTGCCGATGGGCAAATAATCATTGCCGCCTTGCAGCCAGGGGACCTTCCTGCGAGGAAAAGAAGATTTAATACATTTTGAAATCAAATAATTCATTCTTATATGAAGTTGACGCTACTATCTTTCAAAAACTATAAAGCCTGAGTACCTACCAATAGAATGAAAACTTGTCCAGTTGCCTCCTCTCGTTGATGCGACGCTGCCGATGGGCAAATAATCATTGCCGCCTTGCAGCCAGGACACCTAACTGTGAGGAAACAACGATTTAATACATTTTGGAAATCAAATACTTCATTCTTATATGAAGTTGAAGCAACTAACTTTTAAAAACTATAGAGCCTGAGTACCTACCAATAGAATGAAAACTTGTCCAGTTGCCCCCTCTCATTGATGTGATGCTGCCTATGGGCAAATAATCATTGCCGCCTTGCAGCCAGGAGACCTCCCTGTGAGGAAACAAAGTTTTAATACATTTTGGAAATCAATTACTTCATTCTTAAATGAAGTTGAAGCAACTATCTTTTAAAAACTACAAAGCCTGAGTACCTACCAATAGAATAAAAACTTGTCCAGTTGCCCCCTCTCATTGATGTGATGCTGCCTATGGGCAAATAATCATTGCCGCCTTGCAGCCAGGAGACCTCCCTGTGACGAAACAAAGATTTAATACATTTTGAAATCAAATACTTCATTCTTATATGAAGTTGAAGCAACTATCTTTTTAAAATTATAAGCCTGAGTACCTACCAATAGAATGAAAACTTGTCTAGTTGCCCCCTCTCTTTGATGCGACGCTGCCGATGGGCAAATAATCATTGCCGCCTTGCAGCCAGGAGACCTCCCTGTGAGGAAACAAAGATTTAATACATTTTGCAAATCAAATACTTCATTCTTATATGAGGTTGAAGCAACTATCTTTTAAAAACTATAATGCCTGAGTACCTACCAATAGAATGAAACCTTGTCCAGTTGCCCCCTCTCATCGTTGCGACACTGCCTATGGGCAAATAATCATTGCCGCCTTGCAGCCAGGAGACCTCCCTGTGAGGAAACAAAGATTTAACACATTTTGGAAATGAAATACTTCATTCTTATATGAAGTTGAAGCAACTATCTTTTAAAAACTATAAAGCCTAAGTACCTACCAATAGAATGAAAACTTGTCCAGTTGCCCCCTCTCGTCGATATGACGCTGCCGATGGGCAAATAATCATTACCGCCTAGCAGCGAAGAGACCTACCTCTGAGGAAACAAAGATTTAATACATTTTGAAATCAAATACTTCATTCTTATATGAAGTTGAAGCAACTATCTTTTAAAAACTATAAAGCCTGAGTACCTACGAAAAGAATGAAAACTTGTCCAGTTGCCCCCTCTCGTTGATGTGACGCTGCCGATGGGCAAATAATCATTGCTGCCTTGCAGCCAGGGGACCTCCCTGTGAGGAAAAGAAGATTTAATACATTTTGAAATCAAATAATTCATTCTTATATGAAGTTGAAGCTACTATCTTTCAAAAACTATAAAGCCTGAGTACCTACCAATAGAATGAAAACTTGTCCAGTTGCCTCCTCTCGTTGATGCGACGCTGCCAATGGGCAAATAATCATTGCCGCCTTGCAGCCAGGAGACCTAACTGTGAGGAAACAATGATTTAATACATTTTGGAAATCAAATACTTCATTCTTAAATGAAGTTGAAGCAACTATCTTTTAAAAACTATAAAGCCTGAGTACCTACCAATAGAATAAAAACTTGTCGAGTTGCCCCCTCTCATTGATGTGATGCTGCCTATGGGCAAATAATCATTGCCGCCTTGCAGCCAGGAGACCTCCCTGTGACGAAACAAAGATTTAATACATTTTGAAATCAAATACTTCATTCTTATATGAAGTTGAAGAAACTATCTTTTTAAAATTATAAGCCTGAGTACCTACCAATAGAATGATAACTTGTCCAGTTGCCCCCTCTCATTGATGCGACGCTGCCGATGGGCAAATAATCATTGCCGCCTTGCAGCCAGGAGACCTCCCTGTGACGAAACAAAGATTTAATACATCTTGGAAATCAAATACTTCATTCTTGTATGAAGTTGAAGCACCTATCTCTTAAAAACTATAAAGCCTGAGTACCTACCAATAGAATGAAAAATTGTCCAGTTGCCCCACCTCGTTGATGCGACACTGCCTATGGGCAAATAATCATTGCCGCCTTGCAGCCAGGAGAACTCCCTGTGAGAAAACAAAGATTTCATACATTTTGAAATCAAAAACTTCATTCATATATGAGGTTGAACAAACTATCTTTTAAAAACTATAAAGCCTGAGTACCTACCAATACAATGAAAACTTGTCCAGTTGCCCCCTCTCATGGATGTGACGCTGCCGATGGGCAAATAATCATAGCCGCCTTGCAGCCAGGAGACCTCCCTGTGAGGAAACAAAGATTTAATACATTTTGAAATCAAATACTTCATTCTTATATGAAGTTGAAGCAACTAACTTTTAAAAACTATAAAGCCTGAGTACCTACCAGTAGAATGAAAACTTGCCCAGTTGCCCCCTCTCATTGATGTGATGCTGCCTATGGGCAAATAATCATTGCCGCCTTGCAGCCAGGAGACCTCCCTGTGAGGAATCAAAGATTTAATACGTTTTGAAATCAAATAGTTCATTCTTATATGAAGTTGAAGCAACTATCTTTTAAAAACTATAAAGCCTGAGTACCTACCAATAGAATGAAAACTTGTCCAGTTGCCCCCTCTCGATGATGTGACGCTGCCGATGGGCAAATAATCATTGCCGCCTTGCAGCCAGGAGAACTCCCTGTGAGGAAACAAAGATTTAATACATTTTGGAAATCAAATACTTCATTCTTATATGAAGTTGAAGCAACTAACTTTTAAAAACTATAAAGCCTGAGTACCTACCAATAGAATGAAACCTTGTCCAGTTGCCCCCTCTCATCGTTGCGACACTGCCTATGGGCAAATAATCATTGCCGCCTTGCAGCCAGGAGACCTCCCTGTGAGGAAACAAAGATTTAACACATTTTGGAAATGACATACTTCATTCTTATATGAAGTTGACGCTACTATCTTTCAAAAACTATAAAGCCTGAGTACCTACCAATAGAATGAAAACTTGTCCAGTTGCCTCCTCTCGTTGATGCGACGCTGCCGATGGGCAAATAATCATGGCCGCCTTGCAGCCAGGAGACCTAACTGTGAGGAAACAAAGATTTAATACATTTTGGAAATCAAATACTTCATTCTTATATGAAGTTGAAGCAACTAACTTTTAAAAACTATAGAGCCTGAGTACCTACCAATAGAATGAAAACTTGTCCAGTTGCCCCCTCTCATTGATGTGATGCTGCCTATGGGCAAATAATCATTGCCGCCTTGCAGCCAGGAGACCTCCCTGTGACGAAACAAAGATTTAATACATTTTGAAATCAAATACTTCATTCTTATATGAAGTTGAAGCAACTATCTTTTTAAAATTATAAGCCTGAGTACCTACCAATAGAATGAAAACTTGTCTAGTTGCCCCCTCTCTTTGATGCGACGCTGCCGATGGGCAAATAATCATTGCCGCCTTGCAGCCAGGAGACCTCCCTGTGAGGAAACAAAGATTTAATACATTTTGCAAATCAAATACTTCATTCTTATATGAGTTTGAAGCAACTATCTTTTAAAAACTATAATGCCTGAGTACGTACCAATAGAATGAAACCTTGTCCAGTTGCCCCCTCTCATCGTTGCGACACTGCCTATGAGCAAATAATCATTGCCGCCTTGCAGCCAGGAGACCTCCCTGTGAGGAAACAAAGATTTAACACATTTTGGAAATGAAATACTTCATTCTTATATGAAGTTGAAGCAACTATCTTTTAAAAACTATAAAGCCTAAGTACCTACCAATAGAATGAAAACTTGTCCAGTTGCCCCCTCTCGTCGATATGACGCTGCCGATGGGCAAATAATCATTACCGCCTAGCAGCGAAGAGACCTACCTCTGAGGAAACAAAGATTTAATACATTTTGAAATCAAATACTTCATTCTTATATGAAGTTGAAGCAACTATCTTTTAAAAACTATAAAGCCTGAGTACCTACGAAAAGAATGAAAACTTGTCCAGTTGCCGCCTCTCGTTCATATGACGCTGCCGATGGGCAAATAATCATTGCCGCCTTGCAGCCAGGGGACCTCCCTGTGAGGAAAAGAAGATTTAATACATTTTGAAATCAAATAATTCATTCTTATATGAAGTTGAAGCTACTATCTTTCAAAAACTATAAAGCCTGAGTACCTACCAATAGAATGAAATCTTGTCCAGTTGCCCCCTCTCATTGATGCGACACTGCCTATGGGCAAATAATCATTGCCGCCTTGCAGCCAGGAGACCTCCCTGTGAGGAAACAAAGATTTAATACATTTTGCAAATCAAATACTTCATTCTTATATGAAGTTGAAGCAACTATCTTTTAAAAACTATTATGCCTGAGTACCTACCAATAGAATGAAACCTTGTCCAGTTGCCCCCTCTCATCGTTGCGACACTGCCTATGGGCAAATAATCATTGCCGCCTTGCAGCCAGGAGACCTCCCTGTGAGGAAACAAAGATTTAATACATGGTGGAAATCAAATACTTCATTCTTATATGAAGTTGAAGCACCTATCTTTTAAAACCTATAAAGCCTGAATACCTACCAATAGAATGAAAACTTGTCCAGTTGCCCCCTCTCATTGATGCGGCACTGCCTATGGGCAAATAATCATTGCCGCCTTGCAGCCACGAGACCTCGCTGTGAGGAAACAAAGATTTAATACATTTTGGAAATCAAACAATTCATTCTTATATGAAGATGAACCAACCATCTTTTAAAAACTATAAAGCCTGTGTACCTACCAATAGAATGAAAACTTGTCCAGTTGCCCCCTGTCATTGATGCGACACTGCTTTTGGGCAAATAATCATTGCCGCCTAGCAAAGAAAAGACCTCCCTGTGACGAAACAAAGATTTAATACATGGTGGAAATCAAATACTTCATACTTATATGAAGTTGAAGCACCTATCTTTTAAAACCTATAAAGCCTGAATACCTACCAATAGAATGAAAAATTGTCCAGTTGCCCCCCCTCATTGATGCGACACTGCCTATGGGCAAATAATCATTGCCGCCTTGCAGCCAGGAGAACTCCCTGTGAGGAAACAGAGATTTAATACATTTTGAAATCAAATACTTCATTCTTATATGAAGCTGAAGCAACTATCTTTTTAAAATTATAAAGCCTAAGTACCTACCAATAGAATGAAAACTTGTCCAGTTGCCCCCTCTCGTCGATATGACGCTGCCGATGGGCAAATAATCATTACCGCCTAGCAGCGAAGAGACCTACCTCTGAGGAAACAAAGATTTAATACATTTTGAAATCAAATACTTCATTCTTATATGAAGTTGAAGCAACTATCTTTTAAAAACTATAAAGCCTGAGTACCTACGAAAAGAATGAAAACTTGTCCAGTTGCCCCCTCTCGTTCATATGACGCTGCCGATGGGCAAATAATCATTGCCGCCTTGCAGCCAGGGGACCTCCCTGTGAGGAAAAGAAGATTTAATACATTTTGAAATCAAATAATTCATTCTTATATGAAGTTGAAGCTACTACCTTTCAAAAACTATAAAGCCTGAGTACCTACCAATAGAATGAAATCTTGTCCAGTTGCCCCCTCTCATTGATGCGACACTGCCTATGGGCAAATAATCATTGCCGCCTTGCAGCCAGGAGACCTCCCTGTGAGGAAACAAAGATTTAATACATTTTGCAAATCAAATACTTCATTCTTATATGAAGTTGAAGCAACTATCTTTTAAAAACTATTATGCCTGAGTACCTACCAATAGAATGAAACCTTGTCCAGTTGCCCCCTCTCATCGTTGCGACACTGCCTATGGGCAAATAATCATTGCCGCCTTGCAGCCAGGAGACCTCCCTGTGAGGAAACAAAGATTTAATACATCGTGGAAATCAAATACTTCATTCTTATATGAAGTTGAAGCACCTATCTTTTAAAACCTATAAAGCCTGAATACCTACCAATAGAATGAAAAATTGTCCAGTTGCCCCCCCTCATTGATGCGACACTGCCTATGGGCAAATAATCATTGCCGCCTTGCAGCCAGGAGAACTCCCTGTGAGGAAACAGAGATTTAATACATTTTGAAATCAAATACTTCATTCTTATATGAAGTTGAAGCAACTATCTTTTTAAAATTATAAGCCTGAGTACCTACCAATAGAATGAAAACTTGTCCAGTTGCCCCCTCTCATTGCTGCGACGCAGCCGATGGGCAAATAATCATTGCCGCCTCTCTGCCAGGAGACCTCCCTGTGAGGAAACAAAGATTTAATACATTTTGAAATCAAATACTTCATTCTTATGTGAAGTTGAAGCAACTAACTTTTAAAAATTATAATGCCTGAGCACCTACCAATAGAATGAAAACTTGTCCAATTGCCCCCTCTCATTGATGTGACACTGCCTATGGGCAAATAATCATTGCCGCCTTGCAGCCAGGAGACCTCCCTGTGAGGAAACAAAGATGTAATACATTTTGAAATCAAATACTTTATTCTTATGTGAAGTTGAAGCAACTATCTTTTAAAAACTATAAAGCCTGAGTACCTACCAATAGAATGAAAACTTGTCCAGTTGCCCCCTCCCATTGATGCGACACTGCCTATGGGCAAATAATCATTGCCGCCTTGCAGCCAGGAGACCTCCCTGTGAGGAAACAAAGATTTAACACATTTTGGAAATCAAATACTTCATTCTTATATGAAGTTGAAGCAACTATCTTTTAAAAACTATAAAGCCTAAGTACCTACCAATAGAATGAAAACTTGTCCAGTTGCCCCCTCTCGTCGATGTGACGCTGCCGATGGGCAAATAATCATTGCCGCCTTGCAGCCAGTGGACCTCCCTGTGAGGAAAAGAATATTTAATACATTTTGAAATCAAATAATTCATTCTTATATGAAGTTGAAGCTACTATCTTTCAAAAACTATAAAGCCTGAGTACCTACCAATAGAATGAAAACTTGTCCAGTTGCCTCATCTCGTTGATGCGACGCTGCCGATGGGCAAATAATCATTGCCGCCTTGCAGCCAGGAGACTTCCCTGTGAGGAAACAAAGATTTAATACATTTTGGAAATCAAATACTTCATTCTTATATGAAGTTGAAGCAACTATCTTTTAAAAACTATCAAGCCAGAGTACCTACCAATAGAATGAAAAATTGTCCAGTTGCCCCCCCTCATTGATGCGACACTGCCTATGGGCAAATTATCATTGCCGCCTTGCAGCCAGGATACCTCCCTGTGAGGAAACAAAGATTTAATACATTTTGAAATCAAATACTTCATTCTTATATGAAGTTGAAGCAACTATCTTTTTAAAATTATAAGCCTGAGTACCTACCAATAGAATGAAAACTTGTCCAGTTGCCCCCTCTCATTGATGCGACGCTGCCGATGGGCAAATAATCATTGCCGCCTTGCAGCCAGGAGACCTCCCTGTGACGAAACAAAGATTTAATACATTTTGGAAATCAAATACTTCATTCTTGTATGAAGTTGAAGCACCTATCTCTTAAAAACTATAAAGCCTGAGTACCTACCAATAGAATGAAAAATTGTCCAGTTACCCCACCTCGTTGATGCGACACAGCCTATGGGCAAATAATCATTGCCGCCTTGCAGCCAGGAGAACTCCCTGTGAGGAAACAAAGATTTCATACATTTTGAAATCAAATACTTCATTCTTATATGAAGGTGAACAAACTATCTTTTAAAAACTATAAAGCCTAAGTACCTACCAATACAATGAAAACTTGTCCAGTTGCCCCCTCTCATTGATGTGACGCTGCCGATGGGCAAATAATCACTGCCGCCTTGCAGCCAGGAGACCTCCCTGTGAGGAAACAAAGATTTAATACATTTTGGAAATCAAATACTTCATTCTTATATGAAGTTGAAGCAACTATCTTTTAAAAACTACCAAGCCAGATTACCTACCAATATAATGAAAACTTGTCCAGTTGCCCCCTCTCATTGATGCGACACTGCCTATGGGCAAATAATCATTGCCGCCTAGCAGCGAAGAGACCACCCTGTGAGGAAACAAAGATTTAATACATTTTGGAAATCAAATACTTCATTCTTATATGAAGTTGAAGCAACTATTTTTTAAAAACTATAAAGCCTGAGTACCTAGCAATAGAATGAAAACTTGTCCAGTTGCCCTCTCTCATTGATGCGTCACTGCCTATGGGCAAATAATCATTGCCGCCTTGCAGCCAGGAGACCTTCCTGTGAGGAAACAAAGATTTAATACATTTTGAAATCAAATACTTCATTCTTATATGAAGTTAAAGCAACTATGTTTTTAAAATTATAAGCCTGAGTACCTACCAATAGAATGAAAACATGTCCAGTTGCCCCCTCTCTTTGATGCGACACTGCCGATGGGCAAATAATCATTGCCACCTTGCAGCCAGGAGACCTCCCTGTGAGGAAACAAAGATTTAATACATTTTGGAAATCAAATAATTCACTCTTATATGAAGTTGAAGCAACTATCTTTTAAAAACTATAAAGCCTGAGTACCTACCATTAGAATGAAAACTTGTCCAGTTTATTTATTTATTTATTCATCCGTAGACAACTTGTGTTGTATGGATGTCGTCAACTGTATACATGGAATGAGTATATACATAATAGTACTTCTGGTAGTACATATTTCTATGGTGGAACTTAATCGTTTGTACACAAAACAAATACACACCAATCTTAGTTACAAATAAATATAAATTTACAAACGTATTGTTGCATGGATTACAAAAAAAAAAAAAAAAATACACACGAATCTTAATTACAGATAAATATAAATTTACAAAGGTACTCTTGCATGAATTGAGGTGAGCACATGTCATTTACAGTATTCTTTGACAGTATAGTAACATTTATCTGCTAAATAACTTTTTGCAGCTTTCCTAAAGGCATGTATTCCAGTTTCAGCTTTGATCTCCTCTGGAAGTCTATTATACATTTTTATTCCATTAAATAATAAACTATTTTGGGTTTTTGTTCTGTTTTTTTGTGTGAGATGCAAATGGTGGCAGGATCTAGTCCAGTGTTGGTGTATAGATCTGTTTTGTGTGTACTGGTCAATGTGTTTCTTTATATATATCACAGTCTGAAAGATGTATTCACATGGTACTGTCAAGATTCCCATGGTTTTGAATAAATCAGTACAGTGAGCTCTCTTGCTGCTTTTTGTTATTATTCGTACAGCTCTCTTTTGCAGCTTGAAAATTGCTTGTATGTTCTGCACATTTGTACCCCAGAAGGTTATGCCATAACTAATTATTGAATGCACATATGCAAAGTATGTAGTCTTAGCACATGAACTATTACATACTGACGTAATTATCCGGAGTGCATAGCAAGCAGTAGCAATTTTCTTTTCTAGTGCTGCAATATGGTCAGTCCAGTTAAGCTGTGAGTCAACATGCATTCCTAGGAATTTTGTGTTTGTGACACGATCTATAAGTTCATCTTTAACTTTTAGGCTTATGCTATTATGTTTTTTATTTATGTGGAAATTAATACTGTTTGTTTTTTTAATATTGAGGGTTAATTTGTTGCTTACTACCCACTTGCATACATGATCGAGAGTTTCTTCAGCTTTGTCTCTCAATTTGTCTGGTGACTCATCACTGATAAGGATGCTGCTATCATCTGCAAATAGTATTGCTTCTCCGTATTTGACACTCTGGGGAAAATCATTGATATATATTAGGAAGAGTATTGGCCCTAACACGCTTCCCTGAGGGACTCCTATGTTAATATGTTCTGGTTTGGAAATGTGTTTTGTCAATCTGCTGAACTTCGTTTGTGAGATCTCTACACACTGTACCCTATTTTCCAAGTACGATTGAAACCAATTATTTACTGTTCCCCTTATTCCTAGTGCCTCCATTTTGTTTAGTAGTATTTTGTGGTCTACCGTGTCAAATGCTTTGCTAAGGTCAAGGAATATGCCTGTTACATGTTCACCTTCATCAAGAGCTGCTAAGACAAAATTTGTGAAGTGAGCTACTGCTGAACCTGTGCTTCTTCCTGGCCTGAAACCAAACTGTTCTTTACACAGTAGGTTGTACTTGTTTAGGAAATCCATTAGTCTCTTTTTCATTATATTTTCTATTACCTTGGAAAAGGATGAGAGTAATGAGATGGGCCTATAGTTTTCTATATTTTCTGGATCGTCTTTCTTAAATAGAGGCAGGACTTTTGCACATTTTAAGTACTCTGGGAAGCAGCCTGCAGTGAAAGATTCATTTATGATGTGTGCCAAAGGATGTTGTATGCTGTCAATGCAGTCCTTCAGTAAGCACACTGGCACTTCATCTAAACCTGCTGATGTTTTATTCTTTAGATTCTTCACAACCATCCTTACTTCTTCTGTAGAAGTTGGTAACAGTAACATTGAGTTATCCATATAGTTCAACTTTTGTTCAGGCTGTTTTTTGCCAAACTTTTGCTGTAGCTTGGTAGCAACACTGCTGAAGTACTCATTTACGGTATTTACTAGTGTGTTTGGGTTATGTATAATAGCACCATTATGTTTAATTTGAATGTTTACTGCTTTTAATTTATTACTGTTTGTTTCCTGTTTGGTAACAGTCCAGGCTGCTTTAATTTTATTTTCTGCCTTTTCTATAATACTGTCATTGTGGGCTTTCTTTGCGTCTCGTAATACTCTTCTGTATATTCTTTTGTATGTTTGGTAGTAGTTTAGGAAACCGGGATCACTATGGTAGTTTTTTAACCTGTTCAGTTGTTTGAGTGTTGCAGAGGATTTCCTTATTCCTTTGGTCACCCAGGTATTTCTTTTCTGTGAGTGTACTGCAGTTTGCACCATTGGGAATGCTTCATCAAATCTGAGTTTAAATAATGACATGAATTTAGAAAATTTCTTATTTACACTAGTTTCAGCATACACTTCTTCCCAAGTTGCCCTCTCTCATTGATGCGACACTGCCTATGGGCAAATAAGCATTGCCGCCTAGCAGCGAAGAGATCTCCCTGTGAGGAAACAAAGATTTAATACATTTTGGAAAACAAATACTTCATTCTTATATGAAGTTGAAGCACCTATCTTTTAAAAACTATAAAGCCTGAGTACCTACCAATAGAATGAAAAATTGTCCAGTTGCCCCCCCTCATTTATGCGATACTGTCTATGGGCAAATAATCATTGCCGCCTTGCAGCCAGGAGACCTCCCTGTGAGGGAACAAAGATTTAATACATTTTGAAATCAAATACTTCAATCTTATATGAAGTTGAAGCAACTATCTTTTAAAAACTATAAAGCCTGAGTACCTACCAATACAATGAAAACTTGTCCAGTTGCCTCATCTCGTTGATGCAACGCTGCCAATGGGCAAATAATCATTGCTGCCTTGCAGCCAGGAGACTTCCCTGTGAGGAAACAAAGATTTAATACATTTTGGAAATCAAATACTTCATTCTTATATGAAGTTGAAGCAACTATCTTTTAAAAACTATCAAGCCAGAGTACCTACCAATAGAATGAAAAATTTTCCAGTTGCCCCCCCTCATTGATGCGACACTGCCTATGGGCAAATTATCATTGCCGCCTTGCAACCAGGATACCTCCCTGTGAGGAAACAAAGATTTAATACATTTTGAAATCAAATACTTCATTCTTATATGAAGTTGAAGCAACTATCTTTTTAAAATTATAAGCCTGAGTACCTACCAATAGAATGAAAACATGTCCAGTTGCCCCCTCTCATTGATGCGACGCTGCCGATGGGCAAATAATCATTGCCGCCTTGCAGCCAGGAGACCTCCCTGTGACGAAACAAAGATTTAATACATTTTGGAAATCAAATACTTCATTCTTGTATGAAGTTGCAGCACCTATCTCTTAAAAACTATAAAGCCTGAGTACCTACCAATAGAATGAAAAATTGTCCAGTTACCCCACCTCGTTGATGCGACACTGCCTATGGGCAAATAATCATTGCCACCTTGCAGCCAGGAGAACTCCCTGTGAGGAAACAAAGATTTCATACATTTTGAAATCAAATACTTCATTCTTATATGAAGGTGAACAAACTATCTTTTAAAAACTATAAAGCCTAATTACCTACCAATACAATGAAAACTTGTCCAGTTGCCCCCTCTCATTGATGTGACGCTGCCGATGGGCAAATAATCACTGCCGCCTTGCAGCCAGGAGACCTCCCTGTGAGGAAACAAAGATTTAATACATTTTGGAAATCAAATACTTCATTCTTATATGAAGTTGAAGCAACTATCTTTTAAAAACTACCAAGCCAGATTACCTACCAATAGAATGAAAACTTGTCCAGTTGCCCCCTCTCATTGATGCGACACTGCCTATGGGCAAATAATCATTGCCGCCTAGTAGCGAAGAGACCTCCCTGTGAGGAAACAAAGATTTAATACATTTTGGAAATCAAATACTTCATTCTTATATGAAGTTGAAGCAACTATTTTTTAAAAACTATAAAGCCTGAGTACCTAGCAATAGAATGAAAACTTGTCCAGTTGCCCTCTCTCATTGATGCGTCACTGCCTATGGGCAAATAATCATTGCCGCCTTGCAGCCAGGAGACCTTCCTGTGAGGAAACAAAGATTTAATACATTTTGAAATCAAATACTTCATTCTTATATGAAGTTAAAGCAACTATGTTTTTAAAATTATAACCCTGAGTACCTACCAATAGAATGAAAACATGTCCAGTTGCCCCCTCTCTTTGATGCGACACTGCCGATGGGCAAATAATCATTGCCACCTTGCAGCCAGGAGACCTCCCTGTGAGGAAACAAAGATTTAATACATTTTGGAAATCAAATAATTCACTCTTATATGAAGTTGAAGCAACTATCTTTTAAAAACTATAAAGCCTGAGTACCTACCATTAGAATGAAAACTTGTCCAGTTGCCCTCTCTCATTGATGCGACATTGCCTATGGGCAAATAAGCATTGCCGCCTAGCAGCGAAGAGATCTCCCTGTGAGGAAACAAAGATTTAATACATTTTGGAAAACAAATACTTCATTCTTATATGAAGTTGAAGCACCTATCTTTTAAAAACTATAAAGCCTGAGTACCTACCAATAGAATGAAAAATTGTCCAGTTGCCCCCCCTCATTTATGCGATAGTGTCTATGGGCAAATAATCATTGCCACCTTGCAGCCAGCAGACCTCCCTGTGAGGAAACAAAGATTTAATACATTTTGAAATCAAATACTTCAATCTTATATGAAGTTGAAGCAACTATCTTTTAAAAACTATAAAGCCTGAGTACCTACCAATACAATGAAAACTTGTCCAGTTGCCCCCTCTCATTGATGTCACGCTGCCGATGGGCAAATAATCATTGCCGCCTTGCAGCCAGGAGACCTCCCTGTGAGGAAACAAAGATTTAATTCATTTTGAAATCTAATACTTCATTCTTATATGAAGTTGAAGCAACTAACTTTTTTAAACTATAAAGCCTGAATACCTACCAATAGAATGAAAACTTGTCCAGTTGCCCCCTCTCGTTGATGTGACGCTGCCGATTGGCACATAATCATTGCCGGCTTGCAGCCAGGAGACCTCCCTGTGAGGAAACAAAGATTTAATACATTTTGGAAATCAAATACATCATTCTCATATGAAGTTGAAGCAGCTATCTTTTAAAAACTATAAAGCCTGAGTACCTACCAATAGAATGAAAACTTGTCCAGTTGCCCTCTCTCATTGATGCGGCACTGCCTATGGGCAAATAATCATTGCCGCCTTGCAGCCATGAGACCTCGCTGTGAGGAAACAAAGACTTAATACATTTTGGAAATCAAACACTTCATTCTTATATGAAGATGAACCAACCATCTTTTAAAAACTATAAAGCCTGTGTACCTACCAATAGAATGAAAACTTGTCCAGTTGCCCCCTCTCATTGATGCGACACTGCCTATGGGCAAATAATCATTGCCGCCTAGCAGCGAAAAGACCTCCCTGTGACGAAACAAAGATTTAATACATTTTGGAAATAAAATACTTCATTCTTATATGAAGTTGAAGCACCTATCTTTTAAAACCTATAAAGCCTGAATACCTACCAATAGAATGAAAACTTGTCCAGTTGTCCCCTCTCATTGTGCAACGCTGCCGATGGGCAAATAATCATTGCCGCCTTGCAGCCAGGAGACCTCCCTGTGAGGAAACAAAGATGTAATACATTTTGAAATCAAATACTTTATTCTTATGTGAAGTTGAAGCAACTATCTTTTAAAAACTATAAAGCCTGAGTACCTACCAATAGAATGAAAACTTGTCCAGTTGCCCCCTCCCATTGATGCGACACTGCCTATGGGCAAATAATCATTGCCGCCTTGCAGCCAGGAGACCTCCCTGTGAGGAAACAAAGATTTACACATTTTGGAAATCAAATACTTCATTCTTATATGAAGTTGAAGCAACTATCTTTTAAAAACTATAAAGCCTAAGTACCTACCAATAGAATGAAAACTTGTCCAGTTGCCCCCTCTCGTCGATGTGACGCTGCCGATGGGCAAATAATCATTACCGCCTAGCAGCGAAGAGACCTACCTCTGAGGAAACAAAGATTTAATTTATTTTGAAATCAAATACTTCATTCTTATATGAAGTTGAAGCAACTATCTTTTAAAAACTATAAAGCCAGAGTACCTACGAAAAGAATGAAAACTTGTCCAGTTGCCCCCTCTCGTTGATGTGACGCTGCCGATGGGCAAATAATCATTGCCGCCTTGCAGCCAGCGGACCTCCCTGTGAGGAAAAGAAGATTTAATACATTTTGAAATCAAATAATTCATTATTATATGAAGCTGAAGCTACTATCTTTCAAAAACTATAAAGCCTGAGTACCTACCAATAGAATGAAAACTTGTCCAGTTGCCTCATCTCGTTGATGCGACGCTGCCGATGGGCAAATAATCATTGCCGCCTTGCAGCCAGGAGACTTCCCTGTGAGGAAACAAAGATTTAATACATTTTGGATATCAAATACTTCATTCTTATATGAAGTTGAAGCAACTATCTTTTAAAAACTATCAAGCCAGAGTACCTACCAATAGAATGAAAAATTGTCCAGTTGCCCCCACTCATTGATCCGACACTGCCTATGGGCAAATTATCATTGCCGCCTTGCAGCCAGGATATCTCCCTGTGAGGAAACAAAGTTTAATACATTTTGAAATCAAATACTTCATTCTTATATGAAGTTGAAGCAACTATCTTTTTAAAATTATAAGCCTGAGTACCTACCAATAGAATGAAAACTTGTCCAGTTGCCCCCTCTCATTGATGCGACGCTGCCGATGGGCAAATAATCATTGCCGCCTTGCAGCCAGGAGACCTCCCTGTGACGAAACAAAGATTTAATACATTTTGGAAATCAAATACTTCAATCTTGTATGAAGTTGAAGCACCTATCTCTTAAAAACTATAAAGCCTGAGTACCTACCAATAGAATGAAAAATTGTCCAGTTGCCCCACCTCACTGATGCGACACTGCCTATGGGCAAATAATCATTGCCGCCTAGCAGCCAGGAGACCTCCCTGTGAGGAAACAAAGATTTAATACATTTTGAAATCAAATACTTCATTCTTATATGAAGTTGAAGCACCTATCTTTTAAAAACTATAAAGCCTGAGTACCTACCAATAGAATGAAAACTTGTCCAGTTGCCCCCTCTCATTGATGTGACGCTGCCGATGGGCAAATAATCACTGCCGCCTTGCAGCCAGGAGACCTCCCTGTGAGGAAACAAAGATTTAATACATTTTGGAAATCAAATACTTCATTCTTATATGAAGTTGAAGCAACTATCTTTTAAAAACTACCAAGCCAGATTACCTACCAATAGAATGAAAACTTGTCCAGTTGCCCCCTCTCATTGATGCGACACTGCCTATGGGCAAATAATCATTGCCGCCTAGCAGCGAAGAGACCTCCCTGTGAGGAAACAAAGATTTAATACATTTTGGAAATCAAATACTTCATTCTTATATGAAGTTGAAGCAACTATCTTTTAAAAACTATAAAGCCAGAGTACCTACCAATAGAATGAAAACTTGTCCAGTTGCCCTCTCTCATTGATGCGTCACTGCCTATGGGCAAATAATCATTGCCGCCTTGCAGCCAGGAGAACTTCCTGTGAGGAAACAAAGATTTAATACATTTTGAAATCAAATACTTCATTCTTATATGAAGTTAAAGCAACTATGTTTTTAAAATTATAAGCCTGAGTACCTACCAATAGAATGAAAACATGTCCAGTTGCCCCCTCTCTTTGATGCGACACTGCCGATGGGCAAATAATCATTGCCACCTTGCAGCCAGGAGACCTCCCTGTGAGGAAACAAAGATTTAATACATTTTGGAAATCAAATAATTCACTCTTATATGAAGTTGAAGCAACTATCTTTTAAAAACTATAAAGTCTGAGTACCTACCATTAGAATGAAAACTTGTCCAGTTGCCCTCTCTCATTGATGCGACACTGCCTATGGGCAAATAAGCATTGCCGCCTAGCAGCGAAGAAATCTCCCTGTGAGGAAACAAAGATTTAATACATTTTGGAAAACAAATACTTCATTCTTAAATGAAGTTGAAGCACCTATCTTTTAAAAACTATAAAGCCTGAGTACCTACCAATAGAATGAAAAATTGTCCAGTTGCCCCCCCTCATTTATGCGATACTGTCTATGGGCAAATAATCATTGCCGCCTTGCAGCCAGGAGACCTCCCTGTGAGGAAACAAAGATTTAATTCATTTTGAAATCTAATACTTCATTCTTATATGAAGTTGAAGCAACTAACTTTTACAAACTATAAAGCCTGAATACCTACCAATAGAATGAAAACTTGTCCAGTTGCCCCCTCTCGTGGATGTGACGCTGCCGATTGGCAAATAATCATTGCCGGCTTGCAGCCAGGAGACCTCCCTGTGAGGAAACAAAGATTTAATACATTTTGGAAATCAAATACATCATTCTCTTATGAAGTTGAAGCAGCTATCTTTTAAAAACTATAAAGCCTGAGTACCTACCAATAGAATGAAAACTTGTCCAGTTGCCCCCTCTCATTGATGCGCCACTGCCTATGGGCAAATAATCATTGCCGCCTTGCAGCCACGAGACCTCGCTGTGAGGAAACAAAGATTTAATACATTTTGGAAATCAAACACTTCATTCTTATATGAAGATGAACCAACCATCTTTTAAAAACTATAAAGCCTGTGTACCTACCAATAGAATGAAAACTTGTCCAGTTGCCCCCTCTCATTGATGAGACACTGCCTATGGGCAAATAATCATTGCCGCCTAGCAGCGAAAAGACCTCCCTGTGACGAAACAAAGATTTAATACATTTTGGAAATAAAATACTTCATTCTTATATGAAGTTGAAGCACCTATCTTTTAAAACCTATAAAGCCTGAATACCTACCAATAGAATGAAAAATTGTCCAGTTGCCCCCCCTCATTGATGCGACACTGCCTATGGGCAAATAATCATTGCCGCCTTGCAGCCAGGAAACCTCCCTGTGAGGAAACAAAGATTTAGCACATTTTGAAATAAAACACTTCATTCTTATATGAAGATGAACCAACCATCTTTTAAAAACTATAAAGCCTGTGTACCTACCAATAGAATGAAAACTTGTCCAGTTGCCCCCTCTCATTGATGAGACACTGCCTATGGGCAAATAATCATTGCCGCCTAGCAGCGAAAAGACCTCCCTGTGACGAAACAAAGATTTAATACATTTTGGAAATCAAATAATTCACTCTTATATGAAGTTGAAGCAACTATCTTTTAAAAACTATAAAGTCTGAGTACCTACCATTAGAATGAAAACTTGTCCAGTTGCCCTCTCTCACTGATGCGACACTGCCTATGGGCAAATAAGGATTGCCGCCTAGCAGCGAAGAAATCTCCCTGTGAGGAAACAAAGATTTAATACATTTTGGAAAACAAATACTTCATTCTTAAATGAAGTTGAAGCACCTATCTTTTAAAAACTATAAAGCCTGAGTACCTACCAATAGAATGAAAACTTGTCCAGTTGCCCCCTCTCATTGTGCGACGCTGCCGATGGGCAAATAATCATTGCCGCCTTGCAGCCAGGAGACCTCCCTGTGAGGAAACAAAGATGTAATACATTTTGAAATCAAATACTTTATTCTTATGTGAAGTTGAAGCAACTATCTTTTAAAAACTATAAAGCCTGAGTACCTACCAATAGAATGAAAACTTGTCCAGTTGCCCCCTCCCATTGATGCGACACTGCCTATGGGCAAATAATCATTGCCGCCTTGCAGCCAGGAGACCTCCCTGTGAGGAAACAAAGATTTAACACATTTTGGAAATCAAATACTTCATTCTTATATGAAGTTGAAGCAACTATCTTTTAAAAACTATAAAGCCTAAGTACCTACCAATAGAATGAAAACTTGTCCAGTTGCCCCCTCTCGTCGATGTGACGCTGCCGATGGGCAAATAATCATTACCGCCTAGCAGCGAAGAGACCTACTTCTGAGGAAACAAAGATTTAATACATTTTGAAATCAAATACTTCATTCTTATATGAAGTTGAAGCAACTATCTTTTAAAAACTATAAAGCCAGAGTACCTACGAAAAGAATGAAAACTTGTCCAGTTGCCCCCTCTCGTTGATGTGACGCTGCCGATGGGCAAATAATCATTGCCGCCTTGCAGCCAGCGGACCTCCCTGTGAGAAAAAGAAGATTTAATAGATTTTGAAATCAAATAATTCATTCTTATATGAAGTTGAAGCTACTATCTTTCAAAAACTATAAAGCCTGAGTACCTACCAATAGAATGAAAACTTGTCCAGTTGCCTCATCTCGTTGATGCGACGCTGCCGATGGGCAAATAATCATTGCCGCCTTGCAGCCAGGAGACTTCCCTGTGAGGAAACAAAGATTTAATACATTTTGGATATCAAATACTTCATTCTTATATGAAGTTGAAGCAACTATCTTTTAAAAACTATCAAGCCAGAGTACCTACCAATAGAATGAAAAATTGTCCAGTTGCCCCCCCTCATTGATGCGACACTGCCTATGGGCAAATTATCATTGTCGCCTTGCAGCCAGGATACCTCCCTGTGAGGAAACAAAGATTTAATACATTTTGAAATCAAATACTTCATTCTTATATGAAGTTAAAGCAACTATCTTTTTAAAATTATAAGCCTGAGTACCTACCAATAGAATGAAAACTTGTCCAGTTGCCCCCTCTCATTGATGCGACGCTGCCGATGGGCAAATAATCATTGCCGCCTTGCAGCCAGGAGACCTCCCTTTGACGAAACAAAGATTTAATACATTTTGGAAATCAAATACTTCATTCTTGTATGAAGTTGAAGCACCTATCTCTTAAAAACTATAAAGCCTGAGTACCTACCAATAGAATGAAAAATTGTCCAGTTGCCCCCACCTCACTGATGCGACACTGCCTATGGGCAAATAATCATTGCCGCCTAGCAGCCAGGAGAACTCCCTGTGAGGAAACAAAGATTTCATACATTTTGAAATCAAATACTTCATTCTTATATGAAGTTGAACAAACTATCTTTTAAAAACTATAAAGCTTGAGTACCTACCAATACAATGAAAACTTGTCCAGTTGCCCCCTCTCAATGATGTGACGCTGCCGACGGGCAAATAATCACCGCCGCCTTGCAGCCAGGAGACCTCCCTGTGAGGAAACAAAGATTTAATACATTTTGAAATCAAATACTTCATTCTTATATGAAGTTGAAGCAACTATCTTTTAAAAACTATAAAGCCTGAGTACCTACCAATAGAATGAAAACTTGTCCAGTTGTCCCCTCTCGTTGATGTGACGCTGCCGATGGGCAAATAATCATTGCCGCCTTGCAGCCAGGAGACCTCCCTGCGAGGAAACAAAGATTTAATACATTTTGGAAATCAAATACTTCATTCTTATATGAAGTTGAAGCAACTATCTTTTAAAAACTACCAAGCCAGATTACCTACCAATAGAATGAAAACTTGTCCCGTTGCCCCCTCTCATTGACGCGACACTGCCTATGGGCAAATAATCATTGCCGCCTTGCAGCCAGGAGACCTTCCTGTGAGGAAACAAAGATTTAATACATTTTGAAATCAAATACTTCATTCTTATATGAAGCTGAAGCAACTATGTTTTTAAAATTATAAGCCTGAGTACCTACCAATAGAATGAAAACATGTCCAGTTGCCCCCTCCCTTTGATGCGACACTGCCGATGGGCAAATAATCATTGCCACCTTGCAGCCAGGAGACCTCCCTGTGAGGAAACAAAGATTTAATACATTTTGAAATCAAATACTTCATTCTTATATGAAGCTGAAGCAACTATGTTTTTAAAATTATAAGCCTGAGTACCTACCAATAGAATGAAAACATGTCCAGTTGCCCCCTCCCTTTGATGCGACACTGCCGATGGGCAAATAATCATTGCCACCTTGCAGCCAGGAGACCTCCCTGTGAGGAAACAAAGATTTAATATATTTTGGAAATCAAATAATTCACTCTTATATGAAGTTGAAGCAACTATCTTTTAAAAACTATAAAGCCTGAGTACCTACCATTAGAATGAAAACTTGTCCAGTTGCCCTCTCTCATTGATGCGACACTGCCTATGGGCAAATAAGCATTGCCGCCTAGCAGCGAAGAGACCTCCATGTGAGGAAACAAAATTTAATTCATTTTGGAAAACAAATACTTCATTCTTATATGAAGTTGAAGCACCTATCTTTTAAAAACTATAAAGCCTGAGTACCTACCAATACAATGAAAACTTGTCCAGTTGCCCCCTCTCATTGATGTGACGCTGCCGATGGGCAAATAATCATTGCCGCCTTGCAGCCAGGAGACCTCCCTGTGAGGAAACAAAGATTTAATTCATTTTGAAATCAAATACTTCATTCTTATATGAAGTTGAAGCAACTAACTTTTATAAACTATAAAGCCTGAATACCTACCAATAGAATGAAAACTTGTCCAGTTGCCCCCTCTCGTTGATGTGACGCTGCCGATTGGCAAATAATCATTGCCGGCTTGCAGCCAGGAGACCTCCCTGTGACGAAACAAAGATTTAATACATTTTGGAAATCAAATACATCATTCTCATATGAAGTTGAAGCAGCTATCTTTTAAAAACTATAAAGCCTGAGTACCTACCAATAGAATGAAAACTTGTCCAGTTGCCCCCTCTCATTGATGCGCCACTGCCTATGGGCAAATAATCATTGCCGCCTTGCAGCCACGAGACCTCGCTGTGAGGAAACAAAGATTTAATACATTTTGGAAATCAAACACTTCATTCTTATATGAAGATGAACCAACCATCTTTTAAAAACTATAAAGCCTGTGTACCTACCAATAGAATGAAAACTTGTCCAGTTGCCCCCTCTCATTGATGCGACACTGCCTATGGGCAAATAATCATTGCCGCCTAGCAGCGAAAAGACCTCCCTGTGACGAAACAAAGATTTAATACATTTTGGAAATAAAATACTTCATTCTTACATGAAGTTGAAGCACCTATCTTTTAAAACCTATAAAGCCTGAATACCTACCAATAGAATGAAAAATTGTCCAGTTGCCCCCCCCTCATTGATGCGACACTGCCTATGGGCAAATAATCATTGCCGCCTTGCAGCCAGGAGACCTCCCTGTGAGGAAACAAAGTTATAATACATTTTGGAAATCAAATACTTCATTCTTATATGAAGTTGAAGCAACTAACTTTTAAAAACTATAAAGCCTGAGTACCTACCAATAGAATGAAAACCTGTCCAGTTGCCCCCTTTTGTTGATGTGACGCTGACGATGGGCAAATAATCATTGACGCCTTGCAGCCAGGAGATCTCCCTTTGAGGAAACAAAGATTTAATACATTTTGGAAATCAAATAGTTCATTCTTATATGAAGTTGAAGCACCTATCTTTTAAAAACTGTAAAGCCTGAGTACCTACCAATAGAATGAAAACTTGTCCAGTTGCCCCCTCTCATTGATGCGACACTGCCTATGGGCAAATAAGCATTGCCGCCTAGCAGCGAAGAGACCTCCCTGTGAGGAAACAAAGATTTAATACATTTTGGAAAACAAATACTTCATTCTTATATGAAGTTGAAGCACCTATCTTTTGAAAACTATAAAGCCTGAGTACCTACCAATAGAATGAAAAATTGTCCAGTTGCCGCCCCTCATTGATGCGATACTGTCTATGGGCAAATAATCATTGCCGCCTTGCAGCCAGGAGACCTCCCTGTGAGGAAACAAAGATTTAATACATTTTGGAAATCAAATACTTCAATCTTATATGAAGCTGAAGCAACTATCTTTTAAAAACTATAAAGCCTGAGTACCTACCACTACAATGAAAACTTGTCCAGTTGCCCCCTCTCATTGATGTGACGCTGCCGATGGGCAAATAATCATTGCCGCCTTGCAGCCAGGAGACCTCCCTGTGAGGAAACAAAGATTTAATTCATTTTGAAATCAAATACTTCATTCTTATATGAAGTTGAAGCAACTAACTTTTATAAACTATAAAGCCTGAATACCTACCAATAGAATGAAATCTTGTCCAGTTGCCCCCTCTCGTTGATGTGACGCTGCCGATTGGCAAATAATCATTGCCGGCTTGCAGCCAGGAGACCTCCCTGTGAGGAAACAAAGATTTAATACATTTTGGAAATCAAATAGTTCATTCTTATATGAAGTTGAAGCAACTATCTTTTAAAAACTATAAAGCCTGAGTACCTACCAATAGAATGAAAACTTGTCCAGTTGCCCCCTCTCACTGATGCGACACTGCCTATGGGCAAATAATCATTGCCGCCTTGCAGCCAGGAGACCTCCCTGTGAGGAAACAAAGATTTAATACATTTTGGAAATCAAATACTTCAATCTTATATGAAGTTGAAGCAACTAACTTTTAAAAACTATAAAGCCAGAGTAACTACCAATAGAATGAAACTTGACCAGTTGCCCCGTCTCATTGATGCGGCACTGCCTATAGGCAAATAATCATTGCCGCCTTGCAGCCAGGAGACCTCCCAGTGAGGAAACAAAGATTTAATACATTTTGAAATCAAATACTTCATTCTAATATGAAGTTGAAGCAACTATCTTTTCAAAACTATCAAGCCAGAGTACCTACCAATAGAATGAAAACTTGTCCAGTTGCACCCTCTCATTGATGCGTCACTGCCTATGGGCAAATAATCATTGCCGCCTTGCAGCCAGGAGACCTCCCTGTGAAGAAACAAAGATGATTGTGTTTTGGGACCATTCTGTAATGGGTCACACTTGTGAGGTCTCCTTGCCAGGGTAACAGTGAAGACCTTAAAAGTAGTGACGAAGAAGATGAAGAGATTGCAGAAGAGGCAACTCTGTAAGCTAATGTCCATGTTGTAGGGGTTGGGCAGCTGGTGACGTAGGTAGGCTGGTACCAGGCAGCAGCAGACACCATACTGACACGATTCACCAAGTACACGACACTTTAAATCGACTGAGATCAAAGGTGCAAGGGTGAAACCAATCACAGTCTGGTTCTTCAGCCACGACACTGTGATGTGTTAAGGAAATTGAAAGATCACTATGTTTTTATATTGCCAGAGCAAGAGCCAAAAGTTAACTCCAGGAGGTAACAGAGAAGAAGGATGCGGCCCATACTGGCAATCAAAGGAGTCATGGGATGGGTTGCCACACGTGGCAGACAAACAGCATGCATACCTGTTGACGAGAAAGTCACAACAGTAGGACAGCAGTAATACGGCAGCTTCTGCATACAGACTCTCAACCAGGCTAGTCTAAAAGGCGCCAGTGGCCAAACAGATGTCACAATGGTGGATGGTATTGAGATGGCTCAAGAGGGATGGATGTGCAACTACATAAACGAAACACCCATAGTCTAGTTTTGAACAGACAAGGGACTGGTACTAATGGAGGAACATGGTTCGATCTGTTCCTCAGGAAGTACCATTGAGGGGCCACATACAGTGGGCTGCCGATCAAGCATGTGCCCCTGGAATTCAATGAACAGAAGAGCAAAAGACCCAAGATGTAGAGATGGTGGAAGAAACCAACTGCGCAGCTAGGAATTCATACAAACAGTTTTGTCAGTGGAAAAGTGGAAGTCATTGTCGATGCTCCATGTGTAAAGATGATCGAGACATTGCTGAAGACGTCACTCAATGAGACAGGTCCATGGAGAACTGCAATAGATAGCAATTTTGTCAATGAACAGGGAGCCAGAGGTACCCGGTGGGAGACAAGGCCATTATAGGGCTAATGGCAATAGCACAGAGAACGACATTCAGGACGGAACCCTGAGGCACACCATTTTCCTGGATAAAGGTGTCTGACAAGGCACAACAGACACATACCTTGAAAACTCAGTCTTTTAAAAATTCCTGAAGAAAACAGGGCAGGCAGCCGTGGAAGCCCCATGTGTAAAGAGTATGGAGGGTACCAGTCCTCCAGCAGGTGTCGTAGGCTTTTTCCAGATCGAAAAACATGGCCACAGTCTGGGATTCCCGCAGAAAGCCATTAATGGCATGGGTGAACAAAGTGACAAAATGATCAACTTCAGAACGGTATGCTCGAAATCCACACCATGCAGTGGTTAGTAAATTGCAAGACTTGAGCCACAACAGCAGCCAGGCATGAATCATTTGTTCCATTACCTTCCAAACACAACTGGTGAGAGAGATGGGATGGTAGCTAGCAGGAAGGTTTTTGTCCTTACTGGGTTTAGGTATGGATATGGGTATGATAGGTGTCCTCTGCTCAGATGTGGTTGTACATATGAAACAGAAAGTGCTTGCTCAAAGAAAAAGTTGCTGCAACATCTGAATGTGAACACTATCTGGTCCTGGGGCAGAGGATTGGGATGAAAAGAGCATGATCAAGCTCCCTCAATAGTAAAGGCGCCATTCTAGCATTCATGATTCTGATAAGAGAAGGGTATTGTCTGAACATTCTCCGCTCATTTCTGATGGAGGAAGCCTGGGTGTTAGAGGGAGGAGCTCAAAATCTCCACAAAATGGTCATCCAAGGAGTTGGAGATAGCAATAGAATCCACAATGACATCGTCTGCTACTGTTGGGTCAGAAATTGGGGAATGGATTTAGTCCCAGAGAGCTGTTGGAGGTTGGCCCACAGAACAGAAGAGGGAGTGGAACTGTTAAAAGAACTAGTTAATGAAATCCAGCTAGCTCTTTTGCTATCCTGAAGAATACGACGCTTTGCAGACTACTGTTTACAATGAATTCAGTTGGCCAATGTAGGATGATGGTTAAAAATATGGAGAGCACGTCTAACATGGGAGATGGTTGCTCGAGTAAGTGTCTGAGAGAATGGACCACTCGAGACGATGGGTAATCTGGGCAGTGCACAAGATGATGATGATGATTGATTTGTGGGGCACTCAACTGCGCGATTATCAGCACCCGTACAAATTGCCCAACCTTTGCTCAGTCCAATCTTGCCACTTTCATGAATTATGATGAATGGATGAGGACAACACAAACACCCAGTCATCTCGAGGCAGGTGAAAATCCCGGACCCCGCCGGGAATCGAACCCGGGACCCCATGCTATGAAAGCAAGAACGCAACCGCAAGACCATGACCTGCGGACCAGTGCAGAAGGATACATCCAAAGGGCAATAGGTGTGTGTGAAGTTTCAAAGGAATGTGGGTGCTCCTATGTTAAAACAGAAGAGGTTAAGTTGATTGAGGTCAGCCAAGAGGTCACCTCTCGGACAGGTTCTGGGAGAACTCCAAAGGGGATGGTGCACATTAAAGTCACCGAGCAGCAGCAGAAAGGGATGAGGTAGCTGCCAATAAGCTGAAGGAAGTCTGCCCTGGTGACATCCAATGATGGAGGGATGTAAACAGTGAGGAAGAAAAAGGCAAACTTCAACAGCTTGATGCCGGGTATTCACAGAGATGGGTTGACCATAAATGTCATCCCATATAAGGAGCATGACTTCCCCATGAGAGTGGAGGTCAAAATGGACCAGGAAGAAATGCAAGAGCTCCAAGTGGCTGCAAGGATGCAATTTTATTTCCTGAAGGCAGAGAACAAGTGGACACTGCAATACTAAGAGCAGCTGTAAACCCTCTTTGTTGGATCAAAGACCATGGAAGTTCCACTGAAGGAGAGCAATGACAAGGAAAAAAATGAAGGGGTGCCACCTCACCTACCGCTGAGTGACAGCCTTCGAAGACTCACTGCTGCAGCGCACAGAGGCTGGAGGATCCTGCTCCATGAGGACTACAGAAGCATCGGCTTTCTCCTTCTGTCAGCCTGCCGAGTCCAGGGCAGACAAACAGTTGGTAGTGGGCACCAGCGACACAGAGGTCAGCCGGACAAGGGTATCACATGGTGACACTGTTGAAGAGGATTTTTGATCTGCAAAGGAGAAGACCATTTCCCTTTGTTTGACTTCTTTGAGCCTTTCTGGTTGGCAGAGGAAGATTCAAATGTTGGTTGGCTGGAGGGACGTAGTAAGTCTTCATGGGAGCATTCCTTTTATTCTTTCAGGCATGCCAGTTGTGTAGCTGGTGACTTCGCTCTGCAAGGCAATAGTTTGGTGGCATGTTGCACAGCTGGAGGAGGAGAAGGGAAGCTACCAAGATGCTGGGCGATTTAACAACCACGGTGCTAAATTTGAGGTCACACGTCTGCATGGCCATGTCCTTCGTGGAGTGAGACGTCGAAAGAACAGTACTGTAGGTGTCAGATGGTAGAGCACAGGGTTTCCGACTAGCCAACATCTTGCGAGTGAGCAAGTAAGGCACTTTTTCCTTCACCCAGATCTGCTGGACAGTCCACTCATCGACATACAGGGGACAATTGCAGAAGGAGGCCACAAGGTCGACATTGCAGTTGATGCAGTGGGGAGAAGGAGATGGACAATCGCCCTTGTGAACATCCCTACTACAGGTTACACATTTGGCTGCGTGTCGACAGGCTCTCGAGATTCACAATATATGGTCTGACTATGAGCTTTGATGGAAGAACCACTCTAACAAATGTGAGAAAGACAATGTTTGTGAGCACTAAAGAGGCCTCTACTTTTTTCATCACCTGATGGACTGCAATGACACCCTGATCAGAGAAGTATATTTGGATTTCTGCCTCCATCAGACCATTGAGCGGCCTAGTGCAAACAGCACCACGTGAAGAATTCACCGTTCGATGGGCCTTGACACAAACAGAATAGCCATGGAGGAGCATAGCTGCAAGCAGTAGTTGTGCTTGACAGTTGAATGTAGTTTCCAAAATCAAAGTGTCATTGCATGCACAAGAGAAGGATTTCACAGGGCCAGGAATTGCATCATCACATTTCTGAATAGTAAATGGTGAATGACTGATGTCTTCAGCACATGAAACCATAAGGACTGTGGTGCAGCTGGGAGGGTCTCTGAATTGTTAGCCTCATTTTTTTTTACGTTTCATAGCTGTTGACTGTGAAGATGATTGGCTCATTGCCAGAAAATCCCCCTATGATTTCCCGCATCTCTGACAGCATGCTCCTTCCAACTGTGGGCCCTCTTCAGAGGAGTCTACACCCACTTTAGGTGACTGTTTACACTTCAGGTCACACTCCCTGAACTCCTGATAGAGGGACCAATAGGCAATTTGGGAAGATTACAGCTCAGGCAATCATCCATCCCTGGGCATGACCTATACCAGAGGGTACGTGCAAACCCTACCTGTCGACCTGGGGCTGGGAATAATGCATTATCCAGTCACTTGTTTACACATCAGATGCATGGGCCAGCCATCAGGAGCACACAGAGAGGAAGAAGAAAAAGAGAACCTCACACGCCAAAGTAGAGGAAGAATAGGAGAAGGTGAACAAGGGAAGAAGAAAGCAATGAAAAACAGTGGAGAGTAATCTGATATCGATCACCAAAAATGCAGAATACACTTACAAAAACAGCCCAGGCACATTCCCCATGGGAGGGGAAAAAGAACAGGATGAGGATAGACATGCAGCATGGAAGGGAAAAGATGCTGAAAAGGCTGGGGACCCATGGTAGCCAAGCACAAACCCGCCAAAGAGTGGTGATCCTCCTGGGCAGTAGTTCAAGAGTACGTGCCAATATCAGACCACAACGACAAAGGAAGAAAAATGAACTATGAAATAGGAGACATCATCTGCACAGATGCAGAGGAAGAGCAAACACCATAGTCATGGTTGCCTGGAATAGTGTGGTTAGGCAAGGTAGTGACGTAAACGTCATGGGACAGATGGATTAGGAAGAAGAAATTACAGGAGGAGGGATGGTGGTGGAATTCTGTTGGTGAAACAACTTGGTGGTGATGAACACTTGATTCAAGAAAAGAAAGAGTAAATTGTACATATGGAAGAGCCCCAGTGATTAATAGATATCAGATAATAGCATACTTGACAGAGGTTTTTGGAGCAGCATAAAAGATACCAAGACTATGCTGCCTGCTGATGTCAGTTAAGATCTTGGCCTTTGGATTGTAGGCATCAGTACAAGGCTGAAGAGGATAGGACAGTGAGGGAGGAGAAAGCAGGGATGGGACCTGGGAAAGCTACGAGAGAAAAATAAGGCAGTAAGAGAATTCCTGGATCAACAATTTAGTGAAGTGGGAGGTGAAAATGCAAGCATAGAAGTGCAGTGGCGAAATGTTACTCTGGTTTCGTTGAATACATTAAATGTTGGGAGCGAAACAAAGAGAGTAAGGAAATGCTGGATCACCACTGAGATGCTGGAAAAGATGTAGGCAAGGAGGAAGTGCAAAAATGATAATGAAGATAAATACAGAAAAGTTAACAATGCATTCAAGAAAGAAACAAGATGAAGGAAAAGTACACAGAAGAAATGTGTGATGAATTAAAGCAACTACAAAGAAGAGGAAGGTACAACGTCATAAACCAGAAAATGAGGGAACTAGGAGGGAGCGAGAACAAAGGAGTAAGAACTTACAGAATGGAAGACTGTAGATGATATATAGTTACTGAACAAATACATATGCTGAAAATATGGGAAGAATACGTTAAATTCATCAACAAAATTTTCAAAACTGGACATGACAATGATTACTCTAGAGATGAAACAAAAAGCCAAGAAATTTAGTGACTACAAAACAATTAGTCTGATCTCACACATGGTGGAGATCATTCCAAGAATAGTCAGCAGGCAAATGGAACACAAAATTGAGGAAGTAATAGGAGAGGACCAGTTTGTACTTAGGAAATGAAATCAGGGACATCACTGGCGCACTGAGGATTTTATTAGAGAAAGTTGTGGCTGTTAATGAAAAAAATTGTGCTTCTTGTACAGACTGGCAGAAGACCTTTGACAGAGTCAAATGGAAAAAAATTGATGAAGATCTGTAAGAAGATAGGAATGCACCGGAGAGACCAGAGACTAAGTCTCAACTAGTCTTGAGGCAAAGAATAAAGCTGCAACTGACCTACAGAGAAACTAACAGTGTGGAAATAGGAAGAGGAGTAAGACAAGGATGTTGTCAATCACAGAGTCTCTTCAACCTGCAAGGAGAATGGCTGGTGAGAGGAAAGCTTTGAAAAGATGTGGAAACTTCAGGATAGGACAACTACTCATCAACACCATCAAGTACACAGATGATCTGGCAGTGCTCACCAAAAACCAAAAACCAATTGGTTGATACTGGAACAAAATATGGAATGGAAATCAACACTGAGCAATCAGAAGTGATGGGGATTACAAACCGGGAAAAACCTTTGAGGATAACTGTCGAAAATTGAGAACATGATGCAGCTGGAGTGCTTGGGAAGCTCATTGACAAAGGATGCACACTGCATAAATGAAATTTGGAGCATTGCACTGTTTGAAGCAGAGACGTGGACCATGAGAGGAATTGAAAAAAAAAACCTGGAAAATTTTGAAGTGTAGTGCTGGAGAATAATACGGAAGATCAAGAGGGCAGTTCGGTGACAAACGATTATATACTGAGAAGAGTAGTAAAGAAGAAAACTATTCTGTATACAGTTATTCAGAGGAAGTTCAACAGGATCGGACACTTACTCACATACATGAAGCTCGTATACAATGTCATCGGAGGGAAATCAAATGAAATACAAGATGAGGAAGAAGAAAAATTCAATATCTGGATGACATGAAAGATGAAAGGAGATGCAGCAAATTGAAGGAACAAGCTCAAGACAGGGAACATTGGTGTCAGAAATTCTCCACATATTGACGTCAACATGCCACTAGGCATAATACTAAATAATAACAATAACAATAATAACAGCACCAATGTAGATTAAAACATGGTTTAGTCCAATCAAAGACAACTATTTCTATACGTGCATAAGAAAAATGTGTTGTAGATTTTAGAGGGGTAAGAGCCGACAACCTGTCCTTCATCCTATTCTTCCCTTGTAGATGTCTGTGGGTCCCAAATTGACAAGCAGTCCTCCAGTACTGCTTGAATGAATGTTTTCTAAGCTAAAATCAAACAATGGAAAATCCGGGATGGAATGTAATAATATTATGAAAATGAAAGTTGCTACTCACCATATAGCAGAGATGCTGGTCACAGATAGGCATAACAAAAAGACTGTCACAACATAAGCTTTCGGCCAACAAGGTCTTTGTCGAAAATAGAAGACACACACACACACACACACACACACACACACACACACACACACACACACACACGCATGACTGCAGCCTCGTGTGTGTGTGTGTGTGCATGTGTGTGCGCGCGCACTATTTTCAACAAAGGCCTTGTTGGCCAAAAGCTTATTTTGTGACAGTGCCTATTTGCGAACAACATCTCTGCTGTTTTCTAAGCTAAGCTACACCCTTTGTGATTTCTCAGGATTCTTTCAACGAATCTGTCTGGCATTTGCCTTTCATATTACTAGTTTCATGTAGTCATTTAACTGTAAATTACTACATATGCCTATTCCCAGATATTGCTTCTTAAACCTCTCACAATAAATTCCAAGTTGAACTGTGATTTGGAGTCTTCGTTACACTACAGGTCCTCTTATAAGTGCCTGGGTATGTAGTTCAAAGGTCAGAGGAAGATAGCAGCACAACACCTCCAGTAATATACTGTTCCTGGTAAAGCACCATGATGTTCAGACCAGTGTCTGGAGTTGAGGCCAGCATATCTTTATTAAACATGATATCAGACAGGAAACAAAGGGCTGTTTCTTCGATGAGTACATCATTATTTCTTACTGACAGTAAATACTTCACTTATTCCAACTGTGTAACTTAGAAAAGAAATTAAGTCCATATTCACATAACCTAGTACTGGGGCTCTCACCTAACTTGTGACATTATTGTTCATATTTCTTAAAAAAAAATTTGTAAGTATTTTATGGAAACTGTTAAAGCAGAAGTACAGACATCTTGTTTGAAGCGAAATCAATACTGAAACTCTTTGATAAGATTAAAGCAAATGTACATATTAAGAAAAAGTGTGTAATATTTACTTTTACAGGGTGTTTCAAAAATGACCGGTATATCTGAAATGGCAATAAAAACTAAACGAGCAGCGATAGAAATACACCGTTTGTTGCAATATGCTTGGGACAACAGTACATTTTCAGGCGGACAAACTTTCGAAATTACAGTAGTTTCAATTTTCAACAACAGATGGCACTGCAAGTGATGTGAAAGATATAGAAGACAACGCAGTCTGTGGGTGCGCCATTCTGTAGGTCGTCTTTCTGCTGTAAGCGTGTGCTGTTCACAACGTGTAAGTGTGCTGTAGACAACATGGTTTATTCCTTAGAACAGAGGATTTTTCTGGTGTTGGAATTCCACCGCCTAGAACACAGTGTTGTTGCAACAAGACGAAGTTTTCAACAGAGGTTTAATGTAACCAAAGGACCGAAAAGCGATACAATAAAGGATCTGTTTGAAAAATTTCAACGGACTGGGAACGTGACGGATGAACGCGCTGGAAAGGTAGGGCGACCGCGTACGGCAACCACAGAGGGCAACGTGCAGCTAGTGCAGGAGGTGATCCAACAGCGGCCTCGGGTTTCCGTTCGCCGTGTTGCAGCTGCGGTCCAAATGACGCCAACGTCCACGTATCGTCTCATGCGCCAGAGTTTACACCTCTATCCATACAAAATTCAAACGCGGCAACCCCTCAGCGCCGCTACCATTGCTGCACGAGAGACATTCGCTAACGATATAGTGCACAGGATTGATGACGGCGATATGCATGTGGGCAGCATTTGGTTTACTGACGAAGCTTATTTTTACCTGGATGGCTTCGTCAATAAACAGAACTGGTGCACATGGGGAACCGAAAAGCCCCATGTTGCAGTCCCATCATCCCTGCATCCTCAAAAAGTATTGGTCTGGGCCGCCATTTCTTCCAAAGGAATCATTGGCCCATTTTTCAGATCCGAAATGATTACTGCATCACGCTATCTGGACATTCTTCGTGAATTTGTGGCGGTACAAACTGCCTTAGACGACACTGCGAACACCTCGAGGTTTATGCAAGATGGTGCCCGGCCACATCGCACGGCCGATGTCTTTAATTTCCTGAATGAATATTTCGATGATCGTGTGATTGCTTTGGGCTATCCGAAACATACAGGAGGCGGCGTGGATTGGCCTCCCTATTCGCCAGACATGAACCCCTGTGACTTCTTTCTGTGGGGACACTTGAAAGACCAGGTGTACTGCCAGAATCCAGAAACAATTGAACAGCTGAAGCAGTACATCTCATCTGCATGTGTAGCCATTCCGCCAGACACGTTGTCAAAGGTTTCGGGTAATTTCATTCAGAGACTACGCCATATTATTGCTACGCATGGTGGATATGTGGAAAATATCGTACTATAGAGTTTCCCAGGCCGCAGTGCCATCTGTTGTTGAAAATTGTAACTACTGTAATTTCAAAAGTTTGTCTGCCTGAAAATGTACTGTTGTCCCAAGCATATTGCAACAAACGGTGTATTTCTATCGCTGCTCGTTTAGTTTTTATTGCCGTTTCAAATATACCGGTCATTTTTGAAACACCCAGTAAATATTGTAAAGATATTTATTTGTTATAATTATTAAATGTAAAAAGGTGCTATAATGTAATTATGCATGCAATAGTTACTGGCACTCACTTAGGGCTGTATGAGATACGTGTACTATAAAAGATGGAGTATTTCCGTCAGGAACGGAAAGCTGTGTAAGCGTAGGAAAAGGTGGGAGCCGAAACTTTTTGCATGCTTTGGCAGGCGCAAACAAAGTCAGTCGGTGGCCAGTGATCTTAGAGGCAGCACGTACAGTGCCTGCATAGTGTGGAGTGTACCATATTGTTGCATCTTGCCTCAGTTGGAAACTGCAGTTTATCACGGCCTGGTATGGGGAGAAAAACGGGCTATTGATTATAAGATGGATCATCGCTCTGAAGAGGAAATAAGTTCGACATGGGTAACTGCTCTTGGCTGTTCTGATGTTAATGCAGTGGTGAATGAGCATAACCAATAGTTTAAGCTGCTGAAGAACACCAGTGATTGTTCCCTTTTGAGAAACATGTCCAACACAGCATTACTAAACAAAAATGTTGATAGTGCTGTGTATATGGAGGGAGGCTGCGCAAATCGTAATAGGTTCTACCGAGGACAACATGAGAAGGGCCTATGGATATAGGAGGGATTAGCAGGAGTGAACATCGGCCTTAGGTGATATGCAATTACAGGTAAAAGCCGAGAAGGCTGCTAACAGCTGTTGGGTTCAAAGCTGTGTTGTTTGGAAATAGCAAAACTCTGAACAGAATAAACATGCTAATAACTTAGAATGAGACAAGAGATATTGATTCAGTAAGCCTAAGGGTTATACGTGCATCCAAGAGGTGCAATCCTATATACTAAGGCACCAACTGCAATGTCATGCATAACTAGACTCTACACTATAAATAACAAACAAGACAGTCTTATGAGGTAGACATAATATCAGATAATGGCATTATACAATGGTCATTATCACAAGTTGAGAGTTCACATTAAGTGAGTGTGTCATATCAGAAAATACTCTACACATACACTTATAAATGAACGGTTATGGGGTAATTTAACATACTGACAGTATTTGATTGAAGGTGCGATAAATGCACATCCTTATCTACATAAAGCATAGATCTATGTTTCATGGAATAATAATTAGTGTCTGTAGACATGGTATCAAATACTGTTTCATGCAACACATGTAAATTAAGTGCAGAATTATTTGTGTATCGATGGTGGTCCAATTCCATTTACATTTGTGTCTCAAATTCTTTTTCATTCTATTTCAAGTACAATGATGTGTCAAAGTGTTGCAAAAGTGCATTATGTGGTGGGGAGCTACTTGAGATTCTGTTGGCTAAAGCTTGGTGACATTGATTGATACAGAGCTGGGTGATGTGCTCCTTGGAGCTGCTGGAAAAGGTTATGTTATTGCCACCATACAGAGAAGGCTGCTTTGGTTTTTTCTGATGTGAGAGTGGACATTTACTAACAACTATAGGAGACTTGTTTACTTCCTGATAGGAAGAGCAGCCAAGTGACAGATTATGAACAGAGACTTGTGAATGTGACTGACTGTTGGAACATGTGACAGTATTTTGTTGTACGGAGACTTTAGTTTATGCATCAGAGCTTGGGTTTAGAAGAACTGGTGTATAAATGCACTTACTAATTTGAGAATACTAAAAGGAGACCATCATCACTCGTGTGTGCTAGTAAAGTTGAAAATGGGATATTATTACTAGATGAACTCACCTTTTTATTTCATCAAGGACCACCATTCAGTAGGAAGCTGTATTTTGCTGAATAAATCAGTTATGCAAATCATAAATCTGAAGTGTAGCCTACATTACATTATTACTGTGACTCCAAGATTTTAACAGAGTCATACAGTAGTCCAGGAAAGTTAAGTCCAGGTCTGGCACAAATTTTCAACTTTCACCACTGCAATGCCCTGTTTCGCTTGGAGACATGATTTCCCGCATACTCCTTTCCTTTCTTTATTTTTTTATCTGCTTACAAATACAGCTGTTGCCAGAGAAGTAAAATGAAACCATTAGTTCACATAATTACTTTAGAATCCTAGTATTATTATGCAATGATTCACTGTAAAACTAACACTAGCCATATCCTATTGATTGTAATGCGCTGGTGGCAATTTGTTACTAAAGTATTTAAATTTCATGATGTATTCTTGTATTGGATTGCAGATATAAATAGGTAAACTGTTCCACTTCTTTATTCCTCTACCACACACCGTTGGGTGGCTTGCGGAGTATAAATGTAGATATAGACACCAAATTACGAGTATTTACCTGACTGTTGTTCAATAATCTCACACTTATTTTGTACTGATGGTCCCTTCCTTTATATGCTCTGTTGGTAATCATTTTATGTTTGATGTTTTCCCAGCCATTCTCCCAGATGTACAGTGGGTAAATTCCCCAAGTCTAGCTCTTATCCTTCTTCATGTGGGACTTGCTCATTCAAATTTTTTAACAATTATACCTGTATATACTTATGCACTGAACAACATATAATGTATAAAGTTCCTTGAGGTCCAATTGGTTAAGAAGTTAAAATGCAGTCCTTCTGTAGATAAACTAAACAAGAAGCTCAGTTCAGTGTGTTATGTGTTTGATAGCATCTCTCACTGTATTGATCTAAAAACAAGTGTGTTAGCTTTTTTTTTTTTTTTTTTTTTGCATATTTTTACTTGCTGTTGCTGTATGGAATTATGTTCTAGGATTGTGCACTTCAAGTAAATAAAGTATTTATTCAGCAAAAATGAGCTGGAAAAGTATTGTCTAAAGTAGACAATGTAGTGGTACATGTTGCTATTGAAGGTAGCAACATGTCTCACTTCCTTTCTATTGTGCCAGTGGAAGATGGTTATGCAGAAAACCTGATTTATGGTAGTAGTAGTAGTAGAGGAAAGACCACATACTGTGGATGAATCTTTTATTTATGTGCAAGTACAAAACCCAAATGTAAGCACAATAAAGCCACAAGGTGCGTTGGAAGGCAAGGGTTTTAGTGGCGGGGAAGGAGTCGTTTACACTACGATGTCACGACTTGGAAGTGCCATGGAGGTCAAAGAAGAAGAGGTCAGGATGACAATCACTGTCATTCCAAAATGAAAAACAAAAGAAGACTGTAGGGAATTAATTAATTACTTACTTCTTGGATTTGTGATACTAACAATATGTCTGTTGACAAGTTTGTTTATGAAGTGCTTAAATGTGAATATTTAATTGATATGTAAAAAGTGTTATGCAGCTATTAAATGCAGAAAGATTTTGAAAAGAAGTTTTTATGAGATTTTGTAGCCAGTAGGTGGCAAACTTAATTCCCCATTACTACAGCGTTTTCCTTCAGGCGGTGAAGAAGTTCAATATAGCTACGAGTGCCAACGCATAGGAGGAATACAGCTTCATGGAGTGACATGAGTGCAGCAAGAAAATACTTAATGTAGAGGTAATTATGAACATACAACTGGCAGGTTACATTCATGGAAATAGTACCTTGGGTAAGTACTCTCCAGCACCGAATACCAGCGGTAACATTCCAACAAGAATACATCTTAAAGAATGGTTTTTGTCACTGATAACCAAAAAAGTTTCTGCTAGACAGCACTGGGCCTGGTGGTTTAATGGCAGGGCTTAGGCCCAGAATTTGAAAGGTCATGGTATCAAAACATGGTCAGGACATGGAATATTTCAGTCTGTCTTTCACACTGAAAAACTTGCATCAGATCACAGAGTCATGAGGAATTATTATTATTAGCTGAGCTGTGAGTTACACAATCACAATACAATTAAAAAACAATTCTTTTAAGTAGACTTTGCCTTTTTGTTAACTGCAAATGGTTACGTACTCTGGTGGCAAGAGATTCAACACATTTCCTTACAACATAAAGAAAGAAACTTGGAGTGTCTGCCAATTAAAAAGAAAATTAAAAACATATCCCATTGCCCAACTTTCTACTAATTAATAAAAGAATACATTGTCCATTATAGGCTGTATTGTGCTTCATTAAAATAGTGCTGTTAGCTAATTTTGGCCATGATCCATTATCAACCACTGCCAACTCTTCCTGCACTGCTGCCAAATCAGCATCTAGTTCCAAGATAAGCCGCTGTTTATCAAATACTGTGTAGCAAAAGTGACCATCACTGCATTTACAGAAGTGACACTCTTACACGAATACTGAACATAAAATGGAATTACAAGCTAAGAAAAACAAAAATAAAACAATTTACGTACACAGGCATTTGCATACTTACAGATATAGTATGACAAGGATGGAACAGGTGGCTGTGGCTGTGGCCATATAGTAGGAACCATCCGAAATTTCGTGAATTAATTTTGAGAGACGATGGAAAACTAGAATCAGGATGGCTGTATGAAGACTGGAGCTTCCATCCTCCTACAACAGTTCGTACTTTTGTTCATAACAACACTGATGGTATTTGGTTGGCATGCTATGATCATGAAAGATACGACGTAAGGGAATTTTATGCAAAACTGTTTGACAACAAGAATTATTTTACGGCAAATCAGCTACATAATTTAGGATTAGTTTTTAAGCCTAAACATTATTCACATCATAATGAAACTTATTTTACGAGAGAATATGAAAATTGATAATTTAGATTTTAAGATCGCGTATTGTCACAGAAACAGTGGTTAAGTTAGTTCAGAGCTACTGCACAATCGAGATAAAACAAAGCAATTTGATGATATTCAACTATTAGTTTTGTGAATACTGACGTTACAGGAAACTTGTAGTTGCAATTACACAAAATTATAGATATATTCGTAAAACTAAATGCTAAAACTTAGCTATAGCTGTGGGATACAACGTCGATGCGGCGTATTTTCTCACTAACAAGTATTATCTACTAAGTACAGAGAAACTAAATACATTACAATAGCTGTTAACGCACTGAACTTGTATAACTACGAAACATTAAATAGTTACGTCTAAGCTACAATTACAGCTAACCAGGAAAGCAATTCAATAATTAGAATCTTGGGCTACATTACAAACCTATATTTCGCCGAAAGTTCCATTCAAAAAATATTGTCGAATCTGTTGAGCTGAAAATTCAAGGAAACTAAGAATAACCTCAGTATAGAACGTCGAATAATTTCAATTCCAGCGCTCCGAATATTTCCTTCGTTCCTCGTCTCTCATTGGCTACCTACAACTGTCTTCCCATTGGCTAAGGGAGCTGACGAACTGCCAACATATATGCTTGGAAAAAAGGAGTGGTTGACACGATCCTGATATGAACTGAAAAACTGGCATGTTGGATATTATTTCTGCCAGTCAACTTTTGTGCTGTTAAAGGACCTATCTATGCACCAATTTGTCTACCGACCTATCACGCACACTGTTTCGCCCAACAAATTATGCCGTATATTGCGTTGTGGTAACCGTCCCACAAAAGTTCATCTGCTGTCACTACGAGTAGAATATTTTTGTGATGAAATAAGGCGGTCAAATGTCCCAGATTCTGCGGGACAGTCCATCAATGGAACCTCTAATCCCGCACCGGTACAATTAACAAAAAAAGACCCGCAAAACGCCTAACATGTCCCACATATTTGCAATTTTCACATTCCATCATTCACATCTTTTTTGCTTACTTCGTAGGAAGTTTCGATCGACTTGTCAATACAGAGACTCTGACTATATGCAATACATACTTACATAATAGTAATACATAGCAAACAGCATTCGTTGTCAAGTGCAAACGAAAGAGAAAGAAATACGTCATAAAAACTTTTTAGCCAGTACAGCTCCCGCGAAAAGTTGACCGATTAGTCTGTTAAGTGTGGGATGTTCAGGTGAAACCATCTGGCTTTGCTTGGAGCGGGAATATGAGAGGGAAAATGCTGACATTAGTGCCAGCAACCTACGGATGCGCGTGCTAACCATTGGGCAGCGAATAAATTGCACACAGATGTAACATGCATTCTTGAAAGCGAATTATAAAATCGCTCTTGGAATGCGGTACTTATTTGTAGAAAAGAAAATGAAATGGAATTAAGGGTTTTGTAGTGAATACGTGAAGCTAATAAATATGAAAACCAAATAAAGTTTACGCTAACAGATTGACCTGTAACGTAGCCTAATGTTTACATTTGCATGATATTCTAACGCATTTTGCCTTATTAAGGGAGCCTATATTACATAATGGACTATTCTTTGACATTTATTTTAATGCAAAGTCCATTACGTAACTTGTACCTCATACTCTAGCCTTAGTAATGTTTTAAACTGAGAGTTTAAAGTAGTGGAGTGGAAGAACTTGATAGTAACTGCTTTGTGTCTATAAAGAAAATTACTAGCAATGGCTTTTTTTCTCCCTAAAGTAGCTTCACTTTTTTTAAAAAAAAAAAAAAGATATAGAATTAATTAACTGGTATAGTTTACTGAAGCTGCCTGCAGTGGCTTTTGCTCCCATCCAATGAATAATTTGACCTGTTGCACATTCCTGAAGGTACTTCTTCATGTTGACATTTATTATGAGTGAATCAATGAATTAACTTGTATCCTATCTACGAGATTTAGTTTGCAAAGAAATAAAATTTTATGTATTATCATTCTGGTAGATATTGTATTGTGGCATATTGGACTCCATGAGAGCAAAATGGAAGATTGAGAAACCAGTGTGGTATGTGAACAAGAGACCCACTAACCGTTTGCAGTGTACCCGTAAAGCTGTGATATCAGTGAGAAAATACTCATACATACAGTGTATCAATAGAAACCTCAAACTTTCTGCAGATGGTGCAGTTATCCATAATGAAGTACTGTCTGAAAGAAGCTGCATAAATATTCATTTGGATCTTAATAACATTTCAAAATGGTGTAAGGGTTGGCAACATGCTTTTAATGTCCAGAAATGTAAAATTGTGCACTTCACGAAATGAAGAAATATAGTCGCCTGTGACTATAATTTCAGTGAGTGATTGTTGGAATTGACCAACTCACACAAATACCCGAGTGTAGGCTCAGTCATGGGTTAAGCATGTGATAGATTTCAGTTTATTGGTGGAATACTGGGGGAGTGCAATCAATCTATTAAGGAGATTCCTTACTAACCACTTATGCGACCAATTCTAGAATACTGCTCAAGTGTCTGGGACTCATACCGAATAGCATTAACAGGGAATATTGAACGTATCCAGAGAAGGGCAGCAGAAATGGTCAAAGGTTTGTCTGATCCATGGAAGCATCACAGAAATACTGAAGGAATTGGACTGGAACTCTCTTGAAGATAGACGTAAACTATCCCAAGAAAGTCTACTAATAATGTTTCAAGAACCATCTTTAAATGATGACTTTCGGAATATACTGCAATTCTCTATGTATCGCTCACATAGGGATGGTGAGGACAAGATTAGAATAATTATTGCATTCAAACAATCATTCTTCCCGTGCTCCATACATGAATGGAATGGGAAGAAACCCTAATAACTGGGACATATGCTCTGCAGTGCACTTCTCGTGGTTTGCAGAGTATAGATGTAGATGTATTTGGAAGGAGTGGCGAGAAATAAGGAAGAATAAGCTCCTGTCTCGGGTCAGTTAAACTAACTGCTCAATATTTATATACCTCTTTCTAGTCACTCAGGTGAGTTGGTGCCAAACTAATGTTTATTCAATCTCAAAAATTACAATATTTTATTTCTCCAATCAGTTGGAATAACCACTGCAAGGCCCATCTCTGTAAACAGTGACTGAGTTAAGGTAAGTAACTGAGCAGTAGGCCTAAACTGTCAGTCACAGTAGAAATTCACTGAAGGTCTGACGAGACCACACACCAACTGGCATACCTATTGGATTAACTGAAACCTTCAGTACTGATTCACCAACTCACAGTCAGTCTTTCACCTTTCAACCTAATCTAGGCATCAAGCCTACATATCAATATTTCACAAGTAAGACTCTGTATTCACATTCATTGGCATCACCAAATCACAACCAAATCGTCACCTTTGAACCTAAACTGTAAGTCTGGCTATGGTACAGGTCAGTCATTGCTTTGTTTCTAGAGTTTCTGAAGTACTGCCTTATGTCTGGGATCTGTGTAGCCATGCTTATCCCCACAACTGACACCGTATGTAGTACAAGTTGGAGACTGGTGAGTAGGCCTATTGCTAAGGCTTTTGTTATGCCCCAGAATGAAGACATTCTCAGTCTTTGCCATGAAAAATCTATTGAGAATCTGAGAAAAAACAGAAACTATACTTTATTATCGTCATTTGCAAAAGGAATCTAGATAACTATTAAAATCCGAAATATCGATATTGAATACCGTTTGTTCAAATTCAGAAAATTTTTAACTTCGATGGAAGTATTTTTATTTATGGAATGTAATTATTTTATTCACAAACTGTAACAAAAATTATTTGAGGTATATTGAGAAGAATTATTGTACAAAATTTAGTAAGTTGAATGTAATTGTTGAGATTCAAGTTGAATATAACTGTTGAGATTCAAGTGGCTTCGGCAGATTTCATTTTATTGTCAAGAAAAAGCACGGTCAAATAATTAGAATGTTATAGCAATAGTATGATCAGTCTTCCTTCATCAGATGATGATTAACTCTCAGAGAACATGGAACCAGTTAAATGTGTTATCAAATGTGCAGTACAGTAATTGTGCTGAGGCACAGTGTGTTTACATGGACTTATGGCAGAATATTATGACAATGTTCTACATTTGTATGGTTCGCATATGACAGAAATATATGGTTGATATGTAGATGTTCAATATTTTCTCCTCGGAGATGACTGTAACAAATGAAACCAGTAGAGAATAAACACGAAATTGTACAGCTTATGGCACAAATATGCTTTCTCCAAGTTACAGAGTGTACATAATGTCCGCGAACACTTTCAACTATTTATTGCACGAGAACTAAACATTGTACAGATGTCATACATATTGTATTTTGAAGAGAAACTCTGAAAGTATCTTTTACAAACATTTGATATGCGAACCAGTCATTTCCTGTATTCTCTCCCGGAGCTCTGCTGCGTCACATAGTAGAGGCAGTACATACACCAAGTCTTTAATGTGTCCCCGCAGAGAAACGTCACATAGAGTGAGATCTTGTGATCGGAGAGGCCATTTCGTGAAACAGCTGTCCCCATGGCCATGTTTATGACCAGTGCTATTGGCAAATTACCAAACTACACTGTGGCAGTATACATAAAAAAAAATGTTCAGGGTTCATCTTCAAAATGACATATATATGATATCTGTACAATGTTTGGGTCTTGTGCAATAAAATAATTGAAAGTGTTACCGGACTTTATGTACATGTTGTATTTAACAGTTGTACCTGCTAAAAGCTCTATTTAGTATACATACAACTGGACAGGGAAATAGCGACATCCCATCAAGCTATGGTTTGTTTTAGGGTCAATTAAAACAGAAAAGCTTCCCTTGCCTAAAGAATGTCCCATCAATTTAGAAACTTTTGCACAGGCACTTACCAGATAGGCAGACACTCCAGAAGGCATTATTAGTATGTGTAATGAAGAAAATAAATCATTGGGTCAACTAATTTCATACACTTAACAAAATTTCGTTGAAACATGCAATCAGTGAAAAATAAAATACAGCAATTTGAAGTGGAACTCCAATATCATGTAGGACTAACTCTGGATATTGAACATGTACAAGAAGGGCAGCACAAATGGTCACAGGTTTGTTTAATGCATGAAGAGTGTCGCAAAGATTGTGATGGAACTGAAATGGCAGACTCTTGAAGACAGACGTAAACTATCCTGATACAGTTTATTAACAAAGTTTCAAGAACTGGCTTTAAATGATTACTCTAGGGATATGCTACAACCCCTTACATTTCGCTCACACAATGAGTGTGAGGATAAAATTAAAATAATTACTGCATGCAAGGAGGCATTCAAACAATCTTCTTCCCACTCTCCATACGTGAATGGAATAGTGAGAAACCCCAAATAACTGGTACAATTGGATGTACCCTTGCCATGCACCTCACAGTGGTTTGCAGAGTAAAGCTGTGGATGCATCTAAATCCTTGCATTTGTCCTCTGGCCATTCCTGCTTAGCCATTTTGCACTCACTTCCTGTCAATCTTATTTTTTAGACATTTTTATTGCCTTTAGCTTGCTTCATTGTCTGCATTTATATCTTCTTTCATCAGTTAAATTTAATATCTCTTGTGTTATCCAAGGATTTATATTAGGCCTTGTCTTTTTAGCAATTTGATCCTGTACTGCCTTCACTATTTTATCTCTTAAAGCTACCCATTCGTCTTCTACTTTAGTCCTTTCCCCTGTTCTAGTCAACCATTGCTTGATGCTCCCTCTGAAGCTCTCAACAACTTCTGGTTCTTTCAATTAATCCAGTTCCCATCTCCTTAATTTTCCTACGCTTTTCCCATTTCTTCAGTTTTAATCTACAATTCATAAACAATAAATTGTGCTCAGAGTCCATATTTGGCCCTGAAAATGCCTTACACTTTAAAATCTGATACCTAAATCTCTATCTAACTATTATGTAATCAATCTTAAACATTCTGGTGTCTTCAGGTCACTTCCACATACAAGAAGTGGAATACAAAATTTTTGGGACTTGTGCTGCCATCTGGAAAGTTGCAGTAGTAGATCTTTGCACCGCTAGGTGATGATAGCTGCATATCTGATGAGTCAGTGTGTGGAGTGGCAATCAGTTAGGAGGACGTGTTGCGTGTCTACAGTGATTTCCGTAATACTATGTGTTTGGTGTGTGGCGATTTTACGATGGATCTGTGAACAGAACAGCGTGTGTGTATCAAATTCTATGCAAAATCTCGGGAAAAGTGCTACAGAGATCCTTGCAATAATTCAACAAGTGTTTGGGGGACAGAGCAGGAGTCATACTCGTGTGTTTGAGTGGCATGCTCAGTTCAGTGCCGGCCGTACAGACGAAAATGATGCTCACACTGGAAGGCCCGTTAGCAGCACAACGCCAAACATTGTTGCCAAACTTCAACAATTGATTCGTGCGGATCAACGTCGAACCATTCAAGACCTTGTGGATGAAGTGGGTGTTGGTTGTGGGACATGTTAACGAATGTTGACTGATAAATTGGACATGCATCGTGTCGCCACAAAATTTGTGCCAAGGATCTTGACTGCCGATCAGAAGGCACAGTGTGTTGAAGTGTGGATGGACCTTCGTCAGCCCGCATCTGATGATCCAACCTTCTTGTCACGGGTTATCACCAGTGACAAGAGCTGGATTTACGGTCATGACCCAGTGACAAAGCAACAATCGTCCCAGTGTAAGAGCTCAGGCTCTCCAAGACCCAAAAAAGCAAGACAGGTGAAGAGAAAAGTGAAGAGCATGGTCATCGTTTCCTTTGATACCAAGGGAATTGTGCACAAAGAATTTGTCCCACCAAATCAAACAGTGAATTCCACGAACTACTGTGACATTTTGTGGCAGCTCCATGAAAACATGCGGCAACGACGGCCCAAACTTTGGTGTCGAGGGAACTGGCTGTTGCATCCCGACAACGTGCCCTGTCACATGTTCTTGCTCACCAGCACCTTTTTGGCAAAAAACAACATCACGGTTGTACCCCACCCACCATACTCACCAGATTTGACACCTGGCAACTTCACATTATTCCTAAAACTGAACTCAAGTTGGTACGCCATCGGTGCGACACTCTAGAGAGGATTCAAGAAGCATTGCTGGCGGTGATAAACACCCTCAAAGAATACCCTCAAAGACAGAAAACGTTTGAACAGTACCAGAAGTGCTGTGACCGGTGTGTACATGTGAATGAGAACTACTTCGAGGGTGATGGTGACCATTAGTCCAAAGAAAAGGTTTTCAACAGATGAAAGCACCAGTCTGAAAATTTTGGATACCACCTCTTACAACCTTCTTTTGTGATTCTTACAGAAAGTGTTAGCTATGATTAAATTATGATCTGTGCAAAATTATATCAGATGGCTTCCTCTTTCATTCCTTTCCCTCAGTCCATATATGCCTACTATTTTTCCTTCTCTTCCTTTCCCTACTATCGAATTCCAGTCCCCCAGCCCCAAATTTTCATCTCCTTTAACTATTTGAATCATTTCTTATACCCCACCAAACATTTCTTCAATCTCTTCATTATCTGTAAATTAACTTAAGTTTAAATTCACAAGATAGTGTATTTACATGTATTGGATCATTATAAATCCAAACTTAGTAGTACTACTTCATTCTCCATTTCAAGTTATTTACACCACTGGTCAAATAGAAATTATGCCAACATCAATGGTATGTTAAGTGCTACTCAATGTACTATCTAATAAATTAAATGTCACATTAAGAGGAGGTTTTGTAATGTGGCAAGTTTTGAGAGAAAGCCTGAGACTGCCATTAAGAGTTACTTGTTAAAGGTGTGGAAATCAGGAAAGCTTCCACTGCTGCAGTAAGGCCCAGAATGCAACCACTATAGCCAGCCCACAATGAGTGTTGTGGAAAGACAAGAGTGGTGAGTGAGCATAACCATTAGTTTAAGCTGCTGAATAACACCAGTGATTGTTCCCTTTTGGGAAACATGTCCAACATGGAATTACTAAACAAAAATGTTAATAGTGCTGTGTATATGGAGGGAGGCTGAGGAAATGGTAATAGGTTCCACCGTGGACGGCATGAGAAGGGCCTATGGATAAAGGAGGGATTAGCATGAGTGAACATCTGGCCTTAGGTGGTATGCACTTACAGGTAAAAGCCGAGAAGGCTGCTAACAACTGAGGTGTTTGAAGTTGTGTTGTTTGGAAATACCAAAGCTCTGAACAGAACAATCACACTAATAACTTAGAATAACACAGGAAATATTGATGCATTAAGTCTAAGGGTTATATGTGTGTCCAAGAGATGCAATCCTGTATGCAAAAGCACCAACTGCAATGTCATGCATAACTAGACACTACACTGTAGGCATTTGCACATTATAAATAAAAAACAAGGCAGTCTTACGAGGTAGACATAATATCGGATAATGGCACTGTACAATAGTCATTATCACAATTTGAGTGCTCACATGAAGTGAGTGTGTCATATCAGAAAATACTCTACACATGCACTTGCAAATGAAGGGTTATAGAGTAATTTAACATACTGACCTTACTGACAGTATCTGATTGAAGGTGCGATAAATGCACACACTTATCTATGTAACTCATAGATCTATGTTTCATGGAATAATTATTGGTGTCTATAGACATGGTATCAAATACTGTTTCATGCAACACGTGTAAGTTAAGTGCAGAATTATTTGTGTATCGATGGTGGTCCAATTCCATTTACATTTGCGTCTCAAATTCTTTTTCCATTCTATTTCAAGTACAATGATGTGTCAAAGTATTGCAAAAAGTGCATTATGTGGTGGGGAGCTACTTGAGATTCTGTTGGCTAAAGCTTGGTGACATTGATTGATATAGAGCTGGGTGGTGTGCTCCTTGGAGCTGCTGGAAAATGCAGGAAAAGGTTATGTTATTGCCACCATACAGAGAAGGCTGGTTTGGTTTTTTCTGATGTGAGAGTGGACATTTACTAACGACTATATGACAGATTATGAACAGAGACTTGTGAATGTGACTGACTGTTGGAACATGTGACAGTATTTTGTTGTACGGAGACTTTAGTTTATGCATCACAGCTTGCATTTGGAAGAACTGGTGTATAAACGCACTTACTAATTTGAGAATACTAAAAGGAGACTATCGTCACTCATGTACTGCTAGTTAAGCTGATAAGGGGACATTCTTACTAGACGAACTCAAATTTTTATTTCATTACGTACCACCATTCAGTAGGAAGCTATATTTTGCTGAATAAATTAGTTATACAAAACATAAATCTGGAATGGAGCATACATTCAGAGTCACACATTAGCCCAGGAAACTTAAGCCACAGGTGAAATATTGCAATTTACTATTGCGCACTGGCAAAAGCATACAACATGAAATGACATAAAACATCAATCACCTAAGTATGACAAAAGACAGGTCACAAAGGCAACAGTACACAATATATTACATGCTGCATCCCTTCAGCAATTATCATAGCATTTGGTTAATAGTGTTACCATACAGCTCCCACCATCACTCGCCCCCCCCCCCCCCCTCCCCACTGGTAGAGTGGAGCTGGCGTCCTAGGAGTATTTGTATTGTGCCACCTGGCACAGGTACAGACTTGTGATGGCTTCTGTAATATATGGACAGTGTCCAGTGGTGGCAAAAGCTGTGATGTTGAAGATGAAGGTGTCGTTCGTCGTAGGCTTAGGGCGAAGGGCATGATGTTGACTCGTAGTAACGTTTGAGAACACAATATTGTCTGTGGATCAAGGATGTAATGATGAAAGCTTGCGAGCCTTGAAATTTACAGGAGCTCTGGGAGTAGTCTGAATGCAATGTTTTGCAGTATGTGAAATAACAGAACTAGGCGTAGGTTGATCTGTAGCAGCTGTGACCGGAGAAACTCATGATGCTGATGCAAGCTGGGGCAGAGAAATATCTCTGTATGTCATACACATTTTAGAATTTAACAGTTTATATTCAGTACAAGTGTTTGTTTTTTCCTTCCTTTATTTATGATAACTTGTCTTTCAAATAACGGAAAGCACACTTTAAAATATGAGAATCGTTCGATATATAGTTGTGGGTAGGAGGCCTGCAACCATTAGAATCTACATTGATTGCCAAGGGATCTTGTGCAGGAGAGCAGTGGACCTCGCTATGATGTGGTGTGCCATGAGACATGATGTAGTGCAGAGGATGCAAGCTGCTTGCTTTACAAAGCCATACGTAAACTGCCTCAAACCCCATACGGATTTGTGCTTGCCATGTGGAAGTGTCTTTGTTATAATGGTGCAAGAAATGAGTGCCAAGAATGGGTCCTGTGGCATCAGCTCAAAGAAAATTCCATTGTAATGGTCACCTGAACCCTAAGTTCACAATCACAGTTCATTTCCCAAATGTAAAAATTTTGGAGTTATTAGCACCTGTAAGCCAAGAGTCAGCTTATGTTTGTTCATCTTGATTACTGGCAGTACTCTGACATCTGATCCTGACCCAATGAAGTATGTGCATGGAACACAAGTGACTGTGACATATAATCAGCATGGCCCACAAGAAGTACCTGGAATGTTTTGTCACTCCTGTGTTTTGTAAATATCGACACTGCCAGTGCTCGGTGTAAAGGCAGATCCCTTGACTGATTTGGCAACAGCTGTTTGTTGGTCATGTTTGTTAGCAAAAGCATTGAAAAGTTGCAAAGAACTGCAAACATCACTTTTGTCATTGTTGAAGGATAGGCATTGCTTCTAGGAACAGTGGCCAGCTGAGCCAAACCCAGTCACTATTGTCATTTGTAAGTGCAAGGAGAGATGCTCTTTCACGCTTGAGTTCCCCATGGTACCAACACCAGCCTGAAGCTCATTCGTAGGTACTACAGCACTTGTTGCTGTAGCTGTTGTCTTCTGAGTGGGTGTTAGGCAACATTTTGTTTATCACTTCTTTGAGCAATCACTGGAAAGCACTTACTTCTTGCTCCAGCATATGAATCTGTTCCGCTAGCAGAAGCTGCTGCCTTCTAGTAGTGTCAGGTGAGACTGTTTCTGTGATGCTATTATCAGTTTGAGGGGACACACTTGAACTGACATTTTGCAAAATATTCTCAGCAATGGTCAATGTGAAGACACACTGTCACTGTTTATGGTAAACACTACATTTTTAACTGTGAATGACAGTTGATTAACATTCCCAAGACAGCACCCGAGTTTCACTTGTGGACTGTTGTAGCCAGTGCCAGAGTGAGACTCAGGTATTGGCTTGCGAGATTAAAAAAAAGGGCTGCATAGGGTTACTTCAGAAATTTCAAAGGTGATGCCAAGCTGTGATGGAAATTTGTCTCCAAAAACCTAATTACGTAGGAACTGTTGTAAGCATAGGATCTTTATTTATGTACATGGCAAAGCACATGTTCCTTGATGTATTGATATTTGCACACAGAGGGGGAGGCATGAATAATGTCTGTCAATAATAATAGAGACTGAGCATCCAATGTGCCAAACATAAGTGTGACCTGTAAAGTGGCATCACATGCCATACGCCATAAATGAAAGTTCCAGTATCTTGAACCAGAGATATATGCTGCAGAATTACTGCCAGTCAGACATCTGACTCAGCAGACAACACTTACTCATGTTACTATAATCAAGCATGATGGTTTCGTGATATGTGTTTCAGTGCGAGTGCAGAGATACTGCAATGCAGGATGTGATAAGTTGAGAATATAAGTCAGACAGGGTGGATAAGACAACTCTTCTGGAGAACCTGAGCATCTTGGTTCGACTCCTGGTCTGGCACAAATTTTCAACTTTCACCACTGCAATGCCTTGTTTGGCTTGGAGTCATGATTTCCCACTTACTCCTTTCCTTTCTTTATTTTTTATCTGTTTACAAATACAGCTGTTGCCAGAAAAGTAAAATAAAACCCTTAGCTCACATAATTACTTTACAATCCTAGTATTATTATGCAATGATTCACTGTAAAACTAACACTAGCCATATCTTATTGTCTGTAATGTACTGGTGGCATTTTGCCACTAAAGTCTTTAAATTTCATGATGTATTCTTGTATTGGATTGCAGATATAAATAGGTAAACTGTTCCACTTCTTTATTCCTCTATCAACTTATGAGTATTTACGTGCACTGTTGTTCAGCAGGAATATAACTTCAAGGAGTGACATGAGTGCAGAAAGAGAGATATTTATGAACATACAACTCACAGGTCACAGTCACGAAAATGGTACTCTGGTTAAGTACTCTGTTGCAGCGAACACCATTGGTAACATTCCATCAAGAATACATCTTAAAGAACAGTTTTTGCCACTAATAACCAAATTAACTTCAGCTAGACTGCACGGGGCCTGGTGGTTTAATGGAAAAGGTTAGGCCTAAAATTTGAAAGGTCGTGGTATCAAAATCTGGTCAGGACATGGAATATTTCAGTCTGTCTTTAACATTGTAAGACTTACATCAGATCACAGAGTCAAGAGGAATTATTATTATTATCTTCTTTCCTTTCTCTGGTTAAAAATGGAAAGTGACGTGGACATTCATCAAGCGTGACTTCCTTTTAACTGTACAGTATATGTTACATTGCATTTAGGAATTTACGGGTAATTGAACATGTATCAATAATTACAGATTTCTGTAGTTGTATATATAAGTTTGGATGTAGCTGTATTGTGTCGATGTACTGGTGGATATTGTGTGGTATGACTCCTGTAGTTGATAGTATAATTGGTATAATGTCAACTTTATCCTGATGCCACATGTCCTTGACTTCCTCAGCCAGTTGGATGTATTTTTCAATGTTTTCTCCTGTTTTCTTCTGTATATTTGTTGTATTGGGTACGGATATTTCGATTAGTAGTGTTGATTTCTTCTTTTTATTGGTGAGTATGATGTCAGGTTTGTTATGTGGTGTTGTTATATCTGTTATAATGGTTCTGTTCCAGTATAATTTATATTCATCATTCTCCAGTACATTTTGTGGTGCATACTTGTATGTGGGAACATGTTGTTTTACTAGTTTATGTTTTATGGCAAGTATGTATTATTTTTGATACATTGTCATGTCTTCTGGGGTATTCTATATTTGCTAGTACTGTACATCCACTTGTGATGTGGTCTACTGTTTCTATTTGTTGTTTGCAAGTCTGCATTTATCTGTTGTGGTATTGGGATCTTTAATAATATGCTTGCTGTAATATCTGGTGTTTATTGTTTGATCCTGTATCGCAATCATGAATCCTTCCGTCTCACTGTATACATTGCCTTTTCTTAGCCATATGTTGGATGTGTCTTGATCGATGTGTGGCTGTGTTAGATGATACGGATGCTTGCCATGTAGTGTTTTCTTTTTCCAATTTACTTTCTTTGTATCTGTTGATGTTATGTGATCTAAAGGGTTGTAGAAGTGGTTATGAAATTGCAGTGGTGTAGCCGATGTATTTATAAGAGTGATTGCTTTGTGTATTTTGCTAGTTTCTGCTCGTTCTAGAAAGAATTTTCTTAAATTGTCTACCTGTCCATAATGTAGGTTTTTTATATCTATAAATCCCCTTCCACCTTCCTTTCTGCTTAATGTGAATCTTTCTGTTGCTGAATGTATGTGATGTATTCTATATTTGTGGCATTGTGATCGTGTAAGTGTATTGAGTGCTTCTAGGTCTGTGTCACTCCATTTCACTACTCCAAATGAGTAGGTCAATACTGGTATAGCATAAGTATTTATAGCTTTTGTCTTGTTTCTTGCTGTCAATTCTGTTTTCAGTATTTTTGTTAGTCTTTGTCTATATTTTTATTTTAGTTCTTCTTTAATATTTGTATTATCTATTCCTATTTTTTGTCTGTATCCTAGATATTTATAGGTATCTGTTTTTTCCATCGCTTCTATGCAGTCGCTGTTGTTATCCAATATGTAATCTTCTTGTTTAGTGTGTTTTCCATTGACTATGCTATTATTCTTACATTTGTCTGTTCCAAAAGCCATATTTATATCATTGCTGAATACTTCTGTTATCTTTAGTAATTGGTTGAGTTGTTGATTTGTTGCTGCCAGTAGTTTTAGATCATCCATGTATAGCAAATGTGTGATTTTGTGTAGGTATGTTCCAGTAATATTGTATCCATAATTTGTATTATTTAGTATGTTGGATAGTGGGTTCAGAGCAAGACAGAACCAGAAAGGGCTTAATGAGTCTCCTTGGTATATTCCACGCTTAATCTGTATTGGCTGTGATGTGATGTTATCTGAATTTGTTTGGATATTAAGTGTGGTTTTCCAGTTTTTCATTACTATGTTTAGAAACTGTATCAATTTAGGATCTACTTTGTATATTTCCAATATCTGTAGTAACCATGAGTGGGGTACACTATCAAAGGCTTTTTGGTAATCAATGTATGCGTAGTGTAGGGACCTTTGTTTAGTTTTAGCTTGATATGTCACCTCTGTATCTATTATCAGTTGCTCTTTACATCCTCGTGCACCTTTGCAACAGCCTTTTTGTTCTTCATTTATAATTTTGTTCTGTGTTGTATGTGTCATTAATTTCTGTGTAATGACTGAAGTTAATATTTTGTAGATTGTTGGTAGGCATGTTATGGGGCAATATTTAGCTGGGTTTGCTGTGTCTGCTTGATCTTTAGGTTTCAGATAGGTTATTCCATGTGTAAGTGTATCAGGGAATGTGTATGGGTCTGCAATGTAACTGTTAAATAATTTAGTGAGATGTGAATGTGTTGAGGTGAACTTCTTTAGCCAGTAATTTGCTATTTTATCATTTCCAGGGGCTTTCCAATTGTGTGTAGAATTAATTGCTCGGGTGACTTCATGTTGCAAAATTATCACTTCAGGCATTTGTGGTATCATCTTTTATGAGTCTGTTTCTGCTTGTATCCACTGTGGATGCCTGTTATGTTGTACCGGGTTTGACCATATGTTGCTCCAGAAGTGTTCCATGTCTGTTATGTTTGGTGGATTGTCTATTTTAATGTGTGTGTTATCTATTGTTTGGTAAAATCTCTTTTGGTTTGTGCTGAATGTTTGGTTTTGTTTCCTTCTATTTTCACTTTTTTTGTATCTTCTAAGTCGTTTGCCCAACGCTTGTAATTTCTGCTTCTTTTCATCTAATTGCTCTACTGCTTCTTGTTGTGAGATTTTACTTAACCTTTTTCGTTTTTTGTCTGATATTTCATTTCTTATAAATTGTGTTAGTTGTCCAATGTCTTTTCTCAGTTTTTCTATTCTGATCTGTAGCCTGTGTTGCCATGCTGGTTTTGTGGGCTTCTTCTGTGTGTTGGTTTGTTCTGATCTCTGCCTAGTGTGTATACTTAGTGTAGTGTGTGCTCCTATATAAACCAGTAGTTGTAACTCTTCCATAGTTATATTTTCATTTATTTTGTTGTGTATGATTGTGTTGATAGTTTTTATTGTTGTTTCGACTTGTGGGTTATTTGGCGGTCTATGCAAGAATGGTCTAATGTCTGTATGTGTCTTTGTATTCTATATTATTATTATTATTATTATTATTATTATTATTATTATTATTATTATTATTATTCCCCCACATGAACCATCGACCTTACTGTCGGTGGGAGGCTTGCGTGCCTCAGCGATACAGATAGCTGTAGTGTAGGTGCAACCACAAGAAGGGGTATCTGTTGAGAGGCCAGACAAACATGTGATTCCTGAAGAGGGGCAGCAGCCTTTTCAGTAGTTGCAGGGACAACAGTCTGGATGATTGACTGATGTGGCCTTGTAACACTAACCAAACGGGCCTTGCTGTGCTGGTACTGCGAACGGCTGAAAGCAAGGGGAAACTACAGCCATAATTTTTCCCAAGGGCATGCAGCTTTACTTTATGGTTAAACGATGATGGCCTCCTCCTGGGTAAAATATTCCGGAGGTAAAATAGTCCCCCATTAGGACCTATGGGCGGGGACTACTCAAGGGGACGTTGTTATCAGGAGAAAGAAAACTGGCGTTCTACGGATCGAAGCGTTGAATGTCAGATCCCTTAATCGGGCAGGTAGGTTAGAAAATTTAGAAAGGGAAATGGATAGGTTAAAGTTAGATATAGTGGGAATTGGTGAAGTTCGGTGGCAGGAGGAACAAGACTTCTGGTCAGGTGAATACAGGGTTATAAATACATCATCCAATAGGGGTAATGCAGGAGCAGGTTTAATAATGAATAGGAAAATAGGAATATGAGTAAGCTACTACAAACAGCATAGTGAACACATTATTGTGGCCAAGATAGATATGAAGCCCAAGCCTACCACATAGTACAACTTTATATGCCAACCAGCTCTGCCATGATGGAGAAATTGAAGAAATGTATGATGAAATAAAAGAAATTATTGAGATAGTGAAGGGCGACAAAAATTTAATAGTCATGGGTGACTGGAACTCGATTGTAGGGAAAGGAAGAGAATGAAACATAGTAGGTGAATATGGAATGGGAGTAAGGAATGAAAGAGGAAACCACCTGGTAGAATTTTGCACACAGCATAACTTAATCACAGCTAATACTTGGTTCAAGAATCATAAAAGAAGATTGTATACATGGAAGAAGCCTGGAGATACTGGAAGGTCTCAGATAGATTACATAATGGTAAGACAGAGATTCAGGAACCAGGTTTTAAATTGTAAGACATTTCCAGGGCAGATGTGGACTCTGACCACAATATATTGGTTATGAACTGTAGATTAAAACTGAAGAAACTACAAAAAGGTAGTAATTTGAGGAGATGGGACCTGGATAAACTGAAAGAACCAGAGGTTGTAGAGAGCTTCAGAGAGAGCATTGGGGAACGATTGACAAGAATGGGGGAAAGAAATACAGTATAAGAAGAATGGGTAGCTTTGAGAGATGAAATAGTGAAGGTAGCAGAGGATCAAGTAGGTAAAAAGATGCGGGCTAATAGAAAGCCTTGGGTAACAGAAGAGATATTGGATTTAATTGATGAAATGAGAAAATATAAAACTGCACTAAATGAAGCGGGCAAAAAGGAATACAAACGTCTCAAAAATGAGATCAACAGGAAGTGCAAAATGGCTAAGCAGGGATGGCTAGAGGACAAATGTAAGGATATAGATTCACACGTCATTAGGGGTAAGATAGATACTACCTACAGGAAAATTAAAGATACCTCTGGAGAAAAGAGAACCACTTGCATGAATATCAAGAACTTAGATGGAAACCCAGTTCTAAACAAAGAAGGGAAAGCAGAAAGGTGGAGGGAGTATATAGAGGGTCTATACAAAAGCAATGTTCTTGAGGACAATATTATAGAAATGGAAGAGAATGTAGGTGAATATGAGATATGATACTGCATGAAGAGTTTGACAGAGCACTGAAAGACCTAAGTCAAAACAAGGCCCCAGGAGTAGACAACATTCCATTAGAACTACTGACAGCCTTGGGAGAGCCAGACCTAACAAAACTCTACCATCTGGTGAGCAAGATGTATCAGACAGGCGAAATACCCTCAGACTTCAAGAAGAATATAATAATTCCAATCCCAAAGAAAGCAGGTGTTGACAGATGTGAAAATTACCGAACTATCAGTTTAATAAGCCACGGTTGTAAAATACTAACACAAATTCTTTAGACAAATGGAAAAACTGCTAGAAGCCAAGCTTGTGGAAGATCATTTTGGATGCCATAGAAATGTTGGAACACACGAGGCAATACTGACCCTATGACTGATCTTAGAAAATAGATTAAGGAAAGGCAAGCCTACGTTTCTAGCATTTGTAGACTTGGAGAAAGCTTTTCACAATGTTGACTTGAGTACTCTCTTTCTAATTCTGAAGGTGGCAGGAGTAAAATACAGGGAGCTATTTACAATTTGTACAGAAACCAGATGGCAGTTATAAGAGTCGATGGGACATAGAAGGGAAGCAGTGGTTGGGAAGGGAGTGAGACAGGGCTGTAGCCTATCCCCGATGTTATTCAGTCTATATAATGAGCGAACAATAAAGGAAACAAAAGAAAAATTTGGAGTAGGTATTAAAATCCATGGAGAAGAAATAAAAACTTTGAGGTTCGCTGATGACATTGTAATTCTGTCAGAGACAGTAGAGGAATTGGAAGAGCAGTTGAACAGAATGGATAGTGTCTTGAAAGGAGGATGTAAGATGAACATCAACAAAAGCAAAACAAGGATAATGGAATGTAGTCAAATTAAATCGGATGATGCTGTGGGAATTAGATTAGGAAATGTCACGCCTAAAGCAGTAAATGAGTTTTGCTATTTGGGGAGCAAAATTACTGATGATGGTCGAAGTAAAAGAGGATATAAAATGTAGACTGGCAATGGGAAGGAAAGCATTTCTGAAGAAGAGAAATTTGTTAACATCGAGTATAGATTTAAGTGTCAGGAAGTCGTTTCTGAAAATATTTGTATGGAATTGAAACATGGATAATAAACAGTTTAGACAAGAAGAGAATAGAAGCTTTCGAAAAGTGATGTTACGAAATAATGCTGAAGATTAGATGGGTAGGTCACATAACTAATGAGGAAGTATTGAATAGAATTGGAGAGAAGAGAAATTTGTGGCACAACTTGACTAGATAGAAGGGATCGGTTGGTAGGGCATATTCTGAGGCAACAAGGGATCACGAGTTTAGTATTGGAGGGCAACATGGAGGGTAAAAATCGTAGAGGGAGACCAAGAGATGAATGTACTAAACAGATTCAGAAGGATGTAGGTTGCAGTAGGTACTGGGAGATGAAGAAGCTTGCACAGGATAGAGTAGCATGGAGAGCTGCATCAAACCAGTCTCTGGACTAAAGACCACAACAACAACAACAACATATTATTATTATTATTATTATTAGTTGAGCTGTAAGTTACACAATCACATTACAATTAAAAAGCAGTAATTTTCATTAGACTTTGCCTTCTTGTTTAATTGCGAAGAGTTACGTACTCTGGTGTCAAGAGATTCAACAAGTTTCCAAAGAACATAAAGAAACTGAGAGTGTCTGACGATTCAGAAGGAAATTGAAACATATCTCATTACCCAACTTTCTACTAGTTAATAAAAGATAACATTGTCCATTACAGGCTGTATTTTGCTTTAATATTGAAATAGTGCTATTAGCTAATTTCGGCCATAATCCATTATCAAGCACACTTGCTACGTCGTTTTACATACCGTGCTCATCATTCTTTTATGTCACATACATAAAACCAGAGGTCATGCTCTGTCATTAGCAAACCAATGTTACGATGGAGAATGGCTCACATACCGTATTGAAATATATCAGTAACATACATAACATTAAGTTATCAATGCCGGATGAGTAGCAGCTATACAGTGCAATTTAGATGGCACCAGTCTTTTATTCACAGAAGCAGATTTCTTTCTGATTTAAGCTACTCAATTAAATTTAGCTGACATAAGCATGAAAAGTGTTAAGCAGTGTTATGATAATTTGGAGGTACAGCAATAGAGATGTTTTGTTTCTACAATTTCCTTGTCTTGTAAACAAACCGTATATCCTGCCACATTCGACAACTGTGAAGGCTATCTTTCTTGATGAGATCTATGGAACATGACAAAGAAATGAATGGATCTCTTCTAAATTTACGTCTATCCTCTTGTCATTCTGTGTAGGTATGAGAAATTAGTTCTTAGTAAAATTTCTAATGTTTTGAGAGAAGACATTAAATCCTGCTTCATTAACTTCCTCGGCTTTGTCCAGACTGCAGTATTTGGTTTACCTATTTGAATGGTAACGATATTTACTCTGTAACTCAGCCATTCATGTAAAGTTATCCTAAAAATGATCTATGGAATACAATGGTAATCACTGGAATAGAACTGATACTGTACTGGTTAGATGATGTTTTCTAACAATTAGACCTGCAAGTAGCCTCTTACCAGAAGTTGTCAGATGTGAACAATGGTTAGTATGATGTGACTAAATGAGGGATCGGGGATCCATTTCCAGTGAGCAATCTTTACTCTGCATTTACTCACTCCGCAGAACAACTCATGCACCGCATGCAAAGAGTGACAATCTTCACATTAGTAAGAAGCATTTTCAACAATGGGCCTGTTGTCATTCTTAACTGTATTACTACCCAAACTGTTGACTGGACCCCCTATTATCATATGATCTTTTCCAAGAACCTTCCCTAAAGAGCATAAATCACAGATGGCATCATTGAGCCTTGTATGTAACTTTAAAATGCTACAGTATACTTTCTGCAGATTTTTAACTAGTTGTGACATTCAGACGGGGAGGAAATAACAACTTGGCTGGAAACTTCAAAGTTTTTAGGTGTCCATTTTGGTGAGAAATAAACTGGAAAAAACAATTTTGGAACTTCTAAATCAACTTAGTTCCGCCACATTTCCACTTCACTTCAAATCATCGCAAATCTTGGGGAGAGACAAATCGGTAAGCTAACATATTTCCTGAAACTTCCTGGCAGATTAAAACTGTGTGCCCGACCGAGACTCGAACTCGGGTCCCGAGTTCGAGTCTCGGTCGGGCACATAGTTTTAATCTGCCAGGAAGTTTCATATCAGCGCACTCCGCTGCAGAGTGAAAATCTCATTCTGGAAACATTTTTCCTGTTTTTTCATTTAATATCATATAGAATAATGTTTGAGGATAACTCATCTTTGAGGAAGAAAGTATTCATTGCATTGTACAAAAAAGTACTGTGAGAATAATTTGTGATGCTCATCCACGATCATGTCCCAGACATCAGTTTGAGTACTTACACATTTTTACTACTGCCTCATAGTATATTTATTCCCTCATGAAGTTTGTTGTAACTAATCCACTACAGTAAAACAGGTGAAATGTCCAACAGACAGAAATGTGAAATTTGAAATCAAACTGAAAAAGTGTAACGAGAATGTAAAAGGACTTGTTCCACATCATAACAATTAATTCTACAAATGATCCATGGAACATGAAACTAAGTAACTCAGTCTCCAAAGAACTGAAGCCATTGGAGACAGCTAGACTGAAGCTAATAGATTTGCAGAGTCCCCTAGACCTTTGCACTGATTTAGAAGGCTTTATGATAAACCAGGCATCTGGACCAGACCTAATATTACAACAGCCGACTGCAGCTCCCGAAAATACCAACTCTTCCTGTACTGCTGCCAAATCAGCATCTAGTTCCAAGATAAGCTACTGTTTATCAAATACTGTGTAGCAAAAGTGACAATCACTGCCTTTACAGAAGTGACACTCTTACATGAATACTGAACATAACATGGCATTACCATGTGAGAAAATCAAAAATAAAGCAATTTACATACACAGACATTTGCATACTTACAGATATACTATGACAAGGATGGAACAGGTAGTTGGTTGTGGCCATATGGTAGGAACCATCCGAAATTTCCTGAATTAATTTTGAGAAACCATGGAAAGCCCAAGTCAGTATGGCTGTATGAAGACTGGAGTCTCCATCCTCCTGCAACAGTTTGTACATTTGTTCATAATAACACTGACGGTATTTAGTTGGAATGCTATCACCATGAAAGATAACACGTAAGTGATTTTCATGCAAAACTGTTTGAAAATAAGAATTATTTGGCGGCAAATCAGTCACATAACTTACGAGTAGTTTTCAAGCTGAAATATTATGCACACCATAATGAAACTTACTTTCCGAGAGAATAAGAAAACTGTTAATTTCGAGTTTAAGATCGTTTATTGTCACAGAAACAGTGGTTAAGTTAGTTCACAGCTACTGAACAATCAAGATAAATCGAAGTAATTTGATGACATGCGACTAGTAGTTTTGTGAATACTGGCATTATACGAAACTGGTACCTGCAACTACACAAAATTATTGGTATTTTCGTAATACTAAATGCTCAAAACTTATCTATAGCACTGGGCTACAACGTCGCTGCAGCGTATTTTCTCACTAACAAATATTATCTACTAAGTACAGATAAACTCAATACAATAGCTGTTAACGCACTGAACTTCTGTAAATACGAAACATTAAATAGTTGCGTCTAAGCTACAATTACAGCTAACGAGAGAAAGCAATTCAATAATTAGAATCTTGGGCTACATTACAAACCTATATTTCGCCGCAAGTTCCATTCAAAAAATATTGTCGAATCTGTGGAGCTGAAAATTCATGGACACTACGAATAACCTCAGTATAGAACGTCGAATAATTTCAATTCCAGCGCTCCGAATATTTCCTTCGTTCCTCGTCTCTCATTGGCTACCTAAAACTGTCTTCCCATTGGCTAGGGAGGCTGACGCATTGCCAACATATATACTTGGAAAAAAGGTGTGGTTGACGCGATACTGATATGAAATGAAAAACTGGCATGTTGGATTTTATTTCTGCCATCAACTTTTGTGCTGTTAAAGAACTTAGATATGCACCAATTTGTCTTCCGACCTATCACGCACACCGTTTCGCCCAACAAATTATGCTGTATGTTTCGCTATCGTGGCAACCGTCCCACAAAAGTTCATCTCCTGTCACTGCAAGTGGAATATTTTTGTGTTGAAATAAGGCTAAAGACGACCAATTGTTCCAGATTCTGCGGGACCGTCCATCAATGGAACCTCTAATCCCACACTGGAAAATTAACAAAAAAAAAGTCCCTCAAGACGCCTAACATGTCCCGTATTTTTGTAATTTTCACATTCCATCCATCACATCTTATTTCCATACATCGTAGGAAGTATTGATCGACTTGTCAATACAGACACTCTGTTTGACTATATGCAATAGCATTCGTTGTCAAGTACAAACGAAAGAGAAAGAAGTACAGCATAAGAACTTTTTAACTGGTATACCTCTCTCGAAAAGTTGACCGATTACACTCTTACATGTGGGATGTTCAGGAAAAATCATCTGGTTTTGCTAGGAGCGGGAATCTGAGAGGCAGGATGATGACATTAGTATCAGAAACCTAGTTGCGCGTGCCTCATACTAGGCATTGGGTAGCGAATGAATTTCACACAGATGTAACATGCTTTCTTGAAAGCAAATTACAAATGCCCTCATGGAATGCGGTACTTATTTGCAGAAAAGAAAAAGAAATTGAATTAAGGGTTTGTAATATGTTGTTGTTGTTGTTGTTGTGGTCTTCAGTCCTGAGACTGGTTTGATGCAGCTCTCCATGCTACTATACAGTAGAGCTGCATGTCCTCGGGAAAAATTACGGCTGTAGTTTCCCCTTGCTTTCAGCCGTTCACAGTACCAGCACAGCAAGGCCGTTTTGGTTAATGTTACAAGGCCAGATCAGTCAATCATCCAGACTGTTGCCCCTGCAACTACTGAAAAGGCTGCTGCCCCTCTTCAGGAACCACATGTTTGTCTGGCCTCTCAACAGATACCCCTCCGTTGTGGTTGCACCTACGGTACGGCCATCTGTATCGCTGAGGCACGCAAGCCTCCCCACCAACGGCAAGGTCCATGGTTCATGGGGAGGCTTTGTAATATAACACAGCTAAAAAAATAACGAACACTGCTAAACCACTGAGGCTGGACCGATTTGCAAACACGACCTTTGGTGCAAAGCGATTGTTTGAGATTTAAATTAGTCCACGCGTTGACAGGACATTGTTAACTTGTGTCTGTCTGTGTTGGCCAGTTTGATGAAGTAATCTGCTTGTTTTACTTAGGAATGCCGGCGACCTCGGAAAAGCAAAGGTGTAAATCCACGTAAGACTTGCAAAAAGAGTTAGTTTTTTTACAGAACTGTTCAACATCTTCCTGAGTACGGTGCAGTACACTTCCGACGAGTAAAATACGGCTGTTAAGAAGTTGCAAGTGTTTGTGGACCTTCCATGTGATAAGTCACCATCAGAGTTATAGATCCGTGAACTTCTAAATTAATTCAAAATTTATTATTATTTGAAAAGAAGTTCCGCTCTGTCAAAACTTAAGTGCTAGGCAACTGTAAAGGGTGCGATTGCGCTGATTTCTTTAGACAGCCTGAAGACAGAACTTAATGATGTCCCATTTATCTGCACGTGTACAGATACTTCAAACGATAAAGACGTCAAAATATTTCGAATGCAACTGCAGTACGTTCATCCTACAAATGGAATTAATGTCAAAATATTAGATATCCTTAATTTTCCTCGCGAAAGTGCAGTCATTTTATATGATTCAATAGACATTCTTGCAAAACATGAGCTTCAAGAGAAAGTGACTGGAATTTGTGCTGACAATGCAAATAGAAATTTTGTTGGAGTTCGATGTGAAGAATGTTTTCTTTAAACTTCAAGAGGGCTTAGGAAGAAAGCTGGTGTGAGGTGCTCGGCATACATTGCATAAAACACTACACAAACATCAGCAAGCTTGTTACTAGTGGACATCGAATACATTGCTGTTAAGATATATTCATTCTTTTATATACACACAGTAAATGATGAAGTTCTCAAAGATTTTTACAAAGAGGCAGAGATGTAGTACAAAAGAAATTTGGGACATAGTAAAACAAGATGGCTCGCACTTTTGCAGCAGTTGAGAGAATCTTGCAAATGTATGTACCATTGAAAGTTTACTTTTTATTGCAAGAAAAATGTTCAGCTGTACTACATGCATTCTTCTCTATTGAATGCTCAGAGCTGTGGCTAAAATTCGTACATGTTCAAGCTGCATTATTTAACGATTCCATGATAATGACTGAAGGAGACAAACATTAGTTTTATGGATGTTTATAATTTGTTTGTGGATCTGAAAAACATATAGACGAACTATCTGGAAAACGATTATATTCCTCTGAGCATACAGAAAAAGATACAAAAGCTAGGGGAGAGTGGGCAAGTGAATAGAAATTATCTTATACGGTATATATTTACTTCTATCACATCTGCATCCAGTACCTACAGAAATATGTTCATCAGTACAGTGAATTCGAAACATATAATTGGACTGAGGAAAACAATATCTACACTCCTGGAAATGGAAAAAAGGACACATTGACACCGGTGTGTCAGACCCACCATACTTGCTCCGGACACTGCGAGAGGGCTGTACAAGCAATGATCACACGCACGGCACAGTGGACACACCAGGAACCGCGGTGTTGGCCGTCGAATGGCGCTAGCTGCGCAGCATTTGTGCACCGCTGCCGTCAGTGTCAGCCGGTTTGCCATGGCATACGGAGCTCCATCGCAGTCTTTAACACTGGTAGCATGCCGCGACAGCGTGGACGTGAACCGTATGTGCAGTTGACGGACTTTGAGCGAGGGCATATAGTGGGCATGCGGGAGGCCGGGTGGACGTACCGCCGAATTGCTCAACACCACAGTACATCGATGTTGTCGCCAGTGGTCGGCGGAAGGTGCACGTGCCCGTCGACCTGGGACCGGACTGCAGCGATGCACGGATGCACGCCAAGACCGTAGGATCCTACGCAGTGCCGTAGGGGACCGCACCGCCACTTCCCAGCAAATTAGGGACACTGTTGCTCCTGGGGTATCGGCGAGGACCATTCGCAACCGTCTCCATGAAGCTGGGCTACGGTCCCGCACACCGTTAGGCCGTCTTCCGCTCACGCCCCAACATCGTGCAGCCCACCTCCAGTGGTGTCGCGACAGGCGTGAATGGAGGGACGAATGGAGACGTGTCGTCTTCAGCGATGAGAGTCGCTTCTGCCTTGGTGCCAATGATGGTCGTATGCGTGTTTGGCGCCGTGCAGGCGAGCGCCACAATCAGGACTGCATACGACCAAGGCACACAGGGCCAACACCCAGCATCATGGTGTGGGGAGCGATCTCCTACACTGGCCGTACACCACTGGTGATCGTCGAGGGGACACTGAATAGTGCACGGTACATCCAAACTGTCATCAAACCCATCGTTCTAACATTCCTAGACCGGCAAGGGAACTTGCTGTTCCAACAGGACAATGCACGTCCGCATGTATCCCGTGCCACCCAACGTGCTCTAGAAGGTGTAAGTCAACTACCCTGGCCAGCAAGATCTCCGGATCTGTCCCCCATTGAGCATGTTTGGGACTGGATGAAGCGTCGTCTCGCGCGGTCTGCACGTCCAGCACGAACACTGGTCCAACTGAGGCGCCAGGTGGAAATGGCATGGCAAGTCGTTCCACAGGACTACATCCAGCATCTCTACGATCGTCTCCATGGGAGAATAGCAGCCTGCATTGCTGCGAAAGGTGGATATACACTGTACTAGTGCCGACATTGTGCATGCTCTGTTGCCTGTGTCTATGTGCCTGTGGTTCTGTCAGTGTGATCATAAGCTGTATCTGACCCCAGGAATGTGTCAATAAAGTTTCCCCTTCCTGGGACAATGAATTCACGGTGTTCTTATTTCAATTTCCAGGAGTGTAAAATAGGTTGACGTAGAGCACACTTACCAACATCTAGTTAATGGTGCAGATCCCTACGACAGCAATGGCAATAGCAGAAGATAACTTACACTACTGGCCATTAAAATTGCTACACCAAGAAGAAATGCAGATGATAAATGGGTATTCATTGGACAAATATATTATACTAGAACTGATATGTGATTACATTTTAACGCAATTTGGGTGCATAGATCCTGATAAATCAGTACCCAGAACATCCACCTCTGGCCATAATAACGGCTTTGATACGCTGGGCATTGAGTCAAACAGAGCTTGGATGGCATGTATAGGTACAGCTGCCCATACAGCTTCAACACGATACCACAGTTCATCAAGAGTAGTGACTGGAGTATTGTGGCGAGGCAGTTGCTCGGCCACCATTGACCAGACGTTTTCAATTGGTGAGAGATCTGGAGAATGTGCTGGCCAGGGCACCCGTACAGGACCTGCAACATGCGGTCGTGCATTATCCTGCTGAAATGTAAGGTTTCGCAGGGATGAAATGAAGGGTAGAGCCACGGGTCGTAACACATCTGAAATGTAATGTCCACTGTTCAATGTGCCGTCAATATGAACAAGAGGTGACCAAGACGTGTAACCAAAGGCACCCCATACCATCACGTCGCCAAACATGGATGCGGCCATCATGATGCTGTAAACAGAACCTGGATTCATCCGAAAAAATGACGTTTTGCCATTCGTGCACCCAGGTTCGTCATTGAGTACACCATGCATGCGCTGCTGTCTCTGATGCAGTGTCAAGGGTAACCGCAGCCATGGTCTCCGAGCTGATATCTCATACTGCTGCAAACGTCGTCGAACTTTTCGTGCAGATGGTTGTTGTCTTACAAACGTCCCCACGTGTTGACTCAGGGATCGGGACGTGGCTGCACGATCCATTACAGCCATGCGGATAAGATGCCTGTCATCTCGCCTGCTAGTGATGCGAGGCCATTGGGACCCAGCACGGCGTTCTGTATTATCCTCCTGATCCCACCGATTCCATATTCTGCTAACATTCCTTGGATCTCTACCAACGCGAGCATTAATGTCGCGATACGATAAACCGCAATCGCGATAGGCTACAATCCGACATTTATGAAAGTCAGAAACCTGGTGGTACGCGTTTCTTCTCCTTACACGAGGCATCATAACAACGTTTTACGAGGCAACGCCGGTCAACTGCTGTTTGTGTATGAGAAATCGGTTGGAAACTTTCCTTATGTCAGCACGTTGTAGGTGTCGCCACGGCCGCCAATCTTGTGTGAGCCTTCTGAAAAGTTAATCATTTGCATATCACAGCATCTTCTTCCTGTCGGTTAAATTTCGCGTCCATAGGACATCATCTTCTAGGTGTAGCAATTTTAATAACCAGTAGTGTATTTGTGAAAGTTTACTACATCTCACATTATGTGGACCACGATGTTCTGAAGAGATGGGAAGAGATTTAGAACAGTATGGAGCAACGGCGGTTAAAGGTGTACGAAGTCTTAACGAACGGCAAATACCACATAAAATCTGTCTGGCCATCGTCCAGCGCCTACTCTGTAGACCAGAGATTAATGCACCTATCGACGAGTATTTTTGTTGATGAAGGCCATGTGGACTAGGAAAAACCATCACTTAAATTTGAAACGCTACATGCAATACCGATTGTAAAATTTAACATGGGAAATTGTGAAAATTTTTATGGAATTCTAAATCAAAACGCAGAATTAATCAAAGAATGTCGCTCACACCAGAAATATGAATTTAAAAGTAAATTAATACGTTAATAACTTAAATTTCACTTCTAATTTCAGTGCAATGAAGACACTGCCACCTATCCTGAGTCCCCACCCACATCCACAAAATGTCTCACATTGAGATTTCGTAAAGTTGGTCGCTTCAATGTGAGATTCCTATGCAGCGTCTGCTGCACTGTACTACTACAGACGGTGTTGAAACGGGGCTGTGTCCCATGTTGCGTCAGCTGCATGCAATTGACGCTACACCCAGCCGGTCTGAGAGCAGTCTAGACACAGCCGTAAAGGAGGACACGACAGCATGTGCGAGGAAAAACTACTATTCATGGTGGTGGAAGATGAGAAACTGATAGAAATGGTTTCTAAATTTCCTTGTATCTACGATGTATCGTTACCATTATACAAGGACCAAACTGTGAAGGATAATGCTTGGAGAGATATAGCGGAATTCGTGGAAAGAACAAGTAAGAAAATACTATATACCTTCTGTTTATTCATAATGTTTATTACTTAGTTGTCAGGCAAATATGCATATTGTAATAATCAAGAATAAGTACCATCGTCCCACATAATATTCAGTTATTATTATTATAATAATGAAGTGTACAGAAAGTGAATATCAAAACCTGATGTATGTTATAAAAGTTCAAGTTATTATAATGTGCATACAAGGACGGTAGAGAAAATTCAATGAACCTGACTGTGCAGGGGAAAAAATTCGAACTTTTTCTGTCAATGCCACCAGCACAGTTAGGAAATCGCCATTTTTCTTCAAATACCTTACGTTTAGATTTCAACTGGTCAGATGACATCGATGGCAAAAGGATTGGCAGTAACTTCGTACATAGAACTGACAGCACAACTTGTATTATTTTGCCGATGTAAGAAGGAGATATTCTGAATGTACATGCCAGTGATCTGAATGTTACCCCTGTTGCCATAATCCTAAAATCAAAATCAAAATATGATAGGTGAACCCTAAAAATTACTATTATTTTTACATCTAACGAATATTAACAACTATAAAACACATATTGTGTTTTATAGTTGAAGACTGCAAAGAAAAGATGGAGGGCTATAAAAGATACACATCAAAAAAGGTAGAGGAAAGGAAAAAGTACTGGAAGTTCTGCTTCCAGTAAAGGAAATGAATGACCACTGGCTGATATGTTAACATTTTTAAACAAAATGGATCACAATTTGCCCGTTTGTTATTTTATATTCTGTTTCATTTTATTATTGATTCTGAATTACCTGTATTTTTGTAATATATTTCACAGAAGTACATCCAACGTTGAGCAGATGAATTGCAAAGCCCACAATATGATGGTGAACCAAGTAACAGAGGGGTGCCAGACATCAGCAACCTTGTCGGAAAAAGAAATTTTTTCCAATGATGGGAAAGACATCGCGTCGTTCAGACTGCCCAGGAAAAGGTCACAAAACAATGAAAGAAAACATTAAAGAAACATTAAAGAAAAGCGTGAAGATGACACCGATTTATTTTTTTAAAGTATCGCCCATTGCGTAAAAAAATTGAATCAAAATTTGATCAATGAAGCCAAATTTAAATCCTTGCAGATGCTTATTGATTTGGAGAATCGCAGTTTATTTGAATACTACTCTTCTGTGCATCTTTCCTCTCTGAGTACTTTCTCATACTCAACAACTTCAACGACATCAAGTGTGGATAACACTGCCATCACACCATCTGACAACACAGAGACCGAAACGCTAGCTTACGAACCCATTTAGTGTTGTGATAAGTGTTAATTTCATATTTTTGTATTGTGCTATTTTCATTTTTTACACTATGTGCATTATTAATAAAGCAATAACACATTAACAAATTTTATTGTATATGCCTCAATGTTAATGCTAGGTATTCATCTGGTGTTATAGCGTATGGATATCTGTGAGACGAATACTACCTGATATCTTCTTTGACGAGATCGAGAACATAGTTAAACTGCGCTATTTTCAACCTGAAATACTCTCTCAATTTCTGGTCATTTTTTTAACAAGTACTGATTGATGAGTTGCTCAAAACAGCCTTCCTCAGTTCTTGTGAGGTAAATCGGATGTGTTTCAGCATTTCCCTCAGATAACTGAAGCTGAATTTCTTCATCTTCAACGTCTTCTAACATTAGATAGAACAACAAATCGCGCTCACTCATCCTTTCGCCACAGACGCAGGAGACCAACTAAACATTGTGCGGTCGCTGCTCTATAGGTTTTGTATCCCGCCTGTAAGGTGGGGCGTCGGTCTGCTCCTTTTAACTGAAGTGTAGGCCGAATGTAGGAAGTGAGTAGCAGCAGGAAAAGGTAAAACACGTCGGTACTGCGTGTCAAATTACAGATGTTAACTATAGGCCAAAAACAAGTTAATAAATGGTTACATAACTTTGCATATATGAGCAAAGCCTTAGACCTGTCGTAAGTAGTACAAAGTCTCAATAGCAAGCCAACACCCTCTGAATTTGAAGCAAAGTGTCCCAGCTCTCTGTTATTGATCAAATAGGGTGAATCCGGAGCTCGTAGGGGACGCTTTCGTCAGTGTCTCGTAGTGCCAACTTATGAACTTGGCATCGTTCCTATCGATACCATAATAGGAATCGCCAGCTATGCGTCAGCCGCACTACGTCAGATGCACAACAGTTGCCCCATGCGTCAAATGCGGCATAGGAATCCCACCTTTAGGCTAAAGGGTCCCACAGGCGAGCGACTGATCGCAGTAATCCATCGTACGGGCGACCGATCGCAGCGTTGATTGCACGCGTATAGACAAATTGCGGCAACCAGTCTCTGATCGCTGGTCACATGGAAATCCCAGGCAAGCTGATGGATTACATGCAATTTGTGCATGTGACATGTCTGCCTTGTTGGTTAGCGGCGATGTGTGGCATTATGACTGTGACCCGTATCTCTGTTTATCAAGCATAATTGTGCAATTTTGTTTTGTTTCGCTTCGCCCACATTGAGTAAGAAGTTTATGTTAGAATTTAATTTGGAACCACAAACTACTCTAAGAAGTGATGTGGAAGCCGGAGTTGCCATTTACATTAAGAAGTAATATGGAATACATCATCCAATTTTGCAGTGATTAGCATTTTGAAGCTTGTGCTGTAGTAGTAGAAGCAATGGGAAGTTGATAGTAATAGTCGTGATATTGCTATTTATTTATGAAATGATTATATGCATTTTTCTAAACAGAATGATGTCAGTATCTACTGTACTGTTATAAGCACATTTTAATTTAACCCTCGAGAGGGTGTACCGATTTTCATAACTTGAGCGAGTGTGCATCCCACTCTATACACATGTAAAGAATAGCTGTCTTTACCTTAATAAGGTAAACATATATAAGAAAAACATAATTTAATCTTAGATTAATTAAACAACAGTAAAGTAAATTTATGCAAGACCTAAATCATTGTTTAATTATAGAATAATAAAATAAACTTTCATTGTATCACCCTGTTGCATGAAACATTAGCAAGAAAAGAGTAATATGCTTATACCAAGAAAAGGTTTTTCACAAACAAATGTAAACCTAATAAGTGATCACAAGAAAGGTAATAGATGTCATAGCAATGCAATAGGCCATTTTGTGTATTTGTTGAGGGACTTAATGGTAATGGTAAATACCACCCTTTGGTCTTGGAGAAGGTACTATTTACCTCAGATTCTGATGACAAGCAGAAAATCACAAATCTCAAGCTAGTGGGGAAACCAGAATTTGTACTGATTTATCAACAAGGGAGACTGCAAACTAGTTTGTAGAGGACTACCCACTACATCATAAACAGACGTCAGTATGCACGCAGAACACATCAGCAGGAAGTTATTAGAAATGTAGAAACCAAATTAACAATGTTATGACTGAAGCACGCTATTCAATCTACAATTACAGTCACTCGTGTATGCAGAATGATCAAGAGAATAAGTTATTTAGAAATGACGAGCTACATATCCTGCCAAACGTGTCTGGTCACATTTGCATTGCAGTTCTGTTGGAATTGTGAGAACAATATATTTCGTGTGAAACGGCAGCAAAGTGCATCTTGTGGAAAATAACAGACCTCTCTGGTGCTATTGTACGCTCTGAGTTTTGCGTATGTAATTAAACGTTCCTTGGTTGTTGTGTTCAATGTATTTTACCTGGAAGTGCAAATATTGTTACTGGCACTAAATGTGTTTTACTCACTATTACTTATTCACCTGCGTCGACTCTAACAGGTTATGGGCCCAGCGATGCATCTGGAATAAGTATATACATAATATAATAGTGAGAAATTATTGGAAAAGTAAGCGCTCGGTCCAATGTTACTCCCAGGTATTTTGGGCTGTTTGTATGCTTCAGCTCTTCCCCTTGCCACATGACTTGATTGTTCCTAAGATGGAAGGCGGATACTAGAGATTTACTAAGGTTTGGTTTGAGATTATTGCCTTCATAATAGGTAGCAAGTATTGTTAAGGCTCATGTGAGATTCTCCTTCACTTGTTCAAAGGTTTTTATCCTGTGTGGCCACTGCTGCATCATCAGCATAAATGAACATTCGTGTCTGGTGGCTGATGGGAAGGTCATTCTTAGAGATGTTAAATAGTATTGGAGTTAAATAGTATTGGAGCCAAGACACTACCCTGTACAAGTCCATTTTTCTGTGTCCTCAATCGGCTGTTTTTAGATTGAAAGGTTACATAATAGCATCTGTTCTGTAGCATGCATTGCACAAACCTAGAAAGGGTTTAGTCCTTAGTGACATTATACACTTTATGGGTAATAAACTTATGGTTAACTGTGTCATATGTGGCACTGAGATCCAGGAATGTGACCCCAGTTACTTCTCCTCTCTGATAGTTGTCTTCGATGTACTGTGTGAGATAAAGGATTTAACCACAGCATGATTTTCCTGGTCGACATCCAGCTTGTTCGTTAATGAAAGTTTTGTCCATATAATCAGCTATGCGTTTGAGGATCATTCGCTCCAGCACTTTAAATAGATGACAAAGCAGTGAGACAGGCCAGAAATTTGTAGCTTCAGATGGGACTTTTCCGAGCTTTCCTCCACAATTTAGGAATTTGCATTGTTATAATACAGTTATTCATTAGCTCCAGGATCCGGAGCACCAAAACCAAAGATTCATTTTCTTGGGAACGACACTAGACAACAAACTTACTTGGACTGTTCATATTAATACCTTCATCATTCGATCCAGATTGAATTATTCATGTATATACTACAAATACACAACTTGCAAAATGTCAAGAAGCTGGACAGATTACAGTATCGCTGTACATGTACGTGCTTCGGAGTGATGAAATTCGCACCAATAAATACACTCCAGGCGGAGGCGTGAGTGACATCCTTCCAAATATGGAAGAAGATGTTTGTGGAACGATGCAGAGTAGAGAAATTATTATGCTGCAGTTTTCAGATCATCTCCTTCTATGACTGCACTGTCCTTTCCAGGAAACTGGAGCAGAAAGCCTTTTGATTTTATTTCGGCATGTATTGATTTGGAAAATGAGTGCAAAGATTTTGCTGCAAGTATAGAGTTACCTGCCTACCAATACGACTATTTCATCATCAGGGATTGATACTCATTTGGAAGGACACGGTGAAAGTCTAATGTTTTGGAGGCGGTTCAACAGTGCAAAGACAAATGGAGGAAACAAGACAATGGGATCCAACATATACGTAAATGGATCGAAGAAAGCAGGAGATAACAACACAGATTGTGTGAAATTTAGTCCACAACTGCAGATAGCCAAAAATGTTAAATTACCGACAACTACTTCTACCTATTTGACCAAAACAATCCCAATATTAAAGATGATACAGTGGTGTATAAATGAGAACTATACATCCTATGCAATATTATCAGACTTGAAAAGTTCCATCAAGCAATATCAAATATAAACGTCTCAAAAATCACCAATGAGTACCTACCCCAAGTTCGTTATTGGTATTATGAATGCCTTGAAAGGCAGAAACAAATCTTCATTACGTGGCTGGAATCCAATTTTGAAATCCCAGGCAATGAAAAAGAGATCAGTTGGCAAAACAGGCTACAAGCGACAGGACACCACCACACATAAAGCTTACCTATATGGAAGATGGACAAGTTATTCAGAAACGGGCATTCAAATACTGGTAGGAAACATAGACGGAGAGCTCACTACACAAATGAGGTGATTATGTACAAATAGAAATAGCACATTCCAAGAGACATCATTTAAAGCCAGTTTCATGAAACTTTTTTAGTAGATTATTTCGGGATAGTTTACGTCTATCTTCAAGTATCTTCAGTATCTCTGTGACACTCACTTGGATAAAACAGCCCTGTGACCATTCATACCCTTCTTCTCTGTATATGTTCAACATCCCCTGTTAGCCCTGTTCAGTACGGATCCCAGCCACTTGAGTGATATTCTAGAATTGGTCTCAAGAGTGATTTGTAAGCATTCTCCTTTGTAGACTGATTGCACTTTCCCAGTATTCTACCAACAAACCAAAGTCTAGAACTTGCTTTACCCCATGACTGAGCCTATGTAATTACTCCATTTAGTATTCCTACAATGAGTGACATCCAGGTATCTGTGTGAGTTGGCCAACCCAATCAGAGACTCATTGATATTATAGTCACAGGATACTGGGTTTTTTAGTTTCTTGAAGTACACAATTTTACATTTCTGAACATTTAAGGTATGTTGCCAATCTTTACACCACTCTGAAATCTAATGCAGCTTCTTTCAGATGGTGCTTCATTATAGATAGCTGCATCAGCTGCAAAACATCTGAGGTTCCTAATAATATTAATACGATGACTGTAATGACACTACTCAGGGAGATATGAACCATATGTTATGTCAATCCAGAAAATATACTGAGGCGAGGAACAAGTTTCTAGCATTTCATATCAAGAGTAAAATCCTGCGACCAATGTCAGTCAAGTCTTTGCACAGCATTAAAGCCTGAAAGAAGATAATCATGCTCACATGTAATGGACAGATAAAGATACAAAGTTTAATTGTAAACTATGAAGCATAGGAAAAGCCAGCCTACACGAAAGAAAGTGGTACTTTCCAAGAATGATTTCCTATCGAAGTCGCTGGGTCAAAACGAGACATATCGAAAGTGCTATCGTAGATCGATCATGCCACTTCGGTGGCGGGCGTTGTGGTAAATTATTTGTGATTGTCATTTTTATCTATTTCCTGTTGTTCCCGTAGTTTCTCTAAATTACATACCTCCACGAATTATTTGTGAGTTGCTAGAGAAACCCAGGCGATTTACGTCTTTAGTGAATGGGTTGTCAGGTGTTGTTTATGTTTCTTAAGCAGTATCTCTCGCATGGAAAAAATTAATTCCACGTTTATCCAGCGCAGAAAATTGTTTGACTTTTTGTTGCAAATATGGAGTACTACCGAATGAGGGAAGAAGGGACTGTGTAGACTGTGGTGCTGCAAAGTGTGTAAAACTTCGTAAGAACAGTTCAATGCTGAAATACCGTTACAATTTCATTGTGGACAGTGCGGAAAACGAACGAGTATCAGGAAGAATACATGGTTCGACTCTTCCAATTTATCCATCCAGACCACCGAAATAGAATTTAACATGACGACAACACCGACGATGATTAAGGTACGTCGTCTCCTTTGCAATTGCAAGTTTTTTGTAACGCTCTTCTTTTATCATTGCTGTAGCGACCACCGTAAACATACTCATAATGCCCGCCACCGGAGTCGTATGATCTGTTTACGATCGCACCTTCGATATGTATCGTTTGAGCCCAGCGACTTCGATAGGCAATCACTCTTGGAAATGACCCAGATCCTTACTTACTAGAGTAACATTTTATTACCTGGTATTATTACCTACACAATTTTTTCTAAATTTAGTCAAGAGAACAATGTTGCATATATGGACTATACATAAAGACAATTTGCTATTGCAATACCTAGATTAAGGAATTTATAGCTTGTGACAGTCTTCAAATCTGAGATTCATATATTTTTAGAAAAAGGGTCCGTAATCATACGAGTGCACTAATATAGAAACTCGTCTAGTGAATACACAAGGTTGTTTAGGAGCCGTAATTTTGATTTGTTTTTTAGTTCTGTAATGGAAAATTTGAAGATATTAGGGTGGAAGCAGTTCAGTAGTTTTCTGCCTGCATAGTGAGGACTCTTATCAAGAAATGACGGTATGTGAGAGAGATTGTGGGGTCTCTCTCTACCTCCAGTATTGTGGTTGTGTATTTATTTATTAAGTGTTTTGTTACTCTTTACTGCTATAGTGACTACCTTAAATACATACAGGTTGTAATCAGTGACTATTATAAATTCCTGAAACAAATTTCTGCAGGATTCCCTAACACAGTTCTTTCCCATAATTCTAAGTGCCTTCTTCTGTAGGATACGTACTCTTTTCATATTACCTTTACTGCTGGAAACCTACAGTTTAGGTGGGATTCAAATAGTGAAAAATATATTTGCCTCGGAGTAGTAGTGTTACAAAAAGATGTCAGTTTTCTTAGGGCACATGTCGTTGTAGATAGCTTTTTGCAAAAATCATTTACAGGAACAGACCAATTTTACTCTGTATCAAGTGTCAGGCAAGAAAACTCAGTCGAGTATTCTTATCTATTTCATTAAAATACTGCAGAATTATATCTACTGCAATACTGGATTCCACTTCCAAGTTGCAAAGAACTAGGATTGCAGCATATTAATGTCGTATCATGTGCATATAAGTTAGCTGTAGTGGGGTTTGTTATAGACTGAATATCATTAACTTAAATAATAAACAGAAGTGGTCCTAATATTGACCCATGTTGGATACTGCAACTAATGTCAGTGGTGTTTGATTTTGATGCTCCCACTGTAGTGCTAATAGACACAAACAGCTTCCTATTTGTCAAATTAGATCTAATCAGATTATAGGCTGTTCCTCAAATGCCATAATTCCACAGTTTCTCCAGCAATATTGTCATATCAATATAGTCAAATGGTTTCTGTAAGTCTACATAGACGCCACTTACATGTTCTTTATTGTCTATTGCTTGAGTGACGTTTTCAGTTAAGTTGGATGCTGCTGTAATAATTGACAACCCATTTGACAAACCCATACTGCCCTTTAGAAATCACTGTTTTGCTTACCGGAAAGTTCCAGATTTTTATGTAATGTTTTGAATATTATTGAAAGAACAAATATGGGTCGAAATTTTTCCAGTATATTTCTGTTTCCGCTTTTAAAAATAGGCACAACTCGAACAATTTTCAACTCGTCTTGATATAGACGATCTTTCTTTTAAAGTTGATAATTGCTGATAAGGTGATGCAATTTTATGTATGCATTTCTTAAGAGTGTCCAAACTAAGATCATCATATCCTGCTGCATGAGAATTCTTCAAGCTAATCTCTATTTCAATTATTTCTGCTTCACTTGTTGGTGTCAAAAATATACTTCCTGACACTTGTGTACTCTGAATTTTTGTTGATGATTTTTAAGTTGATTGTTTATGCTGAAGCCAACAGGGACAAAATAATTGATAAATAAATCTACTACCTTATTCTAATCAGTTTCTGTTGAACCATTTATCAGCAAGTGATTTTCTGTTGTAGGTTTCCCAGATTTACCAGTTTCTCTGTATACTAGGACCATGATGTTTCGGAAATATTATTTAAGTTTTGAATAACACTTTCAAAATGTTTCTGTTTTCCAGAATTTAGGAGGTCTATAAAGCATTTCTGATAGTTTTTGAACTCTGCTTTTAACTTTTTAATGTTCAAGTCATTTAACACAGGATACTCATACCGTCTTAGTTTTTCTCTAGCTTCAGTGACTGAACTTGATATCCAGTTTCGAGTTACAGGATGTGACTGAATTCTCCTTTTTATTAATGGGCAGGCTTGGTTGAGAATGTAGTATAGTTCACTTGAGAATTTGCCATAACTGTAATGTGTTGTTTGAATATTGATTCGATCTACAATGCTTAGCATGTTATTCAGATAGTTATATTTTGGTCTGTATTCATTATAACAAATTGTAGCAACTGTGTGCAGGGGCCTATTTTATGGTCACATGTAGTTCTACTGCATGATGGTATGACAAAGCGCTTATTACAACAGATGATGTAAGATTGTAAAGATGAATACCAGTGATTGTTATCTACTGCAGACTGATATGTTTCAGTCTCCCTGGTTGCAGTGTTTATCAAGTATCTTATATTATTTACAAGCAGGGTATACTTGAATATTCTAGTGTGTAACTTATCTGCCAATACATTTATGATGAAATCTCCAATAATTACTAACTTATTTAGGTGTGACATAAAAGTATTCTCTATTATGTCACAAAACGTTGTTAAAAAAACTTCAAATTTCCATTTGGGGGTCTGTATAAATGTATAGCATACATTTCATCATTTAGTATCTTTATGTCTGCTGCACGTAATTTAGTTTTCCCTTCTAATGAATATTTACTTACATTTACAGAATTAAAATCACCTCCACCTCTGATGGAACAACTGCAAAACTTATTAGCTAGTACCATGTTTCGAAAAGTTCTAATTTAGCATCAGATAATCAGTGTTCACTAATAGGAAGTACATCAGGCATAGTTTCATTTACAAACACATCTAATTGTTCGTATTTTTTGCTCTGGCCCTGTACATTGTGGTGGATTATTATAAAGTTGAAAATATCTTGTAGATTCCTCTGCTTTTCCAACTTAAATAAGGTCATATCTCTGTTTATCTTGTGGGCTTCCTCCTCTTTCTGGTTTCCATTAAAAAATCATTTAGATAACATATTATAGCAACTGTGTGCAGGGGCCTATTTTATGGTCACACCTAGTTCTACTGCATGATGGTATGACAAAGCGCTTATTACAACAGATGATGTAAGATTGTAAAGATGACTACCAGTGATTGTTATCTATTCATCTACATCTACATCTACATTTATACTCCGCAAGCCACCCAACGGTGTGTGGCGGAGGGCACTTTACGTGTCACTGTCATTACCTCCCTTTCCTGTTCCAGTCGCGTATGGTTCGTGGGAAGAACGACTGTCTAAAAGCCTCTGTGCGCGCTCTAATCTCTCTAATTTTACATTCGTGATCTCCTCGGGAGGTATAAGTAGGGGGAAGCAATATATTCGATACCTCATCCAGAAACGCACCCTCTCGAAACCTGGCGAGCAAGCTACACCGCGATGCAGAGCGCCTCTCTTGCAGAGTCTGCCACTTGTGTTTGTTAAACATCTCCGTAACGCTATCACGGTTACCAAATAACCCTGTGACGAAACGCGCCGCTCTTCTTTGGATCTTCTCTATCTCCTCCATCAACCCGATCTGGTGCGGATCCCACACTGATGAGCAATACTCAAGTATAGGTCGAACGAGTGTTTTGTAAGCCACCTCCTTTGTTGATGGACTACATTTTCTAAGGACGCTCCCAATGAATCTCAACCTGGTACCCGCCTTACCAACAATTAATTTTATATGATCATTCCACTTCAAATCGTTCCGCACGCATACTCCAGACTGATAAGTTTCAGTCTCCGTTGTGCAGTATTTATCAAGTATCTTATATTATTTACAAGCAGGGTATACTTGAATATTCTAGTGTGTAACTTATCTGCCAATTCATTTATGTTGAAATATCCAATATTACTAACTTATTTAGGTGTGACATAAAAGTATTCTCTATCATGTCACAAAGCTCCGTTAAAAAAAAAAACTTCAAAGTACCTACTTGGGGGTCTGTATAAACATATAGCGTACACTTCATCATTTAGTATCTTTATGTCTATTGCAATTTAGTTTTCCCTTCTAATGAATATTTACTTACAGTTACAGGATTAAAATCACCCTCACTGCTGATGGAACATTTGCAAAACTCATTACCTAGTACCATGTTCTAATTTGGCATCAGATAACCAGTGTTCACTAATAGGAAGTACATCAGGCATAGTTTCATTTACAAACACATCTAATTGTTCATAATTTTTGCTCAGGCCCTGTACATTCTGGTGGATTATTATAAAGCTGTAAATATCTTGTAGATTCCTCTGCTTTTCCAACTTAAATAAGGTCATATCTCTGTTTATCTTGTGGGCTTCCTCCTTTTTCTGGTTTCCACTAAAAAATCATTTAGATTGGGCGGAGGCACTGGCTCCTGTCTGCTGTCTGAAGTGTTTTTTAGTTGACAAAGCTGGTTCTGCTAATGTTGGAGTTGGTTCTGTTGCTGTTATGAATGGTTCAGCTGTTGTTAGGGATGGATCTGGTGTTGCTAATAATGGGTCTGTTGCTCTTGCTGTTGATTTTCATGCTGGTATTAGAACCGGCTCTGCAGTTGGTGGAGCTGTTACTGCAACTGTTGTTGATGTTTTTACTACTTTTGTAGGAGATACTGCTGCAGGAGTTGGTTCTGCTACTGTTGTTTCTGCTGATATCAGAGCTGGCTCTGCTGTTGACGGAGCTGCTGCCACTTTTGTAGTAGTAGTTGTTGTAATTGTTTCAGGTGCTTTTACTATTTTTGGTGGAAATTCTTAAATCTAGTGGAGGTAGGGGGCTCATCACAGCTTTCTCTTCTTCACGTAGGATATCTGGCTCTGCTGCTTCAGTTTCTCTCACTATGTCTTGCTATTTAGGATGGTCTCAGACTAGGCACATCCTTCGCAAAGGTCGCCACTGACTGTAATGCGCCGACTGGCAGTACTTAAGATCGAACTTACAGCAACAATGGATCATACTGTACCAACGTCGCTATGCCATTAATGTATGGCTTTCTGCCACGCAAAATACTTGGGCAAACCAATCGACCACTACAGCTTTAATTAGGTACTTTTTTTAATTTCACAGTCGATGTTATGACTGCAGATCGCTATCTTATTTTAGAAGATTCTAGTCGTAGTGGAGCGCCTGGTGACTACTCGAAGTCTAGCTCGTACTGTAATCGCACTCTCAAGGAACAAATTGAAGACAGATGAACCTGAGTATAATTACCACTGCGGCAACCTCAACCACTGACTATGCAGCTGGCTCAAATATCGAATAATGAAAGACAGCACCCTTACTTTACACAACATTGTGATCGACCGATGACACGATTACACTACGAATAGACCATCCAAACATTCTAATGACAACGATCACCAATATCAAGCAGTAATAGCGAGATAGGCCAATTTAGATAACAACTCTCGTTATCTAAACTACTGGTCAAATCAAAGCAACAATTCTCTTTAAATACAGTACCTATTTATATTATGTCGAGATAAATGTCACATTTAGCTTGCAGTTGTTCTCCCACACAACGAAATTCTCGCAACGCAGTAAATTATCTCTGGAAAAGACTCATAACTTTTTAATTTCTTACAAAATTCCTATTCCATATATTGACGTGTTATGACCAGTTTGTACTAAGACGCTTTTACCGATATGTATATGGATTAAAATAGTTTATGCTACCACTAAATCTCTTTCCGCTTAGCCAAGCATTGCAATGTAAATAACACGACTTCACGCACTGCACCAATTTACCAATCTTTGTTGTAGGTATAATCGATGACTGTTCTGTACTAAATTACGACAACTTCAATTTTACTTGCAGTAGCTGAGGACACTCTTTCCATATATGAAATCATTTAACTGTTTAGAATATCTACCTTCTATATATTTATCGTGGATCCACTCAATCAATGAACTTTTGATCAGGTAACCTTACAAATACCAGCATATACTAGTGTCCTTCAAAGCAGTATTAAGATCTCTGAATTTCACCCTTTGCTTTTCTCATAAAATATACATACCCACACCAGATACTAATTGAGTACATGTAAGGTTTATTTTAATCCAAGAAAACTTGATTTTATTGTCTCTAGGTATTTCAATACACTTTTATTCATGTAAGTGTACTATAGCCATCAAATACTATACCCCCAAAACACGAAAATTCAGCTATAGACAAAATTAAACAAAACCACTAAGTGCCACCGCCACTTTAAATCTAAGCTTAAGTAACAATTTAAAACAATTCTGAACCTCTTCAGGCATTGACGATACGCGACCTACTAAGTTCCCTACTTGAATTCGGAGACTCGGCACTTTAGCTAATCAAGGTTTTGTTTAGCTGTTTCCTGCTTGTAAAATGGTTCCTTTATTTTCTCGTCGCTTATCCACTCAACTGCTGCTGCACTCTATCACGATATAGTGAAACACTTCGTATTTATCCAGCTAATTCTCGGTCCACTGTAAGATAGTGGTATTTAGACAACAACTACGAACATGTCTTTGAGGCTTTCCCTTCTCGACACACACCAACCACTACCAAACCACTTCAACAAAATGGCTAACAACCTAATTATCTCTGGGCGACCTGTGACCACTAAATCGTACAACACGGACAGGAAATCGGTTCCACCGGTTCCCAAAACCTGAGCACCTACAAAACCACTTCTCTCCCTAACCAGGCTCACGCTGGATTTACCACAGCAAACTTTACGACCGAAACTGTCCACAAGACGACAATCAATTGATAGCTCGTGCACCTAAACTCGCCAAAACCAGTGTATCACCAGAGACTATTCAGAAAATCCCACAGAATCTCTGTATATTCTGTTGCTCAGCATTGGGAGGAAACAACCATCACAGCCACGCATATGAGCAGGGGCCTAACAGAATAAATAGCCACACTGCCTCCGCGAACTGTACCCAAATTAAAATACTGTTACTACCAATCAAATCTCCTTTCCCTCTCCAAGACACACACAGATATATCCACTTAGTCAGTGAGATATCTACATTGGAACTAACAAACTCTTTACGTCATACCATTGGAACCATTTAAAACGAACAAACACGCAGGGCCAACTTTTGACAATTAATTAATTATTCGTTGCTGCTGTCTGTTCCGTACGACAGCGCCCAGCTGCTGCGCGTCGCTCAGGCAGCATCTCTGTACCCAGCGATGGCGAGTAGTTGCACCGCTGAGGTCGCGAGTGCTCACCACCTGTTTTTTTCGTCGGCGCTCTCGGATCATCTACAACATATTTTTTTCTTAATACATCATACATATATATTTACAGTAACCGTCATATGTTATTAGTAAGTTATCAGGTAGGATGCTCAGCACTAGTAAGGGCGAACGTAACTCGTGTGTTTTGACACAACACAGGCCGTCCGTCTCACCCTCTCTGTATGCAGACGACTTCTGAATTTTGTACTGCTCCACCAGCGCTGGTGTTGTTGAGCGGCTCCTACAGGGAGCCATTCACAAGGCAGAGTCATGGTCTCTGGCCTATGGCTTCCAGTTTTTGGCTGCTAAGTCGTGTGTCATGCAGTTCTGTTGGCATCGTAACGTTCATCTAGACCCAGAACTTTACCTTCATGACGATCCACTCACTGTAGTGGAGACACATCGATTCTTAGGACTGATTTTCGATGCCTGATTGACTAGCTACCCCACCTTCGTCAGCTTAAGCAGAAGCGCCAGCAGCACCTCAATGCCCTCCGCTGCCTGAGCAACACCAACTGTGGTGCAGATTGCTCTACTCTGCTGCAGCTCTACAAAGCCCTTGTTCAATCCCGCCTTGATTATGGGAGTCTCATTTATGGTTCAGTGGTGCCCTCAGCATTGCATGTACTCGACCAAGTGCACCACTGTGGCATACGCCAAACAACAGGAGCTCTTAGAACGAGTCCAGTGACCATTGTCCTGCTGGAGGCTGGAGACCTTTCATTGCAGATCCAACGTGCACAACTGCTCACCGGTTACGTTGCACGCATTCGTAGAACTCCTTAGCATCCGAATTACCATCTCCTTTTTCCACCCATGGCAGTTCATCTCCCGCACCGGCGGCCCAGGATAGGACTAACAACTGCGGTACATCTGCAATCCCTTCTGTCTGAACTGGAGTCCTTCCCTTCACCACCTCCCATCCAGGTCTGTCTGCATACACCTCAATGGTGTAAACCTAGGCCGCAGATTCGCCTGGACCTTTCGCATGACCCTAAGGACTCAGTTACTCCTGTCGCTCTCTGTTGTCACTTCCACTAGATTCTTGACATGTTTCGGGTCTCTGAAGTGGTTTACACCGACAGCTCGATAGCTGATGGTCATGTTGGCTTCACCTACGTCCACAGAGGCCATTTTGAACAGCATTCCTTGCCCGATAACTGCAGTATATTCACTGCAGAGCTGGTGGCCAACTCTCGTGCACTTCAGTTTATCCGTTCATGCCCCGGGGAATCGTTTCTCTGTGTACTGACTCCATAAGCACCCTACGAGCTATCGACCAATGCTACCCTCACCATCCTTTGGTAGCGTCCATCCAGGAGTCCATCTATGCCCTGGACTCGTCCCATCGTTCAGTGGTGTTTGTGTGGACCCCAGGACACGTCGGCATCCCAGGCAACGAACGTGCTGACAGGCTGCCCAAACAGGCTACGCCGAATCTGCTTCTGGAGAAGGGGATCTCTGAACCTGACCTGCGTTCTGACTTATGCCACAGGGTTTTTTGGCTTTGGAAGACGGAATGAGCTAACAGTATACACGACAAACTGTGTGTCAGTAAGGAGACAACGAATGTGTGGAAGTCTTCCATGTGGGCCTCTCGCAGGGAATTAGTTGTTCTCTGCTGGCTCTGCATTGGCCTCTCTTGGGCGACCCACGGTTACCTACTGCGCCATGAAGACCCACCTGAGTGTCGGTGCGGTGCCCGGTTGACAGTGGCCCATATTCTGTTGCACTGTCCCACTTAAGCTGCCCAGTGACGAAATCTTGGGTTACCAGACTCGTTGCTGCTAATTTTACCTGACAATACCTCATCGGCTAATATAGTTTTACGTTTTATTCGTGAGGGTGGCTTTTATCATTTGATCTAAGTTTTAACGCGTGTCCTTTGTCCCTTTGTGTCCTCCACCTATTGCTTCTAGAGAGTATTTTTTAATGTGTTGCAGAGTGGCTGGCTTCTCCTTTCTTATCCTCATGTTAAGCCAGCCATGGTAATCTGCTTTGTTGTTTTAATCTCATCATGCCATATCTTGCCTTCCTACGGTTTTCTTGTCCCCTTTTGTCCATTTACATGTTTGTTGCCCTTCATCATACTTGTGATTTTTCCTTTCTTTTCGTTCCGAGTTGTCAGTCTCGTTTGTTTTATTCTCACACTTGTGGCATTATTTTATTCGAAACAAGGGACTGATGATCTTGTAGTTTGGTCCCTTTCCCCCTCTTTTAATCCAACCAACCATGGCGCAGATAGAAGAGTGTTGTGACACTTCTCAGTCGTCAAAAAAGGTTAAACTAAATAGTTCATCGTGTAGGGAATGTTCGAAACGCGTGATGAAAGGCACCTTTTGTGTGAAGTGTAACTACTGGTTTCACGAAAAATGTGCGAAAGTGAATTTAAAACTCATAAAAGACGAGTTTCCATGGTGGTGTCCACATTGTTTGCGTATTGAGATGGCTGAACTCGTAAGTACCGTGAACTCAAAAGAAGAAATTATGAAATTGCTTCAAAGTGACATTGAAGCGCTGAAGGCCGAAATTTTAGCATTGAAACAAGAAAATTCTGAACTAGTTATTGAAAGAAAATCCTGCATGTGTAAAAATCAATCCATTACTGAACAAAGTGGCAAACATCCGCATATGTGTAATATGGCGAATAATACCACAGAGAACTCTGTCAGTGAAACAAGTGATAAGTATAAATGGAAAACAGTTTCCTATAATAAGAAGGACAAACGTAAAAGTGCAACGAGCAAAGAAGAGGACAAAAACGATTTTCTGTGAATAGGTGATTCTTTATTAAAAAATGCTATTGTGCCGGACTGCAAGGTCGATGTTCGACCTGGAATCCGATCACATCAACTCAACAAACATTTTAAGAATGTATTGTCCACGAAAAGAAACACGGGCTAAACTGGTAACAAAACTTTAAGTACCGACGATTACAGAGGTGTCTTAATCCATGTGGGCACAAACTCCATCCGCAGTAACAGTGAGGAAGAAATCGTGAATGAAACACAGAATCTGATTAGATCGGCGAAAACTGTATACCCAACATCCAGGCTGGTAATTAGTGGAATTATTCATCGAAGATCGGTAAGTGATACTTACATCAACAGGATAAATACCGTCATTAGGGAACAGTGCAACAGACTCGGTGCAGTATTCATTGACCCAAACAAATTCTTAAACTGCAAGTGTCTGGGAAAAGATGGCCTGCACTTGAATAGATTAGGCTCTGTGAACATTAGTAAAATGTTCATAGACGTGTGTAAAGTCCTAAGAAGCAAGGGAAACTAATTCATTCTGATAGGGGTGACAAAGAAAAAATTCAAACTGAAAATAAAAAGTTTAGATATCAAACAAAGGATGCACGTGAAATAGCTAAAAGCAAAAATGATCTATTGATGCACTGGAATATAAATGGCTTAGGGGCAGAACTACCAAATCGTAAATTCTCAAAAATCGACAAACTAAAAATTCTGCTTTCAGAATCCTTCAATATTAAAATAATCTGCCTAAATGAACACTGGTTATCAGAAGATAGTATAAAAGTACTAAATAGTATTACTAATTTTAAGGTAGCTGCTAGCTTTTGTAGAATAAGCAAACCTCGTGGAGGCTCCTGCATTCTTGTCAATTCTTCCATAAGTTATACAGTAAGAGATAGTTTTAATTATTTAAATGAAGAGAGCGTGTTTGAAAGTTGCTCTGTAGAAATAAGTGATCTGAATACACTGGTTATAGCAATGTACAGAATTCCTGGATGTGCGGTAACAAAAGTGTTTTTAGCCAAATTCGAATGCCTCCTGGATAAACTCCAGAAAGAAAGTAAGAAAAAAGTCGTTATAGCAGCAGACTTCAACTTAAATGTCTCAGTTGAAAGCAATGATTCCACAAAATTTCGTGACTTAATTCAGAAATCTGGTTTCAAGCTAAATTTTTCTGAAGGCACTAGGGAAAACAGCAGATCAGTGAGCTGCATTGATAATATTATTACTAACTACGAATTTGACAGTGGAAATAAGCACAAATACTGCATAGACTTGGGTATTTCAGATCACTCAGCTCTGTTTATTGAGCTCCCAAAAGCAAATAACCTAAAGCCTCAGGAAGTGTGTATAAAACAGGATCTCAGTAAAAGTAAAATGGGTTTATTCCGCAGTAAATTAAGTATAATAAGCTGGCCAGTAGACTACAATAGTTCAAGCTCAATAAACTATGACAAATTCTTCAATTGTTTCTTACAAGTATTTAATGAATCATTTCCTCGTAGATATAAGCAAAAGAAAGTTAATGGTAAACTCAAATGGATTACAACAGGAATAAAAATCTCTAGTGCCAGAAAGAGAGAGCTCCACAATGAGTTAAAATCAAACAGAAATCCGGATTTTGTTATTTATGTCAAACAGTATAAAGCTGTATTTAGGAAAGTTGTAGTGGCAGCTAAAAAAATGGCAAATAATAAATTCATACGAGAACACAGAAATAAGACAAAAGCAGTGTGGTCAGTTGTTCAGTCTGAACTAGGAGCCAAAGTAAAAATTCATGAGATTTTGAAAATTAGACATGAAAATGAAATTATAGTAAACCCTGTTCAGATGTCAAGTTGTTTCAATGAATTCTTCCTAAATGTAGCACGATCGGATGTGGATATGACATTCTATCAGGGCATCACAAATTTGGAAAACAGCCAGAACACATCTTTTAAACAATTTGAAAAAATCACCCAAAGGTATATGGAAAAGGAAATATTGTCTCTAAAAAACAAAACCTCACATGGGTGGGATGAAATATCAACATCTGTAATCAAGTATGTGTATGATATTATTTCCCAACCACTGTCAACTATTATAAATCAATCTTTTGAACAGGGATGCTTTCCAGAGGTATTGAAATATGGTGAGATCAAACCTCTGTTCAAGAAAGGATCGACAGAAGATATGGGGAATTACCGCCCTATCTCTCTCTTGCCGGTCTTCTGTAAAGTGTTTGAAAAGAATTGCAGCAAAACAAATTAATAACTTTTTTACTGTAAATGATATAATTTCTAAAAACCAATTATGATTCCAACAGGGTAAAAGCACTGTGAATGCTATAAATGAGTTTATCCAAAAAATATGCTCCACGTTAGATAAAGGTGGAAAGGTCACAGGTATATTCTGTGATATGACTAAAGCTTTTGATTCAGTGAACCATGCATTACTCCTCCACAAATTACAGATGTATGGAATCAGAGACACTGCTTTAAAATGGTTTAGCTCTTACCTGTCACATAGGAAACAAAGAGTAATTTTAACTTCAAATGGAACTAATTATTAATCAGACTGGAAAACAGTTCCCCAAGGAGTCCCACAAGGTTCGATATTGGGTCCCTATCTGTTTCTTTTTTACGTGAATGACCTACCACTTGCTATTGATGTTCATTCAGTCTTATTTGCTGATGATACATCAGTTCTAATTGAAAATAAGGTATCTGAAAACATTCCAGAAAAAGCCAAAAATACTTTAGAAAAACTTGAATCTTGGTTCTGTCAAAATGGACTAAAACTAAATGTAACTAAAACAAAAATGATGCAATTTAAAGCTAAATCAGTAAAAAGGAGTGAAATAAAGATAACTTGCAATGATCAGGATATCACAGGAGCAAACCACGTGAAGTTCGTAGGCCTAAATCTTGAAAAAAATTTGAATTGGAAGGTACACATAGATTACTTAGCAAATAAACTGAACAACTTAGCATTTGCAATGTGTATTTTGTCAGGTGCCACAAACATGGATACCAGAAAGATAGTTTGTCACTGCTACTTTGAGTCAGTTATTCGTTATGGCATAATCTTCTGAGGAAATTCAGCAAATGTCACTAGGCTCCTAGTATTACAAAAGAAAGTAATTAGAAACATGTGTGTTGCAAAAAAACGGGAATCCTGTCGACCACTGTTAAAAAATTTAAAAATACTATCTATCCCCTCACTTTACATATATGAGATGGTGGTGTTCCTATATAGAAATCAACATACACTAGACACTTTCCGTTTTGACCACAACTACAGCACTCGCCACAGAGATAACTTCAAACTTCCAACACATCGTTTAAAACTTTATGCCCAAATGCCAGAGTATATGGGGTTAAAAGTTTTCAATAAAATAAAAGGCAGTAATATATTTAAAATGGAGATTGGTTCACTGAAGAGATTGCTCTTTACACTTCTGGTGGAAAAGAGTTATTAATCTGTCGATGAATTCATTGAGGACAGCTTCACAATCTGAACACAGGGATTGTATTACATGTATTATTTTATGTACATGTGTAGCTGTAACTTAGAAATGTAAAATATAATGTAAACTTTTGCATTTCTCTTAAAAAAGTGAAAAAAAGTTTCTTTTGTAAACCTTGATATGTCTCCTGTACATCAAATCAAATGATTTGAAAATTGTATGTCATGAGATGAATAAACCACATATCACATATCACTACACTACTGGCTCCAGGGATTTTGCTGCCCCATACGGAACTTCCGAGCGCTGTTATTCGTGTATGACGTTATATCGTTCCACTCGGATCGTTACATTTAACTTAACTTTCTATTGCCTGGAGTTCATTTGATAAAAGAATATAACAGTTTCCAACTTCACAAAATTTATTGACAACTGAACTGCATACTCGTCACGTTAACAAAACCAGTGATCTCTTTGAGGTTTGAGCACACTGAACGAAACACTGACGTACATATTTCACAGATCTCTTTGACTTACTGACAAAAACAACAACTTACTCTCTTGGAGATCTGCTGCATCACTTTATAAAGATTTTTAACAATAAATTTCAAAATAACGTATTATTATTTTTGTAAAATTTTGATGTTACAATTAAAATTTACGAAACGTATAGGAATTGATGTTACAGCTGAATAAGGTATAAAATACGATATAGTATGACATAAATTATATTTGTAGTTTTAAATAAAAAAAATCAATCTGAACTTTAATCACAATAATGTCCCTTGTATTATTTTAATTACAGTTTGGATTTGGTTACTAACATTCAGTGACAGTACAAATTTTGTAGTCATCTGACTACATACGTAAAATTTACAAATAGGGCATCAAATTCTGAAAATGGGGAAGTTGTGTGATGTAAACGATTGCAGAGTTAATTAGGAATGCAATTACAAAGGATATTAATTACAGAGGAGGACATGAAGTAGATAACAAAAGGAAATACATCGCTTGGTAATAACTTCTAAGCTGTTTCTCAGGATAATGATGTTTTCTGTGTCAACCCACCAATCAACTGCAATTAAGGTAATTAGAGGTGCCAGCCGCTTATGCGAACATTTCCACAGCCTCTTAATATTTGCCGCCAGATATTTAACGCTTCAATTTCTTGATTAAACATCTAACTCAGCACCTGTACATAGTTTTGTTAATGACACCAATCTCCTGGAAATCATGATAATATACGTCTTTCCAGAACATTCTATATACTTTGACAATGAATATCAAGTGTTTTAGCAAATTTGACAGAATGATATATATAAAAAGACACGCGCACAAGTCCATAGGAAGCACTGACTCGTGCGACAGCCAACCGGATGCATACAAAAATGGTATCATCGGTCACTTCATTAGAGTCTTGGGGAAGGCTGTATCGTTGTAACGTCTTATTTTCACATATCACTCATACTTGTACAACTTTTTCGTGTAAGTATGTCTATAAGAGCGGAGCTAGGTACGGGGCACCGTTCAGCAGAACTGAAGTGAAATGTACAACATTTTGAGTTTTACTGATAACACCAAAAGAAATTATGCAACAAAAGTTAAATTGTAAGAAGTTATGTCACTTGCAGAATTTATAACATTTACTTTACTTTTTCTCCTTCCCAGAGCAGAGGGGAGTGCGTGGTGTGAGACCTGTAGTACTCGGTGCAGTTGGGCACTATGTTGTCACTACTGCCATAGAGAATGGAGAGTCACTTCAGTAAAAAAGCTTTATTTGCTGAAAAAAAGAAGTGTGTAGCTTGCTCGTGCCTTTTTAATGTGTCTGTGGTACAAAATGGGTAACACGATGGATTCAAAAGTTGGCAATCACCATCAGAAACAGACGTGCTGGAGTCTATAGGAAAGTTTTACAGGCAGCAAAAAGGTTAAGCAGTGATTTGTATACCAACAGGGGAAGAAGAAAATCAAAATCAGTTTTGGTGGTTGTAAACAGCAGCATAAGAAAATGTAAAACTAAAACCAATAATACCAAAAGTGTAGATAAAGTGATAGAAGATGCTCAGCAGGTTGCCAATATATTCAGTGAAAATTATCGTGAAGCGTTCCACATTTTTTTATGCCATAGGTGGTAAATCATTGGAAGCGGTAACGACCGTAAAATACTTAGGAGTTACTATCCGGAGCGATCTGAAGTGGAATGATCACATAAAACAAATAGTGGGAAAAGCAGGCGCCAGGTTGAGATTCATAGGAAGAATTCTAAGAAAATGTGACTCATCGACGAAAGAAGTAGCTTACAAAACGCTTGTTCGTCCGATTCTTGAGTATTGCTCATCAGTATGGGACCCTTACCAGGTTGGATTAATAGAAGAGATAGACATGATCCAGCGAAAAGCAGCGCGATTCGTCATGGGGACATTTAGTCAGCGCGAGAGCGTTACGGAGATGCTGAACAAGCTCCAGTGGCGGACACTTCAAGAAAGGCGTTACGCAATACGGAGAGGTTTATTATCGAAATTACGAGAGAGCACATTCCGGGAAGAGATGGGCAACATATTACTACCGCCCACATATATCTCGCGTAATGATCACAACGAAAAGATCCGAGAAATTAGAGCAAATACGGAGACTTACAAGCAGTCGTTCTTCCCACGCACAATTCGTGAATGGAACAGGGAAGGGGGGATCAGATAGTGGTACAATAAGTACCCTCCGCCACATACCGTAAGGTGGCTCGCGGAGTATAGATGTAGATGTAGATGTAAACGAAGCACCAAACCTGATTAAATGTAATAAAAATATGAAAGTACCAACTTGTAAAAACACAATGTTTCTGTACCCAGTAACAAAGTCTGAGGTGAGAACTGCTATTAATAAATTAAAAAATAAAATGTCTAATGGTACTAGACATATTTCCACAGGCATAAATTCACAGCTACCTGATATTATTAATATTTCTTCCAGGACAGAGGTGTTTCCATCAAAACTGAAGTTATCCATAATACAGCTACTCTACAAAAAAGATGATGATTTCAGAGGGAGAAGTGGGTGAGATTTCTATTGTATCAAATTGCATAGGTATGGCCTCTTCCATTCACAGCCTAGCGTCTTCTAATGAACACCTGGATCCTACTATATCCACAACATTTAGAAAATGATTGTTAAAAATATTTTCAACTTCTGACTTTTTGTTCGTAAAGTTTTCATTCAATTTGATGGTAATACTGTCTTCCTGTGCTCTTGGTTGACCTGTTTCTCTTTTAATAATATTCCAAATTGTTTTAATTTTACTATCAGAGTTGCTGATTTCAGACATGATACACATACTTCTGGATTTTTTAATAACTTTTCTTAATATAACACAGTAGTTTTTATAATGTTTGATAGTTTCTGGGTCACTACTCTTTCTTGCTGTCAGATACATTTCCCTTTTCCGGTTACAAGATATTTTTGTACCCTTAGTAAGCCATGGTTTGTTACAAGGTTTCTTACGAGTATATTTAACTATTTTCTTGGGGAAGCAGTTTTCAAATGCATTTACAAAAATGTCATGAAATAAATTATATTTTAAATTGGCATCAGGTTCACAGTACACCTCATCCCAGTCTAACTGCTGTAGGCTTTCCCTGAAATTTGCAATTGTTAAATCGTTGACTGAACGTACTACTTTGGAGGACTGTTTAGTATCGCTGAATGGAGCTATATCATATATTGTAACTAGCTGTGCACCATGATCAGAAAGACCATTCTCAACAGGCTGAGCATTTATCTGGTTAAACTTATCTTGGTCTATAAAGAAGTTATCTATCAGTGAGCTGCTATCCTTTACCACCCGAGTAGGAAAATCAATAACGGGTGTCAAATTGAAAGAACCGAGTAATACTTCAAGGTCATTTTTCCTATTACCTCTTTCAGAGAATCTACATTGAAGTCCCCACAAATAATAATTTGCTTCCCCCTGTCTGACAGATAGCACAACAAGGAGTCCAAATTTTTCAGAAATAGATGAAAATTTCCTGATGGGGACCTATATACAGTTACAATTATAAATGTGCCTTTATTTAATTTAAGCTCACAGGCACATGCTTCTATATGTTTCTCTACACAAAACTTTTTTGTTTCTATACTTTTTGCACAATGATAACTTTTGACATATATGGCAACTCCTCCTTTCTCCATATTTTCTCTCATTACATGTGCAGAGAGCTTATATCCACTTACATTTACCTTATCCATATCAGTAACAATGTGATGCTCAGACAGGCATAGTATATCTATTTCATCCTCAGCTTCTAAATCTTCTAAACAAACCAGAAGCTCATCTATTTTATTCTTTAAACTCCCAATATTTTGATGAAATATACTTACATTATTTTTAATTATACTTTTATGAGAACCTTTCCTTATTCTAGCATTTGCAGTACTCTCCTGTCTGAGTTTCTCATTGAGCTTAGGCCTAGTTGCTATACCAGTGGTCACATGGTGTTCAGAGAGGCAGATTATGTCAACTGGGTTGGGTGACTTTAATTCATCAATGCAATTACCTAGGACTGAGATACAACTTGGTGAAGATAAAATTTCTGGTGATTGGTGAAAATTTATAATTGACAGCTGTGATTGGTGATCCAAAATGGAAAATATTGAAATAAACGATATCGGAATTGAAAAACAACTGCTATCACTTAGTAGCGGAAAAGCATCCGGACCAGACGAGATACCCTTAAGATTCTACAGTGATTATGCTAAAGAACTTGCCCCCTTTCTATCTGCAATTTATCGTAGATCGCTGGAAGAACGTAAAGTACCTAGCGACTGGAAGAAAGCGCGGGTCGTTCCCATTTTCAAGAAGGGTCATAAATCAGATGCGAATAATTATAGGCCTATTTCGCTTACGTCAATCTGTTGTAGAATAATGGAACATGTTTTGTGTTCTCGTATTATGACGTTCTTAGATAATACAAATCTCCTTCATCATAACCAACATGGATTCCGCAAACAGAGATCATGTGAAACTCAGCTCGCCCTATTTGCCCAAGAAATTCACAGTGCCGTAGACACTGGCGAGCAGATTGATGCCGTATTCCTGGACTTCAGGAAGGCATTTGATACGGTTCCGCACTTACGTTTAATGAAAAAAATACGAGCTTACGGAATATCGGACCAGGTTTGTGATTGGATTCAGGATTTCCTAGAAGAAAGAACACAACATGTCATTCTTAACGGTTCAAAATCTGCAGATGTAGAGGTAATTTCGGGAGTACCGCAAGGAAGCGTGATAGGACCTTTATTGTTTACAATATACATAAATGACTTAGTTGACAACATCGGTAGCTCCGTGAGGCTATTTGCAGATGACACGGTTGTCTACAAGAAAGTAGCAACATCAGAAGACTCGTACGTACTCCAGGAAGACCTGCAGAGGATTAATGCATGGTGCGACAGCTGGCAGCTTTCCCTAAACGTAGATAAATGTAATATAATGCGCATACATAGGGGCAGAAATCCATTCCAGTACGATTATGCCATAGGTGGTAAATCATTGGAAGCGGTAACGACCGTAAAATACTTAGGAGTTACTATCCGGAGCGATCTGAAGTGGAATGATCACATAAAACAAATAGTGGGAAAAGCAGGCGCCAGGTTGAGATTCATAGGAAGAATTCTAAGAAAATGTGACTCATCGACGAAAGAAGTAGCTTACAAAACGCTTGTTCGTCCGATTCTTGAGTATTGCTCATCAGTATGGGACCCTTACCAGGTTGGATTAATAGAAGAGATAGACATGATCCAGCGAAAAGCAGCGCGATTCGTCATGGGGACATTTAGTCAGCGCGAGAGCGTTACGGAGATGCTGAACAAGCTCCAGTGGCGGACACTTCAAGAAAGGCGTTACGCAATACGGAGAGGTTTATTATCGAAATTACGAGAGAGCACATTCCGGGAAGAGATGGGCAACATATTACTACCGCCCACATATATCTCGCGTAATGATCACAACGAAAAGATCCGAGAAATTAGAGCAAATACGGAGACTTACAAGCAGTCGTTCTTCCCACGCACAATTCGTGAATGGAACAGGGAAGGGGGGATCAGATAGTGGTACAATAAGTACCCTCCGCCACACGCCGTAAGGTGGCTCGCGGAGTATAGATGTAGATGTAGATGTAGAATGTGCTAGAATTGTGCTGTTTAATTTCTTTCCTAAACTGAAGATTAATTTCAATCCTGACCTCTCGTAGAACTTGACATCTTTCTGTCTTACCAATCCTAAAAAAGGTGCTGCTCCAACACCTGTAACCACTGGTATTTTACCATTCATGGCAATGCCTCCCCCCCTTAAATTTCCTGCTATTACCCCAGCCAGTTTCCCCTTCCCTTTCCTGTTGAGATGTAGGCCGTGCCTGGTATAGTCCCACCTACTGAGAGAATTAACAGGAACCACACCAATATGAGCTGTGGGGTATTCTTAGATTTATCAAAAGCATTTGATCTAATCGGCTGTGATTTTCTGCTTATGAAATTAGATTGTTACGGGGTCTGGGGACAGGCCTTCAGACGGTTGAAATCTTGTCACTATGATAGAGAAGAGTGTGTACAAGTAAGTCATGGAAAAAAAACTAGCTGTTGCGTGCCGCATGGTTCTGTATTAGGCCTTTTGTTGTTACTGGTATATATAAATGCTTTGGCAAACCACCTGTGGGCCACACACACAGTGGTGTTTGCCAACAACATGAGTGGTTTTATAAAAGGATGCATGGAGGATGACCTACATCAGAATGTCTCTAAGATGACAAGTGAGGCAGGAATATGGTTTGGAGTCACACTTTGGTCATAAATAAGGAAAAAAAAATGGTATGAATGAATTTCAGTAATATTAGAAGTCAGCTAGTTGCAGAATCAAAGCTGAGTTAGGTAACTATGTTTTTGCACAAGCTCCATCCACAAAATTTTTGGGCATACAGATGGATGAGCACTTGGAATGGGAGAAATATCTATAATATTTTTGAATAAGTAATTAAGTAAATGGCATTATGTACTGAGAATGCTTCAGGACTGCTGTAAAATATTTGTGTGGCTATTATGCTTACATGAACAGCTTGCTTAGATGATCTTATGGAGAAATACTGGTATGGCAAAACAAACTTTGAAACTCCAAGAAAGAGCTGTAAGAATAATGAAAGTAGTAAAAGAATTTAGAATAATACACTTCCTGGCTTATACATTTATAAATGTACTTTCTGAAAGCTCACAAAGGAATTTTCGACATTGAACCTATCAGGTTCATAACTACAAAACAAGGATCAGTGGGACTTTCACAGGTAGACGCCCAAAAAAGTATATGTTATATAACAGGAATACTTTTTAGTGCACTGCCTGCTACAATAAAGACAATTAAAGAATTTCATAAATTCAAAGTGAGCTAAAACAACTTTTAATAAATTGAATGGAAAGACAACTGTAGTCGAATATTGAGAAGGAGAGCTTTCTGAACTGCTTCAACCACAATTTATGACTCAAAACAAGGAGTTTTTTTAAAGTCCTTTCAGTACTGTAGCAAACACTAATAGTTATGTCCTAAATAAAGTTATTCCAACACAAACAGTGTGAAATGCAATGAAACTGGATAAGCACTACTCACAACACAGTTTAGTTGTTTCAGCTCCAAACAAAGGTGTGATAGGTGTCATCCATATTCCATTATTGTAATATTAATGTCTGGATTGAACACTGAGAAAGACAAGGGAAGGAGGGAAAACTTAAATGAAGTTACCTGTTAATGTCATTGTTGAGTCGATAATGTATATTTTGACACACTAGGACTTGAGTTTCATGCCTGTCTGTGTGCCTGATATGAACATGAGTCTCTTGTGTATTTCCAATATTCATTATTCTGTTAAAGAATAAAAATGTCGCCTCGAAATAATAACAGCACAAGTCAAATTACACTGTTTTTTGTCCCTTTAGTACATAACACACTTCCGTAACGGTGCCTGTACTCAGCCAGTCTTGTGTTACGTTAGTTTTGGATTCACACTCAAGTAACCATTGCTACACTACATTTCCATACTAATTAATCAGGTAATCACTAATCACAGAAGCTCTTTCATATACATTCTAAAATCAATATATTTATCCAGAACAATTACTGATTCAGTAATATGACATTGTTGCAAACATAAATCTCATAATTAATCCCGTGCCACTTTTCGCAAAATAACGGAAACACTTTTCTTCAGTGATTTGACATAACACTTTTAACTCAATCTTTCTCCTAAATTCTTCATACTGTTTATTCATGATGTGGATGGACATCACTGCTCCATGCAGGAGCTCAACAATGGCTCTACTCACACACTGAGTCGGTGCAGTGTTGTTGCACAGCAGAACAATTCTCCCTCAGAGAGAATCCACACACAGCTTTAGAAGTTGCAAAAGCCAGCAATAAGTGAGGAGTACAATACTGATACATTACACCAACAGGACACCTTGCAAGCGGAAGCTGGTCGAGTGTTGTACACAGATGCAATGTGACCTTTATTATTACACAGGAAGTGTGATGCCCTATATCACAAACAAGCTGGTCATTCATATCAGTGGTGTAGTGAATGTAACTGGCACTGGGGTATGACATTTTATTTGCCCATCCCTCTCCCCCGCCAATTGGTGTCTGGGGCAAACCATTTATTGGATTACATGTTGTAATTGTTGTTGTTGTGGTCTTCAGTCCAGAGACTGGTTTGATGCAGCTCTCCATGCTACACTATCCTCTGTAAGCTTCTTTATCTCCCCATACCTACTGCAACCTACATCCTTATGAATCTGTTTAGTGTATTCATCTCTTGGTCTCCCTCTACAATTTTTACCCTCCGCACTGCCCTCCAATACTAAATTGGTGATCTCTTGATGCCTCAGAATATGTCCTGCACCTGATCCCTCCTTCTAGTCAAGTTGTGCCACAAATTTCTCTTCTCCCCAACTCCATTCAAAACCTGATAGAATTACAATGTCATCGGTGAGCCTCAAAGTTTTTATTTCTTCTCCATGGATTTTAATCACTACTCCAAATTTTTCTTTTTTTTCCTTTACTTCTTGCTCAATATACAGATTGAATAACATCGGGGATAGGCTACAACACTGTCTCACTCCCTTCCCAAACACTGCTTGCCTTTCGTGCCCCTCGACTCTAGTAACTGCAATCTGGTTTCTGTGCAAATTATAAATAGCCTTTCGTTCTCTGCCACCTCTAGAATTTGAAAGACAGTATTCCAGTCAACATTGTGAGAAACTTTCTCTAAGTCTACAAATGCTAGAAACATAGGTTTGCCTTTCCTTAATATATTTTCTAAGATAAGTCAGAGGGTCAGTATTGCCTCACGTGTTCCAACATTTCTACGGAATCCAACCTGATCTTTCCCTAGGATTGCTTCTACCAGTTTTCCCATTCGTCTGTAAAGAATTCGTGTTAGTATTTTACAGCCGTGGCTTAATAAACTGAAAAGTTTGGTAATTTTCACGTCTGTCAACACCTGCTTTCTTTGATATTGGAATTGTTATATTCTTCTTAAAGTCTGAGGGTATATCGCCTGTCTCAAACATCTTGCTCACCAGATGGTAGAGTTTTGTCAGGACTGTGACTCTCCCAAGGCTATCAGTAGCTCTAATGGAATGTTGTCTACTCCCAGGGCCTAGTTTTGACTTAGGACTTCCAGTGCTCTGTCAAACTCTCTACTCAGTATCATATCTCCCATTTCATCTTCATCTACATCCTCTTCCATTTCCATAATATTGTCCTCAAGAACATCGCCCTTGAGTAGACCCTCTATATACTCCTTCCAGCTTTCTGCTTTCCTTTCTTTGCTTACAACTGGGTTTCCATCTGAGCCTTGATACTCATGCAAGTGGTTCTTTTTTCTCCAAAGGTCTCTTTAATTTTGCTGTAGGCAGTATCTGTCTTATCCCTAATGAGATAAGCCTCTACATCCTGACATTTGTCCTCTAGCCATCCCTGCTTAGCCATTTTGCACTTCCTGTTGATCTCATTTTTGAGACGTTTGTATTCCTTTTTGCCAGCTTCATTTACTGCATTTTTATATTTTCTCCTTTCATCAATGAAATTCAGTATCTTTTCCAATACTCAAGGATTTCTATTAGCTCTCGTCTTTTTACCTACTTGATCCTCTGCTGCCTTCACTATTTCATCTCTCATAGCTACCCATTCTTCTTCTACTGTATTTCTTTCCCCCATTCTTGTCAATCGTTCCCTAATGCTCTCCCTGAAACTCCCTACAACCTCACGGCAGATATAACAGCAGATATAACCTTTAAGCTGTTACCTTTGGTAAGTAAAAATCCTCAGAGCCAAATTGTGCTCTGACTGGTGAGTCCTCAGTGTATGACAGCAAGAGAAATGGTATGTCCAATTGGTGTAACCGGTACCACTGTGTATTTGTGTTGAATGAATGTAGTACGACCTCATTTTGAACTGTGGTACACAGCATTTCTGTGTATGTTTTAAAATATGAAGTTATACTATGTTTTGCAGTATCTGTTTTGGTTGTTACCGATTATCTCCATGAGCTCTTCTGGTCTGCCTTAGGAAACATCAGGGAATGTCAGTATGGCCTTTTAACAGCTGTCCCTCCTCTACGTCTACTGCCCACAGGGACAACGTGTCAGATGTGCTGCCAGTTTCAAAACTTCAACTGAACATCTGGAGACACAGGGAAGGAGACGGTCCGGTAAGAATGGGCCGGAGCACTTCAGAACTGGTTAACAGAGGCACCACTATCTACCTGACGAACTGATGATGGAGATTTTCTCATACTTTAGCTTCAGTGAAAACATAGAAGTTCTACAAGAGGTGTGCACTCGATGGAAAATTCTGGCCCAGGATACTCACTTGTGGCTTGACTAGAAGAATGTTGTCAGGTAAGAAGACGATTCAGTGTTACTTAGCTGTAGTACTGCACAAAGGCTAGATTGGTTGTGAGTAAAAAAACTGTGCTTCAAAAATACAATGACTTTATTTCTCGAAATATGACTTGTTTCGTACTTTTTCAGGTATCTAGTACCAAATTGCTACACTAGATATAAAGTTTGCAAAATACGGGCAAAACAGTTGTAAGCTGGCAGTGCTATGTGATGAACAATAATTCCAGACTGGGTCTTGCATTCTGCAGTAGTCTGTGCTGTGACATCAAGATCTTTTGTGTCAACATTTTTGTGCGAAATCTTCTCACTGTTCAGACTGTGTCAGAATAGAGTTAAGTGTCGAACTTTTGAAGAGTAACACTGTCTTTTTCATCAGAAGATGACAGTTCGCTGGGAGAGATGTCCGCTTCCTGTGTAGTGGCATCTGAGCTCGGTGCCGGCCGAGTGACTTTGTTTGAAATACTAACTTATGATGGTGGTGATGTCACCCAGAGAGCAGGATTCACATGCGCTAATGTTGGAAAATGGTAATGGAGTCTTAATCCCCACTCCCACTCATCACCGTGCAGTGATTGAGAGATTGAGGGCCCCAATTTGAGGCAGTATGAACACCGAGAAGGTGGCGTTTTGGAACTTCCAACATGAGCGAAACTGTGTGCCTGAGTATAACCCAAACCCAGAATGTCATCTTTTGTGGGCAGTGGTCTTACTCCACAGCTTTACTTTTGGCATTTCCTCTTTCCTACTTTCCGAGCTTACAGAACTGTGGCACATACTTTGCCGGACCGGCACTCTCGAAAGAAAGGGAATTGCGGAGAAATGACTTATACACAGGATGGGCAATTGTTTCTAGTCTAAAGTTATGCAGGAGAGTTTGCATCAAATATAGGAATTGTGAGAGGTGTTGGCAGGAGTAAAGCTGTGAGTGCGGGTGACAATTCGTGAGGTGTGTCCAAGTAGTGAGGGTTCAAGTAGCATTCTGGTAAACAGCTTTAATACAGCTGCAGATTTCAGAAACGAGTTGAGTCGTACTTCTTTTGAATCAGTATTCATCCTCTGTTTATGTATTTGCATCAAATTAATATTGTTTGAAGCTTTAGTGACTGTATATGTAATGGACTTCACTGTCATAAGGTGCAGGATATCCCAACACTGATAATTCATCTCTGAATTAAATTGTTCTAGGTTCTTTCTTTGCTTGAACATTTTGAGTTGTTATTTGATGTAGAAGAAATAAGACCACCCAAGAATACTAATTTCTTGTGACATATCATATCTGGATGGTTATATCTGAAAAAATTTGCAGCATTCATTTTATGCAAATTTGGGCATGCTTGATTTTGACGTGCCCTTTTAATAACATAAATAAAGTTCTTTAGAAACTAGCCCCACTCAGTTATTTTCTTTTAATTGTTGCCATCAGAATCAGAGTTTCATTATAGGCAGTTGCTCTCATCATCTTTAATACAATTCAGTGACAGAATTTTACCTTTGACTGACAGATGAGTCCTGTTTTTCCTTGACGGCATGAGACAGAGTATTGTTCATTTAAATTTATCAATAAAGAAAATAATTTGTGTTGAAAAAATAGCTACCATTTTTCTCCAGTCGCTCGTTTCCACGTGAAAGGTCACGTCATCTGACACTGTGAAAATCCGTCGCATCTTGTGGACAGGAATATCGGCTCAGTATCCATTCAAAGAAAACCAGAAAATGTAATTTGTGTTTTGTAGTACTGTAGCATTTGTCATGAAATCTCGAAGCTATTTTGCCATTCACTGCTATTCTGGCTGCAGCTGAAAATGCCACAAGGCTCTGCATTCTATCCCCTACCATCAGTGTTACACCTTCAGTTTGCAGTGGATTTTTATCATTTGTCCAACCGATGCCAAAAACTACAAAAATATGGAAACAGAATGTGTTTGCACATATCAGAATGTTATCCCTCTGACAACAGAGTAATATCCACAAATCTCAAAAAAACTACACTCTCTCAGTTGTTTTCTTTGGAGATAGTAAGTAGCTGTTATAAAATCGTACCAAGAGTACATTTGGCAATTAAGAAACACTGTTGCAGTAAAAATACACTTCTGGGCATTTTGCAGGGTTGTCATATCTGTTTCATGCATAAAATGGAAATGATGACCCAGCAGAGCACCCTGAAGCACACTATCGATTGAACGTGCTAAGAAAACTTGAGAGATCACAGAATTTTACTAGTTTTGAGTTTCATCTAGTAAGAAATTGTGAACCGTCAGTCCTAATTTTATGAAGCTCAAGAGACATGCCACCCCTCATTCTTACTGCATGTCCCCAATACACACTGTCTCTCGATTACTGTTGACTCCACATGAAAAAGGGAAAAAATATTGAAACATGAATGTGATAAATACATTGCATAATGACATTAGGAATATTTTACTAGCTTTGTGCATGTGGAAAAGACAGCAATGCGACACCATGAGATTGATTATGAAGAAAGAATATAGTGATAGTGCCGTGTAGAAAAGGGGGGCTGGGGTGGCTCACAGTGGGTTAAGAGAGTGAGAGGGAGGGGAAACCTAAGGGGATTGGCAGGAGGTTACTCTTATATGAGGGGGAGACCTCACCCACCAAAGGGACAGTGAGGCGGTACATGTAAAGGGTGTGTCACTCTGTCAACTGCTTTCTTTCTTCGTTCCATTATTAAGTTGGCACAGTGCACGCCTCCTGAGTGTGTGCTGTAATTCACACTCGTCTACCCCTTCATCTTAACACTTTGAGGTTCACGTCACAAATTTCTCTTCTCCACTCTCTCCCATCCACTGGTTCAGTTTGCTGTAGTTCAAAACCCATTGTAACATTAGATTTACACATACGTACAGACATCAGAACCCACTGTACAATGCATGGCAGAGCGTACCCTGTGCCACTTCTAGTTGGTTTCTTTCCCATTCGACTCGTGAATAGAGCGAGGGAAAAACAATTGTCTGTATGCCTGATCCTTACATCTGCAGTCAGCAGCTTCAAATCACAAACACTTGAGCTGTACTCAAGAATAGGTCACACTAGCATATTATTTGTGGTCTCCTTTAGAAATGAACTACACTTTCCGAAAATTCTCTCAGTAAATCAACGCTGTAGTAGGAAATGTAGGCACAAATACATTCAGCAGGTTCAAATGGAAGTCGGGTGCGGTAGTTACACAGAGGTGAGGAGACTCGCACGGAGAGCTGCATCCGACCGGTCCTCGTACTCGAGATGACTAGAGGTTCGGCTGACATTATTAAATAAGAATTCTGAGGGAGCAGCAGTTTGACAGTCACAACTGAGTGTGAGGAGTGGTAATCTGAAGAGTAGACAAATGATATTAGATGACCAGAAAATAAATGGACAGTCATTACAGTGAAGAGTGTGCTTAGAACGAGACTGCACCTCATTCCGCATGAAAGGAGTGAATTTAGGAATGCTGAAATTCACCAAAAACACTGCAAGATTGAACTGCAACCAATGATGATCATAAGAGGATGAAATTTTGTGTGTCTTCCAGAGGAAAGGAAACTGCACATTCACAACAACCTACATAACTGGTTGCCAAGAAAAACTGAGAATCTTAGCCCTCTATTTATCTTCCACACTCTTGTCCTGGAAGAAGTAACAGACTTAAAAATAGCCACTATAATCTCATCATACTCTAGTCTTGGAACACGTTTCATTTTTTCAATTCAGAATTTGGCTTCAGAAAAAAAGAAACTGCAGAAATATTCATTCAGGTCGTGTTAACATTTCGAAATGGTGTACAGATTAGAGGTTTGCTCTAAAGGATCAGAAATGTTAAACTGTACATTTTATGAAACACAAAAACATAGTATCTTGTTACCACAATATCAGTGGGTCACAATAAGGGACAGTCAAGTTATACAAATAAGTAGGTGTAAACATTTTTGGAGATATGAAATGAAACAACGCCTTAGTATTAATCTCGTGTACAACAGAGGGCAGACTTCACTTCACTGGTGGGATACAGGGAAAATGCAGTCTCCAAAGGAGATTGTTTGTGATGCACTCATGCGACCTGTCCCAGAATACTGCTCACATGTACGGGACCCTTTATACGTGGGACTAACAGCAATATTGAATGTGTACAGAGAAGGGTGGCATGAATGGTCAAGGTTTGTTTGATCCACAGGAGAGCATCTTAGAGACAATAAAACATGTGAACTGGCAAATGCTCGAAGAGAGACGTAAACCGTCCAACAAAAGGCAACTTTAAAAATTTCAAGAAACCAGTGTTAAATGGAGAATCTATGGACGCACTTCATATTGCTCCTGTAAGGAATGCAAAGGCAAAATTAGACGACTACAGCGCAGGTGGGCAAATTTGAGCAGTCATTCTCCCACTCTCCCAACACAACGGGATCTAATAAACAGTGCATTGGGAAGTGCCCTCTGCCATACAATACTCTGCTTCATGCAGCGTATCGACATAAGAGTAGATGTACTCCACTCTAACTTTTGGCTGGCTGACATCGAAGAAAACAGTGTTACTCTTCAAAAGTTCGACACTTAACTCCATTCTGACACAGTCTGAACAGTGAGAAGATTTCGCTCATGGAGATAATCTGTAACAGCCAAAACAGATAGTGCAAAACATAGCATAACCTCATATTTTAAAACATACACAGAAATGCTGTGTAGCTCAGTTCAAAATTAGGTCATATGATATTCATTCAACACCAATACACAGTGGTACCGGTTACACCAATTGGACATACCATTTCACTTGCTGTCATACACTGAGGACTCACCAGCCAGTGCACAATTTGGCTTTGAGGTTTTTTACTTACCAAAGGTAACAGCTTAAAGGTTATATCTGCTGTTATATCTGCCGTGAGGTTGTAGGGAGTTTCAGGGAGAGCATTAGGGAACGATTGACAAGAATGGGGGAAAGAAATACAGTAGAAGAAGAATGGGTAGCTATGAGAGATGAAATAGTGAAGGCAGCAGAGGATCAAGTAGGTAAAAAGACGAGAGCTAATAGAAATCCTTGAGTATTGGAAAAGATACTGAATTTCATTGATGAAAGGAGAAAATATAAAAATGCAGTAAATGAAGCTGGCAAAAAGGAATACAAACGTCTCAAAAATGAGATCAACAGGAAGTGCAAAATGGCTAAGCAGGGATGGCTAGAGGACAAATGTCAGGATGTAGAGGCTTATCTCATTAGGGATAAGACAGATACTGCCTACAGCAAAATTAAAGAGACCTTTGGAGAAAAAAGAACCACTTGCATGAGTATCAAGGCTCAGATGGAAACCCAGTTGTAAGCAAAGAAAGGAAAGCAGAAAGCTGGAAGGAGTATATAGAGGGTCTACTCAAGGGCGATGTTCTTGAGGACAATATTATGGAAATGGAAGAGGATGTAGATGAAGATGAAATGGGAGATATGATACTGAGTAGAGAGTTTGACAGAGCACTGGAAGTCCTAAGTCAAAACTAGGCCCTGGGAGTAGACAACATTCCATTAGAGCTACTGATAGCCTTGGGAGAGTCACAGTCCTGACAAAACTCTACCATCTGGTGAGCAAGATGTTTGAGACAGGCGATATACCCTCAGACTTTAAGAAGAATATAACAATTCCAATATCAAAGAAAGCAGGTGTTGACAGACGTGAAAATTACCAAACTTTTCAGTTTATTAAGCCACGGCTGTAAAATACTAACACGAATTCTTTACAGACGAATGGGAAAACTGGTAGAAGCAATCCTAGGGAAAGATCAGGTTGGATTCCGTAGAAATGTTGGAACACGTGAGGCAATACTGACCCTCTGACTTATCTTAGAAAATATATTAAGGAAAGGCAAACCTATGTTTCTAGCATTTGTAGACTTAGAGAAAGCTTCTCACAATGTTGACTGGAATACTGTCTTTCAAATTCTAGAGGTGGCAGAGAACGAAAGGCTATTTATAATTTGCACAGAAACCAGATTGCAGTTACTAGAGTCGAGGGGCACGAAAGGCAAGCAGTGTTTGGGAAGGGAGTGAGACAGTGTTGTAGCCTATCCCCGATGTTATTCAATCTGTATATTGAGCAAGAAGTAAAGGAAAAAAAAGAAAAATTTGGAGTAGTGATTAAAATCCATGGAGAAGAAATAAAAACTTTGAGGCTCACCGATGACATTGTAATTCTATCAGGTTTTGAATGGAGTTGGGGAGAAGAGAAATTTGTGGCACAACTTGACTAGAAGGAGGGATCAGGTGCAGGACATATTCTGAGGCATCAAGAGATCACCAATTTAGTATTGGAGGGCAGTGCGGAGGGTAAAAATCGTAGAGGGAGACCAAGAGATGAATACACTAAACAGATTCATAGGGATGTAGGTTGCAGTAGGTATGGGGAGATGAAGAAGCTTACAGAGGATAGTGTAGCATGGAGAGCTGCATCAAACTAGTCTCTGGACTGAAGACCACAACAACAACAATTACAACATGTAATCCAATAAATGGTTTGCCTCAGACACCAACTGGCAGGGGAGAGGGATGGGCAAATAAAATGTCATACCCCAGTGCCAGTTACATTCACTACACCACTGATATGAATGATCAGCTTGTTTGTGATGTAGAGCATCACACTTCCTGTGTAATAATAAAGGTCACATTGCATCTGTGTACAACACTCGACCAGCTTCCGCTTGCAAGGTGTCCTGTTGGTGTAATGTATCAGTATTGTACTCCTCACTTATTGCTGGCTTTTGCAACTTCTAAAGCTGTGTGTGGATTCTCTCTGAGGGAGAATTGTTCTGCTGTGCAACAACACTGCACCGACTCAGTGTGTGAGTAGAGCCATTGTTGAGCTCCTGCATGGAGCAGTGATGTCCATCCACATCATGAATAAACAGTATGAAGAATTTAGGAGAAAGATTGAGTTAAAAGTGTTATGTCAAATCACTGAAGAAAAGTGTTTCCGTTATTTTGCGAAAAGTGGCACGGGATTAATTATGAGATTTACGTTTGCAACAATGTCATATTACTGAATCAGTAATTGTTCTGGATAAATATATTGATAATAGAATGTATATGAAAGAGCTTCTGTGATTAGTGATTACCTGATTAATTAGTATGGAAATGTAGTGTAGCAATGGTTACTTGAGTGTGAATCCAAAACTAACGTAACACAAGACTGGCTGAGTACAGGCACCGTTACGGAAGTGTGTTATGTACTAAAGGGACAAAAAACAGTGTAATTTGTCTTGTGCTGTTATTATTGCAAGGCGACATTTTTATTCTTTAACAGAATAATGAATATTGGAAATACACAAGAGACTCATATTCATATCAGGCACACAGACAGGCATGAAACTCAAGTCCTAGTGTGTCAAAATATACATTATCGACTCAACAATGACATTAACAGGTAACTTCATTTAAGTTTTCCCTCCTTCCCTTGTCTTTCTCAGTGTTCAATCCAGACATTAATATTACAATAATGGAATATGGATGACACCTATCACACCTTTGTTTGGAGCTGAAACAACTAAACTGTGTTGTGAGTAGTGCTTATCCAGTTTCATTGCATTTCACACTGTTTGTGTTGGAATAACTTTATTTAGGACATAACTATTAGTGTTTGCTACAGTACTGAAAGGACTTTAAAAAAACTCCTTGTTTTGAGTCATAAATTGTGGTTGAAGCAGTTCAGAAAGCTCTCCTTCTCAATATTCGACTACAGTTGTCTTTCCATTCAATTTATTAAAAGTTGTTTTAGCTCACTTTGAATTTATGAAATTCTTTAATTGTCTTTATTGTAGCAGGCAGTGCACTAAAAAGTATTCCTGTTATATAACATATACTTTTTTGGGCGTCTACCTGTGAAAGTCCCTCTGATCCTTGTTTTGTAGTTATGAACCTGATAGGTTTCAGAAAGTACATTTTTAAATGTATAAGCCAGGAAGTGTATTATTTTAAATTCTTTTACTACTTTCATTATTCTAACAGTCCTTTCTTGGAGTTTCAAAGTTTGTTTTGCCATACCAGTATTTCCCCATAAGATCATCTAAGCAAGCTGTTCATGTAAGCATAATAGCCACACAAATATTTTACAGCAGTCCTGAAGCATTCTCAGTACATAATGCCATTTACTTAGTTACTTATTCAAAAATATTATAGATATTTCTCCCATTCCAAGTGCTCATCCATCTGTATGCCCAAAAATTTTGTGGATGGAGCTTGTGCAAAAACATAGTTACCTAACTCAGCTTTGATTCTGCAACTAGCTGACTTCTAATATTACTGAAATTCATTCATACCATTTTTTTTCGTATTTATGACCAAAGTGTGTCTCTAAACCATATTCCTGCCTCACTTGTCATCTTAGAGACATTCTGATGTAGGTCATCCTCCATGCATCCTTTTATAAAACCACTCATGTTGTTGGCAAACACCACTGTGTGTGTGGCCCACAGGTGGTTTGCCAAAGCATTTATATATACCAGTAACAACAAAAGGCCTAATACAGAACCATGCGGCACGCAACAGCTAGTTTTTTTTCCATGACTTACTTGTACACACTCTTCTCTATCATAGTGACAAGATTTCAACCGTCTGAAGGCCTGTCCCCAGACCCCGTAACAATCTAATTTCATAAGCAGAAAATCACAGCCGATTAGATCAAATGCTTTTGATAAATCTAAGAATACCCCACAGCTCATATTGGTGTGTTTCCTGTTGATTCTCTCAGTAGGTGGGACTATACCAGGCACGGCCTACATCTCAACAGGATAGGGAAGGGGAAACTGGCTGGGGTAATAGCAGGAAATTTAAGGAGGGGGAGGCACTGCCATGAATGGTAAAATACCAGTGGTTATAGGTGTTGGAGCAGCACCTTTTTTAGGATAGGTAAGACAGAAAGATGTCAAGTTCTATGAGAGGTCAGGATTGAAACAAATCTTCAGTTTAGGAAAGAAATTAAACAGCACAATTCTAGCACATTGGATCACCAATCACAGCTGTCAATTATAAATTTTCACCAATCACCAGAAATTTTATCTTCACCAAGTTGTATCTCAGTCCTAGGTAATTGCATTGATGAATTAAAGTCACCCAACCCAGTTGACATAATCTGCCTCTCTGAACACCATGTGACCACTGGTATAGCAACTAGGCCTAAGCTCAATGAGAAACTCAGACAGGAGAGTACTGCAAATGCTAGAATAAGGAAAGGTTCTCATAAAAGTATAATTAAAAATAATGTAAGTATATTTCATCAAAATATTGGGAGTTTAAAGAATAAAATAGATGAGCTTCTGGTTTGTTTAGAAGATTTAGAAGCTGAGGATGAAATAGATATACTATGCCTGTCTGAGCATCACATTGTTACTGATATGGATAAGGTAAATGTAAGTGGATATAAGCTCTCTGCACATGTAATGAGAGAAAATATGGAGAAAGGAGGAGTTGCCATATATGTCAAAAGTTATCATTGTGCAAAAAGTATAGAAACAAGAAAGTTTTGTGTAGAGAAACATATAGAAGCATGTGCCTGTGAGCTTAAATTAAATAAAGGAACATTTATAATTGTAACTGTATATAGATCCCCATCAGGAAATTTTCATCTATTTCTGAAAAATTTGGACTCCTTGTTGTGCTATCTGTCAGACAGGGGGAAGCAAATTATTATTTGTGGGGACTTCAATGTAGATTCTCTGAAAGAGGGTAATAGGAAAAATGACCTTGAGGTATTACTCGGTTCTTTCAATTTGACACCCGTTATTGATTTTCCTACTCGGGTGGTAAAGGATAGCAGCTCACTGATAGATAACTTCTTTATAGACCAAGATAAGTTTAACCAGATAAATGCTCAGCCTGTTGAGAATGGTCTTTCTGATCATGGTGCACAGCTAGTTACAATATATGATATAGCTCCATTCAGCGATACTAAACAGTCCTCCAAAGTAGTACGTTCAGTCAACGATTTAACAATTGCAAATTTCAGGGAAAGCCTACAGCAGTTAGACTGGGATGAGGTGTACCGTGAACCTGATGCCAATTTAAAATATAATTTATTTCATGACATTTTTGTAAATGCATTTGAAAACTGCTTCCCCAAGAAAATAGTTAAATATACTCGTAAGAAACCTTGTAACAAACCATGGCTTACTAAGGGTATAAAAATTTCTTGTAACCGGAAAAGGGAAATGTATCTGACAGCAAGAAAGAGTAGTGACCCAGAAACTATCAAACATTATAAAAACTACTGTGTTATATTAAGAAAAGTTATTAAAAAATCCAGAAGTATGTGTATCATGTCTGAAATCAGCAACTCTGATAGTAAAATTAAAACAATTTGGAATATTATTAAAAGAGAAACAGGTCAACCAAGAGCACAGGAAGACAGTATTACCATCAAATTGAGTGAAAACTTTACGAACAAAAAGTCAGAAGTTGAAAATATTTTTAACAATCATTTTCTAAATGTTGTGGATATAGTAGGATCCAGGTGTTCATTAGAAGATGCTAGGCTGTGAATAGAAGAGGCCATACCTATGCAATTTGATACAATTGAAATCTCACCCACTTCTCCCTCTGAAATTAGCAAAATAATAAACTTGCTTAAGAGCAAAAACTCACATGGAATTGACGGCATTTCCAGCAAAATACTAAAAGCTTGTTCTCAACAGATAAGTAAGATTCTCAGCCACCTGCGTAATAGCTCTCTGGAACAGGGCATTTTCCCTGATAGACTGAAATATGCTATTGTTATACCTTTGCATAAAAAGTGGGATAGATCTGATGTCAACAATTACCGTCCAATCTCCCTTCTAACAGCTTTATCCAAAATTTTTGAGAAAGTAATGTATTCAAGAGTAGCTTCACATATCTGTAACAATGAAGTACTATCAAAATGTCAGTTTGGTTTCCAGAAAGGTTTTTCAACAGAAAATGCCATATATGCTTTCACCAATCAAATTTTGAATGATCTGAATAACCGAACACCACCCATTGGGATTTTTTGTGATCTCTCAAAGGCTTTTGATTGTGTAAATCATGAAATTCTGCTAGACAAGCTCAAGTATTGTGGCATGAGTGGGACAGTGCACAAATGGTTTAATTCGTACCTAACTGGAAGAGTGCAGAAAGTTGAAATAAGTAGTACTCATAATATGCAAAGATCAGCACATTCCTCAAACTGGGGAACTATCAAGAATGGGGTTCCACAAGGGTCAGTCTTGGGTCCTTTGTTGTTCTTAATATATATTAATGACTTGCCATTCTATATTCATGAAGAGGCAAAGTTAGTTCTCTTTGCTGATGATACAAGTATAGTAATCACACCTGACAAACAAGACTTAACTGATAAAAGTGCCAAAACTGTCTTTCAGAAAATTACTAAGTGGTTCCTTGTAAACGGACTCTCACTGAATTTTGATAAGACACAGTACATACAGTTCCGTACAGTGAATGGTATGACGCCATTAATAAATATAGGCCTTAATCAGAAGCATATAGCTAAGGTAGAATATTCCAAATTTTTAGGTGTATCCATTGATGAGAGATTAAATTGGAAGAAACACATTGATGATCTGCTGAAACGTTTGAGTTCAGCTACTTATGCAATAAGGGTCATTGCAAATTTTGGTGATAAACATCTTAGTAAATTAGCTTACTATGCCTATTTTCACTCGTTACTTTCATATGGCATCATATTTTGGGGTAATTCATCACTGAGGAATAAAGTATTTATTGCACAAAAGCGTGTAGTCAGAATAATAGCTGGAGTCCACCCAAGATCATCCTGCAGACATTTATTTAAGGATATAGGGATATTCACAGTAGCTTCTCAGTATATTACTCTCTTATGAAATTTGTTATTAACAACCAAACCCAATTCAAAAGTAATAGCAGTGTGCGTAACTACAATACTAGGAGAAAGGATGATCTTCACTATTCAAGATTAAATCTAACTTTGGCACAGAAAGGGGTTAATTATACTGGCACTAAAGTCTTTGGTCACTTACCAAATAGAATCAAAAGTCTGACAGATAACCAACAAGTATTTAAGAAGAAATTAAAAGAATTTCTGAATGACAACTCCTTCTACTCCATAGAGGAATTTTTAGATATAAATTTTAAAAAAATATTAATAAAAATAAAAAAAGACAAAAAATGAAAAAGTTGTTATATTAACTTAAGTATGTTGTTAAATTAACTTAATTATGTCATGTATTGGAAAATTTGACTCGTTCCACATCATTACAAAGTATCGTATTCATGATCCATGGAACTAGTATTAATCTAATCTAATCTAAGCTTACTTCACCCCTACCCAAGGCGTTTAGGACCATTTTCATGGATTGAAAGACTGCTGTTTCTATTGATCCATCCTTCCTAAACCCATTTTGAGCATTAGTCAGTATTTTATTTTCATTTGGGAAGTCACATAGCCTTTCACACATTACTCTTTCAATAACACTAGGACAATCTGTCAGTAGGACAGTCTATAATTATTTACATCAGCTAGCCTATATTATCATCTTTTTTGTAGAGTAGCTGTATTATGGATAACTTCAGTTTTGATGGAAACACCTCTGTCCTGGAAGAAATATTAATAATATCAGGTAGCTGTGAATTTATGCCTGTGGAAATATGTCTAGTACCATTAGACATTTTATTTTTTAATTTATTAATAGCAGTTCTCACCTCAGACTTTGTTACTGGGTACAGAAACATTGTGTTTTTACAAGTTGGTACTTTCATATTTTTATTACATTTAATCAGGTTTGGTGCTTCGTTTACATAATGTTTACTGAATATATTGGCAACCTGCTGAGCATCTTCTATCACTTTATCTTCACTTTTGATATTATTGGTTTTAGTTTTACATTTTCTTATGCTGCTGTTTACAACCACCAAAACTGATTTTGATTTTCTTCTTCCCCTGTTGGTATACAAATCACTGCTTAACCTTTTTGCTGCCTGTAAAACTTTCCTATAGACTCTTCAGTATTTCCTATAGTACGGTTTTATTGTCATACTCATTTCAGCACGTCTGTTTCTGATGGTGATTGCCAACTTTTGAATCCCTCGTGTTACCCATTATGTACCACAGACACATTAAAAAGGCACGAGCAAGCTACACACTTCTTTTTTTCAGCAAATAAAGCTTTTATACTGAAGTGACTCTCCATTCTCTATGACAGTAGTGACAACATAGCGCCCACCTGCACCGACTACTACAGGTCTCACACCACGCAATCCCCTCTGCTCAGGGAAGGAGAAAAAGTAAAGTAAATGTTATAAATTCTGCAAGTGACATAACTTCTTACAATTTAACTTTTGTTGCATAATTTCTTTTGGTGTTATCAGTAAAACTCAAAATGTACATTTCACTTCAGTTCTGCTGAACAGTGCCCTGTACCTAGCTCCGCTCTTATAGACATACTTACACGAAAAAGTTGTACGAGTATGAGTGATATGTGAAAATAAGATGTTACAACGATACAGCCTTCCCAAAGACTCTAATCAAGAGACCGATACCACCTTTTTTGTATGCATCCGGTTGGCTGTCGGACAAGTCAGTGCTTCCTATGGACTTGTGCGTGTGTCTTTTTATATACAGGGTGATTCAAAAAGAATACCACAACTTTAGGAAATTAAAACTCTGCAACGACAAAAGGCAGAGCTAAGCACTATCTGTCGGCAAATTAAGGGAGCTATAAAGTTTCATTTAGTTTTACATTTGTTCGCTTGAGGCGCTGTTGACTAGGCGTCAGCGTCAGTTGATTAGCTAAGATGGCGACCGCTCAACAGAAAGCTTTTTGTGTTATTGAGTATGGCAGAAGTGAATCGACGACAGTTGTTCAGCGGGAATTTCGAATGAAGTATGGTGTTAAACCTCCTGATAGGTCGTGTATTAAATGTTGGTATAAGCAGTTTACAGAGAATGGGTGTTTGTGCAAAGGGAAAAGTTCTGGACGGCCGAGAACGAGTGAAGAAAATGTAGTACGCATCCAGCAAGCATTTGTTCGCAGCCCAGGAAAATCGACTCGCAGAGCTAGCAGAGAGCTGCAAATTCCACAATCAACTGTATGGAGAGTCCTACGAAAAAGGTTAGTTGTGAAACCTTATTGTCTGAAATTGGTTCAAGCACTGTCTGCAGCTGATAAGATTAAAAGAATCGATTTCTGTGATTTTATCCTTGCTCAAATGGAAACAGATGAATCTTTCGTTTCAAAGATTGTGTTTAGTGATGAAGCAACTTTCCACACTAACGGGAAAGTCAACCGTCACAATGTCTGTATATGGGGCACTGAGAATCCGCGGGAAACAACTCAGTATGAACGTGACTCGCCTAAGGTGAATGTTTTCTGTGCCATTTCAGCCAATAAAGTTTTTGGTCCCTTTTTCTTCGAAGGTGCTACTGTAACTGGACTACAGTATCTGGAGATGTTAGAGAATTGGCTGTTCCCTCAGCTCGAACAAGAAGCACAACAATTCATATTTCAGCAGGATGGAGCGCCACCACATTGGCACTTATCTGTCCGTAACTACCTGAACGTCAACTACCCGAGGCGATGGATCGGCCGCCAGGCAGCCCGTGACAGAGCACTTCATCACTGGCCTCCAAGAAGCCCTGATCTTACCCCCTGCGATTTTTTCTTATGGGGGTATGTTAAGGATATGGTGTTTCAGCCACCTCTCCCAGCCACCATTGATGATTTGAAACGAGAAATAACAGCAGCTATCCAAACTGTTACGCCTGATATGCTACAGAGAGTGTGGAATGAGTTGGAGTATTGGGTTGATATTGCTCGAGTGTCTGGAGGGGGCCATATTGAACACCTCTGAACTTGTTTTTGAGTGAAAAAAAACCTTTTTAAATACTTTTTGTAATGATGTATAACAGAAGGTTATATTATGTTTCTTTCATTAAATACACATTTTTAAAGTTGTGGTATTCTTTTTGAATCACCCTGTATATCATTCTGTCAAATTTGCTAAAACACTTGATATTCATTGTCAAAGTATATAGAATGTTCTGGAAATAATAGAGGGAAACATTCCACGTGGGAAAAATATATCTAAAAAGAAAGATGATGAAACTTACCAAACAAAAGCGCTGGCAGGTCGATAGACACACAAACAAACACAAACATACACACAAAATTCTAGCTTTCGCAACCAATGGTTGCCTCGTCAGGAAAGAGGGAAGGAGAAGGAAAGACAAAAGGATATGGGTTTTAAGGGAGAGGGTAAGGAGTCATTCCAATCCCGGGAGCGGAAAGACTTACCTTAGGGGGAAAAAAGGACAGGTATACACTCGCACACACACACATATCCATCCACACATACACAGACACAAGCAGACATTTGTAAAGGCAAAGAGTTTGGGCAGAGATGTCAGTCGGGGCGGATGTACAGAGGCAAAGATGAAGTTGAAAGACAGGTGAGGTATGAGCGGCGGCAAATTGAAATTAGAAATTAGCGGAGATTGAGGCCTGGCGGATAGCGAGAAGAAAGGATATGCTGAAGGGCAAGTTCCCATCTCCGGAGTTCTGACAGGTTGGTGTTAGTGGGAAGTATCCAGATAACCCGGACGGTGTAACACTGTGCCAAGATGTGCTGGCCGTGCACCAAGGCATGTTTAGCCACAGGGTGATCCTCATTACCAACAAACACTGTCTGCCTGTGTCCATTCATGCGAATGGACAGTTTGTTGCTGGTCATTCCCACATTAAACCCACCAACAAGCAACAGTACCTCCATTATGACAGCTGCCACCCATTCCACATCAAACGGTCCCTTCCCTACAGCCTAGGTCTTCGTGGCAAACGAATCTGCTCCAGCCCGGAATCCTTGAACCATTACACCAACAACCTGAAAACAGCTTTTGCATCCCGTAACTACCCTCCCGACCTGGTACAGAAGCAAATAACCAGAGCCACATCCTCATCTCCTCAAACCCGGAACCTTCCACAGAAGAACCCCAAAAGTGCCCCACTTGTGACAGGATACTTTCCGGGACTGGATCAGATTCTGAATGTGGCTCTCCAGCAGGGATACGACTTCCTCAAATCCTGCCCTGAAATGAGATCCATCCTTCATTAAATCCTCCCCACTCCACCAAGAGTGTCTTTCCGCCGTCCACCTAACCTTCGTAACCTCTTAGTTCATCCCTATGAAATCCCCAAACCACCTTCCCTACCCTCTGGCTCCTACCCCTGTAACCGCCCCCGGTGTAAAACCTGTCCCATGCACCCTCCCACCACCACCTATTCCAGTCCTGTAACCCGGAAGGTGTACACGATCAAAGGCAGAGCCACGTGTGAAAGCACCCACGTGATTTACCAACTGACCTGCCTACACTGTGAAGCGTTCTATGTGGGAATGACCAGCAACAAACTGTCCATTCGCATGAATGGACACAGGCAGACAGTGTTTGTTGGTAATGAGGATCACCCTGTGGCTAAACATGCCTTGGTGCACGGCCAGCACATCTTGGCACAGTGTTACACCGTCCGGGTTATCTGGATACTTCCCACTAACACCAACCTGTCAGAACTCCGGAGATGGGAACTTGCCCTTCAGCATATCCTTTCTTCTCGCTATCCGCCAGGCCTCAATCTCCGCTAATTTCTAATTTCAATTTGCCGCCGCTCATACCTCACCTGTCTTTCAACTTCATCTTTGCCTCTGTACATCCGCCCCGACTGACATCTCTGCCCAAACTCTTTGCCTTTACAAATGTCTGCTTGTGTCTGTGTATGTGTGGATGGATATGTGTGTGTGTGCGAGTGTATACCTGTCCTTTTTTCCCCCTAAGGTAAGTCTTTCCGCTCCCGGGATTGGAATGACTCCTTACCCTCTCCCTTAAAACCCATATCCTTTTGTCTTTCCTTCTCCTTCCCTCTTTCCTGACGAGGCAACCATTGGTTGCGAAAGCTAGAATTTTGTGTGTATGTTTGTGTTTGTTTGTGTGTCTATCGACCTGCCAGCGCTTTTGTTTGGTAAGAATGTTCTGGAAAGACGTATATTATCATGATTTCCAGGAGATTGGTGTCATTAACAAAATTATGTACAGGTGCTGAGTTAGATGTTTAATCAAGAAATTGAAGCGTTAAATATCTGGCGGCAAATATTAAGAGGCTGTGGAAATGTTCGCATAAGTGGCTGGCACCTCTAATTACCTTAATTGCAGTTGATTGGTGGGTTGACACAGAAAACATCATTATCCTGAGAAACGGCTTAGAAGTTATTACTAAGCGATATATTTCCTTTTGTTATCTACTTCATGTCCTCCTCTGTAATTAATATCCTTTGTAATTGCATTTCCAATTAACTCTGCAATCGTTTACATCACACAACTTCCCCATTTTCAGAATTTGAGGCCTTATTTGTAAATTTTACGTATGTAGTCAGATGACTACAAAATTTGTACTGTCACTGAATGTTAGTAACCAAATCCAAACTGTAATTAAAATAATACAAGGGACATTATTGTGATTAAAGTTCAGATTGATTTTTTTTATTTAAAACTACAGATATAATTTATGTCATACTATATCGTATTTTATACCTTATTCAGCTGTAAGATCAGTCCCTATACATTTTGTAAATTTTAATTGTAACATCAAAATTTTACAAAAATAATAATGCATTATTTTGAAATTTATTGTTAAAATTCTTTATGAAGCGATGCAGCAGATCTCCAAGAGAGTAAGTTGTTGTTTTTGTCAGTAAGTCAAAGAGATCTGTGAAATATGTACGTCAGTGTTTCGTTCAGTGTGCTCAAACCTCAAAGAGATCACTAGTTTTGTTTATGTGATGAGTATGCAGTTCAGTTGTCAATAAATTTTGTGAAGTTGGAAACTGTTATATTCTTTTATCAAATGAACTCCAGGCAATAGAAAGTTAAGTTAAATGTAACGATCCGAGTGGAACGATATAACGTCATACACGAATAATAGGGCTCGGAAGCTCCACACGGGGCAGCAAAATCCCTGGAGCCAGAAGTGTTAGTAGATGGTTGGTTGGATTAAAAGAGGGGGAAAGGGACCAAACTACAAGATTATCAGACCCTTGTTCCGAATAAAATAATGCCACAAGTGTGAGAATAAAACAAACGAGACTGACAACTCGGAACGAAAAGAAAGGAAAAATCTCAAGTATGATGAAGGGCAACAAACATGTAAATGGACAAAAGGGGACAAGAAAACTGTAGGAAGGCAAGATATGGCATGATGAGATTAAAACAACAAAGCAGATTACCATGGCTGGCTTAACATGAGGATAAGAAAGGAGAAGCCAGCCACTCTGCAACACATTAAAACCTACACTCTAGAAGCAATAGGTTGGAGGACACAGAGGGACAAAGGACACGCGTTAAAACTTAGATCAAATGATAAAAGCCACCCTCACGAATAAAATGTAAAACTATATTAGCCGATGAGACGTGGTCAGGTAAAATTAGCAGCAACGAGTCGTCACTGGGCAGCCTAAGTGGGACAGTGCAACAGAATATGGGCCACTGTCAACCGGGCACCGCACCGACACTCAGGTGGGTGTTCACGGTGCAGTAGGTAACCGTGGGTCGCCAAAGAGTGGCCAATGCAGAGCCAGCAGAGGACAACTAATTCCCTGCGAGAGGCCCACATGGAAGACTTCCACACATTCGTAGTCTCCTTAATGACACAAAGTTTATTGTGTATACTGTTAGGTTATTCCATCTTCCAAAGCCAAAAAGCCCTATGGCATAAGTCAGAACGCAGGTCAGGTTCTGAGATCCCCTTCTCCAGAAGCAGATTCCGTGTAGCCTGTTTGGACAGCCTGTCAGCAAGTTCGTTGCCTGGGATGCCGACGTGTCCTGGGGTCCACACAAACATCACTGAAGAATGGGACAAGTCCAGGGCATAGATGGACTCCTGGATGGACGCTACCAAAGGATGGTGAGGGTAGCACTGGTCGATAGCTTGTAGGGTGCTTATGGAGTCAGTACACAGAGAAACGATTCCCCGGGGCATGAACGGATAAACTGAAGTGCATGAGAGTTGGCCACCAGCTCTGCAGTGAATACACTGCAGTTATCAGGCAAGGAATACTGTTCAAAATGGCCTCTGTGGACGTAGGTGAAGCCAACATGACCATCAGCTATCGAGCTGTCAGTGTAAACCACTTCAGAGACCCGGAACATGCCAAGAATCAAGCGGAAGTGACAACAGAGAGCGGCAGGAGTAACTGAGTCCTTAGGGTCATGCGAAAGGTCCAGACAAATCTGCAACCTAGGTTTACACCATTGAGGTGTATGCAGACAGACCTGGATGGGAGGTGGTGAAGGGAAGGACTCCAGTTCAGACAGAAGGGATCCCACATGAACCGCAATTGTTAGTCCTGTCCTGGGCCGCCGATGTGGGAGATGAACTGCCATGGGTGGAAAAAAGAGACGGTAATTCGGATGCTAAGGAGATCTATGAATGCGTGCAACGTAACCGGTGAGCAGTTGTGCACGTTGGATCTGCAATGAAAGGTCTCCAGCCTCCAGCAGGACAATGGTCACTGGACTCGTTCTAAGAGATCCTGTTGTGTGGCGTATGCCACAGTGGTGCACTTGGTCGAGTACATGCAATGCTGAGGGCACCACTGAACCATAAATGAGACTCACACCGTCAAGGCGGGATTGAACAAGGGCTTTGTAGAGCTGCAGCAGAGTAGAGCAATCTGCACCACAGTTGGTGCTGCTCAGGCAGCGGAGGGCATTGAGGTGCTGCCGGCGCTTCTGCTTAAGCTGACGAAGGTGGGGTAGCCAAGTCAATCAGGCACTGAAAATCAGCCCTAAGAATCGATGTGTCTCCAGTACAGTGATTGGATCGTCATGAAGATAAAGTTCTGGTTCCAGATGAACGGTACGATGCCAACAGAACTGCATGACACACGACTTAGTAGCCAAAAACTGGAAGCCATAGGCCAGAGACCATGACTCTGCCTTGTGAATGGCTCCCTGTAGGAGCCGCTCAGCGACACCAGCACTGGTGGGGCAGTACAAAATGCAGAAGTCATCTGCATACAGAGAGGGTGAGACGGATGGCCTGTGTTGTGTCAAAACACACGAGTTACATTTACCCTTACTAGTGCTGAGCATCCTACCTGATAACTTAATAATAACACATGATGGTTACTGTAAATATACATGTATGATGTATTAAGAAAACAATATGTTGTAGATGATCCGAGAGCATCGACGAAAAAAAACAGGTGGTGAACGCTCGTGACCTCAGCGGTGCAACTACTCGCCATCGATGAGTACAGAGATGCTGCCTGAGCGACGCGCAGCAGCTGGCCTCTGTCGTAGAGAACCGACAGCAGCCACAAATAATTAATTAATTGTCAAAAGTTGGCCCTGCATGTTTGTTCATTTTAAATGGTTCCTATGGTATGACATAAATAGTTAGTTAGTTCCAATGTAGATATCTCACTGACTAAGTGGATATATTGGTGTGTGTCTAGGTCTGATAGTAGAGCGACTCACTGCATGGTGTAGTGAGGAACTGCAGCTGGCGGTTAAGGCTTGGGAGAGGGAAAGGAGATTTGATTGGTAGTAACAGTATTTTAATTTGGGTACAGTTCGCGGAGGCAGTGTGGCTATTTATTCTGTTAGGCCCCTGCTCATATGCGTGGCTGTGATGGTTGTTTCCTCCCAATGCTGAGCAAAGGAATATACAGAGATTCTGTGGGATTTTCTGAATAGTCTCTGGTGATGCACTGGTTTTGGCGAGTTTAGGTGCACGAGCTATCAATTGATTGTCGTCTTGTGGACAGTTTCGGTCGTAAAGTTTGCTGTGGTAAATCCAGCATGAGCCTGGTTAGGGAGGGAAGTGGATTTGTAGGTGCTCAGGTTTTGGGAATCGGTGGAACCGATTTCCTGTCCGTGTTGTACGATTTAGTGGTCACAGGTCGTCCAGAGATAATTAGGTTGTTAGCCGTTTTGTTGAAGTGGTTTGGTAGTGGTTGGTGTGTGTCGAGAAGGGAAAGCCTCAAAGACATGTTCGTAGTTGTTGTCTAAATACCACTATCTTACAGTGGACCGAGAATTAGCTGGATAAATACGAAGCGTTTCACTATATCATGATAGAGTGCAGCAGCAGTTGAGTGGATAAGCGACGAGAAAATAAAGGAACCATTTTACAAGCAGGAAACAGCTAAACAAAACCTTGATTAGCTAAAGTGCCGAGTCTCCGAATTCAAGTAGGGAACTTAGCAGGTCGCGTATTGTCAACGCCTGAAGAGGTTCAGAATTGTTTTAAATTGTTAGTTAAGCTTAGATTTAAAGTGGCGGTGGCACTTAGTGGTTTTGTTTAATTTTGTCTATAGCTGAATTTTCGTGTTTTGGGGGTGTAGTATTTGATGGCTATAGCACACTTACATGAATAAAAGTGTATTGAAATACCTAGAGACAATAAAATCAAGTTTTCTTGGATTAAAATAAACCTTACGTGTACTCAATTAGTATCTGGTGTGGGTATGTATATTTTATGAGAAAAGCAAAGGGTGAAATTCAGAGATCTTAATACTGCTTTGAAGGACACTAGTATATGCTGGTATTTGTAAGGTTACCTGATCAAAAGTTCATTGATTGAGTGGATCCACGATAAATATATAGAAGGTAGATATTCTAAACAGTTAAATGATTTCATATATGGAAAGAGTGTCCTCAGCTACTGCAAGTAAAATTGAAGTTGTCGTAATTTAGTACAGAACAGTCATCGATTATACCTACAACAAAGATTGGTAAATTGGTGCAGTACGTGAAGTCGTGTTATTTACATTGCAATGCTTGGCTAAGCGGAAAGAGATTTAGTGGTAGCATAAACTATTTTAATCCATAAACATATCGTTAAAAGCGTCTTAGTACAAACTAGTCATAACACGACGATATATGGAATAGGAATTTTGTAAGAAATTAAAAAGTTACGAGTTTTTCCAGAGATAATGTACTGCGTTATGAGAATTTCGTTGTGTGGGAGAACAACTGCAAGCTAAATGTGACATTTATCTCGACATAATATAAATAGGTACTGTATTTAAAGAGAATTGTTGCTTTGATTTGATCAGTGGTTTAGATAATGAGAGTTGTTATCTAAATTGGCCTATCTCGCAATTACTGCTTCATATTGGTGATCATCTTCATTAGAATGTTTGGATGGTCTATTCGTAGTGTAATCGTGTCATTGTTCGATCACGATGTTGTGTAACGTAAGGGTGCTGTCTTTCGTTATTTGATATTTGATCCGGTTGCATAGTCAGTGGTTGAGGTTGCCGCAGTAATAATTATACTGAGGTTCATCTGTCTTCAATTTGTTCCTTGAGAGTGCGATTACAGTACGAGCTAGACTTCGAGTAGTCACGAGGCACTCCACTACGACTGGAATCTTCTAAAATAAGATAGCGATCCGCAGTCATAACATCGACTGTGACATTAAAAACTGTACCTAATTAAAGCTGTAGTGGTTGATTGGTTCGCCCAAGTATGTTGTGTGGCAGGAAGCCATACATTAACGGCATAGCGACGTTGGTACAGTACGATCCATTGTCGTTGTAAGTTCGATCTTGGGTACTGCCAGTCGGCGCGTTACAGTCTGTGGCGACCTTTGCGCAGGATGTGCCTAGTCTGAGGCCATCCTAAATAGCAAGACATAGTGAGAGAGGGTGGTGGATGATGGAAGTTTGTTCATCGCACATCGTTGCATTGTTAAAGGTTATTTTGAAGAAGTTTCCATTGCTAGGAGACGGATTAAGTTGTGTGCAGTTTTGCTAATCAGATTCAGCCGAGCCGAGCGGAAACCTAATCCAGTTGTCGCTGCTGCTGAACCAACGCCGCAGAGCGTGACATTGCTTCAGCTGAGGAACCACAGTAGCGGTATAGTCACTACAGCTGAGCCAACACTGCAGACCAGCACTTGCTTCAGTTGAGACGTCGATACAGATGCAGCATCAAGCTGGAGGGGGCAGTAAAGCCTAAAATTTGAGTACCTTTTTTATTAACTTTTTATTCTTTGGTGGTAGTGATCAGTGTTGGGTCATTCCATGTCAAGTCACCCAGGCCTTGACATCAACCATGTCAGATTTTGATTAAACTTGGTACAATTACTTCTTTTATCATCCTGAAAGCACTTGTAAAATTTTTTTGCTCTATCTCTTATAGTTTTTTTTTTTATAAATTTTTAAAGTTTTTAGATTTGGCTTTGTTTCAGCAGTCGGAAATTGTAACTTAAACGTGTCCTCACAACTAAAAAAATTTGTATATTAAAGAATACTCAAGATATCAGTATGAAATTTTGGAATAAGTTTGTATATTATATCTAAATGTTAAAAAAAATTACCATAAAGATATATTTAATTCTTTCAAATGAAAAAAAATTTATAAGTTTTTTATTTTATTTTTTTAGCTAACGGATGTTTAGTTTTACAAAAACTGCAATATCTAGAGTCTCAGACCTGATAGAAAGCTCAAATTTGTTTTAAAATACTCTTAATTGTATAGGCTATTAGATAAAAGAAAAATTATGTTGGCTTTTTAACCTGTTTAATAGTTATCTAATTTTTAAAATAATATTAATTATATTTTAAAAATAAAAAATGCCAAGTGACTTAGACACCGAAAATAAGTTTTTGTCTTCTTGGAGTAACAATGTACACTTGGATTTTGTATTGTTACTCCTGTGTTTTGAAGTAAAAAATTATTACAGTGTTGAATAGTGCTTGGATAGTATTTTATTAAGTTTATTCGAACTCTCAGTAAGTACGGTTGCTTAGTTTACAGAGATTCTTTTCCAATATCCTATAAAAGTAACCAGAACAGTAATCAGACCAAAAGTGAAATCAGTATGTCAGATATTCAAACCTGTAGTGTAGGGTTATTTAAAAAATCTGACTGTTTCCAAACAACCTACACACCTTCAAAAAAGTTACAACCGGTATCAGAATTGAGTGAGGAAGAAAAAGATTTTATCCACTTACGATCTGGAATTAATCTGTGTGAATTTAAGAATATATGTTCACACCACAGCTACTACTTTTTAAATGTTTTTGAAAAGTATCAAACAACATGTGTAGACCCACTAAAAAAACACAAAAAGCCCATCAAAAAATCGTTGAGAAGTGTAGGCTTGGATCTTTCTAAACAATTACTGACAAAAAATATTAGCATAAAACCTGGACAAAAGCTTTGCTCAACATGCCGTAACTTTTGTGAGGAAAAATTAAGAGTTGAAGTCAATGAAAGTGAAACAGATGATGAAGTCATGGTTGAATTAGAATCATTGGAATCCAGAAATGAATCCCTCGTACAAACAAACATTGCTCTTGATTATTTAGGTTTAACACCGATAAAGCTTAATGGCTTGTCAGAACAAAGTAAAGGGTCTTATTTTAAAAGGAAGGTTAGCAGTATTGAAAAGACTGCAAAAAAGGCGGTTTCAAAAGCATTAAAATATGATGCACCAAGTTCTGATGATGACGAAGAAGATAAAAGTGTGGTTGAGAAAGCAAAGGATTTTGATGTAATGATTTCTCTTATGAAAGAGAAGATTTCATCTGTTGGGAGGTCTAGAAAAATCCAGATTCTGACCTTGGCTCCAGATTCTTGGACTCGAAATAAAGTGATGAAAGAATTTAATGTAAGTGAGTACATGGTGCGACAAGCTAGAAAACTAAAATCTGAAAAGGGTATTTTGGAAACTCCTGGTCCAAAAAAAGGTAAAACTCTTTCTGAAAATACAGTAAGACTTGTAACAGATTTTTATGAAAAGGATGAAAGTTCCAGAGTGCTACCTGGAACAAAAGACAAAGTAAGTGTTCAAAAAAATGTGTACATGCAAAAAAGACTCATTTTGTGTAACTTGAGAGAACTCTATTATTATTTCAAATGGGAGAATCCCGAGGTAGAAGTAGGATTTTCAAAATTTTGTTTCTTGAGACCTAAATGGTGTATCCTTGCTGGTGCTGCAGGCACACACACTGTATGTGTATGCAGTATCCACCAGAATGTTAAACTATTACTGGATGCTGTGAAAATTGAAGAATCTTATAAAGACCTAATTAAGATGCTTGTGTGCAACACAGAAAACCAAAACTGCATGCTACATCATTGCAACAGCTGTCCTGCAAATACTGCGCTAACAGAGTGCTTAACTGAAAAACTAAGTAAAGATTATGATTTAGAAGAAGAAATTGTAATCAGTCAGTGGGTTAACACAGACAGGGCAGAAATGATTAAACAGTCTATCAGTGTTGAAGACTACATTTCTTTATTGGTTAGGTCATTGGAAAAGCTCACCCCACACTCGTTTATAGCAAAATCCCAATCAGCAGCGTTTAAAAGATTGAAAGAAGACCCACCACCCAAAACAGCAATTATTGTGATGGATTTCAGTGAAAATTATTCCTTTGTTATACAGAATGAGATCCAAAGTTACCACTGGAATAGAGGTGGTTGTACTCTACACCCAGTTGGAGTTTTTCTAAGAAATGAGGAAAACAATGTGAACACTTGAGAGACTTTAATTTGAAGGCCCAACACTCTTTTTTTGCAACAAGTCATGGGAAGTCAATTTGTGATGGCCTAGGAGGAACTATTAAAAGAATTTTTAGGAAAGCCAGTCTACAGCTTTCAGACAGAGAACAAATAATGACAGCAATCGATGTGTATAAGTTTTGTGAAAAAAATATTGAAAACATTCATTTTCACTTTATTGACAAAAAAGAAGCTGATTTGCTACGGTTAAAACTAGAAAAACGTTTTTCAGCAACCCGAACCATTCCTGGAACTAGAAGTTTTCATAACTTCAAACCACTTCCAACAAACAACCTTGAAATTAGAAGGACTACAGATAGTGTAAAACCCTCCTTAGTCTTTTCTTTCCATTCTTCTTCTGATTGGGTTCGTGTTGAACCATCCATAAATTGCTATGTGGCTGCAAATTATGATGGTAACTGGTACTTTGGACTGGTAAAAACAATATTCAATGATGAAGAAGATGCAGAAATTCTATTTCTACATCCTTCAGGACCCGCTGCATCATTTTATTGGCCTGAAAGAGAAGATTCCTGCATAGTGCCTTTGGAGCACATAGTCTGTGTAGTAGATGCACCTCAATCAAGCGGCACTGGGAGAATGTATTACTTCAAAAAAGACTGTATCAAAAGAACTGAAAGCTCTTGGATGAAGTGGAAAAACAGTTTGAATCAGCATTAATGTCTATTAAAAAGACAAAATTACTCAAAAAATTCAATGTTTCAAGCAATCAGTTGGGTTATACATAAGTGTCGTAAGTAAACTATCTTCGTACATAATTCTGATGTAATCTACTATAATTAATAAACATGTTAAAAAGCCATCGTTATTTTTGTTTTATCAAGTAGCCTATATGTTTAAGAGTAAATTAAAACAAATTTGAGCATTCTATCAGGTCTGAGACTTGAGATGTTGCAATTCTTATAAAACAAAACATCCGTTAAAAAAAAAGAAAAAATTATATATATATATATATATATATATATATATATATATATATATATATATATATATATATATATATATATATTCATAGAATATATTAATATATTTTAATAGCATCATTTTTATCTTCAAATATGTATAATAAATAAACTTGCTGCAAAAATTCATCATGTTACCTAAAAGAGTTTTTAAGATAAGCAAATTTAAAGTTTTGAATACAAATTAAACTGACCATTTACGAAGGTTCAGAAAACGCAAAACATAAAAACTTTAAAAATTTATTAAAAAAAACTGTAAGAGATACAGCAAAAAAAAATTGCAGGTGTTGTCAGGATGGTATTAGAACCATTTGAGCCAAATTTCATGAAAATCTAAGGAGGTGGGTGTAAAATTTATTTTTTATTGGGTGATTTGATATGGAATGACCCTGTTGCATGTTCGGAGGAACTATAAGACTGGTAGGACATATTGTTATATGCACAGAAACTGTGGTGTAGGGAGTGTTGAAGTTCTTGGAAGGATAACTGTTGACATAGTTTGGTTTTTTAAGTATACAAAAATGGATGAAAACTCGAAAGACTTTTAGGAGCAACTTTTAGCTGAACAGAGGAAGTTTGGGGAAGAAATGAAAGAACTTAGGGAAAATACGAAAAGTACAAATAAAAGTTTAGTGGATTTGATAAGGGATGTTAATGAGTGCCGTGAAGAATTAAGGAATGAGGTATTACATTTGAAGCAAAAAGGATTAAGAAATGTCAGCACTTCCTGAGGAAATGGAAGGAGTTGAAAGAGACTCAGCAAATGTCAGTGGGATTGGATATTAATGGTTTGAGTAAGGACCTTGACAGTCTAATTAAGTCTGTTGATTACAAAATCAGTATGACACAGACTTGGATAGTAAGTAAGTTAAAGTCAGTATTGTCTTCTTTGTCAGAACTTAGTGATATGATAGAGTGAAGCGATCCATGGGTGAGCCGGGCTGTAGTCAGCAGGTAGATGTAACTTCTACTCCATGTAGTCATGAGGCTAATTGGTCACAAGATGGTAGTGCAGATAGTAGTGTGATTCCTGAGTCATTAAATTCACAGGTGAACAATGAACAGGCCTGTGGAACCAAAACAACTAGTAGTAGCAATTTAATGGAAGAAGTACCAATATGTAGGACATGAAGAGTAATGAGTCGAGGTGTTCATCGATCTCATAAGTTATCTGTGGGTTGCAGCAAAAGATATAATAAAAGGTCAAAATTAGGAGGAGGCTGAGGGGTCCTTCAGAATCTTTTTCACGTTAAGTATGTTTTAGAACTACTGTGATATGAAAATTTTGCAAAGTAAAGTGCTTATTTCAGAGACTTGTTTTGAAAGGAAAATGTTTCAGCTTAGGTACTACATCAAGTTCTGGATTATTTATTTTAGACGTGAAGGAAACTAAACCAACTGTTATGTGATAACATTAAGTAATACTTACAAACATCTATGAAGCCTATATACAATTTTCTTAAGCCTTCCCAAAGCTGAAACATCTCATCTAGTGAATAGTGTGGGATGGCAATCAGTTTTCAGTTTTGGCTGGCTTTAAATACTGCAAATTTTGGCTGGCTTTAAATATTATAGGGGGAGAGAGGTTACTGAAATTAGCAGTCCCTCATTCAGTGGGTTCTTTAATACAGTATAGTTCCATGTCTTAAGAGATTAAACAAATCATTGTTGCTAGTACTGAGTGTGAGCAGGTTCGAGTTCAAATTTTTTTAAAGTGTTGACAACAGTCATCAAAACATCGTATTGCAGGGAGGATTTATTTATTGTGAATGGTAGATGGGAAACAGAAGTGTCCTACTATTGCCACAATAAACACCAACAGCAAATACTCATCCACTAAGAGGATGATCCCGAATACCGTCACACGGTGTGGCAGAGAGACACCTGTCATCCACGCACTTCATTTAGGGTTAAACATCTCCGAGTATGGGTAAATATGCCGTAACTCCATACGCATAATATCTAATTTTCATACAAACATTTTGTGACCAATTAACAGGATTGTCCAATGTTTAAACTCACACTACACGCCACATTAAATACTTTCTCATTCGTAGGTAAATATGACAGAGCTAATCTGGCTACCGTAATGTCTCGGAAATTCTTACACTAATTTAATTTCAGACTCACAACTAACTTTTCAGGCATTTGGCCGTTGTAATTTTTGGAGCTGTGGTGCAATGTGTTAATTTTTAATGTTTTCAACATTTTGCGGCCTTGTCAGCAACTGTATAAATATTAATTTTAAATTAACAACAGCCTCAACAAACAAATCGTAGCTCCTTTTATTCTGAAGATGGTTGGGTTACCCCAAATGAAACCTTGGTAAATCTAAGTAAACATTGCAACTGAGGCTGTTGTTAATTTAAAATTAATGTTAATTTTTAAACTACTGACACTGGCTTTGGATCAGTGAAATGGTCATCTTAAGTTACTTCAAGTCATTATTCGACATTTACATTAAACTCATTCAACATTAGAGAACATGATTCAATTTCTTACTGATCCTGCTGAAACATCAGTATTTGCACAAAAAACATCGTACACTGCAAACGGCACAGAAAATGAAGCAAGTCTAAATATTTTTTTAAACAGCTAGGGATGCAGTCTTAGGGAAATTCTCAATAACTGTAATGACTTAAAAGCTTGCGATGGGTAAAACAGGGAGCTCCAATGCAGGAAATAAATAGGGCCATGATAAAAGACAACAGAAAAAGCACAAATCATTATATCTTATTAATTGGAGGTGCCAGTGACGTGTAAAAGAACGAGTTACTTAATGCTGTGCACAACTTAAAGAAATTTCTAGACAATACTAAGAAGCTGAATGTGATTGTTACTAGCATTCCATAAGACCTGATCTTATTCCCACTTCATGTGTGAGCTCTGAAATTAGGGAAGCCAACTCTCAACTTCAGAAAATATGCAAAATGTATCAAAATACAAACATTCTTTGTATAGATTTTCTTAAAGAGAGATTGCTTTACCAAATGTGGGATGCATCTGAACAAAAAGGGCAAGAAACGTTTGTGTGAGAAAATCAGTGAAACGTTGGAGAGATTCAACAAACATAATGACAATACGTCATTACTAACAGCTCGAAAAGCCCGTTCTTCCAAGCATAGACACTCAGCAAATATTCCTTCCATTAAAGAAACTGAAGCAGCAGGGCCAGATATCCTATGTGAAGAAGAGAAAGCTGTGATGAGCACCCTACCTCCACTAGTTTTAAGTATTTCCATCAAAAATAGTAAAAACACCAGAAACAATTACAACAACAACAACTACTACAAAAGTGGCAGCAGCTCCGTCAACAGCAGAGCCAGATCTGATATCAGCAGAAACAATGGTAGCATAACCAACTCCTGCAGCAGTATCTCCTCCAAAAGTAGTAAAAACATCCACAACAGTTGCAGTAACAGCTCCACCAACTACAGAGCCGGTTCTAATGCCAGCAGCAAAATCAACAGCAGGAGCAACAGACCCATTATTAGCAACACCAGAACCATCCATAACAACAGCAGAACCATTCATAACAGCAACAGAACCAACTAAAACATTAGCAGAATCAGCACTGTCAACTAAAAAAAACTTCAGACAGCAGACAGAAGCCAGTGCCTCCACCCAATCTAAATGATTTTTTAGTGGAAACCAGAAAGAGGAGGAAGCCCACAAGATAAACAGAGATATGACCTTATTTAAGTTGAAAAAAGCAGAGGAATCTACAAGATATTTTCAACTTTATAATAATCCACCAGAATGTACAGGGCCAGAGCAAAAAATACGAACAATTAGATGTGTTTGTAAATGAAACTATGCCTGATGTACTTCCTATTAGTGAACACTGGTTATCTGATGCTAAATTAGAACTTTTCGAAACATGGTACTAGCTAATAAGTTTTGCAGTTGTTCCATCAGAGGTGGGGGTGATTTTAATTCTGTAAATGTAAGTAAATATTCATTAGAAGGGAAAACTAAATTACGTGCAGCAGACATAAAGATACTAAATGATGAAATGTATGCTATACATTTATACAGACCCCCAAATGGAAATTTGAAGTTTTTTTAACAAAGTTTTGTGACATAATAGAGAATACTTTTATGTCACACCTAAATAAGTTAGTAATTATTGGAGATTTCATCATAAATGTATTGGCAGATAAGTTACACACTAGAATATTCAAGTATACCCTGCTTGTAAATAATATAAGATACTTGATAAACACTGCAACCAGGGAGACTGAAACATATCAGTCTGCAGTAGATAACAATCACTGGTATTCATTTTTACGATCTTACATCATCTGCTGTAATAAGCGCTTTGTCATACCATCATGCAGTAGAACTAGGTGTGACCATAAAATAGGCTCCTACACACAGTTGCTATAATATGTTATGATGAATACAGACCAAAATATAACTATCTGAATAACATGCTAAGTGTTGTAGATTGAAACAACGTTCTAACAACACATTACAGTTATGGCAAATTCTCAAGTGAACTATACTACATTCTCAACCGAGCCTGCCCATTAATAAAAAGGAGAATTCAGTCACATCCTGTAACTCCAAACTGGATATCAACTTCAGTCACTGAAGCTAGGGAAAAACTAAGATGGTATGAGTATGCTATGTTAAATGACTTGAACATTAAAAAATTAAAAGCAGAGTTCAAAAAGTATCAGAAAAACTATATAGACCTCCTAAATTCTGGAAAACGGAAACATTTTGAAAGTGTTATTCAAAACTTAAATAATATTTCCGAAACATCATGGTCACTAGTATGCAGAGAAACTGGTAAATCTGGGAAACCTACAACAGAAAATCACTTGCTGATAAATGGTTCAACAGAAACTGATCAGAATAAGGTAGTAGATTTATTTATCAATTATTTTGTCCCTGTTGGCTTCAGCATAAACAATCAACTTAAAAATCATCAACAAAAATTCAGAGTACACAAGTGTCAGGAAGTATATTTTTGACACCAACAAGTGAAGAAGAAATAATTGAAATAGTGAGTAGCTTGAAGAATTCTCATGCAGCAGGATATGATGGTCTTAGTTTGGACACTCTTAACAAATGCATACATAAAATTGCATCGCCTTATCAGCAATTATCAACTTTATAAAGAAAGATCGTCTATATCAAGACGAGTTGAAAATTGTTTGAGTTGTGCCTATTTTTAAAAGCGGAAACTGAAATATACTGGAAAAATTTCGACCCATATTTGTTCTTTCAATAATATCCAAAACATTACTAAAAATCTGGAACTTTCTGGTAAGCAGAACAGTGATTTCTGAAGGGCAGTATGGGTTTGTCAAATAGGTTGTCCATTATTACAGCAGCATCCAACTTAACTGAAAACGTCACTCAAGCAATAGACAATAAAGAACATGTATGCGGCATCTATGTAGACTTACAGAAACCATTTGACTATATTGATATGACAATATTGCTGGACAAACTGTGGAACTATGGCATTTGAGGAACAGCCCATAATCTGATTAGATCCTATTTGACAAATAGGAAGCAGTTTGTGTCTATTAGCACTACAGTGGGAGCATCAAAATCAAACACCACTGACATTAGTTGCAGTATCCAACATGGGTCAATATTAGGACCACTTCTGTTTATTATTTAAGTTAATGATATTCAGTCTATAACAAACCCCACTACAGCTAACTTATATGCACATGATACGACATTAATATGCTGCAATCCTAGTTCTTTGCAACTTGGAAGTGGAATCCAGTATTGCAGTAGATATAATTCTGCAGTATTTTAATGAAAACAAACTAAACCTAAATACAAATAAATCATTCTATATTTAATTTGATCTTATGGAGGCAAAAAACTCATAAACCCAAATTTTAATAGCTGATGATTACATTAGATAAGAGTACTCGACTGAGTTTTCTTGCCTGACACTTGATACAGAGTTAAATTTGGTCTGATCATGTAAATGATTTTTGCAAAAAGCTATCTACTACCATACGTGCCCTACGAAAACTGACATCTTTTTGTAACACTACTACTCCGAGGCAAATATATTTTTCACTATTTGAATCCCATCTACGCTATACGGTTCCAGCAGTAAAGGTAATATGAAAAGAGTACTTATCCTACAGAAGAAGGCACTTAGAATTATGGGAAAGAAATGTGTTAGGGAATCCTGCAGAAATTTGTTTCAGGAATTTATAATGGTCACTGTTCACAACCTGTATGTATTTATGATGTATACTATAGCAGTAAAGAGTAACAAAACACTTGATAAATAAATATTTAAGATATATACTATAGCAGTAAAGAGTAACAAAACACTTGATAAATAAATACATAACCACAATACTGGAGGTAGAGAGAGACCCCACAATCTCTCTCACATACTGTCATTTCTTGATAAGAGTCCTCACTATGCAGGCAGAAAACTACTGAACTGCTTCCACCCTAATATCTTCAAATTTTCCATTACAGAACTAAAAAACAAATCAAAATTATGGCTCCTAAACAACCCTGTGTATTCACTAGACGAGTTTCTATATTAGTGCACTCGTATGATTACGGACCCTTTTTCTAAAAATATATGAATCTCAGATTTGAAGACTGTCACAAGCTATAAATTCCTTAATCTAGGTATTGCAATAGCAAATTGTCTTTATGTATAGTCCATATATGCAACATTGTTCTCTCGACTAAATTTAGAAAAAATTGTGTAGGTAATAATACCAGGTAATAAAATGTTACTCTAGTAAGTAAGGATCTGGGTCATTTCCAAGAGTGATTGCCTATCGAAGTCGCTGGGCTCAAACGATACATATCGAAGGTGCGATCGTAAACCGATCATACGACTCCGGTGGCGGGCATTATGAGTATGTTTACGGTGGCCGCTACAGCAATGATAAAAGAAGAGCGTTACAAAAAACTTGCAATTGCAAAGGAGACGACGTACCTTAATCATCGTCGGTGTTGTCGTCATGTTAAATTCTATTTCGGTGGTCTGGATGGATAAATTGGAAGAGTCGAACCATGTATTCTTCCTGATACTCGTTCGTTTTCCGCACTGTCCACAATGAAATTGTAACGGTATTTCAGCATTGAACTGTTCTTACGAAGTTTTACACACTTTGCAGCACCACAGTCTACACAGTCCCTTCTTCCCTCATTCGGTAGTACTCCATATTTGCAACAAAAAGTCAAACAATTTTCTGCGCTGGATAAACGTGGAATTAATTTTTTCCATACGAGAGATACTGCTGAAGAAACAGAAACAACACCTGACAACCCATTCACTAAAGACGTAAATCGCCTGCGTTTCTCTAGCAACTCACAAATAATTCGCGGAGGTATGTAATTTAGAGAAACTACGGGAACAACAGGAAACAGATAAAAATGACAATCACAAATAATTTACCACAACGCCCGCCACCGAAGTGGCATGATTGATCTACGATAGCACTTTCGATATGTCTCGTTTTGACCCAGCGACTTCGATAGGAAATCATTCTTGGAAATTACCACTTTCTTTCGTGTAGGTTGGCTTTTCCTATCCTTCATAGTTTACAATTAAACTTTGTATCTTTATCTGTCCATTACATGTGAGCACGATTATCTTTCAGGCTTTAATGCTGAGCAAAGACTTGACTGACATTGGTTGCAGGATTTTACTCTTGATATGAAATGCTAGAAACTTGTTCCTCGCCTCAGTATATTTTCTGCATTGACATAACATATGGTTCATATCTCCCTGAGTAGTGTCATTACAGTCATTGTATTAATATTATTAGGAACCACAGATGTTTCGCAGCTGATGCAGCTATCTATAATGAAGCACCGTCTGAAAGAAGCTGCATTAGATTTCAAAGTGGTGTAAAGATTGGCAACATACCTTAAATGTTCAGAAATGTAAAATTGTGTACTTCAAGAAACTAAAAAACGCAGTTTCCTGTGACTATAATATCAATGAGTCTCTGATTGGGTCGGCCAACTCACACAGATACCTGGGTGTCACTCAGTGTAGGAATACGAAATGGAGTAATTACATAGGCTCAGTCATGGGTAAAGCAAGTGCTGGACTTCAGTTTGTTGGTAGAATACTGGGGAAGTGCAATCAGTCTACAAAGGAGAATACTTACAAATCACTCTTGTGACCAGTTCTAGAATATCGCTCAAGTGCCTGGGATCCATACTGAACAGGGCTAACAGGGGATGTTGAATGTATACAGAGAAGAAGGGTATGAATGGTCACAGGGCTGTTTTATCCATGTGAGTGTCACAGAAATACTAAAGATACTTGAAGATGGATGTAAACTATCCCGAGAAAGTCTACTAAAAAAGTTTCATGAAACTGGCTTTAAATGATGTCTCTCGGAATGTACTATTTCTATTTGTTCATAGTCACCTCATTTGTGTAGTGAGCACTGCGTCCATGTTTCCTGCCAGTATTTGAATGCCTGCTTCTGAATAAGTTGTCCATCGTCCATGTAGGTGAGCTTTATGTGTGGTGGTGTCCTGTTGCTTGTAGCCTGTGTTGCCAATTGATCTCATTTTCATTGCCTGGGATTCCAAAATGGGATTTCACTCACATAAAGGCGATTTGTTTCTGCCTTTCAAGGCATTCATAACACCAATATCAAACTTGGAGTAGGTACTCATTGGTGGTTTTTGAGACTTTTATATGTGATATTGCTTGATGGAACTTTTCAAGTCTGATAATATTGCATAGGATGTATTGTTCTCATTTATACACCACTGTATCGCCTTTAATATTGGGATTGTTTTGGTCAAATAGATAGGAGTAGTTGTTGGTAATTTAAAATTTTTGGCTGTCTACAGTTGTGGACTAAATTTAACACATCCTGTGTTGCCGTCTCCTGCTGTCTTAGGTCCATTTACGTATACGTTGGTTTCCCATTGTCTTCTTTCCTCCATTTGTCTTTGCACTGCTCAACTGTCTCCAAGACATCAGACTTTCCCTCTGTCGTTTCGAATGAGATGCGATCCCTGATGCTGAAATAGTCATATCGGTAAGCAGGTCACTCTATACTTGCGGCAAAATCTTTGCACTCATTTTCCAAATCAATACATGCCGAAATAAAATCAAAAGGCTTTCTGCTCCAGTTTCCTGGAAACGACAGTGCAGTCATAGAATGTGATGAACTGAAAACTGCAGCATAATAATTTCTCTTCTCTGCATCGTTCCACAAACATCTTCCTCCATATTTGGAAGGATATCTCTCATGACTCCACCAGGAGTGTATTTGTTGGTGCGGATTTCATCACTCCTAAGCATGTACATATACAGCGATACTGTAATCTGCCCAGATTCTCGATATTTTGCAAGTTGTGTATTTGTAGTATATACATCCATAATTCAATCTGAATCGAATGATTAAGGTATTAATATGAACTGTCCACGTAAGCTTGTTGTCTAGTGTCTTTCCCAAGAAAATAAATCTTTGGTTTTGGTGCTCCGGATCCTGGAGCTAATGAATAACTGTATTATAACAATGCAAATTCCTAAATTGTGGAGGAAAGCTCCGGTTGTTGCATTACTAAAACCAGGGAAAGACACAGCTGAAGCAAAAAATTTCCGGCCTGTCTCACTGCTTTGTCATCTATTTAAAGTGCTGGAGCAAATGATCCTCAAACGCATAGCTGATTATGTGGACAAAGCCCTCATTAACGAACAAGCTGGATTTCGACCAGGAAAATCATGCTGTGGCCAAATCCTTAATCTCACACAGTACATCGAAGACAGCTATCAGAGAGGAGAAGTAACTGGGGTCACATTTCTGGATCTCAGTGCTGCATATGACACAGTTAACCATAAGTTACTTATCCAAAAAGTGTATAATGCCACACCCTTTCTATGTTCGTGCAATGCATGCTACAGAACAGACACTGTTATGTAACCTTACAACCTAAAAACAGCCGATGGGGGACACAGAAAAATGAACTTGCACAGGGTAGTGTCTTGGCTCCAATAATATTTAACATCTATACGAATGACCTTCCCATCAGCCACCAGACACGAATGTTCATTTATGCCGATGATGCAGCAGTGGTCACACAGGATAAAAACCTTTGAACAAGTGGAGGAGAATCTCACAGGAGCCTTAACAGAACTTGCTACCTATTACGAAGGCAATAATCTGAAACCAAACCTAGTAAATCTCAAATATCCGCCTTCCATATTAGGAACAAACAAGTCATGTGGCAAGGGGAATAGGTGAAGCATACAAACAGCCCAAAATACCTGTGAGTAACATTGGACAGATCGCTTACTTTTAAGCAACACTGTCACAACACTAAAAAAAAGGTCTGTGCCAGGAACAACATATTGTGGAAGCCAATAGGTTCATTGTGGGGAGCTCAACCACACGTTTTGCACACCACGGGTCTGGCGCTGAGTATCTCAGCAGTGGAATGCGTGGTGCCAGTTTGGAGGAACTCTGCTCACACTAAGCAAGTTGACGTCGCCGTAAACAAAACTGTACATATTGCCACAGGATGCCTCAAACCAATTCCCAAAGACAAAATTTATCCCATCATAGGCATAGCACCACCCACTATCCACAGACAAGTAGCCGCCGAGATGGAAAGATCAAAACAAAAGAATGATCTTTGACACCCGATGCATATGCACCGAAAACAACGTGTCCTGCTGAAATCCCGCAGGAGTTTCATTGAAACTACTGAAGAGCTCGCCACCAAGCCCGTCGCAAGGTGGCTATCTCTTTGGGAAGAAATGGTGCCGCACTCCACAATGGAACTACTTGAGGAGGGATCTGCAGGATTTCAACTACCTTTTACAACTTGGAGGTCATTAAACCGGCTGTGCACTGGAGTAACTGGGTGCAAATGAAACCTATTTAAAGCGGGCTACAGTGATAGCGATAGGTGTGAATGCGGAGCAATACAGGATGTGGACCACGTATTGATTTGCCCAGATATGTCTATAACATGCACTAAAGACGATATTTTGAAAGTCAATGACAAAGCAACCTAAGTTGCTAATTACTGGGAAGGGAAGATATAATTGGTGCATCCGGATGTGGAAAAAGAAGAAGAATTCCCAAGAACCGAATAAGTGCTGTCACTTGTATTATTTTATCATCTACATGTGTTAAAGAATTTCTTGGTACATAACCATTCCTAGTGAATATGACTACCAAAGGTTTCTCCAGTGCCACCATCAGGCCATTGCCCCAAAGCCACTGACTCAGCTTTTTTTATCAATGATGTAAGGTTGCTCATCGCCTTCTGTTATACTAAAAGGGAAATATGTCATATTTTATTTTATTTAGCGTATGGCTCATAACATCACAGTAAAAATTACAGAAACAACACGATTTAAAAAAAAAAAAAACACATGTATAAACAGAGCAATAAATAACAGTTTGTATATAAGGACACCGCCAATTGTAAAGTTACACTCACAGAAGACCAGTCACAAGCAGACGTCCAGCTTAGATAGTAAATAGTCGATTGCCTCTTGGGTCACCATTAGGAAATCTTGTGTGTCACCCTCGTATGCCCTTAGTGGGCATTCCTGCACGATGTGTTTGACCGTCTGTCTCTCAGCGCCACAGTCGCAAGCGGCCGAAGGAAGTTTACCCCATTTGTGTAAGGAGTCGGCACATCTCCCACAGTTGGTTCTGATGCGATTAAGAGTTGACCAAACTTATATGTAAAGTTAGTTCGCCTCCACGTGGTGCACCCTGGGTAACGCTAAATGAACTAACACAACTGGCAGCAGACCGAACGAAGAATTCCTGCCCCACATCACAGTAAAACAGAACGACAGACAAAGCGCTATGCAAGATACATATGTCATATGCAAACTGATAATTCAAACTGGTTGAATTATTACCCTTCCCATACCATATGTATACTGCGTATAGTAGTGAGCTGTGTACCGATCCTTGTGGTATGCCATTGTCCACCATGTCCCTTGGATCCAGTATCCTTTCCATTAATTGGTTAGTGATGAAATATCCTCTACAAACTGAGGTGGAGTCCTAAATGTAGTAACTTATCAAATAGTATATTTGTCTGAATATTATCATACACTTTTGCAATACCCAAAAATAGTGTTGCTGTACAGTTGCTCTCGCAAAAGCCAGCTAACATGGAGAGAACTAATGCTGTTGTCCCTGCGGCTTCTATCTCTACGGAACCTGAACTATGAACCATCTTGTAAGAACGAAATTCTACCCACCATTCCAATTGCCTTTTTATTAGCTTTTCCAATGTTTTAGCAAATTTGTGATGACAGTGAAATCGGTGTGGATCTGTACAAAGTGGCTAATAATGGTTCTTTCCCTATATGAGGACTATGATCTGTGTCTTTCATTTTGGGACTAATTCTCGATGCATCCAAATTCCATTACAGATTTCAAGAAGTAATTCTACAGCATCGTCAGGCATGTTTTGTATTGTGGAATATGTGTTCTGATCAATTGCTGCAGTAGCGTAAGTGCTATCTTTGATGACTGATGTCAGCTCATCAGTACTGAACTGCGTAGTTAGCACATGTCTAGTTACAGGATTTCCCCTTTGTCCCCCGAATAACTTATTGTGAATACTTGATGGGGCAATAAAATCACAGAATTCTTTTATACGCTCATGTGATTCCATATTATTGACTCCAAGGGAGGTAATCCTGAACAAGTTGACCTTTTGCCATATCCCTGATGATTTAGTATTCTTGGTCAAACTATTACAGTATTTTATCCAACCATTCTTCTTGGTGGATTTCAGTATCTTCTTAGTTCTAGCTGCAGTTTGTTTATACAGTGAAAGGCTGTTTGCATTAGGTTGTTTAACATATTCAGATAACACTACCCTTCTGTCCCGTACTGCTTTAATGCAGTGTTCATTCCACCATGGATTACCCAGCCGCCTTGCTTTTGTTGATAAAGGTCATTGTGGGATGGATTCATTTGCTGTGTGGTGTATGTATATGTACAATATACAGATGCAATGGAGAATCGGCGTTTGTTAGTACTTACTTCATCTACTGCTGTGGCTTGAAAGTCAAGAATAGGTAGTAGCATGGTAATTGGTTTACAGTTGAGTTCTGTACTAATCGATATGGCGACTCCATCTTTCCCATCCTCTCGATCCAATCTTACTACTCAATATCCTCGACATCTGATAGACATGTTTTGTTTAATTCAGTCTTCACTTATAATAACGATAGAATAGTCATTAGTATGAAGTTCATGCATGAATGACACTCTGCATATAAGACTCTGGCATTTCATTGAAGAACTTCAATATCCATTATTCTGTTTATATGAGTAGAGCATAAGTATGGTCTATTTCTGTCCTGATCCATGTTTTTTTTATACTATCAAAGCAACCATATTGTATATATTAGCTTGATCCAAACTATCTTTGTTTAATAGGTAAGCTGTGTTATTAGATTTGCCAGCCACCAGCTATTTGATTATCATTTTATTCTTATCCTCCCCTCTTGATATCATTGCCTGTTGTGGTTTAGGAGTATGTGCTTGTGGTTCATATTGTAACAGCAAGTTCTGACACCAAATGTAACGGCAACACTAAATGTAGTGGGAAGAGGTAGAAGGCACTGTATTAAAACTCGTCCGAGCATTCCAAGTGATTTATTGTTTCCAACTATAGTGCTGTGTTCCCCTCAGTCTGTGTCACTGGGTCCCACAATGCTGAGGACACCACCTCAGCAACCCATCAAGCACTCTGCTAATGTGTTGGCCTTGTATGGCCTTGTATGGCCTGTGCTGCCTCAGCGCCGCCCTCTGACAACTGCAAGGTGGCCCACGCCATGCGTCTTCACCAGCGTGGCTTGGGTCACGGCGACAACAAGCGTCCGTGATCTGGCAGTTGTATCTGCAGTTCTCGCCCTGGATGTCTGTGGTGCTTGTTGGGAGCCAAGACGACTGCCCGCAGTAACAAGCTGTGGAGTGGCCCGCCGTTGGCTGGCTACGCACCCCACGTCGGCCTCAGAGGGCGAACCGGCCATTGACTGGAACACTGGCACCCCATCTGCTGCTGTGTGTAGCCAATGGTGTGACACGCCCCACCCTCCAGGAGAGCTGCCACACTTGAATGCTTTGTTAGTGAACCAGCACCTATTTATTTGTGGCTGTGCACCTCTGTTTTGCTAAACGCATTGCTCCGCGTCATGTACTCATAACACAGGTTGGCCAGAGGGCCCCTTCTGCCTGTGACTTGCACTATGCAAACCACTGTGTGTACTTTTTCCGGTCATTCTCCATTTTACTTTGCAGCTGCTGCTGACCGTAACTTACTGTAAACAGACTCATGCATGGCTGTAACTTGTGCTCTCAGAAATATTGCACCAAAACTGTCTTTCCTATCCCAAACGGTACTGCTGCTACAAAGTGGATCCTCTTTAAAAGGAGATATTGGTAAATTTATTTTGGGAAGAAGAGGACTTTGAGCTGGTTTAGTCTTTATTTGTTTGGCCCACTGTGGTGAACAGTAGTTGTGAATCCATGCTGAATACTTTTTAAGGGGGGGGGGGGGGACTCCTTGTCCTATTGCGATTCACTTCTACCAAGATTTCCAGCCACAGCAGTATCCTTGCTTTACATATTCTTCAGCTTTGTTAAAGGATATACTGTATGAAGCTGATGCTTTCTTAATCTTTTGTTGTTTGCAATATATTGGGTGAGACTTATATCTCGATGTATGGTTCCCATTACAGTGGATGCTACACATTACTTCACTTGTGCACTTAGCTCAAGGTTCCCTCCACAATGACTGCATCGAGACTGTGACTGACATAGGTTACTAACATGGCCATATTGAAGGTGTCTAAAACACTGCCTCACTAGGGGTACGTGTGGTCCAACATCACACTTCACACCATATATTGTCACATATTCTGGTAGGAATTTGTTAGAGTCGATACAGGTGAATAAGTAATACTGAGTAAAACACATTTAGTGCCAATAACTATCTTTGCACTTCCATGAAAAATACATTGAACACAACAACCAAGGAACATTTAATTACATATGTAAAACTCAGAGAGTACAATAGCACCTGAGAGGTCTATTATATTCCACATGATGCACTTTGTCGCCATTTCACACGAAATATATTGTTCACGCAATTCCAACACCCCCCTTTGAACATATATTTTGTGGCTTGTCTTCACAAGATTGACCAAATAGTCCCACAGTCTTTTCAAACTTCTCTTTGTCCAAGAGCTTTGTCGGAAGGTTAGACAACATGTATACTGTGCGCATGTATTCCATGGCGATGTTCTGTCGCTCTATGTGGTCCCGAATAAAATGATGCCTTATATCAATATGTTTTGTTCTAGCACTAGTGACATCATTTTTAGCTGGGTTAATGGCTCCTTTATTGTCACAGATCATTATGGGTTCTACTATTAAGTTGTGTTCTATTTCACATATTAATGTTCTTAGCCACAATGCTTCCTGTGTGGTGTAAGACAGTGCCATATACTCGGCTCTACAGTACTCAATTTAACAGTTTTTTGCTTTTGACAGAACCATGAAATGAGGCCTCCCATTAACTTAAAGCAGTAGCCAGTAGTGGAGTGCCTATCTCCAAATTCACTCCCCCAGTCTGCATTGCTGTAGCCTTCTAGTTTTGCATTACCCTCTCTGTGGTATCTTAATTCGTTGTTTGAAGTTCCTCTTAGGTATCGGAATATCTTTTTCATAGCTTTCCAGTGCTTCTCCTTTGGGTCTCTGCGATATCTGTTCGCTGCATTAGTGGCAAAAGCAATGTCGGGTCATGACGTTTGAGACAAATATAATACTCTCTCTACTGCTTCTAAATATGGAACATTCTTATCACATTCCAGATCTGTATCATTTATATTTAACTTCACTCCTACTTCCATTGGAGTAGTTATGGGGTTACAATCACTCATGCCAAATTTCTTTAAGATTTTGTTTGTATATGATAATTGATTTATTCTCAATTCTTGTCGTCTTCATCCTTAGTAATCTGCATACCTAAATAACGTTTAACTTCTCCCAAATCATGCACCTTAAACTTGGTTTGCAGCTGTTTCTTAAAAATTCTCATTTGACTTTTGTTTTCAGCCAGGATAAGAAGTCGTCTACCCATATTGCCATTATTATTGTCCTTTCTCTTTCACTTTTATAGTATATACTGGGATCTGCCTTAGATTGCTTCATATTCAAATTTATTAGAGTTTTATGTAGACATCGATTCCAGCAATGTCAGCTCTGTTTAAGTCCATAAATACTTTTTTCTAACGCCAAATCTTTTCCTTTTCTGCTCTGGTTTTCATAGCTTCTCTTGGTGGAATGACGTATATCGCCTCCTTCAATATCCCATTTAGATTTGCTGTTTTTACATCCGTGTGATGAATTGTTAAATTTCATTTTGCTGCCAATGCTAAAAGATATCTCAATGAGATATACTTGACTATGGGTGAAAAAGTTTCTTTGTACTCTATTCATTGTTTTTGTGAATATCCTTTTATTGCAAGTCATGATTTATATCTTGGTGATGAATTTTTGGAAATCTTCAGATTGAATACCGATCTTCCCTGTACTGGCTTCTTATCTGCTGGCATATTTACCCATTCAAGGGTTTTGTTCTGAGATAAAGATTCCAGTTCTCTCTCCATCGCTACATTCCATTCTTGAGAGTTTGGGCTGCTCATTGCTTCTTCTGCTTTTGCTGTCTCATCATTAAAACACTGGGCTGCATACATTTAAAAATCCGGATAGTCTTTCGGTTTTCGTCAGCGAGAAGGATGCCTTACATTGTTCTCTTCATTTTGTTCATCCTCAAACTCATTGTCATCATAAATAGCCTCTATTTGCCTTTTACTGTCCTCTTCCTGTTCTTCATTCTCTTTCTTCACATACAGTTTCACTCTTGGTTCTCTTTCTTCACATACGGTTTCACTCTTGGAATTAGATGCAGTTAACTTAGTAGTCTTGCCCTCTACAGAGTCCTTTCTATTTTCAAAGAATACTACATCTCTACTTCTAACAATCATTTTATTCAATGGATCCATTAATCGGTAGCCCTTTGAATTCTCACAATAGCCTACAAAAATATACTTTTCAGCTTTCGGGTCCCATTTTTCTCTAAGCTGTTTGGGAATGTGTGCCTTTGCATCACACCCCAAAACCCTTATATTGCTTAGGTCAGGTTTCCTTCCTACCCTTCCTACCCATATCTCATAGGGGTTTTTATTCCTTAATGTTTTTGTAGGTGATCTATCTTTCAAATATATGGATGTTGATACTGCTTCTGCCCAAAAATATTTTGACAATCCAGCATCGGTTATCATGCTCCTTGCTTTCTCGACAATGGTCCTATTAGCCCTCACAGCAACCCCATTTTGAGATTGGCTGTACCTTATGGTAGTATGATGCCTGATTCCCATTTTTGCCAGAAGTGTCTTCAGTTTCTGGTTAATATATTCCCTCCGGTTATCAGAGCCGATGATATTAATCTTCTTTCCTGTCCACCTTTCGACCATATTACAATATTCCTCAAAAATGTCACTCACTTGGTCTTTGGAACTAAGAAAATAAACATGAGTATATCGTGGATAATCATCAATAAACATAAGAAAATAATAGCTCTCACCTATGGATTCGTACTCCATCGGGTCACATACATCTCTATGAATTAACTGTAAGACGTCTATAGATTTGCTTCTACTAGTCTTAAAAGGTAGTCTCGCTTGTTTTCCTTTTATGCATATCACACAAGGATCCTTGGTTACACTATAATTCTGTACTCCCTTCATCATATCCCTCATTAAAGACATACTCTTTCTATTTAGGTGTCCAAGTCTACGGTGCCATACAAAATCTTCCACTGAGTATACTGAATGACTAACATTTCAATGTTTACTGTCAATGGTATCGAATTTAATAATATCCCTTTCATTACATGCTGTAGTTATAACTTCACCATTTTCGTGCACTGTATTTCCCTTCTTGACAATTTCCCCTACAGACTGTAGGTTAGTTGCAACATTTTTTACATAATGAACATCATGTGCTGTAACCATATCGGATTCACCATTTATGCTTACATGTAGGTCTAGTTTCCCAGCCAAATGACACTGAAGCTTGCTGCCATCAACAGTAGATATTCCCATATGAGTCTTATCTTTTAACATCATAAAGAAGAGATTCGTCTTTAACAATATGCACAGATGCACCTGAGTCTAAAATCCATTCCAGTTGACAGTTACCCACATCTCCAAAAGAATAAAAACATGAGAGTGCCTTACCTTTATTATTGGTACCTCTTTTTGGGCTATCAGCAACATACCTCTTTTGCTGTGTGTCTGACCCTGGGTTTACTTTTTTTCTGCACTGAGATGCAATATGCCCCTTCTTTTGACATCTATAGCACCTCACTGATTTCTTCTTTTTGTTTTTCGAATAAAGAGCAGATGCAGATTCTTGCTCCAATATATGACAGCTTGAAGTAGTCTTTACATCCTGTAGGATTTTCACTTTAACACTGTCACCCATGAAGGGTATACCTGAGCTTTCCAGCCCCATAATCAGAGGTGCAGTTCGACGAGGCTATTATTTTGTTGATGTATTCGTCCACACTCTTGCATTTGTCCAGCTGAGTGCTAATTAACTCACATAATAATCCTACTTTCCTTGTAAGACCTCCATCCCCAAATGCATTTCGTAATTTGTCCCAGATTTCCTTCGTCATTGCAGCTTTTTCAACGCGAACATAATTCACTGGGTCAACCAGTAATATCAACTTTGATTTTGCTTTCCTATCCTTACTTGAATAATTCTGATCTGTGGATTTCATTGTACCATCCACCACATCCCATAGGTCATCTAAACGTAAGTATGCTTCTACTGCAAATTTCCATGTTGCGAAATTTGTGCCATGCTCATTTTAACAGTAACTTCGATATTTCTTGATGAAAAGAATAATATCGAAGAATAATACAAAAGAGTTGCGTCCATCTTGTAAGGGTAGCTCGTACTTCATGCAAGTGTACTACTCGGAACTTTTCCAATACTTTATCACTATTATATTATAAATATTGTGTATATTTATTCCAGATGCATCGCTGGGCCCATAACCTGTTAGAGTTGACACAGGTGAATAAGAAATAGTGAGTAAAACACATTTAGTGCCAGTAACTATATTTGCACTTCTAGGTAAAATACATTGAACACAACAACCAAGGAACATTTAATTACATACGCAAAACTCAGAGCGTACAATAGCACCAGAGAGGTCTGTTATTTTCCACATGATGCACTTTGCTGCCGTTTCACACAAAATATATTGTTCACACAATTCCAACAGAACTGCGATGCAAATGTGACCAGACACGTTTGGCAGGATATGTAGCTCGTCATTTCTAAATAACTTATTCTCTTGATCATTCTGCATACACGGGTGACTGTAATTGTAGATTGAATAGCATGCTTCAGTCATAACTCTGTTAATTTGGTATCTTCATTTCTAATAACTTCCTGCTGATGTGTTCTGCGTGCATACTGACGTCTGTTTATGATGTAGTGGGTAGTCCTCTACAAACTAGTTTGCAGTCTCCCTTGTTGATAAATCAGTACAAATTCTGTTTTCCCCACTAGCTTGAGATTTGTGATTTTCTGCTTGTCATCAGAATCTGAGGTAAATAGTACCTTCTCCAAGGCCAAAGGGTGGTATTTACCATTACCATTAAGTCCCTCAACAAATACACAAAATGGCCTATTGCATCACTATGACATCTATTATCTTTCTTGTGATCACTTATTAGGTTTACATTTGTTTGTGAATGACCTTTTCTTGGTATAAGCATATTACTCTTTTCTTGCTAATGTTTCATGCAACAGGGTGATACAATGAAAGTTTATTTTATTATTCGATAATTAAACAATGATTTAGCTCATGCATAAATTTACTTTACTGTTGTTTAATTAATCTAAGATTAAATTATGTTTTGCTTATACATGTTTACCTTATTAAGGTAAAGACAGCTATTCTTTACATGTGTATAAAGTGGGCTGCGCACTCGCTCATGTTATGAAAATCGGTACTCCCTCTCGAGGGTTAAATTAAAATGTGCTCATAACAGTACAGTAGATACTGATATCATTCTGTTTAGAAAAATGCATATAATCATTTCATAAATAACACAAAATCATAAGAAGGAGCCCATTGTATCACGACTATTACGATGAACTTTCCATCGCTTCTATTACTACAGCACAAACTTCAAAATGCTAATCACTGCAAAATTGGATGATGTATTCCATATTACTTCTTAATGTAAATGGCAACTCTGGCTTCCACATCACTTCTCAGAGTAGTTTGTGGTTCCAAGATAAATTCTAATGTAAATTTCTTACTCAATGTGAGTGAAACAAAACAAAACAAAACTGCACAATTATGCTTGATAAATAGAGAAACGGGTTACAGTCATAATGCCACACATCACCGCTAACCAACAAGGCAGACATGTCACGTGCACAAATTGCATGTAATCCATCAGCTTGCCTGGGATTTCCATGTGACCAGCGATCAGAGACTGGTTACCACAATTTGCCTATAAGCGTGCAATCTATGCTGCGATCGGTCGCCCGTATGATAGATTACTGCGATCAGTCGCTCGCCTGTGGGACCCTATAGCCTAAAGGTGAGATGCCTATGCCGCATTTGACGCATGCGGCAGCTGTTGTGGATCTGACATAGTGTGGCTGACGCATAGCTGGCGATTCCTATTGTGGTATCGATAGCAGCGATGCCACGGTGTAGGTGCAAGTTCATAAGTTGGCACTACGAGACACCGGCAAAAGCGTCCTTTAGCCAGCGCTGTGGAGCTCTACGAGTGTCGGTCTGGATTCACCCTATTTGATCAAGAGCAGACGGCCGGGACACTTTGCTTCAACTTCTGAGGGTGTTGGCTTGCTATTGAGACTTTGTACTACTTACGACAGGTCTAAGGCTTCGCTAATATGTGCAAAGTTATGTAACCATTTATTAACTTGTTTTTGGCCTATAGTAAACATCTGTAATTTGACACGCAGTACCAACGTGTTTTACCTTTTCCTGCTCCTACTCACTTCCTACATTTGGCCTACCCTTCAGTTTATAGGAGCAGACCCACGCCCCGCTTTACAGGCGGATACAAAACCTATAGAGTGGCAGCCGCACAGTGTTTAGTTGGTCTGTTGCGTCTGTGCCGAAAGGATGAGTGAGCATGATTTGTTGTTTAATCTTATGTTAGAGAAGACATTGAAGATGAAGAAATTCAGCTTTAGCTATCTGAGGGAAATGCTGAAACACATCCGATTTACCTCACAAGAACTGAGGAAGGCTGTTTTGAGCAACTCATCAATCAGTACTTGTTAAAAAATGACCAGAAATTGAGAGAGTATTTCAGGTTGAACATAGCGCAGTTTAACTATGTTCTCGATCTCGTCAAAGAAGATATCAGGAAGGATTCGTCTTCCATATATCCATATGCTATAACACCAGATGAAAAACTAGCTTTAACATTGAGGCATGTACAATAAAATTTGTTAATGTGTTATTGCTTTATTAATAATGCACACAGTGTAAAAAATGAAAATAGCACAATACAAAAATATGAAATTAACACTTATTGCAACACTAAATGGGTTCGTAAGCTGGCGTTTCGGCTCACTGAGAATTCATCAACTCCAACGTTTTTCATTTTGTTGTGACCTTTTCCTGGGTGGTCTGAATGACGCGATGTCTTTCCCATTTTTGAAAAACAAATTTTTCTGACAAGTTGCTGATCTTTGGCACACCTCTGTTACTCGGTTCACCATCGTATTGTGAGCTTTGCAATTCATCTGCTCAACGTTGGATGTACTTCTGTGAAATAAATTACAAAAATACAGGTAATGCAGTATCAATAATAAAATGAAACAGAATGTAAAATAACAAACAGGCAAATTGTAGTCCATTTTGTTTAAAAATGTTAACATATCAGCCAGTGGTCATTCATTTCCTTTACTGGAAGCAGAACTTCCAGTACTTTTTCCCTTTCTCTACCTTTTTTGATGTGTATCTTTTATAGTCCTCCATCTTTTCTTTGCAGTCTTCAGCTATAAAACACAATACAGTCAAATAATTATGTATGTTAATATTCGTTAGATGTAAAAATAATGGTAATTTTTAAGGTTACACCTATCTTATTTTTATTTTGTTTTTAGGTTTATGGCAACAGGGGAAACATTCAGATCACTGGCATTTACATTCAGAATATCTCCTTCTTACATCGGTAAAATCATACAAGGTGTGCTGCCAGTTCTACGTAAGAAGTTACTGGCACAAGCCACTCCTTACTGAAAATCTTGGACCATTAGCAAGCTGATGGATTTTCTGTGCAAGATTCATTTACAGAATACTTCAACAGCCGTGCAGGTGCAGGGATAACACCATGGGAAAGTGATCACATTAACAGAACTCAGTAGGCTTTGAACTCCCTAGCGTTACTGAATAACCTTTAAAAATTTGTATGCACATTATAATAAATTGAACTTTTATAACATACATCAGGTTTTGCAGGTTTTGATATTCACTTTGTGTACACTTCATTATTATAATAATAACTGAATATTATGTGGGACAATGGTACTTATTCTTGATTATTACAATATGCCTGACAACTAAATAATAAACATTATGAATAAACAGAAAGTATATAGTATTTTCTTACTTGTTCTTTCCACGAATTCCGCTATCTCTCTCCAAGCATTATCCTTCAAAGTTTGGTCCTTGTATACTGGTAACGATACATTGTAGATACAAGGAAATTTAGAAACCATTTCTATCAGTTTCTCATCTTCCACCATCGTGAACAGTACTTTTCCCTCGGACATGCTGCCTCCTTTGCGGCTGTGTCTAGACTGCTCTCAGACTGGCTGGGTGTAGCGTCAGTTGCATGCAGCTTACGCAACATGGGACACAGTCCCGTTTCAACACCGTCTGTAGCAGTACAGTGCGGCATCTGTAGCAGTACAGTGCGGCAGATGCTGCATAGGAATCCCACCTTAAAGCGACCAACTATATGAAATCTCAATGCGAGACATTTTGTGGATGTTGGTGGGGACTGAGGACAGGTGATTGAGTGTCTTCATTGCACTGAAATTAGAAGTGAAATGTAAGTTATTAATGTATTCATTTACTTTTGAATTCATATTTGTGGTGTGAGCAACATTCTTTGATTAATTCTGCTTTTTGATTTAAAATTCCATAAAAATTTTCACAAGTTCCCATGTTAAATTTTACAATGGGGATTGCATGTAGCGTTTAAAATTTGAGTCATGGTTTTTCCTAGTTCACACGGCCTTTATCAACGAAAATACTCGTTCGTTAGGTGCATTCATCCCAGGTAAACAGAGTAGGCGCTGGACGATGACCAGACAGATTTTATGTGGTATTTGCCGTTCATTAAGATTTCGTACACCTTTAACCACCCTTGCTCCATACTGCTCTAGATCTCTTCCCGTCTCTTCAGAACATCGTGGTCCACATAACGTGAGATGTAGCAAACTTTCACAAATACACTACTGGCCATTAAAATTGCTACACCACAAAGATGACGTGTTACAGACGCGAAATTTAACCGACAGGAAGAAGATGCTTTGATGTGCAAATGATAAGCTTTTCAGAGCATTCGCACAAGGTTGGCGCTGGTGGTGACACCTACAACGTACTGACATGAGGAAAGTTTCCAACCAATTTCTCATACACAAACAGCAGTTGACCGGCGTTGCCTGGTGAAACGTTGTTGTGATGCCTCATGTAAGGAGGAGAAATGCGTACCATCACATTTCCAATGTTGATAAAGGTCGGATTTTAGCCTATCGCGATTGCGGTTTATCGTATCGCGACATTGCTGCTCGAAATCCAATGACTGTTAGTAGAATATGGAATCGGTGGGTTCAGGAGGGTAATATGAAACGCCGTGCTGGATCCCAATGACCTCGTATCACTCGCAGTCGAGATGACAGGCATCTTATCCGAATGGCTGTAATGGATCGTGCAGCCACGAATCGATCACTGAGTCAACAAATGGGGACATTTGCAAGACAACAACCATCTGCATGAACAGTTCGACGACATTTGCAGCAGCATGAGGTTTCAGCTCAGAGACCATGGCTGCAGTTACCCTTGACACTGCATCACAGACAGCAGCACCTGCGATGGTGTACTCAATGACGAACCTAGGTACACTAATGGCAAAAGTCATTTTTTTGGATGAATCCAGGGTCTGTTTACAGCATCATGATGGACACATCCGTGTTGGCGACATCGTGCTGAACGCACATTGGAAGTGTGTATTCGTCATCGCCATACTGGCGTATCACCCGCTGTGGTGGTATGGGGTGCCATTGGTTACACGTCTTGGTCGCCTCTTGTTCGCATTGACAGTACTTTGAACAGTGGACGTTACATTTCAGATGTGTTACGAGCTGTGGCTCTACCCTTCATTCGATCCCTGCAAAACCCTACATTTCAGCTGGATAATGCACGACTACATGTTGCAGGTCCTGTACAGGCCTTTCTGGATACAGAAAATGTTTGACTGCTGCCCTGGCCAGCACATTCTCCAGATCTGTCACCAATTGAAAACGTCTGGTCAATGGCCGATCAACTGGCTCATCACAATAGGCCGATCAACTGGCTCATCACAATAGGCCGATCAACTGGCTCATCACAATAGGCTGATCAACTGGCTCATCACAATACGCCAGTCACTACTCTTGATGAACTGTGGTATCGTGTTGAAGCTGCATGGGCAGCTGTACCTGTACATGCCATCCAAGTTCTGTTTGACTCAATGCCCAGGCATATCAAAGCCGTTATTATGGCCAGAGGTGGTTGTTCTGGGTACTTATTTCTCAGGATCTATGCACCCAAATTGCGTGAAAGTGTAATCACATGTCAGTTCTAGTATAATATATTTGTCGAATGAATACCAGTTTATCATCTGCATTTCTTCTTGGTGTAGCAATTTTAATGGCCAGTAGTGTAAGTTATCTTCTGCTATTGTCATTGCTGTCGTAGGCATCTGCACCATTAACTAGATGTTGGTAAGTGTGCTCTACGTCAGCCCATTTTAGATATTGTTTTACCTCAGTCCAATTATATATTTCGAATTCACTGTACTGATGAACATATTTCTGTAGGTACTGGATGCATATGTGATAGAAGTAAATATATACCGTATAAAATAATTTCTATTCACTTGCTCACTCTCCACAAGCTTTTGTATCTTTTTTTGTATGCTCAGAGGAATATAATCGTTTTCCAAGTAACTCTTCAGGCTTTCCCAGCGATCTAATGACATCTTGGGTTGTCGGGTGTTCTGCCGGATATCAGCGTCGTACTTGCACGATATTTCGGTCACGTAGCTCGAGACCTTCATCAGGTGCGACCTGAGACTGCTCCTCGAGTGGACCTGGTCCAGTATTTATGCCTATGGCCTTCCCCATCCACCAACGGCTGCAGGCGCTTCCTCTGTGGTCCGCGTCCATTCCCTGCGACCTGCTGGAGCGTTGCTGCTCCGTTTTCCGTCCGCTGCGGTTCTAGATGTTCCCTCTGCAGTCCGCGCCCACCAAACCCGCTCCTGGGGGTTTCATCTACGGTCTGGGGTACCAAGCGTTCTCCCTGCGGTCTGCGCCCACTCACCATGACCTGTTGAAGCGTTGCCGCTCCATTTTTCATCCGCTGCGGCTCTGGATGTTCCCTCTGCGGTCCGCGCCCACCAGTCCCACTTCTGGGTGTTCTATCTTCGGTCTGGTGCGCCTGGCAGTCCATCAGGGGCTTGTTTACCATCTCCATGTCTCTGGCTCTTCTGTTTGTGTAGTGTTGCAGCTGGTCCCATTGCTCCTTTAACAATTCCAGAGCTGGATCCCAGGCTCTGCTCAGCTGGTACTCTGTGTCACGATTCATAAGATCGTCAGCCATTTTAATCTCTATCGATTCTCTTATAACACTGTCCCAAAATCTGGGTGTTTGTGCTAATCTTTTGGTATCCTCATACTTCATGGCATGATCTAGTTCTAGACAGTGTTCAGCAATGGCTGACTTAGTCACCTGTCTTAATCTAGTGTGCCTCTGATGTTCTTTGCACCTGATCTCCACAGTTCTTGTCGCCTGGCCAATGTAGGACATGCCACATTGACAAGGTATATTGTAAATCCCTGGTTTTCGTAACCCCAGGTCGTCTTTGACACTCCCCAGCAGTCCCCTGATCTTGTTGGATGGACAGAAAACACACTTGATATTGTGTTTATGGAGGATCCTACTGATTCTGGCAGAAATAGAGCCAGCATAGGGCAGATATGCCACCTTCTTTGCTTCATCTTGGTATTCTTCAGGAACCTGTGGTATAGTGGCTGGTCGGAGTGCCCTCTCAATTTGTCTGTCCGTGTATCCATTCTTGGAGAAAACTGTTTTGAGACGTTCTATCTCTATGGGTAGATTCTCTTGGTCTGACAGGGCACGTGCTCTGTGGAGCAAAGTCTTCAAAACCCCATTCTTCTGTGCAGGGTGGTGACAACTGCTGGCCTGCAGATATAAATCAGTGTGTGTTGGTTTTCGGTAGACACTGTGGCCAATTGATCCATCTGCTTTCCTCTGGACTAGTACATCCAGAAATGGCAGCTGGCCATTCTTCTCCAGTTCCATAGTGAACTTGATATTAGGGTGGCATGAGTTAAGATGTTCAAGAAACTCATTGAGCCTGTCCATCCCATGTGGCCAGATCACGAAGGTGTCATCCACATACCTAAAGAAGCATGTGGGTTTAAATGTGGCTGTCTCCAATGCCCTCTCCTCAAAACTCTCCATAAACATGTTGGCAACCACAGGGGACAGTGGGCTGCCCATAGCTACACCTTCAGTTTGCTCATAATATTGGTTTCTGTACAGGAAATACGTGGATGTCAGTGTATGACTGAACAGGTGCAACAGAGCACCGTCAAATTTCTCTGCAATCAGTTCTAGTGAGTCCTTCAGTGGGACCCTGGTGAACAGCTATACCACATCAAAACTAACCATGATGTCCGAATTTGTGATGTGCAGTTGCTTGAGGCGTTGCAGGAAATCTTCTGAGTTGCGGATGTGGTGAATACATTTCCCCACATATGGAGACAGGAGACCTTTCAAGTACTTGGCTGTTGTGTACGTAGGTGCCCCAATATTACTGACAATAGGACGTAGGGGCACGCCCTCCTTGTGTATTTTAGGCAGACCATACAGTCTTAGGTGGCACTGGCACTTTTTCCCGTAGTTGTCTGATGATCTTATCGGGCATCCCTGTTTCCTTCAAGAGAGCACTAGTCTTCTTGGCCACCTTGTCCGTGGGGTCACACTCCAGAATTCTGTATGCAGGGTCCTCCAGAAGTTGGTGTACTTTCTCAACATAATCCACCCGCTGCAAGATGACAGTGGAGTTCCCTTTGTCTGCTGGCAGTACCACAATCTTCCCGTAGTTTCTTGAGTGCAAGCCTCTCCTCGGTTGTGATGTTCGATTTCGGTGGCCTGGCCTTGGTGAGGGCCCTGCAGGTTTCTCGGCGAACTTCCTCTGCCACATTAGGTGGAAGTGTGGCTGCAACTTGCTCTACTGCACTGACGAAACCTGAAATGTGTACGTTTCTAGGGGTCGTAGCAAAGTTGAGACCCTTGCTGAGTACCTTTAAGGTTGTATCATCAAACTGTATGCCACTCAGATTCGTCACTATGTGTGTCTCTTCCATCTGCTGTGCTTTCTTGCTCATGCAGTCAAACTTTGCAGATTGGCAAGATGAGGCATTCCTTCTAGCACACTCAGCTAAAGACCAGGAGGCACGGTCTACCCAATCCCAATCTTCTCTTGTTAAGGAGGCTGCCATGTGCAGATGAATGTTTAACAGCTCCCTGGCCACAACATCTAACCCGTGGCACATATCTCGAATCCTCACTCTCACCAGTGCCATGCTGGCTCTGCGTTTTATCTTGTTCGCCGCTCTGGAGTTAATGTGATGTTTAATTCTGGCAAATACTGGTACCACTTCTCCATCTCGACACCTCAGCAAAAAACTGAGAGAACTCAGCATCTTCCCTTTCTTCTGCCGTAGCTTGTCCAGCTTCTTGATATTCTGATACATCTCCTCCCCGTAGAGACTTTTGATGTAACTCTTCAGGCTTTCCCGACGATCTAATGACATCTTGGGTTGTCGGGTGTTCTGCCGGATATCAGCGTCGTACTTGCACGATATTTCGGTCACGTAGCTCGAGACCTCCATCAGGTGCGACCTGAGACTGCTCCTCGAGTGGACCTGGTCCAGTATTTATGCCTATGGCCTTCCCCATCCACCAACGGCTGCAGGCGCTTCCTCTGTGGTCTGCGCCCATTCCCTGCGACCTGCTGGAGCGTTGCTGCTCCGGTTTCCGTCCGCTGCGGTTCTAGGTGTTCCCTCTGCGGTCCGCGCCCACCAAACCCGCTCCTGGGGGTTTCATCTACGGTCTGGGGTACTAAGCGTTCCCCCTGCAGTCCGCGCCCGCTCACCACGATCTGTTGGAGCGTTGCCGCTCCGTTTTTCGTCCGCTGCGGCTCTGGATGTTCCCTCTGCGGTCCGCGTCCACCAGTCCCACTTCTGGGTGTTCTATCTTCGGTCTGGTGCGCCTGGCAGTCTGTCAGTCCTTCATCAGGTCGCACCTGATGAAGGTCTCGAGCTACGTGACCGAAATATCGTGCAAGTACGACGCTGATATCCAGCAGAACACCCGACAACCCAAGATGTCGTCGTTTTCCAAGTAGTTTGTCTATATGTTTTTCAGATCCACAAACAAATGAGAAACATCCCTTAAGCTAATTTTTGTCTCCTTCAATCATTTTCATGGAATCGTTAAATAATGCAGCTTGAACGTGTATGAATTTTAGCCACAGCTCTGAGCATTTAGTAGAGAAGAATGCATGTAGTACAGCTGAACATTTTCCTTGCAATAAAAAGTAAACTTTCAATGGTACATACATTTACAAGATTCTCTCAACTGCTGGCAAAAGTGCGAGCCATCTTGCTTTACTATGTCCCAAATTTCTTTTCTACTACATCTCTGCCTTTTTGTAAAAATCTTTGAGAACTTCGTCATGTACTGTGCGTATATAAAAGAATGAATATATCTTCGTAGCAATGTATTCGATGTCCACTAGTAACAAACTTGCTGATGTTTGTACAGTGTTGTATGCAATGTATGCCGAGCACCTCACACCAGCTTTCTTCCTAAGCCCTCTTGAAGTTTGAAGAAAATATCCTTCACATTGAACTCCAACAAAATTTCTAATTGCATTGTCAGCACAAATTCCAGTCACTTTCTCTTGAAGCTCCTGTTTTGCAAGAATGTCTATTGAATCATATATAATGACTGCAGTTTCGTGAGGTAAATTAAGGATATCTAATATTTTGACATTAATTCCAGTTGTAGGATGAACATACTGCGGTTCCATTGGAAATATTTGACGTCCTTATCGTTTGAAGTATCTGTACACGTACAGATAAACGGGACATCATTAAGTTCTGTCTTCAGGCTGTCTGAAGAATACAGCGCAATCACACTCTTTACAGTTGCCTAGCACTTAGTTTTGACACAGCGAAACTTCTTTTCAAATACTTTTTGAATTAATTTAGAAGTTCACGGATCTATAACTCTGATTGTGACTTATCGCGTGGAAGGTCCACAAACACTTGCAAGTTCTTGATAGCCATATTTTACTCATCGGAAGTGTACTGCACTGTACTCAGGAAGATGTTGAACAGCTCTGTAAAAAAACTAACTCTTTTTTCAAGTCTTTCATGGATTTACATCTTTGCTTTTTCGAGGTCGGCGGCATTCCTAAGTGAAACAAACAGATTACTTCATCAAACTGGCCAACACAGACAGACACAAGTTAACAATGTCGTGTCAACGCGTGGACTAATTTAAATCCCAAACAATCGCTTTGCACCGAAGGTCGTGTTTGCAGATTGGTCCAGCCTCAGTGGTTTAGCAGTGTTCGATATTTTTTATGCTGTGTTGTATTACGAAACCCTAAATTTAATTTCATTTTCTTTTCTACAAATAAGTACCGCCTTCCATGAGGGCCTTTGTAATTTGCTTTCAAGAACACATGTTACGTCTGCATGAAATTCATTTGCTACCCACTGCCTCATCCCCCCATGAACCATGGACCTTGCCGCTGGTGGGGAGGCTTGCGTGCCTCAATGATACAGGTAGCCGTACCGTAGGTGCAACCACAATGTAGGGGTATCTGTTGAGAGGCCAGACAAATGTGTGGTTCCTGAAGAGGGGCAGCAGCCTTTTCAGTAGTTGCAGGGGCAACAGTCTGGATGATTGACTGATCTGGCCTTGTAACACTAACCAAAACGGCCTTGCTGTGCTGGTACTGCGAACGGCTGAAAGCAAGGGGAAACTACAGCCTTAATTTTTCCCGAGGGCATGCAGCTTTACTGTATGGTTAAATGATGCTGGCGTCATCTGGAGTAAAATATTCCGGAGGTAAAATAGTCCCCCATACGGATCTCTGGGCGGGGACTACTCAGGAGGACGTCATTATCAGGAGAAAGAAAACTGGCATTCTACGGATCAGAGCGTGGAATGTCAGATCCCTTAATTGGGCAGGTAGGTTAGAAAATTTAAAAAGGGAAATGGATAGGTTAAAGTTAGATATAGTGGGAATTAGTGAAGTTCGGTGGCAGGAGGAACAAGACTTCTGGTCAGGTGAATACAGGGATATAAATACAAAATCAAATAGGGGTAAATCAGGAGTAGGTTGAATAATGAATAAAAAAATAGGAGTACAGGTAAGCTACTACAAACAGCATAGTGAACGCATTATTGTGGCCAAGATAGACACGAAGCCCACGCCTACTACAATAGTACATGTTTATATGCCAACTAGCTCTGCAGATGACAAAGAAATTGATGAAATGTATGATGAGATAAAAGAAATTATTCAGGTAGTGAAGGGAGACAAAAATTTAATAGTCATGGGTGACTGGAATTCAAGAGTAGGAAAAGGGAGAGAAGGAAACATAGTAGGTGAATATGGATTGGGGCTAAGAAATGAAAGAGGAAGCCGCCTGGTAGAATTTTGCACAGAGCATAACTTAATCATAGCTAACACTTGGTTTAACAGTCATGAATGAAGGTTGTATACATGGAAGAATCCTGGAGATACTAAAAGGTATCAGATAGATAATATAACGGTAAGACAGACATTTAGGAACCAGGTTTTAAATTGTAAGACATTTCCAGGGCCAGATGTGGATTCTGACCACAATCTGTCAGTTATGAACTGTAGATTAAAACTGAAGAAACTGCAAAAAGGTGGGAATTTAAGGAGATGGGACCTGGATAAACTGAAATAACCAGAGGTTGTACAGAGTTTCAGAGAGAGCATAAGGGAACAATTGACAGGAATGGGGGAAAGAAATACAGTAGAGGAAGAATGTGTAGCTTTGAGGAATGAAATAGTGAAAGCAGCAGAGGATCAAATAGGTAAAAAGACGAGGGCTAGTAGAAACCCTTGGGTAACAGAAGAAATATTGAATTTAATTGATGAAAGTAGAAAATATAAAAATGCAGTAAATGAAGCAGGCAAAAAGGAATACAAATGTCTCAAAAATGAGATCGACAGGTAGTGCAAAATGGCTAAGCAGGGATGGCTAGAGGACAAATGTAAGATGCAGAGGCTTATCTCACTAGGGGTAAGATAGATACTGAATACAGGAAAATTAAAGAGACCTTTGGAGAAAAGAGAACCACTTGCATGAATATCAAGAGCTTTGATGGAAACCCAGTTCTAAGCAAAGAAGGAAAAGCCGAAAGGTGGAAGGAGTATATAGAGGATCTATACAAGGGCAATGTACTTGAGGACAATATTATGGAAATGGAAGAGGATGTAGATGAAGATGAAATGGGAGATATGATACTGCGTGAAGAGTTTGACAGAGCACTGAAACACCTGAGTCGAAACAAGGCCCCCAGAGTAGACAACATTCCATTAGAACTACTGGCAGCCTTGGGAGAGCCAGTCCTGACAAAACTCTACCATCTGGTGAGGAAGATGTATGAGACAGGCGAAATACCCTCAGACGTCAAGAAGAATATAAGAATTCCAATCCCAAAGAAAGCATGTGTTGACAGATGTGAAAATTACCGAACTATCAGTTTAAAAGTCACAGCTGCAAAATACTAACGCGAATTCTTTACAGACGAATGGAAAAACTGGTAGAAGCTGACCTCGGGGAAGATGAGTTTCGATTCCGTAGAAATGTTGGAACACGTGAGGCAGTACTGACCCTTCGACTTACCTTAGAAGAAAGATTAAGGAAAGGCAAACCTACGTTTCTAGCATTTGTAGACTTAGAGACAGTTTTTGACAATGTTGATTGGAATACTCTCTTTCAAATTCTGAAGGTGGCAGGGGTAAAATACAGGGAGCGAAAGGCTATTTACAATTTGTACAGAAAGCAGATTGGCAGTTATAAGAGTCAAGGGGTATGGAAGGGAAGCAGTGGTTGGGAAGGGAGTGAGACAGGGTTGTAGCTTATCCCCGGTGTTATTCAATCTGTATATTGAGCAAGCAATAAAGCAAACAAAAGAAAAGTTCGGAGTAGGTATTAAAGTCCATGGAGGAGAAATAAAAACTTAAGAAAAATTTGTTAACATCGAGTATAGGTTTAAATGTCAGGGAGTCGTTTGTGAAAATATTTGTATGGAGTGTAGGCGATAAATAGTTTAGACAAGAAGAGAATAGAAGCTTTCGAAATGTGGTGCTACACAAGAATGCTGAAGATTAGATGGGTAGATCACATAACTAATGAGGTGGTATTGAATAGAAATGGGATGAAGCGGAGTTTGTTATACAACTTGACTAGAAGAATGTATCGGTTGGTAGGACATGTTCTGAGACATTGAGGGATCACCAATTTAGTATTGGAGGGCAGTGTGGAGGGTAAAAATCGTAGAGGGAGACCAAGAGATGAATACACTAAACAGATTCAGGAGAATGTAGGCTGCAGTAGGTACTTGGAGATGAAGAAGCTTGCACAGGATAGAGTAGCATGGAGAGCTGCATCAAACCAATCTCAGGACTGAAGACCACAACAACAAGGAGGATTTTGAGGAGAGAGCACTCGACTCTGCCACTTTTAAACCGACAGTATTTTGGCGGTACGTTGACGACACTTTTATAGTGTGGCCTCATGGTCTGGACCGTCTCCAAGAATTTTTACGTCACATGAACTCCGTACATGAAAACATAAAATTTACCATGGAGATAGAGAGAGATGGTTGTCTGCCATTTTTAGACGTCTTGGTGCGACGGAAGAGTGATGGCACACTTGGTCACTCGGTGTACAGAAAGCCCACTCATACAGACCTGTATCTACAAGCTACTAGTTGCCACCATCCAGCACAAACAATGGGCGTTCTCAAAACCTTGGTCCACCGTGCCCATACTATCTCTGACGCCGACAGTCTTCAAGCGGAACTGAAACACCTGCAAAAAGTATTTTTGAAGAATGGCTTTTCACCCAGGCAAGTGAACAGAGTGATGAAGACCTACAAACGACGGAACAAGGAAGAGGAAGAGCCCTTCAGGTCGACTGTTTATCTACCATTTATTGGGAATATTTCTTCACAGATAGGCAGAATATTGAGAAAGTATCAAGTGAGAGTCATCTTTCGCCCTCCTTCCAAAATTTCATCACTGGTGGGATCCGTTAAAGACGACCTGGGCCTGCGTAAACCAGGTGTTTACAAAATTCCGTGTGAATGCGGCAAATCATATATAGGGCAAACAACACGAACTGTGCAGGAACGCATTGTGGAACACCAACGGCATACTCGCCTTCTCCAACCCACCAATCGCCGAACATTGTATTTCCACAGACCATTCCATGAATTACAACGACACAAAAATTTTGGCCCATACATCAAACTTTTGGAGCTCGATTATCAATGAATCTGTGGAAATAAGATTGTCTGACAACGAGACTCTCATCAATCGAGATAGCGGTTATCAGCTGAACTCTGCTTGGAATCCTGTTATAGAGAAACTTCGTAGTCGACGTAGCTATCTGCATAAAGATGGAAATCGACCTGACATCGATAAGCCAGGCTTTCGCAGTGGAGGGCGCGAGGCGCAGCGCACGGAGCCGTTATGAACTCGCAAACTGAGCAGCGCATGCGCAATGTCACCTCAGAAGGTTTTAAATAGCGGAGCTCAGCGCGTACTCGCCACTACTACTACAGTGGCATTCACCTGAAGATGGCCAGAAGACTCTGCGCCGAAATATCGTGGCAGGAAGTTACTGATATCCGGCAGTTCTCCCGTGTTTTTATGGAACAACAACCCACTGCTTAGTATGAGGCACGCACATTCCCGCTCCAAGCAAAGGCAGATGATTTCACCGGAATATCCCACACGTAGCAGTCTAATCGGTCAACTTTTCGAAGTAGCTGTAGTGGTTAAAAAGTTCTTATGCTGTACTTCTTTCTCTTTCGTTTGCACTTGACAATGAATGCTATTGCATACAGTCAAACAGAATGTCTGATTGTCTGTATTGACAAGTCGATCGATACTTCCTACGATGTATGGAAATAAGATGTGATTGATGGAATGTGAAAAATTACAAAAATGCGGGACATGTTAGGCGTTGTGCGGGACTTCTTTTTGTTAATTCTTCCAGTGCGTTATTAGAGGTTCCATTGATGGATGGTCCCGCAGAATCTGGAACAGTTAGCCGCCTTTAGCCTTATTTCAACACAAAAATATTCCACTCGTAGTGACAGTAGTTGTACTTTTGTGGGACGGTTGACACGATAGCGCAACATACAGCATAATTTGTTGGGCGCAACAGTGTGCGTGATAGGTCGGTAGACAAATTGGTGCTTATCTAAGTTCTTTAACAGCACAAAAGTTGATGGCAGAAATAAAATACAACATGTCAGTTTTTCAGTTCATAGCAGGATCGTGTCAACCTTCCTTTTTTCCAAGAATATATGTTGGCCATGCGTCAGCTCCCTTAGCCAATGTGAAAACAGTTTTAGGTAGCCAATGAGAGACGAGGAACGAAGGAAATATTCCGAGCGCTGGAATTGAAATTATTCGACGTTCTATACTGAGGTCATTCATAGTTTTGTTGAATTTTCAGCTCAACAATTTCGACAATATTTTTTGAATAGAATTTGCGGCGAAATATAGGTTTGTAATGTAGCCCAAGATTCTAATTATTGAATTGCTTTCATGCTTAGCTGTAATTGTAGCTTAGACGTAACTATTTAATGTTTTGTATTTACAGAAGTTCAGTGCGTTAACAGCTATTGTAATGTATTAAGTTTATCTGTAATTAGTAGATAATATTTGTTAGTGAGAAAATGCGCCGCATCGACGTTGTATCCCAGAGCTATAGATAAGTTTGAGCATGTAGTTTTATGAAAATACCAATAATTTTGTGTAATTGCAGGTACTAGTTTCGTATAACGCCAGTGTTCACAAAACTACTAGTTGAATATCATCAAATTACTTCGTCTTATCTCGATTGCGCAGTAGCTGTGACCTAAACTAACAACCGTTTCTGTGACAATATACGATTTTAAAATCTAAATTAACATTTTTCTTATTCTCTCGTAAAATAAGTTTCATTATGGTGTGCATAATATTTAAGCTTGAAAACTACTCTTAAATTATGTAACTGATTTGCCGCAAAATAATTCTTATTTTCAAACAGTTTTGCACGAAAATCACGTGCTATCTTTCATGATAATAGCATCCCAACTAAATACCATCAGTGTCATTATGAACAAATGTACAAACTGTTGCAGGAGGATGGGGACTCCAGTCTTCATACAGCCATCCTGACTTGGGCTTTCCATGGTTTCTCAAAATTAATTCAGGTAATTTCGAATGGTTCCTACCATATGGCCACAACCAACTACCTGTTCCATCCTTGTCATACTATATCTGTAAGTATGTAAATGTCTGTGTATGTAAATTGCTTTATTTTTGATTTTCTCACATGGTAATGCCATGTAATGTTCAGTATTCATGTAAGAGTGTCACTCCTGTAAATGCAGTGATTTTCACTTTTGCTACACAGTATTTGATAAACAGCAGTTTATCTTGGAACTAGATGCTGATTTGGCAGCAGTGCAATAAGTGTTGGTATTTTCGGGAGCTGCAGTCGGCTGTTGTAATATTAGGTCTGGTCCAGATGACTGGATAATCATCAAGCCTTCTAAATCAGTGCAAAGATCTAGGGGACTCTGCAAATCTGTTAGCTTCAGTCTAGTTGTCTCTAATGGCTTCAGTTCTTTGGAGACTAAGTTACTTAGTTTCATGCTCCATGGATCATTTGTAGAAATAATTGTTATGATGTGGAAGAAGTCATTTTACATTCTCATTACACTTTTTCAGTTTGATTTCAAATTTCACTTTTCTGCCTGTTGTACATTTCATGTAAGAGGATAAGTGATGAAACATTTTGGAGCCATAGTTATGCACTCCTTGTACTAAGGACAACCTTAATATGGCGTAACCAATTTCATTTTTCTGTCTGGTACTGTAATTATGTACATCATTCCACCTGTTTTACTGCAGTGGATTAGTTACAACAAACTTCATGAGGGAATAAATATACTATGAGGCAGCAGCAGTTATAAATTTTCACCAATCACCAGAAAATTTATCTCCACCAAGTTGTATCTCAGTCCTAGGTAATTGCATTGATGGATTAAAGTCACCCAACCCAGTTGACATAATCTGCCTCTCTGAACACCATGTGACCACTGGTATAGGAACTAGGCCTAAGCACAATGAGAAACTCAGACAGGAGAGTACTGCAAATGTTAGAATAAGGAAAGGTTCTCATAAAAGTATAATTAAAAATAATGTAAGTATATTTCATCAAAATATTGGGAGTTTAAAGAATAAAATAGATGAGCTTCTGGTTTGTTTAGAAGATTTAGAAGCTGAGAATGAAATAGATATACTATGCCTGTCTGAGCATCACATTGTTACTGATATGGATAAGGTAAATGTAAGTGGATATAAGCTCTCTGCACATGTAATGAGAGAAAATATGGAGAAAGGAGGAGTTGCCATATATGTCAAAAGTTATCATTGTGCAAAAATTATAGAAACAAAAAAGTTTTGTGTAGAGAAACATATAGAAGCATGTGCCTGTGAACTTAAATTAAATAAAGGCACATTTATAATTGTAACTGTATATAGGTCCCCATCAGGAAATTTTCATCTATTTCTGAAAAATTTGGACTCCTTGTTGTGCTGTCTGTCAGACAGGGGGAAGCAAATTATTATTTGTGGGGACTTCAATGTAGATTCTCTGAAAGAGGGTAATAGGAAAAATGACGTTGAAGTATTACTTGGTTCTTTCAATTTGACACCCGTTATTGATTTTCCTACTCGGGTGGTAAAGGATAGCAGCTGACTTATAGATAATTTCTTTATAGACCAAGATAAGTTTAACCAGATAAATGCTCAGCCTGTTGAGAATGGTCTTTCTGATCATGGTGCACAACTAGTTACAATATATGACGTAGCTCCATTCAGCAATACTAAACAGTCCTCCAAATTAGTACGTTCAGTCAACGATTTAACAATTGCAAATTTCAGGGAAAGCCAGTTAGACTGGGATGAGGTGTACCATGAACCTGATGCCAATTTAAAATATAATTTATTTCATGACATTTTTGTAAATGCATTTGAAAACTGTTTCCGCAAGAAAATAGTTAAATATACTCGTAAGAAACCTTGTAACAAACCATGACTTACTAAGGGTATAAAAATATCTTGTAACCGAAAAAGGGAAATGTATCTGACAGCAAGAAAGAGTAGTGACCCAGAAACTATCAAACATTATAAAAACTACTGTGCTATATTAAGAAAAGTTATTAAAAAAATCCAGAAGTACGTGTATCATGTCTGAAATCAGCAACTCTGATAATAAAATTGAAACAATTTGGAATATTATTAAAAGAGAAACAGGTCAACCAAGAGCACAGGAAGACAGTATTACCATCAAATTGAATGAAAACTTTATGAACAAAAAGTCAGAAGTTGAAAATATTTTTAATAATCATTTTCTAAATGTTGTGGATGTAATAGGATCCAGGTGTTCATTAGAAGATGCTAGGCTGTTAATGGAAGAGGCCATACCTATGCAATTTGATACAATTGAAATCTCACCCACTTCTCCCTCTGAAATTAGAAAAATAATAAACTTGCTTAAAAGCAAAAACTCACATGTAATTAATGGCATTTCCAACAAAATACTAAAAGCTTGTTCTCAACAGATAAGTAAGATTCTCAGCCACCTGTGTAATAGCTCTCTGGAACAGGGCATTTTCCCTGATAGACTGAAATATGCTATTGTTATATCTTTGCATAAAAAGGGGGATAGATCTGATGTCAACAATTACCGTCCAATCTCCCTTCTAACAGCTTTATCCAAAATCTTTGAGAAAGTAATGTATTCAAGAGTAGCTTTACATATCTGTAAAAATGAAGTACTAACAAAATGTCAGTTTGGTTTCCAGAAAGGTTTTTCAACAGAAAATGCCATATATGCTTTCACTAATCAAATTTTGAGTGATCTGAATAACCGAACACCACCCATTGGGATTTTTTGTGATCTCTCAAAGGCTTTTGATTGTGTAAATCATGAAATTCTGCTAGACAAGCTCAAATATTGTGGCATGAGTGGGACAGTGCACAAATGGTTCAATTCGTGCCTAACTGGACGAGTGCAAAAAGTTGAAATAAGCAGTTCTCATAATATGCAAAGATCAGCTCATTCCTCAAACTGGGGAACTATCAAGAATGGGGTTCCACAAGGGTCAGTCTTGGGTCCTTTGTTGTTCTTAATATATATTAATGACTTGCCATTCTATATTCATGAAGAGGCAAAGTTAGTTCTCTTTGCTGATGATACAAGTAAAGTAATCACACCTGACGAACAAGACTTAACTGATGAAATTGTCAATACTGTCTTTCAGAAAATTACTAAGTGGTTCCTTGTAAACGGACACTCACTGAATTTTGATAAGACACAGTACATACAGTTCCGTACAGTGAATGGTGTGACGCCATTAATAAATATAGACCTTAATCAGAAGCATATAGCTAAGGTAGAATATTTCAAATTTTTAGGTGTGTCCATTGATGAGAGATTAAATTGGAAGAAACACATTGATGATCTGCTGAAACGCTTGAGTTCAGCTACTTATGCAATAAGGGTCATTGCAAATTTTGGTGATAAGCATCTTAGTAAATTAGCTTACTATGCCTATTTTCACTCGTTACTTTCATATGGCTTCATATTTTGGGGTAATTCATGACTGAGGAATAAAGTATTTATTGCACAAAAGCGTGTAATCAGAATAATAGCTGGAGTCCACCCAAGATCATCCTGCAGACATTTATTTAAGGATCTAGGGATATTCACAGTAGCTTCTCAGTATATATACTCTCTTATGAAATTTGTTATTAACAACCAAACCCAATTCAAAAGTAACAGCAGTGTGCATAACTACAATACTAGGAGAAAGGATGATCTTCACTATTCAAGATTAAATCTAACTTTGGCACAGAAAGGGGTGAATTATACTGGCACTAAAGTCTTTGGTCACTTACCAAATAGAATCAAAAGTCTGGCAGATGACCAACAAGTATTTAAGAAGAAATTAAAAGAATTTCTGAATGACAACTCCTCCTACTCCATAGATGAATTTTTAGATATAAAGTAAGAAAAAAACAAAAAAAAATTATTAAAAAAATAAAAAAAACACACACAAAAAAATTTAAAAAAGTTGTTATATTAACTTAAGTATGTTGTTAAATTAACTTAATTATGTCATGTATTGGAAAATTTGACTCATTCCACATCATTACGAAATATCGTATTCATGATCCATGGAACTAGTATTAATCTAATCTAATCCAAACTAATCTAATGCATAACTCCTCAAACAGATGTCTGGGACATGTTCGTGGATGAGCATCACAAATTATTCTCACAGTACTTTTTTGTGCAATGCAATGAACACTTTATTTCTCAAAGATGAGTTATCGCCAAACATGATTCTATATGATATTAAATGAAAAAACAGAAAATGTGTTAGCTTACTGATTTGTCTCTCCCCAAGATTTGCAACGATTGGAAGTGAAGTGGAAATGTGGCAGAACTAAGTTGATTTAGAAGTTCCAAAATTGTTTTTTCCAGTTTATTTCTCATCAAAATGGACACCTAAAAACTTTGAAGTTTCCAGCCAAGTTGTTATTTCCTCCCTGTCTGAATGTCAGAACTAGTTAAAAATCTGCAGACAGTATACTGTAGCATTTTAAAGTTACATACAAGGCTCAATGATGCCATCTGTGATTTATGCTCTTTAGGGAAGGTTCTTGGAAAAGATCATATGATAATAGGGGGTCCAGTCAACAGTTTGGATAGTAATACAGTTAAGAATGACAACAGGCCCATTGTTGAAAATGCTTCTTACTAATGTGAAGATTGTCACTCTTTGCATGCGGTGCATGAGTTGTTCTGCGGAGTGAGTAAATGCAGAGCTTTTAAGATTGCTCACTGGAAACGGATCCCCGATCCCTCATTTAGTCGCATCATACTAACCATTGTTTACATCTGACAACTTCTGGTAAGAGGCTACTTGCAGGTCTAATTGTTAGAAAACATCATCTAACCAGTACAGTATCAGTTCTATTCCAGTGATTACGATTGTATTCTGTAGATCATTTTTAGGATAACTTCACATGAATGACTGAGTTACAGAGTAAATATAGTTACCATTCAAACAGGTAAACCAAATACTGCAGTCTGGACAAAGCCAAGGAAGTTAATGAAGCTGGATTTAATGTCTTTCCTCAAAACATTACAAATTTTACTAAGAACTAATTTCTCATACCTACACAGGATGATAAGAGGATAGATGTAAATCCAGAAGAGATCCATTCATTTCTTTGTCATGTTCCATAGATCTCATCAAGAAAAATAGCCTTCACAGTTGTCGAATGGGGCAGGATATATGGTTTGTTAACAAGACAAGGAAATTGTAGAAACAAAACATCTCTATTGCTGTACCTCCAAATTATCATAACACTGCTTAACACTTTTCATGCTTATGTCAGCTAAATTTAATTGAGTAGCATAAATCAGAAAGAAATCTGCTTCTGTGAATAAAATGCTGGTGCCATCTAAATTGCATTGTATAGCTGCTACTCATCTGGCATTGATAACTTAATATTATGTATGTTACTGATGTATTTCAATATGGTATGTGAGCCGTTCTCCATCGTAACATTGGTTTGTTAATGACGGAGCATGACTTCTGGTTTTATGTATGTGACATAAAAGAATGATGAGCACGGTATGTAAAACGACTTAGCAAGTGTGCTTGATAATGGATTATGGCCGAAAGTAGCTAATAGCACTATTTTAATATTAAAGCAAAATACAGCCTATAATGGACAATGTATTCTGTTACTAATTAGTATAAAGTCGGGTAATGACATATGTTTCAATTTCCTTCTGAATCGGAAGACACTCCCAGTTTCTTTATGTTCTTTGGAAACTTGTTGAATCTCTTGCCACCAGAGTACGTAACTCTTCTCAATTAAACAAGAAGGCAAAGTCTAATGAAAATTATTGCTTTTTAATTGTAATGTGATTGTGTAACTCACAGCTCAACTAGTAATAATATGTTGTTGTTGTGGTCTTAAGTCCAGAGACTGGTTTGATGCAGCTCTCCATGCTACTACATCTACATCTACATCTACGTCCATACTCCGCAAGCCACCTGACGGTGTGTGGCGGAGGGTACCTTCAGTACCTCTATTGGTTCTCCCTTCTATTCCAGTCTCGTATTGTTCGTGGAAAGAAGGATTGTCGGTATGCCTCTGTGTGGGCTCTAATCTCTCTGATTTTATCCTCATGGTCTCTTCGCGAGATATACGTAGGAGGGAGCAATATACTGCTTGACTCTTCGGTGAAGGTATGTTCTCGAAACTTCAATAAAAGCCCGTACCGAGCTACTGAGCGTCTCTCCTGCAGAGTCTTCCACTGGAGTTTATCTATCATCTCTGTAACGCTTTCGCGATTACTAAATGATCCTGTAACGAAGCGCGCTGCTCTCCGTTGGATCTTCTCTATCTCTTCTATCAACCCTATCTGGTATGGATCCCACACTGCTGAGCAGTATTCAAGCAGTGGGCGAACAAGCGTACTGTAACCTACTTCCTTTGTTTTCGGATTGCATTTCCTTAGGATTCTTCCAATGAATCTCAGTCTGGCATCTGCTTTACCGACGATCAACATTATATGATCATTCCATTTTAAATCACTCCTAATGCGTACTCCCAGATAATTTATGGTATTAACTGCTTCCAGTTGCTGACCTGCTATTTTGTAGCTAAATGATAAAGGATCTATCTTTCTGTATATTCGCAGCACATTACACTTGTCTACATTGAGATTCAATTGCCATTCCCTACACCATGCGTCAATTCGCTGCAGATCCTCCTGCATTTCAATACAATTTTCCATTGTTACAACCTCTCGGTACACCACAGCATCATCTGCAAAAAGCCTCAGTGAACTTCCGATGTCATCCACCAGGTCATTTATGTATATTGTGAATAGCAACGGTCCTATGACACTCCCCTGCGGCACACCTGAAATCGCTCTTACTTCGGAAGACTTCTCTCCATTGAGAATAACATGCTGCGTCCTGTTATCTAGGAACTCCTCAATCCAATCACACAATTGGTCTGATAGTCCATATGCTCTTACTTTGTTCATTAAACGACTGTGGGGAACTGTATCGAACGCCTTGCGGAAGTCAAGAAACACGGCATCTACCTGTGAACCCGTGTCTATGGCCCTCTGAGTCTCGTGGACGAATAGCACGAGCTGGGTTTCACATGACCGTCTTTTTCGAAACCCATGCTGATTCCTACAGAGTAGATTTCTAGTCTCCAGAAAAGTCATTATACTCGAACACAATACGTGTTCCAAAATTCTGCAACTGATCGATGTTAGAGATATAGGTCTATAGTTCTGCACATCTGTTCGACGTCCCTTCTTGAAAACGGGGATGACCTGTGCCCTTTTCCAATCCTTTGGAACACTACGCTCTTCTAGAGACCTACGGTACACCGCTGCAAGAAGGGGGGCAAGTTCCTTCGCGTACTCTGTGTAAAATTGAACTGGTATCCCATCAGGTCCAGAGGCCTTTCCTCTTTTGAGCGATTTTAATTGTTTCTCTATCCCTCTGTCGTCTATTTCGATATCTACCATTTTGTCATCTGTGCGACAATCTAGAGAAGGAACTACAGTGCAATCTTCCTCTGTGAAACAACTTTGGAAAAAGACATTTAGTATTTCGGCCTTTAGTCTGTCATCCTCTGTTTCAGTACCATTTTGGTCACAGAGTGTCTGGACATTTTGTTTTGATCCACCTACCGCTTTGACATAAGACCAAAATTTCTTAGGATTTTCTGCCAAGTCAGTACATAGAACTTTACTTTCGAATTCATTGAACACCTCTCGCATAGCCCTCCTCACACTACATTTCGCTTCGCGTAATTTTTGATTGTCTGCAAGGCTTTGGCTATGTTTATGTTTGCTGTGAAGTTCCCTTTGCTTCCGCAGCAGTTTTCTAACTCGGTTGTTGTACCACGGTGGCTCTTTTCCATCTCTTACGATCTTGCTTGGCACATACTCATCTAACGCATAATGTACGACGGTTTTGAACTTTGTCCACTGATCCTCAACACTATCTGTACTTGAGACAAAACTTTTGTGTTGAGCCAACAGGTACTCTGAAATCTGCTTTTTGTCACTTTTTCTAAACAGAAAAATCTTCCTACCCTTTTTAATATTCCTATTTACGGCTGAAATCATCGATGCCGTAACCGCTTTATGATCGCTGATTCCCTGTTCTGCGTTAACTTTTTCAAATAGTTCGGGTCTGTTTGTCACCAGAAGGTCTAATATGTTATCGCCACGAGTCGGTTCTCTGTTTAACTGCTCAAGGTAGTTTTCAGATAAAGCACTTAAAAAAATTTCACAGGATTCTTTGTCCCTGCCACCCGTTATGAACGTTTGAGTCTCCCAGTCTATATCTGGCAAATTAAAATCTCCACCCAGAACTATAACATGGTGGGGAAATCTACTCGAAATATTTTCCAAATTATCCTTCAGGTGCTCAGCCACAAGAGCTGTTGAGCCAGGGGGCCTATAGAGACATCCAATTACCATGTCTGAGCCTGCTTTAACCGTGACCTTCACCCAAATCATTTCACATTTCAGATCTCCGTCAATTTCCTTCGATACTATTGCATTTCTTATCGCTATAAACACGCCTCCCCCTTCACTGTTCAGCCTGTCTCTACGGTATACATTCCAGGTATTCAATCCTGTGCAAGCTTCTTCATCTCCCAGTACCTACTGCAACCTACATCCTTCTGAATCTGTTTAGTGTATTCATCTCTTGGTCTACCTCTACGATTTTTACCCTCCACGCTGCCCTCCAATACTAAACTCGTTATCCCTTGATGCCTCAGAATATGCCCTACCAACCGATCCCTTCTATCTAGTCAAGTTGTGCCACAAATTTCTCTTCTCTCCAATTCTATTCAATACTTCCTTATTAGTTATGTGATCTACCCATCTAATCTTCAGCATTCTTCTGTAGCACCACATTTCGAAAGCTTCTATTCTCTTCCTGTCTAAACTATTTATTGTCAACATTTCACTTCCATACATGGCTACACTCCATACAAATATTTTCAGAAAAGACTTCCTGATACTTAAATCTATACTTGATGTTAACAAATTTCTCTTCTTCAGAAACGCTTTCCTTGCCATTGCCATTCTACGTTTTATATACTTTTTGCTTCAACCATCATCAGTTATTTTGCTTCCCAAATAGCAAAACTCATTTACTGCTTTAGGCGTCTCATTTCCTAATCTAATTCCCGCAGCATCACCCGATTTAATTTGACTACATTCCATTATCCTTGTTTTGCTTTTGTTGATGTTCATCTTATATCCTACTTTCAAGACACTGTCCATTCCGTTCAACTGCTCTTCCAGGTCCTTTGCTGTCTCTGACAGAATTACGATGTCATCGGCGAACCTCAAAGTTTTTATTTCTTCTCCATGGATTTTAATTCCTACTCTGAATTTTTCTTTTGTTTCCTTTACTGCTTGCTCAATATACAGATTGAATAACATCGGGGATAAGCTACAACCCTGTACACTCCCTTCCCAACCACTGCTTCCCTTTTTATGCCCCTTAACTCTTGTAACTGCCATTTGGTTTCTGTACAAATTGTAAAAAGCATTTCGCTCCCTGTATTTTACTCTTGCCACCTTCAGAATTTGAGAGAGAGTACTCCAGTCAACATTGTCAAAAGCTTTCTCCAAGTCTACAAATGCTAGAAATGTAGGTTTGCCTTTCCTTAATCTATTTTCTAAAATAAGTCATAGGGTCAGTATTGCCTCTCATGTTCCAATATTTCTATGGCATCCAAACTGATCTTCCCCAAGGTTGGATTCTACCAGTTTTTCCATTTGTCTGTAAAGAATTCGTGTTAGTATTTTACAGCTGTGGCTTATTAAACTGATAGGTCGGTAATTTTCACATCTGTCAACACCTGCTTTCTTTTGGATTGGAATTATTATATTCTTCTTGAAGTCTGAGGGTATTTCGCCCGTTTCATACATCTTGCTCACCAGATGGAAGAGTTTTGTCAGGACTGGCTCTCCCAAGGCCGTCAGTAGTTCCAATGGAATGTTGTCTACTCCAGGGGCCTTGTTTCGACTCAGGTGTTTCAGTGCTCTGTCAAACTCTTCACGCAGTATCGTATCTCCCATTTCATCTTCATCTACATCCTCTTCCATTTCCATAATATTGTCCTCAAGTGCATCGCCCTTGTATAGACCCTCTATATACTCCTTCCACCTTTCTGCTTTCCCTTCTTTGCTTAGAACTGGGTTTCCATCTGAGCTCTTGATGTTCATACAAGTGGTTCTCTTTTCTCCAAAGGTCTCTTTAATTTTCCTGTAGGCAGTATCTATCTTACCCCTAGTGAGATACGCCTCTACATCCTTACATTTGTCCTCTAGCCATCCCTGCTTAGCCATTTTGCACTTCCTGTCGATCTCATTTTTGAGACGTTTTTATTCCTTTTTGCCTGCTTCATTTACTGCATTACAGATCCGTGTAATAATAAAAAATAACAGGTTACCCCAGTCAGAATTAGAAAACATCAAACAATAAGTACAACAAATATAGGAACAAAATAATGTGCAATCAGAAGAAGAAGAAAAAAATACAGTAATGGACACAAACATCCCAGAGCAAACAAACAAAGAACACCACACATCAATTAAACAATCAGAGGAAAACGACATCTTAAGACGGCCACCAGAACAAGCACAAATAGAACATGAAGTGACACACATGTTAGATATAGAAGAAAAATTTCAGCTAACGTATATAGAATACAAAGACACAAATACAGACATTAGACCATTCTTGCATAGACCACCAAATGACCCACAAGTCGAAACAACAATAACAACTATCAACACAACCATACACAACAAAATAAATGAAAATACAACTATGGAAGAGTTACAACTACTGGTTTATGTAGGAGCACTCACTACACTAAATATACACACTAGGCAGAGGTCAGAACAAACCAACACACAGAAGAAACCCACAAAACCAGCATGGCAACATAGGCTACAGATCAGAATAGAAAAACTGAGAAAAGACATCGGACAGCTAACACAATTTATAAGAAATGAAATATCAGACAAAAAATGAAAAAGATTAGGTGAAATCTCACAACAAGAAACGATAGAGCAATTAGATGAAAAGAAGCAGAAATTACAAGCATTGGTCAAACGACTTAGAAGATACAAAAAAAGTGAAAATAGAAGGAAACAAAACCAAACATTCAACACAAACCAAAAGAAATTTTATCAGACAATCGATAACACACACATTAAAATAGACAACCCACCAAACATAACAGACATGGAACACTTCTGGAGCAACATATGGTCAAACCCAGTACAACATAACAGGCATGCACGGTGGATACAAGCAGAAACAGACACATACAAGATGATACCACAGATGCCCGAAGTGATAATTTTGCAACATGAAGTCACCCAAGCAATTAATTCTACGCACAATTGGAAAGCCCCTGGAAAAGATAAAATAGCAAATTTCTGGCTAAAGAAGTTCACCTCAACACATTCACATCTAACTAAATTATTTAACAGTTACATTGCAGACCCATACACATTCCCTTATACACTTACATATGGAATAACTTATCTGAAACCTAAAGATCAAGCAGACACAGCAAACCCAGCAAAATATCGCCCCATAACATGCCTACCATCAATATACAAAATATTAACTTCAGTCATTACACAGAAATTAATGACACATACAACACAGAACAAAATTATAAATGAAGAACAAAAAGGCTGTTGCAAAGGAGCACGAGGATGTAAAGAGCAACTGATAATAGATGCAGAGGTGACATATCAAGCTAAACCTAAACAAAGGTCACTACACTACGCATACATTGATTACCAAAAAGCTTTTGATAGTGTACCCCACTCATGGTTACTACAAATATTGGAAATATACAAAGTAGATCCTAAATTGATACAGTTCCTAAACATAGTAATGAAAAACTGGAAAACCACACTTAATATCCAAACAAATTCAAATAGTATCACATCACAGCCAATACAGATTAAGCGTGGAATATACCAAGGAGACTCATTAAGTCCTTTCTGGTTCTGCCTTAATCTGAACCCACTATCCAACATGCTAAATAATACAAATTATGGATACAATATAAACTGGAACATACCCACACAAAATCACACATTTGCTATACATGGATAATCTAAAACTACTGGCAGCAACCAATCAACAACTCAACCAATTACTAAATATAACTGTAGTATTCAGCAATGATATAAATATGGCTTTTGGAACAGACAAATGTAAGAAAAATAGCATAGTCAAGGGAAAACACACTAAAGAAGAAGATTACATATTGGATAACCACAGCGACTGCATAGAAGCGATGGAAAAAACAGATGCCTATAAATATCTAGGATACAGACAAAAAATAGGAATAGATAATACAAATATTAAAGAAGAACTAAAAGAAAAGTATAGACAAAGACTAACAAAAATACTGAAAACAGAATTGACAGCAAGAAACAAGACAAAAGCTATAAATACTTATGCTATACCAATATTGACCTACTCATTTGGAGTAGTGAAATGGAGTAACACAGACCTAAAAGCACTCAATACACTTACACGATCACAATGCCACAAATATAGAATACATCACATACATTCAGCAACAGAAAGATTCACATTCAAGCAGAAAGGAAGGAGGAAGGGGATTTATCGACATAAAAAACCTACATTATAGACATAATAGAGGGAAACATTCCACGTGGGAAAAAATATATCTAAAAAGAAAGATGATGAGACTTACCAAACAAAAGCGCTGGCAGGTCGATAGACACACAAACAAACATACACAAAAAATTCAAGCTTTCGCAACCAATGGTTGCCTCATCAGGAAAGAGGGAACGAGAGGGAAAGACGAAAGGATTTGGGTTTTAAGGGAGAGGGTAAGGAGTCATTCTAATCCGGGGAGCGGAAAGACTTACCTTAGGGGAAAAAAGGACAGGTATACACTCGCACACACACACATATCCATCCGCATGTACACAGACACAAGCAGACATTTTTGTGTCTGTGTATATGCGGATGGATATGTGTGTGTGTGCGAGTGTATACCTGTCCTTTTTTCCCCCTAAGGTAAGTCTTTCTGCTCCTGGGATTGGAATGACTCCTTTCCCTCTCCCTTAAAACCCAAATCCTTTCGTCTTTCCCTCTCCTTCCCTCTTTCCTGATGAGGCAACCATTGGTTGCGAAAGCTTGAATTTTGTGTGTATGTTTGTGTTTGTTTGTGTGTCTATCGACCTGCCAGCCCTTTTGTTTGGTAAAGTTCATCATCTTTCTTTTTAGATATATTTTTCCTACATTATGGACAGGTAGACAATTTAAGAAAATTCTTTCTAGAACGAGCAGAAACTAGCAAAATACACAAAGCAATCACTCATATAAATACATCGGCTACATCACTACAATTTCATAGCCACTTCTACAACCCTTTAGATCACATAACATCAACAGATACGAAGAAAGTAAATTGGAAAAAGAAAACACTACATGGCAAGCACCTGTATTATCTAACACAGCCACACATCGATCAAGACGCATCCATCATATGGCTAAGAAAAGGCAATATATACAGTGAGACGGAAGGATTCATGATTGCAATACAGGATCAAACAATAAACACCAGATATTACAGCAAGCATATTATTAAAGATCCCAATACCACAACAGATAAATACAGACTTTGCAAACAACAAATAGAAACAGTAGCCCACATCACAAGCGGATGTACAATAGTACCAAATACAGAATACCCCAGAAGACATGACAATGTAGCAAAAATAATACATCAACAGCTTGCCTTACAACATAAACTTATAAAACAACACGTTCACACATACAAGTATGCACCACAAAATGTACTGGAGAATGATGAATACAAATTATACTGGAACAGAACCATTATAACAGATAAAACAACACCACATAACAAACCTGACATCATACTCACCAATAAAAAGAAGAAATTAACACAACTAGTTGAAATATCCATACCCAATACAACAAATATACAAAAGAAAACAGGAGAAAAAATTGAAAAATACATCCAACTGGCTGAGGAAGTCAAGGACATGTGGCATCAGGATAAAGCTGACATTATACAAATTATACTATCAACTACAGGAGTCATACCACACAATATCCACCAGTACATCAACGCAATACAGCTACATCCAAACTTATATATACAACTACAGAAATCTGTAATTATTGATACATGTTCAATTACCCAAAAGTTCCTAAATGCAATGTAACATATACCGTACAGTTAAAAGGAAGTCACGCTTGATCAAGGTCCGCGTCACTTTCCATTTTTGACCAGACATAACGTCTGAGAAAAGAAAGAATAATAATAATGGTAATAATAATAATACCTCTTGACTCTGTGATCTGATGTAAGTCTTTCAATGTTAAAGACAGACTGAAATATTCCATGTCCTGACCTGATTTTGACACCACGACCTTTCAAATTTTAGGCCTAAGCATTTACATTAAACCACCAGGCCCAGTCCAGTCTAGCTGAAGCTAATTTCGTTATCAGTGGCAAAAACTGTTCTTTAAGATGTATCCTTGTTGGAATGTTACCGCTGGTATTCGCTGCAACAGAGTACTTAACCAGGGTACCATTTCTGTGACTGTGACCTGTGAGTTCATAAATACCTCTCTTTCTGCACTCATGTCACTCCTTGAAGTTGTATTCCTGCTGAACAACAGTGGAGGTAAATACTCATAAGTTGATAGAGGAATAAAGAAGTGGAACAGTTTACCTATTTATATCTGCAATCCAATACAAGAAACATCATGAAATTTAAATACTTTAGTAACAAATTGCCACCAGCACATTACAGACAATAGGATATGGCTAGTGTTAGTTTTACAGTGGATCATTGCATAATAATACTAGGATTGTTATGTAATTTTGCGAGCTAAGGGTTTCATTTTACTTCTCTGGGAACAGCTGTATTTGTAAACAGATGAAAAAATAAAGAAAGGAAAGGAGTATGTGGGAAATCATGTCTCCAAGCCAAACAGGGCATTGCAGTGGTGAAAGTTGAAAATTTGTGCCAGACCTGGACTCGAACCAAGATGCTCAGGTTCTCCAGAAGAGTTGTCTTATCCATCCTGTGTGACTTAAATTCTCAACTTATCACATTCCGCATTACAGTATCTCTACACTCGCACTGAAACATGTCATGAAACCATCATGCTTGATTATATTAACATGAGTAAGTTTTGTCTGCTGAGTCAGATGTCTGACTGGCAGTAATTCTGCAGCATATATCTCTGGTTCAAGATACTGGATCTTTCATTTATGGCGTATGGCATGTGATGCCACTTTACAGTTCACACTTATGTTAGGCACATTGGATGCTCAGTCTCTATTATTATTGACAGACATTATTCATGCCTCCCCCTGTGTGTGCAAATATCAATACATCAAGGAACATGTGCTTTGCCATGTGCGTAAATAAAGACCCTATGCATACAACAGTTCCAAAATAATTAGGTTTTTGGTGACAAATATCCATCACAGTTTGGCATCACCTTTGAAATTTCTGAAGTAACCCTATGCAGCCATTTTGTTTTAATCTCGCAAGCCAGTATCTGAGTCTCACTCTGGTCCTGGCTACAACAGTGCACAAGTGAAACTCGGGTGCTGTCTTGGGAATGTTAATCAACTGTCATTCACAGTTAAAAATGAAGTGTTTACCATAAACAGTGACAGTGTGTCTTCACATTGACCATTGCTGAGAGTATTTTGTAAAATGTCAATTCAGGTGTGTCCCCTCAAACTGATAATAGCATCACAGCAACAGTCTCACCTGACACTACTAGAAGGCAGCAGCTTCTGCTAGCAGAACAGATTCATATGCTGGAGCAAGAAGTAAGTGCTTTCCAGTGATAGCTCAAAGAAGTGATAAACAAAATGTTGCCTATCACCCGCTGGGAAGACAACAGCTGCAGCACCAAGTGCTGTAGTATCTACGAATGAGCTTCAGGCTGGTGTTGGTACCATGGGGAACTCAAGCGTGAAAGAGCATCTCTCCTTGCACTTACAAATGACAATAGTGACTGGGTTTGGCTCAGCTGGCCACTGTTCCTAGAAGCAATGCCTATCCTTCAACAATGACAAAACTGATGTTTGCAGTTCTTTGCAACTTTTCAATGCTTTTGCTAACAAACGTGACCAACAAACTGCTGTTGCCAGATCAGTCAAGGGATCTATCTTTACACCGAGCACTGACAGTGTTGATATTTACGAAACTCAGGAGTGACAAAACATTCCAGGTTTAGCTGATTATATGTCACAGTCACTTGTGTTCCATGCACATACTTCATTGGGTCAGGATCAGATGTCAGAGTACTGCCAGTAATCAAGATGAACAAACATAAGCTGACTCTTGGCTTACAGGTGCTAATAACTCCAAAATTTCTACATTTGGGAAATGAACTGTGATTGTGAACTTAGGGTTCAGGTGACCATTACAATGGAATTTTCTTCGAGCTGATGCGACAGGACCCATTCTTGGCACTCATCTCTTGCACCATTATAACAAAGACATTTCCACATGGCAAGTACAAATCCGTATGGGGTTTGAGGCAGTTTACGTATGGCTTGGTAAAGCAAGCAGCTCGCATCCTCTGCACTACACCATGTCTCATGGCACACCACATCATAGTGAGGTTCACTGCTCTCCAGCACAAGATCCCTTGGCAACCACTGTAGAGTCTAACGGTTGCAGGCCTCATGCCCACAACTACATCTCGAATGATTCTCATATTTTAAAGTGTGCTTCCTGTTTTTTGAAAGACTAGTTATCATAAATAAAGGAAGGAAAAAACAAACACTTGTACTGAATATAAACTGTTAAATTATAAAATTTGTATGAACTACAGAGATTTTTCTCTGCCCCAGCTTGCATCAGCATCATGAGTTTCTCCGGCCACAGCTGCTACGGATCAACCTACGCCTGGTTCTGTTATTTCACATAGTGCGAAACATCGCATTCAGACTACTCCCAGAGCTCCTGTGATTTCAAGGCTCGCAAGCTTTCATCATTACATCCTTGATCCACAGACAATATTGTGTTGTCAAATGTTACTATGAGTCAACATCATGCCCTTCGCCCTAAGCCTACGACAAACGACGCCTTCATCTTCAACATCACAGCCTTTGCCATCACTGGACACTGTCCATATATTACAGAAGCCATCACAAGTCTGTACCCGTGCCAGGTGGCACAATACAAATACTCAGAGGACACCAGCTCCACTCTACCAGTGGGGAGGGGGCGAGTGGTGGTGGGAGCTGTATGGCAACACTATTAACCAAATGCTAAGATAATTGCTGAAGGTATACAGCATGTAATATCTTTTGTACTGTTGCCTTTGTGACCTGTCTTTTGTCATACTTATGTGATTGATGTTTTATGTCGTCTCATGTTGTATGCTTTTGCCAGTGCGCAATAATAAAATGCAGTATTTCACCTGTGGCTTAAGTTTCCTGGGCTAATGTGTGACTCTGAATGTATGTTGCATTCCAGATTTATCTTCTGCATAACTGATTTATTCAGCAAAATACAGCTTCCTACTGAATGGTGGTACTTAATGAAATAAAAATGTGAGTTCGTCTAGCAAGAACGTCCCATTATCAACTTAACTAGCAGTACACGAGTGACGATAGTCTCCTTTTAGTATTCTCAAATTAGTAAGTGCGTTTATACACCAGTTCTTCCAAATCCAATCCGTGATGCATAAATTAAAGTCCCCGTATGACAACGTACTGTCACATGTTCCAACAGTCAAAGTCACTCTCACAAGTCTGTTCATAATCTGTCACTTGGCTGCACTCCTGATCAGGAAGAAAACAAGTCTCCTATGGTTGTAAGGAAATGTCCACTTTCACATCAGAAAATACCAAACCAGCCTTCTCTGTATGGTGGCAATAACATAACCTTTTCTTGCATTTTCCAGCAGCTCCGAGGAGCACATCTCCCACCACTGTCTCCATCAGTGTCACCACGCTTTAGCCAACAGAATCTCAAGTAGCTCCCCACCACATAATGCACTTTTTGCAATGCTTTGACACATCATTGTACTTGAAATAGAATGAAAATAAACTTGAGATGCAAATTGAAATGGAATTGGTCCACCATTGATACACAAATAATTCTGCTCTTAATGTACATGTTTTGCATGAAACAGTATTTGATACCATGTCTACAACACTAATTATTATTCCATGAAACATAGATATATGATTTAGATAGATAAGGATGTGCATTTATCGCACCTTCAATCAGATACTGTCGGTAATGTCGTATGTTAAATTACTCTATAACCCTTCATTTGTTAGTGTATGGATAGAGTATTTTCTGATGTGACACACTCACTTCATGTGAGCACTCAACTTGTGATAATGACTATTGTACAGTGCCATTATCTGATATTATGTCTACCTAATAGGACTGCCTTGTTTTTTATTTATAATGTGCAAATGCCTATAGTGTAGTGTCTAGTTATGCATGGCATTGCATTTGGTGCTTTTGCATACAGGATTGCATCTCTTGGACACACATATAACCCTTAGACTTTTCTGCATCAATATTTCTTGTCTCATTGTAAGTTGTTAGTGTGTTTGTTCTGTTCAGAGCTTTGCTATTTCCAAACAACACAGCTTTGAACCTAACAGCTGTTAGCAGCCTTCTCGGCTTTTACCTGTAAGTGCCTACCACCTAAGGCCAGATGTTCACTCGTGCTAATCCCTCCTTTTCCATAGACCCTTCTCATGCCGTCCTCGGTGGAACCTATTACCATTTCCTCAGCCTCCCTCCATATACACAGCACTATCAACATTTTTGTTTAATAATTCCATGTTGGACATGTTTCCCAAAAGGGAACAATCACTGGTGTTATTCAGCAGCTTTAACTAATGGTTATGCTCACTCACCACTCTTGTCTTTCCACAACACTCATTGTGGGCTGGCTATAGTGGTTGCATTCTGGGCCTTACTGCAGCAGTGGAAGCTTTCCTGATTTCCACACCTTTAACAAGTAACACACACCAAACACATAGTATTACGGAAATCACTGTAGACACGCAACACGTCCTCCTAACTGATTGCCACTCCACACACTGACTCATCAGATATGCAGCTATCATCACCTAGCGGTGCAAGGATCTACTACTGCAACTTTCCAGATGGCAGCACCAGTCCCAAAAATTTTGTATTCCACTTCGTATATGTGGAAGTGACCTGAAGACACCAGAAGGTTTAAGATTGATTACGTAATAGTTAGATAGAGATTTAGGTATCAGATTTTAAACTGTAAGGCATTTTCAGGGCCAAATGTGGACTCTGAGCACAATTTATTGTTTATGAATTGTAGATTAAAACTGAAGAAATGGGAAAAGCGTAGGAAAATTAAGGAGATGGGAACTGGATTAATTGAAAGAACCAGAAGTTGTTGAGAGCTTCAGAGGGAGCATCAAGCAACAGTTGACTAGAACGGGGGAAAGGAATAAAGTAGAAGACGAATGGGTAGCTTTAAGAGATAAAATAGTGAAGGCAGTGCAGGACCAAATTGCTAAAAAGACAAGGCCTAATATAAATCCTTGGACAACACAAGAGATATTAAATTTAATTGATGAAAGGAGATATAAATGCAGAGAATAAAGCAAGCTAAAGGGAATCAAAATGTATAAAATATAAGATTGACAGGAAGCGAGTGCAAAATGGCTAAGCAGGAATGGCTAGAGGACAAATGAAAGGATTTAGATGCATCAACAACTTTACTCTGCAAACCACTGTGAGGTGCATGGCAGAGGGTACATCCAATTGTACCAGTTATTAGGGTTTCTCACTATTCCATTCACGTATGGAGAGTGGGAAGAAGATTGTTTGAATGCCTCTTTGCATGCAGTAATTATTTTAATTTTATCCTCACACTCATTGTGTGAGCGAAATGTAAGGGGTTGTAGCATATCCCTAGAGTAATCATTTAAAGCCAGTTCTTGAAACTTTGTTAATAAACTGTATCAGGATAGTTTATGTCTGTCTTCAAGAGTCTGCCATTTCAGTTCCATCACAATCTTTGCGACACTTTTCATGCATTAAACAAACCTGTGACCATTTGTGCTGCCCTTCTTGTACACGTTCAATATCCAGAGTTAGTCCTACATGATATTGGAGTTCCACTTCAAATTGCTGTATTTTATTTTTCACTGATTGCATGTTTCAACGAAATTTTGTTAAGTGTTTGGAATTAGTTGACCCAATGATTTATTTTCTTCATTACACATACTAATAATGCCTTCTGGAGTGTCTGCCTATCTGGTAAGTGCCTGTGAAAAAGTTTCTAAATTGATGGGACATTCTTTAGGCAGGGGAAGCTTTTCTGTTTTAATTGACCCTAAAACAAACCATAGCTTGATGGGATGTCGCTGTTTCCCTGTCCAGTTGTATGTATACTAAATAGAGCTTTTAGCAGGTACAACTGTTAAATACAACATGTACATAAAGTCCGGTAACACTTTCAATTATTTTATTGCACAAGATCCAAACATTGTACAGATATCATATATATGTCATTTTGAAGAGAAACCCTGAACATTTTTTTTTATGTATACTGTCACAGTGTAGTTTGGTAATTTGCCAATAGCACTGGTCATAAACATGGCCATGGGGACAGCTGTTTCACGAAATGGCCTCTCCGATCACAAGATCTCACTCTATGTGACGTTTCTCTGCGGGGACACATTAAAGACTTGGTGTATGTACTGCCTCTACTATGTGACGCAGCAGAGCTCTGGGAGAGAATACAGGAAATGACTGCCACAGTTGGTGATGCCATGCTGGGACGGGTATGGCAAGAAATTGATTCCCGTACTGACGTCTGCCAGGTCACTCATGGTTCGCATATCAAATGTTTGTAAAAGATACTTTCAGAGTTTCTCTTCAAAATACAATATGTATGACATCTGTACAATGTTTAGTTCTCGTGCAATAAATAGTTGAAAGTGTTCCCGGACATTATGTACACTCTGTAACTTGGAGAAAGCATATTTGTGCCATAAGCTGTACAATTTCGTGTTTATTCTCTACCAGCTTCATTTGTTACAGTCATCTCTGAGGAGAAAATATAGAACATCTACATATCAACCATATATTTCTGTCATATGCGAACCATACAAATGTAGAACATTGTCATAATATTCTGCCATAAGTCCACGTAAACACACTGTGCCTCAGCACAATTACAGTAGTGCACATTTGATGATAACACATTTAACTGGTTCCATATTCTCTGAGAGTTAATCATCATCTGATGAAGGAAGACTGATCATACTATTGCTATTACATTCTAATTATTTGATCGTGCTTTTTCTTGACAAAAAAATGAAATCTGCCGAAGCCACTTGAATCTCAACAATTACATTCAACTTGAATCTCAACAATTACATTCAACTTACTGAATTTTGTACAATAATTCTTCTCAATATACCTCAAATAATTTGTCTTACAGTTTGTGAATAAAATAATTACATTCCATAAATAAAAATACTTCTATCGAAGTTACTTTGGATTTTAATAGTTATCTAGATTCCTTTTGCAAATGACGATAATAAAGTATAGTTTCTGTTTTTTCTCAGATCCTCAATAGATTCTTCATGACAAAGTCTGAGAATGTCTTCATTCTGGGGCATAACAAAAGCCTTAGCAATAGGCCTACTCACCAGTCTCCAACTTGTACTACATACGGTGTCAGTTGTGGGGATAAGCATGGCTACACTGGGAGGAGCACACCACAGAACTGATGAAGCGTCTTAACAAATCTCTGTTTGCAATGCGAATTTTGTCAGACATAGGGGATATAAAAATGAAAAAGCTGGCATACTATGCTTACTTTCATTCCATAATGTCATATGGGATTATTTTTTGGGGTAATTCATCAAGCCAAGCTAAAGTTTTCCGGGCACAAAAACGTGCAGTAAGAATTATATGTGGTGTGAACTCAAGAACATCCTGCAGAAGCCTGTTTAGGGAACTAGGGATACTAACTACAGCTTCCCAATATATTTATTCCTTAATGAAATTTGTCATTAAAAATATATCACTTTTTCAAACCAACAGCTCAATTCATGGAATCAATACTAGAAATAAGAATAATCTTCACAAGGATTTAAAGTCACTTAGTCTTGTACAAAAAGGTGTGCATTATTCAGGAACACACATTTTCAATAACTTGCCAGCAGCCATAAAAAGCTTAACAACCAATGAAATTCAGTTTAAGAGAAGCCTAAAGGATTTATTGGTGGCCAACTCCTTCTACTCCATTGATGAATTTCTTAGTAAAACCAACTGATTTGTATATAAGTACAACATAACTTCTGCACAATTTCAGGGCAGTAATGTGTTCACTGAAAATGTGTGTGTGTGTGTGTGTGTGTGTGTGTGTGTGTGTGTGTGTGTGTGTGTGTGTGTGTGTGTGTGATAATATAACTTCTGCACCATTTCAGTGCAGTAATGTGTTCATTGTAAATAAGTATTACAGTAGTTGTATTACATGTTTATTACCTTATAAATAAATAAAAAACTTTTTTATTTTAAATTCAGTGCATTAGTATTTGTAAAATGACTCTTAGTGTTCATTAAAAAATGACGATCATTCCACTTGGGACCTGTGGAATGGTACATTAGCTTATTTGTTTTAGTTGTAAATATTTGTCATGTATTGTTGTTTTTCTGACATGTTCCACATCCTGGAGGACCTCCTCACTACGGATCAATTGGAATGAAAGTAAATCTAATCTAATCTAATCTAAACAGATCCCAGACAGATGGCGGTACCTCAGAAACTCCAGAAACAAAGCAATGACTGACCTGTACCATAGCCAGACTTACAGTTTAGGTTCAAAGGTGACGATTTGGCTGTGATTTGGTGATGCCAGTGAATGTGAATACAGAGTCTTACTTGTGAAATACTGATATGTAGGCTTGATGCCTAGATTAGGTTGAAAGGTGAAAGACTGACTGTGAGTTGGTGAATCAGTACTGAAGGTTTCAGTTAATCCAATAGGTATGCCAGTTGGTGTGTGGTCTCGTCAGACCTTCAGTGAATTTCTACTGCGACTGATGGTTTAGGCCTACTGCTCAGTTACTTACCTTATATCATTCACTGTTTACAGAGATGGGCCTTGCAATGGTTATTCCAACTGATTGGAGAAGTAAAATATTGTAATTTTTGAGACTGAATAAACATTAGTTTGGCACCAACTCACCTGAGTGACTGGAAAGAGGTATATAGATACTGAGCAGTTAGTTTAACTGACCGGAGACAGGAGCTTATTCTTCCTTATTTCTCGCCACTCCTTCCAAATACATCTACATCTATACTCTGCAAACCACGTGAAGTGCACTGCAGAGCATATGTCCCAGTTATTAGGGTTTCTTCCCATTCCATTCATGTATGGAGCACGGGAAGAATGATTGACTGAATGCAATAATTATTCTAATCTTGTCCTCACCATCCCTAGGTGAGTGATACATAGAGGATTGCAGTATATTCCGAAAGTCATCATTTAAAGATGGTTCTTGAAACATTATTAGTAGACTTTCTTGGGATAGTTTACGTCTATCTTCAAGAGGGTTCCAGTTCAATTCCTTCAGTATTTCTGTGATGCTTCCATGGATCAGACAAACCTGTGACCATTTGTGCCACCCTTCTTTGGATGCGTTCAATATTCCCTGTTAACGCTATTCGGTATGGGTCCCAGACACTTGAGCAGTATTCTAGAATTGGTCGCATAAGTGGTTAGTAAGGAATCTCCTTAATAGATTCATTGCACTCCCCCAGTATACCACCAATAAACTGAAATCTATCACGTGCTTTACCCATGACTGAGCCTACACTCGGGTATTTGTGTGAGTTGGTCAATTCCAACAATCACTCACTGAAATTATAGTCACAGGCGACTATATTTCTTCATTTCGTGAAGTGCACAATTTTACATTTCTGGACATTAAAAGCATGTTGCCAACCCTTACACCATTTTGAAATGTTATTAGGATCCAAATGAATATTTATGCAGCTTCTTTCAGACAGTACTTCATTATGGATAACTGCACCATCTGCAGAAAGTTTGAGGTTTCTATTGATACACTGTATGTATGAGTATTTTCTCACTGATTGCATCACAGCATTAAGGGGACACTGCAAACGGTCAGTGGGTCTCTTGTTCACAAACCACACTGGCTTCTCAGTCTTCCATTTTGCTCTCATGGAATCCAGTATGCCACAATACAATATCTACCAGAATGATAATACATAAAAGTGTATTCCTTTGCAAACTAAATCTCACAGATGAGATACAAGTTAATTCATTGATTCACTCATAATAAATGTCAACATGAAGGAGAACCTTCAGGAATGTGCAACAGGTCAAATTATTCATTGGATGGCAGCAAAAGCCACTGCAGGCAGCTTCTGTACACTATACCAGTTAATTAATTCTATATCTTTTTTTTTTTTTTTTTTTTTTTAAGTAAAGCTACTTTAGGGAGAAAAAAGCCATTGCTAGTAATTTTCTTCATGGACACAAAGCAGTTACTTTGAAATTCTTCCACTCCCTACTTGTAAACTCTCAGTTTAAAGCATTACTAGGGCTAGAGTATGAGGTACAAGTTACGTAATGGACTTTGCATTAAAATAAATGTCAAAGAATAGTCCATTATGTAATATAGGTTCTCTTAATAGGGCAAAATGCGTTAGAATATCGTGCAAATTAAACATTAAGCTACGTTACGGGTCAATATGTTAGCATAAACTTTATTTGGTTTTCATATTTATTAGCTCCACGAATTCACTACAAAACCCTTAATCCTATTTCATTTTCTTTTCTACAAATAAGTACCGCATTCCATGAGGGCCTTTGTAATTTGCTGTCAAGAACGCATGTTACATCTGCTACCCACTGCCTAGTATGAGGCACGCACAACTAGTTTGCTGGCACTAAAGTCATCATTCTCCCTCTCACATTTCCGCTCCAAGCAAAGCCAGATGATTTCACCTGAATATCCCACACGTAACAGTCTAATCGGTCAACTTTTCGAGGGAGCTGTACTGGCTAAAAAGTGCTTATGCTGTATTTCTTTCTCCTTCGTTTGCACTCGACAACGAAAGCATATAGTCAAACAGTGTGTCTGTATTGAAAAGTCGATCGATACTTCCTACGAAGTAAGCAAATAAGATGTGATTGATGAAATGTGAAAATTACAAAAATGCGGGACATGTTAGGCGTTTTGCGGGCCTTTTTTTTTTTAAATCTTCCAGTGCGGTATTAGAGGTTCCATTGATGGACGGTCCCGCAGAATGGACATTTGACTGCCTTTAGCCTTATTTCATCACAAAAATATTCCACTCGCAGTGACAGCAGATGAACTTTTTTGGGTCGGTTACCACGACAACGCAACATAATAATTTGTTGGGCGAAACAGTGTGCGTGATAGGTCGGTAGACAAATTGGTGCATAGCTAGGTCTTTTAACAGCACAAAAGTTGACTGGTAGAAATAATATCCAACATGCCAGTTTTTCAGTTCATATCAGGATCGTGTAAACCACTCCTATTTTCCAAGCATATATGTTGGCAATGCGTCAGCTCCCTTAGCCAATGGGAAGACAGTTTTAGGTAGCCAATGAGAGACGAGGAGCGAAGGAAATAATCGGAGCGCTGGAATTGAAATTATTCGACGTTCTATACCGAGGTTATTCGTAGTTTCCTTGAATTTTCAGCTCAACATATTCGACAATATTTTTTGAATGGAACTTAGGTTTGTAATTTAGCCCAAGATTCTAATTATTAAATTGCTTTCTCTGGTTAGCTGTAATTGTAGCTTAGACGTAACTATTTAGTGTTTCGTAGTTACAGAAGTTCAGTGCGTTAACAGCTATTGTAATGTATTAAGTCTATCTGTACTTAGTAGATAATATTTATTAGTGAGAAAATACGCCGCATCGACGTTGTATCCCACAGCTATAGCTACGTTTTAGCGTTTAGTTTTATGAAAATACCAATAATTTTGTGTAATTGCAGGTACTAGTTTCGTATAACGCCAGTGTTCACAAAACTAATAGTTGAATATCATCAAATTACTTTGTTTTATCTCAGTTGTGCAGTAGATGTGAACTAACTTAACCACTGTTTCTGTGTCAATAAACGATCTTAAAATTTAAATTAACAATTTTCATATTCTCTCGTAAAATAAGTTTCATTATGGTGTGCATAATGTTTACGCTTAAAAACTACTCCTAAATTATGTAGCTGATTTGCCGTAAAATAATTCTTATTGTCAAACAGTTTTGCATAAAATTCCCTTACGTGTTATCTTTCATGATCATAGCATCCCAACTAAATACCATCAGTGTCATTATGAACAAATGTACAAACTATTGCAGGAGGATGGAGGCTCCAGTCTTCATACAGCCATCCTGATTCTAGTTTTCCATCGTCTCTCAAAATTAATTCATGAAATTTCGGATGGTTCCTACCATATGGCCACAACCAACTACCTGTTCCATCCTTGTCATACTATATCTGTAAGTATGCAAATGTCTGTGTATGTAAATTGTTTTATTTTTGTTTTTCTTTGCTTGTAGTGCCATTTTATGTTCAGTATTCATGTAAGAGTGTTACTTCTGTAAATGCAGTGATGGTCACTTTTGCTACACAGCATTTGATAAACAGCGGCTTATCTTGGAACTAGATGCTGATTTGGCAGCAGTGCAGGAAGAGTTGGCAGTGCTTGATAATAGATTATGGCCAAAATTAGCTAATAGCACTATTTTAATCAAGCACAATACAGCCTATAATGGACAATGTATTCTTTTATTAATTAGTAGAAAATTGGGCAATGGGATATGTTTTTAATTTTCTTTTGAATTGGCAGACACTCCAAGTTTCTTTATGTTGTAAGGAAACAAGTCAAATCTATTGCCACCAGAGTACGTAACTATTTGCAGTTAAACAAGAAGGCAAATTCTACTGAAAAGAATTATTTTTTAAATGTATTGTGATTATGTAACTCACAGCTCAATAATAATAATAATAATAATAATAATAATAATAATTCCTCATGACTCTGTGATCTGATGCAAGTCTTTCAGTGTTAAAGACGGACTGAAATATTCCATATCCTTACCATGTTTTGATACCACGACCTTTCAAATTCTGGGCCTAAACCCCACCATTAAACCACCAGGCCCAGTGCTGTCTAGCTGAAACTTTTTTGGTTATCAGTGGAAAAAACCATTCCTTAAGATGTATTCTTGTTGGAATGTTACCGCTGGTATTTGCTGCTGGAGAGTATTTATCCAGGCTACTATTTCCATGAATGTAACCTGCCAGTTGTATGATCATAATTACCTCTACATTAAGTCTTCTCTTGCTGCACTCATGTCACTCCATGAAGCTGTATTCCTGCTATGCGTTGGCACTCGTAGCTATATTGAACTTCTTCACCGCCTGAAGGAAAATGCTGTAGTAATGGAAAATTAAGTTTGCCATCTACTTGCTGCAAAATCTCATAAAAACTTCTTTTCAAAATCTTTCTGCATTTAACAGCTGCATAACACTTTTTACATATCAATTAAATATTCACATTTAAGCACTTCATAAACAAACTTGTCAACAGACATATTGTTAGTATCACAAATCCAAGAAGTAAGTAATTAATTAATTCCCTACAGTCTTCTTTTGTTTTTCATTTTGAAATGACAGCGATTTTCATCCTGACCTCTTCTTCTTTGGCTTCCATGGCACTCCCAAGTCGTGACACCGTAGTGTCAATGGCTCCTTCGCCACCACTAAAACAGTTGCCTGCCACCGCACCTTGTGGCTTTACTGTGCTTACATTTGCGTTTTGTACCTGTGTATAAATGAAAGATTCATCCACAGTATGTTGTCTTTCCTCTACCACTACTACCATAAATCAGGATTTCTGCATAACCATCTTCCATTGGCACAATAGAAAGGAAGTGAGACTTGTTGCTACCTTCAATAGCAACATGTACCACCACATTATCTACTTCAGACAGTACTCTTCCTGCTCATTTTTGCTGAATAAATACTTTATTTACTTGAAGTACACAATCCTAGAAGATAATTCCAGACAGCAACAGCAAGTAAAAATATGTGTAAAAAAGCTAACACACTTGTTTTTAGATCAATACAGTGAGAGATGCTATCAGGGACATAACACACTGAACTGAGCTTCGTGTATAGTTTATCTACAGAAGGACTGCATTTTAACTTCTTAACCAATTGGACCTCAAGTAACTTTATACACGACATGTTCCGTGCATAAGTATATGTAGGTACATAATGAGACACTACAGGACAAGCACTGCCGCGAAAATAGTTAAAAATTGAAGTAAGCAAGTCCCACATGAAGAAGGATAAGAGCTAGACTTGGGGAATTTACCCACTGTACATCTGGGAGAATGGCTGGGAAAACATTGGACATAAAATGATTACCAACAGAGTATATAAAGGAAGGGACCCATCAGTACAAAATAAGTGTGAGATTATTGAACAACAGTGAGGTAAATACTCGTAAGTTGGTAGAGGTATAAAGAAGTGGAACAGTTTACCTATTTATATCTGCAATCCAATACAAGAAACATCATGAAATTTAAATACTTTAGTAACAAATTGCCACCAGCACATTACAGACAATAGGATATGGCTAGTGTTAGTTTTACAGTGGATCATTGCATAATAATACTAGGATTGTTATGTAATTTTGTGAGCTAAGGGTTTCATTTTACTTCTCTGGGAACAGCTGTATTTGTAAACAGATGAAAAAATAAAGAAAGGAAAGGAGTATGTGGGAAATCATGTCTCCAAGCCAAACAGGGCATTGCAGTGGTGAAAGTTGAAAATTTGTGCCAGACCTGGACTCGAACCAAGATGCTCAGGTTCTCCAGAAGAGTTGTCTTATCCATCCTGTGTGACTTAAATTCTCAACTTATCACATTCCGCATTACAGTATCTCTACACTCGCACTGAAACATGTCATGAAACCATCATGCTTGATTATATTAACATGAGTAAGTTTTGTCTGCTGAGTCAGATGTCTGACTGGCAGTAATTCTGCAGCATATATCTCTGGTTCAAGATACTGGATCTTTCATTTATGGCGTATGGCATGTGATGCCACTTTACAGTTCACACTTATGTTAGGCACATTGGATGCTCAGTCTCTATTATTATTGACAGACATTATTCATGCCTCCCCCTGTGTGTGCAAATATCAATACATCAAGGAACATGTGCTTTGCCATGTGCGTAAATAAAGACCCTATGCATACAACAGTTCCAAAATAATTAGGTTTTTGGTGACAAATATCCATCACAGTTTGGCATCACCTTTGAAATTTCTGAAGTAACCCTATGCAGCCATTTTGTTTTAATCTCGCAAGCCAGTATCTGAGTCTCACTCTGGTCCTGGCTACAACAGTGCACAAGTGAAACTCGGGTGCTGTCTTGGGAATGTTAATCAACTGTCATTCACAGTTAAAAATGAAGTGTTTACCATAAACAGTGACAGTGTGTCTTCACATTGACCATTGCTGAGAGTATTTTGTAAAATGTCAATTCAGGTGTGTCCCCTCAAACTGATAATAGCATCACAGCAACAGTCTCACCTGACACTACTAGAAGGCAGCAGCTTCTGCTAGCAGAACAGATTCATATGCTGGAGCAAGAAGTAAGTGCTTTCCAGTGATTGCTCAAAGAAGTGATAAACAAAATGTTGCCTAACACCTGCTGGGAAGACAACAGCTGCAGCACCAAGTGCTGTAGTATCTACGAATGAGCTTCAGGCTGGTGTTGGTACCATGGGGAACTCAAGCGTGAAAGAGCATCTCTCCTTGCACTTACAAATGACAATAGTGACTGGGTTTGGCTCAGCTGGCCACTGTTCCTAGAAGCAATGCCTATCCTTCAACAATGACAAAACTGATGTTTGCAGTTCTTTGCAACTTTTCAATGCTTTTGCTAACAAACGTGACCAACAAACTGCTGTTGCCAGATCAGTCAAGGGATCTATCTTTACACCGAGCACTGACAGTGTTGATATTTACGAAAGTCAGGCACAAAAGTCTTTGGTCACTTACCAAATAGTATCAAAAGTCTGACAGATAACCAACAAGTATTTAAGAAGAAATTAAAAGAATTTCTGAATGACAACTCCTTCTACTCCATAGAGGAATTTTTAGATTTAAATTAAAACAAAAAACAAAAAAATATTAATAAGAAAATAAAAAATAAAAAAATAAATAAAAATAAAAAAAACAAAAAATGAAAAAAATTGTTATATTAACTTAAGTATGTTGTTAAATTAACTTAATTATGTCTTGTATTGGAAAATTTGACTCGTTCCACATCATTACGAAATATCGTATTCATGATCCATGGAACTAGTATTAATCTAATCTAATCTAATCTAATCTAATCTGACAAAACATTCCAGGTTTAGCTGATTATATGTCACAGTCACTTGTGTTCCATGCACATACTTCATTGGGTCAGGATCAGATGTCAGAGTACTGCCAGTAATCAAGATGAACAAACATAAGCTGACTCTTGGCTTACAGGTGCTAATAACTCCAAAATTTCTACATTTGGGAAATGAACTGTGATTGTGAACTTAGGGTTCAGGTGACCATTACAATGGAATTTTCTTCGAGCTGATGCGACAGGACCCATTCTTGGCACTCATTTCTTGCACCATTATAACAAAGACATTTCCACATGGCAAGTACAAATCCGTATGGGGTTTGAGGCAGTTTACGTATGGCTTGGTAAAGCAAGCAGCTCGCATCCTCTGCACTACACCATGTCTCATGGCACACCACATCATAGTGAGGTTCACTGCTCTCCAGCACAAGATCCCTTGGCAACCACTGTAGAGTCTAACGGTTGCAGGCCTCATGCCCACAACTACATCTCGAATGATTCTCATATTTTAAAGTGTGCTTCCTGTTTTTTGAAAGACTAGTTATCATAAATAAAGGAAGGAAAAAACAAACACTTGTACTGAATATAAACTGTTAAATTATAAAATTTGTATGAACTACAGAGATTTTTCTCTGCCCCAGCTTGCATCAGCATCATGAGTTTCTCTGGCCACAGCTGCTACGGATCAACCTACGCCTGGTTCTGTTATTTCACATAGTGCGAAACATCGCATTCAGACTACTCCCAGAGCTCCTGTGATTTCAAGGCTCGCAAGCTTTCATCATTACATCCTTGATCCACAGACAATATTGTGTTGTCAAATGTTACTATGAGTCAACATCATGCCCTTCGCCCTAAGCCTACGACAAACGACGCCTTCATCTTCAACATCACAGCCTTTGCCATCACTGGACACTGTCCATATATTACAGAAGCCATCACAAGTCTGTACCCGTGCCAGGTGGCACAATACAAATACTCAGAGGACACCAGCTCCACTCTACCAGTGGGGAGGGGGCGAGTGGTGGTGGGAGCTGTATGGCAACACTATTAACCAAATGCTAAGATAATTGCTGAAGGTATACAGCATGTAATATCTTTTGTACTGTTGCCTTTGTGACCTGTCTTTTGTCATACTTATGTGATTGATGTTTTATGTCGTCTCATGTTGTATGCTTTTGCCAGTGCGCAATAATAAAATGCAGTATTTCACCTGTGGCTTAAGTTTCCTGGGCTAATGTGTGACTCTGAATGTATGTTGCATTCCAGATTTATCTTCTGCATAACTGATTTATTCAGCAAAATACAGCTTCCTACTGAATGGTGGTACTTAATGAAATAAAAATGTGAGTTCGTCTAGCAAGAACGTCCCATTATCAACTTAACTAGCAGTACACGAGTGACGATAGTCTCCTTTTAGTATTCTCAAATTAGTAAGTGCGTTTATACACCAGTTCTTCCAAATCCAATCCGTGATGCATAAATTAAAGTCCCCGTATGACAACGTACTGTCACATGTTCCAACAGTCAAAGTCACTCTCACAAGTCTGTTCATAATCTGTCACTTGGCTGCACTCCTGATCAGGAAGAAAACAAGTCTCCTATGGTTGTAAGGAAATGTCCACTTTCACATCAGAAAATACCAAACCAGCCTTCTCTGTATGGTGGCAATAACATAACCTTTTCTTGCATTTTCCAGCAGCTCCGAGGAGCACATCTCCCACCACTGTCTCCATCAGTGTCACCACGCTTTAGCCAACAGAATCTCAAGTAGCTCCCCACCACATAATGCACTTTTTGCAATGCTTTGACACATCATTGTACTTGAAATAGAATGAAAATAAACTTGAGATGCAAATTGAAATGGAATTGGTCCACCATTGATACACAAATAATTCTGCTCTTAATGTACATGTTTTGCATGAAACAGTATTTGATACCATGTCTACAACACTAATTATTATTCCATGAAACATAGATATATGATTTAGATAGATAAGGATGTGCATTTATCGCACCTTCAATCAGATACTGTCAGTAATGTCGTATGTTAAATTACTCTATAACCCTTCATTTGTTAGTGTATGGATAGAGTATTTTCTGATGTGACACACTCACTTCATGTGAGCACTCAACTTGTGATAATGACTATTGTACAGTGCCATTATCTGATATTATGTCTACCTAATAGGACTGCCTTGTTTTTTATTTATAATGTGCAAATGCCTATAGTGTAGTGTCTAGTTATGCATGGCATTGCATTTGGTGCTTTTGCATACAGGATTGCATCTCTTGGACACACATATAACCCTTAGACTTTTCTGCATCAATATTTCTTGTCTCATTGTAAGTTGTTAGTGTGTTTGTTCTGTTCAGAGCTTTGCTATTTCCAAACAACACAGCTTTGAACCTAACAGCTGTTAGCAGCCTTCTCGGCTTTTACCTGTAAGTGCCTACCACCTAAGGCCAGATGTTCACTCGTGCTAATCCCTCCTTTTCCATAGACCCTTCTCATGCCGTCCTCGGTGGAACCTATTACCATTTCCTCAGCCTCCCTCCATATACACAGCACTATCAACATTTTTGTTTAATAATTCCATGTTGGACATGTTTCCCAAAAGGGAACAATCACTGGTGTTATTCAGCAGCTTTAACTAATGGTTATGCTCACTCACCACTCTTGTCTTTCCACAACACTCATTGTGGGCTGGCTATAGTGGTTGCATTCTGGGCCTTACTGCAGCAGTGGAAGCTTTCCTGATTTCCACACCTTTAACAAGTAACACACACCAAACACATAGTATTACGGAAATCACTGTAGACACGCAACACGTCCTCCTAACTGATTGCCACTCCACACACTGACTCATCAGATATGCAGCTATCATCACCTAGCGGTGCAAGGATCTACTACTGCAACTTTCCAGATGGCAGCACCAGTCCCAAAAATTTTGTATTCCACTTCGTATATGTGGAAGTGACCTGAAGACACCAGAAGGTTTAAGATTGATTACGTAATAGTTAGATAGAGATTTAGGTATCAGATTTTAAACTGTAAGGCATTTTCAGGGCCAAATGTGGACTCTGAGCACAATTTATTGTTTATGAATTGTAGATTAAAACTGAAGAAATGGGAAAAGCGTAGGAAAATTAAGGAGATGGGAACTGGATTAATTGAAAGAACCAGAAGTTGTTGAGAGCTTCAGAGGGAGCATCAAGCAACAGTTGACTAGAACGGGGGAAAGGAATAAAGTAGAAGACGAATGGGTAGCTTTAAGAGATAAAATAGTGAAGGCAGTGCAGGACCAAATTGCTAAAAAGACAAGGCCTAATATAAATCCTTGGACAACACAAGAGATATTAAATTTAATTGATGAAAGGAGATATAAATGCAGAGAATGAAGCAAGCTAAAGGGAATCAAAATGTATAAAATATAAGATTGACAGGAAGCGAGTGCAAAATGGCTAAGCAGGAATGGCTAGAGGACAAATGAAAGGATTTAGATGCATCAACAACTTTACTCTGCAAACCACTGTGAGGTGCATGGCAGAGGGTACATCCAATTGTACCAGTTATTAGGGTTTCTCACTATTCCATTCACGTATGGAGAGTGGGAAGAAGATTGTTTGAATGCCTCTTTGCATGCAGTAATTATTTTAATTTTATCCTCACACTCATTGTGTGAGCGAAATGTAAGGGGTTGTAGCATATCCCTAGAGTAATCATTTAAAGCCAGTTCTTGAAACTTTGTTAATAAACTGTATCAGGATAGTTTATGTCTGTCTTCAAGAGTCTGCCATTTCAGTTCCATCACAATCTTTGCGACACTTTTCATGCATTAAACAAACCTGTGACCATTTGTGCTGCCCTTCTTGTACACGTTCAATATCCAGAGTTAGTCCTACATGATATTGGAGTTCCACTTCAAATTGCTGTATTTTATTTTTCACTGATTGCATGTTTCAACGAAATTTTGTTAAGTGTTTGGAATTAGTTGACCCAATGATTTATTTTCTTCATTACACATACTAATAATGCCTTCTGGAGTGTCTGCCTATCTGGTAAGTGCCTGTGAAAAAGTTTCTAAATTGATGGGACATTCTTTAGGCAGGGGAAGCTTTTCTGTTTTAATTGACCCTAAAACAAACCATAGCTTGATGGGATGTCGCTGTTTCCCTGTCCAGTTGTATGTATACTAAATAGAGCTTTTAGCAGGTACAACTGTTAAATACAACATGTACATAAAGTCCGGTAACACTTTCAATTATTTTATTGCACAAGATCCAAACATTGTACAGATATCATATATATGTCATTTTGAAGAGAAACCCTGAACATTTTTTTTTATGTATACTGTCACAGTGTAGTTTGGTAATTTGCCAATAGCACTGGTCATAAACATGGCCATGGGGACAGCTGTTTCACGAAATGGCCTCTCCGATCACAAGATCTCACTCTATGTGACGTTTCTCTGCGGGGACACATTAAAGACTTGGTGTATGTACTGCCTCTACTATGTGACGCAGCAGAGCTCTGGGAGAGAATACAGGAAATGACTGCCACAGTTGGTGATGCCATGCTGGGACGGGTATGGCAAGAAATTGATTCCCGTACTGACGTCTGCCAGGTCACTCATGGTTCGCATATCAAATGTTTGTAAAAGATACTTTCAGAGTTTCTCTTCAAAATACAATATGTATGACATCTGTACAATGTTTAGTTCTCGTGCAATAAATAGTTGAAAGTGTTCCCGGACATTATGTACACTCTGTAACTTGGAGAAAGCATATTTGTGCCATAAGCTGTACAATTTCGTGTTTATTCTCTACCAGCTTCATTTGTTACAGTCATCTCTGAGGAGAAAATATAGAACATCTACATATCAACCATATATTTCTGTCATATGCGAACCATACAAATGTAGAACATTGTCATAATATTCTGCCATAAGTCCACGTAAACACACTGTGCCTCAGCACAATTACAGTAGTGCACATTTGATGATAACACATTTAACTGGTTCCATATTCTCTGAGAGTTAATCATCATCTGATGAAGGAAGACTGATCATACTATTGCTATTACATTCTAATTATTTGATCGTGCTTTTTCTTGACAAAAAAATGAAATCTGCCGAAGCCACTTGAATCTCAACAATTACATTCAACTTGAATCTCAACAATTACATTCAACTTACTGAATTTTGTACAATAATTCTTCTCAATATACCTCAAATAATTTGTCTTACAGTTTGTGAATAAAATAATTACATTCCATAAATAAAAATACTTCTATCGAAGTTACTTTGGATTTTAATAGTTATCTAGATTCCTTTTGCAAATGACGATAATAAAGTATAGTTTCTGTTTTTTCTCAGATCCTCAATAGATTCTTCATGACAAAGTCTGAGAATGTCTTCATTCTGGGGCATAACAAAAGCCTTAGCAATAGGCCTACTCACCAGTCTCCAACTTGTACTACATACGGTGTCAGTTGTGGGGATAAGCATGGCTACACTGGGAGGAGCACACCACAGAACTGATGAAGCGTCTTAACAAATCTCTGTTTGCAATGCGAATTTTGTCAGACATAGGGGATATAAAAATGAAAAAGCTGGCATACTATGCTTACTTTCATTCCATAATGTCATATGGGATTATTTTTTGGGGTAATTCATCAAGCCAAGCTAAAGTTTTCCGGGCACAAAAACGTGCAGTAAGAATTATATGTGGTGTGAACTCAAGAACATCCTGCAGAAGCCTGTTTAGGGAACTAGGGATACTAACTACAGCTTCCCAATATATTTATTCCTTAATGAAATTTGTCATTAAAAATATATCACTTTTTCAAACCAACAGCTCAATTCATGGAATCAATACTAGAAATAAGAATAATCTTCACAAGGATTTAAAGTCACTTAGTCTTGTACAAAAAGGTGTGCATTATTCAGGAACACACATTTTCAATAACTTGCCAGCAGCCATAAAAAGCTTAACAACCAATGAAATTCAGTTTAAGAGAAGCCTAAAGGATTTATTGGTGGCCAACTCCTTCTACTCCATTGATGAATTTCTTAGTAAAACCAACTGATTTGTATATAAGTACAACATAACTTCTGCACAATTTCAGGGCAGTAATGTGTTCACTGAAAATGTGTGTGTGTGTGTGTGTGTGTGTGTGTGTGTGTGTGTGTGTGTGTGTGTGTGTGTGTGTGTGTGATAATATAACTTCTGCACCATTTCAGTGCAGTAATGTGTTCATTGTAAATAAGTATTACAGTAGTTGTATTACATGTTTATTACCTTATAAATAAATAAAAAACTTTTTTATTTTAAATTCAGTGCATTAGTATTTGTAAAATGACTCTTAGTGTTCATTAAAAAATGACGATCATTCCACTTGGGACCTGTGGAATGGTACATTAGCTTATTTGTTTTAGTTGTAAATATTTGTCATGTATTGTTGTTTTTCTGACATGTTCCACATCCTGGAGGACCTCCTCACTACGGATCAATTGGAATGAAAGTAAATCTAATCTAATCTAATCTAAACAGATCCCAGACAGATGGCGGTACCTCAGAAACTCCAGAAACAAAGCAATGACTGACCTGTACCATAGCCAGACTTACAGTTTAGGTTCAAAGGTGACGATTTGGCTGTGATTTGGTGATGCCAGTGAATGTGAATACAGAGTCTTACTTGTGAAATACTGATATGTAGGCTTGATGCCTAGATTAGGTTGAAAGGTGAAAGACTGACTGTGAGTTGGTGAATCAGTACTGAAGGTTTCAGTTAATCCAATAGGTATGCCAGTTGGTGTGTGGTCTCGTCAGACCTTCAGTGAATTTCTACTGCGACTGATGGTTTAGGCCTACTGCTCAGTTACTTACCTTATATCATTCACTGTTTACAGAGATGGGCCTTGCAATGGTTATTCCAACTGATTGGAGAAGTAAAATATTGTAATTTTTGAGACTGAATAAACATTAGTTTGGCACCAACTCACCTGAGTGACTGGAAAGAGGTATATAGATACTGAGCAGTTAGTTTAACTGACCGGAGACAGGAGCTTATTCTTCCTTATTTCTCGCCACTCCTTCCAAATACATCTACATCTATACTCTGCAAACCACGTGAAGTGCACTGCAGAGCATATGTCCCAGTTATTAGGGTTTCTTCCCATTCCATTCATGTATGGAGCACGGGAAGAATGATTGACTGAATGCAATAATTATTCTAATCTTGTCCTCACCATCCCTAGGTGAGTGATACATAGAGGATTGCAGTATATTCCGAAAGTCATCATTTAAAGATGGTTCTTGAAACATTATTAGTAGACTTTCTTGGGATAGTTTACGTCTATCTTCAAGAGGGTTCCAGTTCAATTCCTTCAGTATTTCTGTGATGCTTCCATGGATCAGACAAACCTGTGACCATTTGTGCCACCCTTCTTTGGATGCGTTCAATATTCCCTGTTAACGCTATTCGGTATGGGTCCCAGACACTTGAGCAGTATTCTAGAATTGGTCGCATAAGTGGTTAGTAAGGAATCTCCTTAATAGATTCATTGCACTCCCCCAGTATACCACCAATAAACTGAAATCTATCACGTGCTTTACCCATGACTGAGCCTACACTCGGGTATTTGTGTGAGTTGGTCAATTCCAACAATCACTCACTGAAATTATAGTCACAGGCGACTATATTTCTTCATTTCGTGAAGTGCACAATTTTACATTTCTGGACATTAAAAGCATGTTGCCAACCCTTACACCATTTTGAAATGTTATTAGGATCCAAATGAATATTTATGCAGCTTCTTTCAGACAGTACTTCATTATGGATAACTGCACCATCTGCAGAAAGTTTGAGGTTTCTATTGATACACTGTATGTATGAGTATTTTCTCACTGATTGCATCACAGCATTAAGGGGACACTGCAAACGGTCAGTGGGTCTCTTGTTCACAAACCACACTGGCTTCTCAGTCTTCCATTTTGCTCTCATGGAATCCAGTATGCCACAATACAATATCTACCAGAATGATAATACATAAAAGTGTATTCCTTTGCAAACTAAATCTCACAGATGAGATACAAGTTAATTCATTGATTCACTCATAATAAATGTCAACATGAAGGAGAACCTTCAGGAATGTGCAACAGGTCAAATTATTCATTGGATGGCAGCAAAAGCCACTGCAGGCAGCTTCTGTACACTATACCAGTTAATTAATTCTATATCTTTTTTTTTTTTTTTTAAGTAAAGCTACTTTAGGGAGAAAAAAGCCATTGCTAGTAATTTTCTTCATGGACACAAAGCAGTTACTTTGAAATTCTTCCACTCCACTACTTGTAAACTCTCAGTTTAAAGCATTACTAGGGCTAGAGTATGAGGTACAAGTTACGTAATGGACTTTGCATTAAAATAAATGTCAAAGAATAGTCCATTATGTAATATAGGTTCTCTTAATAGGGCAAAATGCGTTAGAATATCGTGCAAATTAAACATTAAGCTACGTTACGGGTCAATATGTTAGCATAAACTTTATTTGGTTTTCATATTTATTAGCTCCACGAATTCACTACAAAACCCTTAATCCTATTTCATTTTCTTTTCTACAAATAAGTACCGCATTCCATGAGGGCCTTTGTAATTTGCTGTCAAGAACGCATGTTACATCTGCTACCCACTGCCTAGTATGAGGCACGCACAACTAGTTTGCTGGCACTAAAGTCATCATTCTCCCTCTCACATTTCCGCTCCAAGCAAAGCCAGATGATTTCACCTGAATATCCCACACGTAACAGTCTAATCGGTCAACTTTTCGAGGGAGCTGTACTGGCTAAAAAGTGCTTATGCTGTATTTCTTTCTCCTTCGTTTGCACTCGACAACGAAAGCATATAGTCAAACAGTGTGTCTGTATTGAAAAGTCGATCGATACTTCCTACGAAGTAAGCAAATAAGATGTGATTGATGAAATGTGAAAATTACAAAAATGCGGGACATGTTAGGCGTTTTGCGGGCCTTTTTTTTTTTTAAATCTTCCAGTGCGGTATTAGAGGTTCCATTGATGGACGGTCCCGCAGAATGGACATTTGACTGCCTTTAGCCTTATTTCATCACAAAAATATTCCACTCGCAGTGACAGCAGATGAACTTTTTTGGGTCGGTTACCACGACAACGCAACATAATAATTTGTTGGGCGAAACAGTGTGCGTGATAGGTCGGTAGACAAATTGGTGCATAGCTAGGTCTTTTAACAGCACAAAAGTTGACTGGTAGAAATAATATCCAACATGCCAGTTTTTCAGTTCATATCAGGATCGTGTAAACCACTCCTATTTTCCAAGCATATATGTTGGCAATGCGTCAGCTCCCTTAGCCAATGGGAAGACAGTTTTAGGTAGCCAATGAGAGACGAGGAGCGAAGGAAATAATCGGAGCGCTGGAATTGAAATTATTCGACGTTCTATACCGAGGTTATTCGTAGTTTCCTTGAATTTTCAGCTCAACATATTCGACAATATTTTTTGAATGGAACTTAGGTTTGTAATTTAGCCCAAGATTCTAATTATTAAATTGCTTTCTCTGGTTAGCTGTAATTGTAGCTTAGACGTAACTATTTAGTGTTTTGTAGTTACAGAAGTTCAGTGCGTTAACAGCTATTGTAATGTATTAAGTCTATCTGTACTTAGTAGATAATATTTATTAGTGAGAAAATACGCCGCATCGACGTTGTATCCCACAGCTATAGCTACGTTTTAGCGTTTAGTTTTATGAAAATACCAATAATTTTGTGTAATTGCAGGTACTAGTTTCGTATAACGCCAGTGTTCACAAAACTAATAGTTGAATATCATCAAATTACTTTGTTTTATCTCAGTTGTGCAGTAGATGTGAACTAACTTAACCACTGTTTCTGTGTCAATAAACGATCTTAAAATTTAAATTAACAATTTTCATATTCTCTCGTAAAATAAGTTTCATTATGGTGTGCATAATGTTTACGCTTAAAAACTACTCCTAAATTATGTAGCTGATTTGCCGTAAAATAATTCTTATTGTCAAACAGTTTTGCATAAAATTCCCTTACGTGTTATCTTTCATGATCATAGCATCCCAACTAAATACCATCAGTGTCATTATGAACAAATGTACAAACTATTGCAGGAGGATGGAGGCTCCAGTCTTCATACAGCCATCCTGATTCTAGTTTTCCATCGTCTCTCAAAATTAATTCATGAAATTTCGGATGGTTCCTACTATATGGCCACAACCAACTACCTGTTCCATCCTTGTCATACTATATCTGTAAGTATGCAAATGTCTGTGTATGTAAATTGTTTTATTTTTGTTTTTCTTTGCTTGTAGTGCCATTTTATGTTCAGTATTCATGTAAGAGTGTTACTTCTGTAAATGCAGTGATGGTCACTTTTGCTACACAGTATTTGATAAACAGCGGTTTATCTTGGAACTAGATGCTGATTTGGCAGCAGTGCAGGAAGAGTTGGCAGTGCTTGATAATGGATTATGGCCAAAATTAGCTAATAGCACTATTTTAATCAAGCACAATACAGCCTATAATGGACAATGTATTCTTTTATTAATTAGTAGAAAATTGGGCAATGGGATATGTTTTTAATTTTCTTTTGAATTGGCAGACACTCCAAGTTTCTTTATGTTGTAAGGAAACAAGTCAAATCTATTGCCACCAGAGTACGTAACTATTTGCAGTTAAACAAGAAGGCAAATTCTACTGAAAAGAATTATTTTTTAAATGTATTGTGATTATGTAACTCACAGCTCAATAATAATAATAATAATAATAATAATAATAATAATTCCTCATGACTCTGTGATCTGATGCAAGTCTTTCAGTGTTAAAGACGGACTGAAATATTCCATGTCCTTACCATGTTTTGATACCACGACCTTTCAAATTCTGGGCCTAAACCCCACCATTAAACCACCAGGCCCAGTGCTGTCTAGCTGAAACTTTTTTGGTTATCAGTGGAAAAAACCATTCCTTAAGATGTATTCTTGTTGGAATGTTACCGCTGGTATTTGCTGCTGGAGAGTATTTATCCAGGCTACTATTTCCATGAATGTAACCTGCCAGTTGTATGATCATAATTACCTCTACATTAAGTCTTCTCTTGCTGCACTCATGTCACTCCATGAAGCTGTATTCCTGCTATGCGTTGGCACTCGTAGCTATATTGAACTTCTTCACCGCCTGAAGGAAAATGCTGTAGTAATGGAAAATTAAGTTTGCCATCTACTTGCTGCAAAATCTCATAAAAACTTCTTTTCAAAATCTTTCTGCATTTAACAGCTGCATAACACTTTTTACATATCAATTAAATATTCACATTTAAGCACTTCATAAACAAACTTGTCAACAGACATATTGTTAGTATCACAAATCCAAGAAGTAAGTAATTAATTAATTCCCTACAGTCTTCTTTTGTTTTTCATTTTGAAATGACAGCGATTTTCATCCTGACCTCTTCTTCTTTGGCTTCCATGGCACTCCCAAGTCGTGACACCGTAGTGTCAATGGCTCCTTCGCCACCACTAAAACAGTTGCCTGCCACCGCACCTTGTGGCTTTACTGTGCTTACATTTGCGTTTTGTACCTGTGTATAAATGAAAGATTCATCCACAGTATGTTGTCTTTCCTCTACCACTACTACCATAAATCAGGATTTCTGCATAACCATCTTCCATTGGCACAATAGAAAGGAAGTGAGACTTGTTGCTACCTTCAATAGCAACATGTACCACCACATTATCTACTTCAGACAGTACTCTTCCTGCTCATTTTTGCTGAATAAATACTTTATTTACTTGAAGTACACAATCCTAGAAGATAATTCCAGACAGCAACAGCAAGTAAAAATATGTGTAAAAAAGCTAACACACTTGTTTTTAGATCAATACAGTGAGAGATGCTATCAGGGACATAACACACTGAACTGAGCTTCGTGTATAGTTTATCTACAGAAGGACTGCATTTTAACTTCTTAACCAATTGGACCTCAAGTAACTTTATACACGACATGTTCCGTGCATAAGTATATGTAGGTACATAATGAGACACTACAGGACAAGCACTGCCGCGAAAATAGTTAAAAATTGAAGTAAGCAAGTCCCACATGAAGAAGGATAAGAGCTAGACTTGGGGAATTTACCCACTGTACATCTGGGAGAATGGCTGGGAAAACATTGGACATAAAATGATTACCAACAGAGTATATAAAGGAAGCGACCCATCAGTACAAAATAAGTGTGAGATTATTGAACAACAGTGAGGTAAATACTCGTAAGTTGGTAGAGGTATAAAGAAGTGGAACAGTTTACCTATTTATATCTGCAATCCAATACAAGAAACATCATGAAATTTAAATACTTTAGTAACAAATTGCCACCAGCACATTACAGACAATAGGATATGGCTAGTGTTAGTTTTACAGTGGATCATTGCATAATAATACTAGGATTGTTATGTAATTTTGCGAGCTAAGGGTTTCATTTTACTTCTCTGGGAACAGCTGTATTTGTAAACAGATGAAAAAATAAAGAAAGGAAAGGAGTACGTGGGAAATCATGTCTCCAAGCCAAACAGGGCATTGCAGTGGTGAAAGTTGAGAATTTGTGCCGGACCAGGAGTCGAACCAAGATGCTCAGGTTTTCCAGAAGAGTTGTCTTATCCATCCTGTGTGACTTAAATTCTCAACTTATCACATTCTGCATTACAGTATCTCTGCACTCGCACTGAAACATGTCATGAAACCATCATGCTTGATTATATTAACATGAGTAAGTTTTGCCTGCTGGCAGTAATTCTGCAGCATATATCTCTGGTTCAAAATACTGGAACTTTCCTTTATGGCATATGGCATGTGATGTCAATTTACAGTTCACACTTATGTTTGGCACTCTGGATGCTCAGACTCTATTATTACTGACAGACATTATTCATGCACCCCCGCTGTGTGCAAATATCAATACATCAAAGAACATGTGCTTTGCCATGTATATAAATAAAGACCCTATGCATACAACAGTTCCTAAAGAATTATATTTTTTGTGACAAATTTCCATGACAGTTTTGGCATTAGGTTTGAAATTTCTGAAGTAATCCTATGCAACTCTTGTTTTTAATCTCGCAAGCCAGTACCCGAGTCTCAGTCTGGCTCTGGCTACTACAGTGCACAGGTGAAACTCGGGTGCCGACTTGGAAATGTTAATCAACTGTCATTTGCAGTTAAAAATTAGTCGTTTACAATAAATAGTGTCCGCAGCCCGTGGTCTTGCCGTAGCTTTCTCGCTTCTTGCACACGGGGTCCCGGGTTCGATTCTTGGCGGGGTAGAGGACTTTCCCTGCCTTGAGATGACTGGCTCTCATCACCATCATCATTCATCCCCATTATGGTTGGGGGAAGGCGATGGCAAACCGCCTCCACTAGGACCTTGCGTAGTTCGTGGTGCAGGTCTCCCGCATTGCCCCTACGCTCTTCGGAGTTAGGGACTTCATCATCATCACATAAACAGTGACAGTGTGTCTTCACATTGGCCGTTGCTGACAGTATTTTGCAGAACGTCAATTTGATGTGTCCCCTCAAACTGATAATAGCCTCACAGCAATAGTGTCACCTGATGCTACTAGAAGGCAGCAGCTTCTGCTAGCGAAACAGATCCATGTGCTGGAGAAAGAAGTAAGTGCTCTACAGTGGTTGCTCAAAGAAATTATAAACAAAGTGTTGCCTAACACCCACTCAGAAGACAACACCCACAGCAACATGTGCTGTAGTGCCTATGAATGAACCTCAGACTGGTGTAGGAACCAAGGAGAACTCAAGCAATAAAGTGCATCTCTCCTTGTGCTTACAGATCACAATAGTGACTGGGTTTGGCCCAACTGGCCACTGTTCCAAGAAGCACTGCCTATCATTCAAAAAAGACAAAACTGATGTTTGTAATTCTTTGCAACTTTTCAACACTTTTGCGAACAAACATGACCAACAAACTGCTGTTGCCAAATCAGTCAATGGATCTGCTTTCACACCCAGCACTGGCAGTGTCAATATTTACAAAACTCAGGAGTGACAAAATATTCATCATGCTGATTATATGTCACAGTCACTTGTGTTCCATACGCATACTTCATTGAGTCAGGATCAGATGTCAGAGTACTGCCAGTGAATCAAGATGAACAAACATAAGCTGACTCTTGGCATACAGCTGCTAATAACTCCAAAATTTCTTCGTTTGGGAAATGAACTGTGATTGTGAACTTAGGCTTCAGGTGATCATTACAATGGAATTGTCTTCTAGCTGATGCCACAGAACGCATTCATGGTGGTCATTTCTTGCACCATTATAACAGACATTTCCACATGGCAAGCACAAATCCGTAAGGGATTTGAGGCAGTTTATGTATGGCTTGGTAAAGCAAGCAGCTCACATCCTCTGCACTGCACCATGCCTCATGGCACACCACATCATAGTGAGGTTCACTGCTCTCCTGCTCAATATCCTGTGGCACACAATGTGTATTCTAATGCTTCCAGGCCTCATGCCCACAACTACATTTCGAACGGTTCTCATATCTTAAAGTGTGCTTCATCAATAAAGGAAAGAAAAAATAAACACTTCTACTGAAAATAAACGGTTAAATTCCAAAATTTGTATGAATTCTCTGCCCCAGCTTGCTTCAGCATCTTGAATGTCTCCGGTCACAACTGCTAAAGATCAACCTATGCCAAGTTCTGTTATTTCACATAGTGCGAAACATCACATTCAGACTGCTCCCAGAGCTCCTGTAACTTTCAAGGCTCACAAGCTATCACCATTATAACCTTGATCCACAGACAATACTGTGTCCTCAAACTTTACTGTGACTCAACATCATGCCCTTTGCCCTAGCCTACAACAAACAACGCCTTCATCTTCAACAACACAATGTTTGCCACTGGTGGGTTCTGTCAATATATCACAGAGGCCATCACAAGTCTGTACCTGTGCCAGGTGGTACATTACAAATACTACTACGACACCAGCTCCACCCCACCAGTGGGGAGGCGGGCGATTGGTGGTGGGAGCTGCATGGCAACACTATTAATCAAGTGCTAAGATAATTGCTGAAAGGATAAAGAGTGTAATATCTTTTGTACTGTTGTCTTTGTGTCCTGCATTTTGTCATACTTATGTGAATGATGTTTTATGTCATCTCATGTTGCGTGCTTTTGCCAGTCCGCAATAATAAATTGCAATATTTCACCTGTGGCAGCTACTGTGACTTAACTTTCCTAGGCTAATATATGACTGTTTGTTAAAATCTCGGAGTCACAGTAAGAATGTAGGCTACACTTCAGATTTATGATTTGCATAACTGATTTATTCAGAAAAATACAGCTTCCTACTGAATGGTGGTCCTTAGTGAAATAAAAAAGTGAGTTCATTTAGTAATAATATCCCATTTTCAACTTAACTGGCGCACACGAGTGATGATGGTCTCCTTTTAGTATTCCCAAATTAGTAAGTGCATTTATACACCAGTTGTTCTAAACCCAAGCTCTGATGCATAAACTAAAGTCTCCATACGACAAAATACTGTCACATGTTCCAACAGTCAGTCACATTCACAAGTCTCTGTTCATAATCTGTCACTTGGCTGCACTCCGTATCAGGAAGAAAACAAGTCTCCTATAGTCGTTAGCAAATGTCCACTCTCACATCAGAAAAAACCAATGGTGGCAATAACATAACCTTTTCCTGCATTTTCCAGCAGCTCCGAGGAGCACATCTCCCACCTCTGTATCCATCAATGTCATGAAGCTTTAGCCAGCAGAATCACAAGTAGCTCCCCACCACATAATGCACTTTTTGTAATGCTTTGACACATCATTGTACTTGAAATAGAATGAAAATGAACTTGAGTCGCAAATGTAAATGGAGTTGGACCACCATCGATACACAAATAATTCTGCACTTAATTTACATGTGTTGCATGAAACAGTGTTTGATACCATGTCTACAGACAGTAATTATTATCCCATGAAACATAGATATATGATTTATGAATATAATAGAGGGAAACATTCCACGTGGGAAAAATATATCTAAAAACAAAGATGATGAGACTTACCAAACAAAAGCGCTGGCAGGTCGATAGACACACAAACAAACACAAACATACACACAAAATTCAAGCTTTCGCAACAAACAGTTGCTTCGTCAGGAAAGAGGGAAGGAGAGGGAAAGACGAGAGGATGTGGGTTTTAAGGGAAAGGGTACGGAGTCATTCCAATCCCGGGAGCGGAAAGACTTACCTTAGGGGGAAAAAAGGACAGGTATACACTCGCACACACACATATCCATCCGCATATACACAGACACAAGCAGACATTTGTAAAGGCAAAGAGTTTGGGCAGAGATGTCAGTCGAGGCGGAAGTACAGAGGCAAAGATGTTGTTGAAAGACAGGTGAGGTATGAGCGGCGGCAAATTGAAATTAGAAATTAGCGGAGATTGAGGCCTGGCGGATAGCGAGAAGAGAGGATATGCTGAAGGGCAAGTTCCCATCTCTGGAGTTCTGACAGGTTGGTGTTAGTGGTAAGTATCCAGATAACCCGGACGGTGTAACACTGTGCCAAGATGTGCTGGCCGTGCACCAAGGCATGTTTACTACAGGGTGATCCTCATTACCAACAAACACTGTCTGCCTGTGTCCATTCATGCGAATGGACAGTTTGTTGCTGGTCATTCCCACATAGAAAGCGTCACAGTGTACGCAGGTCAGTTGGTAAATCACGTGGGTGCTTTCACACGTGGCTCTGCCTTTGATCGTGTACGCCTTCCGGGTTACAGGACTGGAGTAGGTGGTGGTGGGAGGGTGCATGGGACAGGTTTTACACCGGGGGGCGGTTACAAGGGTAGGAGCCAGAGGGTAGGGAAGGTGGTTTGGGGATTTCATAGGGATGAATAAGAGGTTACGAAGGTTAGGTGGACGGCGGAAAGACACTCTTGGTGGAGTGGGGAAGATTTCATGAAGGATGGATCTCATTTCAGGGCAGGATTTGAGGAAGTCGTATCCCTGCTGGAGAGCCACATTCAGAGTCTGATCCAGTCCCGGAAAGTATCCTGTCACAAGTGGGGCACTTTTGGGGTTCTTCTGTGGGAGGTTCCGGGTTTGAGGAGATGAGGAAGTGGCTCTGGTTATCTCATTCAGGGCAGGATTTGAGGAAGTCGTATCCCTGCTGGAGAGCCACATTCAGAGTCTGATCCAGTCCCGGAAAGTATCCTGTCACAAGTGGGGCACTTTTGGGGTTCTTCTGTGGGAGGTTCTGGGTTTGAGGAGATGAGGAAGTGGCTCTGGTTATTTGCTTCTGTACCAGGTTGGGAGAGTAGTTACGGGATGCGAGAGCTGTTTTCAGGTTGTTGGTGTAATGGTTCAAGGATTCCAGACTGGAGCAGATTCGTTTGCCATGAAGACCTAGGCTGTAGGGAAGGGACCGTTTGATGTGGAATGGGTGGCAGCTGTCATAATGGAGGTACTGTTGCTTGTTGGTGGGTTTGATGTGGACGGACGTGTGAAGCTGGCCATTGGACAGGTGGAGGTCAACGTCAAGGAAAGTGGCATGGGATTTAGAGTAGGACCAGGTGAATCTGATGGAACCAAAGGAGTTGAGGTTGGAGAGGAAATTCTGGAGTTCTTCTTCACTGTGAGTCCAGATCATGAAAATGTCATCAATAAATCTGTACCAAACTTTGGGTTGGCAGGCCTGGATAACCAAGAAGGCTTCCTCTAAGCGACCCATGAATAGGTTGGCGTACGAGGGGGCATCCTGGTACCCATGGCTGTTCCCTCTAATTGTTGGTATGTCGGGCCTTCGAAAGTGAAGAAGGCCTCGCTGCGATGGAGCATTTCCTTTCACACCGATCACCTGCCAGCCTACCTAAAACCTCTTTCCTCATTACCTTAGCCAGCTTCATCCTGACCCACAACTTCTTCACTGGTACAGAAGCAAATAACCAGAGCCACTTCCTCATCTCCTCAAACCCGGAACCTCCCACAGAAGAACCCCAAAAGTGCCCCACTTCTGACAGGATACTTTCCGGGACTGGATCAGACTCTGAATGTGGCTCTCCAGCAGGGATACGACTTCCTCAAATCCTGCCCTGAAATGAGATCCATCCTTCATGAAATCTTCCCCACTCCACCAAGTGTGTCTTTCCGCCATCCACCTAACCTTCGTAACCTCTTATTCATCCCTATGAAATCCCCAAACCACCTTCCCTACCCTCTGGCTCCTACCCTTGTAACCGCCCCCGGTGTAAAACCTGTCCCATGCACCCTCGCACCACCAACCTACTCCAGTCCTGTAACCCGGAAGGCGTACACGATCAAAGGCAGAGCCACGTGTAAAAGCACCCACGTGATTTACCAACTGACCTGCGTACACTGTGACGCTTTCTATGTGGGAATGACCAGCAACAAACTGTCCATTCGCATGAATGGACACAGGCAGACAGTGTTTGTTGGTAATGAGGATCACCCTGTGGTAAACATGCCTTGGTGCACGGCCAGCACATCTTGGCACAGTGTTACACCGTCCGGGTTATCTGGATACTTACCACTAACACCAACCTGTCAGAACTCCAGAGATGGGAACTTGCCCTTCAGCATATCCTCTCTTCTCGCTATCCACCAGGCCTCAATCTCCGCTAATTTCTAATTTCAATTTGCCGCCGCTCATACCTCACCTGTCTTTCAACAACATCTTTGCCTCTGTACTTCCGCCTCGACTGACATCTCTGCCCAAACTCTTTGCCTTTACAAATGTCTGCTTGTGTCTGTGTATATGCGGATGGATATGTGTGTGTGTGCGAGTGTATACCTGTCCTTTTTTCCCCCTAAGGTAAGTCTTTCCGCACCCGGGATTGGAATGACTCCGTACCCTTTCCCTTAAAACCCACATCCTTTCGTCTTTCCCTCTCCTTCCCTCTTTCCTGACGAAGCAACCGTTTGTTGCGAAAGCTTGAATTTTGTGTGTATGTTTGTGTTTGTTTGTGTGTCTATCAACCTGCCAGTGCTTTTGTTTGGTAAGTCTCATCATCTTTGTTTTTAGATATATGATTTAGATAGATAAGGATGTGCATTTATCGCACCTTCAATCAAATACTGTCAGTAAGGTCAGTATGTTAAATTACCCCATAACCGTTCATTTATAAGTGTATGTGTAGAATATTTTCTGGTATGACACACTCACTTAATGTGAACCCTCAACTTGTGGTAATGACCATTGTATAATGCCATTATCTGATATTATGTCTACCTCGTAACGCTGTCTTGTTTGTTATTTATAGTGTAGAGTCTAGTTGTGCATGACATTGCAGTTGGTGCCTTTGTATATAGGATTGCACTTCTTGGACACACGTATAACCCTTAGGCTTACTGCATCAATATCTCTTGTCTCATTCTAAGTTATTAGCGTGTTTATTAGAATAGTTCAGAGTTTTGCTATTTACAAACAACACAGCTTCGAACACCTCAGCTGTTAGCAGACTTCGCGGCTTGTACCTGTAAGTGCCTATCACCTAAGGCCAGATGTTCACTCCTGCTAATCCCTCCTATATCCATAGGCCCTTCTCATGTTGTCCTCGGTGGAACCTATTAAGATTTGCTCAGCCTCCATCCATATACACAGCACTAGCAACATTTTTGTTTAGTAATTCCGTGTTGAACATGTTTCCCAGAAGGGAACAGTCACTGGTGTTTTTCAGCAGCTTAAACTAATGGTTATGCTCATTCACCACTCTTGTCTTTCCACAACACTCATTGTGGGCTGGCTATAGTAGTTGCATTCTGGGCCTTGCCGCAGCAGTGGAAGCTTTCCTGATTTCCACACCTTTAACAAGTAACTCTTAATTGCAGTCTCAGGCATTCTCTCAATACTTGCCACATCACAAAAGCTCCTCTTAATGTGACATTTAATTTATTAGATAGTACATTTGCTTAGCACTTAACATACCATGGATGTTAGCATAATTTCTATTTGACCGGTAGTGTAAATAACTTGAAATGGTGAATGAAGCAGTACTATTAACTATAGATTTATAATGATCCAGTATGTATAAGTACACTATCTTGTGAACTTAAACTTAAGTTAATTTGCAGATGATGAAGACATTGAAGAAATGTTTGATGAGATAAAAGAAATTATTCGAATAGTTAAAGGAGGTGAAAATTTGGGACTGGGGGACTGGAATTCGATAGTGGGGAAAGGAAGAGAAGGAAAAATAGTAGGTTAATATGGACTGGGGGAAAGGAATGAAAGAGGAAGCCAGCTGGTAGAATTTTGCACAGAGCATAATTTAATCGTAGCTAACATTTGCTGTAAGAATCATAAAAGAAGGTTGTATATGTGGAAGGGACCTGGAGACACCAGATTGATTACATAATAATTAGATAGAGATTTAGGTATCAGATTTTAAACTGTAAGACTTTTCCAGGGCCAGATGTGGACTCTGAACACAATTTATTGGTTATGAATTGTAGATTAAAACTGAAGAAATGGGAAAAGTGTAGGAAATTAAGGAGATGGGAACTGGATAAATTGAAAGAATCAGAGGTTGTTGAGAGCTTCAGAGGGAGTATCAAGCAAAGGTTGACTAGAACATGGGAAAGGAATAAGGTAGAAGACGAATGGGTAGCTTTAAGAGATAAAATAGTGAAGGAAGTGCAGGATCAAATTGGTCAAAAGACAAGGCCTAATATAAATCCTTGGATAACACAAGAGATATTGAATTTAATTGATGAAAGGAGACTAAATATAAATGCAGACAATGAAGCAAGTGAAGGGGAATAAAAATGTCTAAAAAATAAGATTGAAAGGAAGTGTTAAATGGCTAAGCAGCAATGGCTAGAGGACAAAAGCAAGGACATAGAAACATCTGCAGCGTTACTGTGCAAACCACTGTGAGATGTATGACGAAGCAAGCTGGGATAATATTAATTCCCCTCTTGTTTGCCATCTGCCTCCTTAAATTCATTTTGTTTACATTTAACTAATTATGATATGTGAGTATAATCTGCATTAACTAATCATCATTAACATATGTGAATATAATCTGCATTTCCATAAAAGAGAAAGATTGGCCCTCAGCTTTAAAGTAAATAACATCAGATCTAATTTTGTGCTTAGTTTTATGTATGTAATGGATTTTCTACTTTATTTTGACTATTCCTGGTTAGTATCATTTGTTATAGTGGGAAATCGGTGATCGTTTCGTAACTTAAATTCTATTGTTGATGTATAAACAAGTATAAATTCTGTACTAATCATAAACATTTGGAAGACGAAACACTAGTATTCTTAAAGTATTCATTTGGCTCTATTCAAAACTATGTTAGCAAAACCAGCCCTTCATTAATTCCAAACTTATTAATAGTTTTCTCAATATTTTTGTTTGCATTACTATATTTGTTAATTTCATGATTTAAACAAATAATTCGGCCTAAACCTCGTAGTAGAAGAAACTGTTAAAAAGACGCAATTTTTTGGTGTATTCAGTTAATTTAATGAGTTAAATTTTAATTGTAATTTCTGTAAATTTAACTTTAGACAATGTGTAGTTTCAGCACCTGTTATTGTGATGGTATATGTTGTTGTTGTTGTTGTGGTCTTCAGTCCTGAGACTGGTCTGTTGCAACTCTCCATGCTACTCTATCCTGTGCAAGCTGCTTCATCTCCCAGTACGTACTGCAGCCTACCTCCTTCTGAATCTGCTTAGTGTATTCAACTCTAGGTCTCCTCCTACGATTTTTACCCTCCACACTGCCCTCCAATACTAAATTGGTGATCCCTTGATGCCTCAGAACACGTCCTACCAACCGATCCCTTCTATCTAGTCAAGTTGTGCCACAAACACCTCTTCTCCCCAATTCTATTCAATACCTCCTCATTAGTTATGTGATCTACCCATCTAATCTTCAGCATTCTTCTGTAGCAGCACATTTCGAAAGCTTCTATTCTCTTCTTGTCCAAACTATTTATCGTCCATGTTTGACTTCCATACGTGGCTACACTCCATACAAATAGTTTCAGAAACGATTTCCTGACACTTAAATCTATATTCGATATTAACAAATTTCTCTTCTTCAGAAACACTTTCCTTGCCATTGCCAGTCATCCTCTCTACTTCAACGATCATCAGTTGTTTTGCTCTCCAAATAGCAAAACTCCTTTACTACTTTAAGTGTCTCATTTCGTAATCTAATTCCCTCAGCATCACCTGATTTAATTCGACTACATTCCATTATCCTCATTTTGCTTTTGTTGATGTTCATCTTACACACTCCTTTCAAGACACCGTCCATTCCGTTCAAATGCTCTTCCAAGTCCTTTGCTGTCTCTGACATAATTACAATGTCATCAGCGAATCTCAAAGTTTTTATTTCTTCTTCATGGATTTTAATACCTACTCCAAATTTTTCTTTTGTTTCCTTTATTGCTTGCTCAATGTACAGATTGAATAACATCGGGGATACCCTACAACCCTGTCTCACTCCCTTCCCAACCACTGCTTCCCTTTCATACCCCTTGACTCTTATAACCGCCAATCTGCTTTCTGTACAAATTGTAAATAGCCTTTCGCTCCCTGTATTTTACCCGTGCCACCTTCAAAATTTGAAAGAGAGTATTCCAGTCAACATTGTGAGAAGCTTTCTCTAAGTCTACAAATGCTAGACACATAGGTTTGCCTTTCCTTAATCTATTTTCTATGATAAGTCGTAGGGTCAGTATTGCCTCATGTGTTCCAACATTTCTACGGAATCCATGCTGATCTTCCCCTAGGTCTGCTTCCACCAGTTTTCCCGTTCATCTGTAAAGAATTCGTGTTAGTATTTTACAGCCATGGCTTATTAAACTGATAGTTTGGTAATTTTCACATCTGTCAACACCTGCTTTCTTTGGGATTGGAATTATTATATTCTTCTTGAAGTCTGAGGGTATTTCGCCTGTGTCATACATTTTGCTCACCAGATGGTAGAGTTTTGTTAGGACTGGCTCTCCCAAGGCTGTCAATAGTTCTAATGTAATGTTGTCCACTCCCGGGGCCTTGTTTTGGCTTAGGTCTTTCAGTGCTCTGTCAAACTCTTCACGCAGTATCATATCTCCCATTTCATCTTCATGTACATCCTCTTCCATTTCCATAATATCGCCCAGAAGTATGTCGCCCTTGTATAGACACTCTATATACTCCTTCCACCTTGCTGCTTTCCCTTCTTTGCTTAGAACTGGGTTTCCGTCTGAGCTCTTGATATTCATGCAAGTGGTTCTCTTTTCTCCAAAGGTCTCTTTAATTTTCCTGTAGGCAGTATCTATCTTACCCCTAGTGATATGCGCCTCTACATCCTTACATTTCTCCTCTAGCCATCTCTGCTTAGCCATTTTGCACTTCCTGTCGATCTCATTTTTGCCTGCTTCATTTACTGCAATTTTATTTTTTCTCCTTTCACCTTGGTTCATGGTGTGGGTTCCTGTAGTCATGTCCTAGTTCATGAACCTCAGGCAACGTATGAGTGGCCAAGTAAGTGGTCCTGACAGTCGAGATACCAGTTACTTTGGAATAAGGCTGGGCATCTCGGACATATTCTGAGTCGTGGTCACCTTTGTGCTCATACGGCAAAGACTACCAAATCCACCGGTTAGTCCCTCAACCGTTAGGGGTAAAACTCAATGGGACTCGGGGCAAGTAAGGCTAGCAACCTGCTTCCCTGGTATTTTAAATATGATTGTGGCAACAACCAGAGCAAAATGCCTCGGACCTTTGGAGGTGACGCAGTCCCACCTCTAACTGACAAACCAGGGACTCCTAAGATATGACTTGGCAAACAAATGGTAATGAGATGGGGAGCTATTAATATCAATGGCGGCTACTGTGGGAAGAAGGTAGAGCTGGCAGAGGCTGCAAGTAAGATGGGGCTGGACGTTTTAGCTGTTAGTGACATTCGGGTAAGGGGTGAGAAAGAAGAGGAAGTGGGAGAATACAAGGTCTACCTGTCAGGAGTCTAAGCAGGAATAGCACAATGGGGTGTAGGGCTTTACATCAGGAAAGAAATGGAACCCAGCGTAGTTGCAATAAGGTATGTAAACGAACAACTGATGTGGATAGATATGACAGTGTCTATCAAGAAAATTAGGATTGTGTCAGTATATTCACATTGTGAAGGGACAGATCAAGATAAGATGGATAGTTTTTATGAGGCACTCAGTGATGTAGTTGTTAGGGTAAAGGACAAGGACAGTGTTCTGCTCATGGGTGATTTTAATTCCAGGATTGGAAATCGAACAGAAGGGTATGAAAAGATTATGGATAAATTTGGAGAGGATATGGAGGCCAACAGGAACGGGAAACCACTCTTGGATTTCTGTGCCAGTATGGGCTTAGTAATCACAAACTCCTTTTTTAATCATAAGAACATTCACCGGTATACATGGGAAGGCAGGGGAACCAGATCTGTCATTGACTATATGTTATGTTATGTTATGTGTTATGTGGTTTATTCATCTCATTACATACAATTTGCAAATCATTTGATTTGATGTACAGGAGACATGTCAAGGTTTACAAAAGAAACTTTTTTCACTTTTTTAAGTGAAATACAAAAGTTTACATTATATTTTACATTTCTAAGTTTCAGCTACACATGTACATAAAATAATAAATGTATTACAATCCCTGTGTTCAGATTGTGAAGCTGTCCTCAATGAATTCATCGACAGAATAATAACACTTTTCAACCAGTAGAGTAAAGAGCAATCTTTTCAGTGAACCAATCTCCATTTTAAATATATTACTGCCTTTTATTTTATTGAAAATTTTTAACCCCATATACTCTGGCGTTTGGGCATAAAGTTTTAAACGATGTGTTGGAAGTTTGAAGTTATCTCTGTGGCGAGTGCTGTAGTTGTGGTCAAAACGGAAATTGTCTAGTGTATGTTGATTTCTATATAGGAACACCACCATCTCATATATGTAAAGTGAGGGGATAGATAGTACTTTTAAATTTTTTAACAGTGGTTGACAGGATTCCCGTTTTTTTGCAACACACATGTTTCTAATTACTTTCTTTTGTAATACTAGGAGCCTAGTGACATTTGCTGAATTTCCCGAGAAGATTATGCCATAACGAATAACTGACTCAAAGTAGCAGTGATAAACTATCTTTCTGGTATCCATGTTTGTGGCACCTGACAAAATACACATTGCAAATGCTAAGTTGTTCAGTTTATTTGCTAAGTAATCTATGTGTACCTTCCAATTTAAATATTTGTCAAGATTTAGGCCTAAGAACTTCACGTGGTTTGCTTCTGTTATATACTGATCATTGCAAGTTATCTTTATTTCACTCCTTTCTACTGATTTAGCTTCAAATTGCATCATTTTGGTTTTAGTTACATTTAGTTTTAGTCCATTTTGATAGAACCAAGATTCAAGTTTTTCTAAAGTGTTTTTGGCTATATAATAACAGATCAGGAATTCAGGAAGGCTGTGAGGGACACACGTGTATTCAGGGGATTCTTTGATGACACTGATCATTATTTAATCTGCAGTGAAATTGGGATTGTGAGGCCGAAAGTGCAGGAGGTCAGGTCCATATGTAGGAGGATAAGAGTGGAAAAACTTCAGGATAAGGAAATCAGGCACAAGTACATAACAGTGATCTCAGAAAGGTACCAGTTAGTTGAATGTAGTCAATTACAGTCATTGGCAAAGGAATGGACAAGGTACAGGGACACAGTACTAGAAGTGGCTAAAGAAAGTCTTTGAACAGTAGTGTGTAAAGGTAGGATGAAGCAAACAGCTTGGTGGAATAACACAGTCAAGGCAGCATGTAAAAGGAAAAAGAAGGCATATCAAAAATGGCTACATACTAGAACTCAGGTAGACAGAGAAAGTTATGTTGAAGAAAGAAACAAAGCCAAACAGATAATTGCAGCATCCAAGAAGAAATGGGAAGACTTTGGAAACAGGTTGGAGACTTTGGGTCAAGCTGCTGGAAAACCATTCTGGAGTGTAATTAGCAGTCTTCGAAAGGGAGGTAAGAAGGAAATGACAAGTATTTTGGACAGGTCAGGAAAACTGCTGGTGAATCCTGTGGAATATTTTGAAGAGTTGCTCAATGTAGGTGAAAATACGATCAGTAATGTTTCAGATTTCGAGGTACAATGGGATAGGAATGATGATGGAAATAGGATCACATTTGAGGAAGTGGAGAAAATGGTCAATAGATTGCAGTGCAATAAAGCAGCTGGGGTGGATGAAATTAAGTCGGAACTTATCAAATACAGTGAAATGTCAGGTCTTAAATGGCTACACAGGATAATTGAAATGGCCTGGGAGTTGGGACAGGAGTAATCACACCAATCTTTAAGCATGGAAACAGAAAAGATTGTAAGAACTACAGAGGTATCTCTTTAATGAGCATTGTGGGTAAAATCTGCTCATGTATTGTTGAAAGGAAAGTGTGAGTACTAGTTGAGAACAAATTGGATGAAAATCAGTGTGGGTTTAGGCCTCTTAGAGGTTGTCAGGACCAGATCTTTAGCTTACACCAAATAATGGAGAAGTGTTATGAGTGGAACAGGGAATTGTATCTACGCTTTATAGATCTAGAAAAGGCATATGACCGGGTTCCTAGGAGGAAGTTATTGTCTGTTCTACGAGATTATGGAATAGGAGGCAAACTTTTGCAAGCAATTAAAGGTCTTTACATGGATAGTCAGGCAGCAGTTAGAGTTGACGGTAAATTGAGTTCGTGGTTGAGAGTAGTTTCAGGGGTAAGATAAGGCTGCAACCTGTCTCCACTGTTGTTCATATTATATATGGATCATATGTTGAAAACAATAGACTGGCTGGGTGAGATTAAGATATGTGGACACAAAATAAGCAGTCTTGCATATGCTTAGTTGTGATGGCAGATTCGATTGTAAGTTTGCAAAGTAATATTTCAGAGCTAGATCAGAAATGTAAGGACTATGGTATGAAGATTAGCATCTCCAAAATGAAAGTAATGTCAGTGGGAAAGAGATATAAACGGATTGAGTGCCAAATAGGAGGAACAAAGTTAGAACAGGTGGACGGGTTCAAGTACTTAGGATGCATATTCTCACAGGATGGCAACATAGTGAAAGAACTGGCAGCGAGGTGTAGCAAAGCTAATGCAGTGAGCGCTCAGCTACGATCTACTCTCTTCTGCAAGAAGGAAGTCAGTACCAATACTAAGTTATCTGTGCACCATTCAATCTTTCGACCAACTTTGTTGTATGGGAGCGAAAGCTGGGTGGATTCATGTTATCTTATCAGCAAGGTTGAGGTTACGGATATGAAAGTAGCTAGGATGATTGCAGGTACTAGTAGATGGGAACAATGGCAGGAGGGTGTCCACAATGAGGAAATCAAAGAAAAACTGGGAATGAACTCTATAGATGTAGCAGTCAGGGCGAACAGGCTTAGATGGTAGGGTCATGTTACACACATGGAAGAAGCAAGGTTACCCAAGAGACTCATGTGTTCAGCAGTAGAGGGTAGGAGGAGTCGGGGCAGACCAAGGAGAAGGTACCTGGATTCGGTTAAGAATGATTTTGAAGTAATAGGCTTAACATCAGAAGAGGCACCAATGTTAGCACTGAATAGGGGATCATGGAGGAATTTTATAAGGGGGACTATGCTCTAGACTGAACGCTGAAAGGCATAATCAGTCTTAAATGATGATGATGATCAATTAAATTCAATATCTCTTCTGTTACCCATTGATTACTACTAGCCCTCATCTTTTTACCTACTTCACTATTTAATCTTCTTCTGCTGTATTTCTTTCCCCCGTTCTTGTTGGACATATCAAATACATTATTTGAACTTTCAACAGGGGTTATTCCGCTGAATTTGCGAAGTGTGCAAATTCTCCCAAGGATATAGATTTCTTTTAATAGTCTCTTTCCCTGGTATGTATCTGGGTCAACCAGGAACACTGCCTTCTCACTGACTAAGTAACAAAGCATAAAATGTATATTTTAGGAGTCCTTCTATCTTTTTGGTGATGATGTAGAGAATTTTTTTAATATCTTCAAAAACCTCATCAGGTACACCAACATTACTATCTGTCCCATTAGTTCAAAATTCTATTTTTGCATTTCCTAAGGCATCACACAATTTCTGTATTTCCTTTCTTTAGTCTACAGTATCTCCCACAGAGCTGGTTTTAATACCAGTAGGTTCAACTGTATCCGGTACTTTTTGTTGTACAAACTCCTGTGATCTCTTCCAAACTAGTCATAGTTGCTTGGGTATTCAAAATTTCATTCAGTAATTTTCCCTGGTGTAACATTAAGTTGTGCTCCTGTGTACCTGAGATTTGATTGTCTGACGTTTATACTTTATTATGAACTTTCAAATAATTGTGTACCTCATTCCTCACTAAATCACAAAGTACATTGATGTCCATTTGCAGTTTGCTAGACGAATGATTTAATTCTTTCTCCATAGTTGTAATTTTATTTCCCTGTACATCAACTATAGACATTAACTCCTTTTTAGACTCTTCTGCCTGCAGTTAAATCACTGCCAACTCAGTTGTGATAGCTTTTAATTGCTGCTTTCTTCTATCTTCTTAAGACTAGCATCCCCTTGAGCCTTAACAGCAGCTTCCAATTTGGCTTTAATGGCTTCCTGCGATTTTCTTATTGTGTCTTCTAATTTCTTGTTAAATGTTTTACTTGTTTCCTCCACAGCTTTACTGTTCCACAGCTGACTTAAACCATTCTGGTGCCTCAGCTGCCATTTTTCTAGTCCACCCAGGCATACACTACTAATTGAAATCCCAATTAATTAGTCAAACTAGATTTTCACTGAGTTTCTTCACTCACAAATGGTGGGACGCAATCCTAAGTTCCAGTACACACAATAGCAGATTAAAAAAGAGTGCTAAATTCGCAGAACTGCAAATTGTGGATGCTGGCACCAACTGTGCAGATGGAGCAGGTGCGTTGTGTAAAGCTGTGGCAAGCAGCTGCTGTGCTAGTGATGAGCCACTGATGTGACATGCCGCAAAGACTCGTATTGCCATAATAGGTGCGTCAAGTTGAACTGCACTCATCCAGTCTGCCTGCTGCTATCCTGTCATTACTCTTCCTAGTCACACCTGCTGCAAAATCTTTGATGTCGTAATTGATATATACATACGTGTCCTTTGAATGTTTTATAAACATGCACAATAGTTGTCTCAATTAGGGTAGGCAATTGTGATTATTTATCTTCTGGTTGTAAAAATTTTCCTTTCCTTCTTGTTATCTAGAATACAATTAACTTGTTTTTGTTAAATAGCTTTTTGGGGCACTAAGTAGCATGTGGTCACTCACATAAGTTCCTTTGTTGATTTTTGACTTGCCCCTGGCAACTGTGTACTTCTTCGAAGTAATTCCAAAAACATTTTACCAAAACTCTCCTTTCCTGCACCACAGTTTTCTAGTCCTTCAGTAAGGTCACCAAATGCGGAATTTCCCTGGGAACACTGTGTGCTAGATCTTTTGGTGTGAAGAACAATGTCAAAGATAACTTGTGGTATAGATTACCTCCAACTATTCTTCTTCCAATGCAGTTGTAATTTTGTTTTGTTTGCTGGGTCTAATTACTCAGTATGATGGCCATGCGTGAACTTCTTGCTCTTGAGGTCATCTCCAGGCAGGGTGACGCTGTGTGTGTGTGTGTGTGTGTGTGTGTGTGTGTGTGTCATTACTTCCAGCTACTGGATGACAAACACATCTTTATTGCTAATCTTCTGTATTGTTTCAACTATGTATCTCAGTTTTGTGAAGACAGATTCAAATATCAGTAACTCATAAATTCAAATACGTCCAACCACATAGAAGTCTTCTTAATATCTAAGATTTACAATCTTCATTTATCTTCAGCATTCGTATTTTAGTATATCCGTTTTCTCTGAGTTGTTTATGACACCTTCAAGGGATAAATATTCACGTCCAGCAAGTACTACTGCACTCACCATGCCATACCTTTCTCCTGCTATGCTATGTCACTACATACATACCGTCTGCACAGATCACAGATTGGTGCATCCACAGTACATTTTTCGCACAGCATAAAATGTTTATGGAAGAAAAGACCATATTTCGCCAGGGTGAGTGTCCTCAGTGGAACATAGGTCATTCTCATGAATAACCCATGTTATAGTATATTATCCTCCATAAAATACAATTGAAAATGTGGTCATGAGACATCATAGCCTTCAGTGGTTTCTATACCATTTTCCATTGCATTCCTCCATAGTTTTGAAGTCCTGTCTGTGTACAAATTGTGTAGAACCACCAATGCCTGTGGCCACTTCTTCCAAGGAGGGATGGAGGAGAAAGATGTAGAGGATGGCCAGCCAGTCTGGGGTAGCAAGAGTAATTCAGTAGTACTTTATTGACAACATTAAGTTTTCTTTTATGTCCTGAAGTGGCAAGCTGCTACAAGCAAAAGTTCCCACAGTTCCTATGTGACAACCCAGCATGTCCTTCAAGACAGAAACACTTCATTCTGTCAGCTCCTTGCTGACTGCACTAGGTACCACACACTGCGTTTACCCAATAGGGAACATAATATGCAAGTCAGGTGTGTGGTTGTTGGAGTATCTTTGACAGCATGGCACAGTGTAGGTGCTGTGTTGGACTTCTGCCTTCAAACACAGCCGATGGCTTGTGCTCTCACCCTCTGGTCCTACTCACCATGGCTGGCCACCAGCCACACAACAATGAACCACCGCATCTCAAATTTCCCATTCTTTTTGTTTTATTCATGCACACCCTGACTGTCATCTCTTCCACCCCTTCCCCCCACTTCCCCCCCACGGTGAGAATTTCTCTATGTGAGTACCAAGAATGTATTAAGTTTCAATGAGTTTCACACTTTAATTTTGTAGAACTCCCTTCTGATGCCCCCCTCTCCTATACTGACTAAGCTGCTCCTCTTTTATGCCTGCACAGAGATGTCCAAATATGTCTGAATGTCTGTGGAGCAATGGGAGCCCATTCTTCGTCAAGATCTGCATCCAGAGAATGTAGTTGGATGTTGGGCACTGGGGTCTGGAGTGAAGTTGACTTTCTAACTCATCCCAAAGGTCCCCTTTTGTTCAGATCAAAACTTTAGGCGTCATTCCATGTCAGGAATGTTATAGTCCACAAACATTTGCCTCACAAATGCTGCTTTGTGGCAGGGTGCTTTGTCATGATGGTACAATCAATCACTGTCTCCAAATTCCTGCTCTACTGTAAGCAAAGTACACAGTTCTGTAAAATGTCTTCATATCCTTCTGCATTAAGCATTTTCTAAAGCTTTATAATCACATGAAATGTACCAATGCCGTAAAACTCACTCCTCCACAATTCACTGTTGGTCCTATACTTCATGATGGGTAACATTCTCCAGTCATTCACCAGACGTAACCTGTTGCATCAAATTACCACCAGGCATACTGTGACATGTAACTCCAGATCCCTTGTTTCCAGTAATGTTGCTCTTAACACCATATTGAGTGTTGCTTAGCACTGAGTATAGAAATGTGTGGCTTATCAGAAGCTGCTAAACCATTGTACACCATTATTTTTAACTTCCCACACACAAGTAATTGTGCTATCTGTGCTGCTGGTAGCATGTTGGAACTCACGAGTGACTCCTTTCATTAATTTCATACAGGTTTTTTACAGATGCTCTCCACAGTGCTCAAAAGTCCCTATCCACCAGTAGATGAGGTCTGCCTGGTCTTGGTTTAGATGTGGTTGTTCCTTCACATTTCCACTTAACAATAACTCACCAACAGTCGACTTGGGCAGCTTTAGAATAGTTGAAATGCACCTCATGGATTTGTGGTTTAGGTGACATTCAATGAGTAGTCCACATTGAAAGTCACTGAGTTCTCCTCTTTCTGCCTCTAATTGTGCTCAACATTGAATGGTAACACGTCTGGACCAGTGAGACCTGGAGCTGCTGTTGGCATCAGTGCATGTGTCTGATACGAGTTGAGACACCTCGTCCCAGCCCCCTTTTGGTACTGCTGGCGTTTTGACTTGAGGATCATAGTCTGCTGGGTGCAGTATGCAACCAACCATCAGTACACCGCGTGGTGCAGTTGGTAGCCGTAGCCACAGCTCTGTATAGCAATACATGAATATTTTAGAACAAAGTCAGCAGAAATCACAAGATTGTCTCATAAGTACACGAGGAAGGTAATACAAGCAATAAAGGCAATAGGCAAATAAGTGATCACCATTCGAAGGATATTCAATGAGAAAGTTTCAAGTTGCTTTGGTCTTGAAGCCGAACATTTCTTTCATGCAGTTCTCTACACTAGTATATCCTGTGTAACCCTCTTTATTACTACATCTACATACATATTCTGTGAACCATTGAAGTGCATGGCATAGAGCACATACCATGTACTACAGGTCAATGTTCCTTTCTATTCCATTCATGTATATCATGCCTTTATTAATCTGTAATTAGTGGTATAATTATTCTAGTCTTGTCGTTGCATTCCCTGGAGGAGTGGCATATGTAAGATGGCTTTTATAAGATAATTGTCAAGCGTCAGCTAATTCAGCTTTTCATCATTTTGCTTGGTGCTCTACACAGTGCAGTCTACATCCATCAGAATCTGCATGCAATAATCAAGCCTAGGTGTGACTGCACAATTTTGACCCTCATTCTATCCCCCCGTTTTGCTTCCTCCCTATTAGCAGAATGCATACCTGATGCGTTCTAAGCAGGACTGTTGATATTTTTAAAAATATCGAGAATACGATATATCAATATTTAAAAAAATATCATTATCAGCCCTCAATATTTCAAAAAAAGTATCGATATATTGATGGATAAAATATTGATATAGTGGCCTATAAAAATATCGACTGCACACTGTAAATGTACCACCAGTTTTAGAACAGTATATTTATCTTTTGATTTCTTTAGGATTAAAGGAAATGACTCAAAATTCTTAATTCGGAACCAGAACTTTCCATGCATTATTAAGTATTGATTTATTATTAGATATTCTGTATTTCAGCAAGCCAGCAGCCTGCTTAAACTCCTTAGAGCAGGGATTTAAAGAAAAATGAGCATGTTCACACTTGGCGATAACTACTTTGGTAGCAATGGTAACTGAATATAAGTGGCTCAATATAAGGTGTCTTATGGGTCTCTCATTGAGTTTTGTTGCACATTGGAATAGTCCTGAACACTTCATGTTGAGTTCCCTGGTTTTTCATTTGTGCAAATGCCAGCAACCTATCAATTGTAGTGTCAAAATTCCATGGTGAAGTTAAACATTGCAGTTTCTGTTGGTAGTGCCGATCACCGATTACGTCAGCATTTCTCCTCACACATCCCCACCCATGGAAAGAACCAATCTAGTCATTTAGATTTTTGTTCTATATTTTCAGCAACTGTTTTTGAAGAATGCACATGTGAAGAAATAGCACACTAGTGGGGTTAAAAAATGAACTGTGCTTTGGAGTCTTCATCAAACTGAGAGAAACTGTATGTGATGAAAGCTCAAAAAGTAGTAAGACTCATTGACATTGTGAAAGTAAAATTATGTTCTACTACAGTTTCATAAGAATAACTTCAAATATTTACTGAAAATTGGGGAAAAAATATGAAATAAAAATATGGGCACCTGATATTGTCGTTTTGATATTGATATACCAATGAAAAAAATATCTCCAATAGATATGGATATTTTTTGGAAAAAGTATTGAAATATTGATATTTTATCAACAGCACTAGTTCTAAGAGTGTCACGTATGTCTGTTCACTACTCACTGCCCCAAATAAATACCAGCACAATACTGTTACAGCTCTGTGCAACATACCACCCGAAGCTATTTGTATAGCTCCATGGGATCAGCTGTTCATCAACCCTGGTTTCACTTGTTTACATTTAGTTCTTTTAAGGTTTAAGAGATCTGAAATATGATGACTCTGGCTCCAGCCATGGTATCCAATTTGTTTTTCTGTTGTTTGTGACATAAATTCGTTACCTAGTGAGTGTGCCATTCCTGGCGTGTGAGTGAGTTTGTAATATTCCTCCTTATTTTGTGTGTTATGATATGTAAAACCAGATGTAATACTTGCGTGTATTTTGTGTTCTCTGAATTGGTTTACAAAACATACTGTCATGCAAAGAACTGTAATATTCTTATACTATACTGTTAATAATAAGCAATGTAACAAACAGAAATACAGTTACCCATTCGGACAGCAAAACCACAAAAACAAGTGTAATAACCGTGTGTGTTAACCTAAGGAATAAGCATCAGACTTTAACTCATTTCTTCAAATAAGTCATTAGTTCAGAGGTATGGCAAATAACAGTAGTTAGACTACTATTCTACATCGATAACAATATATGTGGTTAGTGGTACACTATTATTCGCCGGTCTAATTAGGCACACATAATGAAGCTGAGTAGGACAACTGATAAGATTGCAACTCCCTACTTACCTAACAGACTTCACTTTAGATTTAGATAAGATGATTCAGCAAAACAAGAAAAGTTTAGCCGCTCGAAACAAAACTACAGTACCCAATTGCTTAAGCAAACAGACTGATTTCATGAAAGCAAAAGTAAATTTGGACAGGGGGGGCTTCTACATCAACATATTTGGCACTCAACATTTCATTGATACACTATAAATTGTTTAACATTACTATTTATCACCATTAATCATCAACTTAGTATTTCCTTTGATTAATGTGAAGCAGCAAACAATTTATCTAATGTGGTCTCTGAATCTGGCATAACCTTACGTAATCATTTTAACACAGAAAATAATAGTAATGTTAATTATGATATTCTCAGTTATTCTTTCCATCAATTATTTCACTGATTAATCACTGATTTGCCATCAATATATTAAAGATTTCACAGTCTTGGCTGAATACAGGTCACTTGGAATTTTCATTTACCAGGTTAGGATCCTGCTTGGTTTATGAGCAGCATAAATTACCAGGTGGACACAATTGTTAATTTGGATGATGGTTATTATTCTTAAAGCACATTTCAACTTCCTGGCACGCGCTATAATACATAGCTGAAATGTCGTACCCTGTAAGCTGTGATCAGCAACGGTGGCGTTGCATTAATATCAGAATGACCAAGAGCAGTTACCCATGTCGGACTTTTTCCTCTTCATAATGATGATCCATCTTATAATCAATAACCCATTTTTCTCCCCATACCAGGCCGTGATAAACTGCAGTTTCCAACCGAGGCAAGATGCAACAATATGGTGCACTCCACACTATGCAGGCGCTGTACGTGCTGCCTCTAAGATCACTGGTCACCGATTGACTTCGTTCGCGCCTGCCAAAGTGCGCCAAAAGTTTCCGCTCCCACCTTTGCCTACGCTTACACAGCTTTCCATTCCTGACGGAACTACTCCATCTTTTATACTACACGTATCTCATACAGCCCTAAGTGAGTGCCAGTAACTATTACATACATAATTACATTATATCACCTTTAGAATTTAATAATTATAACAAATAGATATCTTTACAATATTTAAAAGTAAATATTGCACACTTTTTCTTAATATGTAACTTCACTTTAATCTTATCAAAGAGTTTCAGTATCGATTTCACTTCAAACAAGATGTCTCTACTTCTGCTTTAACAGTTTCAATAAAATATTTACAAAATTAAAAAAAAAATATGAACAATAATGTCACACATGTCCCTGTTTCAGTAATGTATACTACCGTTAAGCATTATTGAAACAACCAAAGTTACGGTTGTTCATATTTGTTTGACTTCAAGACCTCAATTTTTTTATGTACTCTACATAAACAATAAATCTTTTATACTAAACATCATACACTTTATAGTTACATAATAAATACACGTAATCTCATGAAAAATAGAAATGGTTTCATACAAATACTGTACCTACATATCCACACAAGAAATACCTATGATTACAAGAAAAAACACACCTTCTCTCATACAAGAAAATATACATAATTACACACAAAAAATACATAGTCACATTGCAAATACACCTAGTACAATATAACATTACTTTAGGAAGAAACATCCATGTACCCTTCATGAGTTGTTTTATCTAAACTATATTTCAACAAATTGCTCTTTCACGCCTTTTGGCTGCCTCTATGTTTCAATATACTGGCAGTCCCTTTTAACATTTTACTCCTCACATTTTAACTGACCAAGCAATTTCGTGTCACATCTGCTGCATACCTCATTTGCAGTCCTTTATCGGTGACACATTCTTATTTGCTCCATATCATCAGACTCAATAACATTATATACGTCCAGTTTGTCTCAGAATCTGAAACTGACATAGTTGTAGTACATATAAAACACATTACATAAATTTTACACTTTTCTTTCAGGTGTCTAACATTAATTATTAATTAAGAATTGTGTACCCATTTCTGACCACATATCTTTTAAGATCTATAATATTTCTGGTACCTAATGGTTTCTTTATCTTTGGGTATATTAGGTAATAAGCATTTGGGAGCGGTATCGCTTTTATTTCGAAAGGCCCTTGGTAAACATATTTGAATTTAGATATTTCATGGTTTACCTCACTTGACTTCTCATGTGTTTTTACGAGTACCAGTTCACCTATATTGAACTTTACAAATTTTTATCTCTCATCATGTCTTTAACTTGCATTTATGCTTTCCTTCTCAACCTTTCTCTTACCAAGTCCTTCTTTTTCTCTAAATTTAAGCCTTGGTTTTGAGGAAACTCTATTGTTTTTTCAGTTAAAGCCTTACTTTTGTAACCCAACATGATCTCTTCAGGGGTAAAACCAGTTGTGTCATGTTGTAATGAATTCACATTTTTCTCAAATTTTGGAATAAATTTTCCCCATGTATGGTGGTTTTGGTGACAGTATGTTCTGTATAGTCTACCTGATTCCCGCATGTATCGTTCTACGGGATTGCTCTGGGGATGGTATGCTGATACATGTGTAACTTGTATGTTCCTCTGTTCCATATCTTCTACCCATAGTTTTGCAATAAATTGTGGACCATTATCTGACAAGACTCTTTTTGGTGTTCCTACAGTCTTAAAGTATTCTACCATTTTGCTGAACACAGTTTGTGCTGTAGCTTTCCTAAGAGGATAAAGTTTTGTGAATTTTGAAGACATCCAAAACTACTAATATATATGTGAAATTACCACATGTTCTCAGCAGAGATCCAAATAAATCCACTGATAGTAATTCTAAACTATCGTTCAGTTTTATACTTTGCATTGCCCCTCTATCTGTATTTTTAGTAACCTTTGCCCTCTGACATACACCACAGGATTTTAACCGACTGGTTACTTTCTTCAAAGCATTGATACCAATTTTGGCTACGCTCGCTAACTTCTCATAGCACTTCTTTGTACCACAGTGCCCATAAGCCAAATGAAAATAGCCTATCAATTCGGTTTCGAATTGTGACAGCCAGCAAATTTGCCATTCCTCACTGTCCTAACTTTTCCTCACATACAATATTTCCTTAAATATTTTATAAAACTTAGGTATCTGTGGACAGTCTGTACTGTCAAATTTGACCTTTACTGATTTCCATACTTAGTCATTTTGCAATCTCCTCATATTTTTGCAAATAGAAACTATCTTCTTGCTGCCTACTACATCCTTTAAATACAATATTTTGAATGTCCCTTTGTCATAATTATCATGCACATTTAATCCTTTACCATCTGGTAATCTGGACAAAGCATCTGCTACATTGTTTTCTGTTCCCTTTACATACAGAATTTCATAATCAAATTGTTGCAGATAAAGAGCCCAATGAGCCAACCTTTGGTTTAACAACCTACAGTCCTTTAAAAATGTAAGTGCTTTATGATCTGTGTGTATAATTAATTTATGTCCCCATAAATAATTACGAAATTATTTCAGTCCCAAAATTACAGCTAGTGCTTCCTTTTCTGAAATTGTGTAATACTGTTCATATCTAGTGAGTGTTCTGCTTGCAAAAGCAATTGTTTTGTGCACAATGCTGCCTTCTTGTTCTACCTCTTGAAATATTTCTACTCGTGCCCCATAGTTACTACTGTCAGTACTCATGTGAAATGGTAGTGACAAATCTGGATGGTGTAACAGGTTTTTCTCTAGTAAATCAGTCTTAATTTGTTCAAAATACTTCTGACATTCCTCCGTCCAAATAAACAGACTGTTTTTACGTTAATTGTTCAATGCTTCACTGTTAAATGCATGTCCTTTTACAACCTTCCTGTAAAATCCGCATAACCCTAAGTATGCCTTTAATTGTTTCTTATTCTTGGGAGGACACCTTTCAATGGCTTTAAGTTTTTTAGGGTCCTTTACAATTACCAGTTGTCGTAATAATATGGCCTAAAAATTTTAGTTCTTTTCTTACAAGTTCATATTTTTTAAATTTTCTGAGTCATTCCCCCCTTCTGTAAAGCCATCAACACTTGTTCCAACAATTCAGTGTTCCTCCCACTCTTGGGTAGCTATTAACAGATCGTCTATATATATTGTAACTCTAGTACTCAAAGTTCTCCCAAGTACCCAATCCAAAGCATGAATAAATACTGACACTGATGTGTTCAGTCCGAATGGCAACACTTTATAGTGGTAACACCTTCCGGCGATTCGACACCGAGCTGCACATGCCAGTAGCTAGCAGTCATGTCAAGGCTAGATAAATGCCTTACATTATAGAATTTCTGTAGCATATCGTCGAGAGATTCAGGACGATCAATTTCCTTTTTAACTATTTTATTCAGTGTCCTTGCATCAATGACTATCCTCACTCCACCATCCCGTTTGGCCACAATAAAAAGCGGGTTACTGTATTCGCTATTACTGCGCTCAATAATTCCCCATTCTAACATTTTGTTGATTTCTGCTTGAACTGCCTATTTCTTTGCTGCAGGCACTGGATAAGGATGAACAACAAAACGGTTTGTGTGGTAGAATTTCCATCCTTTATTCAAAACCTTTTATTCTACCTGGTTTGTCCGAAAATACTGTACAATTTTCTTCCAAAATTTGTAACAGTTCCTCCTTTTGTCATTGATTTAACTCAGGTATACTGCTTACTAGGTTCTTAATTTCTCCCAACATCTGTTCTGTACTCTTCATGCATCTCATATGGTAAACTTCAAACAGTTCAGATAACCCTTCATTATCTGTTTCTATCTCAATCATCATAGATGTAAAGTCCGCTTCTAACTTCTTGTTCATTTCCTCAAAACCGATATTCAAATTTACGTCCTCGTTGATTACACTAACTATCTCGTTAGCACAATTGATAATCACCTTTCGTTTGTGCAGCCAATCCACACCTAGGATTACTTTAGTACTAAGTTCTTAAATTACTAGAAAGTCATGCGAAAACGTTTGTCCTTTTATCTTAAAGTCGATCAAGATTTGGTTCTTTACCGGTTTGTTCCTTTTCCCAGTAGCACATATAATACGTATTCCTTGGACAGTCATTACTACTATTCCAGGTTTGTTCTCTATGTATTCATAAAATGACTTAGACAACGCACTGACCTGTGATCCTGTGTCTAATAATGCTCTTAACTTATAACTATATATCTCAATTGGTATAATAGTCTGTTTCTTAGGCTGCTCTTCCGTATCGCCTTGTCCTTCCCATCCACCATTGCATCTTCCCACGAAATGGCGTTCGTTTCCTTTGATTGTACGTCTGGTGGCTCCTTCTTCCTTTTGATCGCAAATACCTTCACATTCTCCTCCTGCAATGCCTGATATATTCCGTCATTCAGTTCTCTCTTGTCGTTTTCGGTTCCTTCATCTGTAAATTCTTTCTGTTCTACATTAGCATCAGTTTTCGGCAATTTTCCGCATGAAAGGTTTTCGTTTTCCATTCCTACTGCCCTTATACAACAAAGTTCTTCTGATAGTTCTCTTACTTCAATTTCAGAGTCACTCGAATAATTACTTTCTTTGTCTTCTTCCGAGGGAGCACTTCCTATATCGTTTCCAGGCTCTAGCAAGAATGCGTGTTGTAACTTCTTGGTATATTCCAAGTCATTACTAGTGTCGTAATCCATGCATTGTTGGATTCTTTCGAGAGTAGTAAGATCTTCCTCCTTATTTTCCTTTGCGGTTCTCAGGTCTTTACTAACACAGAGTTTGTTTTCATCCGAACTACTTCCTACATCTTCGGCAATGACATCAGCTTGCACTTCAAATACACTGTAATCCTTGTGGAGTTCAATTAATCGCACGCATTCATTGTCTTTTAATTCAAGCTTATGACTGACAGCAACACTTTCCTTCGTTTCTCGGGCGCGGAATGACTTGTCAGCAACGTGTAAGATTCCATCTTTCATTGTGCAACTAAGTACGGCTTCCTCCTTTTCAGCCACTCGTGTTCCTTGCATGTGGTGCTTTAGTTTAAATTGACAGCTCGCGAACTCTGCGCGGCTCCACTTCAGAAACTTTCCTCCCTTCCTGCTGAGTTCGCCGTTTTAGCGCTACTTTGTGCATCTTTACACTGCTTCAGGCCATCATACAAATTGCTCATTTGTATACGCCATTTACCTATTCCTTCAGACCAATTCTCCATTTCCTTTGCCTCCCATTGTCTATTGCCGGCCTGAGAAATTCCTACTGCAATCGAAAAGCCTTCCACCTGCTCGTCTACTACTCCAGCTGATTGCCTCACTGGGTTCCTGACCGACTCTATTGCGTCATCTGCCGTTCGAACTGCTTGAGAGAACTTGCATTCTGCCGTGGCTACTTGTAAATGCGCCGTAGTGCCATCACTGTGCTGTCGCCTGTCAAATGGCGGCACACTCTTGACGCCATTTGTCGCTGCGCGGCGACTGCTCCAGCTCGCTTTAGCACAGTGCTGCAGTACTTCTGCAGTGCGAGCATGATGTTGAAAACCTTTCTTGCATCTGGGCCATTTACTGTGTTTCTTTACCACGTCCGTCTGACCCTTAACATTTGCGGACTCGTTTTCCGAACAGTTTTGTGCGGAATAATTGCGCGGTCCATTTCTTCTACCATGTATTTAAAATAACCTCTTCCCCTTCACACCATATTGATCTGATAATGTTCGTTATCTCTTCTGTCATCATCATGCAATCTTTGGTTCCTATTCCCATTATTTCTATTCTGGCGGTTATTATTGTTTTCGTGCCAATGGTCCTCATCACTGACCTTTTCCAGAAACGCTGAGAACGATTTGTGGTTGCTACCCACATATCTCTTAGAATCTTCTGGCATCTTCTGCCAGAGTTCCCAAATAATTTCGGAATCTGATCTACGATTCCTTAAATGAACTAACCTCCTATACCAGGACTCACAAAATTCTTTCATGGTCATTCGGTTGTTCCTTTCAAATATTTTGACCACTAGAAACTCACGCCATAGGCTATTTTGTATGTTTTCGGAACAGTATTCGTCCAAAAATTGTTGCCTAAACGTACTGAAAGACATTTGTTCAGTACTCAGGTTTATGCCCCATCTTTTAGCATCTCCTGCTAATCCACTAACTAAGATGTTGATCTTTTCCTGATTGGTGCTATTTTCAGGAAAAAGCCTCTCACAGTTTTTTATGAAATCCACAGGGGATAATCCGCTGTGTTTTTTGTAAGGGCCGAATTTTTCTTCACCCTCCGATACTTTGCTATGACTTACTTCCTTTACTACGTAAGAGATGTTGTTCTTAATTTGATTTTCAAGGTTGCTAACCTTCTCCTGAGTTCAAGTCGTGCTATTACAGTATTTTGCCTGGCAAAGTTCTATCTGTTTCTTTAGCCCTTTTTCAGTTTCTCGAACAGTATTTCTCAGTTGAGATATCTGTTCCTTATTCGTCTCAATGATGGCTTCCTTCGCTTGTGAAACCTCCTTTTTCACTTCAGCTTTAACCATAGGTTCGACCTGCTCATGTATTTTCTCTACTTCTGTTTCAAACCTAGCATTGATTTCAATGATTTCAGTTTGAATGTTACTAACATCTTCCTTCAGATCCTTAATGTCACTTTTCATATTTATTAATTCCTCAGTAAGAAATCCTATTTTATTGTTTACCTTTCCTATATGTTCAGTTTGTTTTTTAAGCTGTGTATCTACATGTTTTGTGTGTTCTTTAAATTGTTGTTTTGTGTGTTCTTTAAGCTGTTCGTTCTGAGATTTAATTTTGTTCAGTTTGCCTTTGAAGCTGTTGTTTTGTTTGAATTTTAAGCTGTTCACTTTGGGATTTGATTTGTTCATTTTGGGATTTGATTTGTTTACTCAGTTTTGGTATGTGTCTGTATGTGCATATTAATGCTGTTCAACAAAGCATACCAATCTACTTGTGATTGTGCTTTTTGTTCTATGTCATTTCCCTGATCCCTGTCTCCCTCTTCAGAATCTAACTTTTCTTTCTTTATCTGGGATGGATTTAACAACATAAAAGTCTCATCCTCCAGATCTACCTGCTGTACTTGTTTTTCTACCAGTGAGAGAGACTCATTTATGTTTTGTTCACTATCACTGTATACAAAGCTTGTTTCACTATCATCCTCCTGCTTCACTTCCCTGTATTGCATTGCCTTATCTTTATCCATTTTTAACAATTTCTTAAACCACATGTATTGTTCCTAATGACTGTAACAGATCCGTGCCCATTAACTTCCTGTACCTCTGTCAAAAGTCCTGGCACACGGCACCAAGTGTAATATTCCTCCTTATTTTGTATGTGTTATTTATATCCTGATATGTAAAACCAGATGTAATACTTGTGTGTATTTTGTGTTCTTTGAATTGGTTTACAGAACATACTGTCATGCAAAGCCAACTGTAATATTCTTATACTATACTGTTAATAATAAGCAATGTAACTAACAGAAATACAGTTACCCATTTGGACAGCAAAACCACAAAAACAAGTGTAATAACCATGTGTGTTAACCTAAGGAATAAGCATCAGACTTTAACTCATTTCTTCAAATAAGTCATTAATCAGAGGTATGGCAAATAACAGTAGTTAGACTACTATTCTGCATCAATAACAATATATGTGGTTGGTGGTACACTATTATTCTCCAGTCTAATTAGGCACACGTAATGAAGCTGAGTAGGACAACCGATAAGATTGCAACACCCTACTCACCTAACAGCCTTCACTTTAGATTTAGATAAAAGATGGTTCCACAATACAAGAAAAATTCAGCGGCTTGTAACAAAACTACAGTACCCAATTGCTTAAGCAAACAGACTGATTTCATGAAAGCAAAAGTAAATTTGGAGAGGGGTGGTTTCTACATCAACATATTTGGTACTCAACATTTCATTGATTCACTATAAACTGTTTAACGTTACTATTTATCGCCATTAATCATCAACTTAGTATTCCCTTTCATTAATACATAATGTGAAAGCAGCAAACAATTTATCTCTGTGATTGACAACATCCTTGTCTTACTCTATTTCCTATTTCCATACTTTCCATACTGTTAGTTTCTCCGTAGGTCAGTTGCAGCTTTATTCTTTGCCCACTCACGTACTAGTCGAGACTTACCGTATTTACTCTGAATCTGGCATAACCTTACGTAATCATTTTAACACAGAAAATAATAGTAATGTTAATTATGAAATTCTCAGTTATTCTTTCCATCAATTATTTCACTGATTAATCACTGATTTGCCATCAATGTATTAAAGATTTCACAGTCTTGGCTGAATACAGGTCACTTGGAATTTTCATTTACCAGTTAGGATCCTGCTTGGTTTATGAGCGGCATAAATTACCAGGTGGACACAATTGCTAATTTGGATTATGATTATTATTCTTAAAGCACATTTCAACTTCCTGGCACACGCTATAATACATAGCTAAAATGTCGTACCCTGTAAGCTGTGATCAGCAACGGTGGCGTTGCATTAATATCAGAATGACCAAGAGCAGTTACCCATGTCGGACTTTTTCCTCTTCATAATGATGATCCATCTTATAATTAATAGCCCGTTTTTCTCCCCATACCAGGCTGTGATAAACTGCAGTTTCCAACCGAGGCAAGATGCAACAATATGGTGCACTCCACACTATGCTGGCGCTGTACGCACTGCCTCTAAGATCACTGGCCACCGACTGACTTTGTTCGCGCCTGCCAAAGCACACTAAAAGTTTCCGCTCCCACCTTTTCCTACGCTTACACAGCTTTCCGTTCGTGACGGAACTACTCCATCTTTTATACTACACATATCTCGTACAGCCCTAAGTGAGTGCCAGTAACTATTGCATACATAATTAAATTATAGCACCTTTTTACATTTAATAATTATAACAAATAGATATCTTTACAATATTTAAAAGTAAATAGTACACACTTTTTCTTAATATGTACATTTACTTTAATCTTATCAAAAAGTTTCAGTATCGATTTCGCTTCAAACAAGATGTCTCTACTTCTGCTGTAACAGTTTCCATAAAATATTTACAAATTAAAAAAAAAAAATATGAACAATAATGCACAAGTTAGGTGCATTCCTTCATGGAATGTTTCCTTCTATTATAACCATATCATCTTGTATTTTGTTTGATTTCCCTCCGATGACATTGTATATGAACTCCTTGTGTGTGTGTGTCCGATCCTGTTGAACTTCCTCTGAATAACTGTATACAGAATAGTTTTCTTCTTTACTACTCTTCTCAGTATATAATCGTTTGTCACCGAACTGCCCTCTTGATCTTCCGTATTATTCTCCAGCACTACACTTCAAAATTTTCCAGGTATTTTTTTCTCAATTCCTCTCATGGTCCAGCTCCAAACAGTGCAATGCTCCAAATTTCATTTATGCAGTGTGCATCCTTTGTCAGTGAGCTTCCCAAGCACTCCAGCTGCATCATGTTCTCAATTTTCGTCAGTTATCCTCAAAGGTTTTTCCCGGTTTGTAATCCCTATCACTTCTGACTGCTCAGTGTTGATTTCCATTCCATATTTTGTTCCAGTATCAACCACGTGGTTTTTGATTTTTGGTGAGCACTGCCAGATCATCTGTGTACTTGGTGTTGATGAGTAGTTGTCCTATCCTGAAGTTTCCACATCTTTTCAAAGCTTTCCTCTCACCAGCCATTCTCCTTGCAGGTTGAAGAGACTCTGTGATTGACAACATTCTTGTCTCACTCCAGTTCCTATTTCCATACTTTCCATACTGTTAGTTTCTCCGTAGGTCAGTTGCAACTTTATTCTTTGCCTCACGTACTAGTTGAGACTTACCGTAGTCTCTGGTCTCTCCAGTGCATTCCTATCTCCTTACAGATCTTCATCAATTTTTTCCATTTGACCCTGTCAAAGGCCTTCTTCCAGTCTATACAAGAAACACAATTTTTTTCATTAACAGCCAAAACTTTCTCTAATAAAATCCTCAGTGTGCCAATGATGTCCCTGATTTCTTTTCATTTCCTAAATCCAAACTGGTCCTCTCCTATTACTTCCTCAATTTTGTGTTCCATTTGCCTGCTGAGTATTCTTGGAATGATCTTCACCATGTGCGAGATCAGACTAATTGTTTTGTAGTCACTAAGTTTCTTGGCTTTTGGTTTCTTCTCAAGATTAATCATTGTCATGTTAAGTTTTGTAAATTTTGTTGATGAATTGCGTCATCAGTTTCAAACCGCTGTTTCCGCTTTCTTTCAGCAAAACCACTGGTGTGTTGTCATTTCCTGAAGCTTTCCTCCCCTTTAAGTACTTAGTTGCCTTCTCTGCTTCCATTGTCAGTATGCTGGACCCTTTTTCATCTTTATCAGTAGCCTTCTCTGTCCGTATTTTGATGTCTTTTGGACAATGTTCCTTATCAAAGTTTTTTTTTTTTTTTTTTTTTTTCATATTCTTCCCATATTTTCAGCATGTGTATTTGTTCAGTAACTATATATCATTCACAGTCTTCCATTTCTTACTCCTTTGTTCTTGCTCCCTCCCAGTTCCTTCATTTTCTGGTATACGATGTTGTACCTTCCTCTTATTTGTAGTTGCTTTAATTTATCACACATTTCTTCTGTGTACTTTCCTTCATTTTGTTTCTTTCGTGAGTGCATTGTTAACTTTTCTGTGTTTATCTTCATTATCATTTTTACACATCCTCCTTGCCTACACCTTTTCCAGCATCTCAGTGGTGATCCAGCATTTCCTTACTCTCTTTGTTTCGCTCCCAGCATTTAACGCATTCAATGAAACCAGAGTAAATTTTGCCACTGCACTTCTATGCTTGCATTTTCACCTCACACTTCACTAAATTGTTGATCCAAGCATTCTCTTACTGCCTTATTTTTCTCTCGTAGCTTTCCCAGGTCCCATCCCTGCTTTCTCCTCCCTCACTGACCTATCCTCTTCAGCCTTGTACTGATACCTACAACCCAAAGGCCAAGATCTTAAATGACATCAACAGGTAGCATAGTCTTGGTATCTTCTATGCTGCTCCAAAAACCTCTGTCAAGTATGCAGTTATCTGATATCTATTAATCACTGGGGCTCTTCCGTATGTACAATTTACTCTTCCTTTCATGAATCAAGTGTTCATCACCACCAAGTTGTTTCAGCAACAGAATTCCACCACCATCCCTCCTCCTGTAATTTCTTCTTCCTAATCCATCTGTCCCATGATGTTTACATCATTACCTTGCCCAACCACAATATTCCAGGCAACCATGACTATGGTGTTTACTCTTCCTCTGCTTCTGTGCAGATGATGTCTCCTATTTCATAGTTCATTTTTCTTCCTTTGTTGTTGTGGTCTGATATTGGCACGTACTCTTGAACTACTGCCCAGGAGGATCACCACTCTTTGGCGGGTTTGTGCTTGGCTACCACGGGTCCCCAGCCTTTTCAGCATCTTTTCCCTTCCATGCTGCATGTCTATCCTCATCCTGTTCTTTTTCCCCTCCCATGGGGAATGTGCCTGGGCTGTTTTTGTAAGTGTATTCTGCATTTTTGGTAATCAATATCAGATTACTCTCCACTGTTTTTCATTACTTTCTTCTTCCCTCGTTCACCTTCTCCTATGCTTCCTCCACTTTGGTGTGTGAGGTTCTCTTTTTCTTCTTCCTCTCTGTGTGCTCCTGAAGGCTGGCCCATGCATCTGATGTGTAACAAGTGACTGGATAATGCATTATTCCCAGCCCCAGGTCGACAGGTAGGGTTTGCACGTACCCTCTGGTACAGGTCAGGCCCAGGGAGGGATGATTGCCTGAGCTGCAATCTTCCCAAATTGCCTATTGGTCCCTCTATCAGGTGTACAGGGAGTGTGACCTGAAGTGTAAACAGTCACCTAAAGTGGGTGTAGACCCTTCTGAAGAGGGCCCACAGTTGGAAGGAGCATGCTGTCAGAGATGCGGGAAATCATAGGGGGATTTTCTGGCAATGAGCCCATCATCTTCACAGTCAACAGCTATGAAACGTTTTTAAAAAAAAAAAAAAAAGAGGCTAACAATTCAGAGACCCTCCCAGCTGCACCACAGTTCCTTATGGTCAATTCCTGGCCCTGTGAAATCCTTCTCTTGTGCATGCAATGACACTTTGATTTTGGAAACTACATTCAACTGTCAAGCACAACTACTGCTTGCAGCTACGCTCCTCGATGGCTATTCTGTTTGTGTCAAGGCCCATCGAATGGTGAATTCTTCGTGTGGTGCTGTTTGCACTAGGACGCTCAATGGTCTGATAGAGGCAGAAATCCAAATGTACCTCTCTGATCAGGGTGTCATTGCAGTCCATCAGGTGATGAAAAAAGTAGAGGCCTCTTTAGCGCTCACAAACATTGTCTTTCTCACATTTGATAGAGTGGTTCTTCCATCAAAGCTCACAGTCAGACCATATATTCTGAACCTGATGTGCTGCTACCAGTGTCGTCGTTACAACCACATTCGAGAGCCTTTACAACCACATTTGAGCGCCTGTCAACACCCAGCCAAATGTGTAACCTGTAGTAGGGATGCTCACAAGGGTGATTGTCCATCTCCTTCTCCCCACTGCATCAACTGCAATGTTGACCATGTGGCCTCATTCTGCAATTGTCCCCAGTACCTCGATGAGCGGACTGTCCAGCAGATCCGGGTGAAGGAAAAAGTGCCTTACTTGGTCACTCGCAAGATGTTGGCTAGTCGGAAACCCTGTGTTCTACCATGTGACACCTACAGTACTGTTCTTGCAACGTCTCACTCCACGAAGGATATGGCCATGCAGATGTGTGACCTCAAATTTAGCACTGTGGTTGTGAAATCGCCCAGCATCATGGTAGCCTCCTGGGGAATATTTTACCTACATTTCATGACTTGTTAACATCGTTGTGGGATGCTTCCTGTATTTAATATAAAAGAAAAACTGTATGATTTCAGATAATCAAGACAAAAAAATGAAATTCAGATTAATATTAATTATTTATGAATTCATATCATTATTGTAAAAGTGCTTTAGGTTTGGCAAAAAGCAGAAGTGTTGAGCTGTCGATAGGCACATGCAAAAGAAGGAAAACTTATTAGCTTTTGCAGTTATCCTTTGATGAGCTACAGTAAAATACAAAAACACCCACACTCTTACACACATTCATACGCATGCATATGTACCCACATGGTGCCAGCTAGCCTGACAGTGCCAATGCTATTTTGCACCAGGTGACTGGTTGTGGTGGTGATAGTATTGGGTAGATTGGATACAGGGAGAGGCAGGCAGGAGGCAGGAAGAGGGGCTGGGATGGGTGGCTAGCAGTTTGGAGGGAGGTGGCCAGATTGCCATCTAGGAATGTTGGAGGAACAGTTGCCAAGTATATTGGTTGGTCCGATTATAACTGGTGTTGGGAAGCAATGCATGCTGGAGGTCGCATGGGATGCAATAAGGAAGAGAGTGTCAGGACAGAGAAAGGGCGAACTGTTGGATGGAGTGTATGGGAACAGTAGGGTACCTGAGTTGGAGGTCAGGGCAATTACAGGAGCTGAGGATGTGTTGTAAGGATAGCTCCCATCTGTGCAGTTCAGAGAAGCTTGTGGCAGAGGAAAGGTTCCAGATTGCACAGGTTGTGAAGCAGCCATTGAAACTGAGCATGTTGTGCCACTGGGTGGTCAATTATGTTCTTGACAGCAGATTGGTAGTGGCAATTCATCCTGTTAGACAATTGGTTGGTAGCCATCCCAACATAAAAGGCTGTGCAGTGCTTGCAGAATAGTTGATGTATGAAATGGTTGCTTTCATAAGTGGCCCAGCCTCTGATGGTGAGGATAAGCACTCGACAGGACTAGAGGTGCCTAATGTGGGTGGATTGGGCAGGTCTTGCAGTTTGGTCTGCCACAGGAATATAATTCCTGTGGCAAGGGCTTCAAAGTGGGAGTGGCATAGGAATACACTAAGGTGGTGTTGTGTAGGTTGGTGGGCGGTGGAATACCACTTTAGGAAGTGCAGGAAGGATTTTGGGTAGGATGTCTCCCACTTCAGGAAAGAGTGAGAGATAATCATAGCTCTTGTGAAGGATATGATTCAGTTGTTTCATTCAAGACTGATATTGGCTGATGAGGGGGATGCACCTTTGTGGCTGATTGTTGGTGGTGGTGGGAGGATTTGGGGTATGTAAGGAAATGGCATGGGAATTCCGATTGTGGACTAGGTTTGGGAGGTGGGGAGGGGAGGGGGGGGGGGGGGTATACCCTGTATGAAGACCTTTGTGAGACCTTAATCGTAGTGGGGAAAAGAATTCTTGTCACTACTGATGTGTTGTCCACAGGTGTTTAGGCTACATGGGTTGGATTTTTGTGGTGTGGAATGTGGTGACATCAACAGTGACAAATAGGGGTTCAGGAGGTAAAGAGGTGAGGATGGTGGAAAGATGGTGAAGGAAGTGGTTAGTATCATTAATGTGGGAGGCTAGGTTTCAGGCAAGTGGGTGGAGGTGTTGGTCAACAAGAGCAGAAATTCTTCCAGAGGGACCACCACAATAGCTGGCTACAATGGGCCACCCAGGATTGTTGGATTTGGGGATTATGTGGAAGGTTGCTGTTAGTGTGAGGAGCAAGATGATTTAGGATGTGCAAATATGCTCCATAAAAGAAAGAATGATGTCTGGATAAAGTTTGATGCTACATTCCACCTTTCAGACGAAAAACATACAAAATTTGTTTTGATGCAAACAAAACAGTTGTATTCTTGCTTATTCCACCTCCACACAATTGTGCTCCATTAAATAGAAAGTGGGCAAAGAGCAATGTCCCTGCAACCTAAAAGCGCACTGTTTGTGTATTCTTCTAGTCATGACAACCTGCAATAATAGATTAATAGTGATTTATTTAGCTTATCAATCATTTCTGTAACTTTTTTGGAGACTGTTGTAAATTTATCTTTTTAACTGATTAGTGTTTAGTAATACACGTAATCCCCATGGACAAGAAGAGAATAGAAGCTTTCGAAATGTGGTGCTACAGAAGAATGCTGAAGATAAGGTGGGTAGATCACGTAACTAATGAGGAGGTATTGAATAGGATTGGGGAGAAGAGAAGTTTGTGGCACAACTTGACTAGAAGAAGGGATCGGTTGGTAGGACATGTTTTGAGGCATCAAGGGATCACAAATTTAGCATTGGAGGGCAGTGTGGAGGGTAAAAATCGTAGAGGGAGACCAAGAGATGAATACACTAAGCAGATTCAGAAGGATGTAGGTTGCAGTAGATACTGGGAGATGAAGAAGCTTGCACAGGATAGAGTAGCATGGAGAGCTGCATCAAACCAGTCTCAGGACTGAGGACCACAACAACAACAACAACCCCATGTCCAGTTTTCTTCTACTGTCATCAAAGAATTTTCGACGTATCTAAAGTGCATGTACAGTATGAAGGGCCGATTCAAGAACATTTTTCTGCACAAGTGACTTATCATACTCCTCCCCCCCTTCCCTCACCACATTTTCCATTGTACACTTTCATCCATATCAGTTTTCACTACTAATTGTGATGTACAGTACATAAAAATTTTGCACTTGGGTTATGCTGTCAGCTTGGTGCCCCAGGCATCTGCTATTAGTTGTGGTATGTGCTGTACAGAATTCTTATAGTTATGATGCTGCTAGCGCCTCTCCAAGTTTGGCACTCCAGCTCTCTATTTGTGTCACCTGTGTTTTGAACTGGTCCTTTCTGTATGGTATGTGTAACATAATTGTTAGACATTTTCCGAATAGAGAATAAATATTTTAAAAATTAACAGTTTGCAGAGATGGTGAGTTCACAGATGATGTCATAGGACCCACTAGTGAGTTTAAAGTGAGTATACAGCAATCATTTCTGAGCTCTAATGAAGCGCAATTATCTTAAACATATAAACTATATGGTGATTGTTATCTTTCCTCCTTCCATTACTTTCACTGCATCATTTTATTGATATACAATTTTCATAAAATAATACCACACAATGAGCTAGTTAATTATAAATAGGGTATCTGGGGCAGTTATATGATGCTTTGCAAGCCCAGCATCAACTAAATACTCGCTGACACCCCTACCTAGCTTGTTGAGGGCATGGACGAGCTTGCGAGCAGTATTACAGTCTTGCAGGTTCTGTAAACTGTGCAGCCGCCTCTGGACCAGGGCACTCAACTTGACAGCCTGAAGCTCTCGCCACACCTCATAGCTGCCCACTCTGGCCCATACATCAGTGTCTGACTTTAGGGACCTGTCTTCAAGAGACAATTAGTTGAAATGTCAATTAACAGTTCACTGAGTGGCCCTGGAGAATGTTGAAAAAAGTTATTGGTGCACAAAAAGCACACCTAAGGCACAGGAGGTATCAAAGTTGTTTTGGAATAGTTGCAGACAGCTGATACATCAATCTTTTTACTATGTTACCTCTTACAAACTAAGAGATCATTATTGGGCTTCTAAACAACTTAAAGTACACACGACAAGTCATAAATGAGGGAAAACTTAAGATGTGCAGTTGAAACATACCATCCAAAACATATACTAGAGTAGTAAATGTATCGAGGTATGGTTTTCACTATGTTATAGCAGACAATGTGGTGAATTTTCTGATGTACAAAACAATTTTTTTATATTTTTATGCCAAATTATAACACTAATTTTGTTATTTTTAAATAAAAACTGTGTGTCTTCATAGGGAATATCAATACCATAGTGTGTGGAACTTAGTAGCAAGATAACAGTATCTGCCATGATGTTCTAAATGTAAGTCATCTCTTAACTCTGGAATTGTTTGTGTGTATATTGTTATCACATTTATAGCAGGTGCTCAAAATGTTGCTTAGTTTCTTCTGGATTTGTTAAGGACTCTAGATATCTGGATGAAACAAGAAGTCATGTTGGTGCCACACATGGATTGCCTTTTCTTAGTTGTGATAGTTTCTAATAACTTCTGTTGAGGACTACATAGCCAGATACATTTAAAATTTCTATCAGTAAAACAGGGACCAATGATAGGATTCCTATAAAGTTTGCTCAGCACACTGGGTGACCGAGGTAACTGCTTATCCATTTCTTTCAACCAGTGTGGATTTTCAAGTGGACATGTTGTGCATATTGTGAAAATCTATTTGGTCATGATCTGTAAATGATGCTTTGTCCATAAACAAAATCTTACACAGGAACACTGCATTCATAGACACCAGAACAGTCACATAAACTGTTGATGGAGTGAAATGTGGAAACGGTTAAAATGGGTCGGGATGTGCTATTTGTAGAACACTCGTTTTGATTAATCCCTCTCATCTGCAAGAACTTCCTACTGGTGACACGTTCATTTTGTGTTACTGCAGTTACAAGGTTAGTTCCATTTCTCTCATGTATTACTGTTCTTTCTTTAAGGATGGAAATATAAAGAGTAAAATGCGATTCTTGAATTTATCATTATGTTTGCAAATGAAGATCGTATGGGATTGGAACAATCAGGACATGTTCCAGTACAGGATAGCACCACAGCTCCAACAGTTTGACAACAGTGATTGTAAACAAAAACTGTATCCACATTTTCAATTGTTGTTTACATTGTGAAAATCTGAATATCTCTACAAACCAGCTGTCCTATTGCTACAACAACTGAACAAATATTAATGCGCTTCGAGCATCCAAGTGAACTCACAAACTGTAGTTGGGTTATGTGTTGGCAGAATGGGCAGAGTCACACCACACGAAATTTGAGCTGTGAACACAGAGTGGTTGATAGTCCTAGGGACAACACCATTTAGAATGCTAGAGAAATTGAGCTGCCTGGCAACTGTCTGCTCCTAGCTCATGCATACACATGAGAACCTCCAAAAGTTCCTTTCAGATTTTCCAAGCAATAGCTGTAATAACATATATTGCTTAAAGACCAGTTTAACTAGGAATATATTTTGATCTTAAAATATCTGATGAACAGAAAAAAAATTTTTTTGAAAAATTATGGCTCTTCCTACCTCACCAAAAAGTGCATCAAAACACATGCATCGTTCATTGATAACACATGCAAGGCAGGTCTGCATATCTTCTCAGCCTGTTTAGAGAGAGAGAGAGAGAGAGAGAGAGAGAGAGAGAGAGTGTGTGTGTGTGTGTGTGTGTGTGTGTGTGTGAGGGGGGGGGGGCAGGTGCGGGGGGAGGATCTGGTGGGCAAGCAGGTCATTTTTCATAAACATGGTTATTCATGGATGTATTTCTTAGTGAGGTGAAATAAGAGTTGGGATTTATGTTGTTACGACTGTTATTTTAAAATGGCATTATAAGCCATTATGACAAAATTTGTTGATAAATAATGTGTAATTCTATTATTTCTATACTTTGGAACAGCCATGAGTAGTTATTGGAAGGGGCAAGATACATAGGTATCCTACATGATGTTTATTGCTGTTGAACACTGAACTGTATTGTTAATAAAAGTGTGCTCAGTTGACCTCTCTACCAGTAACAAGATGAATGTGAACAACTTCTCACACTTTCCAGAGTCTCTACTGTAGAAAAATGTAGGATTACTTTCCACGTACCAATTTATACAGTAATTACAACTTAAGTGATAGGAAATATTTAGGATTTCTTTAGCTCTACATGTTAATTTACATATACCAAATTTCCTCCTGTGTCAGTCTCATCATCTACAGAGCAGCAATAACAACCACCACCTTAAATTATTTGTTGTATATATTCTAATCTCTGTTTGCCTCTGCGGTTCTTGCCCTCTACAGTCCCTGCAGTAAAATGGAAGTTATTCCCTGATGTTTTAGCAGAGTTGTTTTCCCCATATGTCTCTCCCTGCCAATTCACCTAATGTCTTATCTGTGTGCTTCATTTTCAGCATCCTCAGTGCAAAGCATAAATCACAAGCTTCAGCATCCTCAGTGCAAAGCATAAATCACAAGCCTAAGTCCTTTTCTTGACAACACAAGCAAGACAATTCTGCAGTCTAGAGCTATGTGTTGCTTTAGGCTATATCAACAGGTGGTGTGTTTGCACATGCCACAAGTGTTGTTGCTGTACAGTTCCACTTTGAAAGCAATCACAGTAACAAAGTCACAGCAGCCTTTGGCCTTACATAGATTGGGCATACTGCATAAGGGGAACATAACAATACTGTTGTACACAAAATACTTATATTGTGTATTTTGTGATGGCAGTACCACACAGCTCGTAAGCATTTGAGAAAACATCATTGTTCTACCACCAAGAGATCATCATCAGTTATTCTGTATATCAAGGGAGATAACTCATGAAATGCATTTCATATGTAACTGTCAATACAATGCAGTCTAATGAAGTGTTTCTGTTACCTTGTACAACATTCAGTCAATTCATATTAGCTATAAATCATATGGAACTATTGTTTTATTACTTAGTGTACTAATTTTCACTGTGTGTGCATGTTATCATTAATAAGATACTGTGTATGTAACTATGTTCCAACATATTGTCAGCCTACATATTATAGTTCATTATGGTTAATGTTTCCTGTAAGGAATTAGAACCTAACTGTGAACGTATGTACATATTACTTCCAAGTCAGTAATGTACCATACATACCTAAATGTATTAAAAATGTACTTTCTTGTACTCCACTTACATTAAAACTAAACAGTGTTGTTTCCTTCAAAGGTCACAGTGTAAGGAAAACATTGCACATACAAAATGTGAGGAGGAGAAAATTTAGATAGAAGAGAATACAAAAATATCTGTTGCTACTTATTAGCACTTCATGACTGTCAATGCTAATGTTGTTGTAATACACATAGTATACTATTGCATACAAAGTATAGATTGCTGAGTTTCTATATATGACTGTCATAAATTATCAGAGTGTCATATGATATACAACATGTATAATTTCATTTCATTTTATTATCTTCCTGTACAGCATTTATGTGATTTAGAATTGTCACAAGTTTAATTAACTTGCAAAGCACATGTAGTACAAACATAACAACAGAATGCCACTTAAATAGCTTTTTTCAATGCTTTTTTGAGAGTACAACATTTGTGATGAACATGTACATAAATGTTAAGACAATAATTTTACACACATTCAAAGTACTCATCTACGTGATAGAAACTTTTTCTTAAAAGGTAATTTTTAAGCTCTGTCTTAAATTTTACTTCATCTGTTATTTCCTTCATTTACACTGTTTACCCCACAATACTATACCATAAGACACAATAGACCAGAAGTAAGCAAAATACACTAATCTAGCTCACTCTATGCTGCATACTCTACATATCATCCTCAATGTGAAACATGCCAAATTGAGCCTGTGTGATAACTATTTGATATTCTCTTTCCAGCTTACGTTTTGATCAATAAGCATGCCCAGAAACTTGATTGATTGCACATTCTCCTTCTCTTGTCACTCAGTTTTAACAGGAGGTTATTTCCTTCAGTTGCTTTGCCATACTGGTTATAATTTGTTTTAATTAAGTTAAATGTTAATTTGTTTGCATTAAACCACCGGTGTACATATTTCATGACTATGTCAGTTGTGGTGGATAGTTATTTTTATCATCACTTCTAATTATGCTTGTGTCATCTCCGAACAACATAATTTTGGTAGCAATATTTAGATTGTTTGTCATTTATATAAACCAAGAACAATAAGAGCCTAAGAACACCGCCCTGCAGGATGCATATTTCCCCTTTTTTTGCATCTGAAACCCATTTTACTTTCTGGTTATTGTGCTCTGAGATGATTTCTATGACCTGAGTTCTGTCTTCAAGGTAAGATCCAAACCATTTCTACACAACTCTTCTTACTCCTATTGCCTCCTTCTTGTTTAACAAAATTTGGAGTAAGCAAAGTCTTTTGATAGACCTAAGTTAATTCCCACTACACATTTTTTGTTGTCAAGATTCCTAACAATGTCATCAGTGTAGGCATGGATGACTGATTGTGTGCTGTGGCCCGAACAGAAGCCATGCTGCTTGCTGTCCACAATTTTGTATGCATCTAAGCAACCTTTAAGTCTTATTTTTCACTAATGTCTCTAAAATTTTGGAAAATGATTAGAGAAACAGCGGTCTAACCTTTGAGATTTTCAACCTCTTCAGAAACACCCCTTAGCTGAATGACAAATTGGCAATATGTACCAGGGGCTTTAAAATTTGTTGTGTAACTTTTTAAATTACTAACACTTCATACACACCTGCAGCCATTTTTGGTTTTAGATTCTTTATCACCTTTAATGTTTCATTTATATTTGTGGGAGTTAACATCTACATCTACATTTATACTCCGCAAGCCACCCAACGGTGTGTGGCGGAGGGCACTTTACGTGCCACTGTCATTACCTCCCTTTCCTGTTCCAGTCGCGTATGATTCGCGGGAAGAACGACTGTCTGAAAGCCTCTGTGCGCGCTCTAATCTCTCTAATTTTACATTGATCTCCTCGGGAGGTATAAGTAGGGGGAAGCAATATATTCGATACCTCATCCAGAAACGCATCCTCCCGAAACCTGGTGAGCAAGCTACACCGCAATGCCTCTCTTGCAGAGTCTGCCACTTGAGTTTGTTAAACATCTCCGTAACGCTATCACGGTTACCAAATAACCCTGTGACGAAATGCGCTGCTCTTCTTTGGATCTTCTCTATCTCCTCCGTCAACCCGATCTGGTACGGATCCCACACTGATGAGCAATACTCAAGTATAGGTCGAACGAGTGTTTTGTAAGCCACCTCCTTTGTTGATGAACTACATTTTCTAAGGACTCTCCCAATGAATCTCAACCAGGTACCCGCCTTACCAACAATTAATTTTATATGATCATTCCACTTCAAATCGTTCCGCACGCATACTTCCAGATATTTTACAGAAGTAACTGCTACCAGTGTTTGTTCCGCTATCATATAATCATACAATAAAGGATCCTTCTTTCTATGTATTCGCAATACATTACATTTGTCTATGTTAAGGGTCAGTTGCCACTCCCTGCACCAAGTGCCTATCCGCTGCAGATCTTCCTGCATTTCGCTACAATTTTCTAATGCTGCAACTTCTCTGTATACTAAAGCATCATCCGCGAAAAGCCGCATGGAACTTCCGACACTATCTTCTAGGTCATTTATATATATTGTGAAAAGCAATGGTCCCATAACACTCCCCTGTGGCACGCCAGAGGTTACTTTAACGTCTGTAGACGTCTCTCCGTTGATAACAACATGCTGTGTTCTGTTTCCTAAAAACTCTTCAATCCAGCCACACAGCTGGTCTGATATTCGGTAGGCTCTTACTTTGTTTATCAGGCGACAGTGCGGAACTGTATCGAACGCTTTCCGGAAGTCAAGAAAAATAGCATCTACCTGGGAGCCTGTATCTAATATTTTCTGGGTCTCATGAACAAATAAAGCGAGTTGGGTCTCACATGATCGCTGTTTCCGGAATCCATGTTGATTCCTACATAGTAGATTCTGAGTTTCCAAAAACAACATGATACTCGAGCAAAAAACATGTTCTAAAATTCTACAACAGATCAACATCAGAGATATAGGTCTATAGTTTTGCGCATCTGCTCGACGACCCTTCTTGAAGACTGGGACTAACTGTGCTCTTTTCCAATCATTTGGAACCTTCCGTTCCTCTAGAGACTTGCGGTACACGGCTGCTAGAAGGGGGGCAAGTTCTTTCGCGTACTCTGTGTAGAATCGAATTGGTATCCCGTCAGGTCCAGTGGACTTTCCTCTGTTGAGTGATTCCAGTTGCTTTTCTGTTCCTTGGACACTTATTTCGATGTCAGCCATTTTTTCGTTTGTGCGAGGATTTAGAGAAGGAACTGCAGTGCGGTCTTCCTCTGTGAAACAGCTTTGGAAAAAGGTGTTTAGTATTTCAGCTTTACGCTTGTCATCCTCTGTTTCAATGCCATCATCATCCCGGAGTGTCTGGACATGATGTTTCGAGCCACTTACTGATTTAACGTAAGACCAGAACTTCCTAGGATTTTCTGTCAAGTCGGTACCTAGTATTTTACTTTCGAATTCACTGAACACTTCACGCATTGCCCTCCTTACGCTAACTTTGACATTGTTTAGCTTCTGTTTGTCTGAGAGGTTATGGCTGCGTTTAAACTTGGAGTGAAGCTCTCTTTGCTTTCGCAGTAGTTTCCTAACTTTGTTGTTGTACCACGGTGGGTGCTACTGGCTAGTTTCAAAGATGTTAATTTCCTGCATTTGGTAAAGTTTTTGCTTAATGACACAGGCACACTTAAAGAATAGTTATTAAAGTAATTTTCCAGAGTTTCAACTTTTAATTCAATATTTTCACAGTTTTTGAGTACTATTTCCTGATCCATGAGGCTATTACCCATTTCCCTTTTCATTATTTCCCAAGTAGGTCTTGATTTATTGCCCGATTTTCCTATTAATATATCACTACTTAGTAAAAATATATCAAAAAAGAAAGATGATGAAACTTACCAAACAAAAGCGCTGGCAGGTCGATAGACACACAAACAAACACAAACATACACACAAAATTCTAGCTTTCGCAACCAATGGTTGCCTCGTCAGGAAAGAGGGAAGGAGAAGGAAAGACAAAAGGATATGGGTTTTAAGGGAGAGGGTAAGGAGTCATTCCAATCCCGGGAGCGGAAAGACTTACCTTAGGGGGAAAAAAGGACAGGTATACACTCGCACACACACACACATATCCATCCACACATACACAGACACAAGCAGACATTTGTAAAGGCAAAGAGTTTGAGCAGAGATGTCAGTCGGGGCGGATGTACAGAGGCAAAGATGAAGTTGAAAGACAGGTGAGGTATGAGCGGCGGCAAATTGAAATTAGAAATTAGCGGAGATTGAGGCCTGGCGGATAGCGAGAAGAAAGGATATGCTGAAGGGCAAGTTCCCATCTCCGGAGTTCTGACAGGTTGGTGTTAGTGGGAAGTATCCAGATAACCCGGACGGTGTAACACTGTGCCAAGATGTGCTGGCCGTGCACCAAGGCATGTTTAGCCACAGGGTGATCCTCATTACCAACAAACACTGTCTGCCTGTGTCCATTCATGCGAATGGACAGTTTGTTGCTGGTCATTCCCACATAGAACGCTTCACAGTGTAGGCAGGTCAGTTGGTAAATCACGTGGGTGCTTTCACACGTGGCTCTGCCTTTGATCGTGTACACCTTCCGGGTTACAGGACTGGAATAGGTGGTGGTGGGAGGGTGCATGGGACAGGTTTTACACCGGGGGCGGTTACAGGGGTAGGAGCCAGAGGGTAGGGAAGGTGGTTTGGGGATTTCATAGGGATATCACTACTTAGTAATTTTGCTTTTATTATTAACTTTTCTATATATATCTTTTGTAGTTTATTACATGTTCTTCAAACTTAAGGTCAGTAAACTTTTCATTTTAGAGTTAAGCATTTTCATTGTCCTGGATGAATTTCTAATACCTGTCGTAATCCAGGAATTAGTTTGTAAATGCCTGTATGAGTTTGTTCTGACAAGATTTTTCAGAAAATGCATTTCAAACTTTAACATAAATAGGGAAAAGGAAACATTATATGCAGCATTTGTGCTTGATTGTAACAATACTTTTGCCCATGATTGGTTAATAACCAGTGTATTTACGAAATGACTGCAACTGTTAGAGGAGAAAGTTCTGTTGTATATTTTATGTGAAGCATTTTTAGTCACTGGAGCTGTGAGAATTTTAAGGATTATTGAATTGTGATTGGATACTCCTAGGCTGACATTAATTACATCTTTATCTGTAGTTCCTATATTTGTGAAGAAATTATCTGAGACTTTCTGAAGAGTTTGTTACTCTTGTAGGGCTAGATATGTACAGATACAAGTTGAAGCTCTGCAGAACAATCAGGAACTGATCTTGCCTTTTCAGTTAACAAGTGTGTTATGTATGCAAGCTCTCTGTATCATTTTTCGTTTGACTTGTGGACATAAAACAGCTATGTAGTCACCAGCATAAGGTGTGTGTCTGCATGAAATGTTGGAATTAGATTGTACATGTAGAATGAACATTGTGTTTGGTACATTTTATTATTGAAAATATAATGTACTTTAAAAATTGGCAGCAGATAATGGTGTATAAATGCATCACATGTAAGTAATTCGTTGTATGTCTGTACACTATCAGTAGCAATACTTACTGTATCATACTATTAATTTCTATGTCTTTGATGGGTTTTATGCTGTATAATGCCATAGGCCATGTTAACTGTTTTCAATCACTTTGTTAGTAGGTAATGTATTGCGTGAATTTTCATAAGCAACTTACTACTAGGTGATGTGTTATTAGGTAACTTTTGATTAGTACATACACCAAGTAGTATTGTATTGACAGTGAAATATGAAATGCATTTCACAGGTTATCTCCTTTTGTACACAGGATACCTCGCAATGGCCTGAGGATTGAAACTGGTCATAATATCTCAGCAGCTCTTGATGGTGGAACTGTGACATTATATAAATAAAACAATGGATAATCCATAATGGAATGTAAAAATATTATGAAAAGGATAGCTGCTACTCACCATATAGTAGATATTCTGAGTCGTAGATAGGCACAGCAAAGAGAATGTCACAAAATAAGCTTTCAGCAAACAAAGCCTTTGTCAAAAACACACTCTCTCTCTCTCTCTCTCTCTCTCTCTCTCTCTCTCTCTCTCTCTCTCTCTCTCTCTCTCTCTCTCTCTGGCTCTCTGGACGCAGTCTCTGGCTTCAGCTGCCAGAGACTGTGGTGTGTGTGTGTGTGTGTGTGTGTTATCTATTTTTGTTTAGATGAAGGCCTTGTTGGCCGTTTTGTGACAGTCTTTTTTTTGTGCCCATCTGCGCCTTAGCATCTCTGCTGTATGGCAAGTAGCAACTATCCTTTTCATAATATTGTTACATTATTAAAAATACATTTATTGTGGTGGGTAATTCCCTTTCCTTTTCAGACATCATTGGTAATTGTACCCTTTGTGTAAGCTGAGGCTGAATCATGTAATGAAAGAGTTGTGATAGCAGCAGATATTTTGCAGCGTCAGACTCAAGGTGAGCTCACTGTCAGTGGAGTGCACTGTGGAGTGCATGGGAGAAGGTATTTCACACTGCTCCAGGTAATGGTAGTTCATCCATTCCATTTGCATATGGTGAGTGGGAAGAATGCTTAACATCTCTCCAGCAAATTTGCATATCAAACTCTCATAAAATTGCTCAAATTTATGTCAAATGCAGGCAGTACACACTGCTGTGAAGATGGGAAACTTAATGAATGTAATATGTGCAGAACACAACTCCATCACAGCAGCTGATTTCCTAAGAACAGTTACATTTTGATCTTTAACTTTCAAAAGTGTTCTAAAAACAAGCAAGTCAGCAAATTGAATGAGGAAATATTGTCCTAATTATGTGTATATCTGCACTGGAATTTAGTGGCAACACTTTTCCGAAACAAACATGCTGCCAAAAGTTGTAGAACACACAATTGAAACATGCACATGTTGGTGGACTATGGAGACCCATTATTCATGACATGTATAAACTTCCAAAAAATTCTCAAACATATACAGTACTTTGAATCATATAGATATATCTTGAAATTATGTAGAACATCAAGTAAAAGCAGAAATGTATGATGACATGAGCTTTACCCAGCATACTGAATGTTCAAATAACTTATGGGACTGCAGCCAGTAACATTATTGACAACCACAAATATTTCGACATTTGAATCTCCCATCATTTTTATGGTACGTGTACAGCAGTTTAAATCCTTGGTCATCAAAACTGTTAGAGAATAAAAAGGGTTGGCAAAAGAATGTCCTGGATTGCCGGTAGTGGTGTTGACAGTTTTCAGCTGTGAAGTGCAAATGGCTACAGGCGAAAACAGTAGCCATCTACAGAACTGTGTTTCCATAGAGACACATACAAAATTGCATTATTTGACCGGGTGAAGTAGATGCACAAATCAGCCACACCGAGCCCACTGCAGCTGTATGGGATCATCTTTTATTGACTATACTATAGCACCATCACACAACCAGAGGTGCTGGTCATCAGTTGTTATCAGTAGCAATATATTAACCAAAAGCAGGTAAGCAAGTAGCTTTAATCCTGTCCCTCTGTTGGTTCACCAGGACAACAGCAAGATCCCAAACATAATTCAGACAAATACATTCCATATCTATTTATAAAACATGTAGTTTACAGCAGAGAAAACACTAAGGGTTCTTTTTTTCTGCATTCATCATCCAAACCTACATGCATAGGTTTGGATAAGATCAGTCCAAAATATGCGAAATTAGGACAGAAAGAGAACATTTAAGTTATGTGTGAAATGTTAGGCTCTACATTTATGAAGTGGTCTCAACATGTACACAGAGCAAATATCAGAACTCAACTTACATATATGTAAACATTTACAAATTCTGCATTAAGCCTGTTTCCCGTCACCACTGTGCCAAAGGCAGACAGAATAGTATTGTTTTTTTTTTCCCCCTTACTAAAAACGGAGAAATCTGTTAAGCTAATAAAGCATATCTGATGTGCCTCCACTTTGCTTGTACAATACACAGCCAAATCCTGCCACCTGTGGTGCTTGCAGGCCATGTTGATGTGCCCCACATGGTCTGATGACTAAGGCTGCTGCTGCTGCCATTGACTGCTTAGTGTGTTTCCCATCTTGACCAGCTACTTCTGCAGGTGACACAGCTCTTCTGACATGTAGCCCCACATCTCCTGAATGCGCTGCGTGATGCTCTGTCTTACCACCTTTCAGCACTGCTCTGGCTCGTGATGTTGCTCTAGGGCAAAAATTTAACAAACTGCTATTGAAACTGTTTTCGATCAAAAGACACACAGAATTGTGATAGTACTCCTGTCAGCATGTACAGAGGCTGCAAAAGCTTAGGCTACATATAACTCAATAAAATGTGATGTTTGGTTTGGCATTTGGGTCCGATCACAAATAGTCACTAGTATCCAATCACAAATAAATAAATATCACTGGTTTAACAGTGAACTATTACAAATCAAAATTGGGCAATAATTATTTATAAGCAAAAATGCACAACATAGGAGATTACAAGATCAAAAATATGACACTGTTAATGGTTGGCTAATTAGAATGAACATGGAGGCAAAGTATGGGAATATTCGATTGACTGACCGACTGATTGACAGATTTATTCATCTGTAGAATTTAGTCCGCACACAGTTTTAATACAACACGAGTTTTCAAAGCAGAGCACCCAACAATGCAGAGCAGAGGATTAAGTCTGGATGTAATTGCCTGAGTTCTGGCTAAATCCTTTCTCTGCAATATCATTTCTTTCAGGAGTGCTGCCAGAGTACAGCTGTGAGGGCACTTTAAATAAACTAATGTTTAGCATGTTACGGTAAACACTTTTATTGCAATCTGTCAAAATGGAGACAAGCTTCTCAACTATATCATGGGGTTCCTTCAAATAAGCAATGGGTCATGTACTGATACACATACACAACAGTGTTGCACATCAGTGTGTTTCTGTGGTAGACTAGCACTCTACAAATCATACCACACCATCACACAGTGCCACCACAGTAAAACTTCCTGACTAAGCTGATGGAAGGATGTGTGAAATGGTCATGTGGTTTGCTGTGTTTCCTTGTCCACTTTCAGAAGCTCCTGTAGACACGTATTGTGTTGGTCATGTCCAGTGACAAGTAAGTAGTCAGCTCAAGTCCTTCAGTATATTCTTGTAATTTTTTTTGTCTCTAAAACACACGCACACACAATTAGAACAGGATATGTTGGCTGTCTTATCTGCTGATAAGTGCTAATTGTAGACAATGAAAGAGAACAAGGAGCCAAGAAATTTTTGGCAACTGGAATTACTTTTAAAAACATTTTATAAGTAGTGTACGTCAAAAGAATCTCCAGTCAAGGAAATGGCTCACTAACATAAAGTTGGGCATAAATGTATTTGGCATCTGAGTGCAAGAATCCCATGGCCCCTGGAGAGCTTCTGCAAGTAGTTATGTTGTCAGCTTTACATAAAATTATTAATGCGTATTTTGTAGAATAAATACGCTTTATGGCTTTACCTGCATTTACCACAAATAGATTGTGCCATAGGACTCTGTTACCAGACTAGCCACCCTCTCAACAGGTCAATATAACAAGAGTTTTTTTTTTTCGAAATCCTAGGCTAGTTAGTTACATAATTAGGTGGTGTTCAATGACTCTGTTGTCTGATACAGGCTATCACAATAACATGGAAGGTGACAAACTGCAGGTTATTATATTTATTTCTCTTTAAATACGACTGCATAAAATGAATATCCACTTTAATAACAGAGGTAAGATGTTTACACTTCGTATTTTTGTTATTTGTTATCATACACTTATAAATAAAACTGCCCACAAACGTATTTTTTCAGCTTAGTTTTAAATTTAGCTTTCACATCTGTCAGACTCAACAACAATGAATGGGTAAGTTATAAAAAATCTTTGGTAGCGTCAGATCCATAGTTTTCTGGGTGATCAGTGTGTCTAGGTGAGTACCACATATTATTCGTATGGCACACTCCTGTGCAATGAAAACTGTGAAACATGAGTTATCCAAGAACATAATCTAATATGATATTGCTGAATGAAAATAATGGAAGTACTGTATGTCAGTTTATTGATTGGTTTCTCTGCAAGACTTTCAGGGACTGAATTGAAAAATTGCTGAAATGCAGTGTTTTAAGACTTTTAACACCCCCCGCCCAGTTTTCTTGTCAAAACCAAAGGGAAGGTCAGTGAATGCAAGTGAGGCCACCGAATACTGAGACAAGTTCAATCTTGGGAAGGAAACCAGTCATATCCTTTGCGAATAAAGCATCTCAGTTTCCACTTTAACTGATTTGGGGAGGTTGGAGAGAAACCTAAATCTTTTACACCCAGAGTGGGATTTGGATATTCATCCTCCCAAAACACTTCCCGGAAGTCTAGGAATGCAGGGTCAAATATTGACGGTTTGACAATATTCTCCATTCAGATGTTAGAGAGCTTCAGGAACCAGCCAGGCGGTGGTGTGTGCTGTAAAGCTTTGAGGACGGAGCGTGAGTCGTGCTTGGGTAGCTCAGTTGGTGGAACGCTTGCCCGCAAAAGGCAAAGGTTCGAGTCTCGGTCCGGCACAGTTTTAATCTGCCAGGAAGTTTCATATCAGCGCACACTCCGCTGCAGTGTGAAAAATCTCATTCTGAATGCGTGGTATGTCTACAAGACTATTATTAACAGGTCTTTGAAACACATGTCAATTTCACCCAGTTTCCACAAAGTAATTATAAAAAAAAAAGTTTTACGTTACCAGGATAAGATTTTTTGCTCTGCAGCGGAATGTGCTATTAAGAAACCTCCTGGCAGATTAAAACTGCGTGCTGGAAGGAGACTCAAACTCAGGACCTTTGCCCTTCGCGGGCAAGTGCTCTACCGTCTGAGCTACCCACGCACGGCTCACGACCCGTCCTCACAGCTTCAGTTCAGACAGTTCCTCGTCTCTTACCTTCCAGGCAAAGGTCCCGACTTCGTGTCTCCGTCCGGTACACTGTTTTAATCTGCCAGGAAGTTACACGTTAATTGTCCGAACAGGTCCTTCCCAGCAGATACAGTTGCTTCACAGTTTTCCATATAATTTTACTAGTTGAGCTTGCTGATACTACACAACTAAACAACTTCGAGGATTACGACGACCTGTCTGTCGCCAGACATCTCGAAGTTGCTCATAATCTCTTGTCGATCACGACTGCCTCTCATTAACATATTTGGCTTCCCTATTTCATCTCGTATCAACACTAATAACTTGTATGATGCAGAACTCTTCGGAAACTAATTTATGAAATCTTTTGGATCCGTGATTCTGATTTCAAGCAGTAAGTTAATATGTGACCATTCGGTCCTCATTTCAACCAGTATCGGACCCATTTCCTCTTTTCCTTGTTTGTTGCTTGCAAGCTATAGGTAATACAACTACAGCACACGTTTTTGCCAATCTTAGTGATAGTGTGAGGTCGCTTTATTATATTGGTCTGACAAACTAGTATTGTCAGGCCCCTTAATGCTGACTGTTTTACTATACTTGCAACAGGAATAGTGTCATTATTTCAGTATCTTCTGTTATTGCTGTAAACATTATGCATTTTGACCAGTGTTGAACTTCCTCAAAATAATGTTTCTATTTCTGCAATAAGAGAGAGTAAGATCAGTGTGCTTCAGCAGCAGAACTTTGTAACTGTACAGATTCAACGTCATTCATCCAGCTTCAAAGATAACATAACCATGTAATAACTGTTACAAAAATATTCAAAATAGCGTTTTACTTGTATACATACCTTCATCAAGAAAGCCCAAATATGTTAACATAAAATAGCAAGTATAAAACATCCAGAACACAAAATCTTTTCTCATTCGTTGCTCATTGGAAAACAAGCCATTTGTAAATCTTCAGGCTTTCCCGGCGGTCTAATGACATCTTGGGTTGTCGGGTGTTCTGCCGGATATCAGCGTCGTACTTGCACGATGTTTCGGTCACGTATCTCGTGACCGAAATATCATGCAAGTACGACGCTGATATCCGGCAGAACACCCGACAACCCAAGATGTCAACAAGCCATTTGTTCGACAATATGTGAACGAAAATAGGTTCTCATTGTGTCGTGAATGAAACTTAGTGTAGACGATACTACTGTATATAGCTAACACTTCCACTCGACTTGCGATCGTCTACCCCTAATTTTAAAATTTAAATAACTCTTAACGCCATATTAACTTACAGTGTGACTGTAACTGACTGCATAAATCACATACGAAAGAGGCACACGAGCCGCTAATTTGCTTACCATGTGGCCACGTCGAGTGCTGCGCGTCATCACGGATCAGTCACTCGAGACTGGTGGCAGGGATAGCTGTTCTTCCACCGCTAAAAACGATTTCGATATGTTGGTTATATTTTGTACACGTATGTCTTAAAACCCACCAAATGTAAACTGGCCGGTGACTACAGTCCCCACTTCTCATAATATTTATGGTGGTTTACTTATTTGGGAAGCAACAGAAAAACAAAGGGCAAAAATGAAAGTAAAACAGTTTACTATCAAGCTGTGATGTCAGGCCAGTTAGCTCCAGAATCGAATGCGAAAGACAGCAGAGTGGAGAACACTGACGAATCCCAAACCAGTGTTTTTTAAGCGAGAAGTGTTTCTGAGGAAATATCTACAGAGACGGATATAGTTTTGCTTTAAGTGCAGAAACCAATTAGTTTGAGGCACATCGAATGACTTCAAAGTAATGTAAATAGCAGCGCGCTACTTGGCGTCTCATGCCACGCATCACTTCGGTGCGCCGCTCGTTGCGATAAACGGACGTGGTGTGGACCACGAAGCGACATCTCTGAATTGTTCCATTTGTTAATATAGAGGTAGAGCGGCGTATGGGGATCAACCGAGATTTGAACACGGATATCCCCCTCGGCAGTCCAACACCGCTACCACATAACCACGACGCCGTCGCTATTTGAACTCGCTCGATATATTACACATCTTGAGCTTGGATCGTTCACTGTTACATATTTGGTTCGTTTTCCAGAGTTTAGTACGACTTGCTGTTTTCATGCTTGATCTCTGTCCAGTTTTTGAGGGGGTGCCCACTGGGCCATCTTAACACTAAATCCAAGGGAGTGTGATGGGAAATTTCACTCATTAGTTACACGCTCCATGTATGATTTGAACGGTAAATCTTAATGATATGGAACGAGTTGTTATATATTTACATCGAATTTGTCTGTGAATATGCTTCCATATTGAGCATTTATTAGCTTTTTTTCATTTTTGAATTAAAGGCAGGTATCAGACAGCAATTCCTACCCATCACCATTTACTTCAAAGAGAAACTTTTCACTTTAGTTTCAAAAATAGTTCAAATGGCTCTGAGCACCATGGGACGTAACTTCTGAGGTCACCAGTCCCCTAGGACTTAGAACTACTTAAACCTAACTTATCTAAGGACATCACACACATCCATGTCCAAGGCAGGATTCGAACCAGCGCCTAGAACCGCTCGGCCACACCGCCTGGCAGTTTAGTTTGAAACTTTACTTTGCTGTCAGTCATTTTATATCAGTGGGTAAGTGAACTTCCTTTTGGTTGCAGCATTGTGAACCCCTGTTTCTACTACAGACAACTTTAATGTGGCGTAATGAATGTCGGTCCTCCCCCCCCCCCCCCCCCTCCTTCTGGTATTGTAATTATGTGCATCATTGTTCCTTCGAAGTGCTGTGGATTATTTTCAACAAACTGTGAAATGGATAGACATTAATACTGAAGAATCGGATACGACCAGTCAGTTTGAGCAATGCCGTCACAAGCTATCACAAATGATACATAGCAAAGACTTACAAGCACGGACAAATGTTGAAAAACGTATATCACATACATCAATTTTTCGAACTCAATGTTACCTATATCGCTTTTTTCAGTCATCGTATCCTATTTTTCCGTTGATCTTTATAGATCAACAAGAATAGGATCCTAGTGCTAGTGAATCCAAAAGAAAAGGAATATGTAATATCGCCATGGCGAATCTCAGCTGACCTATATTGGTACCTGTACTTGACTTCACTTACATAAAATTTGTATCCCATACTTGGGATACTTTTGCTACTAATGGTTCCTAAACGTTAAAAATATTACACTTGTCGCTTATTTCGTCTTCACTAGTACTAGTACCCTATTCTTGAGCTAAGCTAAATAGGTCAGTGAAAGTACAGGATACAAATGTATATTGCTTTTTTCGCTATTACTAGTATCCTGTTGTTCAGCTGATGCTAGCGAAGGTGTAAGAATCGAATTTAAAGGTTCTCTGTCCTGTTTCTTGCTCGTATAAATCACGACAATAATCTATTTTTTCTCTTGTTTATTTCCATCATCTTCAATTCATTCCGATAAAATTCGTGGATAAGTATGTAATCGCAAGAATTGTGACTAATTTTATCGTATGCTACATTCTTTTGTTTACAAATACCATCCGCTGCTTTCAAAGTTTACCACCACGTAGCGTCCTCGGCTCGGATATGACGTCACTTCTCAAAGCCGACGAGTGTGTTCTGACACTAGAATATATCCCCGTACTTCAGTTGACCTATATAGGTCGACTCAAGTAAACATTGTCCACAATGGAAAATACTTTATCCAAAATGTCTCATAAGCACTAAGGATGAAAAAAGTACCTGATAAATTGGAACGAACAACCGATTAAATTATGACAAGCGAGTAAACACGTGAGAATTCCATCCGCTTTGAAAAATGACGTCATAATTTACCACAGATGATGTATTGCAAAGACAGAGACGGATGTTGACAAGCACAGAAATGAAGAGTAGGGAAAACACTTTGCGGATATATACCATGTATAGCCATAATTCGAACGTAATGTTACATATATCACTTTTCTCGCAGTGGTAAGTCCTAGCATCCTACTCTTCTGTTGATTTATATAGGTCATCTGAAGGTTAGGATACTAGAGAAAGCGACTAAAGTAAAATTTGAATCCTATACTTCAGTTGACCTACATAGGAGAACTGATGAGTAGTATATAAGTACCGACAAAGGTGAAAAAAGCGCGAAACGTAAAATTTGTATCGTGTACCTCAGCAGAGTCAACTGAAGAATAGGATGCAACTTTGGTAGTTTAACTGAGGCACAAGATGTCTGTGCTACACACTCGTATATACACTCCTGGAAATTGAAATAAGAACACCGTGAATTCATTGTCCCAGGAAGGGGAAACTTTATTGACACATTCCTGGGGTCAGATACATCACATGATCACACTGACAGAACCACAGGCACATAGACACAGGCAACAGAGCATGCACAATGTCGGCACTAGTACAGTGTATATCCACCTTTCGCAGCAATGCAGGCTGCTATTCTCCCATGGAGACGATCGTAGAGATGCTGGATGTAGTCCTGTGGAACGGCTTGCCATGCCATTTCCACCTGGCGCCTCAGTTGGACCAGCGTTCGTGCTGGACGTGCAGACCGCGTGAGACGACGCTTCATCCAGTCCCAAACATGCTCAATGGGGGACAGATCCGGAGATCTTGCTGGCCAGGGTAGTTGACTTTACACCTTCTAGAGCACGTTGGGTGGCACGGGATACATGCGGACGTGCATTGTCCTGTTGGAACAGCAAGTTCCCTTGCCGGTCTAGGAATGGTAGAACGATGGGTTCGATGACGGTTTGGATGTACCGTGCACTATTCAGTGTCCCCTCGACGATCACCAGTGGTGTACGGCCAGTGTAGGAGTTCGCTCCCCACACCATGATGCCGGGTGTTGGCCCTGTGTGCCTCGGTCGTATGCAGTCCTGATTGTGGCGCTCACCTGCACGGCGCCAAACACGCATACGACCATCATTGGCACCGAGGCAGAAGCGACTCTCATCGCTGAAGACGACACGTCTCCATTCGTCCCTCCATTCACGCCTGTCGTGACACCACTGGAGGCGGGCTGCACGATGTTGGGGCGTGAGCGGAAGACGGCCTAACGGTGTGCGGGACCGTAGCCCAGCTTCATGGAGACGGTTGCGAATGGTCCTCGCCGATACCCCAGGAGCAACAGTGTCCCTAATTTGCTGGGAAGTGGCGGTGCGGTCCCCTACGGCACTGCGTAGGATCCTACGGTCTTGGCGTGCGTCGCTGCGGTCCGGTCCCAGGTCGACGGGCACGTGCACCTTCCGCCGACCACTGGCGACAACATCGATGTACTGTGGAGACCTCACGCCCCACGTGTTGAGCAATTCGGCGGTACGTCCACCCGGCCTCCCGCATGCCCACTATACGCCCTCGCTCAAAGTCCGTCAACTGCACATATGGTTCACGTCCACGCTGTCGCGGCATGCTACCAGTGTTAAAGACTGCGATGGAGCTCCGTATGCCACGGCAAACTGGCTGACACTGACGGCGGCGGTGCACAAATGCTGCGCAGCTAGCGCCATTCGACGGCCAACACCGCGGTTCCTGGTGTGTCCGCTGTGCCGTGCGTGTGATCATTGCTTGTACAGCCCTCTCGCAGTGTCCGGAGCAAGTATGGTGGGTCTGACACACCGGTGTCAATGTGTTCTTTTTTCCATTACCAGGAGTGTAGCTTTTTGCGTTCGCTAGTACTAGTATCCTAGTCTTTGGTTGATCCAGAGGAACCAGCAACTGGAACGACTCACTATCAGACAGTGGTATAATTCAAAATGTGCGTACAAATGATTCAAAATTAATAAAATTACAAGCGAAAGAAAGCATATGAAGTATCTAACTCTCAATAACACATTTATTTTTATTTACAATTATGACGCTTTGCCCCAGAAGTTATTTATCATCTATGGCTCGAAAATAAACAAACTAGTATGTATGACTAATATGTAACATCATTCATTGGTCAAAGCTGCCGAGTTGTATCCCATTCTTCAGTTGACCCCACACGCCAAGCACCAGGCAGGCACGAAGACGTGTGTTGACGTAAGTTTTCAGCCAAAACCACCCTCAGAAAAGAAGCAAAGCACACATAGACATTCAAATACACACGCATGACTGCTGTCTCCGGCTATTCTGGCCAGGACCTTTTTAAAGGGGTAGGAAAAAGCGGATGAGATGATGCCCCCAGCAATCAGCGCGGTTTCGTAACCTTGTGCTCTGCAGGGACGAGACCGTTATTGCAGTGTGGCTCGGATGTCGGAGCGTTTGCGATTTGGAAGGCAATGGAAAACAGAAGAGAGGACACTAAGTAAGGCAGATCGAAAGTCAAATGGCAAAAATAAAACCACTACAACGAAAGTAAACAGTTCAGCCATAATGCGTGTGTACAAAACAAAATATTTGTCGAACGGCTCCACTTACGAATGAATGTGATTCCTTTAAACCTTAGATTACAATCAGATCGATTAGTACTCCCATAAACAAAGAAGACTGGCACTTTTAATGAAACAGTCGAAACTGGACGCGGGCACGTCGGAGTTACGTCACGAGGAAGTATCACCGCTGTGAACGATGGAGGTAGGTATAAATGCCGTGAATCAAATATATTTTGGCCTGCTTAAGATGGCAGACATCTGCTTCAAGTTTATGACGTAATAACTCTTTTTTCTTCAATTTTCTTCCACCCCCAGGGTTTCCAATGTGTAGGTTGCTTTACTCCCTGGAAAAGCATTTTCAAAGAGGCCCGTTAATGTCGTAATGTTTTTAAGGAAAAAGGAACTGATACACTGAGGATACGATGGAATGTCAGTGATGAGGGGACACTTCAATGATCTTTACATGAAAGTATCAGATAAATACCCTACAGCCCTCTTCATACATTGCTATGAACATCTTATTAATTAGGTACCCCAATAGTCTATAGAGTCCAACAAAGAAGTTAGTCTTGTTCAGTGGTCCTTAATCTATGAGTCTTTCTTCTCTTATTCCCGTAAAAAGATGCACGAACTTTCGGTTTTCATGCCGAAAAAGCTTCCATCAATAGCTCATATCCGATGCACTTTTACTTCGTGACATTGATGGTTTTGAACATGACTGTGAAAGCAGATATTTCGAAAACTTGACTGAAATGTATTTAGAGGATGTTCTGGCGTGTTGAAGGAGTTCAAAATTATATTTTTAATAGAACTGTTGTCGAACTGCTCATCGCACTCCAGTCCAAGAATGTTGAGATTTTATATCGCAGTAACAAAATAGTGGAGTTTCAGCAACAGCTGCAAAAGGAAAGAGAACTTTGAATCGTTGTCTGCTTTCGATAAAACTGGGGACGAATTTAATACCAATAAAATAATGAAGGCTGAATCACTTGATAGCTACTTACGAAGACTGCATTTCGAAATCGTAGATAATTTCAGCAAATAAAAATTAATTCCCATCTCTTGAAAAATTGTAGTACTTTCCATTGATAAATCTATAAAAAAACGAGCCTTTTTATGAAAAGAAATTTACCGAAAAAGTACGAGAACTATATGGAAATCTTCAATTTCACAAAGAAGGCCTGCTGTTCGTTCCTGTATATCGGAGGCATCACCGTTCATTTTGTCCCATTTTCGCAAAATTCTGTTATGAGCTTGGCTTAAGTACTGAAGTTAGTCTGTAAGTGCAACATGTAAATGTATCCTCAGTTTTATTTATGTCAAGAAGTTCACGTTGACAAGATCGTCTCACACAAAGCCAGGCCATCAAATATAATTTCAGATTTTTTCTTTTCAGTAGTCCGATCAGTGAAATTTATGTTCATGTTTTCTGCAGTCAAACTTGGCTCTGTTTGAAAAAATATAAAAATCATGGAGAATAATAAAGTGTGGATAATTTGGTTACTGTCTGCAACTCAAGGTATTGCAGTAGAGTTCTAGCTTCCCGCGCAGAGGGTTCGATTCTCGGCGGGGTCAGGGATTTTGCCTCCTCGAGACGACTAGGTCTTAATGCCGTCTTCATCATTACGGTCGGAAGAAGGCAATGGCAAACCACCTCCGCTAGGACCTTGCCTAGTCGGCGGTGCGGGTCTCCCGCATCGTCCCCTACGCTCCTCGGACTATGGGACCTGATCATCAATTTGATTACAAAATTTGAGGAACAGACAATGGCTTTCTATAACACAGCATTTCATGACTAAGTGGAATGGGCTTATTATTTTAATAAATATCGAAATTTTTATTGGATGGCGCTATATGAAACGCCAGATTGGGTAATGTGGAATACTATAATATACCTGACTAAAAATAATGTGAACATTTCAGGAGACAGTTGTTTCTGGAATATGAGATTTGAAGAGCTTTCTGGCGACTAAGCGCAACTCGGAATAATAGTCTAAAAACCCTGTGGAAGAAAAGTAAATTCACTTCCTTAAAGAAACAGAAAATTGTGAACGCAAATGCCAACCTAAAATTCGAATATTTGTTTCCTATTCCAACACAAGCCGCTGCTGTGTAAAGAATATTTTTATTGATGTCCATTGTGGATTGATGAAAGAAATTGTACCAACTACTTCTGCTGCAACAACTTTCATGTAACTGTGTTCTAAACAAAATGCAGCTATATGGAAAAATTTCCTTTGTTCATTGCTACACCCCCCCTCTCAAGAGTGTCGTGGCTATATATGTCAACTCTGCATAGAATGAACTTCCATGTGGCTTGCTTATGATGAAGAATCGAAAAAAAAAACTCTTTCAAATTATTAACAGCTTACTAGCAATTAATCTGCAGAGTAGCTTAACATAAATATGCCAGCTGACTGGGCTCACTCAAACATCATCTGCTGAGTCATTCTTATTGTGCTACACAAACCCAACATGGCATGGATAAGCTAACACCCAAACCTCCAGATGTCAGACATTCATTCAGATCGGTACCAAATGTTTTGTGTCGATAGAGTATCAACCAAAACACCAGTTTAGTTCGTGCTGTGTGCTGTCGTCCGCATAGAAGATGTGTAAATGGTACTTAAAGATAACACCTAGAACTACCGAGTATTGGGAAATCGTATCTGTGCGCCTTGGATCTGATCACTGGTAGGTGAGTTGGTAGTGGGTCAACCATTGTTCTGTGAAATTGACTTTCACTGTCGAGTGCAGTGTTTGTTTGTGTTCAGTGTTACATCAACGCCTTCGCTGGGAATAGTTAAAATGATAGCAAAAGCAATAATGACCCTCCTTCCATCAAGTCAATACTAAATACATGATCAACTCTAAATTGTATGTCTTATGTTCTCTAATACATTAGAAAAAATATTGTTCACATTTATCGTTGTCAAAAACTTATTAAAATAGTTTAATCAATTATTACATATACATAAAAAGAAAGACTGGAATTCTAGAAAAATTTAAATACAAACGGAAAACGTTTCAGAAATGAAACAAACGAACTCAACACAGAAATGCCATTAAAACAAGAGAAACTATCTAAATGGAAAATTGATGGCGAAATGTAATGGAATTTAAAACATACCTTATATCTACTATATATAATTGAAATGAATAAAGTTTATTGTTAAAAACAATAAAGAAGGTCCGAGTTGAAAATCTACTGATGGCGTATTATTATTATTACAGTTTAGGCGTGGAAAGGTTACACGGGAGAACTTTTTTCTGGCATGTAAAAGGGAGTTTCGCAGTTTGTAGCAATGTTATTTTGGCAGACTTCTTTCGCCACGTTAGTTATAAAAATGTATTCTACAGGTTTGCTACTTTCGATTAACGAAGCGAAAGCAGATTGCCAAAAGAACATTGTTGCAAACTCCGAAACGTCCTTTTCATATGTGAAAAAAAAAAATGTTCTGTCATATAACAGTTTCACGCGTGATCTGGAAAAAAAAAAAAAAAACCAGTCGCTATCAGTGAGTTACGAATTCATGACCTCTCATACGGCGGTCTGACGCTATACAAACTCAGCTACCATAGATTTTAACATTCGGAACTCACAGATACGATTTAATTATATTCCATAATTCTAGTGTTACATATAATTACCGTTTACGAATCTTCTATTGGTCGACAGCACATAGCCCGAACTAAATCCGTGTTTTGGTTTATACACAGAACGTTTGATACCGATCTAAGTGTCTGACATCTGGAGCGTTGGGTGTAAGCTTCACCTCCACTGAGAAATATTTGCTTTCGGAGGTGCGAGGTCGTGATAAATCCAATTTCAAAGACGTGGCCAAGACATTCTTGCAGAAAGAACAAAGAATGGAATTAGAATTCAAACATCCTATGCTGTATCATTTCTTGTGACGAGCAATGATATCTTTCTGCGAAAGAGATGCTTGAGCCGAAACAAAACGGCAACTGTCCGCACAAAGACCAACTTAGTCTAGATGAAGAGTAGCGCCGGCACTTATCTACTGCTCATATGCGCACTTTAACAACGCGTCAGTTTCGCGTAGCCAAGGGATGATTCTTTGAAATAACCAATGAGAGGCGAGAAGAGATTGTTTTGCTTGACATTTTTTCGGTGTATAAGTGGCTTCCATGAGAAATATTCTGTGATGATGGCAACGAATGCTATAGACGGCTGCAGGTGCATTAATTGCAGAGGGATGAAATTGTAACATGTGGTGGTGAAATGACCACGCTATCGAGCACACTAAATGGATCAATGTTTATTCATAATAGAGTCGCACGTTCGATATATTAATAAACATTGATCCACCAGCCTTCTCCCATGATTTAATCAAAAACAAACTGAGCCACATATCTCCTCCTATGATTTAATTAAGAAGCACCGATTCACTTAGAGTGCTCTCACAGTAACACAGAGCAGACAAATATTTCACCACTTTTTCGAATATGCCATAGTTTGATACACTGTCCTTGGTTTGCAGGTACTAATACAGCTTAAATAGCTGCGACTCAAATAAGGCGCAATTAAATTTATAACTCTCGTTTACAACCTTCCAAATGTATTACTTCGAAACAAGTCTTTTGCTTGCCGATTTCATATTGGCTACGCAATATTAACACAGACAACGTCTTTTGTTCTCATCACACGAAGCGTTGACAACATTCCAAGACGAAAAGTGGAAGTACGTCACGTTACCAGACTGTGACGTTACTCTAGACTTTCATCCAAAGACCTGTGCGCATCCACAAAACATAATATTATGCCTCTGGTTGAACAGCAACAGTGTAGTGTACTTCGATTTGCTTCCCGGAGATATAACTATCACTGCCGACATTTATCATCAACAATTGTGATGTCTAGCAGGAGCAACCCGAGAACGATCAAGAAGACTGCTTTGAAAGCTTCTCCACGATAACACCTGCCCACATTCTGTTAGTCTGAGAAAAGAGGTAATGTATTGGGAAGTCATTCCGCACCCATCTTATTAAACAGATCTTGTGCCCTCAAATTTTCACTTTCTGTCGAACCGCCTTGAAGGAGCTTCCTTTCTGGATGAAAATGCGCTCCGAACATAGCTCGAGGAGTTATTCGTCTCAAACTAAGTGATTTCTGCAGTAGCGGAATCAAAAAATTACCCCAGCGTAGCAGACGTAAATAGTGAAGAATATGTTATTTATTAAGCGAATGTATTACTTCAACAGATTCAATCGTTTTCCGTATAAATATGTGGCAATGTATTTTAACAAAGGAGTAAGTGCGGCAAATACCTTACTATCTGAACCAATAAACATCATTTAACTAAAGCTAAATATGCCGGGTATGCCTACGAACACTTAAAATTACTGACCCCAGACAAAAACTTCGAAATCGCCAGACATCTGTCAATCATATTACTTTCCCAGGCGCACACATTCTGTAGACACATTTTTACCCTGAACTCCAAAACAGTTACCAAAACCTACTTTAAGCAACGCCAATTTTCACCAATTTGTCAGTGGAGGACCCCAACTCTCCTTTTGTTAAGCGATATTCCATTCCCCAAAGGCCCCCCCCCCCCCCCCCCCCCCAAGAAACGTCTAGAATCGCCCCTGGAAGCATATGGGCCCGTGGTGAGGTGGTTTTTAAAAACTGGAAAAAAAGTACAAAACAGGTTAGTTGTCCGAAATATTGATCATAAAGCAAGGATGACCTTTTCTTTTACTCACCCCATACCCCTTCCACCACAGTAGTCTGTGTGCTCGTTTCCCTCTCCATTGTTCCCTGCAATACTTCATTTCCACTGCTTTCAGAATTCAGTCATTGCAAGTCTTGCAGAGAAACAATTCAATAAATTAACGTAGAGTACTTCCATTATTTTAATTCAGTAATATCATATGGGGTTATTTTCTTGGATAACTTGTGTTTCACAGATTTAATTGCACAAGTGTGTGCCCTAAGAATAATATGTGGCACTCACCTCCACACACTGATTGTCTCATACCATAGACAGCTATTTAAAGAGTATTCTCAGTTTTCGCTACATAATCACAGCGCATCAATTAAATTGTGCAACTTGTTCATAATTATATATTCAAAAGAAATGGACACCATGGTTGCAACACTTGATGAGAAAAAAAAATTAAGTACAGAAAGATGTGGGTATTGATGCTGCCAAAGTGGCTTACCCATGGTCATTGAGCCTAGCACATGTGAAAGCTAAATTTGGAACTAGGCTGGAAAATATGTTTGTGGGCAGCTCCTATGTATGATGTGCATAGTGCAAGTGTCTTACCTACTTACTTCTGTTATCAAAGTGACTATTCATTTTACAGTCATGTTTAAACAGAAATGAATTTAATAACCTGCAATTGATCACATTCCATGTCATTGTGATAGCCTATCTCAGACAACTGAGCCATTGAACACTTGATCATGTAGGTTACTAGCTTAGGACTTTGAAAAATCTCTCTTGTTATGTTGATAGGATGGAGTTCTATGGTGTAATCTTTTTGTGGCAATGCAGGTTATTCTACAGAAGCATGCATTAAGAATTTTGTGTAAGGCTGACAACATACCATCTTGCAGAAGCCTCTCCATGGAATCCTTGTGCTCAGATGCCAAATACATTTACACCCTAATATAATCCATGCATCACTGTCTATAATTGAAAGAAGAGATTTATATTCCTAAGCACAAGTCTCAACAGGTCAAAGTAAAATAGTACCTCACTGGCCACTCTTCAAATTTACTGCAACATTTAGTCTGAAGGGCTTCAATTCCAGTAAACACTAATACTAGAATTAAAAACAAGTTGGACTTTACAGTATACATGCAGTTGGGAGTAAACACTAATATTAGATTTAAAAACATGTTGGATTTTACGGTATACATGCAGTTGGGACGGATTTTAAATATCAATAAAATTACATAAATGCTTACTTAATATGCAGCAGTGGATAATAACTGCAGCAGGATAGTGCAAGAGGAAGAGCAGTGGATTTTTCAAAGTAGCGAAATTTCTTCTCATACACATATAGTGATATAAAAGTAAATCCAGTTGTTATTAATGTGAGTAGGTTGTAGTGTTTTGTTATACCTCACAGAAGTGGCTGATTTTACCTGTTAAATGTGTAATTTGACTCCTCAACATGTATGCTTCATGATGTGTTGTGTGGAATACAGAATGCATGTGTACGTGAATGAATGAACTACTGCTGTCATATGAGAATATGCTTGTTGTAGTCATGTTCCTGTTTTGCAGTACAGTCTTACATACAATAAGAGCAAGAGAAGAGCAGAATGTGAACAAATAAACTTCATTATTGATGGTGTTGTGACAGCAACCAGCCACAAATTTATTTTAAGTCCCTTTACTCAAAAGGTACCATTACCAGTTTCCAATCATTACAACTCATCGTCAGGCAGCTTTCATTAGAACATGTGGTGCATTTTTTATTGATTAGTTGTCCTAAAATATAAATAATACATAATTATAAGCATGCCACACAGATGGTTGCATTACAGATTTGTATTGGAATGTGACTTATGTGAAATGACAGTCTGGAGTATTTGTTTTCATAGTTCTCGTTCAACAAATGATGTTTGTAGTTTTCGCCACATTCTTATCGCTGTACACACAAATTTGTGCTCTGTTATACAAATTGTAATCATTCAAAACTGGTAATGGTACCTTTCGAATAAAGGAACTTAAAATAAATTTGAGGCTGGTTGCTGTCCCAACACCATCAACATTTGTCTTCAAGTAACAGCCACAGTCTCCAACCATATCATCATATGACAAAATTGCCTTCATTACTGATTTTAGTAACCAGATCCGCATTGGAAGATGAAATTCTGGGTTTGTAAAGTGACACACGAATACTGTACCTGCTCTTAGTTTCTTAGCACCATACAGTTAACTGAGTAGTTAGTTGGTTACAAATGTAGTAATTAAGAAGGACATATTTAATTCCTGCCTGATGCGAGTGAGTCCTTGTTGTGAACACAGTTTATTGGCAGCATTTCCTTGTGTAATGCTGAGGGAGGCTATATTTTGCCTATAACTAGGAATGCCCTTCTAGGTTGAGCCATCAATATACGTATCAGTGAGTGACAATGGTTAACTCTCAGCCTGCCACAGGTACCTGACCTACGTGATACCCCGTTGTTGGCAGTGCATATGAAATATGAGTCATAATATACAAATTGTGTCCAAAATGGAGGCCGATTGTAAATTAATGAAACCATCCCTGCACCAGCTCCATTGAATTTGCTTGTAGGAAACGGGGATACCTGTGTCTCATCAGTCTGTTATAATCATATCTGAGATTCATATAGGTCATTCTCCTCTTTCACTATCTTTGCAAAAACTCTTCAATAAATTATACAGTATGTACCTGTAACAATTAGGAAACCTGGTTATTATCCAGCTATTTCTAGACAGTGTTTGTGCATACATAGGCAGAAAACACAATGTATCACATTTTCCCTCTATTTTCCCCTGAGAAGACCTGTCACTGAGGGTGGAAGAATGGTAGACAATGCTGTGGAGCCTGAGAAACTGTGCCATGCAGTCACTGCTGGATGGGCCAGCCACCACACAGCTGCAGCAACAGCCTTGGACTACAAGTACTCTACCATTTTCCACATTTCTGTTTGTTTACTTTAACAATGTGCAGTTTAAAGCATAGTGTAGCTAAGCAATGATGTTATGTGGGCCATGTCTGATAAAACAGACACCACACATGAAGCAATTGAAAATCCAGGATGGAATGTAACAATATTATTAAAATGAAAGTTGTCACTCACCATAGATGGTGAGTCGCAGATAGGCACAACAAAAACACTGTCACAAAATTGAGACTACAAAGAATGTCAGTCAGAAACATTTGAGTCCAGATAATAATTACAAACGACAACAGCCATGCACTGTAATTTTTTCACGTGTCGCATTGTAAACAAAGTAATGTGATTAAAAAAATCAGTCAGTTGGCCACAAGTGTGTAAAAAAGAATGAAAAGTCTTAATTTTTGCTGATAATTATGGACGTCAGATAGCAGAAAATGTGGCAGGTACACAAACTAACGCGAGTGTCCACGCCTTTGTCATACCATGAGCAGGCATTGCAGAAGTGACAAAAACATTGCTGAAATTGTGTGAAAATCTTGACTCAAAAGACTGTGTCATAATTTGTGCAGGTGCAAATGATATTGCCAGAGATACAGGTAGTGAACTCATCACTGTTCTTGAAAGTGTGCAACCGAATGAGGAAACACAAATGTAACTGTTGTAAATCAACCACACAGATATGACCTACCTTCTTGGTCATGTGTAAATAAATTAATACAAATAGATAGATGAAGTATGCAAAAAAAATTCTGTATGTGAACTTAATAAATGTAAGCATGTTAGACAGATCCGTGCGTAGCAGCCGTGGCCTTAATTTAAACCCATTTTTTAGGGAAGTAGACTGTATCACAAAAAAAAGTGATGCAGAATTAAATTGCAAATACACACTGGAGATTGCACACCAGAATGTACAATCGTTAACAAACAAAGTTGAAGAAATAAATACACTCCTCAATAGTGAATGGAAAGATGTTTCAGTTTTATGTTTTTGTGAGCATTGGTTACAAAATGAGTATTTCCAATGCTTAAAAATATTGTATTTTAACCTGGCAAACTTGGGTGTGAAATAGATTAGCTAAAACTAACAATAGTCTTAAGTATATGGCAATTAAAATATATAACAAATTGTCTAAAAATGGGTCAATAAAGCCTGACAAATTATTTAAAGACAATGTTCATAACTTCTTGTTAGCTAATCCATTCTATTCATTAGTAGAATTTTTAGAAAAGCCCAATATCAACGTGAAATATGTAAAAATTTATTTTGTAAAATTAATAGGTTAAGTGAAGTGACGAAGTCTACTGCATGTAATAATGCTGAATGACCAATAAAGAATCTGAATGAGACTGTTTGCAAACTTCGGTGTGAGACTGACTTTAAAACCTCAGCTGTTGAGTTAATGTCTGAAAAAACTATTATTTGACATGTGTATAATTAGCAACATAAGTTTTTTTTTTTTCTTCAAAAAACTGGACCTTGCTTTAGGCAAACTCAAGCCAACTGGGAAAACAGTGGTATTGTGTGAAGATTTTAATATTGACTTTCTGAGCCATAGCCTTCACAGGGAAATGTTCTTAAATATTATAAAAGCCTACAATCTTTGTCTGACAGTTGGCTCTCCAACACATGTAACAAAAACTAACATCACTCTCCGTGATCAGATACGTTTAAACTTTGATACCGGCTATAGTGATCACCTTTCGCAATTACTATCCATACCTGTAAATCACATTTCGACCAGTGTTCAAAATATTATCCATAAAAGGATATATAGCCAGAAAAATATTGAATACTTCCAGTATCTAACCAGCGAACAATCTTGGAGCGCAGTATATGATACCTCTATTACCAATGAAAAGATGGAAAATTTTTTGAACATTTTCAGGCATAACTTTGACATAGCTTCTCCACAAATGAAAGTGATTTCCAGAAGTGCAGATAGAGCCAAAAACTGGATTACATCAGGCATTAGAGTATCCTGTAAAAGGAAGCAGGAGCTATTTCTTCAGTCAAAAACTGACAGCAGTCCAGAATTTCTTAGTTATTTCAAAAAATACAAGCTAGTTTTGAAACATGCCATAAAAGAGGCAAAAATAAAGGAAAATGGCAAATATATTATGAAGTCATCCAATAAAACTGAGTCCATGTGGAAAGCTGTGCAGGGTCTTATACGGCAGAAGACAACTCGCTAAAATATTGTGATATCGCACGATGGCAAGAATGTCACAGACCCTTGGGCAGTTGAAACAGCTTCAATCTTATTATGCAACTGTTGCTGGAAAATTAGTGAAGGAAAAATTTGGAAATCAACCTAATACAACATGGAAAGAATTTTCATCTATTGAAATAAATAATATCTCCAGGTTCCTTAGTCCAGTAGGTTCAACAGAGCTCCTAAATACCATTAACTAATTGAAGTGTAATTATTCAACTGGTATGGATGATATTCCCAATTAAATTATAAGAATAGCAGTAAGACAAATACTGTACTGTCTCCTTTATTAGACATATGCAGTTCTTCCCTATCATGTAGTGTCCTCCCACAGCAACCGAAAACGGCAAAAGTGATACCTATATATAAAAGGTGACCAGGTTTGTGACTATAGGCCATTGTCTCTGTGGTCAGGATTTTCAAAGATTATTGAAAAAGTGTTCCCTTTACATCTTACTACATTCTTCGACAAGAATAATATTATTTCTGGATGTCAACATGGCTTTAGACCAGAACGATCAACTGAAACAGCCACTTTCAACATGGTAAACTATGTCTTAAATGTAGTGGACAACCACAATAATATCTCAGGCTTATTTCTGGACCTAACAAAAGCTTTTTATGTGATGGATCATTCTGTGCTCCAGGGGAAACTTGAACGGCATGGTGTAAGAGGTGTGCCAAACCAGTGGATTACATCGTATTTGGAATATTGTTATCAGGTAACTTAAATTAAGTACATGGAAGGAAATGAACTCAAGGTACACCTTGCGGAACCATGTGAACTAAGTCATGTTGTTCCACAGGGCTCTATTTTAGGTCTCCTTATTATGGTATACATTAATGATTTCCCATCACACATTAGGGATTCTGAACCTGTACCGTTTTCAGATGACATGAGTCTACTGATTGAAGGTAATAAAGAAGAAAATCTCACTGCATCTGCAAAAGATATTACAAAATAAGTGTCTGAATGGTTTACCGGAAACAGGCTAATAGTGAATCCCAAAAAAATGGTACTCATGAATTTCCACATAGATCAAAATAAACATGCGGCACAACCTGTAATATTTATAGATAACCAGATCATTAATGCTGTCAATGAAACTAAATTTCTTGGGATTCATATCCAGGAAAATCTTAAATGGACCACTATCTCATTCCTGAATTCATAACTAGCAAATATGAGCTATGTAGTAAGAATTGTTTGCAACAATACTAGTGCAGAAATGGTTAGAGCTGTATACTTTGCTTGTGTACATTCAATACTAAAGTACGGTATCATTTCCTGGGGAAATGTACACCAGGCCATAACAGTTTTCAGGAAACAAAAGGCAATTATGAGATAAATGAAACAAGTGAGCAGCAGAAAGCCATGCAAACCTTTCTTTAAAAATCTAAAGTTCTTACCCCTTCCCTGCATTTATATACTGGACGTAGTCATGCATGTCAAAAAAAGAAAAGAAAACCTTTTTCCTCAAAACAAAAGTGTCCATGATTACAGTACCAGATCAGACAGTGACATACATGTTAATCATTGTAACACCACACTATACCAAAAAGATGTATATCATACAGGAACAAAATTATACAACAGATTGACAAGACATATAAAATATTTTCCTGAACTACAGAGCTTTGAAATGTTTGCGACAGCCTACATTCTGAAAAATTGCTACTATTCAGTCTCACAGTATCTCATGCAAGAAAAAATGTAATTTGTATCTTTAATTGGAGAAATAAGTTAAAAATATACAGTATTTAAAAAATTGTAATTATTAACTGTATAGATTCAATTTGTCAAAAAATTAAATATGTAAGTATGATGTTTGAAAAACCAATAGATAAAAAGGTTTTCTGTCCGATATATGTACTGAAAAATATTTATATGGACAAATAAATAAAGCATGGCTACAGTTGCCTGAGACTGCAGCCGTGTGAGTGAGCTGCGTGAGTGTACGTCAACTATTTTTGCCAAAGGCCTTACTGGCCAAAAGCTTTATTTGTGACAGTCTTTTGCTGTGCCTACGTGCAACTCAGACATTACACATTCATATAATTGATTTGCCTTGATGGATAATGACTCTGACACCTTCAGCGCGGGTACACAATTATGTTTGACCTCCTACAGGAACTGCAGATAGGTAAGAATGTGGGTCAGCCAGGATGTGTGCCAAGATAGTCACGCAGTTGCGACAAGCAGTGTCTGGATGGCACAGTTGTCACGCAGTTGCGACAAGCAGTGTCTGGATGGCACAGTTGTTAACGCAACTGCCCAGTAACGCGGAGATCCCAGTCCAGCACTCATTTTCACTTAACACTGCTGCTTTTGTATAAAGTCCTGAGGCAGCAGACAGCAACAGATCCTTCCTTTCCCTTCCTCCCCCCCCCCCCCCCCCCCCCCACCAAACTGGGTTCTGGTTCTGTCTCTAATAGCCATTTCCTTGACAAGAGATTAAAACCTCCTGACACCCCCCCCCCCCCCAAAAAAATCATGATTTAAACCATTTCTATGATATTTTTAAAAGTAATTCCCATCTCGCAAAGATTACAGATTCTTGAGCAATGCCATGTAGAAGTCTGTTGAAGTGGTTTCTTCTTTCTTCATGAATCCGGCTATCTACCATGTTTTGATGTGTATGTCTGTTCATTTTTTCTGATGTTTCCCCATCTTTTGTTGCCTTGGTTAAGGGGAGTTGGAATGCCCTATCTCGCCAATGTTAAATTTGCTAACTTTGTGTACCTTTTTCTTTGGAACTATTATCTTCAGAACTTTGAAATTCTGGCAGAGGTTTTCAGCATATATTGTGAGCCCACTGAACTAGAACCAATGTTTTCTTTTTGTTGGTATAGTATTTATGAATTTTTTACCATTAAGCCATTTTTTATTGGAAAAAGTATAACATAAACTTCCCTAGTTCAGAGAATAAGCCAGTTCTTGTCATGATTCTAGTTCAGTGGCCTCTTTGAACTGTTTTGCAGCATTTCTGAAAATTTGAATGTTGTTGGTTGAGTGGTTTATGAGATAAAGGTACATGTAACACTAAAAATGTCAAATGCCAGAAAATGCGATTAAAGTAATTTATTATGAAAATTCACAAATACCTTTTATTCTATTATCAAAAGTGTCCAGCAGAGTAATCAGGGTCATCTTCTAGTTCTTCTTCTTCACCTAGAAGCTTTCTTCTCCTTGCTGCCCTTGCTTTTTTTGTATTAAATTCAGCTGCATACTGAGCCTTCCTTACTCGCACGCTGTCCAGAAGCTGAAGACCTCTGATGGTGTTGATACCAGGAGCAATGCCGAGCCTTGCCATGACCTTTAGCCTACCCATATGACCATCATTGAATGAAATAACAGCATCACTGACTCCCCATTTCAATGTTTTTATCCCAACAAATACATTCTTAGGTACACGAGTCCAAATGAGGTTGTTGAACGACTCGTTTTGATTCTGGGTACAACCATGAAGACATTTTCGCAGAAGATCAGGATGCCCCAAGTCTCTATATATTGGTTTAATTACTTCCATAACAGCCAATGGAATATAATTTTTATGGTGATAAGGATCCCCAGTAGCTTGAGATTTTCTATAATTGCACCATGACTGAGGACCATCTGGACAAGCAAAATGTTGAGGATTATCATCAGTTGATGATCGATGTAAATATGTGGCCCATACAGCTTGTCTCATTTCCTGCAAATTATTTGCATTATTTCTTATTGCCATACCATAGTATTGTTGTAATTCATTTATAATTTTATCTGACAGGCGACCTCTAATGGTTTTACCATCTGACAAAATTTTGTCCTTCAGATTCTGTTTCAGTTTCCTTAGACGAGTGCCCATTCGTTTCTGAACATGACCGACACATTCTAGTTTAGTTATTGTCTTATTGACATATGGCATGGATTCTGTAACACTTTTGTATGCCTTGGAGTCCCCATCTCCAAGGAATTTTGTGTAAAATACTCCCCGTTCTTTTTCTGATCTGCTAAACATTTTCACAGCAGCGGCAGCCTCCATGCCTCCACTCGTACCTTCATAATTCTTGCTACATATGTGAGCTGCTTCTATCTTACCAGATGCACAATGGTAACAATGTTTAGTGAGCACTTCATAGTCCAAAACTTTACCGCTGTCCACACTAGTAACAGTAGCAACAGCATTTTTGGATGTGTGACCCCTTTTCTGCCAGGTTCCATCAAAAGCAACAGGGATATCTGGGTTTCCTTCATTTATATATTTTGCTTCACTGGCAGCAGCTTTCATTGATAAATCTGCTACAGACTGAACAGCATCTCCTATCACTTCAGTGTAATTGTCAATTTTAGCAGGTGGAGGTGGAAGATTCATTATGGCACAAAATGTTTGAGCAGCAGTATGTCCTTTACCAATTGCTCTCATTGCATACATTAGCCTGATATTACTCTCAAACAAATTGCTACTGCATGTTTTAGAGCTCCAAAAACAGGTCTCATTTTCACAACTGGCACAAACTATAGCAATTTTGCAGGAAAGTCCTATAGATTTTGTTATGTTCATATCAAAAGAACCTCCACAAAGATTACAACACAAACATTTCTTCATAAACTCAGTAAAAACAGGAAAGTCGACTAAAACATATTGTTCATTAGAAGCTTCATCTGTAATTTCACTTGCACAGTTTGATAACTTCTTTTTTGATGCACTGGTGGGCGTGTCTCCTTCACACATCTCAGCTGTACAAACGTCAGAACTTTCACCAGCATCAACAGGTGCTGAAGCAGAATCACTTGAACAAACGTTATTTGTAAATCTATTACCGCGAAACTTTCGCTTTTTAAATAATGATGCACTCCTAGGCATCGTAGAAACTACGCACTCACCACTGAAAGTCAAAACAAGACAGATAACAAACTCCAAATGAGCGACAAACTAAACTCGAGGCTCAAAACAAACACTCACAGATCAAAAACTGAACAATAAACACAGCTAGTCGTAAAAACAATGGTACCTATGGAAGGATCAAAGATTCTACAACTGAAGAGTGAAATCCACAGCCTTCTATATGTAATGTTTTCGGAAATGCGAAGATTTAAATGTGTACAAATCACAAGATGGGTAACTTTGCTGGGCGCACATGTAATTTTGAAAAATTAAATAAAAATACTTCCAATTGGAATTTCTTAACAAATTTTGCACCATTTTAAGCAGAAAATTTCAAATTAAGTTATAAGGTTAAAAACTGAAAATGTGAATTTTTTCCATTTTCCGGCATTCCAACTCCCCTTAAGTCAGAATATAAGTGTAATTCATTCTCAGTGATTCTTCCATTTTGTTTTGTAAGCCTGACAACTTTTGAAATATATTGTGTTAGAAATTTAGTCAGTATTAAAATTTTTTTCTTTGTTTATCCTCATGTAACAGGTGCTTTCTTTCTCTTTTACTTGTAGCCTAGGGTCTGTAAAATTTTGTTGTGGTTGCTGTTTGTACCATATTTTTAATTTCTTGTAAAGTTTATCATTAAGAAATTTGAATCTTCTATTTTATTTCTAATGTCTGCATAGTCTTTGAATAATATAGAGCACCTTACAATGTCTAAAGAATTTACAATTACTTTTTTAACTTTGTAATATTACTTTGCACGTAATAAGTTGTTCTCTTTCATTGTCTTCAATTAATATGCACTTATCAGCAGGTAAGGCAGCAGAAATTTCCTATACTAATCATGTGTGTGTGTTTTAGAGACAAAATAATCACAAGAGTATACTGAAGGACTTGAGTTGACTACAATCTTGTCACTGGACATGACTAACATGATACGTATATACAAGAGCTACTGAAAGTGGACCAGGACACACACCGAACTACATCAGCTTAGTCGGGGAGGAAGTGTTACTAACCTGTTACCCTGTCATGGTGCGCCTTTACTTGTGGATTGCTAGTCTACCACAGAAACACACAAATATGGAGTGCTGTTGGGTGTGGAGTATAACACACGTTGCTAATTTCAGGGAACCCCGTGATTTAGTTATAAAGCTCTTCTCCATTTTGACAGACTGCAATAAAAGTATGAAACATGTTAAAGAATTCTTTATTTTTTGGGCCCTCACAGCTATACTCCAGCCAGTACAAAATTCACAGAAATTCTATTACATACTCTGTTGAAGTAGCACTCCTGGAGGAAATGATATTGAAAATACATAGCTTAATCACAGCCCAGGTGATTATTTCCAGACTGAATGCTCTGCTCTGCACTGTAGTGTAGTGTATGCTGTTTTGAAGCTTTGTAGTGTATTAAAACTGTGTGTCATACTAAATCTACAGATGAATAAATATATCAATAAAGGGTTCTCAGTCTTTGTCAGGATGTTAATTCTAATTAGCAAACCACATTTTGGATCTTTTAATTCCCTGTGTTGTGCATATTTTGCTTACAATTCTTCATTAATAATTATTGCCCACTTTTGATTTGTAATAATTCATTGTTACCAATGATATTCATTTATTTGTGATTGGGTACTAGTGATTTTATTTGTTATCAGATCCAAATGCAAAACCAAACCTCACAAGCCTAAGCTTTTGCAGCCTCTGCGCATGCTGACAGCAGTACTACAACGATTCTGTGTGTCTTTTGACCGAAAACAATTTCAGCAGCAGTTTGTTAAATTTTGGCCCTAGAGCAACATAACAAGCCAGAACGGTGATACAAGGTGGTAAGGCACCATGTCATGCAGCGCACTCAGGAGATGTGGGGCTACATGTCAGAAGAGCTGCGGCACCTGCAGAAACAGCTGGTCAAGATGGGAAACGCATTGAACAGTGACCGGCAGCAGCAGAGGACCATGTGAGGCACATCCTCAACAAGACACACACAAACACCACAGGTGGCAGGGGATGTGGCTGCGTATTGTACAAGCAAAGTGGAGCCACGTCAGGTATGTTTTGTTGGCTTCACAGATTTCTCTGCTTTGAGTGGCACAAAACAGTACTGCTCTGTTTACCTTTGGCACAGTTGTGGCGGAGGTGATAGGAAACTTGCTAAAAGCAGAATTTGTGCATGTTTACATATATGTAAGGTGACTTCTGATATTTCCTTTGTGTACATGTTGAGACCACATGTGTCAGATATATTTACTTTGTAAATGTAGACCCTAACAATTCACATATAATTTAAATTTCCTCTTTCTGTCTTAAACTCAGTTATTTTAGACTGATTTTATCTTAATCTAAACATGTATCATTATACACTGCATATTTTTAGATGAATACAGTGGGGGGTGAGGGTACTTACTGTATCGTCTGCAGTAAAATATATGTTTTATAAATAGATATGGAATGCATTTGCTTGAATTGTGTTTGGTGAAACAGAGGGACAGGATTAAAGCTACTTGCTTACCTGTGTTTGGTTAATATATCACTACTGATAACATCTGATGACCAGCACCACGGGTTGTGTGATGGTGCTGTAGTAGAGTCGATGATCCCAGACAGTTGCAGTGGGCTTGGTGTGGCCGATTTGTGCAATTACTTCACCCAGTCACATAATGCAATTTTGTGTACATCTTTGTGGAAACACCTCAGCTGTGTAGATGGCTATTGTTTCTGGCTGTAGCCATTTGCCCTTCACACCTGAAAGCTGGCAACAACACTGCTGGCAATCCGGGACATTCTTTTGCCAACCTTTTTATTCTCTCACAGTCTTGGTGACCGAGGATTTAAATTGCTGTACACATACCATAAAAATGATGAGAGATTCAAATGTCGAAATATTTGTGGTTGTCAATAATGTTACTGACGGCAGTCCCATAAGTTATTTGAACATTCAGTATACTGGGTAAAGCTTGTCGTCATACATTTCTGCTTTTACTTTATGTTCTACATAATTTCAAGATATATCTATATGATTCAAGGTGCCATGTATCTTTGAGAATTTTTGGAAGTTTGCATGTGTCATGAAAAATGGGTCTCCATAGTCCACCAACATGTGCATGTTGCAATTGTGTGTTCTACAACTTTTGGCAGTATATTTGTTTTGGAAAATTGTTGCCACTAAATTCTAGGGTAGGTACACACATAATTAGGACAATATTTCCTCATTCTGCTTGTTTTAAGGGCATTTTCGAAAGTTAAAGATCAAAATGTAGCTGTAATTCTTAGGAATTCAGCTGCTGTGATGTAGTTGTTTTCTGCACAAATTATATTCATTTAAGTTTCCCATCTTTAAGGCACTGTGTATTGTCTGCATTTGACATATATTTCAGCAATTTTATTAGAGTTTGATATGGAAGTTTGCTGCTGAGGCATTTAAGCATTCTTCTCACTTACCATATGCAAATGGAATGGAATGAACTACCAGTACCTGAAGCACTGAGAAATACCATCTTCCATGAAGTCCGCAGTGCTGTGCAAAGTGTGGATGTAGATCAACTATAGCACCCCTTCTCCTGTAACAACTGACAGTGAGCTCACCTTGAATCTGACACTGCAAGCTTCTGCTGCTGTCATAATTCTTTCATTACATGATTCGGCCTCAGCTTACACAAAGGATACAATTATTGATTTTGATGTCTTTTTATGCCATCACTGAGTGGTCTGTTTAACTCAAAAGAGAAAAGGGAATATCAAACCACAATAAATGTATTTTGATAGTGTAACAATATTATGAAAAGGATAGGTGCTGCTCACCATACAGTGGTGATGCTGAGATGCAGATAGGCACAACAAAAAGACTATCACAAAATAAGCCTTTGTCAAAAATAGATGACAGACATGCAAACGCAGCTCACACACACAGACCACAGTCTCTGGCAGCTTCTGACACCTGAAGTCAGAGACTGTGGTCGTGTGTGTGTGTGTGTGTGTGTGTGTGTGTGTGTGTGTCCTACTTTTCACAAAGACCTTGTTGGCCAAAAGTTTATTTTGTGACAATCTTTTTGTTGCGCTTATCTGTGACTCGGTATCTCCACTATAAAGTGAGTAGCAACTATTCTCCTCATAATATTGTTACATTCCATCCTCAATTTTCTACTGTTTTATTTAAATAATGTCACAGTTCCACTATCAAGAACTGCTGAAAATTTACGACCAGTTTCAATCCTTAGACCATCGTGAGATATCCTGTGTACAAAGGGAGGTAACCTGTGAAATGCATTTTGTATTTCACTGTCAATACAATGAATGTGTATGTGCTTATGAAAATTCACATGGTAACATGTTACCAACTAACACAGTGATTATAAGACAGTTAACATGGCTTGTGGCATCAAACAACATAACATCCATCACAAGTCATAGAAATTAAAAGTACAACACAGAAAGTATTGGAGCTGAGAGTGTACAGACATATAACGAACTACTTAAATATGATGCATTTATACAATGTTACCTGCTGTCAAATTTTAAAGTACCTTACATTGACAATAATAAAATGTACCAGACACTATCAATGTTCATTCTATATGTACAGATAATTCCAACATTTCATGTAGAGACACACCTTATACTGTTGACTATACAACTGTTTTACTTCCACAAGTCAAGTCAAAAATGATACACATGGTTGACATACAGAAATATGTACATTACGACCCCGATGACTAATATCCTTACATTATACATGTTCTATATCATATACCGCTCTGATCATTTATGACAGTCATAAATAACAACTCAGCTATCTATACTTTGTATGCAATAGCATACTATTAGTATTACATTAGCAATAGCATTGACAGTCACGAAGTGCTGATAAGTAGTGACTGATGTTTATGTATTATCTTTTATCTGAATTTTCTGCTCCTTACATTTTGTATGCACAATGTTTTTCTTACACGGTTATCTTTGAGGTAAACAATACTCTTTAGTTTTAATGTAAGTGGAGTACAAGAAAGTACATTTTTATGCATGGTACATTACTGACTTGAAGTAATATGTACATATGGTCACAGTTAGGTTCTAATTCCTTACAGGAAACATTAACCGCAATGAACTATAATATGTAGGCTGACAATATGTAGGAACATAGTTACATACACAGTATGTTATTAATGATAACATGCACACACAGTGAAAATTAATACACTAAGTGATTAAACAATAGTTCCATATGGTGTATAGCTAATATGAATTGACGGAATGTTGTACAATATAACAGAAACACTTCATCAGATTGCATTGTATTGACAGTTACATATGAAATGCATTTCATGAGTTATCTCCCTCGATATACAGAATAACTAATGATGATATCTTGGTGGTGGAACAATGATGTTTTCTCAAATGCTTACAAGCTGTGTCAAGTATTTTGTGTAGAAGAGGATTGTTATGTTCCCCTTATGTGGTATGCCCAGTCTATGTAAGGCAAAAGACTGCTGTGGCTTTACTGCTGTGATCGCTTTCAAAGTGGCATTGTAGAGCAACAACACTTGTGGCTTGTGCAAACACACCACCTGTTGATATAGCCTAAAGCAACACATAGCTCTAGACTGCAGAATTGTCTTGCTTGTGTTGTCAAGAAAAGGACTTTGGCTTGTGTTTTATACTCTGGACTGAGGATGCCGAAAATGAAGTGCACAGATAAGACATTAGGTGAACTGACAGGGAGTGATATATGTGGGGAACAACTTTGTTAAAACATCAGGAAATAATTTCCATTTCACTGCAGGGACTGTAGAGGGCAAGAATTGCAGAGGCAAACAGAGATTAGAGTATATACAAGAAATAATTTAAGGTGGTGCTTATCATTGCTGCTCTGGAGGTGAAGAGATTGACACATGAGGAAATATGATAGATTTAAATTAATTAATATGCAGAGCTAATCATTATCTAAATGTTTCCGATTACTAATAAATTGGAATTGCTCTTTAGATTGGAGATGGGCAGTAAGCCTACATTTAACATGGAGAGTGTGCGAAGTTGTTCACATTTTCCTTGTTACTGGCAGAGAGGCCAAGCGAGCACATTTCTATAAACAATGTAGTTGAGCATAGGCAAACCTATAAGTCAAAACAGGCTTAAACATTTACATTAAATACTCTAGTGGCTAACAGCAATAAACTTCATGTAGGATACCTGTGAATCTTGCCACTTCCAGTCACCGTATTTGGCTGCTCCCAAGTTTAGGAATGATAAAAGGAAGAATATTATTACATCATTTGTGGACCACAATTGTGATTATGGCTTATAATGCCATTTTAAAATGATAGCTATAACAACATAAATTTCTTAAAGACCACTTCAACTAGATGTAAGAAGATACTGCTCTTGAAGTATTTTAGCTGTTACTTCTCCTCACTAAGAAATACATCCATGAATAGCCCATTTAAGAAGAATGGCATGCATACCCACACATACCTTAAACAAGCTGAAGCAGATATGCAGACCTGCCTTGCATGTGTTATCAATGATCAATGCTTGCAGTTTGATACACTTTAGGAAGAGCTATAATTGTTCAAAAAAATTTTTTTCTCGTTGTCAAATATTTTAAGAACAAAACATATTCCAAGTTAGACTGGTCTTTAAGCAATTTATGTTATTACAGCTATTTCTTGGGTAATCTGAAGGGAACTTTTAGAGGTTCTTAAGTGTGGGCGTGAGCTATGAGGAGAAAGTGGCAGACTGCTCAACTTCTTCCACATTGTAAATGGCATTGTCTCTAGAGCCATCAACCACACACTGTTCACAGCTCGAACTTCGTGTAGTGTGAGACTGCCCATTCTTTCAACACATAAACCAACTATAGTTTTTGTATTCACTAGTATGGGTGAAGCCCATTAGCCTTTGTTGAACAGTTATAACAACAGGACAGCTTGTTTGAGGAGATATTCGGATTTTCACAATATAAACAACAGTTGAAAATGTGGATACAGTTTTTGTTTATGATCAGTGTCGTCAAACAGTTGGAGCAGTGGTGCTAACCTGTACTGAAACGTGTCCTGATTTTCTTTTGCCATAAGCTTCTCTGAACTGCACAGATGGGAGTTATCCTTGCAACACATCCTCTGATCCTGTAATTGTCCTGACTTCAGTCTCAGGTAACCCACTATCCCCACACATTTCATCCGCCCTTCCTCTGTCCTCTCACCCTCTTCTGAATCACATCCCTGCGTCACCTCTAGCATGCGTCGCTTCCTACCAACAGTTATAATCGGGCCAATCCATATACCTGGCAACCTTCCCTCCTGCATTCCTAGATGGCAATCTGGTCACTTCCCTCCTAGCTGCTAGCCGCACGTCAGTCCCGCTTCATGTCTTCTGCCTCCCTCTCCCTGTACTCACCCTACCCAGTACTACCCCCACCACAACCGGTCACCTGGTGCAAAATAGCACTGGCACTGTCATTCTAGCTGGCACCATGTGGGTACATAGGCATGTGTATGAATGTGTGTAAGAGTGTGTGTGTTTGTGTATTTTACTCTTGGTCATCAAAGGATAACTCCAAAAGCTAGCAAGTTTTCCTTATTTTGTGTGTGCCTATCGACAACTCAACACTTCTGCTTTACGCTGAGTGGTTACCTTTAATCCTAAAGTGTTTTTACAATAATGATATGACTTACTTAGTAATTAATATTACTCTGAATGAATATTAATATGACCATTCTTTTCATGCTTTTTGACTTGGTAATCTCAAATCACACAGTTTTCTTTTATATTACATACAGCAAGCATCCAACATAAACGTTAACAAGTCATGAAATATACAAAAAATATTCTACAGGAGCTATTTATTCACAATTGTATCAGTAATCTTGATACTAACAATTAGGACTCTGAACTAGAAATAAAACAGAGCGCCACCTGCAGTAATCCTGATTGACATCAATAATCATAACTAGAGACCAGATTAGACGCATTTGCAGTTGCACATGAATTTGCACATTTGGTTCCTTTTAACTTGTTACTGCATATTTTAACTAAAACTAGTGATGATACATATTTTTGATCTGTGTTTTCAATATTTTAAAAATTGTGACGGGCAGTCTATAGCTCAATCTAATTTTGATGTCTCACAGATTGACCGCAACCTAGAAATGCATGCAGTTGCAGCCAGTGCCTAGCAAAATCATTACAGAAGAGGAACAGAGGCAGAGTCAATGCTCCTATGGCTGCACCCATCCGATTAATCCCCTCTGCTGTCATACTGAATGCGTCGGCAACAATTAAATTGAAGTATGCAAGCCTTCAGTCGTACGTCCAATGTTTCAGTTAGCTTTCTATTTACTTGTACACAGTTGAGAATGTTTACAATGTGTAGTGTGTAGTGTACCCAAAAAATGAAATGATGTTTCGTGGATAGCTGACCATCCTGGAACATTTACATATGACAGATTTTTATATTGTCGAGATTATGAGAAAACCGTTTTGTGCAAAAAAAGTTTCAAATAGACCGACATGTCAAGACAAGTCTTCATATCACACAACTGTGGAAGAAAGGACCACAACAACAACTTCTGACAACAGCAAGTTGCAGCAGCAGGTATCTGTCCAAATGTAATCAAAAAAGTCGGTTTAACATGGATCTATGTGAAGCATCCATTGCAAGCGATATTCCTCTTCACAAACTTATGAATGCTGCTCAAATATTGCTTAAATCAAAATATACTTTATGAATCATCATTGCATAAAAATTACATACCAACAATTTACGTAAATGTTTTGGAAGAAATATGCAAACAACTCTAGGACAGCATTATCTGGATTTCAGTGGAAGAAACTACAGACACATGTGGCCAATACACTGCAAATTTAATTGTAGGTGCTTTAAAAGAAGAGCCTTCTCCTTCCTATTTAGCAGCCTGCAAAGAACTTGAAAAAGTAAATCATTCTACGATCACAAGATTTGGGAATGAGGGTATAAGAAAAAAATAATCTTCCGCAGATGAAAGGGTGTTTGTGTTCATTTCAGATGCTGCTCCCTATATCATCAAAGCAGAAAAAGCCCTCCGAGTATTTTACCCCAATTTGATTCAGGTGACGTGCTTTGCTCATGGAGTACATCACCTTGCTGGAGAAGTACATTCCATATTTGTGAATGTAAATAAACTGATTTCATCCACAAAGAAAGTGTTTCTAAGGGCTCCTGCTTGCATCAAGACCTGCAAATAAAAACTCCCAAATAAGTTTTACCTCCCAAAGCAGTGGTAACTCGTTGTGGTATGTGGGTTGAAGCTGTGTTGTTTTACAGTGAACATTTTGAGGCCATTAGAGGGGAAGTAAATGACTTCGAGAATGCAGAGGTTTTGGCAGTTTGTCAGTGCAAGGAAGTTTTTAATTATTCCAGTATATATATATATATATATATATATATATATATATATATATATATATATATATATATATATATATATAAAACATTGCTGTGATTAGTACTCATTTTTCCCATATACCTGCAAGTATTAAAAAGATTGAAACTCAAGGTTTGGCATTTAATGGAATTTTTCAGTTAATAAATAAAATTATTCTAGTGAACTCCTCACTGCTTGAGGTATTCCCAAGAAAACTTAAAGAAAAGTTCGAAAACATTATAACCAATAACCTAGGCTTTGAACCCTTGTGCCAAATTGATAGTTTTATTAAAGGGGCAAGTGAACTTTTACCAGAAACAGTAATTGCCAACATAGCACCCAAATTCAAATACTGCCCAGTTACCTCAGTTGATGCAGAATGGTTCTTCTCTGCTTATAAAATGTTTTGATTGCTCCCAGTACCTACTGCAGCCCACATCCTTCAGAATCTGCTTAGTGTATTCATCTCTTGATCTCCTACTACGATTTTTACCCTCCATGCTGCCCTTCAGTACTAAATTGGTGATCCCTTGATGCCTCAGTACATGTCCTACCAACCGATCCCTTCTTCTAGTCAAGTTGTGCCACAAACTCATCTTCTCCCCAATTCTATTCAATACCTTCTCATTAGTTATGTGATCTACCCATCAAATCTTCTAATCTTCTGTGTTTCATGTAACATATGTAATTATTAGTGCAGGAAAGGGGTCCAATTCCATTTACCATTACATCTACATCTACATTTCCAGGCCATTTTCACTAAATTTCAACTGCATGCAATTTATCAAAGTGTTGCAAAAAGTGCCATATGTGGTAGGGAACTAATAGAGATCCAATTAGTTATCTTTGGTGACATCCGTGGACATGGCGGTGGGAGATGTGGTCTTGGGAGCTGCTGGAATATGCAAGGAACAGTTATGTTATGGCCACCAGACAGAGAACTGGTTTAGTTCTTCTGATGCGCGACTGCATATTTGATTATGACGATCATAAAATTTTATTTTTCATGATGGGGAGTCTAACCAAGTGATAGATTACGAACAGAGGCTTACGATTGTGACTCTGGCTGACAGAGCATGGGTCTGTATTGCACACTGTATGAACTTCAGTGTATGCATCTGATGTGGGGTTAGAAGACCTGGTGTATAAACTCACTTAGCAATTTAAGCACATTAAGTGAAGACTAACATTACTCGTGTGCTGTTAGTTATGTTGAAAATGGGACATTCTTACTAAATGGATTCACAGATTTGTTTCATTAATGACAACAATTCAGTAGCAAGCTATATCTAACTAAAACTAGTTTCATAAAATATGAATCTGGAATAAAGCATATGTTATTACTGCAATTTTCCTAATATGTTATGTTTAATAATCTTTAACTTGCATTATGTGTCTGCCCTCAACCATTTCATGGCAGGATTACCAGGGCAGTGGACTGATTGGTCACTATCATATTAGGGTGTAAAGAAGACTTTCTATGCCACTATCCTGAAAAACCTACAAGCCAAGTTTTTAACTAAAGAACATTAGCCAAAGAACATTAATTCACAAATGGGGTCTTTCTCGCCTTGAATGTGGACCTGAATTCTTTTAGTTCTGAATTTACAAACCAGAATCAGTTGTCCAGGTCCTGAGAGGTGTAGCCAGTTTTGTATAAGGGCTTCGAGCTTAGAAACATTCAGCAGCAGTAGTACACAGAGTTGTTAGTGATACTAAGCAGTGCAAGAGGGAAGATGCTGGCATAATGAAAGTGCATTTAGTGTCATCAGCTTCAGCAGAGGAGACCAACAGTGCAGACTTGGACTACAACCATGGGAGCTTCAGAGTCATCATCAGCATATCCAGTGTTGGCAGAATATTCACTTTTTGGTGACATCATTAGAGCTAAGACAGTCACGATAGGAGAATAGGTAAATACCGGTGATAAAGATGTCAATGTATGTACCTTTGCTCGCCTACCATCAGAAAGTGAAGATGTCACATTCAAACTGACACTGAACACTTGTGGTTTGGAGGAAAATAGTCTGCTGCATAGCTTGAAGTCAGACTGGGAAGTTTATATTTGTAAGTTCCAATTATGAACGTGTTGCAAATAATGGGGCTCTACAGTTCAGTATGGGGAAAATGCAGGCTGATCTGTCAGATGAAATTTCAATTGTAAAAACAAACTACATTCAAAGACAGATGAAGGACATTAAAATGGATATAGATGGTATAATTGATAGGAAGTTAGCTCAAATCAGAACCATAATGTACAAAATTAGAGACGAAGTATGCCGCATGGATGAGAAAACGTGATGTTAAAATGTCAATGAAGCTAAAAGTGAAAAAGGATGCATTACTAATTCAGAGATGGTGTTAGTAACTGTTTGCTGAAGCAGAATGCACTTTAGGGGGAAACACGAGATGTACTTCACAATATGCCTAAGAGAACTGTAAATTGCAAATTGGAGTTTGGAAAAACTCAGTTTGGTTTGGAGGAGATGAGCTTGAAAGTAGATGTGTTAGCGATGGATGGGGTCTTCACTATAATAAATGTACCATGTGGTGGTCCAGGATCTTCAAGCTCCTTTCCTAACAAAGGAAAGAACCATCTGACAGATTTTCTTGCCTCAGGTAAAGACAGCTACACACAAGGTATCTGATGAGTGAAAAATAAAACTAGTAGAAAGATAATTAAAAAGAAAATATGCAACAGTAGGCAAAATTGTTAAATGACTTGTTTACCAGTTACGAGGCAGCTGAAAAATGTTTTGTAAATAACTTCTGGAGCTAATCAAATCAGACAAAACTTCTAACAACTTCTTAAATGAGCAAATTTATAGACACAGCAATAAAATAATGAGAAGTTTAGTTTATGTGAATTGACTAAACTGATGCACAAAACTTGACTGATGGATGTTCTAACTGAAATTACAGTAGTCAAGTGACGATTTCCAGAACTGATGCAATGTGACTTAATACACAGCCCAACCAACCCAGTAGCCAAATTCTTGGATATTTGTAGTGAATCTGGTGAAACCTTGTTGTTTAACAAGGTTTCACCAGCAGGCAAGGGAATGGAAACTACAATGTAAATATTAATTAAAACAAAAGGAATCAATCCAAACTATTTCACAGGCACAGCAGTAATAATTTAAAAAAATTAAAGGGGGAATAATGAGACAGAAAATTTCATACATCATGACAGGGAGTAAAGGTTTGAACAACCAGCAATGCAATGACGACATAACCACAACAGGAGAGCAGAAAACTAGATTTCTCTGCATCTCAGGTCCAGAGATGTCAATCTAAACCAGCATGGTAAAGGACAAGATGGGTAGCCAATCCGAAAAAATATAGTGAGTTACAAACAAGGTTGAAATAATGAAAATGGAGATTGTAAAGGAGGGCAATAAATCAGGGACAAATCAGATGCAGAGTAACAGCAAGGACAGAGAAATACATGGGAAAGTTGTATCAAATGAAAAGAAAATCGGAGTAAAAGATGTATCTGATTCAGGGGATGATGAGGCTAATGGTGGAAAACTTTTGAAAAACAATATCGGTATCGGTTTCGAGACCAGAAGCAGATACGACCTTGGCAGAGATTGACCGTAATCTCATCTCATCTCATCGAATCAAACTTTGAATGACGAAGTCAAAGTAGATTGTAGTACAAAAGATGTAGACAGGTATACTAAAGATGAATGGTGTTTATGTAGTTAGAATTACAGACATCAGAAGGGTATGTCAGAGTTTGAAAAGGCTAAGATAAGGAATGAAATTGATTAGGGAACCAGATGTGGAGGAATTACTTCATGAATTAATGGAAGGAGATAACAAGGTTCAAGACTCGTTGATAGAGGAGATGAATACAGTGCAGGTGCACAAAAATAGATAAGAACCCATGAAGAGAAAAATGTTTGGAGGATGAAGAAACGGAAAATGTTCAGCCATTTTTAGTAATCGATGTTTGTGACAAGAAAATATATGCACTTATAGGTTCTGAGAGCAAGGTATTGTCAATGTTTGAAAATTTGTTACATAGGCTAAAGGCAAGAAATTGATAATTTTTTATGTCACTGGTGTAAAAACTAGAACTGCAACTGTTGCGTTGGGCAAGCCCATAGCAGAAGAAATGTTAGTAGAATTGCAAAGTCATTGATTTCAGTTCACAATGAGTTGCTTTATTGTGAAAAGATTAATAAAAGATGCAATGTTGAGCAATGATTTTATGATGAAGTATAGGATGGCACTAAGTTATACGAAAAAGTGGTTAAAATTCGGACAGGAAGGCAGAAATGAAGAATAAAATTCAACAGGAAGCTTGGGGGCAAAAAGAAAACAACACATTTGCATGTTACAACTATCCCACAGTCAATTAGAGATGAGTTGTTTCACTCATTTAACAGTGCATAATGTATATACAATTATACATGAAGTGAACTGGACGACCTAAATCCCACCATGGAGGGCAAACAACTTGAAAGAGTACAGTGTGCAAAATTCCTGGGTATGCACATTGATGAGAAGATTAATTGGAAGGACCATGTGGTGAACTTAGCACTAAAACTAAATTCAGCATGTTTTGTGCTTAGAATAATTTCAAGAGTTTGTAGTAGTGACTGTACCAGATTAGTATATTTTGGCTATTTTCAGTCCATTGCATCCTATGGGATAGTATTCTGGGGAAAAACAAATTGTCGTCTAAATGAGATTTTCAAATTGCAAAAACGTGCTATTCGGATAATGACCCACAGCCCACCTCAAACACATTGTAGGCCCCTTTTTAAAGCATTGAAAATTTTAACAATTCCATCATTATACATTCTGAAATGTCTGTTGGTGATCAAAAGAAATCAGGACAAAATGAAAACCAATACAGACTTCCATAATTACAATACACGGCAATGTAAAGATCTCCACATACAAGCTGTAACAAGGACCCGAAGCCAGAAACATGTATGTAATCAAGGCATCAAACTTTTTAATGCACTACCAAAACATATCAAAGAGCTGGAAAATGAGGATAAATTTAAAACTGTTCTAAAGAACCACATGCTTGACAAATGCTATTACAGCATAAGTGAATATCTCTGCGCAACTGTATAAAATATATGTTTAAGTTAATGTGACAAATGAAATTACATCAGTGCATAATAAATTATGTTATAAAAACACTTATTAGTTGTATATTGTATTAAACATAAGATAGATTAGTATGAATTCAGCACAGATACAAATTTTGTAAAGATATTATATAGTTGTTAAAATGTACCCTGACAAATCCTATATCACAAATGTGATCATTGGGATGATAATAAATAAATAAAATAAATAAAAGTTATCAAGTACTACATGCTTAATTAAAAAAAAACATTAATGGGATATTTATTTTTGTGTTCTGGTGATTTTGATAGTGCTAACAGGACTGTAAAGAATAAGGAGGCATTTATAAATTCGCACCAGGAGGTATTACAAATAGTCATCATAATTTGAGGGGTGTGTAGTTTGGCGAACAGCAAGAGATTAATCAGTACAAGTAGGGATAATGAGGAGCTAATGTAATTCACTTGTTTTTGGGTGTGTATAATAGTAATTTGTCATTTTTTTAGTTTTAAAATTTTTCAACAGATATAAATGGTTACTTAAAAGAAATGAAAATCCAATTCTGTCAACGCACTAGGTGGTTGCATTGCCTCTTATGTGTGTCGATTCCACTGGGGATGCTGCGTAAAACACGAATTTTGGGGATTCCTACAGACTTAGTATTCTGGAGGCTGCTTTGTGATCCAATTTTGACACATTCTACATTATTATTGCTGATGGTAGGTGCAGAGTGACACACACATGGTTGCAGTACCTAGCACTGGGTACCACACTCATCACCATGAGATGTGCAACTGGAAAGAGTAGGCAGAGCAACACCAGGTCCTACAATGAAATATGTGATGTGACGAAACACCATGGGCTTGTATAGATTATGCAAGTAAGTGAAAGATAGGAGTCAACAGTCATTTGCATAAAGGAACACCACTGCATAATAACATTTCATCATAATATTAAAATTGATACGTATTTGTGTAAAAGTATGCAAGTTTAATTCTGTAGGATGATGTATTTGTAAGTACTGGAACATTCTATAGTTAGTAGTAATGCTTCAGTCACCACTTCAGTCTATTTGCACTACTGATCAGACAGAGACACAAATAATGCTAACGTCAATGGTGCACTAGGTGGTACTGAATGTGTCATCTAACAAATCAAATGTAGCATTAAATGGAGATTTTGTAACATCATGAGGCTGGAGAGAAAACATTATGCAGTCATTAAGATATATCTGGGGAAAAGTGGGAAATATTTCACTGCTGCAGTAAGGCACAGAAATGTGAACAATAAAAAGACACTCCTTAACGAGTTTTGAATGGATAACCAGAGCAGCAAAGGAGCATAACCATTCGTTTGAACTGCAGAAGGATGCCAGGGATCTTTCCCTTTCCGGAAATGTGTTCAACATTGATTTAGTATAGAAAACTGTTGAATGTGCTATGTATTTCAACAAAGGGTGGGCAAACAGTAAAGGGTTCAACCGAGCTCAACAAGACGAGGGCCTATTACCTAAGGATGGATTAGGAAGAGTGAAAATCAGGCCTTAAGTGGTAGGCATTTACATGTAAAAGCCAACAGCCTGGCTAACAGCTACAAATGTCCAAAGCTGTGTTGTTTGGAAACACCAAGGCTCTGAACAGAACAAATACTCAAAAAACTTAGAATGAGACTAGAAATATTCATACAGTAAGCATAACAGTTATATGTCAACCAACAAATGCAATCCTATGTACACAAGTACCAACTGTAACTACAAGCATGACTAGACTCTATACTGTAGGAATTTACACCTTATATATAACAAATAAGACAGTCCTACAATGTAGACATAATATCAGATAATGGCATTGCACAGCAGTCATTATCACCAGTAGCAACAGAAATTTCATTATTATTATTTAATATGCTACAATGATAATATTAATTGTCTCATACAAGACAAATACTGCAGACACCACCCTTACACAGGAAGCGGTACATAGATAATCATATGTCAAATTAATTTGACATGTTGATGTTACTGACAGTATTTGATTGAATGTGTGAAAAATACACATTGTGGCCTATGAAAAGCATACATCTGTGCTTAAAGGAGTAGTAATTAGTATGATTAGACATGTAACATATATAAATTAGTTGTAGAATTATTAGTGCAGGAATGGGGTCAAATTCCATTTAAATTTACATTTCCAGGTTGATTTCACTCCATTTCAACTGCAAGAAATCTGTCAAAGTGTTGCAATAAGTGCATTATGTGGTAGGGATCTAATAGAGACCCCATTAGTTATCTTTAATGAGTTTGGTGGACATGGTGGTGGGAGAGGTGTGTCTTAGGAGTTGCTGGAAAATGCACACACAAGTTATGTTATGGCCATCAGACAGAGAGGGCTGGTTTGGTTTTTCTGACACGAGACTGAATATTTGACTATGACCATCATAATCTCGTATTTTTTAAGATTGGGAGTCCAGCCAACTCAGAGATTACGAGCAGAGACTTGAGTTTATGACTTCGGCTGACAGAACATGTGCGTGTATTGCACTTTATATGGACTTTAGTTTATGCATCTGCGAGTGGGGTTAGAAGACCTGGTATATAAACACAATTAGCAATTTAAGCATATTAAGTGAAAACTACCATCACTCACATGCTACCAGTTATGTTGAAAATGGGACATTTTTACTAAATGACTCACTGTTTTGCTTCATTAAGGACCACAAGTCAGCAAGAAGTCATGTCTTTCTGAATTAACCAGTTACATTAAATATAATTTTGGGGCATAGCATATGTTATTACTGCAATTTTTCTGATATGTTGCGTGTTATAAAGTTTAACTCACATTGTGTGTCTGCCCTCAACCATTTGATGGCAGGATTACCAGTGCAGTGGACTGATTGGCCTCTATCACATTAGGATGTTAAGAATGCTGTGTATGCCACAACCCTGAAAAACCTATGAGCCTAGTTTTTGACTAACAGATTCATGCATTGGGCCAGGACAGTTAAGTCACAAATGGGGTCTTTCTTGTCTGGAATGTTGTCTTCAACTTATTTAGTTCTGAATTTACAATCAAGACTGAGTTGTCCCGGTCCTGAGAGGTGTGAACAATTTTGTATAGGGACATCAAGCTTAGAAACATTCAGCAGTTGTAGTATACAGAGTTGCATGTGATATTAAGCAGCGGAGGAGGGAAGATGATTGCACAATGAAAGTGCACTGAATAAGTGTCATCAGCTTCAGCATCAGAATCAACAGTGCAGAAATCAGTTGTAACCATGAGAGCTTCAGCATTGTCATCAGCAGCAGATCCAGAATCAGCAGAATATACACTTTTCGGTGATGTCATCTGAGAAAAGGAAGTCATCATGGGAGAATAAGTAAGTACTGGTGACAAAGATGTCAATGTGTGTACCTTTTCTGGCATACCATCAGACACTGTAGCTATCACGTTCAGTCACTGAACACTTGTGGTTTGGAGAACAATAGTCTGTAAAATAGCTTGAAGTGAGATCAGGAAGTTTAGATCTGTATGTTCCAATTACTAACATGTTGCAGATAATCTAGCTCTACTGTTTAGTATGGAGAAAATGCAAACTGATCTATCAAACCAAATTTCAGTTGTTAAAACCCAATAATTTCAGTGACACAGGGGGGGGGGGGGAGACGGAGGGAAGGCATGGGGGTGGTGGGCTAATGGTTGTGTTGGGAAAATTAAAATCAATGTAGATGTTCTGATTGAGTGAAAGTTAAATCAGATCAGAACCAAAATTGACAAAATTCATGATGAAGAAGGCTGCGTGGATGAGAAAATAAATGATGTTAAAAAGGTGCATGACCATGGAAAAGATGCATGACCATTGAGGGGTGGTGTTAATTACTGTTTTGTGAAGCAGAATGCACTTTTGATGGAAACGCAAGATGCGATTCAGAATGTGCCTGAAAGAACTGTAAACTGCAAAATAGTCACTGGAAAAAATTCAGTGGGGTTTGGAGGAGACGAGTTTGAAAGTAGATGTGTTAGTGACAGATCAGGTCGCCACCTTAATAAATGTACCATGTGGTGGACCAAGATCTTCAATATGCTTTCCTAACAAGGGAAAGTCCCATCTGACAGATTTTCTTGTAGCATGTAAAGACAGCTGCACACCAGGAATTTCTAATGTGCGAAAAATAAAACTAGTCGAAAAGCAGTTAGAAAGAAATGTGCAACAGTGGGAAAAACTGTTCAATGACTTGTTTAGCTAATATGAGGAATTTGAAAAATGTTTTGTAAATAAATCCCAGAGTGAGGCAAAACAGACGAAAGTTCAGAACAAGTTCTTAAATGGATCAATTTACAGATATGGCAATACAATAATGAGAACGTTTTGTGTATGTGAAGTAGCTAAACCCGTGCACAAAACTTGACTGCTGGATGTTCTATCTGAAATTAGAATGCTCAAGTGACAATTTCCAGAATCAATGCAATGGGACTTAATACACAGCCCATCCAACCCAGTAGCCAAATTCTAGGAATTTGTTGTGAAACTGGAAACCACAGGGCTTCACCAGCAGGCAAGGGAATTACAATGTGAGGAAGAAATTTTAGACATCAGGACAACCAGCAATGCAAGGACAACATAACTACAACAGGAGAGCAGAAAACCAGATTTCTCTGCATCTCAGGTCCAGAGATGTCAATCTAAACCAGCATGGTAAAGGACAAGATGGGTAGCCAATCCGAAAAAATATAGTGAGTTACAAACAAGGTTGAAATAATGAAAATGGAGATTGTAAAGGAGGGGAAGAAAGTAGGGACAAATCAGATGCAGAGTAACAGCAAGGAAAGAGAAATACACGTGAAAGATGTATCAAATGACAAGAAAATCGGAGTAAAAGATGTATTTGATTCAGGGTATGATGAGGCTATTGGTAGAAAATATTGAAAAACAATATTGGTATCAGTTTCAAGACTAGCAGCAGATACAGCCTTGGCAGAGATTGACTGTAATCTCATCTCAATTGATATATAATTCAACAGCAGTAATCACTGCAATGTCGGTTGTAACTCAGTGGATGCATCGATGTATGTTCAAGAAGGAAGTGGTAGTGGTTCATATGTTGTATTGACGGATGTAGAGAAGGTTGAATTTATGTTGACAGATGTAATTCATTCATTGTCAATGGGAAGTTAGTAGGAGATTTCAGAGAATAAAGTAATGGATGAGCATTTTGATACTGCTGGATTAGATGTGTCAGAAGAGAAAATCAAAGCTTTCATTTCTATAGTGGATGGGGAGCCAATCATTTTAGATGATGATAAAAAGTCAATGACAGTTATAAGCCACACATAGAGAACAGTAAGAAATTATTAGGAAACTGTTGAGCTGGATCACAAAATGAATGATGAGTAGTACATAAAGGAGGAAGTGGAATACTCTTATGATTGGAGATCATATTTTTAAAAACGCTGTTGCTGAAATTGTGGGAGAATAAATAGTTTAAGGTAGTGAAAGCACTTAACAGAAGGACACAAAAGTTAGCGCATGAGAAGTGTATGATAAATGTTTTTTAAAAAATTGTGAAGTTGAAAAGATGTCCGTCGAAGGCCTATGATGTGAATATCACAGGTCAGACCCTAGAGCAAGGGGCGACAACAGGTCCTAATTTGAGAAAATGGAGGGTCGCATTAATTCCAAAGGAATATTCAGTTGTAGCTAGAAATATTTACGCATAAAAGGAGCAGCTCACTACCAGATAATACACTTTGTACAACACTTTGACAGACAGTGTGCAGAGGAAATGGAATGAAAACGAGCTGAAAATGTAAATGTAGATGTAAATGGAATTAAATCCCATTACTACAATAATAGTTCTACAATTAATTTACATATTTTACTTGAAACATTATTTGATACTATGCCTACTGATACTAAATACTATTCCTTTAAACACATCTCTATGCTTTTCATAGACAAGAATGTGTGGTTATCAGACTTTCATTCAAATACCATTGACAAAATCAATGTGTTAAATTAATGTGTTATACTATTAATCATGTACCAATTCCTTTAAAAGTGAATGTGTGGAGTATTTTCTGGTATGGCTCAATTAATGTGCACACTCATTATCATGAGATTTTAAATAACAATAATAAATTTCTGTTGCTACTCATGATAATGACTATTGTGCAAAACCATTATCAAATATTACGTCTACCTTGTAAGACTGCTGTGTTTGTTATCTATAAGGTCTAAATGCCTACAGTGCACAGACAAGTTAAGCCTGTAGTTACAGTTGGTGCTTGTTTACATAACATTGTATTCCTTCGATAGACATAAAACCCTTTGGATTCCTGCTTCAATATGTCTCATCTCATTCTAAGTTATTAGAGTGTTTGTTCTATTCTCAGCCTCGCACTTCCAAACAACACTGCTTTGCACATTTGTAGCTGTTAGCTGCCCTCTTGTCTTACACATAAGTGCCTACTACTTAAGACTAGATGTTCACTCCTGCTAGTATATCCTTTAACCATAGGCCTTCATCATACCAAGCTTGGTGGAATCCATTACCATTTACCAGGCTACATCATTATAAATAGCAACATCATCTGTTCCCTATATTAATGTCACATTAAATGCATTTCCCAAAAGGGAACCAACGTAATGCCCTTCAGCAGTTCAAACTAATGGTTACACTCCTTTGCTACACTGGCCTTCCATACAGCACTCGTTAAGGAGTGTCTTTTGTTGTTTATGCTTAGAGGCCTTACTGCAGCAGTGGAATGTTTACTTATTTCCCCAGTTGCAACAAATAACTCTTAATGGCAGTGTAATGTTTTCTCTCTAGCCTCATCATGTAACGGGATCTCTTTTCTACTTTTGATTTGTTAGATGACACATTCAGTACCACATACCATATCACTGATGTTAGCATAATTTCTATCTTTGTCTGAGCAGTAGTGTGAGTAGATTGAAGTGCCGAATGAAGCACTACTAGTAAATATAGAATGACCCAGTAATTATAAATAAACTATTCTATGGATTAAAAATTGAGTGACTTTGCATACTTTAGCACAATGAAGCAGTAACTTTACATAGTCATGGAACGTCTTTTATGAAACAGTGTAGCACACCGTAAATTATTGTTGACTCTCACTTGTCACTTATTTGAATAATTTATATCAGCCCATTATACATGTTTCATCATTGCACTTTACTTTTATAATGGCAAATTGGTCACAGCACCTGGCATTGCTCTCCCTACTCTTTCCAGTTGCACATCTCACGGTGGTAAGTCTGGTACCCAACAGTAAGTACTGCAACCATGCCTATGTCATTCTACACCCATCATCAGTGAAAATGATGTAGAATCTGTCAAAATTGGATCTCAAAGCAGCCCCACAATTCTAAGTCTGAATGAATCCCCAAAATCTGTGCTCTGTACATCATTCCCAGTGGAATTGACATGCTTGTAAGAGCCAATGCAAACCAGCTTAATGCTTTGACAGAACTATATGTTCATTTATTTTAACTAAACATTTATATCCCTTGATATATTTTAAACCTAACTAAATGACAATTACAGTTATACACATACAAAAACATTTCAATTACATTACAATTTAATTATCCCAAGTTGAATCGACTGATTGCCACTTCACAACCTCCACATGCCTCCAATAGCGACAACAATTTGTAATACCTCCTGGTACGAAACTGTAAGTGAATCCTTTGCCTTTCCATTCTTTTGAGAACCATTAAGATCACCATAACACAAGACATGATTATCCGATGAACATTTTTATATTAACCATTTATTACTTAATAATTTTATGCATAATTGTATATTTGTTATGTATGTTGAATGAAACAGCTCCTTGGTGATGTAGTCTGGGGTGATTGTCACATACAAATGCGTTGTGTGCTGTTCACCACCAAGCATGCTGTTCAAAATTATTCTTGCTTTTTTACCTTGTTTTTCAAATTTTAGTCACTTTTTCATCTAACTTATCACCATCCTATACTTAATCACAAAAGTCAGTGCCCCACACAACATCTTTTATTAAGATGCTAGTGCAAGAGAAGTGTATGATGAATTCTTATTAAAAGATTTTGAAATTGGGAAGATGTCCATGGATTGTCTGCGATGTGAATATCAGGGCTCAGGCCTCAGAACAAGGGCTGAGAACAGTTCCTAATTTGATAGAAATGGAAGGTGCCATTAATTCCAAAGGAGTACTCTGTTGGAGCTACAAATATTTAAAAATTAACGGAGATTTAAGGCCAAAAAATGTTGGTGAAGGTGGTGTTGTTTTTTCCTTATCAGCTGAGATAGTGGAACTAGGACTCAGATGAATTGTTTTTGGAAGAAGATGAAAAGGGTGAGGTAAATAATTATATTTTATGTCTAGCTGGTAAAGTTACTGAGAGTAATACGACAGAAGAAAACATGAGTACATTCAATTCTGTCAAGCACATCGAATCAGACTTTGAATGACGAAGTCAAAATATATTGTTGTACAATAGATCTGGACAAGTAAACAAAAGATGAATGGTGTTGATGAAGTCAAAATAACAGACATCAGAAGGGTATGTGACATTTTGAAATGGCCAAGATACGGAACGAAATTGATAAGAGAACCAGGGGTGGAGAAACTATTTCATGAATTAATGGAAGGAGATAAAAAGGCTGAAGACTCTTTGACAGAGGAGATGAATACTGTGCAGGGACACAAATGTTTGCAGGATGAAGAAACGGAAAATGTACGGCCAGTCTTAGGAATTGATGTTTGTGACAAGAAAATACGTATGCTTATTGGTTCTGTGAGCAAGGTGTTGTCAATCTTCAAAAATTTGTTAAACAGGCATAAGACCATGGAATTGGTAATTTTTAACGTCACTGGTGTGAAAATTAGAACTACAACAGGTGGGTTGAGCAAGCCTGCAACAGAAGAAATGTTAGTAGAATTGTAAAGACATTGATTTCAGTTCACAGTGAGTTGCTTTATTGTGAGAGGATTAATAAAAGGTGTTGTGTTGGGCACTGATTTTATGATGCAGTATATTGTGCTAAGCTATAAGAAAAAGTGGTTAAAATTCGAATAGGAAGGTAGAAAGGAATAAAAAAAATGCAACAGGATGCTTGGTGGCACACAGGAAACAACAAATTTGCATGTTACAAATACTCCAGACTGAATTACAGATGAGCTGTTTCACTCATCATAATCATGCAATATGAATATACAATTATGCATGAAGTTATTGAGTATTACGTGCTTAATATAAAAGCATTCATGGGATATTTATGTTTTGTGTTATGGTGATCTCAATAGTGCTAAAAGGACTGTAAAGAATAAGGAGGCACTTATAATTTTGCACCAGGAGGTATTACAAGTAGTACGCCTAATTTGAGGTTTGTGGAGTTTGGCAGATAGCGAGAGGTTAACCAGTTCAAGTAGGGATAATGAGGAGCTAATGTAATCCAATTGTTTTTGTGTGTGTATAATGGTAATTGTTATTTTTTTAGTTTTAAAATTTCTCAAGGGATATAAAATGTTACTTAAAATAAATGAACATCCAATTTTGTCAACAATTTAGGTGGTTGCATTACCTCTTTTATGTGGGTCGATTCCACTGGGGATGGTGTGCAGAACATGAATTTTGGGGATTCCTTCAGACTTATTATTCTGGGGACTCCTTTGTGATCCAATTTTGACAGATTCTACATCATCTTTGCTGATGGTGGGTGCAGAGTGTTACATGCATTGCCACAGTACTTAGCATCTGGTAGCATACACATCACCATGAGATGTGCAACTGGAATAAGTGGGAAGAGCAACACCGAGTGCTCTGGCCAAATGGCTATTATAAAAGTGAAGTGCTGCAATGAAACATGTGATGTGACAAAACACTGTGGGCTGGTATAGATTAAGCAAGTATGTGAAAGTTCACAGTCAACAATAATTTGGAACACCGTTGCATGAAAAACTGTCATGATAATGTTAAAACTGCTATGTCTTTGTGCAAAAGCATGCAAGCTTAAGTCTATATTATAGTTTATTTATAAGTACTGGATCATTCTATAGTTGTGGTAATGGTTCAGTCACCACTTCAAGCTATTTACACTGTTGGTCCAACACAGAAGGAACTTATGCTAACATCAATAGTAGGTTAGATGGTACTGAATGTGTCATCTAATAAATCAACTGTAGTATTAAGTAGGGATTATGTAACATGACGAGGCTAGAGAGAACACATACTTGTCAGAACTGGGCAAACCAGGAAATTTTCGCAAACCAGGAAATTTTCAGCTGCTGCAGAAAGGCCGTAAATTGTAAACAATAAGAGACACTCCTTAACGAGTATTGTATGAAAAACCAGAGCAGCCAGGGACCATAACACTTGGTTTGAATATAAGAAAGACGCCAGTTATTTTTCCCTTTTGGGAAATGCAGTCAACAATGATTTAGTATAGAAAACTGTTGACTGTGCTGTGAATTTCAACAAAGGCTGGACAAACGGTAATGGGTTCAACTGAGATTGACATGACGAGGGCCTATGGACAAAGGATGGCTTAGCAGGGGCGAGAATCTGACCTTAAGTGGTCACACTTATATGTAAAAGCCAAAAGCCAGCTAATAGCTACGAATGTCCAAATCTGTCTTGTTTGGAAACACCAAGGCTCTGAACAGAACAAATAGTCTAATAACTTAGAATGAGACAAGAAATATTCATACAGTAAGCATAACAGTTATATGTCAGTCCAATGAATTCAATCCTTTGCACACAAGCACCAACTGTATCTACAAGCATAGCTAGACTTTATACTGTAAGCATTTACACATTATAAGTAACAGATAAGGCAGTCCTACAATGTAGACATAATATCAGTTAATGGCATTGCACATTTATCATTATCACCAATAGCAGGTAGCAGCACAAAATATTTAATATGCCATGATAATAAGTATCTACATTGAGTGTGTCATAACTGAAAATTACTACAGACATACACTCATACAGGAAGCGGTATGTAGTTAATAGTATATCATATTAATTTAATATATTGATTTTGTCGACAATATTTCATCGAAAGTGCGATATAGACCCATTTTTGCCTATGAAAAGCATACATCTGTGCTTAAAGAAATAATAATTAGTATCAGTAGATGTGGAATCAAATAATGTTTCATGTAACATACGTAATTTAATTGTGGAATTAATAGCGCAGTAATGAGGTCCTGTTCCAGTTATATTTATACCTAAATTTACATTTCATGTCATTTTCACTAAATTTCAACTGCACGCAATCTATCAAAGTGTTGCAAAAAGTGTATTAGGAGGTAGGGATCTAACAGAGATCCCATTAGTTATCTTTGGTTACTTCGGCGGAGATAGTGGAGGGAAATGTTGTCTTGGGAGCTGCTGGAAAATGCAAGTACAAGTTATGTTATGGCCATCAGACAGAGAGAGCTGGTTTGGTTTTTCTGATGTGAGACTGAATATTTGATTATTTAAGCATCTGAGAGTGGGGTTATAAGACCTGGTTTATAAACAGACTTAGCAATTTAAGCATATTAAGTTAAGGCTACCATCACTCACATGCTACCAGTTATGTTGAAAATGGGACATTCTTACTAATTGATTCATTGTTTTGCTTCATTAAGGACCACAACTCAGCAGGAAGCCATATCTCTCTGAATTAACCAATTACATCAAATATAATTCTGGAGTATATCATATGTTATTACTGCAATTTTTCTGATATGGTGCATGTAATAATGTTTAACTGCCCTCAACTATTTGATGGCATGATTACCAGTGCAGTGGACTGATTGGTCTCTACCATATTAGGGTGTAAAGAGGACTGTGTATGCCACAACCCTGAAAAAGCTACGAGCCAAGTTTTTCACTAACAGCGTCATGCATTAGGCCATGACAAAGTCACAAATGGGGTCGTTCTTGTCTGAATGTGGGCTTAAATTTATTTAGTTCTGGATTTACAAGCAAGAATCAATTGTCCAGGTCCTGAAAGGTGTAGACAGTTTTGTATAGGAGCTTTGAGCTTAGAAACATTCAGCAGCAGTACTACACAGAATTCGTAATGGTATTAAGCAGTGCAAAAGTGAAGATGATGTCACAATGAAAGTGCACTGAATAACTGTTATCAGCTTCAGCAAAGGAGACCAACTGTGTAGAAATCAGAATATTCACTTTTCAGTGACATCATCATAGAAAAGGAAGTCATCATGGGAGAATAGGTAAGTACTGGTGAAAAACATGTAAATGTGTGTACCTTTGCTCGCCTAACATCAGGAACTGAAGATTTCATGTTCAAACATTACCAAACCAACAGGTGGCCTGAAGTCAGATCAGGAAGCTAAGATTTGTAAATTCCTATTACCTACTTGTTGCAAATAATGGGGTTCTACAACTTAGTATGGGGAGAATGCAAACTGATCTAACAAATGAGATTTCCGTTGTTAACACTCACCTAATTTAAAAGACAGGTGAAAGAAACACGAAATCAAAAAATGAGGTAAGGATTACATTGAGAAAAATAAAATGGATGTAGATGTTATGATTGAGGTGAAGTTAACTCAAATCAGAACCGAAAGTAGCAAAATTCCAGCTGTAGTAGGCTGCATGGGGGAGAAAAAAAGTCAATGGATCTAAAAATGAAGAGATGCATGATCATTAAGGGGCGGTGTTAATAACTGATTTCTGAGGCAGAATGCACTTTTGGAGGAACACAAGATGCAGTTCAGAATGTGACTCAAAGAACAGTAAATTGCATTGATTGGTGATTGCCGTAAGCTTAGTGACAACAGTGCAACCTAATTTAAGTTATACAATATAGCACTGAAGATGGTCACTCAGTGACAGAAAATCGATTTTGCGATAGTAAAAAATATACGACCAATGCTGTCTCTTTTTTCACAGTAAATTGCAATATGGTCATTTGAAAAAATCAGTGGGGTTTGGAGGAGACAAGCTTGAATGTAGATGTATTAGCAACGGATCAGGTCGCCACTGTAATAAATGTACCATGTGTTCGGCCAGGATCTTCAATATGCTTTCCTAACAAGGGAAAGTACCGCCAGTGTCGCCACTGTCAGTACTTGCAGACCTAGCGCCACCACATGGCAGGTCTAGAAAGACGGACTAGCACTCGCCCCAGTTGTACGACGACTTTGCTAGCGACTACACTGACGAAGCCTTGCTCTCATTTGCCGAGAGACAGTTAGAATAGCCTTCAGCTAAGTCCATGACTACGACCTAGCAAGGCGCCATTAGCCTTACAGTGATTGTAATTAACCGTATCTGGAGATAGACTCATTTGTATCGTCAATAGCGATGTACTACAAGGATGCATTAAAGTTAAGTATTCAAGGAGCTGCCTACTTTTCTTATAGCATTAATTAAGTATCCTGTTCCAGAACTCACGCCAGCCGGCGTGTGTGTACGCGTGCCTTTCGGCTACCTCAAAGTGGCGTGGCAGTTTTGCTACGCCACAACAACTTGTTTACCAAATATGAGGCATTTGAAAAACATTTTGTAAATAAATTCTGACGTGAAGCGAAACAGACAAAACTTCAGAACAAGTTCTTAATTAGGCCAATTTACAGACATGGCAATACAAAGATGATAAAGTTTTGTGTATGTGAAGTGGCTAAACTATTCCGCAAACCTCGACTGCAGGGTGTTCTAACTGAAATTTCAATGCTGAAGTGACAATTTCCAGAATAGATGCAATTGGACTTGGAACACAGCCCATCCAACTCAGTAGACAAAGTCTTGGAATTTGTAGTGGAACTGGAAACCACAGACTTTCACCAGCATGCAAAGGAATGGGACAACATAAATTTTAGTTAGGGCAAAAGAAATCAATCCAATCTATTTCACAGGATATCCAAAATTATGGAAATAATTAACAAAGTGGGAATAATGAGAAAGAAAATTTTAGAGATCGTGACAAGCAGCTAAGGTTTGAATGACCAGCAATGCCATGACAACATAACCACAACAGGTAGGCAGAAAACTAGATTTCTCTGCATCTCATGTCTAGAGATGTCACTCTAAACCAGCATGGAATAGTACAAGATGGGTAGCAAATCCGAAAATATATAGTGAGTTAGAATGCAAGGTTGAAATTATGAAAATAGAGATTGTGTAGGAGGGCAAGAAAGGAGGGACAAATCAGATGCAGAGTAACAGCAAGGAAGAAGAGACACATGGGAAAGATATATCAAATGACAAGAAAATGGGAGTAAAATATTTATTTGATTGAGGGGATGACAAGGCTAATGGTAGAAAACTTTGGAAAAATAAAACTGGTATCTGTTTCGAAACCAGAAGCAGATACAAACTTGGCAGAGTTTCATCATAATCTTATCTCAATTAATATAAATCCAACAGCAGTAATTATTGCCATATCAGTAGGAACGCAGATGATGCACCTGTGGATGTTCAAGAAGATAGTAATAGTTGTTCATATGGTTGAATTTATGTCAACAGATGTAATTCATTCATTGTCAAAGGAAAGTGAGGAAGAGATTTCAGAGAATAAACTAATGGATGAGCATTGTAATACTGCTGGATTAGATGTGTCAGAAGAGAGAGGTAAAACATTCATTTCTGTAGTGGATGACGAGCCAGTCATTTTAGATGATGATAAAAAGTCAATGAGAGTTCTAAGTCTGACCCAGAGAACAGTAAGAAATTATGAGAAAACTGTTGAGCTGGATCACAAAATTAATACTAAGTAGTGCATAAAGGAGGAAGTGGAATACAGTTTTATGATTCGAGGTCATACTTGAAAAGTTTAAAATCACTGTTACTGAATTGTGGAAGAATAAATAGTTTAAGGTGGCAAAGGCACTTAATAGAAGGAGAGAAAATTTAGTGCAAGTGTACTGTATGACGAATTTTTTTTTTTTAAAAATAAAGATTGTGAAACTAAAAATATGCCCGTGGAATGTCTATGATGTAAATATCAGGGATCAGCCCCTAGATCAAGGGGGAGGAACAGGTCTTAATTGGATGGATATGGAGGGCCCCTTTAACTCCAAAGGAGTACTCAGTTGTAGCTAGAAATATTTATGAGCTTAAATGGAGTAGCTCACTACCAGATAATGCGCTTTTTACAACACCTTGACAGTGTATGATATGAGGTCCGACAGTTATGCAAAACACAGCTTTTTCCAAGTAAGCAAACATGTTTCAGCACCACTGTGGCAACATCAGTGGGCTTCCATTTTATTTAATTTGTAATGTCAACATTTTTAATAAATGATTACAAAATTATGTGGATATTTAGTTCAAACAATAGTGCCTTTCAGTTTGTTAATACCTTTACAAAGTATTAACAAAAAGATAGGAACTATTTCTTGAACTAAATAACCTAGTAATTTTGTAATCATTTAGTAAAAATGTTCACAGTACAGATTAAATAAACAGAAACCCACTGATGATGTCACAGTGGTTTTGAAACATGTTTGGGTACTTGAAAAAACCGTGTTTTGGATAACTGGCAGACTTTACATCCTACAATTTCAACTGCAAACATGCTAAACACAAGGAGCTGCAAATCCAAATGATGAATACCTTGACAGTTTGTGTGCAAAAGAAATGGTATGAAAATGACCTGGAAATGTAAATGGTTTTGGACCCCATTACTACAACAATAATTGTACAATTAACTTACATATTTTACATTAAACCATACTTGATATTGTGTATATGGATACTAATTCTATTCCTTTAAGCACATGTCTAAGCTTTTCATATACAAGAATGTATTTTTATTGCACTTCCATTCAACAACCATTAACAAAATCAATATTTAAACTAATCTGTTATATTATTAATCATAAACCACTTCCTTTACAAGTGTGTGTGTGTGGAGCAATTTCTGGTATGACACAATTAATGTATACATTTATTATCGTAGTATATTAAATGATAATAAAATAATTTGTTTTTCCACTCATGATGACTACTGTGGAATGCCATTATCCGATATTATGTCTACCTTCTAAGGCTGCTGTGTTTGTTGTTTATAATTTGTAAATGCATACAGTGTACAGTCTAGTTACACTTGTAGTCACAGTTGGTGCTTGTGTACTTTGGACTGCATTCCTTGGATTCGCATATAACCCTTTGGCTTATTGCCTCAATATCTCGTGTCCCATTCTAAGTTTTTAGAGTGTTTGTTCTATTCACAGCCTTGGCATTTCCAAGCAACATTACTTTGGACATATGTAGCTGTTAGCGACCCTCCTATCTTTTAAATGTAAGTGCCTGCCACTTAAGACTAGATGCTCACTCCTGTTAATCCATCCTTCGACCATAGGCCCTCGTCGTGCCGACCTCGGTGGAACCTATTACCATTTTCCAGGCTACATCCATACATTTAGCAACATCAACTGTTTCCTATAGTAATGCTGTGTTAAATTCATTTCCCAAAAGAGAACCATCGTGACGTCCTTCAACAGTTCAAACTAATGGTGTCTGACCAGTAGTGCAAATAGCTTGAAGTGGTGAGTGAAGCAGTACGACTAAATATAAAATGATCCAAAACTTATAAATACACTATCCTATAGATTTAAAATGAAGTGAATTTCCATACTTTTTCACAATGAAGTAGTAATTTTAAACATTATCATGAAATGTCTTTTATGCAATGGTGTACGTTTATGCAAATTATTGTTGACTCTCAGCTGTCACTCATTTGAATGATTTACGTCAGCCCATTGCACATGTTTCATCATAGCGTTTTACTTTTATAGTAGCCAATTGGTCACAGCACTCGGTGTTGCTCTCCTTACTCTTTGCAGTTAAAAAATTTAAAAGTACTATCTATCCCCTCACTTTACATATATGAGATGGTGGTGTTCCTATATAGAAATCAACATACACTAGACAATTTCCGTTTTGACCACAACTACAGCACTCGCCACAGAGATAACTTCAAACTTCCAACACATCGTTTAAAACTTTATGCCCAAACACCAGAGTATATGGGGTTAAAAATTTTCAATAAAATAAAAGGCAGTAATATATTTAAAATGGAGATTGGTTCACTGAAAAGATTGCTCTTTACTCTACTGGTGGAAAAGTGTTATTATTCTGTCGATGAATTCATTGAGGACAGCTTCACAATCTGAACACAGGGATTGTAATACATTTATTATTTTATGTACATGTGTAGCTGAAACTTAGAAATGAAAAATATAATGTAAACTTTTGTATTTCTCTTAAAAAAGTGAAAAAAGTTTCTTTTGTAAACCTTGACATGTCTCCTGTACATCAAATCAAATGATTTGAAAATTGTATGTAATGAGATGAATAAACCACATAACATAACACATAACATAACATCTCATAGTGATGAGTGTGGTACCCAATACTAAGTATTGATAGACTGGGTCTTGCAAAAATCTTGGAGAAGACTTACACTGATTGGGACTATCAACTTACTCAGCCTCACAGGAAAATGTGAACAAGCGGACCTTATGGAAAGGAGAAAATTAATAACACTGGGGATGTGTGAAATAAAATGGAAAGAGAAAGGCATGAAGAAATGAAGAAAACAGTACACACTGTATTGGCATGGAAATAACAAAGAGATGAAGGATGGTGTTAGTTTCATCATGAATGAAGATCGAAAAGGAGTCACTGACATTCAGTACATTAGTGAGCGAATAATAGAGATGACTGTACATTTAGGGAAAGGAAAATTAACTTTTGTACATGTTTATGTACCTCAAACTTGATGTTGTCAAAAGGATAAGAAACAGTTTTTTGAAGATTTGCATAAGTCATTAGTTAAGAGAGAGTGATCATTATAGGAGACCTAAATGCACAGATTGGGACAGGTAGAACACAATATGAGAATGTAATGGGACCCCATGGATATGGTAGATAAAATATAGAAGGTGAGCATCTCCTTGGTGTCTGTATGAGGAATTTAGATTAGATTAGATTAGATTTACTTTCATTCCAATTGATCCGTAGTGAGGAGGTCCTCCAGGATGTGGGACATGTCAGAAAAACAACAATACATGACAAATATTTACAACTAAAACAAATAAGCTAATGTATCATTCCACAGGTCCCAAGTGGAATGATCGTCATTTTTTAATGAACACTAAGAGTCATTTTACAAATACTAATGCACTGAATTTAAAATAAAAAAGTTTTTTATTTATTTATAAGGTAATAAACATGTAATACAACTACTGAAATACTTATTTACAATGAACACATTACTGCACTGAAATGGTGCAGAAGTTATATTATCACACACACACACACACACACACACACACACATTTTCAGTGAACACATTACTGCCCTGAAATTGTGCAGAAGTTATGTTGTACTTATATACAAATCAGTTGGTTTTACTAAGAAATTCATCAATGGAGTAGAAGGAGTTGGCCACCAATAAATCCTTTAGGCTTCTCTTAAACTGAATTTCATTGGTTGTTAAGCTTTTTATGGCTGCTGGCAAGTTATTGAAAATGTGTGTTCCTGAATAATGCACACCTTTTTGTACAAGACTAAGTGACTTTAAATCCTTGTGAAGATTATTCTTATTTCTAGTATTGATTCCATGAATTGAGCTGTTGGTTTGAAAAAGTGATATATTTTTAATGACAAATTTCATTAAGGAATAAATATATTGGGAAGCTGTAGTTAGTATCCCTAGTTCCCTAAACAGGCTTCTGCAGGATGTTCTTGAGTTCACACCACATATAATTCTTACTGCACGTTTTTGTGCCTGGAAAACTTTAGCTTGGCTTGATGAATTACCCCAAAAAATAATCCCATATGACATTATGGAATGAAAGTAAGCATAGTATGCCAGCTTTTTCATTTTTATATCCCCTATGTCTGACAAAATTCGCATTGCAAACAGAGATTTGTTAAGACGCTTCAGCAGTTCTGTGTTGTGCTCCTCCCAGTTGAATTTATTATCAAGCTGTAATCCCAAGAATTTAACACTGTCCACTTCTTCTATCTTCTTGTCATCTTATGTTAGACATATACTCTTGGGACACCCCTTACAAGTTCTGAACTGCATGTAGTGTGTTTTTTTCAAAGTTTAGTGACAAAGAATTGGCTAGGAACCAGTGATTAATGTCCACAAATATTTTATTGGCTGATCTTTCTAAGACTACACTTGATTTGCTATTTATTGCAATGTTTGTATCATCGGCAAACAAAACAAACTTGGCATCTGGTAATGTTACTGATGAAAGGTCATTGATATACACAAGGAAAAGTAAGGGCCCCAAAATGGAACCTTGTGGGACCCCACATGTAATTAGTTCCCAGTTGAATGATGCCTGATAGCTTGATACATGTCTCTTTCCTAATAACACCCTTTGTTTCCTGCCAGAGATATAAGATTTGAACCATTTTGCAGCATTTCCTGTTACACTATAATATTCTAGTTTACTTAAAAGGATATTGTGATTTACACAGTCAAATGCCTTTGACAGATCACAAAATATACCAGTTGCCTGCAATTTTTTTGTCTAATGAATTAAGCACATTTTCACTGTAAGTGAAGATAGCCTTCTCAATATCAGAACCCTTTAGAAATCCAAACTGTGACTTTGACAGTATGTTATTTGAGATAAGATGGTTATAAAGACGACTGTACATTACTTTTTCGAAAATTTTTGAGAATGCTGGCAACAGTGAAATTGGACGGAAATTTGATGCTATTTCTTTATCTCCCTTCTTAAACAGTGGCTTAACTTCAGCATATTTCAGCCATTCAGGAAATATTCCACTGATAAACGACTGGTTACACAGATAGCTTAATATGTTACTTAGCTCAGAATCACATTCTTTAATTAACTTTGTTGATATTTCATCATACCCACTAGATGTTTTTGATTTTAAAGATTTTATGATGGACATTATTTCTGTTGGGGTAGTGAGGGTCAAATTCATATTATGGAAGTTACTTGAAATGTCTGGTCTAAGGTAATCCATAGCAGCATCTACCGAACCTGACAACCCCATCTTTTCAGTAACAGTTATAAAATGTTTGTTAAAAAGTTCTGCAACACTATACACATCTGTCACCAATGTATCATTTACTCTTAATGCTATTTGTTCCTCTTCATGTCTAGTTCTACCGGTCTTCTCCTTCAATATATCCCATATTGTCTTTATTTTGTTATCTGATATGACTATCTTTTCCTTGTAATATATTTGCTTTGACATCCATATTACAGTCTTTAATATTTTGCAGTATTTCTTATAATGTGCTATAGCATCAACATTGGAAATGTTTCGGATTGACAGATACAGTTTTCTTTTTGTTTTACAAGATACCCCTATTCCTTGAGTAATCCATGGCTTCTTTGTAGACTTTGCTCTAACCTTGGTAAGTTTTGGGGGAAAGCAGTGTTCAAATAAGGTAAGCACTTTCTTAGCAAAAATGTTATATTTTTCATTCATGCCATGAGCACTGTAAACATCAGTCCAGTGAATGTCTCTGAGGAGTGTCCTAAAATAATCAATTTTTGGCTTACTGATTACCCTCTTGAGCTCAGATTTAACAGATTTTATATCCTGTTCAATATTAACATTTAACAGAAGGAACTGCATGTCATGGTCTGAGAGGCCATTGACTATTGGTTTTGTAATATAATTTTGTTCATTGGACTTTTCTATAAAGATATTATCAATGGCTGTTTGTGAGCAAGTGGCTATCCTAGTGGGGAACTTTACTGTGGGAATTAAGTTGAATGATAGTGTTACTAACTCAAATAAGTTCTTATTGGGAGAGTCTTTAAGGAAATCTACATTGAAATCACCAGCAACCACTATTTCTTTGTTTTTGGTTGTTAAATGGGCCAGTACAGCTTCAAGGTGGTTTACAAACAGATTAAAGTTACCTGCAGGTGCTCGATATACACTTAATATTATGAAAGATTGTTTTGTGAAAATCTAATTCTGTTGCACATGCTTCCATATGCTGTTCTAGGCAAAATTTATGAATGTCTATGTTCTTAAATTTATGACAGTTCCTGATGAATGTGGCAACTCCTCCTTTCTCCATTTCTGATCTACAAAAGTGAGATGCTAACCTAAACCCTGTAACACTTAAAAGTTCTATACCAGTGGTCACATGATGTTCTGAGAGGCAGATTATGTCAGCTGGGTTTGAAGACTCTAATTCATCTATGCAGATAGTTAATTCATTAATTTTATTTCTCAGTCCTCGAATATTTTGATGCAATAAAGATAGCTGACATTTCACATTGACTGAGTTAAAATTGGGTGGAGTTAAAATATCTGCTGACAGTTGAAAATTCTTAACCAATGGCTGTTTATGTTGATGTAATAAGCTGGAATTATGTTTTTTGATTTCTTTCTCAAACTGAAGGTTTGTCTCAGTTCTAACCTCTCTTAAAATTTGCTTTCTTTCTGTCCTCCCTACCCTAAAAAAGGGTCTTTTCTGAATCCTATAACCACTGGTATTTTACCACTCATGACAGTGCCTCCCCCCTTTAACTTTCCTGCTATTTCCCCAGCCAATTTACCCTTCCCCTTCCTGTTGAGGTGAAGGCCATGCCTAGTATAATCCCACCTACTGATAGAATCAACATGAACCACACCAATGTGTGACCCCGCACCCGACATGAGCAGCCGTTCCAGCTCCAAATTAACTCTCTTGACAGAAGAGTTCAAATGAGGTCGGTCATGGCGCCCAAGAACAGATACAAACTCAACACTGGTATGCTTCAATGCTGATGCAATCTTCGCCAGGTCACACTCTATACTGTACCCAGGATCTCTGTCAATACTGTTACCTGCCCCACCCACTATAACCACGGTGTCTTCCTTAGTGAAATCTTTGCAAAGTGATCCTAAATCCTCTGTCACCTGCTCCAGCCCAGCACTAGGTTTAAAAAAATTGGTGACCTGGTATTCTGATCCTAGTTCATCCTGCAAGAGTTGGCCAACACCTCTTCCATGGGAACTACCTAACAACAACACTTTCTTTCTCTTTACTGATTTCCCTACATTCTTACTTTTCAATTTGCTGCTGAAAGTTTGTTGTGCCCTGTCTACACCTGTAACTGCTTGAGGCTCACCAGCTTCTAACTGAAGCAACAGGTCAAATCTATTTTCCACATTCACCATAAAGCTGTCAGACAAAGTTCTAGGCCTGTTCCTCCTGTTGCCTGTTGCCACTTCCCACCTCTCTTTACCCTTCTCCCTCCTTAACCTGTCAAGATCTCCCCTGGCCTTGTCTAACTCAGCCTGAAGGGCAGCAATTTTCCCCTCCCATTCCAGTATCTTCCTATCTCTACTACAAATCCTACAAAACCACTAATGAGTCTCATTTACTTCCCCTATTCCCACGCCACTACAGTCACCCACATGGAAAAAACTACAGCACCCATCACCCCAAAGCCCCGACCTAACAATTCTACGGCAAGTCAAGCACTTTTCACTCATGATAAACGTAATAGTTTATTAAGAATAAGTCAGTTAAATTACAGATAAACACGAAAATATGGTTACACAAATTTGGCCTATACGCAACTGTGTGTAAAAAAAAAACAAAAGTGCAAAGTTTCTGAAACAACAAGTTAAAGTGCTGGAGAGAGCAAGGAACAACTAAACGAAATTTTATAGATTTGCTGCAGCAGAACGTAAACAGAAAACACGACTGTACGGTCTTTTCGCGTTTTCTGCTATATTACGTAAAGAAAAATGAAACCTTTAATGGTACACTTAAACGGCACACTAATACACTTATTTACCACGTAATCAGTACTAATCTATATGTTTTATAATCTAAAATAACTTATCTTTACGAGAACACCAAAACTCGCATTAGTCGCCTGGCTGCAGGGCTGCCAACCTCCTTGTGGTTGGTGGTGTAAAACAGTTGGTTTGAGAAGAGACAGAGCCATAAGATAACACGATACAGTTGGGATGGATTACAAAAGACTGTAATTGATCATGTCATCACACACACAAGGAGTAGAATGGTAACTAATGCCAGAGTAACTCCTAGCAAGAGCCTTGACAGTGATCACTGTGATCACTCACTGTAGAAAGGGTGTAATAATTCCTCTGATAAGAAAGGTAGCAGGTGGAAACCCACTAACTATATAGGAATAACCCTATTGTCTCATGGATTGAAAATACTTGAGAAGATCATAGAAAAGAGACTGAAAACTATCATAAAACTACAGATGGAAGAGGAACAATATGGTTTCAGAAGTAACAGATTGACAATAGATCTAATTTTTAGCACCCACATGTTGATGGAAAAGTATTGAGAGAAAAGCAACAACCCGGCCATTGAATGCCTGGATATAGAAAAATCCTGTGACAGTGCTACAAGAGATAAGATCTGGGAATGCCTGAGGAAAAAGACTGTGCCTGAAAGATTAATAAGAAAAATCCAGATGTTGTAAAAAGACTGTACTAGCTGTGTACGAATTGGGGAAGGACGATCATCGTGGTTTGAGACCAAGAGTGGAGTTCAGCAAGGAAGTGCCAGGTCCCCACTACTATTCGTCACTGTTCTGGATAATATAATGACGAACATCAAGGAGAAGTCAGGTCAACGGAATGCATTTGCCTTTGCTGATGACATCATGATATGGGGTGAAACTGAAGAGGAAATACAGATCTGACTAGATGAATGGAAATTTCAGTTCCAGAAATATAACCTCAAGATCAGCAAGACCAAGACTTTGGTGATGGCAGTCAACAGAGATGGACAACCAGCAAGTGTAAAACTAGGAGACCACCAACTAGAGTGTGTGGACAGTTTTCCTTAGCTTGGAAGTGTAATCTCCAGTGATAATTTGGTCAGAAATGAAATCATCAACAGAGTGCAAAAAGAATCTGAATTCTACAAACAAATAAGATCACTTTTATGGGATGACTTCATTCCCAAAGCGACTAAACTGATGATGTTTAATAGCTATTTCATACCAATATTGAGGTATTTAAACATGTACCCTCACAAATAGAGAATCATCAATGCTGCAAGCATCAAAGATGAAATTTTTTAGATTCACCATCCAGAAGACGAAGATGGACAAGGTAAGGAATAATGAAATCCCTATTAGATCGAATTAGCACACCTAGCTGTCGATGGTACTGGCATGTGATGAGAATGAAACCAACTAGAACAGATAAAGTTGGATGCTAAAAGCCCTCAAGGAAGACCTCGTACCTGGTGAATGGACTTGATTTAGGCTGATCTACTGACCAGAGGATGGACTGTGAATGATGTTCTCTGTGAACTGGTGTATTTGCACAGGATGAAGTGGAAGAGGCTCATTACCAGTACCGGTACCCAGGAAACTGGAACTGTTAAATGATGATGATAACTAAGTATTGCAACCATGCATGTGCCACTCTGCACCCAACATCATCATAGCTAATGTCGAATCTGTCAAAATTGCATTACAAAGCAGCACCCACAATGCTAACTCCTAATGAATTGCCAACTTTTGTGCTGTACACACCATTCCCAGTGGAATTGACATGCATGATGCAGCGAATGCAAACCACCAAATGCTTTTGACAGAACTAGATGTTCATTTATTTTAAGTTAACATTTATATCCCTTAATAAATTTTAAACCCAACTAAATGACAATTACAGTTAAACACATACAAAAACAATTTAATTACACTAGCTCCTCATTATCCCTACTTGAACTGATTGATTGCCCTTTCCCAACCTCCAAATGCCTCGAATCACGCCAACTATTAATAATAAATCCTGGTGTGAAATTGTAAATGGTTCCTTATTCTTTCAATTCCTTTGAGCACTATTAAGACCAAAGTAACACAAGACATAAATATTCGATGAATATTTTTATATTAAACATGTATTACTTAATAATTTTATGCATAATTTTATATCCCTTATGTACAGTAATGGTGAGTGAAACAGCTCCTCTGTGATGGAGTCTGGGGTGATTCTCTCATACAAATGCATTGTTTTCTGTTCACCACCAAGCATCTCGTTCAATGTAATTCTTGCTGTTCTACCTTCTTCGAATTTTAACCATTATTTCATATAACTTCACATCATCCTATACTTCATCATAAAATCAGTGCACCACACATCTTTTATTAAGATGTTAGCGCAAGAGATGTGGATGATGAATTCTTTTTCAAAGATTGTGAAATTGAAAAGATGTCCGTGGAATGTCTATGATGTGAATATCAGGGGTCAGGACTCAGAACAAGGACTTAGAACCGACCTAATTTGATACAAATGGAGGGTCCCATTAATTCCAAAGGAGTGCTCTGTTGTAGTTACAAATATTTAAGCATTAACGGAGATTAAAGGCCAAAAAATGTAGGTGAAAGTGATGTGATGTTTTCCGTATTGGCTGAGATAGTGGAACTGTTAGGTTGGAGGAATCAGGTGAATTGTTGTTGGAGGAAGATGAAACTGTGTGGTAAATAATTTTATTTTATGTATCGATGGCAAGGCTACTGAGAGTAATATGATGGAAAAAATATGAGTACATTAAATTCTGTTGAGAGCGTCGAATCAGACTTTGAATGACGAAGTCCAAATAGTTTGTAGTACAAATGATTTAGAAAAGTATACTAAAGATGAATGGTATTTATGTAGTCAAAATTACAGACATCAGAAGGGTATGTGAGATTTTGAAAAGGCCAAGATAGTGAAGGAGATTGATAAGAGAACCAGGTGTAGAGGAATTACTTGATAAATTAATGGAAGGAGATAATGAGTTTGAAGACTGTTTTATAGAGGAGATGAATACAGTGTAGGTGCAAAGAAATAGAAAAGAATCCACGAACAGAAAAATGTGTGGAGGATCAAGAATCTGAAAATGTACGGCCAATCATAGCAATGAATGTTTGTGACAAGAAAATACATGCACTTATCAGTTCTAAGAACAAGGTGTCGTCAGTGTTCAAGAATTTTGTTAAATAGGCATAAAACCAAGAAATTGGTAATTTTTATTGTAACTGGGGTACAAATTAGAACTGCAACAGGTGGGTTGTGCAAGCCCATAACAGAAGAAATGTTTGTAGAATTGCAAAGTCATTGATTTCAGTTCGCAATGAATTGGTTTATTGTGAGATGATTAATAAAAATTTTTGTGATGTAGTATAAGGGTGGTGCTCAGTTGTAAGAAAACATGGTTGGAATCCAAACAAGAAGGTAGAAAGGAAGAAAAAATCAACAGGATGCTTGGTGGGAAACAGGAAACAATACATTTGCATGCTACAACTACCCCAGATTCAATAACACATGTGCTGTATCAATCATCATAACCATGAATATTGTATATACAATTATGCATGAAGTTATTAAGTATTACATGCTTAATATAAAAGCTTTCATGGGATATTTATGTTTTGTGGTATAGTGATCTTAATAGTGCTAAAAGAACCAGAAAGAATAAGGACATACTTATATTTTCACACCAGGAGGTATTACAAACAGTCGGCACAATTTGAGGCGTGTGGAGTTTGGCAAACAGCTAGGGGTTAATCGGTTCAAGTACAGATAATGAGGAGTTAATGTAATTCAATTGTTTTTGTGTGTTTATAGTGGTAATTGTCATTTTTTTAGTTTTAAAATTTCTCCAGGATATAAATGGTTACTTAAAATAAATGAACATCCAATTCTGTTGACACATTAGGTGGTTGCATTGCCTCTTACATATGTGTCCATTCCACTGGGGATGGTGTGCAGAACACAAATTTTGGGAATTCCTTCAGACTTAGTATTCTGGGGGCTGTTTTGTGATCCAAGTTTGACAAACTTTACATAATCTTTGCTGATGGTGGGTGGAGAGTGACACATGCATTGCCGCAGTGCTTAGCCTCAGGTATCACACTCATGACCATAAGATGTACAGCTTGAAAGAGTGGGCAGAGCAACACCACGTGGTGTGACCATTTGGCTATTATAAAAGTGAAGTGCCGCAATGGAACATGTAATATGGCGAAACACCATGGGCTGGTGTAGCAAGTAAGTGAATGCTGAGTGTCAACAACAACTTGCATAAAGGAACACCATTGCATAAAAACCCTTTCACAATAATATTAAAAATTGCTTCCTGTTTGTGCAAAGGTATGCAACTTTAAATCTACAGGATACTGTATTTATAAGTATTTGATCATTCTGTAGTTAGTGGTAATGCTTCAGTCCCCACTTCTAGCTATTTACACTACTGGTCCAACGCAGAAGGAAATTATGCTAACAGCAATAGTAGGCTAGGTGGTACTGAATGTGTCATCTAATAAATAAACTGTAGCATTAATTACAGATTATGTAACATGACGAGGCTAGAGAGAACAAATTACATTACTATTAAGAGTTACTTGTTAGAACTGGGGAAACCAGGAAATTTTCTGCTGCTTCAGTAAGGCCCCAAATTGTAAACAATTTAAGGCACTACTTAACAAGTGTTGCATGAAAAACCAGAGCAGCAAATGACCATAACCAGTAGTTTGAACTGCTGAAGGATGGCAGGGATGGTTCTCTTTCAGGAAATGCATTCAACTTGGATTTAGTATAAAAAAATGTTGATTGTGCCGTGTAGTGGACAAAGTATGGGTAAACAGTAATGGGTTCAACTGAGCTTGACATGATGAGGGCCTGTGGAGAAAGGGTGGATTAGCAGGAGTGAGAATCTGTCCTTAAGTGGTAGGCACTTACATGTAAAAGCCAAGAGGCCGGCGAACAGCAAAAAATATCCAAAGCTGTGTTGTTTGGAAACACCAAGTCTCTGAACAGAACAACAATTATATGTCAGTCCAACAAATTCAATTACATGTACACTAGCACCAACTGTAACTACAAGCATAACTAGACTCTATACTGTAGGCATTTACACATTATAAGTAAAAAATACGGCAGTCCTACAATGTAGACATAATATCAGATAATGCATTGCACAGTAATTATCACCAGTAGCAACACAAATTTCATCATCATCATTTAAGATGCTACAATGATAAGTGTTTACATTAAGTGTGTCATACCAGAAAATTACTACAGACATACACTTATACAGGAAGCAGTACATAGGTAATTGTATATCAAATTAATTTAACTTACTGATCTTCTCGACAGTATTTGATTGAATGTGTGACACATACACATTCTTGCCAATGAAAAGCATACATCTATGCTTAAAGAACAGTAATTAGTATAAGTAGACTTGGTATCAAATAATGTAATGTAACATATGTAAATTACTTGTCAAATTAGTAGTGCAGGAAAGGGGTCCAATTCCATTTACCATTACGTCTACATCTACATTTACATTTCCAGGTCATTTTCACTCCATTTCAACTGCACGCAATCTACAAAGTGTTGCAAAAAGTGCATAATGTGGTAGAAAGCGAATAGAGATCCAATTAGTTATCTTTGGTAACTTCAGTGGACATGGTAGTAGGAGATGTGGTCTTAGGAGCTGCTGGAATATGCAAGGACCAGTTATGTTATGGCCATTCAAACTGACACTGAACACTTGTGGTTTGGAGAACAACAGTCAGTTAATAGCTTGAAGAGAGATTGGGAAGTTAACATTTGTAAGTTCCAATTACTAACTTGTAATGGAGCTCTCCAGCTTAATATGGGCAAAATGCAGGCTGATGTATCAAATGAAATTTCAATTGTAAAAACCCAACTACATACAAAGAAGATTAAAATGGATGTAGATTGTGTGATTGAGGGGAAGTTAACTCAAATCAGAACCTTTATGGAAAAAATTAGAGATGAATTACACCATGTGGATGAGAAAATAAACGATATTAAAAAGTCAATGGAGCTAAAAGTGGAAAGATGCATCACAGGTTCAGGGGTGGTATTAACAACTGTTTGCTAAAGTAGAATGCATTTTTGGGGGAAACACAAGATGTACTTCACAATATGCCTAAGAGAACCGTAAATTGCAAATTGGTCTTTCAAAAAACTCAGTTGGGTTTGGAGGAGATGGGCTTGAAAGTAGATGTGTTAGCAATGGATGGGGTCTTCACTATAATAAATGTACCATGTTGTGGACCAGGATCTTCAAGATGCTTTCCTAACAAAGGAAAGAACCATCTGACAGGCAGCCGCACACCACGAATGTCTGATACATGAAAAATAAAACTAGTGGAAAGACAGTTAAAAAGAAAATGTGCAACTGTGGGCAAAATTGTTAAATTACTTGTTTATCAGTTATGAGGCAGTTGAAAAATGTTTTGTAAATAGCTTTTGGAGTTAATCAGAACAGACAAAACTTCAAACAAGTTCTTAAATGAGACAATTTATAGACACAGCAATGTGTATGTGAAGTGGCTGAACTGATGCACAAAACTTGACTACTGGATGTTCTAACTGAAATTACAGTAGTCAATTGACGATTTATAGAATTGATGCAATGCGACTTAATCCACAGCCCAACCAACCCAGTAGCCAAATTCTTGGAATTTGTAGTGAAACTGGAAACCACAAGATTTCACCAGCAGGCAAGGGAATAGAACTACAATGTAAATTTTACTTAAAACAAAATGAATCAATCCAAACTGTTTCACAAGCACAGCAGTAATAATGAAAAAAATTAACAAAGGGGGAATAATGAGGAAGAAATTTTAGACATCAGGACAAAGAGTAAAGTTTAAACAACCAGCAATTCAAGGACAACATAACCACAACAGGAGAGCAGAAAACTAGAAATCTCTGCATCTCAGGTCCAGAGATGTCAATCTAAACCAGCATGGTGAAAGACTAGTTGAGTAGCAAATATGAAAAAATATAGTGAGTTACAAAGCAAGGTTGAAATCATGAAAATGGAGGTTGTAAAGGAGGGAAAGAAATTAGGGACAAATCAGATGCAGAGTAACAGCAGGGAAAGAGAAATACATGGAAAAGATGTATGAAATGACAAGAAAATCAGAGTATAAGATTTATTTGATTCAGGGTATGATGACTCTATTGGTAGAAAATATTGATAAACAATATTGGTATCAGTATCGAGACCAGAAGCACATATGATCTTCGCAGAGATTGGCCTTAATCTCATCCCATCTGAGAGTAATATGATAGAAGAAAATATGAGTACATTAAATTCTGTCGAGAGCGTCAAATCAGACTTTCAATGAAGAAGTCAAGATTGTAGTACAAAAGATCTAGACAGGTATACTAAAGATGAATGGTGTTTATGTAGTCAGAATTACAGACATCAGAGGGGTATGTGAGAGTTTGAAAAGGCTAAGATCAGGAATGAAATTGATAAGGGAACCAGATGTGGACGAATTACTTCATGAATTAATGGAAGGAGATAATAAGGCTCAAGACTCTTTGATAGAGGAGATGAATACAGTGCAGGTGCACAAAAATAGAAAAGAACCCATGAAGAGAAAAATGTTTGGAGGATGAAGAAACAGAAAATGTTAAGCCAATTTTAGAAATCGATGTTTATGACAAGAAAATATGTGCACTTATCGGTTCTGACAGCAAGTTTTTGTCAATGTTCGAAAATTTGATACATAGGCTACAGACCAAGAAATTGGTAATTTTTTATGTCACTGGTGTAAAAACTATAACTGCAACTGTTGGGTGGGGCAGGCCCGTAACAAAAGAAATGTTAGTAGAATTGCAAAGTCATTGATTTCAGTTCACAATGAGTTGCTTTATTGTGAAAAGATTAATAAAAGATGCTGTGTTGAGCACTGATTTTATGATTAATTATAGGATGGTGCAAAGTTATAAGGAAAAGTGGTTAAAACTCTGCCAGGAACGTACAAATGAAGAATAAAAGTCAACAGGAAGCTTGGCAGCAAACAGAAAACAACACATTTGCATGTTACAACTATCCCAGACTCAATTAGAGATGAGCTGTTTCACTCATTTAACAGTGCATAAGAACCATGGACCTTGCCGTTGGTGGGAAGGCTTGCATGCCTCAGCGATACAGATAGCCGTATCGTAGGTGCAACCACAATGGAGGGGTATCTGTTGAGAGGCCAGACAAATGTGTGGTTCCTGAAGAGGAGCAGCATCCTTTTCAGTAGTTACAGGGGCAACAGTCTGGATGATTGACTGATCTGGCCTTGTAACACTAACCAAAATGGCCTTGCTGTGCTGGTACTGTGAATAGATGAAAGCAAGGGGAAACTACAGCCATAATTTTTCCCGAAGGCATGCAGCTTTACTGTATGGTTAAATGATGATGGCGTCCTCTTGGGTAAAATATTCTGGAGGTAAAATAGTCCCCCATTCGGATCTCCGGGCGGGGCTACTCAGGAGGACGTCGTTATCAGGAGAAAGAAAACTGGCGTTCTACGGATCGGAGCGTGGAATCTCAGATCCCTTAATTGAGCAGGTGGGTTAGAAAATTTAAAAAGGGAAATGGATAGGTTAAAGTTAGATATAGTTAGAATTAGTGAAATTCGGTGGCAGGAGGAACAAGACTTTTGGTCAGGCGAATACAGGGTTATAAATACAAAATCAAATAGGGGTAATGCAGGAGTCAGTGTAATAATGAATATAAAAATAGGAGTGCGGGTAAGCTACTACAAACAGCATATTGAACGCCTTATTGTGGCCAAGATAGACACGAAGCCCACACCTACTACAGTAGTACAAGTTTATATGCCAACTAGCTCTGCAGATGATGAAGAAATAGATGAAATGTATGATGAGATAAAAGAAATTATTCAGGTAGTGAAGAGAGACGAAAATTTAATAGTCATGGGTGACTGGAATTCCAGAGTAGGAAAAAAGAGAGAAGGAAACATAGTAGGTGAATATCGATTGGGGCTAAGAAATGAAAGAGGAAGCCACCTGGTAGAATTTTGCGCAGAGCATAACTTAATCATAGCTAACACTTGGTTTAACAATCATGAAAGAAGGTTGTATACATGGAAGAAGCCTGGAGATACTGACAGGTTTCAGGTAGATTATATAATGGTAAGACATAGATTTAGGAAGCAGGTTTTAAATTGTAAGACATTTCCAGGGGCAGATGTAGACTCTGACCACAATCTATTGGTTATGAAATGTAGATAAAAACTGAAGAAACTGCAAAAAGGTGGGAATTTAAGGAGTTGGGACCTGGATAAACTGACTAAACCAAAGGTTGTACAGAGTTTCAGGCAGAGCATAAGGGAACAATTGACAGGAATTGGGAAAAGAAATACAGTAGAAGAAGAATGGGTAGCTTTGAGAGATGAAGTAGTGAAGGCACCAGAGGATCAAGCAGGTAAAAAGACGAGGGCTAGTAGAAATTCTTGAGTAACAGAAGAAATACTGAATTTAATTGATGAAAGGAGAAAATGTAAAAATGCAGTAAATGAAGCAGGCAAAAAGGAATACAAATGTCTCAAAAATGAGATCGACAGGTAGTGCAAAATGGCTAAGCAGGGATGGCTAGAGGACAAATGTAAGATGCAGAGGCTTATCTCACTAGGGGTAAGATAGATACTGAATACAGGAAAATTAAAGAGACCTTTGGAGAAAAGAGAACCACTTGTATGAATATCAAGAGCTCAGATGGAAACCCAGTTCTAAGCAAAGAAGGGAAAGCAGAAAGGTGGGAGGAGTATATAGAGGGTCTATAAAAGGGCGATGTACTTGAGGACAATATTATGGAAATGGAAGAGGATGTAGATGAAGATGAAATGGGAGATACGATACTGCGTGAATAGTATGACAGAGCATTGAAAGACCTGATTCGAAACAAGGCCCCAGGAGTAGACAAGATTCCATTAGAACTACTGACGGCCTTGGGAGAGCCTGTCATGACAAAACTCTACCATCTGGTGAGCAAGATGTATGAGACAGGCGAAATACCCTCAGATTTCAAGAATAATATAATAATTCCAATCACAAAGAAAGCAGGTGTTGACAGATGTGAAAATTACCGAACTATCAGTTTAATAAGTCACAGATGCAAAATACTAACGCGAATTCTTTACAGACGAATGGAAAAACTGGTAGAAGCTGACCTCGGGGAAGATCAGTTTGGATTCCGTAGAAATGTTGGAACACGTGAGGCAATACTGACCTTACGACTTATCTTAGAAGAAAGATAAACGAAAGGCAAACCTACGTTTCTAGCATTTGTAGACATAGAGACAGTTTTTGACAACATTGACTGGAATAATCTCTTTCAAATTCTGAAGGTGACAGGGGTAAAATACAGGGAGCGAAAGGCTATTTACAATTTGTACAGAAACCAGATGGCAGTTATAAGAGTCGAAGGGCATGAAAGGGAAGCAGTGGTTGGGAAGGGAGTGAGACAAGGTTGTAGCCTCTCCCCGATGTTATTCAATCTGTATATTGAGCAAGCAGTAAAGGAAACAAAAGAAAAATTTGGAGTAGGTATTAAAATCCAGGGAGAAGAAATAAAAACTTTGAGGTTTGCCGATGACATTGTAATTCTGTCAGAGACAGAAAAGGACTTAGAAGAGTAGTTGAACGGAATGGACAGTGTCTTGAAAGGAGGATATAAGATGAACATCAACAAAAGCAAAACAAGGATAATGGAATGTAGTCGAATTAAATCGAGTGATGCTGAGGGAATTAGATTCGGAAATGAGACACTTAAAGTAGTAAAGGAGTTTTGCTATTTGGGGAGCAAAATAACTGATGATGGTCGAAGTAGAGAGGATATAAAATGTAGACTGACAATGGAAAGGAAAGCGTTTCTGAAGAAGAGAAATTTGTTAACATCGAGTATATATTTAAGTGTCAGGAAGTAGTTTCTGAAAGTATTTGTATGGAGTGTAGCCATGTATGGAAGTGAAACATGGACAATAAATAGTTTGGACAAGAAGAGAATAGAAGCTTTCGAAATGTGGTGCTACAGAAGAATGTTGAAGATTAAGTGGGTAGATCACGTAACTAATGAGGAGGTATTGAATAGGATTGGGGAGAAGAGAAGTTTGTAGCACAACTTGACTAGAAGAAGGGATCGGTTGGTAGGACATGTCCTGAGGCATCAAGGGATCACAAATTTAGCATTGGAGGGCAGTGTGGCGGGTAAAAATCGTAGAGGGGGACCAAGAGATGAATACACTAAGCAGATTCAGAAGGATGTAGGTTGCAGTAGGCACTGGGAGATGAAGGAGCTTGCACAGGATAGATTAGCAAGGAGAGCTGCATCAAACCAGACTCAGGACTGAAGACCACAACAACAAATACTGGATCATTCTATAGTTAGTAGTAATGCTTCAGTCGCCACTTCAAGCTTCTTACACTACTGTTCAGAGACAGACAGAAATTATGTATCAATGGTTTGCTAAGTGGTACTGAATGTATCATCTAACAAATCAAATTTAGCATTAAGTGGAGATTTTGTAACATCATGAGGCTAGAGAGAAAACATTATGCTGTCATTAAGACTTATCTGGGGAAAAGGGAGATATATTCCACTGCTGCAGTAAGGCACAGAAATGTGAACAATAAAAAGACACTCCTTAACGAGTTTTGAATGGATAACCAGAGCAGCAAAGGAGCATAACCATTCGTTTGAACTGCAGAAGGATGCCAGGGATCTTTCCCTTTCCGGAAATGTGTTCAACATTGATTTAGTATAGAAAACTGTTGACTGTGCTATGTATTTCAACAAAGGGTGGGCAAACAGTAAAGGGTTCAACCGAGCTCAACAAGACGAGGGCCTATTACCTAAGGATGGATTAGGAAGAGTGAGAATCTGGCCTTAAGTAGTAGGCATTTACATGTAAAAGCCAACAGCCTGGCTAACAGCTACAAATGTCCAAAGCTGTGTTGTTTGGAAACACCAAGGCTCTGAACAGAACAAATACTCAAAAAACTTAGAATGAGACTAGAAATATTCATACAGTAAGCATAACAGTTATATGTCAACCAACAAATGCAATCCTATGTACACAAGTACCAACTGTAACTACAAGCATGACTAGACTCTATACTGTAGGAATTTACACCTTATACATAACAAATAAGACAGTCCTACAATGTAGACATAATATCAGATAATGGCATTGCACAGCAGTCATTATCACCAGTAGCAACAGAAATTTCATTATTATTATTTAATATGCTACAATGATAATATTAATTGTCTCATACAAGACAAATACTGCAGACACCACCCTTACACAGGAAGCGGTACATAGATAATCATATGTCAAATTAATTTGACATGTTGATGTTACTGACAGTATTTGATTGAATGTGTGAAAAATACACATTGTGGCCTATGAAAAGCGTACATCTGTGCTTAAAGGAGTAGTAATTAGTATGATTAGACATGTAACATATATAAATTAGTTGTAGAATTATTAGTGCAGGAATGGGGTCAAATTCCATTTAAATTTACATTTCCAGGTTGATTTCACTCCATTTCAACTGCAAGAAATCTGTCATAGTGTTGCAATAAGTGCATTATGTGGTAGGGATCTAATAGAGACCCCATTAGTTATCTTTAATGAGTTTGGTGGACATGGTGGTGGGAGAGGTGTGTCTTAGGAGTTGCTGGAAAATGCACACACAAGTTATGTTATGGCCATCAGACAGAGAGGGCTGGTTTGGTTTTTCTGACACGAGACTGAATATTTGACTATGACCATCATAATCTCGTATTTTTTAAGATTGGGAGTCCAGCCAACTCAGAGATTACGAGCAGAGACTTGAGTTTATGACTTCGGCTGACAGAACATGTGCGTGTATTGCACTTTATATGGACTTTAGTTTATGCATCTGCGAGTGGGGTTAGAAGACCTGGTATATAAACACAATTAGCAATTTAAGCATATTAAGTGAAAAGTATCATCACTCACATGCTACCAGTTATGTTGAAAATAGGACATTTTTACTAAATGACTCACTGTTTTGCTTCATTAAGGACCACAAGTCAGCAGGAAGTCATGTCTTTCTGAATTAACCAGTTACATTAAATATAATTCTGCGGAAAAGCACATGTTATTACTGCAATTTTTCTGATATGTTGTGTGTTATAAAGTTTAACTCACATTGTGTGTCTGCCCTCAACCATTTGATGGCAGGATTACCAGTGCAGTGGACTGATTGGCCTCTATCACATTAGGATGTTAAGAATGCTGTGTATGCCACAACCCTGAAAAACCTATGAGCCAAGTTTTTTACTAACAACTGTCCTGGGCCAATTCATGACTCTAAGTCACAAATGGGGTCTTTCTTGTCTGGAATGTTGTCTTCAACTTATTTAGTTCTGAATTTACAATCAAGAATGAGTTGTCCCGGTCCTGAGAGGTGTAAACAATTTTGTATAGGGGCATCAAGCTTAGAAACATTCAGCAGTTGTAGTACACAGAGTTGCATGTGATATTAAGCAGTGGAGGAGTTATTTATAAGGTCTAAATGCCTACAGTGCAGAGACAAGTTGTGCCTGTAGTTACAGTTGGTGCTTGTTTACATAACACTGCATTCCTTCGACTGACATATAACCCTTTTTTGGATTACTGCCTCAATATCTCTCATCTCATTCTAAGTTATTAGAGTGTTTGTTCTATTCTCAGCTTTGCATTTCCAAACAACACTGATCTGCACATTTGTAGCTGTTAGCTGGCCTCTTGTCTTACACATAAGGGCCTACCATTTAAGACTATATGCTCACTCCTGCTAGTACATCCTTTAACCATAGGCCATCATCATACCGATCTTGGTGGAACCCATTACCATTTACCAGGCTACATCATTATATATAGAAACATCATCTGTTTCCTATATTAATGCCACGTTAAATGCATTTCCCGAAAGGGAACCAATGTAATGCCCTTCAGCAGTTCAAACTAATGGTTACACTCCTTTGCTACACTGGTTTTCCATACAACACTCGTTAAGGAGTGTATTTTATTGTTTACACTTTGTTGCCTTACTGCAGCAGTGGAACATTTTCTTATTTCCCCAGTTTTACAAATAACTCTTAATGGCAGCATAATGTTTTCTCTCTAGCCTCATCATAATACAGAATCTCCACTCAATGCTACATTTGATTTATTTGATGACACATTCAGTACCACACAGCAAACCATTGATGTTAGCATAATTTCTATCTTTGTCTGACCAGTAGTGTAAGTAGATTGAAGTGCAGAATGAAGCAGTACTAGTAAATACAGAATGATCCAGTAATTATAAATAAACTATTCTATAGATTAAAAATTGAGTGACTTTACATACTTGAGCACAATGAAGCAGTAACTTTACATAGTCATGGAACGTCTTTTACGCAACAGTGTACCACACCGTAAATTATTGTTGACACTGACTTGTCACTTATTTGAACAATTTATATCAGCCCATTATACATATTTCATCATTGTACTTTACTTTTATAATGGCAAATTGGTCACAGCACCTGGCATTGCTCTCCCTACTCTTTCCAGTTGCACATCTCACGGTGGTAAGTCTGGTACCCAACAGTAAGAACTGCAACCATGCCTGTGTCATTCTGCACCCAACATCAACCAAGATGATGTAGGATCTGTCAAAATTGGATCTCAAAGCAGCCCCACAATTCTAAGTCTGAATGAATCCCCAAAGTCTGTGCTCTGTACATCATTCCCAGTGGAATTGACATGCTTGTAAGAGCCAATGCAAGCCAGCTTAATGCTTTGACTGAACTAGATGTTCATTTATTTTAACTAAACATTTACATCCCTTGATAAAATTTAAACCTAACTAAATGACAATTACAGTTATACACATACAAAAACATTTAAATTACATTACAATTTAATTATCCCAAGTTGAATTGACTGATTGCCACTTCCCAACCTCCACATGCCTCCAATTACGACAACTATTTGTAATACCTCCTGGTACGAAACTGTAAGTGCATCCTTTGTCTTTCCATTCTTTTGAGAACCATTAAGATCACCATAACACAAGGCATGATTATCCGATGATCATTTTTATATTAACCATGTATTACTGAATAATTTTATTCATAATTGTATATCTGTTATGTATGGTGAGTGAAACAGCTCCTTGGTGATGTAGTCTGGGGTGATTGTCACATACAAATGCGTTGTGTGCTGTTCGCCACCAAGCATGCTGTTCATCATAAAAATCAGTGCCCTACACAACATCTTTTATTAAGATGCTAGCGCAAGAGAAGTGTATGATGAATTCTTTTTAAAAGATTTTGAAATTGGGAAGATGTCTGTGGATTGTCTGTGATGTGAATATCAGGGCTTAGGCCTCAGAACAAGGACTGAGAACAGTTCCTAATTTGATAGAAATGGAAGGTGCCATTAATTCCAAGGGAGTACTCTGTTGGAGCTACAAATATTTAAGAATTAACGGAGATTTAAGGCCAAAAAATGTTGGTGAAGGTGATGTGGTGTTTTCCTTATCAGCTGAGACAGTGGAACTGTTAGAGCGGAGGACTCAGATGAATTGTTTTTGGAGGAAGATGAAAAGGGTGAGGTAAATAATTATATTTTATGTCTAGCTGGTAAAGTTACTGAGAGTAATATGACAGAAGAAAACATGAGTACATTCAATTCTGTCGAGCGCATCGAATCAGATTTTGAATGACAAAGTCAAAATAGATTGTGGTACAAGAGATCTTGACAAGTAAACAAAAGATGAATGGTGTTTATGAAGCCAAAATAACAGACATCAGAAGGGTATGTGAGATTTTGAAATGGCCGAGATACGGAACGAAATTGATAAGAGAACCAGGGGTGGAGAAACTATTTCATGAATTAATGGAAGGAGATAAAAAGGCTCAAGACTCTTTGACAGAAGAGATGAATACTGTGCAGAGGCACAAATGTTTGCAGGATGAAGAAACGGAAAATGTCTTAGGAATTGATGTTTGTGACAAGAAAATACGTATGCTTATTGCTTCTGTGAGCAAGGTGTTGTCAATCTTCAAAAATTTGTTAAACAGGCATAAGACCAGGGAACTGGTAATTTTTAACATCACTGGTGTAAAAATTAGAACTGCAACAGGTGGGTTGAGCAAACCTGCAACAGAAGAAATGTTAGTAGAACTGTAAAGACATTGATTTCAGTTCACAGTGAGTTGCTTTATTGTGAGACGATTAATACAAGATGTTGTGTTGGCCACTGATTTTATGCTGCAGTATATTATGATGCTAAGTTATAAGAAAAAGTGGTTAAAATTCTTATAGGAGGGTAGAATGGAATAAAAAAATGCAGCAAGATGCTTGGTGGCAAACAGGAAACAACAAATTTGCATGTTACTAATACCCCAGACTCAATAACAGATGAGCTGTTTCACTCATCGTAACCATGAATAATGTGTAAACAATTATTTATGAACTTATTGAGTATTACATGCTTAATATAAAAGCATTCATGGGATATTTATGTTTTGTGTTATAGTGATCTTAATAGTGCTAAAAGGACTAATTTGAGGTGTGTGGCGTTTGGCAAATAGCGAGAGGTTAACCAGTTCAAGTAGGTATAATGAGGAGCTAATTTAATTCAATTGTTTTTGTGTGTGTAATGGTAATTGTCATATTTTTAGTTTTAAAATTTCTCAAGGGATATAAAGGGTTACTTAAAATAAATGAACATCTAATTCTGTCAACACATTAGGTGGTTGCGTTACCTATTTTATGTGGGTCGATTCCACGGGGATGGTGTGCAGAACACGAATTTTGGGGATACCTTCAGACTTAGTATTCAGGGGGCTCCTTTGTGATCCAATTTTGACAGATTCTACATCATCTTTGCTGATGGTGGGTGCAGAGGATACATGCATTGCCACAGTACTTAGCATCGGGTAGGATAGACATCACCATAAGATGTGCAACTGGAATAAGTGGGAAGAGCAACACCGAGTGCTCTGACCAAATGGCTATTATAAAAGTGAAGTGCTACAATGAAACATGTGATGTGACAAAACACTATGGGCTGGTATAGATTTAGCAAGTAAATGAAAGTTCACAGTCAACAATCATTTGCACAAAGGAACACCGTTGCATGAAAAACTGTCATGATAATGTTAAAATTACTATGTCTTTGTGCAAAAGCATGCAAGCTTAAATCTATATGATAGTCTATTTGTAAGTACTGGATCATTCTATAGTTAGTGGTTATGCTTCAATCACCACTTCAAGCTATTTACACTACTGGTCCAACACAGATGGAAATTATGCTACCATCAATAGTAGGCTAGATGGTACTGAATGTGTCATCTAATAAATCAACTGAAGTATTAAGTAGAGATTATATAACACGACGAGGCTAGAGAGAATACATACAGGGCTATTACAAATGATTGAAGCGATTTCATAAATTCACTGTAGCTCCATTCATTGACATATGGTCACGACACACTACAGACACGTAGAAAAACTCATAAAGTTTTGTTCGGCTGAAGCCGCACTTCAGGTTTCTGCCGTCAGAGTGCTCGAGAGCGCAGTGAGACAAAATGGCGACAGGAGCCGAGAAAGCATATGTCGTGCTTGAAATGCACTCACATCAGTCAGTCATAACAGTGCAACGACACTTCAGGACGAAGTTCAACAAAGATCCACCAACTGCTAACTCCATTCGGCGATGGTATGCGCAGTTTAAAGCTTCTGGATGCCTCTGTAAGGGGAAATCAACGGGTCGGCCTGCAGTGAGCGAAGAAACGGTTGAATGCGTGCGGGCAAGTTTCACGCGTAGCCCGCGGAAAATTGGCTCATGCCACAACTGGAGACCGACAGCGCCGACTTCATCTTTCAACAGGATAGTGCTCCACCGCACTTCCATCGTGGTGTTGGGCATTTCTTAAACAGGAGATTGGAAAACTGATGGATCGGTCGTGGTGGAGATCATGATCAGTAATTCATGTCATGGCCTCCACGCTCTCCCGACTTAACCCCATGCTATTTCTTTCTGTGGGGTTATGTGAAAGATTCAGTGTTTAAACCTCCTCTACCAAGAAACGTGCCAGAACTGCGAGCTTGCATCAACGATGCTTTCGAACTCATTGATGGGGGCATGCTCCGCTGAGTGTGGGAGGAACTTGATTATCGGCTTGATGTCTGCCGAATCACTAAAGGGGCACATATCGAACAAGTGTGAATGCCTAAAAAAACTTTTTGAGTTTTTGTACGTGTGTGCAAAGCATTTTGAAAATATCTCAAATAATAAAGTTATTGTAGAGCTGTGAAATCGCTTCAATCATTTGTAATAACCCTGTACTTTTAGAACTGGGGAAACCAGGAAATTTTCCGCTGCTGCAGTAAGGCCATAACTTGTAAACAATGAGAGACACTCCTTAACGAGTAAAAACCAGTTACTGTTCCCTTTCAGGAAATGCAGTCAACAATGATGTAGTATAGAAAACTGTTGACTGTGCTGTGAATTTCGACAAAGGCTGGACAAACGGTAATGGGTTCAACTGAGCTTGACATTACGAGGGCCTATGGACAAAGGATGGATTAGCAGGGGCGAGAATCTGACCTTAAGTGGTCGCATTTACATGTAGAAGCCAAAATGCCATCTGATAGCTACAAATGTCCAAATCTGTATTGTTTGGAAACACCAAGGCTCTGAACAGAACCAGTAGTCTAATAACTTAGAATGAGATAAGAAATATTCATACAGTAAGCATAGCAGTTATAAGTCAGTCCAATGAATTCAATAACTCTGATTTTCTTTTCATTTGATACATCTTTCCCATGTATTTCTCTTTCCTTGCTGTTAATCTGCATCTGATTTGTCCCTGCTTTATTGCCCTCCTTTACAATCTACATTTTCATACTTTCAACCTTGCTTTCTAACTGATTATATTTTTTTGGATTTGCTACCCATCTTGTCCTTTTCCATACTGGTTTAGATCAACATATCTGGACCTGAGATGCAGAGGAATCTAGTTTTCTGCTCTCCTGTTGTCTTTATGATGTCATTGCATTGCTGGTTGTTCAAACCTTTACTCCCTGTCATGATGTCTAAAATTTTCTGCCTCATTATTCCCCCTTTAATTTTTTTCATTATTACTGCTGTGCCTGTGAAATAGTTTTGATTGATTCCTTTTGTTTTAATTAATATTTACATTGTAGTTCCTAATCCCTTGCCTGCTGGTGAAACCTTGTGGTTTCCAGTTTCACTACAAATTCCAAGAATTTGGCTACTGGGTTGGTTGGGCTGTGTATTAAGTCCCATTGCATCAGTTCTGGAAATCGTTACTTGACTATTGTAATTTCAGTTAGAACATCCAGCGGTCAAGTTTGTGCATCAGTTTAGTCACTTCTCATACACTAAACTTTCTCATTATTTTATTGCTGTGTCTATAAATTGGCTCATTTAAGAACTTGTTTGAAGTTTTGTCTGTTCTGATAAACTCCAGAAGCTATTTGGAAAACATTTTTCAACTGCCTCATAACTGGTAAACAAGTCATTTAACAATTTTGCCTACTGTTGCACATTTTCTTTTTAATTGTCTTTCTACTAGTTTTATTTTTCACACATCAGACAACCTGGTGTGCAGCTGTCTTTACCTGTCAGATGGTTCTTTCCTTTGTTAGGAAAGCAGCTTGAAGATCCTGGTCCACCACATGGTACATGTATTATAGTGAATACCCCACCCATCACTAACACATCTACTTTCAAGCTCATCTCCTCCAAACCCAACTGAGTTTTTCCAAAGACCAATTTGCAATTTACAGTTCTCTTAGGCATATTGTGAAGTACATCTCGTGTTTTCCCCAAAAGTGCATTCAGCTTCAGCAAACAGTTACTAACACCACCCTTGAATTATTAATGCATCCTTTTCCACTTTTAGCTTCATTGACTTTTTAACATCACATGTTTTCTCATCCATGTGGCGTACTTCGTCTCTAATTTTGTACATTATGGTTCTGATTTGAGCTAACTTCATGTCAATTATACCATCTATATCCATTTTAATGTCCTTCATCTGTCTTTGAATGTAGTTTGTTTTTACAATTAAAATTTCATTTGATAGATCAGTCTGCATTTTTCCCATACTGAACTGTAGAGTCCCATTATCTACAACACGTTAGTAATTGGAATTTACAAATATAAACTTCCCAATCTGACTTCAAGCTATTCGGCAGACTATTGTTCTCCAAACCACAAGTGTTCAGTGACAGTTTGAAAGTGACGTCTTCAGTTCCTGATGGTAGACTAGCAAAGGTACATACATTGACATCTTTGTCACCAGTATTTACCTATTCTCCTATGGTGATTGCCTTAGCTCTCATGATGTCACCAAAAAGTGAATAGTCTGCTGTCACTGGATCTCCTGATGAAGACTCTGAAGCTCTCATGGTTGTAGTCCCAGTCTGCACTGTTGGTCTCCTCTGCTGAAGCTGATGACACTAAATGCACTTTCATTATGCCAGCATCTTCCCTCTTGCACTGCTTAGTATCACTAACAACTCTGTGTACTACTGCTGCTGAATGTTTCTAAGCTCGAAGCCCTTATACAAAACTGGCTACACCTCTCAGGACCTGGACAACTGATTCTGGTTTGTAAATTCAGAACTAAAAGAATTCAGGTCCACATTCAAGGCGAGAAAGACCCCATTTGTGAATTAATGTTCTTTGGCTAATGTTCTTTAGTTAAAAACTTGGCTTGTAGGTTTTTCAGGATAGTGGCATAGAAAGTCTTCTTTACACCCTAATATGATAGTGACCAATCAGTCCACTGCCCTGGTAATCCTGCCATGAAATGGTTGAGGGCAGACACATAATGCAAGTTAAAGATTATTAAACATAACATATTAGGAAAATTGCAGTAATAACATATGCTTTACTCCAGATTCATATTTTATGAAACTAGTTTTAGCTAGATATAGCTTCCTACTGAATTGTGGTCATTAATGAGACAAAGCTGTGAGTCCATTTAGTAAGAATGTCCCATTTTCAACATAAGTAACAGCACACAAGTGATGGTAATCTTAACTTAATGTGCTTAAATTGCTAAGTGAGTTTATACACCAGGTCTCCTAACCCCACATCAGATTCATAAACTAAAGTTCATATAATGTGCAATACAGACACATGCTCTGTCAGCCAGAGTCACAATCATAAGTCTCTGTTCATAATCTATGACTTGGCTAGTCTCCCCATCATGAAAAATACAATTTTATCATAGTCATAATCAAATATTCAGTCATGCATCAGAAAAACTAAACCAGCTCTCTGTCTGATGGCCATAACATAACTGTTCCTTGCATATTCCAGCAGCTCCCAAGACCACATCTCCCACTGCCATGCCCACGGATGTCACCAAAGATAACCATTTGGATCCCTGTCAGTTCCCTACCACATATGGCACTTTTTGCAACACTTTGATAGATTGCATGCAGTGAAATTTAGTGAAAATGGTCTGGAAATGTAGATGTAGATGTAAATGTAAATGGAATTGGATCCCTTTCCTGCACTAATAATTACATATGTTACGTGAAACATTATTTGATACCATGTCTACTGATACAGATGTATGCTTCCCATAGGCAAGAATGTGTATGTATCTTACTTTCAGTCAAATACTGTTGACAAGATCAATATGTTAAATTAATTTGATATACTATTAACTATGAATGGCTTCCTGTATTAGTCTATGTATGTAGTAATTTTCTGGTATCACACATTTAATGTAAACAATTATCATTGTAGCATATTAAATAATAATAATGAAATTTGTGTTGTTACTGGTGATGATTGCTGTGCAATGCCATTATCTGATATTATGTCTACGTTGTAAGACTGCCTTATTTCTTATTTAAAATGAGTAAATGCCTGCAGAACAGAATCTAGTTATGCTTGTAGTTACTGTTGTTGCTAGTGTACATAGGGTTGAATTTGTTGGACTGACATATAATTGTTATGCTTATTGCATTAATATTTATTTTCTCATTCTAAGTTATTAGAGTAGTTGTTCTGTTCAGAAACTTGGTCTTTGCAGACAATACAGCTTTCGATATTTGTAGCTGTTAGCTGGCCTCTTGACTTTGCCCACCACTTAAGGCCAGATTCTCACTCCTGCTAATCCATCCTTTGTCCCCTTTGTCCACAGACCCTTGTCATGTCGAGCTCAGTTTAATCCATTACCATTTCCCCATTCTTTGTCCACATACACAGCACAATCAACATTTTTTTATACTAAATCCAAGTTGAATTCATTTCCTGAAAGGGAACCATCTCTGGCATCCTTCAGCAGTTCAAACTATTGGTTATGCTCATTTGCTGCTCTGGTTTTTCATACAACACTCGTTAAGGAGTTTCTTTTATTGTTTACAGTTCAGGGCCTTACTGCAACAGGGGAAAACTTCCTGATTTATCCAGTCCTAACAAGCAACTTTTAATGGCAATGTTATGTGTATTCTCTAGCCTCATCACGTTACAAAATCTCTACTTAATGCTTCAGTTGATTTATTATGAGACGCTTAGTACCACCTAGCCTACTACTGATGTTAGCATAATTTCTTTCTGTGTTTGACCAGTTGTGTAAATAGCTTGAAGTGGTGACTGAAGGATTACTACTGACGATAGAATGATCGAGTACTTGTAAATAACTATGCTATAGATTTAAAGTTGCATAAAGAGGTAGCAATTTTTAATATTATCATGAAAGGTTTTTTATGCAATGGTGTTCCTTTATGCAAATTGGTGTTGGCTCTCTGCTTTCACTTACTTGCATAATTTATACCAGCCCATGGTGTTTTGCAATATTACATGTTTTGTTGCAGCACTTCACTTTTATAATAGCCAAATGGTCACAGCACATGGTGTTGCTCTCCCCACTATTTCCAGCTGCACATCTCATGGTGATGAGTGTGGTACCCGATGCTATGTACCTAACTTCTGCAGCCATGCATGTGTCACTCTGCACCCACCATCAGCAAACATGATGTAGAAGGTGTCAAAATTGGATCACAAAGCAGCCCCCTGGATACTAAGTCTAAAGGAATCCCAAAACTTCTTGTTCTGCACACCATCTCTAGTGGAATTGACACACATATAAGAGACACTGCAACCAACGAATGCGTTGACAGAATTGGATGTACATTTATTTTGAGTAACCATTTATAACCCTTGAGAAATTTTAAAACAAAAAAAAATGACAATTACTATTACACATAAAAAGAAACAGTTGAATTACATTAGCTCCTCATTATGCCTACTTTAACTGATTAACCTCTTGCTGTTTGTGATACTCCACACACACCAGGTTATGCCGAGTACTTGTAATACCTCCTAGTGCAAATTTATAAGTGCCTCCTTATTCTTTGCAGTCCTTTTAGCACTATTAAGATCACCATAACACAAAAGATCAATATCCCATTAATGTTTTTTTTATTAAGCATGTAGTACTTAATAACTTCATGCATCATTGTATATACATTATGCACAGTTATGATGAGTGAAAGAGTTCATCTATTATTGAGTCTGGGATCGTTGTAACATGAAAATGTGTGGTTTCCTGTTTGCCACCAACCATGCTGTAGAATTTTATTCTTCCTCTCTACCTTCCTGTTCAAGTTTTAACCACTTTTCCTTATAACTTAACACCATCCTATACTTCATCATAAAACTACTGATCAACACAACATCTTTTATTAATCTCCTCACAATAAAGCAACTCACTGTGAACTAAAATCAATGGCTTTGCAATTCCACTAACATTTCTTCTGTTATGCTTTTGCACAACCCACCTGTTGCAGTTCTATTTATTACAGCAGTGACATAAAAAATTACTAATTTATTGGTCTTATGCCTATTTAACAAATTTTTGAACATTGACAATACCTTGCTCTCAGAGCCAATAAATGCATGTATTTTCTTGTTACAAACACCTTTTCCTAAGGTTGTCTGTACATTTTCCATTTCTTCATCTTCCAAACGTTTTTCTCTTCATTGGTTCTTTTCTATTTTTGTGCACCTACTCTGTATTCATCTCGTCTATCAAAGAGTCTTGAGCCTTGTTATCTCTTTCCATTAATTCATGAAGTAATTCCTCCATCCTTGGTTCTGTTATCAATTTCCTTCCCTATCTTGGCATTTTCAAAATCTCACATAACCTTCTGATGTCTGTAATTTTGACTACATAAACACCATTAATCTTTAGTATACTTGTCTGAATCTTTTGTATTACAATATATTTTGACTTCGTCATTCAAAGTCTGATTCAGTGCTCTTGACAGAATTTAATGTACTCATCTTTTCTTCCGTTGTATTACTCTCAGTAACTTTACCAGCTACACATAAAATATAATTATTTATAACACCCTTTTCATCCTCCTCCAAAAACAATTCATCTGATTCTGCCGATCTAACAGTTCCACTATCTCAGCCGATAAGGAAAACATCACCTTCACCAACATTTTTTGGCCTTAAACCTATGTTAATGCTTTAAATATGTGTAGCTACAACAGAGTATTCCTTTGGGATTAATAGAACCCTCCATTTCTGTCAAATTAGGACATGTTCTTCCTCCTTGTTCCTAAGCCTGACGCCAGATATTCACATCATAGACATTCCACAGACATCTTTTCAATTTCACAATCTTTTAAAAGGAATTCATCATACACTTCTCTTGCACTAACATCTTAATAAAAAATGTTGTGTGGGGCACTGATTTTATGATGAAGTATAGGGTGGAGTTAAGTTATATGACAATATGGTTACAATTAGACGAAGAAGGTAGAAAAGCAAGAATAAAATTGTATGGGATGCTTGGTAGCAAACAAAAAACTATTCATTTGTATGTGAGAATTACCCCAGACTCCATCACAGAGGAGCTGTTTCACTCACCATTACTGTACATAATAGATACACAATTATGCATAAAATTATGAAGTAATACATGTTTAATATTAAAATATTCATGGGTTATTTATATCTCGTGTTATGGTGATCTTAATAGTGCTCAAAGGAATTGAAAGTATAAGGAGGCACTTATAATTTCACACCAGGATGTACTACAAGCACTTGGCGTCATCAAGGTATGTGGAGGTTGGGAAAGGGCAATCAATCAGCAGGATCAGTAGGTATGATGAGAAGCTAATGTAATTAAATTGTTTTTGTATGTGTATAACTGTAATTGTCATTTAGTTAGGTTTAAAATTTATCAAGGAATATAATTTTTTACTTAAAATAAATGAACATCTAGTTTTGTCATCGCATGAGGTGGTTTGCATTGGCTCTTACAAGCTACGCGTGAAACTTGCCCGCACGCATTCAACCGTTTCTTCGCTCACTGCAGGCCGACCCGTTGATTTCCCCTTACAGAGGCATCCAGAAGCTTTAAACTGTGCATACCATCGCCGAATGGAGTTAGCAGTTAGCGCAGGAATGAGGTCCTGTTCCATTTATATTTACATCTCCATTTACATTTCATGTCATTTTCACTAAATTTCAACTGCACGCAATCTATCAAAGTGTTGCAAGAAGCAGTTGGTGGATCTTTGTTGAACTTCGTCCTGAAGTGTCGTTGCACTGTTATGACTGACTGATGTGAGTGCATTTCAAGCACGACATACGCTTTCTCGGCTCCTGTCGCCATTTTGTCTCACTGCGCTCTCGAGCGCTCTGACGGCACTCTTACAAGCAGGAGAGAAGTTTTCGAAAGACCTTTGATTTGCAGCAAAATATACGTTGCATATTTTCGTATTACGAAAGTATAAATGCGAATTGCACCAAACACAGGGCGTTAGTTTCCGGAGCGTTGAAACCGAGGTTGCGATGTTCTTTTGTTAATAAATGTTCTTATGACATTGATATATGACTGCTTGTGCCTGCATATGTGTGGATGGATATGTGTGTGTGTGCGCGAGTCATACCCGTCCTTTTTCCCCCCTAAGGTAAGTATTTCCGCTCCCGGGATTGGAATGACTCCTTACCCCATCCCTTAAAACCCAAATCCTTTCGTCTTTCCCTCTCCTTCCCTCTTTCCTGAAGAGGCAACCGTTGGTTGCGAAAGCTAGAATTTTGTGTGTATGTTTGTGTTTGTTTGTGTGTCTATCGACGTGCCAGCGCTTTCGTTTGGTAAGTCAAACCATCTTTGTTTTTAGATATATTTTTTCCCACGTGGAATGTTTCCTTCTATTATATTCATAAGTTATTAGAGTGTTTGTTCTATTCTCAGCCTCGCACTTCCAAACAACACTGCTTTGCACATTTGTAGCTGTTAGCTGCCCTCTTGTCTTACACATAAGTGCCTACCACTTAAGACTAGATGTTCACTCCTGCTAGTATATCCTTTAACCATAGGCCTTCATCATACCAAGCTTGGTGGAATCCATTACCATTTACCAGGCTACATCATTATAAATAGCAACATCATCTGTTTCCTATATTAATGTCACATTAAATGCGTTTCCCAAAAGGGAACCAACGTAATGCCCTTCAGCAGTTCAAACTAATGGTTACACTCCTTTGCTACACTGGCCTTCCATACAGCACTCGTTAAGGAGTGTCTTTTATTGTTTATGCTTAGAGGCCTTACTGCAGCAGTGGAATGTTTACTTATTTCCCCAGTTGCAACAAATAACTCTTAATGGCAGTGTAATGTTTTCTCTCTAGCCTCATCATGTAACGGGATCTCTATTCTACTTTTGATTTGTTAGACGACACATTCAGTACCACATACCATATCACTGATGTTAGCATAATTTCTATCTTTGTCTGAGCAGTAGTGTAAGTAGATTGAAGTGCTGAATGAAGCACTACTAGTAAATATAGAATGACCCAGTAATTATAAATAAACTATTCTATAGATTAATAATTGAGTGACTTTGCATACTTTAGCACAATGAAGCAGTAACTTTACATAGTCATGGAACGTCTTTTATGAAACAGTGTAGCACACCGTAAATTATTGTTGACTCTCACTTGTCACTTATTTGAATAATTTATATCAGCCCATTATACATATTTCATCATTGTACTTTACTTTTATAATGGCAAATTGGTCACAGCACCTGGCATTGCTCTCCCTACTCTTTCCAGTTGCACATCTCACAGTGATAAATCTGGTACCCAACAGTAAGAACTGCAACCATGCCTGTGTCATTCTGCACCCAACATCAACCAAGATAATGTAGTATCTGTAAAAATTGGATCTCAAAGCAGCCCCCACAATTCTAAGTCTGAATGAATCCCCAAAGTCTGTGCTCTGTACATCATTCCCAGTGGAATTGACATGCATGTAAGAGCCAATGCAAACCAGCTTAATGCTTTGACAGAACTATATGTTCATTTATTTTAACTAAACATTTATATCCCTTGATATATTTTAAACCTAACTAAATGACAATTACAGTTATACACATACAAAAACATTTAAATTACATTACAATTTAATTATCCCAAGTTGAATTGACTGATTGCCACTTCACAACCTCCACATGCCTCCAATTGCGACAACAATTTGTAATACCTCCTGGTACGAAACTGTAAGTGAATCCTTTGCCTTTCCATTCTTTTGAGAACCATTAAGATCACCATAACACAAGACATGATTATCCGATGAACATTTTTATATTAACCATTTATTACTTAATAATTTTATGCATAATTGTATATCTGTTATGTATGTTGAATGAAACAGCTCCTTGGTGATGTAGTCTGGGGTGATTGTCACATACAAATGCGTTGTGTGCTGTTCACCACCAAGCATGCTGTTCAAAATTATTCTTGCTTTTTTACCTTGTTTTTCAAATTTTAGTCACTTTTTCATCTAACTTACCACCATCCTATACTTAATCACAAAAGTCAGTGCCCCACACAACATCTTTTATTAAGATGCTAGTGCAAGAGAAGTGTATGATGAATTCTTTTTAAAAGATTTTGAAATTGGGAAGATGTCCATGGATTGTCTGCGATGTGAATATCAGGGCTCAGGCCTCAGAACAAGGGCTGAGAACAGTTCCTAATTTGATAGAAATGGAAGGTGCCATTAATTCCAAAGGAGTACTCTGTTGGAGCTACAAATATTTAAGCATTAACGGAGATTTAAGGCCAAAAAATGTTGGTGAAGGTGGTGTTGTTTTTTCCTTATCAGCTGAGATAGTGGAACTAGGACTCAGAAGAATTGTTTTTGGAGGAAGATGAAAAGGCTGAGGTAAATAATTATATTTTATGTCTAGCTGGTAAAGTTACTGAGAGTAATACGACAGAAGAAAACATGAGTACATTCAATTCTGTCAAGCACATCGAATCAGATTTTGAATGACAAAGTCAAAATAGATTGTGGTACAAGAGATCTGGACAAGTAAACAAAAGATGAATGGTGTTTATGAAGTCAAAATAACAGACATCAGAAGGGTATGTGACATTTTGAAATGGCCAAGATACGGAACGAAATTGATAAGAGAACCAGGGGTGGAGAAACTATTTCATGAATTAATGGAAGGAGATAAAAAGGCTGAAGACTCTTTGACAGAGGAGATGAATACTGTGCAGGGGCACAAATGTTTGCAGGATGAAGAAACGGAAAATGTACGGCCAGTCTTAGGAATTGATGTTTGTGACAAGAAAATACGTATGCTTATTGGTTCTGTGAGCAAGGTGTTGTCAGTCTTCAAAAATTTGTTAAACAGGCATAAGACTATGGAATTGGTAATTTTTAACGTCACTGGTGTGAAAATTAGAACTACAACAGGTGGGTTGAGCAAGCCTACAACAGAAGAAATGTTAGTAGAATTGTAAAGACATTGATTTCAGTTCACAGTGAGTTGCTTTATTGTGAGAGGATTAATAAAAGGTGTTGTGTTGGGCACTGATTTTATGATGCAGTATATTATGGTGCTAAGTTATAAGAAAAAGTGGTTAAAATTCGAATAGGAAGGTAGAAAGGAATAAAAAAAAATGCAACAGGATGCTTGGTGGCACACAGGAAACAACAAATTTGCATGTTACAAATACTCCAGACTGAATTATAGATGAGCTGTTTCACTCATCATAATCATGCAATATGAATATACAATTATGCATGAAGTTATTGAGTATTACGTGCTTAATATAAAAGCATTCATGGGATATTTATGTTTTGTGTTATGGTGATCTCAATAGTGCTAAAAGGACTGTAAAGAATAAGGAGGCACTTATAATTTTGCACCAGGAGGTATTACAAGTAGTACGCCTAATTTGAAGTGTGTGGAGTTTGGCAGATAGCGAGAGGTTAACCAGTTCAAGTAGGGATAATGAGGAGCTAATGTAATTCAATTGTTTTTGTGTGTGTATAATGGTAATTGTTATTTTTTTAGTTTTAAAATTTCTCAAGGGATATAAAGGGTTACTTAAAATAAATGAACATCCAATTTTGTCAACAATTTAGGTGGTTGCATTACCTCTTTTATGTGGGTCGATTCCACTGGGGATGGTGTGCAGAACACGAATTTTGGGAATTCCTTCAGACTTATTATTCTGGGGGCTCCTTTGTGATCCAATTTTGACAGATTCTACATCATCTTTGCTGATGGTGGGTGCAGACTGTTACACGCATTGCCACAGTACTTAGCATCGGGTAGGATAGACATCACCATGAGATGTGCAACTGGAATAAGTGGGAAGAGCAACACCGAGTGCTCTGGCCAAATGGCTATTATAAAAGTGAAGTGCTGCAATGAAACATGTGATGTGACAAAACACTGTGGGCTGGTATAGATTAAGCAAGTACGTGAAAGTTCACAGTCAACAATAATTTGGAACACCGTTGCATGAAAAACTGTCATGATAATGTTAAAATTGCTATGTCTTTGTGCAAAAGCATGCAAGCTTAAGTCTATATTATAGTGAATTTATAAGTACTGGATCGTTCTACAGTTGTGGTAATGGTTCAGTCACCACTTCAAGCTATTTACACTATTGGTCCAACACAGAAGGAAATTATGCTAACATCAATAGTAGGTTACATGGTACTGAATGTGTCATCTAATAAATCAACTGTAGTATTAAGTAAGGATTATGTAACATGACGAGGCTAGAGAGAACACATATTGTCAGAACTGGGCAAACCGGGAAATTTTCCGCTGCTGCAGTAAGGCCGTAAATTGTAAACAATAAGAGACACTCCTTAACGAGTGTTGTATGAAAAACCAGAGCAGCCAAGGACCATAACACTTGGTTTGAATATCAGAAAGACGCCAGTTATTTTTCCCTTTTGGGAAATGCAGTCAACAATGATGTAGTATAGAAAACTGTTGACTGTGCTGTGAATTTCGACAAAGGCTGGACAAACGGTAATGGGTTCAACTGAGATTGACATGACGAGGGCCTATGGACAAAGGATTGATTAGCAGGGGCGAGAATCTGACCTTGAGTGGTCACACTTATATGTAAAAGCCAAAAGCCAGCTAATAGCTACAAATGTCCAAATCTGTCTTGTTTGGAAACACCAAGGCTCTGAACAGAACAAATAGTCTAATAACTTAGAATGAGACAAGAAATATTCATACAGTAAGCATAACAGTTATATGTCAGTCCAATGAATTCAATCCTTTGCACACAAGCACCAACTGCATCTACAAGCATAGCTAGACCCTATATTGTAAGCATTTACACATTATAAGTAACAGATAAGGCAGTCCTACAATGTAGACATAATATCATTTAATGGCATTGCACATTTATCATTATCACCAATAGCAGGTAGCAGCACAAAATATTTAATATGCCATGATAATAAGTGTCTACATTGAGTGTGTCATAACAGAAAATTACTACAGACATACACTTATACAGGAAGTGGTACGTAGTTAATAGTATATCATATTAATTTAATATATTGATTTTGTCGACAATATTTCATTGAAAGTGCGATGTAGACCCATTTTTGCCTATGAAAAGCATACATCTGTGCTTAAAGAAATAGTAACTAGTATCAGTAGATGTGGAATGAAATAATGTTTCATGTAACATATGTAATTTAATTGTAGAATTAATAGCGCAGGAATGAGGTCCTGTTCCATTTATATTTACACCTAAATTTACATTTCATGTCATTTTCACTAAATTTCAACTGCACACAATCTATCAAAGTGTTGCATAAAGTGCATTACGTGGTAGGGATCTAACATAGATCCCATTAGTTATCTTTGGTTACTTCGGCGGAGATAGTGGAGGAAAATGTTGTCTTGGGAGCTGCTGGAAAATGCAAGTACAAGTTATGTTATGGCCATCAGACAGAGAGAGCTGGTTTGGTTTTTCTGATGTGAGACTGAATATTTGATTATGTCCATCATAAACTCGTATTTTTCATGATCAGGTGTTCAGCCAAGTCATTGATTATGAACAGAGACTTGAGATTGTGACTTTGGCTGACAGAGCATGTGATTGTATTGCACTTTATATTGAATTTAGTTTAAGCATCTGAGAGTGGGGTTATAAGACCTGGTTTATAAACAGACTTAGCAATTTAAGCATATTAAGTTAAGGCTACCATCACTCACATGCTACCAGTTATGTTGAAAATGGGACATTCTTACTAATTGATTCATTGTTTTGCTTCATTAAGGACCACAACTCAGCAGGAAGCCATATCTCTCTGAATTAACCAATTACATCAAATATAATTCTGGAGTATATCATATGTTATTACTGCAATTTTTCTGATATGGTGCATGTAATAATGTTTAACTGCCCTCAACTATTTGTGGCATGATTACCAGTGCAGAGGACTGATTGGTCTCTACCATATTAGGGTGTAAAGAGGACTGTATATACCACAACGCTGAAAAAGCTACGAGCCAAGTTTTTCACTAACAGCATCATGCATTAGCCCATGACAAAGTCACAAATGGGGTCGTTCTTGTCTGAATGTGGGCTTAAATTTATTTAGTTCTGGATTTACAAGCAAGAATCAGTTGTCCAGGTCCTGAAAGGTGTAGACAGTTTTGTACAGGAGCTTTGAGCTTAGAAACATTCAGCAGCAGTACTACACAGAATTGGTAGTGGTATTAAGCAGTGCAAAAGGGAAGATGATGTCACAATGAAAGTGCACTGAATAACTGTTATCAGCTTCAGCAGAGGAGACCAACAGTGTAGAAATCAGAATATTCACTTTTCAGTGACATCATCATAGAAAAGGAAGTCATCATGGGAGAATAGGTAAGTACTGGTGAAAAAGATGTAAATGTGTGTACCTTTTCTCGCCTAACATCAGGAACTGAAGATTTCATGTTCAAACATTACCAAACCAACAGGTGGCCTGAAGTCAGATCAGGAAGCTAAGATTTGTAAATTCCTATTACCTACTTGTTGCAAATAATGGGGATCTACAACTTAGTATTGGGAGAATGCAAACTGATCTAACAAATGAGATTTCAGTTGTTAACACTCACCTAATTTAAAAGACAGGTGAAAGAAACACGAAATCAAAAAATGAGGTAAGGGTTACATTGAGAAAAATAAAATGGATGTAGATGTTATGATTGAGGTGAAGTTAACTCAAATCAGAACCGAAAGTCGCAAAATTCCAGCTGTAGTAGGCTGCATGGGGGAGAAAAAAAGTCAACGGACCTAAAAATGAAGAGATGCATGATCATTAAGGGGCGGTGTTAATAACTGATTTCTGAGGCAGAATGCACTTTTGGAGGAACACAAGATGCAGTTCAGAATGTGACTCAAAGAACAGTAAATTGCAATATGGTCATTTGAAAAAATCAGTGGGGTTTGGAGGAGACAAGCTTGAATGTAGATGTGTTAGCAACGGATCAGGTCGCCACTGTAATAAATGTACCATGTGTTCGGCCAGGATCTTCAATATGCTTTCCTAACAAGGGAAAGTACCATCTGACAGATTTTCTTGCAGCATGTAAAGACAGTTGCACACCAGGAATGTCTGATGTGCAAAAAATAAAACTAGTGGAAAGACAGAAGGAAATTTACAACAGTGGGCAAAATTGTTGAATGACTTGTTTACCAGATATGAGGCATTTGAAAAACATTTTGTAAATAAATTCTGACATGAAGCAAAACAGACAAAACTTCAGAATAAGTTCTTAATTAGGCCAATTTACAGACATGGCAATACAAAGATGATAAAGTTTTGTGTATGTGAAGTGGCTAAACTATTCCGCAAACCTCGACTGCAGGGTGTTCTAACTGAAATTTCAATGCTGAAGTGACAATTTCCAGAATATATGCAATGGGACTTAGAACACAGCCCATCCAACTCAGTAGACAAATTCTTGGAATTTGTAGTGGAACTGGAAACCGCAGACTTTCACCAGCATGCAAAGGAATGGGACAACATAAATTTTAGTTAGGGCAAAAGAAATCAATCCAATCTATTTCACAGGATCTCCAAAATTATGGAAATAATTAACAAAGTGGGAATAATGAGAAAGAAAATTTTAGAGATCGTGACAAGGAGCTAAGGTTTGAATGACCAGCAATGCCATGACAACATAACCACAACAGGTAGGCAGAAAACTAGATTTCTCTGCATCTCATGTCTAGAGATGTCGCTCTAAACCAGCATGGAAAAGTACAAGATGGGTAGCAAATCCGAAAATATATAGTGAGTTAGAATGCAAGGTTGAAATTATGAAAATAGAGATTGTGTAGGAGGGCAAGAAAGGAGGGACAAATCAGATGCAGAGTAACAGCAAGGAAGAAGAAACACATGGGAAAGATATATCAAATGACAAGAAAATGGGAGTAAAATATTTATTTGATTGAGGGGATGACGAGGCTAATGGTAGAAAACTTTGGAAAAATAAAATTGGTATCTGTTTCGAAACCAGAAGCAGATACAAACTTGGCATTGTTTCATCATAATCTTATCTCAATTAATATAAATCCAACAGCAGTAATTATTGTCATATCAGTAGGAACGCAGATGATGCACCTGTGGATGTTCAAGAAGATAGTAATAGTTGTTCATATGGTTGAATTTATGTCAACAGATGTAATTCATTCATTGTCAAAGGAAAGTGAGGAAGAGATTTCAGAGAATAAACTAATGGATGAGCATTGTAATACTGCTGGATTAGATGTGTCAGAAGAGAGAGTCAAAGCATTCATTTCTGTAGTGAATGACGAGCCAGTCATTTTAGATGATGATAAAAAGTCAATGAGAGTTCTAAGTCTGACCCAGAGAACAGTAAGAAATTATGAGAAAACTGTTGAGCTAGATCACAAAATTAATACTGAGTAGTGCATAAAGGAGGAAGTGGAATACAGTTTTATGATTCGAGGTCATACTTGAAAAGTTTAAAATCACTGTTACTGAATTGTGGAAGAATAAATAGTTTAAGGTGGCAAAGGCACTTAATAGAAGGAGAGAAAATTTAGTGCAAGTGTACTGTATGACAAATTTTTTTTTAAAAAAAAAAAAGATTGTGAAACTGAAAATATGCCCGTGGAATGTCTATGATGTAAATATCAGGGATCAGCCCCTAGATCAAGGGGGAGGAACAGGTCTTAATTGGATGGATATGGAGGGCCCCTTTAACTCCAAAGGAGTACTCAGTTGTAGCTAGAAATATTTATGAGCTTAAATGGAGTAGCTCACTACCAGATAATGCGCTTTTTACAACACCTTGACATTGTATGATATGAGGCATGACAGTTATGCAAAACACGGCTTTTTCCAAGTACGCAAACATGTTTCAGCACCACTGTGGCAACATCAGTGGGCTTCCATTTTATTTAATCTGTAATGTCAACATTTTTAATAAATGATTACAAAATTATGTGGATATTTAGTTTAAACAATAGTGCCTTTCAGTTTGTTAATACCTTTACAAAGTTGTAAGGGTATTAACACAAAGATAGTAACTATTGCTTGAACTAAATAACCTCATAATTTTGTAATCATTTAGTAAAAATGTTCACAGTACAGATTAAATAAACAGAAACCCACTGATGATGTCACAGTGGTTTTGAAACATGTTTGGGTACTTGAAAAAACCGTGTTTTGGATAACTGGCAGACTTCACATCCTACAATTTCAACTGCAAACATGCAAAACACAAGGAGCTGCAAATCCAAATGATGAATACCTTGACAGTTTGTGTGCAGACGAAATGGTATGAAAATGACCTGGAAATGTAAATGGTTTTGGACCCCATTACTACAATAATAATTCTACAATTAACTTACATATTTTACATTAAACCATACTTGATATTGTGTATATGGATACTAATTCTATTCCTTAAAGCACATGTCTAAGCTTTTCATATACAAGAATGTATTTTTATTGCACTTTCATTCAACAACCATTAACAAAATCAATATTTAAACTAATCTGTTATATTATTAATCATAAACCACTTCCTTTACAAGTGTATGTGCGGAGCAATTTCTGGTATGACACAATTAATGTATACATTTATTATCGTAGTATATTAAATGATAATAAAATAATTTGTGTTTCCACTCATGATGACTACTGTGGAATGCCATTATCCGATATTATGTTTACCTTCTAAGGCTGCTGTGTTTGTTGTTTATAATTTGTAAATGCATACAGTGTACAGTCTAGTTACCCTTGTAGTCACAGTTGGTGCTTGTGTACATAGGACAGCATTCCTTTGAATGACATATAACCCTTTGGCTTACTGCCTCAATGTCTCTTGTCTCATTCGAAGTTATTAGAGTGTTTGTTCTATTCACAGCCTTGGCATCCCCAAACAACATTACTTTGGGCTTATTTAGCTGTCCTCTTGTCTTTTACACATAAGTGCCTACCACTTAAGACTAGATGCTCACTCCTGCTAATCCATCCTTTGTCCATAGGCCATCGTCATGCCGACCTCGGTGGAACCCATTACCTTTTGCCAGGCTACATTCATATACATAGCAACATCAACTCTTTCCTATAGTAATGCCATGTTAAATGTATTTCCCAAAAGAGAGCCATCATGATGTCCTTCAGCAGTTCAAACTAATGGTTATGCTCCTTTGCTACTCTGGTCTTTCAAACAACACTCGTTAAGAAGTGTCTTTTATTGTTTATGCTTAGAGGCCTTACTGCAGCAGTGGAATGTTTACTTATTTCCCCAGTTGTAAAAATGACTCTTAATGGCAGCGTCATGTTTTCTCTCTAGGCTCATCATGTGACAGAATCTCCACTCTATTCTACTTTTGATTTAGTAGATGACACATTCAGTACCACCTAGTATACCATTGATGTGAGGATAATTTCTATCTGTGTCTGACCAGTAGTGCAATAGCTTTAAGTGGTGAGTGAAGCAGTATGACTAAATATAAAATTATCCAAAACTTATAAATACACTATCCTATAGATTTAAAATTAAGTGAATTTCCATACTTTTGCACAATTAAGTAGTAATTTTAAATATTATCATGAAATGTCTTATGCAATGGTGTACGTTTATGCAAATTATTGTTGACTCTCAGCTGTCACTCATTTGAATAATTTACGTCAGCCCATTGCACATGTTTCATCATAGCGTTTTACTTTTATAGTAGCCAATTGGTCACAGCACTCGGTGTTGCTCTCCTCACTCTTTGCAGTTGCACATCTCATGGTGATGAGTGTGGTAACCAATACTAAGTATTGATACACTGGGTCTTGCAAAAATCTCGGAGAAGACTTACACTGATTGGGACTATCAACTTACTCAGCCTCACAGGAAAATGTGAAGAACAAGTGGACCTTATGGAAAGGAGAAAATTAATAATGCTGGGGATGTGTGAAATAAAATGGAAAGGGAAAGGCATGAAGAAATGAAGGAAACAGAACACACTGTATTGGCATGGAAATAACAAAGAGATGAAGGATGGTGTCAGTTTCATCATGAATGAAGATCTAAAAGGAGTCACTGACATTCAGTACATTAGTGAGTGAATAATAGAGATGACTGTACATTTAGGGAAAGAAAATTAACTTTTGTACATGTTTATGCACCTCAAACTTGATTTTGTCAAAAGGATAAAAAACAGTTTCTTGAAGATTTGCGTAAGTCATTAGTTAAGAGAGAGTGATCATTATAGGAGACCTAAATGCACAGATTGGGACAGGTAGAACACGATATGAGAATGTAATGGGACCCCATGGATATGGTAGAAGAAATATAGAAGGTGAGCATCTCCTTGGTGTCTGTATGAGGAATGAGTTGGTGGTGTAAAACACGATACAGTTGGGATGGATTACAAAAGACTGTAATTGATCATGTCATCACACATGAAGAAAGGAGTAGAATGGTAACTAATGCCAGAGTAACTCCTAGCGAGGGCCTTGACAGTGATCACTGATCACTCACTGTAGCAAGGGTGTAATAATTCCTCTGATAAGAAAGGTAGCAGGTGGAAACCCACTAACTATATAGGAATAACCCTATTGTCTCATGGATTGAAAATACTTGAGAAGATCATAGAAAAGAGACTGAGAACTATCATAAAACTACAGATGGAAGAGGAACAATATGGCTTCAGAAGTAACAGATTGACAATAGATCTAATTTTTAGCACCCACATGTTGATGGAAAAGTATTGAGAGAAAAGCAACAACCTGGCCATTGAATGCTTGGATATAGAAAAATCCTGTGACAGTGCTACAAGAGATAAGATCTGGGAATGCCTGAGGAAAAAGACTGTGCCTGAAAGATTAATAAAAAAATACAGATGTTGTAAAAAGACTGTACTAGCTGTGTACGAACTGGGGAAGGACGATCATCGTGGTTTGAGACCAAGAGTGGAGTTCAGCAAGGAAGTGCCAGGTCCCCACTACTATTCATCACTGTTCTGGATAATATAATGACGAACATCAAGGAGAAGTCAGGTGAACGGAATGCATTTGCCTTTGCTGATGACATCATGATATGGGGTGAAACTGAAGAGGAAATACAGATCAGACTCGACTAATGGAAATTTCAGTTCCAGAAATATAACCTCAAGATCAGCAAGACCAAGACTTTGGTGATGGAAGTCAACAGAGATGGACAACCAGCAAGTGTAAAACTAGACCACCAACTAGAGTGTGTGGACAGTTTTCCTTATCTTGGAAGTGTAATCTCCAGTGATAATTTGGTCAGAAATGAAATCATCAACAGAGTGCAAAAAGAATCTGAATTCTACGAACAAATAAGATCACTTTTATGGGATGACTTCATTTCCAAACTGGCCAAAATGTTTAATAGCTATTTCATACCAATATTGAGGTATTTAAACATGTACCCTCACAAATAGAGAATCATTAATGCTGCAAGCATCAGAGATGAATTTTTTTAGATTCACCATCCAGAAGACGAAGATGGACAAGGTAAAGAATAATGAAATCCCTATTAGATCGAATTAGCACATCTAGATGTCGATGGTACTGGCATGTGATGAGAATGAAACCAACTAGAACAGATAAAGTTGGATGCTAAAAGCCCTCAAGGAAGACCTCGTACCTGGTGAATGGACTTGATTTAGGCTGATCTAGTGACCAGAGGATGGACTGTGGATGATGTTCTCTGTGAACTGGTGTATTTGCACAGGATGAAGTGGAAGAGGCTCATTACCAGTACCGGTACCCACGAAACTGGAACTGTTAAATGATGATGATAACTAAGTATTGCAACCATGCATGTGCCACTCTGCACCCAACATCATCATAGTTAATGTCGAATCTGTCAAAATTGCATTACAAAGCAGCACCCACAATGCTAACTCCTAATGAATCGCCAACTTCTGTGCTGTACACACCATTCCCAGTGGAATTGACATGCATGACGCAGCCAATGCAAACCACCAAATGCTTTTGACAGAACTACATGTTCATTTATTTTAAGTTAACATTTATATCCCTTAATAAATTTTAAACCCAACTAAATGACAATTACAGTTAAACACATACAAAAACAATTTAATTACACTGGCTCCTCATTATCCCTACTTGAACTGATTGATTGCCCTTTCCCAACCTCCATATGCCTCGAATCACGCCAACTATTCATAATAAATCCTGGTGTGAAATTGTAAATGCTTCCTTATTCTTTCAATTCCTTTGAGCACTATTAAGACCAAAGTAACACAAGACATAAATATCCGACAATTATTTTTATATTAAACATGTATTACTTAATAATTTTATGCATTATTGTATATCCCTTATGTACAGTAATGGTGAGTGAAACAGCTCCTCTGTGATGGAGTCTGGGGTGATTCTCTCATACAAATGCATTGTTTGCTGTTCACCACCAGGCATCTCGTTCAATATAATTCTTGCTGTTCTACCTTCTTCTTCGAATTTTAACCATTATTTCATATAACTTCACATCATTCTATACTTCATCATAAAATCAGTGCACCACACACCTTTTATTAAGATGTTAGCGCAAGGGATGTGGATGATGAATTCTTTTTAAAAGATTGTGAAATTGAAAAGATGTCCGTGGAATGTCTATGATGTGAATATCAGACGTCAGGCCTCAGAACAAGGACTTAGAACCGACCTAATTTGATACAACTGGAAGGTCCCATTAATTCCAAAGGAGTGCTCTGTTGTAGTTACAAATATTTAAGCATTAACGGAGATTTAAGGCCAAAAAATGTAGGTGAAAGTGATGTGACTTTTTCCGTATTGGCTGAGATAGTGGAACTGTTAGGTCGGAGGAATCAGGTCAATTGTTGTTGGAGGAAGATGAAACTGTGTGGTAAATAATTTTATTTCATGTATCGATGGCAAGGCTACTGAGAGTAATATGACAGAAGAAAATATGAGTAAATTAAATTCTGTCGAGAGCGTCGAATCAGACTTTGAATGACAAAGTCCAAATAGATTGTAGTACAAATGATCTAGACAAGTATACTAAATATGAATGGTGTTTATGTAGTCAAAATTTCAGACATCAGAAGGGTATGTGAGATTTTGAAAAGGCCAAGATAGTGAAGGAAGTTGATAAGAGAACCAGGTGTAGAGGAATTACTTGATAAATTAATGGAAGGAGATAATGAGTTTCAAGACTGTTTTATAGAGGAGATGAATACAGTGTAGGTGCAAAGAAATAGAAAAGAATCCATGAACAGAAAAATGTTTGGAGGATGAAGAAACTGAAAATGTATGACCAATCATAGCAATGAATGTTTGTGACAAGAAAATACATGCACCTATCAGTTCTAAGAACAAGGTGTCACCAGTGTTCAAGAATTTTGTTAAATAGGCATAAAACCAAGAAATTGGTAATTTTTATCGTAACTGGGGTACAAATTAGAACTGCAACAGGTGGGTTGTGCAAGCCCATAACAGAAGAAATGTTTGTAGAATTGCAAAGTCATTGATTTCAGTTCACAATGAGTTGGTTTATTGTGAGAGGACTAATAAAAGATTTTGTGATGTAGTATAAGGGTGGTGCTCAATTGTAAGAAAACATGGTTGGAATCCAGACAAGAAGGTAGAAAGGAAGAAAAAAAATCAACAGGATGCTTGGTGGGAAACAGGAAACAACACATTTGCATGTTACGACTATCCCACAGTCAATTAGAGATGAGCTGTTTCACTCATCATAAACATGCATATTGTATATACAATTATGAATGAAGTTATTAAGTATTACATGCTTAATATAAAAGCATTCATGGGATATTTATGTTTTGTGGTATAGTGATCTTAATGGTGCTAAAAGAACCATAAAGAATAAGGACGTACTTATATTTTCACACCAGGAGGTATTACAAACGGTCGGCACAATTTGAGGTGTGTGGAGTTTGGCAAACAGCTAGGGGTTAATTGGTTCAAGTACAGATAATGAGGAGCTAATGTAATTCAATTGTTTTTGTGTGTGTATAGTGGTAATACCCCCCCATGAACCATTGACCTTGCCGTTGGTGGGGAGGCTTGCATGCCTCAGCGATACAGATAGCCGTACCGTAGGTACAACCACAACGGAGGGGTATCTGTTGAGAGGCCAGACAAACGTGTGGTTCCTGAAGAGGGGCAGCAGCCTTTTCAGTAGTTGCAAGGACAACAATCTGGATGATTGACTGATCTGGCCTTGTAACAATAACCAAAACGGCCTTGCTGTGCTGGTACTGCGAGCGGCTGAAAGCAAGGGGAAACTACGGCCGTAATTTTTCCTGAGGGCATGCAGCTTTACTGTATGATTAAATGATGATGGCGTCCTCTTGGGTAAAATATTCCGGAGGTAAAATAGTCCCCCATTCGGATCTCCGGGCGGGGACTACTCAAGAGGATGTCGTTATCAGGAGAAAGAAAACTGGCGTTCTACGGATCGGAGCGTGGAATGTCAGATCCCTTAATCGGGCAGGTAGGTTAGAAAATTTAAAAAGGGAAATGGATAGGTTAAAGTTAAATATAGTGGGAATTAGTGAAGTTCGGTGGCAGGAGGAACAAGACTTCTGGTCAGGTGACTACAGGGTTATAAACACAAAGTCAAATAGGGGTAATGCAGGAGTAGGTTTAATAATGAATAGGGTCTAGACAAGGGCGATGAACTTGAGGACAATATTATGGAAATCCTCTGATGTAGATGAAGACGAAATGGGAGATACGATACTGCGTGAAGAGTTTGACAGAGCATTGAAAGACCTGAGTCGAAACAAGGCCCCCGGGGTAGACAACATTCCATTGGAACTACTGACGGCCTTGGGAGAGCCAGTCCTGACAAAACTCTACCATCTGGTGAGCAAGATGTATGAAACAGGCGAAATACCCTCAGACTTCAAGAAGAATATAATAATTCCAATCCCAAAGAAAGCAGGTGTTGACAGATGTGAAAATTACCGAACAATCAGTTTAATAAGCCACAGCTGCAAAATACTAACACGAATTCTTTACAGACGAATGGAAAAACTGGTAGAAGCCGACCTCGGGGAAGATCAGTTTGGATTCCGTAGAAATGTTGGAACACGTGAGGCAATACTGACCTTACGACTTATCTTAGAAGAAAGATTAACAAAAGGCAAACCTACGTTTCTAGCATTTGTAGACTTAGAGAAAGCTTTTGACAATGTTGACTGGAATACTCTCTTTCAAATTCTAAAGGTGCCAGGGGTAAAATACAGGGAGCGAAAGGCTATTTACAATTTGTACAGAAACCAGATGGCAGTTATAAGAGTCGAGGGGTATGAAGGGGAAGCAGTGGTTGGGAAGGGAGTGAGACAGGGTTGTAGCCTCTCCCCGATGTTATTCAATCTGTATATTGAGCAAGCAGTAAAGGAAACAAAAGAAAAATTCGGAGTAGGTATTAAAATCCATGGAGAAGAAATAAAAACGTTGAGGTTCGCCGATGACATTGTAATTCTGTCAGAGACAGCAAAGGACTTGGAAGAGCAGTTGAACGGAATGGATAGTGTCTTGAAAGGAGGATATAAGATGAACATCAACAAAAGCAAAACGAGGATAATGGAATGTAGTCGAATTAAGTCGGGTGATGTTGAGGATATTAGATTAGGAAATGAGACACTTAAAGTAGTAAAGGAGTTTTTCTATTTGGGGAGCAAAATAACTGATGATGATCGAAGTAGAGAGGATATAAAATGTAGACTGGCAATGGCAAGGAAAGCGTTTCTGAAGAAGAGAAATTTGTTAACATCGAGTATAGATTTAAGTGTCAGGAAGTCATTTCTGAAAGTATTTGTATGGAGTGTAGCCATGTATGGAAGCGAAACATGGACGGTAAATAGTTTGGACAAGAAGAGAATAGAAGCTTTCGAAATGTGGTGCTACAGAAGAATGCTGAAGATTAGATGGGTAGGTCACATAACTAATGAGGAAGTATTGAATAGGATTGGGGAGAAGAGAAGATTGTGGCACAACTTGACCAGAAGAAGGGATCGGTCGGTAGGACATGTTCTGAGGCATCAAGGGATCACCAATTTAGTATTGGAGGGCAGCGTGGAGGGTAAAAATCGTAGGGGGAGACCAAGAGATGAATACATTAAGCGGATTCAGAAGGATGTAGGTTGCAGTAGGTACTGGGAGATGAAGAAGCTTGCACAGGATAGAGTAGCATGGAGAGCTGCATCAAACCAGTCTCAGGACTGAAGACCATAACAACAACAGTGGTAATTGTCATTTTTTTAGTTTTAAAATTTTTCCAGGATATAAATGGTTACTTAAAATAAATGAACATCCAATTCTGTTGACACATTAGGTGGTTGCATTGCCTCTTACATATGTGTCCATTCCTCTGGGGATGGTGTGCAGAACACGAATTTTGGGAATTCTTTCAGACTTAGTATTCTGGGGGCTGTTTTGTGATCTAAGTTTGACAAACTTTACATAACCTTTGCTGATGGTGGGTGGAGAGTGACACATGCATTGCCGCAGTGCTTAGCCTCAGGTATCACACTCATGACCATGAGATGTACAGCTTGAAAGAGTGGGCAGAGCAACACCACGTGGTGTGACCATTTGGCTATTATAAAAGTGAAGTGCCGCAATGGAACATGTAATATGGCGAAACACCATGGGCTGGTGTAGCAAGTAAGTGAATGCTGAGTGTCAACAACAACTTGCATAAAGGAACACCATTGCATAAAAACCCTTTCACAATAATATTAAAAATTGCTTCCTGTTTGTGCAAAGGTATGCAACTTTAAATCTACAGGATACTGTATTTATAAGTATTTGATCATTCTGTAGTTAGTGGTAATGCTTCAGTCCCCACTTCTAGCTATTTACACTACTGGTCCAACATAGAAGGAAATGCTAACAACAATAGTAGGCTAGGTGGTACTGAATGTGTCATCTAATAAATAAACTGTAGCATTAATTACAGATTATGTAATATGAGAGGCTAGAGAGAACAAATTACATTACTATTAAGAGTTACTTGTTAGAACTGGGGAAACCAGGAAATTTTCTGCTGCTTCAGTAAGGCCCCAAATTGTAAACAATTTAAGGCACTACTTAACAAGTGTTGCATGAAAAACCAGAGCAGCAAATGACCATAACCAGTAGTTTGAACTGCTGAAGGATGGCAGGGATGGTTCTCTTTCAGGAAATGCATTCAACTTGGATTTAGTATAAAAAAATGTTGATTGTGCTGTGTAGTGGACAAAGAATCGGTAAACAGTAATGGGTTCAACTGAGCTTGACGTGATGAGGGCCTGTGGATAAAGGGTGGATTAGCAGGAGTGAGAATCTGTCCTTAAGTGGTAGGCACTTACATGTAAAAGCCAAGAGGCCGGCTAACAGCTACAAATTTCCATAGCTGTGTTGTTTGGAAACACCAAGTCTCTGAACAGAACAACTACTCTAATATATTAGAATGAGACAAGAAATATTAATGCAGTAAGCATAACAGTTATATGTCAGTCCAAAAAATTCAGTTATATGTACACTTGCACCAACTGTAACTACAAGCATAACTAGACTCTATACTGTAGGCATTTACACATTATAAGTAAAAAATAAAGCAGTCCTACAATGTAGACATAATATCAAATAATGCATGGCACAGTAATTATCACCAGTAGCAACACAAATTTCATTATCATCATTTAATATGCTATGATGATAAGTGTTTACATTAAGTGTGTCATACCAGAAAATTACTACAGACATACACTTATACAGGAAGCAGTAGATAGTTAATCGTATATCAAATTAATTTAATATATTGATCTTGTCGACAGTATTTGATTGAATGTGCGACACATACACATTCTTGCCTATGAAAAGCATTAATCTGTGCTTAAAGGAACAGTAATTAGTATAAGTAGACTTGGTATCAATGTAACGTAACAGATGTAAATTAGTTGTCAAATTAGTAGTGCACGAAAGGGGTACAATTATGTTTACCATTACATCTACATCTACATTTACATTTCCAGGTCATTTTCACCCCATCGGAGGGGGAAAGACGAAAGGATGTGGCATCCTTTCGTCTTTCCCTCTCCTTCCCTCTTTCCTGACGAGGCAACCGTTGGTTGTGAAAGCTAGAATTTTGTGTGTATGTTTGTGTTTGTTTGTGTGTTTATCGACCTGCCAGCACTTTTGTTTGGTAAGTCTCATCATCTTTCTTTTTAGAGTATAAGATTTAATTGATTCAGGGTATGATGACTCTATTGGTAGAAAATATTGATAAACAATATTGGTATCAGTATCGAGACCAGAAGCAGATACGATCTTAGCAGAGATTGGCCATAATCTCATCCCATCTGAGAGTAATATGATAGAAGAAAATATGAGTACATTAAATTCTGTCGAGAGCGTCAAATCAGACTTTCAATGAAGAAGTCAAGATTGTAGTACAAAAGATCTAGACAGGTATACTAAAGATGAATGGTGTTTATGTAGTCAGAATTACAGACATCAGAGGGGTATGTGAGAGTTTGAAAAGGCTAAGATCAGGAATGAAATTGATAAGGGAACCAGATGTGGACGAATTACTTCATGAATTAATGGAAGGAGATAATAAGGCTCAAGACTCTTTGATAGAGGAGATGAATACAGTGCAGGTGCACAAAAATAGAAAAGAACCCATGAAGAGAAAAATGTTTGGAGGATGAAGAAACAGAAAATGTTAAGCCAATTTTAGAAATCGATGTTTATGACAAGAAAATATGTGCACAGATTGGTTCTGAGAGCAAGTTTTTGTCAATGTTCGAAAATTTGATACATAGGCTACAGACTAAGAAATTGGTAATTTTTTATGTCACTGGTGTAAAAACTAGAACTGCAACTGTTGGGTTGGGCAAGCCGGTAACAGAAGAAATGTTAGTAGAATTGCAAAGTCATTGATTTCAGTTCACAATGAGTTGCTTTATTGTGAAAAGATTAATAAAAGATGCTGTGTTGAGCACTGGTTTTATGATTAAGTATAGGATGGTGCAAAGTTATAAGGAAAAGTGGTTAAAACTCGGCCAGAAACGTACAAATGAAGAATAAAATTCAACAGGAAACTTGGGGGCAAACAGAAAACAACACATTTGCATGTTACAACTATCCCAGACTCAATTAGAGATGAGCTGTTTCACTCATTTAACAGTGCATAAGAACCATGGACCTTGCCGTTGGTGGGAAGGCTTGCATGCCTCAGCGATACAGATAGCTGTACCATAGGTGCAACCACAATGGAGGGGTATCTGTTGAGAGGTCAGACAAACGTGTGGTTCCTGAAGACGGGCAGCATCCTTTTCACTAGTTGCAGGGGCAACAGTCTGGATGATTGACTGATCTGGCCTTGTAACACTAACCAAAACGGCCTTGCTGTGCTGGTACTGTGAATGGCTGAAAGCAAGGGGAAACAACAGCCATAATTTTTTCTGAAGGTATGCAGCTTTACTGTATGGTTAAATGATGATGGCGTCCTCTTGGGTAAAATATTCTGGAGGTAAAATAGTCCCCCATTCGGATCTCTGGGCGGGGACTACTCAGGAGGACATTATCAGGAGAAAGAAAACTGGCGTTCTACGGATTGGAGCGTGGAATCTCAGATCCCTTAATTGAGCAGGTGGGTTAGAAAATTTAAAAAGGGAAATGGATAGGTTAAAGTTAGATATAGTTAGAATTAGTGAAATTCGGTGGCAGGAGGAACAAGACTTTTGGTCAGGCGAATACAGGGTTGTAAATACAAAATCAAATAGGGGTAATGCAGGAGTCAGTGTAATAATGAATATAAAAATAGGAGTGCGGGTAAGCTACAGCAAACAGCATATTGAACGCCTTATTGTGGCCAAGATAGACACGAAGTCCACACCCACTACAGTAGTACAAGTTTATATGCCAACTAGCTCTGCAGATGACGAAGAAATAGTTGAAATGTATGATGAGATAAAAGAAATTATTCAGGTAGTGAAGGGAGACGAAAATTTAATAGTCATGGGAGAATGGAATTCAATAGTAGGAAAAGGGAGTGAAGAAAACATAGTAGGTGAATATGGATTGGGGCTAAGAAATGAAAGAGGAAGCCGCCTGGTAGAATTTTGCGCAGAGCATAACTTAATCATAGCTAACATTTGGTTTAACAATCATGAAAGAAGGTTGTATACATGGAAGAAGCCTGGAGATACTGACAGGTTTCAGATGGATTATATAATGGTAAGACAGAGATTTAGGAACCAGGTTTTAAATTGTAAGACATTTACAGGGGCAGATGTGGACTCTGACCACAATCTATTGGTTATGAACTGTAGATAAAAACTGAAGAAACTGCAAAAAGGTGGGAATTTAAGGAGATGGGACCTGGATAAACTGACTAAACCAGAGGTTGTACAGAGTTTAAGGGAGAGCATAAGGGAACAATTCACAGGAATTGGGAGAAGAAATACAGTAGAAGAGGGATGAAGTAGTAAAGGCACCAGAGGATCAAGTAGGTAAAAAGACGAGGGCTAGTAGAAATTCTTGAGTAACAGAAGAAATACTGAATTTAATTGATGAAAGGAGAAAATATAAAAACACAGTAAATGAAGCAGGCAAAAAGGAATACAAATGTCTCAAAAATGAGATCGACAGGTAGTGCAAAATGGCTAAGCAGGGATGGCTAGAGGACAAATGTAAGATGCAGAGGCTTATCTCACTAGGGGTAAGATAGATACTGAATACAGGAAAATTAAAGAGACCTTTGGAGAAAAAAGAACCACTTGTATGAATATCAAGAGCTCAGATGGAAACCCAGTTCTAAGCAAAGAAGGGAAAGCAGAAAGGTGGGAGGAGTATATAGAGGGTCTATAAAAGGGCGATGTACTTGAGGACAATATTATGGAAATGGAAGAGGATGTAGATGAAGATGAAATGGGAGATACGATACTGCGTGAATAGTATGACAGAGCATTGAAAGACCTGATTCGAAACAAGGCCCCAGGAGTAGACAAGATTCCATTAGAACTACTGACAGCCTTGGGAGAGCCAGTCATGACAAAACTCTACCATCTGGTGAGCAAGATGTATGAGACAGGCAAAATACCCTCAGACTTCAAGAATAATATAATAATTCCAATCCCAAAGAAAGCATGTGTTGACAGATGCGAAAATTACCAAACTATCAGTTTAATAAGTCACAGCTGCAAAATACTAACGCGAATTCTTTACAGACGAATGGAAAAACTGGTAGAAGCCGACCTCGGAGAAGATCAGTTTGGATTCCGTAGAAATGTTGGAACACGTGAGGCAATACTGACCTTACGACTTATCTTAGAAGAAAGATTAACGAAAGGCAAACCTACATTTCTAGCATTTGTAGACATAGAGACAGTTTTTGACAATGTTGACTGGAGTACTCTCTTTCAAATTCTGAAGGTGACAGGGGTAAAATACAGGGAGCGAAAGGCTATTTACAATTTGTACAGAAACCAGATGGCAGTTATAAGAGTCGAAGGGCATGAAAGGGAGGCAGTGGTTGGGAAGGGAGTGAGACAGAGTTGTAGCCTCTCCCCGATGTTATTCAATCTGTATATTGAGCAAGCAGTAAAGGAAACAAAAGAAAAATTTGGAGTAGGTATTAAAATCCAGGAAGAAGAAATAAAAACTTTGAGGTTTGCTGATGACATTGTAATTCTGTCAGAGACAGCAAAGGACTTAGAAGAGTAGTTGAACGGAATGGACAGTGTCTTGAAAGGAGGATATAAGATGAACATCAACAAAAGCAAAACAAGGATAATGGAATGTGGTCGAATTAAATCGAGTGATGCTGAGGGAATTACATTCGGAAATGAGACACTTAAAGTAGTAAAGGAGTTTTGCTATTTGGGGAACAAAATAACTGATGATGGTCGAAGTAGAGAGGATGTAAAATGTAGACTGACAATGGAAAGGAAAGCGTTTCTGAAGAAGAGAAATTTGTTAACATCGAGTATATATTTAAGTGTCAGGAAGTACTTTCTGAAAGTATTTGTATGGAGTGTAGCCATGTATGGAAGTGAAGCATGGACAATAAATAGTTTGGACAAGAAGAGAATAAAAGCTTTCGAAATGTGGTGCTATAGAAGAATGTTGAAGATCAAGTGGGTAGATCACGTAACTAATGAGGAGGTATTGAATAGGATTGGGGAGAAGAGAAGTTTGTAGCACAACTTGACTAGAAGAAGGGATCGGTTGGTAGGACATGTCCTGAGGCATCAAGGGATCACAAATTTAGCATTGGAGGGCAGTGTGGCGGGTAAAAATCGTAGAGGGGGACCAAGAGATGAATACACTAAGCAGATTCAGAAGGATGTAGGTTGCAGTAGGCACTGGGAGATGAAGGAGCTTGCACAGGATAGATTAGCAAGGAGAGCTGCATCAAACCAGACTCAGGACTGAAGACCACAACAACAAATACTGGATCATTCTATAGTTAGTAGTAATGCTTCAGTCACCACTGCAGTAAGGCACAGAAATGTCAACAATAAAAAGACACTCCTTAACGAGTTTTGAATGGATAACCAGAGCAGCAAAGGAGCATAACCATTCGTTTGAACTGCAGAAGGATGCCAGGATTCTTTCCCTTTCCGGAAATGTGTTCAACATTGATTTAGTATAGAAAACTGTTGACTGTGCTACGTATTTCAACAAAGGGTGGGCAAACAGTAAAGGGTTCAACCGAGCTCAACAAGACGAGGGCCTATTACCTAAGGATGGATTAGGAAGAGTGAGTATCTGGCCTTAAGTGGTAGGCATTTACATGTAAAAGCCAACAGCCTGGCTAACAGCTACAAATGTCCAAAGCTGTGTTGTTTGGAAACACCAAGGCTCTGAACAGAACAAATACTCAAAAAACTTAGAATGAGACTAGAAATATTCATACAGTAAGCGTAACAGTTATATGTCAACCAACAAATGCAATCCTATGTACACAAGTACCAACTGTAACTACAAGCATGACTAGACTCTATATTGTAGGAATTTACACCTTATACATAACAAATAAGACAGTCCTACAATGTAGACATAATATCAGATAATGGCATTGCACAGCAGTCATTATCACCAGTAGCAACAGAAATTTCATTATTATTATTATTTAATATGCTACAATGATAATATTAATTGTCTCATACAAGAAAAATACTGCAGACACCACCCTTACACAGGAAGCGGTACATACATAATCATATGTCAAATTAATTTGACATGTTGATGTATTTGATTGAATGTGTAAAAAATACACATTGTGGCCTATGAAAAGCATACATCTGTGCTCAAAGGAGTAATAATTAGTATGATTAGACATGGTATCAAATACTGTTTAATGTAACATATATAAATTATTTGTAGAATTATTAGTGCAGGAATGGGGTCCAATTCCATTTACATTTACATTTCCAGGTTGTTTTCACTCCATTTCAACTGTACGAAATCTATCAAAGTGTTGCAAAAAGTGCACTATGTGGTAGGGATGTAATAGACACCTCATTAGTTATCTTTGGTGACTTTGGTGGACATGGTGGTGGGAGATGTGGTCTTGTGAGCTGCTGGAAAATGCAAGCACAAGTTATGTTATGGCCATCAGACAGACAGGGCTGCTTTGGTTTTTCTGACGCGAGACTGAATATTTGATTATGACCAACATCAACTTGTATTTTTTATGATTGGGGTTCCAGCCAACTCAGAGATTATGAACAGAGACTTGAGTTTATGACTTTGGCTGACAGAGCATGTGCATGTATTGCACTTTATATGGACTTTAGTTTATGCAGCTGAGAGTGGGATTAGAAGACCTGGTATATAAATACACTTAGCAATTTAAGCATATGAAGTGAAAACTACCATCACTCACATGCTATCAGTTATGTTGAAAATGGGACATTTTTACTAAATGACTCACTATTTTGCTTCATTAAGGACCACAATGCTGCAGGAAGCCATGTCTTTCTGAATTAACCAGTTACATAAAATATAATTCTGGGGCATAGCATATAGTATTACTGCAATTTTTCTAATATGTTGCGTGTAATAATGTTTAACTCGCATTGTGTGTCTGCCCTCAACCATTTGATGGCAGGATTACCAGTGTAGAGGACTGATTGGCTTCTTTCACATTAGGGTGTTAAGAATGCTGTGTATGCCACAACCCTGAAAAACCTATGAGCCAAGTTTTTGACTAACAGATTCGTGCATTGCGCCAGGACAGTTAAGTCACAAATGGGGTCTTTCTTGTCTGGAATGTGGTCTTAAATTTATTTAGTTCTGAATTGACAATCAAGAATATGTTGTCCTGGTCCTGAGAGGTGTAAACAATTTTGTATAGGGGTGTCGAGCTTAGAAACATTCAGCAGCAGTAGTACACAGAGTTGCTAGTGATATTAAGCAGTGGAGGAGGGAAGATGATAGCACAATGAAAGTGCACTGAACAAGGGTCATTAGCTTCAGCATCAGAGATCAATAGTGCAGAAATCAGCTACAACCATGAGAGCTTCAGCATTGCCATCAGCAGCAGATCCAGAACCAGCAGAAATTAAAACCAATGTTGATGTTATGATTGAGTAGAAGTTAAATCAAATCAGAACCAAAATTGACAAAATTCCTGATGAAGAAGGCTGTGGGGATGAGAAAATAAATGATGTTAAAAAGGTGAACGGACCTAAAAGTGAAAAAGATGTATGACCATTGAGGGATGGTGTTAATTACTGTATTCTGACGCAGAATTCACTTTTGGGGGAAACACAAGATGTGATTCAGAATGTGTCTGAAAGAACAGTGAATTGCAAAATAGTCATTGGAAAAAATTCACTGTGGTTTGGAGGAGACGAGTTTGAAAGTAGATGTGTTAGTGACGTATGAGGTCACCACATTAATAAATGTACCTTGTGGTGGACCAGGAACTTCAATATGCTTTCCTAACAATGGAAAGTGCCATCTGACAGATTTTCTTGTAGCATGTAAAGACAGCTGCACACCAGGAATTTCTAATGTGCGAAAAATAAAACTAGTGGAAAAGCATCTAGAAAGAAATGTGCAACAGTGGGAAAAACTTTTCAATGACTTGTTTAGCTAATATGAGGAATTTGAAAAATGTTTTGTAAATAAATCCTGGAGTGGGGCAAAACAGACGAAACTTCAGAACAAGTTATTTAATGGACCAATTTACAGACATAGCAACTCATAAATGAGAAAGTTTTGTGTATGTGAAGTAGCTAAACCCATGCACAAAGCTTGACTGCTGGATGTTCTAACTGAAATTAGAATGCTCAAGTGACAATTCCAGAATCGATGCAATGGGACTTAATACACAGCCCAACCAACCCAGTAGCCAAATTCTAGGAATTTGTAGTGAAACTGGAAACCACAGGGTTTCACACCAGCAGGCGAGGGAACTGGGAACTACAATGCGAGGAAGAGATTTTAGACATCAGGACAAAGAGTAAAGATTCAAACAACCAGCAATGCAAGGACAACATAGCCACAACAGGAGAGCAGGAAACTAGATTTCTCTGCATCTGGGGTCCAGAGATGTCAATCTAAACCAGCATGGTAAAGAACAAGATTGGTAGCAAATCTGAAAAATATATAGTGAGTTACAAACAAGGTTGAAATAATGAAAATGGAGATTGTAAAAAAGGGCAAGAAAGTAGGGACAAATCAGATGCAGAGTAACAGCAAGGAAAGATAAATATATGGAAAAGATGTATCAAATGACAAGAAAATCATTTACACTTCCTTTATAAGTGAATGTGTGGAGAATTTTCTGGTATGGCTCAATTAACGTGCACACTCATTCTCACACTATTTTAAATAACAATAATATAATTTCTGTTGCTACTCATGATAATGACTATTGTGCAAAACCATTATCAAATATTACGTCTACCTTGTAAGATTGCTGTGTTTGTTATTTATGAGGTTTATAAGCCTACAGTGCACAACCTAGTTATGCCTGTAGTTACAGTTGTCCTTGTTTACATAACATTGCATTCCTTCGACTGACATATAACCCTTTGGATTACTGCCTCAATATCTCTCATCTCAATCTAAGTTATTAGAATATATCTAAAAACAAAGATGATGAGACTTACCAAACAAAAGCGCTGGCAGGTCGATAGACACACAAACAAACACAAACATACACACAAAATTCAAGCTTTCGCAACAAACAGTTGCTACATCAGGAAAGAGGGAAGGAGAGGGAAAGACGAAAGGATGTGGGTTTTAAGGGAGAGGGTAAGGAGTCATTCCAATCCCGGGAGCGGAAAGACTTACCTTAGGGGGAAAAAAGGACAGGTATACACTCGCACACACACACACACACACACACACATATCCATCCGCACATACACAGACACAAGCAGACATCTACAAATGTCATCCGCACATACACAGACACAAGCAGACATTTACAAACTGTGAGGGACGGGAAAAACCCAACGTGGTACAACAACAAAGTTAGGAAACTACTGCGAAAGCAAAGAGAGCTTCACTCAAAGTTTAAATGCAGCCAAAACCTCTCAGACAAACAGAAGCTAAACGATGTCAAAGTTAGCGTAAGAAGGGCTATGCGTGAAGCGTTCAGTGAATTCGAAAGTAAAATACTAGGTACCGACTTGACAGAAAATCCTAGGAAGTTCTGGTCTTACGTTAAATCAGTAAGTGGCTCGAAACAGCGTGTCCAGACACTCCAGGATGATGATGGCATTGAAACAGAGGATGACAAGCGTAAAGCTGAAATACTAAACACCTTTTTCCAAAGCTGTTTCACAGAGGAAGACCGCACTGCAGTTCCTTCTCTAAATACTCGCACAAACGAAAAAATGGCTGACATCGAAATAAGTGTCCAAGGAATAGAAAAGCAACTGGAATCACTCAACAGAGGAAAGTCCACTGGACCTGACGGGATACCAATTCGATTCTACACAGAGTACGCGAAATAACTTGCCCCCCTTCTAACAGCCGTGTACCGCAAGTCTCTAGAGGAACGGAAGGTTCCAAATGATTGGAAAAGAGCACAGGTAGTCCCAGTCTTCAAGAAGGGTCGTCGAGCAGATGCGCAAAACTATAGACCTATATCTCTGACGTCGATCTGTTGTAGAATTTTAGAACATGTTTTTTGCTCGAATATCATGTCGTTTTTGGAAACTCAGAATCTGCTATGTAGGAATCAACATGGATTCCGGAAACAGCGATCATGTTAGACCCAACTCGCTTTATTTGTTCATGAGACCCAGAAAATATTAGATACAGGCTCCCAGGTAGATGCTATTTTTCTTGACTTCCGGAAGGCGTTCGATACAGTTCCGCACTGTCGCCTGATAAACAAAGTAAGAGCCTACGGAATATCAGACCAGCTGTGTGGCTGGATTGAAGAGTTTTTAGCAAACAGAACACAGCATGTTGTTATCAACGGAGAGACGTCTACAGACTTTAAAGTAACCTCTGGTGTGCCACAGGGGAGTGTTTAACAAACTCAAGTGGCAGACTCTGCAAGAGAGGCGCTCTGCATCGCGGTGTAGCTTGCTCGCCAGGTTTCGAGAGGGTGCGTTTCTGGATGAGGTATCGAATATATTGCTTCCCCATACTTATACCTCCCGAGGAGATCACAAATGTAAAATTAGACAGATTAGAGCGCGCATAGAGGCTTTCAGACAGTCGTTCTTCCCGCGAACCATACGCGACTGGAACAGGAAATGGAGGTAATGACAGTGGCACGTAAAGTGCCCTCCGCCACACACCGTTGGATGGTGCGGAGTATAAATGTAAATGTAAATGAAATGCCCTAATTTGATGGAAATGGAGAATCCTTTTAATTCCAAAGGAGTACTCTAGTTTAGTTAGAAATATTTAAGCATAAATTGGGTAGCTCACTACCAGATAATGCGCTTTTACAACCTTTGAAAGATTGTGTGTGGATGAAATAGAATGAAAATGCCCCGGAAATGTCTCCGCAATATCCTTTCTTTCAGGAGTGCCAGTTCTGCAAGGTTCGCAGGAGAGCTCCTGTTAAGTTTGGAAGGTAGGAGACGAGGTACTGGCAGAAGTAAAGCTGTGAGTACCGGGCGTGAGTCGTGCTTCGGTAGCTCAGTTGGTAGAGCACTTACCCGCGAAAGGCAAAGGTCCCGAGTTCGAGTCTCGGTCGGGCACACAGTTTTAATCTGCCAGGAAGTTTCATATCAGTGCACACTCCGCTGCAGAGTGAAAATCTCATTCTGGAAACATCCCCCAGGCTGTGGCTAAGCCATGTCTCTGCAATATCCTTTCTTTCAGGAGTGCCAGTTCTGCAATGTTCGCAGGTGAGCTTCTGTAAAGTTTGGAAGGTAGGAGACGAGGTACTGGCAGAAGTAAAGCTGTGAGTACCGGGCGTGAGTCGTGCTTTGGTAGCTCAGTTGGTAGAGCACTTGCCCGCGAAAGGCAAAGGTCCCGAGTTCGAGTCTCGGTCGGGCACACAGATTTAATCTGCCAGGAAGTTTCATATCAGCGCACACTCCACTGCAGAGTGAAAATCTCATTCTGGTGACAATAACATAATTTGCGTTGCCACTCATGATGACTACCATGGAATGCCATTGTCCGATATTATGTCTACCTTGTAATGCTGCTGTTTTTGTTATTTATAATGTGTAAATGCCTACAGTGTAAAGCCTAGTTACACTTGTAGTTGAAGTTGGTGCTGGTGTACATAGGATTGCATTCCTTCAACTGACATAACTGTTTGGCTCACTGCATCAATACTTCTTGTCTAATACTAAGTTTCTAGAGTGTTTGTTCTATTCAGGGCTTTGGCATTTCCAAACAACATTACTTTGGGCATATGTAGCTGTCCTCTTGTCTTTTACATTTAAGTGACTAACACTTAAGGCTACCTGCTCACTCCTGCTAATATATTCTTTGTCAATAGGCCCTCACCATGCCGAGCTCAGTGGAACCCATTACCATTTGCCAGGCTACATCCATATACATAGCAGCATCAACTGTTTCCTATAGTAATGCCGTGATGAATGCGTTTCCCAAAAGGGAACTGTCCTTGATGTCCTTCAGCAGTTCAAACTAATGGTTATGCTCCTTTGCCACTCTGGTCTTTCATACAACACTTGTTAAGGAGTGTCTTTTATTGTTTATGCTTAGGGGCCTTACTGTAGCAGTGGAACATTTACTTAATTCCCCAGTTTTAAGAAATAACTTTTAATGGCAGTGTGATGTTCTCTCTCTAGGCTCATCACGTTACAGAATCTCCACTCAATGCTACATTTGATTTATTAAATGACACATTCAGTACCACCTAGCACACCATTGATGTTAGAATAATTTCTATCTGTGTCTGACCAATAGTGTCAGTGATGAATGAAGCAGTACTACTAACAGTAGAATGATACAGTACTTATAAATACACTATTGTATAGATTTAAAATTAAGTGAATTTGCATACTTTTCACAAAGAAGTAATTTTAAATACTATCATGAAGGTTTCTTGTGCTATGGTGTTCATTTGTGCGAATTATTGATGACTGTCAACTGTCACTTATTCGAATAGTTTATACCAGCCCATTTCACATGTTTCATCATAGCACTTCATTTTCATAATAGCTAATCAGTCACAGCACCTGGCGTTGCTCTCCCTGCTCTTTCCATTTGCACTTCTCCTGGTGCTGAGTCTGGTACCCAACACTTAAGTGCTGCAACCATGCATGTGTTATCATCAGCAAAGATGATGTAGAATCTGTCAAAATTGGTTCATTAAACAGTTCCCAGAATACTAAGTCTGAATGATTTCCCAAAGTTTATGCTGTGCACACTATTCCCAGCAGAACTGACAAACATTGTAGGAGCCAATGCAAACTGCCTAATGCTTTGGCAGAACTGGATGTTCATTTATTTTAAGTTAACATTTATATCCCTTGATAAATTTTAAACCTAACTAAATGACAATTACAGTTATACACATACAAAAACAATTTAATTACATTAGCTTGTCATTATTACTACTTGAACTGATTGACCTATTGTCCTTTCCCAATCTCCACATACCTCGAATTACACCAACTGTTTGTTATACCTCCTGGTGTGAAATTGTAAGTTCCTCATTATTCTTTATATTCCTTTGAGCTCTATTAATATCACCATGACACAAGACACAAATATCCCATAAATATTTTTATATTAAACATGTAATATTTAATAATTTTATACATAGTTGTATATCCATTATGTACAGTTATGGTGAGTAAAACAGCTCCTCTGTGACAGAGACTGGGGTAATTGTAACATACAAATGTGTTGTTTGTTGTTTGCCACCAAGCATCCCGTTAAATTTTATTTTTACTTTTTTAGCTTCTTCTCAAATTTTAACCATTTTTTCTTATAACTTAGCACTGTCCTAGACTTAATCATAAAATCAATGCCCAACACAACATCTTTTAGTAATTCTTTCACTATTAAGCAACTCATTCTGAACCAAATCAATGACTTTGCAGTTCTACTAACATTTCTTCTATTACTGACTTTCTCAACCCACTTGTTGCAAATCTGATTTTTACACCAGTGACAGTAACAATTACCAATTTCTTGGTTTTTTGCCTATTTAACAAATTTTCTAAAATTGCTGACACCTTGCTCTCATAACTGATAATTGCATGTGTTTTCTCATCACAATTATTGATTTCTATGATCTTCTTCCAAACATTTTTCCCTTCATAGATCATTTTCTATGTCTCTGTACTTCCAGTGCATACATCTTGTCTGTCAAACAGTCTTGAGCCTCGTTATCTGGTTCCATTAATTCATCAAAGAATTCCTTCACTTCCGATTCTCTGATCAGTTTCCCTACCTATCTTGGCCTTTTGAAAATTCCATATACCTGTATGACGTCTGTAATTTTGACTACATAATCACCATTCCTCTTTTGTGTAATTGTCTAGATCTTTTGTACTCCCATCTAATTCGATTTTGTCATTCGAAGCCCGATTTGATCCTCTCCATGGAAGGTAATGTACTCATCCTTTCTTCTATCGCATTACTCTCCATAGCTTTACCATGTACACATAAAATATAATTATTTACCTCATCCTTTTCATCTCCCTCCAACAACACTTCATCTGATTCCTGCAACCTAACAGTTTCACTAACTCACCTGATGAGGTGTTTGGTGGCTGTGGTGGCAGGGTGGTGGGTGATTTACTCTTGGGAGCTGTTGGAAAATGCAGTGAATGGTTATGTTATGGCTATCAGATAGAGAGGACTGGTTTGGTTTTTCTGACATGAGAGAGAATGTTTAATTATAACCATCGGAAACTTGTATTTTTCGTGATGTGGAATGGATTCTAAAATCCATATATAATTAAATGCAAAATAGCACATCCTTACTTGATGGAGCCACATTTTTATTTCATTAAGGATCACCATTCAGTAGGATGCTATATCTTTCTAATTAAATAAATTACATAAAATATAATTCTGAATTGCAGCATACATTATTACTGTGATATTCCTGATCTTTTATCTTTAGTTATCTCTAACTCTCATTACATGTCCACCCTCAACCATTTGACAGCAAGATCACAGTGTTTTGATTGATTGGTCAGTACCATATCAGGGCTTAGACCAGACAGTTTACTGCTCAACCCTGAGACATCTACGAGTGAAGCTTTTAAAGATTACCACCACCATCACCACCACTATCATCAGCTGAACTGTGACTTTCACATTCAAAATAGAATTAAGAAACAATGATTTTCATGTAGACTTCAGCCTGTAGTTTAGGGTTGTGAATGGAGTCATCTGGTCTGGTGGCAAGATATTCAACAAGTTTCCACACAACATAAAGAAAAACTCTGAGTATCTACCAATCCAAAAGAAAATTAAAAAGCATTCCCAATTAACAAACTTTCTACAAATTATCTGAATGCCCTAACACTAGGAAATGATAAGTTGTTTCCTATAAAGCAAGTATCAAAGTGTGACTAAAAACTGCATAACAAGCAGTTATGTACTCTAAATAGAACTCAGTATATAAAGCTTTAGGTACATATTTCCTTTGAAATATACCATTCTAATAAAGTAAATATTAAGCTATCAATATCAATAAGCAGCAGCAATATGGCACAATGGAGATGGCACCATCCTTTTGTTCAGAGAAGCAGATTTTCTTCTGATTTAGGACATGTCATTAAATTTAAATGATAAACATGGAAAGTGTTACACAGTGTAGTGATAATTTAGAGTTAAAGCAGTATACGGATAAGGTTTCCACAATTTCCTTGTCTTTCCTTAATTAACCTTTATCTTGGCTCATTTCACATCCCTGAAGGCTATCTTTCTTGATGGGCTCTACGAAACATGATGAAGAAATGAATGGAACTGGATTTACGTTTATCCTCTAATTGTCTTGTGTGGATATGAGAAATCAATGAGCCCCCCCCCCCCCAATTGTATGATCTTTTTCAAGAACCTTCTCCAAAGAGCTTAAATTGAAGATGACACCACTGGGCCTTGATTTTACTTAAAAATGCTATTGTGACCTGGTAATCACTTCCCAAAGAGTTTTGAGCTAGTTCTGATATTCCCCCTTTTGTGGCTACTAGCCAGCAATAAGATCTTTTTGGTCTTCATAAAAGTTTTCTTCCCACACAGACTGCTTGATACTTCAAGGGTTCTCTGAATGCTTTTGCCCTCACATGGGGAGGAAACAATAGCTAGCCTGGAAACTTCAAAGTTTTAGGGTTCCATGTATCAATAATCAATTTACGCAGGAAATAAACACATTTTGGAATTCTTAAAAGAACTTAGTTCAGCTGCATTTGCTCTTGAAATCATTGCAAATCTTGGAGAGAGACGAATCAGCACACTGATACATTTTGTGTATTTTCATTTAGTAAGATCATATGGGATAATGTTCTGGGGTAACTCATATTTGAGAAAGGAAGTGTTCATTGCTCAAAAATGTGCCTGCAAGAATAATATGTGGTGTTCACCCATGATCAGCTTATAGACACCTGTTTAAGGGATTAGGCATTTTGACTACTGCCTGACAATCTATTTATTCCCTCAAGATGTTTGTTGTAACTAGTCCACTGCAGTTGGACAGGCATAATGATATCCATAATTACAATATGATACACATAATTACAATATCAGAAGACAAAATTACATAAAATTACATTCATTACTCCACATTACGGTTGTTCTTAGCACAAAAAACTGTGCATAATGATGCCACCAAAATTTTTGTCATTTTCCCTATGATGTAAAATATCCGACAGAGAGAAAAGTTAATTTTGAAAATAAACAGAAAAAGATTCTTTACTTAATGTGAACTTTTAACGAGAAAGTAGAATGACTTGTTCCACATTATAATGATTAATTATACAAATGCTCCATGGAACATGTAACTAAATCAGTCTCCAAAGCAATGAAGCTATCGGAGACAACTAGACTGAAACAAATAGATTTGGAGCATCACCTAGATCTTTGTACAGATTTAGAAGGCTTGATGGTGATCCAGTGTTCTAGTCTAACCATAATATTACAACTGCAGACTGCAGCTCTCAAAATTGCCAACTCTTCTTGCACTACTATCAAATTAGCATCTAGTTTCAAGACAAGCTGCTTGTTTTTTGAACACTTTGCAGCAGAAGGGACAGCTGTTAGAGGACTTCAACATCATTAAAAAAAAATATTATCATATGTGGAGAAACCCAGTAAATTTAAATATAAAATCAAAGACTTACTGAAGTCCTTTAACCTAAAACCAACCATAACCAACCCAACTCGTATAACCACTACTTCTGCAACAACCATAGATCAGGTGTTTGTAAATACAGATAAATATATCTGCAGCACACAACTGCAAACACTGGGTTTAGTGATCACAATGCCCAAATACTGACAATTGCTATTCCAGGAAACACGAAAGCCTAGAAAACTACAGCAATTGTGAGGAAATTTAATAATGAAAACATAGATTACTTTTGTTTTCTCTTGAGAAGAGAAATCTGGACTGATGTTTAGAGTTTGAACAACACAGATGACAAGTTTGATAAATTTATAGCCACATACAAACATTTTTTTTTTTTTTTTTTTTTAAATAGCCTTTCCTAAATAAACGTCACTTATAAATTCTGTGCACAAACCAAATAAATGGATCACAACAGGAATAAAAATATCATGCCAGAATAAAAGGAACTTATATGAATACTCAACTCAAACCACAAATCCTGTATTTATCAACTACTTTAAACAATATGAACAAATACTTAGACAAGTTATAACAAAAGCAAAGAAAATGGAAAATGACAAACAAATAAAAAATTCCAGGAATAAGACTAAAGCAACCTGGAGTATCATAAAAAGAGAAACAGGTACCACATCATTAACCCACAAAAATATAGAACTTCATGAAAACAACAATAAAATAATGAACCCCACAGTAGTTGCTAATAAATTTAACAACTACTTTTCTAATTTAGCACACCACCTGATTACCAAACATTACAACTCACAACCAGACAGCAATACACTGCAGTCAGATACAAAAATTCTTACAAGAACCCTATTTATGTCCCAAACAACACCTGAGGAATTATCTGTCATTATAAAAAGGTTACCCGGAAATACGGAAGCGTCCGATCCCGCCCATCTGCTTTGACCCATGACGTCACAAATATAGCGGAAACGAGCATAAACCACAATTCCAATATGGCACATATAAAGTCGGTACGTACACGTTATGAGGATGAAAATACATTGAAAAACAAAAACACACAGTTTCCACAAAGAGCCTAATGAAACTAATGGGACAAGTGCGGAAAATGGGGTGTTTTTGGGTCAAACTAAATATAAACAAATTTAGACACCCACCCCAATACAAAACCACACAAAACGACGAGAAAAAACGACATCACAAAACTCCCAAAATACCACTAAACACAATATCATCTGGAATCGGACACTTCCCTTGACCTATATAGCTCAACAGCAGCTCCCGATCCCATAAATTAGGTTCAAACACTCCCCTTGCCCTATATAGCTCTAAAACATCTCCAGATGCCAATATCAACATATACAGCCACACATTGGGATTGAAAACTTCCCTTGATCTGCGCACTGTTAATTTTGTCCGTCATATCCATTCCTGAACAAAAACAACAACCGATTAATTTTACAAACTGCAACATGACGACATCTACAAACACGCCACACTCACAAACCAAACTCCTCACACACGACAACACCCTTACGTCACGGGTCAAAGCCGACGTGTGGTATCGTACGCTTCTGTTGACCCGGTTACCCAATAAGTATTCAACAGGTACTGATGAAATACCAGATATTATCATCAAAGCAAGTGTAAAATCTATCGTAGAACCATTAACAGATATTTTCAATTAATCATTCGTGAGTGGTATATTCCTGAGAAACCTGAAAATGGTAAAAGTGACACCACTGTACAAGAAAGGGGACAAACATGAAGTTGCAAACTATAGACCTGTATCAGTATTGTCAGGCTTTGGTAAAATTCTTGAAAAACTATTTCTTAGAAGGCCGACAGCCTGTCTAAATAAAGAAAACATAATAGTGATGCGCAACACGGATTCAGAACTGCAGATCACCACTGTCACCTATTTATACCTTCTTAAATGAAATTCTAACTGCAGTGGATAATAAGCAACATGTGTCTGGCATATTTCTTGAACTTAGTAAAGCCTTCGATGTAATTGCTCATTATACTCTGTTGCAGAAGCTAGGTAATTACGGAATACGAGGCCTGCCAAACAAGTGGATACATTCCTACCTTCATGACCGTCAACAGATCACTCAAATAAAATACAAAGACATAAAAGACAAAAAATTTGTAATTTTTACGGTATTGCACAAAACATTACATATGGAATTCCTCAAGGGTCAGTCCTTGGGCCAATACTTTTCATTCTGTATGTTAATGATTTGTCAGAAAAAATAACTAAAGGGACAACAGTACTTTTTGCATATGACACAAATATCCTAAAATGGGAGACACATCTTAACCATGTAAATAAAAAACTAAGCACACTTACGTATGCAGTAAGAATTCTTGCACAAAATACAAGCCGTGCGTCTGTGATCACAATGTACCATGGCACTATTCAGTCATTGCTGATGTACGGCATTATCTTTTGGGGGAACTCTGTAGGCTACAGAAAAAGATTGTTAGAATAATAAACCATGCTAAGTACAGAGACTCCTGTAGACCAATATTTAAAAATCGCAGTATACTGCCTCTTCTTTGCTTATATATGTATGAAATATTAAATTTCACAAAAGGAAGTATTTTAAAAGATGGAAATATCTTCAAGTGTGACTGTGATTACCACCCTCATGATACTAGGCAGAAGCATTACTTGCACATCAATACAGTAAGTACAAACATTTGTAAGAGAGGAGTGTATCATACTGGCATAATGCTGTACAATCACATGCCACCCTATTTGAAACAGATGCAAAATTTACAAAAGTTTAAAGTGAAACTGAAAGAGTACTTCTTGACCACTGCTTCTATTTTGTTTCCGAGTTTTTAGAGTACCAGAAAAGTGTAGTGCAACTGCTCAAATATTCTCAATAAGTCTATCATTTTATTTCACTATATTAAATTTGTCATCAATTTTCAACATGTATTGAATAATTTTTAATTTTTTATCCTTCAAAATAACAATGTGTATGATGTTGTATATACTGTACCAACCTGACTTTTCCTACATCATTTGTGCAAAATATGTACGTAAACACGATTTACAGGACCAATAAAGAAATACAAATACAAATTACAAATCACTGTGTTTCCAGAAGTGACAATTAATGGTTGTCATGCATATTGCATTTCAACATCCCATGTGTGTGTGTGTGGGTGGGGGGGGGGGGGGGGGGGGGTACGGTTACATTTCTCACACTTTCTGCCATTCCTGATGATTCTGTTGTTGTAGTTGTAGTAGTAGAAGAAGAAGAAGGAGAAGAAATAGTAGTAGTAGTAGTAGTAGTGGTGGTGGTCATCTGTGGATAATTTTTACAAGGATATTGGACATGACACGGTATTACAATTTAAGAAAAACAAAAATGAAGTAGTACACATATACAGATATTTGCATACTCACAGTACAGTATGGCAAGGATGCAACAGGTAGTTGCCTGAGGCCTTACAGTAGTAACCACCTGAAATCCTGAAGTAAATTAGAGAAACCATGGAAAACCTGAATCACAATGGCTATGTGAAGATTGGAGCCTCCATCCTCCTGAAACATTTTGTACACTTGCTTATTATAACACTCATGGTAATTGGTTAGAACGCTATGGTAAAGAAAGATAATGCACAAGGGATTTGTGCAAAACTGTTTGAAAATTAGAATTATTTTGGGGAAAATTATTTACATAATTTTAAGAGTGGCTTTTAAGTTTAAATACAATTCGCATCACAATGAAATTTATTTTACGAGAGAATATAAATATTATTTATTGGTGAAGATTTGAAGATAGATGTAAACTCTCTCGTCACAGAAACGGGGGTTAGGTTAGTTCACAGTTACTACACAGTCGTGATAAAATGAAGTAATCTGATGGTATTCAACTAGTACTTTTGTGGATACTGGCGTTATACTAAACTATAGTATATACAGTACCGGCAACTGCACAAATCTACTGATATTTTCCTAAAACTAAATGCTAAAAGTTAGCTACAGCTGTGTTTTACAACGTCGATGCGACGTATTTTCTCCATAACACATATAATCTACTAAATACAGATAAACTTGATATAGTGCAATAGCTGTAACTATGAAGCTTTAAACAGCCGCGTCTAAACTGTAATTATGGCTAACCAGAAAAGAAATTCAGTAATTACGCCCTTGAGCTGCATTACAAACCTATATTTCACAGCAACCTCTATTCAGAACCAGTAATTAACGAAAATGTCGATTCTGCTGTGCTGAAAATTCAAGGAAAGAGTAACCTGTGTAAAACGTTGAACAATTTCAATTCCAGCGCTTCGAACATTTCGCTCGTTCCTCATCTCTCATTGGCTGCCTAAAACAGTCTTCCCATTGGCTACAGGACTGAGGCAATGCCAACATATTATATAAATTTTAGTTGTTTCAAAGAAATTGCATTTTTTGCATGCTGCACATCGAAATTTTTATTTTTATTTTTATTTATGGACCCAGACGTAAAAAATGGACAAATCATGTAATATTTCAGGACACCCAATGAAGATGCCTTGTAAAAAAGGGCGAAACGCATCTGGGTGCATAAATAAAAATTTCATTGTACAGCATGCAAAAAAAGGCATTTTCTTTGAAACAACTGCAATGTATATTAGAGTTGGGCAACACAATTCTTTTTCCCGATTCGATTCCTACGATTCAATCTCACATTGCGAATCAATTCCTACGATTCGTTCACGATTCATTCTAGTCTGCGATGGCACGATTCTTACGGAATGCAAAAAGTTCTTCATCTTACTCACAGATGGCAGGACATGTCTGAAATTGTCAATGGGGTTAGAATCGAACTGTCATGATAAGATATGCCAGAAATAGTTTATTTATGAGTAAACATGTATATGACGTTACAAGTGTGAGTTTCAATTTATACGTGTAATGCCTTAATTGATGAAAGGTCACGTTTGATTTGATTGCATCTATTGTTTTATTTCAGTATGCCAGGAAAGAGGAGTCGATTTGTGCGAAAGGTGGTGCAAAATTACGTGGTATGCCAGTTTGGTTGTGTGGCTTGAACGTATCTAACTGCAGACGTCTGTTTTATAGTAACAAAATCTAGCAGTGAGGCAGACGTGGTTTGGCTCATATCATCCTATGTTTTTCTGTGCTGGGATGTCTTTCCAAGTCCACATCACCCTTGTAATTCATAACGCTGCTGACAGCCCTCCCACACAGCAAATTTAGCTTAACTTTCATTTCTTCTAAATACAAAGCATAGGTATTTTGCTTTTAATTTGTCCGAGAACTTGTCGCTGTCACTACTATTTACGTGAGAAGACGACATACTTCTAAACAGTAGGATTCAATCGTATACAGCGACATTACTTCACTAAAATTTGATATGAATCTGGACACGATAACATTCGAAAACTCGAACTTGAAATTATTAATTAAAAAGCTTTTGTTTAAAGATAAACTTAAAAATAAAAATCCGTATCTAAATACAAAATTTTATCCAAACTGTTAAAGCCGTTCCCAAGAAACACGAAATTCGCGTTTTTATTTAAAAAATTCTTTTGTGTAAAATCGCGTGCTGTAAGGAAGGACACCTATATACAGATAAACATAAAAACCAAAACCTTAACTACATTCAATACGTACTAACAAAGTTTTACGAGATGACGTTATAAAAACATGTGAAATAGGGTTTTTCGAATGGAACTATGTAGGATATATATACTGCAAAATTGACTTTTTACGAAAGAATGGAACTATGTAGGTGAACTCAAAAAGCAAAAACCAGTCTAAATACAAAATTTCATCCAAATCGTTAGGGCCGTTTTCGAGATACCCGAAATACAATACATAATCCAAGTGCTATTACTCGTGTGTATAGAAGGTGTGTGTGTGTGTGTGTGTGTGTGTTTTGCATTGCATCTGCAACAAATAAGAGGTACGTATTTATTCATCATACTTGGATTTCTTGATTTTAATCGTGTGTATTGGGAGCTCTGTACTCGCTGTATATCGTTTCTGTCATCACTAGTTTGTGTGTTACTCGCGCAAATTAAGCGGACGTCGGCGTGGTGGCTGATGGTAGCGATAGTAAATAGGAAATGCCTTTAATGCTCATTCCCGTCAGCCACCGCCAGGTGTCAGCTATGAGCTGAGTTTTCAGGAGGATGCTAAGTTCACCGGACTTGGATGTGATGTGACGTCATTATGACGTATACACGCTACATCGAAAACGATAGAAACCGTATATCGACTATTCGACTTTCTTGAACTTTCGAGAGGCTGTGACAGGGTAGCGCTGTGCTCTGCGCCATTCGTTTGTGAACAGTAGACTCCAAAGCTGAACTGAGTATATGATGACCTAACACATTGGTTCTCCGAGTAAGAGACCTTTACTGGTGCCATCTTCTGCAAGCTGCATCCAGCAAAAGTAACGAGACTTATGCATAGTTTAAGGTATCCGCTCATGTTGTGATGCAATTCGTATTTTGCATAATCTTGTCTTAGCAAATTATACTGCTGACATAAACCACATTCACATAGCCAGGTACATGCTAAAACTATTGTGGTTGTATACATGACATAATATACAGCACGTCTGGTTTATCATACCACCATGGAATGCTTTGACACTGCATTCAATCATTTCATACGTCAGTCAGTACTAGACACTAACCTTTGGTTAAGATTACATTGAGAAATCAACTTCCCCTCGTATTTCACCTCCGGTCGACGATTTTTCTTCAGCAATGCCTCATATTTTCCTTTTTAAGTTCGAAATTCAATCATTCTACACACCAGTCATTACTGGACACTAAGGTATCTTTCTCTGCGGTCCGAGTGTAAAATTACTTGGAATTATGCTTGATAAAAAGACTTATCTTGGGATGGACATATAAATTACTTAGCTAACAAACTTGCACGAGTTCTCTTTCAGCTATATAAAAGAAAAAAGTCAGCAAGAGTGTGCAGCTACAATCTAATATGTACTGACAAGACCAATTGTATGAAACCATACTAAAATGTTGATAATAAATAAATATTATTTTCGGCGTAAGCATTCAATACAACAATCACACAATCTAATCTGTTCGGGACATAAGAAGACTTCACTTTTTTACGAAACGTGTTGTCCGTGGTGTTTTCAAGGCCACGGTCAGGAATATTTCTATTAATATCCAGCTCTTTAACTTTTATTTTGGCGAAATACATATACGCTGCCACACCGAGCTGTTTTCAGAATCGCACGTGTCAAAACAAACCACTAGCTGACGACAGTTTAGAATCTCGAACGTTCGTAAATGTCGATAGGTGTGTTAATCGACTAAAGCGTATATACGTCATAATGACGTCACATCATATCCAGGTTGGGTGAACTTAGCATCCTCCGAGTTTTCACTAGTAATATTACGGCCCACGAATTTCGTTTGTTTGTTCCGAGCTTCCTTTGTTCACACGCATCCTCCACTTGCCTGCCATCTGGCGGTCATAATCATTCGGCACGACTCGGCATGATTCGGAAGTTGCCATCGAAGCATAGCGTACTAAGAATCGATGAATCGTTGGAGCTAGGAATCGTCACGACTCGGAAACACGCAACCGTTCTTACGATTCTTTTGAACGACGATTCGTTCGTATCACGATTCGATTCTTACGATTCTTTATTTAGAGTCGTTCAAATGTACGATTCATTCACGAATCGCCTCAACTCTAATGTATATACAGCTGCTGCGAAAACGACAACTACAAGAAACGTGCCAACATATATGCTTGGAAAAAAAAGTAGTTGTTGACAAAACCCTGACACAGACTGTGACTCGATATAAACTGGAAAACTGGCATGTTAGATTTTATTTCTGCCAAGCATCTGTTTTGCTCTTGAAGGGCCTACACAGGGACGAATTTATTAACCGGCCGACCGTCCACACCATTTCGCCCAACAAATCATGTCGTGTGCAGCGCTATCGTGACAAGCGTCCAACAAAAGTTCAGATAATGGGTAATCGGAGTTTAATGTATCACGAGACATATGACACAGTACACGAATATTGACTGTCCGTTATCACTTTGGTGTAGTGAGGAAAGTCCTCAGCTGCGGGTAAAGAGATTAATTTGCAAATACGACAACGCTGTTTCTCAACCAGTCATGAATAAAAATGTTTTTATTTAGCTTCACGTTTCAGATACTGTGACTTATCATTGTCAATAATTTACTAATTTACCATGAAACACGGAAAATGCGAATGATTATATGACAAAAACAAACTCCCACTCGTTGTTAGAAAGAACACGAAAAAAGACTGATCCATAAGAAAAAGAATTAACACATGACTTATTCTCACTGTCAGTCGCCTATACGGTCTAAAACAAAATTTACGAATTAGTAATTTTAAGCGACAACTTTTCCAAACAAGAACGTCTTCAAAGAAAGCACATATGCCGACATAATTCATTATTTTTATTTATTTATTTATCCATCTTTAAGCATTTACATGCAGTCGATGTCGTCATGAGTAATGTACAATTTACATATTAAGAAATATAACTATTGTGAGGTATCACACAAAGCTAAAGTATACATTTTAGAAGAACATACATAATAAAGGATTACATTTGATACATAAAAGATATCCCACATAACTAAAGTGTGCATTTTAAAGAATGTGCATAATAAAAGAATACATTTCATACATAAGGATTTCTCCACATGTTTAAAAGTTAAATGTGGAACTACAGAGACAAAAAAAAGCTTAGGAAGAGGTACAAACAGAGTTGCAAGTTGTTTTGTAAGTAAGGTCTATTTCTGAAGAGTTTTTAAATTCTTTAACACTGTAAAAAGCTTTGTCTTCACAGCCATTTTTTAGTCTTACTTGTAAATGTATTAAGAGAGACAAAATGTGCCTGCACAGGTAATGTGTTGAAAAGCCTTATTCCCATGTATTCATAACTGTCTTGTGTTTTCTTGAGTCGAGTTGTTGGTATGTCTATCTTAAATGTTTGACGAGTGTTATGATTATGAACGGACTGCCTAAGGTTGTAACTGTTAAAGTTTTCTTTTATGTACAAAAGGCAGCTGTATATAAAAAGAGAAAGGACTGTCATTATCTGTAACTCTTTGAAGTATGACCTACATGAAATGTTATTTTTGGTAATCCAGAGATACTCCTGATGGCTTTCTTCTGCCAAATAAAAATTTTCCTGGACCATGGAGAATTACCCCATAGAAGAATACCATAGCTAATATGGGGGAGCTTCTTAAGTGCTTTTTGTACTACATACCAGTAGTAGGTTCTCACTTTTCAAGAAAGAAAAGGCAGCAACAGTTTCCAAGTTTGCAATGAATAAACCAGATGAACATGTAAAGAGCTTCTGCTTTCATTTGTCTGTTAGAATAGCTGCTGTAATCATGATTGTACCTTCAAACAGATACATTTATCGATGCCTTTGAGAAAGCCAAGGTATATTTTTGAAAGGAGCGCAGCTACATAACCTCACGTGATGTGTATAAAAAAGGCACGCAACACTACTCTCTGGGCTGTTATGCAAATCTGGCATGGACTTCTGCTCCTCTCTCCTTTTACTTTTATCACAACCCACAGATCCTCGAATGCCATGTGCCCCATCCAGTGTTTGGGCTCCACTTACCCTACACCCCACCACCCCCACCTCCCTGCATCCTCTGCTAACTTCAAAATTTCCCAGACTACTCCTTCATCTTCAAGACCCCCATACCATAAACTCAACACTACCCACCCCCTAGCACTCCCTCCCCCCATTCACTGACTGTGCTACTCTGCTGTACCTCTGTCTCCACATCCCCCCAACTCCACACCTCCACATCTTCTCCCAATGAAACTTTAACTGCTTTCCTTTACCCAAACATGAAATCCACCCTGAAATATATACCCATCCTACCAGATCTAATAGATCCCTACCACGATCCCATTGACGATCAATGTCAACTCAGAGCACTCCCTCCTACTTCACCTTTCCCCAGTCCTTCCTCCACACATCCACCCACACATCTGTTTTTATATTTTAATTAATCATCAAATCAGCCTTTAATATTTTAACTTACACAGCTGATAATCTGTCTTTTTATTGTTCAAAATGTTTACTCATCACCATTTCTAATCTTTCTTCTTCTGATCTAAAATGTGTTCCCAGTTCTTAAAATTATAGGAGACATCATTTATGCTACATACGTAAATAAATACTGCCCCCCCCCCCCCCCCCCCCGAATCATCAGTCTTCTGACTGGACTGACGCAGCCCATGATGAATTCATTTCCTGTGCCAACCTTTTCGTATCAGAGTGGCACTTACAATCTACATCCTCAATTATTTGCTGGATGTATCCCAATCTCTGTCTTCCTCTACAGTTTTTACCCTCTACAGCATCCTCTACTGCCCTGAAAGTTTTCATTGATAACTTAACACCTGTACTGTCATCCTGTCCCTTTTTCTTGTCAGTGGTTTTCATATATTCCTTCCCTTGTTGAATCTGTAATAAACTTCCTCATTCCTTGCCTTAGTCCATCTAATTTTCAACATTCTTCGGTAGCACCAAGTCTCAGATGCCTCTATTCTCTTGCATTCTGGTTTTTCCACATTCTGCATCTCAGTGCCATACAGTGCTACACTCCAAATGTACCTTGTCAGAAATGTCTTCCTCATACCAAGACTTATGTTTGATACTAGCAGACTTCTCTTAGCCAGGAATGTCCTTTTTGCCAGTGCTGGTCCTCCTTGCTCCATTCCTCATGGGTTATTTTGCTCCCTAGGTAGCAGAATACCTAAACTTCATCTAATTTGTGATCACCTATTCCTATGTTAAGTTTCTTGGTGTTCGCATTTCTGCTGCTTCTCATTACTTTTGTCTTTCCTTGGTTTACTCTCAATCCATATTCTGTACTTATTAGACGATTCATCCCATTCAACAGATCCTGTAATTATTCTTCACTTTCGCTGAGAATAGCAGTGTCGCAGTGGATTTTAACATTTATATCCTTTCACTCTTAATTTTTATCCCACTCTTAAAACTTTCTTTTATTTACGTGAACACTTCTTCAGTATATAGATTGAACAGGGCAAAAGACTACAACCCTGTCTTACACCCTTTTCAATCTGAACACTTTGTTTTTGGCCTTCCAGTGTTATTGTTCCCTCTTGGTTCTTGTACATATAGTATGTTACGCATCTTTCCCTAGAGCTTACCCCCGTTTTTCTCAGGATTTCAAATATCTACCACCATTTTACTTTGCTGAACACATTTCCCAGGTGAACAGATCCTATGAACGTGTCTTGATTTTTCTTCTGTCTTGCTTCCATTATCAACTGCAACATCAGACTTGCCTCTCTGGTGCCTTTACCTTTGCTAAAGCCAAACTGATCATCATCTAACAGTTCCTCATTTTTTCCCAGTCTTCTGTACATTATTCTTGGATGCCTAAGCTTTTCAGCTGTTTGAGTGATACTTCTCACGTTTGTCATTTCTTGCATTCTTGGGAATTGTGTGGATCAATTTTTCTGAAAGTCTGATGGTATACTGCCATACATTCTACACACCAGTGTCAGTAATCATTTTGTTGTCACTCCCCCCAATTATTTAGAAATTCTGATGGAATGTTATCAATCCCTTCTGTCTCATTTGATTTTAAGTAATTCAAAGCACTTCTAAAGTCTGATTCTAAAACTGTATCTCCTCTCTCTTCCCTATTTATTTCTGTTTCTTCTTCTATCACGTCACCAGGTAAGTCCTCCACCCATAGAGACCCTCAATGTACTCTTTCCACCTATTCACTCTCTCTTCTACATTTAACACTGGAATTCCCATGATCTATTTCTTCTGTTACCCATGTTTTCTTTGCAGTTATCTTCCTTGCACGTATGTTTTTCTCTCTAACTTCTGTGATTGCTCATTTTAGAGATGTCCATTTCTCTTCAACTGAGCTGCCAACTGAGCTATTCATTATCACAGTATGTATAGCCTCAGAGAACTTCAAGCGTATCTCTTCATTCCTTAGTACTTCCATATCCTACTTCTTTGTGCACTGATTCTTCCTTACTAGTCTCTTAAACTTCAGCCTACTCTTCATCATCACCAAATTGTGATCTGAGTGTATATCTACCCCCACATACGTTACAGTCCAATATCCGATTCTGGAATCTTTGCTTGACCATAATGTAATATAACTGAAAGATTCCTGTATCATCTAGCCTTTACCAAGTGTATCTCCTTCTCTTGCAATTCTTGTGCAGAGTGTTCATTGTTACAATCTGAAATTTATGTCATAACTCCTCACAGCTCACTGCTTCTCTTATCACTGCACCAGTATCGTTTTTCATTGAGTGTAACTTAATGCGCTTCAGCAGCTTAGAAAAGCATTGTATTGTATTGCATTGTATTTTTTATTGGTCCTGTTGTCTACATAGCAGCTTATGCATAAGACATTGGACAAGTCAAGTTATAAATATACAGGCTGAAAGTCATTTCAAGGCATACATATTTAAGGTTACAATAATACACTTCACACACAAGTATTTATATAACACTTTTCATAAATTTAAATATTCTTCAATGGAGTAAAAGCAGTGATGCTGTAAATATGACTTTAGAGATTTTACAGATGTATTGACCTCTGTGATAGCTTTTATGTTTTCAGGAAGTTTGTTATAAAGCTTAACACCCATGTGAAAAGTACCTTTTTGGCACAGTGCTGTGCTGATTTCAGTCATATGTAAGTTTCTGTTTTGTCTGGTAAAGTGATCATGTATATCACAGTTTTTTGCAGTCTCAAGTCCTTACCTATTACACTTAATTTAAAGAACAAAAGGGTTTCCATAATGTATACATATGGTAATGGAGGAATACCAGATTTCTTAAACAGGGGTTTACAAGAGCCTCTAGGCTTGCACCCAAACAAGATTCTAATGGCCCTTTTTGTAGTTTAAAAGTGCTATTAGCTGTTTTAGAGTTTCCCCAGAAGGTGACCCCAGATCTAAGACGAGAATGAAAGTACGAATGATATGCATTCAATACTGTTTTCTCACTACAGTATGATTTTAATGAACAAAGAAGGTAACATGTTTTGCTCAGTTCTGCATTGAGATATTCAATATGCTTATTCCATCTGATGTTACTATGCAGCCAAAGTCTTAAGAATTTGTTTCAGTATTGCTACCAACTGGTTCGTCATTGATAGAGACTGATGGGATAAACATGTCCTTGTTAGGAACATTGTGGAATTTTAGAGCAATGGTTTTTTTACTGTTTATTACAAGCTGATTACCCTGTGCCCAGCTGCTAAGTTGTTTCGTGACCATGGTTACTGTCTGCTGTAACTGTCGTCTCCTTTTAGTAGAATCGTGGTGTCATCTGCAAATATGATTGTTTTGTGTGCATCAACATTTAAGCTTAGATCATTTACGTACAGAAGAAACAGAAGGGGTCCCATTACTGGTCCTTGGGGTACACCACATTTAATTTGTTTATAGTCAGATAAGTGATTAGATACAGTTTTTAGTTGAATATTTGTGTGCTTGATGCACACTGCCTGCTTACGATTAGTCAGGAAGGAACTGATCCACTTGTTGGGCAGACCTCGAATTCTATATCTTTGATAGCAGAATTTTATGGTCCACCATGTCAAAAGCTTTTGACAAGTCAATAAATACTCCTAGTGTTTCCTGTTTTTTGTCCATCGGGTTTAAGATGGAATTGATGCAATCATAGACAGCAGTTGTCATTGACCTCTTATTTCTGAATCCATGTTGTTCATTACATAGTATGCTGTTTTTATTTATAAATTTCGTAAGCATCTCTCATCAAGCCTTCAAAAATTCCAGAAAGCATCTGATACCAATTCCTTCACTAATGTGGGTAAATAAATTTCTTTCTGTGATAAAATCGTTTCTTTTCCCACAGCTTTCTGTAGCCACTTCAGTCCTTGTCAGTTCTAAACTAATCAATGTAAATACAAATTGTGTGTACAGCCTCTCAGTGTATGTTTAAATGAAATGCATAATGGATCCCTGAAATGGTACACAGTTCAGGCTTGTTTTGTTAAAGAAAACAATAAGTTAAAGCAAGAACTATTATTTTTAGAAGGCATTCCTGCTCCCTAAATTTTGTGAACACCAAATAGAAATAAATTTCTTGTTGTATTATTTTAAGGAAGAATAGGGAAAGAACATGTACACATAATGGTGAAAGAATAAGTGTACATAGATCAGCCAAAATAGTATAAACATCTCTTTTACAATACAATACATTCATCCTGTATTTTCCATTACTTAATTTACAATATGCATTTTTTATTTCAACAGTAAAGCCTATCCCAAATAGAATAATATTTGTTGTGAACTTACTTTCAGACTTCATCAAGTGCTATGCCACTTCCCTGTATGGAGCATGCCATGTTTTTGTGTGACAGCTCTAATATTATTTTTCTGCACACAAGCTTTGTTAAGAATTTTAAAATACACTGTGCCTTGTGAGACACAATACCACTTCTAAAGAATTTTATTAAAAAATTTATGGTTTTTGAACCAGTTTAATGTAGAACATAGGAAAGTAAAATCAGCTATAGAAGAGTCGCAGTGAGCTGAATGCTGTAAGTAAAGAACTGCATATTTTCTACTTTACTTAAATTAAACCTGTTATTTCCCAAATGTCAGGCACATTGGACTATTGTCTGTGTGATTATTAGGCTCTCAGCTACTTCACAATTGAAATGTTTCAAATTTATGACACACATTTGTGATTATGTTGCACTTAGCAGTACACCTACTGTGGTGTTATTAACTGAAGCTCTCGATACCAATTTACCAACTCACAACCAAACTGCCAGTTTTCAGACTAACTTGTGCATCAGGCTATGCTACAGATCACTATGCCACCACAAGGTTTTTGTATTCACAATAGTCGGCTTTGAAGATTCACAACACAATTTTCAACTTTCAACATAATCTATACCTTGCAAAAAAAAAAAAAAAAAACTGTCAATGAGCTATTCTTTTCCTTTGTGCATGTATGATGCTACACACCATATCATCAGTATATCCTGGGATAATACTGACATATGGTATCAATATGTTCAGTTGACCCATATTATTCATGAACAATGGTGTGTACTTAACAAGCAAGGTAGTAAGAACTACCACAATCCATTTTTTGTTTCTAAAGATTCTTGAAATTTCATATATCTTCAGTGACTAGTTGATGACAATATACTTTCCCACCAACATATTTTTATGAACTTTAAATCTTGCAGATATACAAATCCACCTTGTGGTATTATCAAAAATTATTGTTGATGGGAGACATCTTTGTCATAGAAAAGAATGAGAGTCTTAGGACATAGTGGACACTCATCAGCAATAAGCACTGATGACAATGATGTAATATGTACTGTTAAGTATTAAATTAGTACAAAAACTGAATTTTGTAGGACTTATATGTGTAGCATGTAGAATTCAAATTTGGTAACAGAAAGAAGTTTGATTGAAATTACAGAAATTGTAATGAAAGCTACTCCTGATGTAGAAGCTGCTTTTTTACATTCAATATATTCAACTGTTTTGTTGTGATACTAAGCACTGCATTCTGTGCTCCAATGAATTTTATTGTGTTTTACAATGTACATTTGTGTATTGAGCCCTTTGATCGAATATAGTTTCCTTTGAGCAGTTCCATGCAGAAGTCATCACAAGATTCATTCTTTTGTGAGTCCATAGGAGCTACAGTACTGATGTTGGCGTATTGCAGCCAATATGCTTAATTTACAACCTCAAGAATCACCACAACCACCACAAGGTCAGCAGGCTCTGTGTGCTACTCCGAGCAGCGGGAGTACACATAAGAGGATTACTGACCATTACACGTCAGCAGTTGAAGTAATTGCTGCAAAAAGAATGTGTGCAACACTAACACGTCAATTTTTTTAATCATCAGTCTGCTGACTGTTTTAATGCAGTCCGCCACGAATTCCTCTCTTGTGCCAACCTCTCCTTCTCAGGGTAGCACTTGCACCCTGAGTCCGCAATAACTTGTTGGATGCATTCTAATGTCTGTCTTTCCCTACAGTTTTTTACTCTCTACAGCTCCCTCTAATACCATGGAAGTTGTTCCCTGAAATTTTAACACATGTACTGTCAACCTGCTCTTTGCCTTGTCAGTGTTTTCTGTATGCTCTTTTCTTTGCCAATTCTGCAAAGAATCTACTCTTTCTTATCTTATCAGTCCATCTAATTTTCAACATCCTTCTACAGCACCATATCTCAAACAATTTGATTCTCTTCTTTTCCAGTTTTCCACCAATGCATGATTCAACATTATACAATGTTGTGCTCCAAATATACAGTACATTCTCAGAAGTTTCTTCCTCAGACTGAGACCGATACTTGATACTAGCTGACTTCTCATTGCCAAGAGTACCCTCTTTGATTGTGCTAATTGGCTTTGTATGTCCTGCTTGTTTCATCTGTCATGTCTTATTTTGCTTCCAAAGTGGGAGAATTCCTTACCTTTGTCTAATTCACATTCCCACTTTCCATTGTTAAGTTTATTGCTATTATCATTTTTGACACTTCTCATGTTGCCTTTCATGGATTTACTCTCAATCCATATTGCATTCTCATTAAAATATCTATTCCACTCAGAATGTCCCGTAATTGTTCTCCTCTTTCGCTGTGGATATAAATGTCCAATGTCATCAGTGAATCTTATCTAATTTTAATCCCATTCGAAAGCCATTGCTTCCTTCCTGTCTCACACCCTTTTTAATCCAAACCGCTTCAGTCTTGTTCTTCCATTCTCTTTGTATGCTCTCACAAGGGAACCTCCCTATCACACCCCCCTCAGATTTAGTTATAAGTTGGCACATTGGATAGGCCTTTGAAAAACTGAACACAGATCAATCGAGAAAACAGGAAGAAGTTGTGTGGAACTATGAAAAAAATAAGCTAAATAAAATAACCTCACAAGCTTGGACAGTATGAGGAAAGTAGTATGAGCCATTTGGTTTAATTTCTTGTTGACAAACACTACATCTCAACATGGCCTGTGTTCTAATGAATGGTGCAAATTTTTGAAATGTAAGGAAAGTGGGGAAGCTTATACCCATAAAAATAACCGTCCTTATGAGGTTTCAATGGCCATTAAACCAACTTTTAGAGCACTGGCTTCACCAGAACTGCTAGAAAAATGTCTGCATGGGAAAACACAGAACCCAAATGAAAGTTTCAATGCTCTTATTTGGAAAAGATGTCCAAAGACTATGTTTGTTTCCAATTTGATGGTGAAGATTTCTGCTTTGGAAGCTGCAGTAGTGTTTAACGATGAGAATGTGGCAAGACTTCACATCCTCAGCAAGTTGGGCTTTACTCCTGGAGTCTTCACTGAGCAGATGCTGCAGATCATCGATAAGCAAAGAATCGCGAAGGCGGAGAGTTCAGACCAGGACATACAAAAAACTGCTAGGCAAAGGAGCAGAAAAGCTAAGAGAGCTGTAGAGGATGATGAAGAAGAAATGGAATATGGATATGGACAGTTTTAGCTAAGGTATGTTAGACTTTTTTTTTACATTTCATCCAAACTTTATAATGATTTTTCTGCAACTTAAGGTTTTCTGCTTTCAGGAACACATATATCAGAAACTACTGGAAGGATAGCAATGAAATTTGGCACACCTATTCTTTTACTTTGAAGTAATATTTAAGTGGAACAAAATTTTAATCGAGATATTATACACAGTTTTGTGGTTGATAATATATTGAAAAGTTTGCTTGTAAAAAATGTTCGAATCCAAAATATCACAGAAAGTAATAGCATTAATTTACCAAAACGTTACTGCACTTAATTGTACACCTATTAGTGTAGATTATTTTACCATTAAAAAAATTTGCCAAATTTGCCTCAATATTATGAAAAAGTGTACCTTAAAATAGTAATGCAATAAAAAAATCAAAATTATCTCACTGCATTACTGTTTTTAAAAACTCTATTTTTTTAAAAAAATCATGTTAGATCTCCATACATAAGTGTGCAAAATTTCAATGAGATTGAACAAAAATAGCAAAGATACAGATTTACAAAAATATCAGTGCAAGACTGCCACCGTCTCCCCATAACATTTGCAGTAGTAAAGAGTTTACTTACTCACTGAACAAAGCCCAGAGCCCAATGGAATCCCTACCAGATTCTACACCTAATTTGCAGCTCAGTTAGTCCTGTGTTAACTGTACTCTATCATAATACCGTGAACAAAAAACTTGGAAGAAAGACTAGATTTCACCTACATACAAGATTTGTAGCAGAAGTGTCCTCAAAACTACCATCCAGTATCCTTCAAATCCTTTGTTGCAGAATCTTAGGACATATTCTGCGCTCAAACATAATGAGGTACCTCACAGAGAATGGTTAGCTCCATGCCAGCCAGCATGGATTTCGAAAACATCAATCATGTGAAACCCATCCCTCACTTTTCTCACACGACATACTGAAAGGCATGAATAGATGCAGTCAGGTAGATGTATTATTTCTCAATTTCTAAATAGCATTTGACTAGTACCACACGTACAATTATGATCAAGATTACAACTGTAGGGGGGGGGGGGGGGATAATCAAAAGAAATTTGTGGCTGGGCTAATCTTTTTTTGTTTGGGAGGATGCACTAAGTTATCTTAGATGGAGTCACAGATACTGTAGGGAAATGTGTTGAGACCCTTGCTGTCCATGTTGTGTATTTTAATAGCAACCTCAGATTCTCACAGATAATGCAGTTATCTATAGCAAAGTAATGTCTGAAAGAAGTTGCACAGATATTCATTCAGATACTTCTAAGAGTTCAGTGTGGTGCACAGACTGCTAACTTACTTAAATTGTTGTTGTTGTTGTTGTTGTGGTCTTCAGTCCTGAGACTGGTTTGACGCAGCTCTCCATGCTACTCTATCCTGTGCAAGCTTCTTCATCTCCCAGTACCTACTGCAACCTACATCCTTCTGAATCTGCTTAGTGTATTCATCTCTGGGTCTCCCCCTACGATTTTTACCCTCCACGCTGCCCTCCAATACTAAATTGGTGATCCCTTGATGCCTCAGAACATGTCCTACCAACCGATCCCTTCTTCTGGTCAAGTTGTGCCACAATCTTCTCTTCTCCCCAATCCTATTCAATACTTCCTCATTAATTATGTGATCTACCCATCTAATCTTGAGCATTCTTCTGTAGCACCACATTTCGAAAGCTTCTATTCTCTTCTTGTCCAAACTATTTACCGTCCATGTTTCACTTCCATACAAGGCTACACTCCATACAAATACTTTCAGAAATGACTTCCTGACACTTAAATCTATACTCGATGTTAACAAATTTCTCTTCTTCAGAAACGCTTTCCTTGCCATTGCCAGTCTACATTTTATATCCTCTCTACTTCGACCATCATCAGTTACTTTGCTCCCCAAATACAAAAACTCCTTCAGTACTTTAAGTGTCTCATTTCCTAATCTAATACCCTCAACATCACCCGACTTAATTCGACTACATTCAATTATTCTCGTTTTGTTTTTGTTGATGTTCATCTTATATCCTCCCTTCAAGACACCACCCATTCCGTTCAACTGCTCTTCCAAGTCCTTTGCTGTCTCTGACAGAATTACAATGTCATCGGCGAACCTCAAAGTTTTTATTTCTTCTCCATGGATTTTAATACCTACTCCGAATTTTTCTTGTGTTTCCTTTACTGCTTGCTCAATATACAGATTGAATAACATCGGGGAGAGGCTACAACCCTATCTTACTCCCTTCCCAACCATTGCTTCCCTTTCATGTCCCTCGACTCTTATAACTGCCATCTGGTTTCTGTACAAATTGTAAATAGCGTTTCGCTCCCTGTATTTTACCCCTGCCACCTTTAGAATTTGAAAGAGAGTATTCCAGTCAACATTGTCAAAAGCTTTCTCTAAGTCTACAAATGATAGAAACGTAGGTTTGCCTTTCCTTAATCTTTCTTCTAAGACAAGTCGTAAGGTCAGTATTGCCTCATGTGTTCCAGTATTTCTACGGAATCCAAACTGATCTTCCCCGAGGTCAGCTTCTACTAGTTTTTCCATTCGTCTGTAAAGAATTCGTGTTTGTATTTTGCAGCTGTGGCTTACTAAACTGATTGTTCGGTAATTTTCACATCTGTCAACACCTGCTTTCTTTGGGATTGGAATTATTATATTCTTCTTGAAGTCTGAGGGGATTTCGCCTGTTTCATACATCTTGCTCACCAGATGGTAGAGTTTTGTCATGACTGGCTCTCCCAAGGCCGTCAGTAGTTCCAATGGAATGTTGTCTACTCCGGGGGCCTTGTTTCGACTCAGGGTTTTCAGTGCTCTGTCAAACTCTTCACGCAGTATCGTATCTCCCATTTCATCTTCATCTACATCCTCTTCCATTTCCATAATATTGTCCTCAAGTGCATCGCCCTTGTATAGACCCTCTATATACTCCTTCCACCTTTTTGCTTTCCCTTCTTTGCTTAGAACTGGGTTTCCATCTGAGCTCTTGATGTTCATACAAGTGGTTCTCTTTTCTCCAAAGGTCTCTTTAATTTTCCTGTAGGCAGTATCTATCTTACCCCTAGTGAGATACGCCTCTACATCCTTACATTTGTCCTCTAGCCATCCCTGCTTAGCCATTTTGCACTTCCTGTCGATCTCATTTTTGAGACGTTTTTATTCCTTTTTGCCTGCTTCATTTACTGCATTACAGATCCGTGTAATAATAAAAAATAACAGGTTACCCCAGTCAGAATTAGAAAACATCAAACAACAAGTACAACAAATATAGGAACAAAATAATGTGCAATCAGAAGAAGAAGAAAAAAATACAGTAATGGACACAAACATCCCAGAGCAAACAAACAAAGAACACCACACATCAATTAAACAATCAGAGGAAAACGACATCTTAAGACGGCCACCAGAACAAGCACAAATAGAACATGAAGTGACACACATGTTAGATATAGAAGAAAAATTTCAGCTAACGTATATAGAATACAAAGACACAAATACAGACATTAGACCATTCTTGCATAGACCACCAAATGACCCACAAGTCGAAACAACAATAACAACTATCAACACAACAATACACAACAAAATAAATGAAAATACAACTATGGAAGAGTTACAACTACTGGTTTATGTAGGAGCACTCACTACACTAAATATACACACTAGGCAGAGGTCAGAACAAACCAACACACAGAAGAAACCCACAAAACCAGCATGGCAACATAGGCTACAGATCAGAATAGAAAAACTGAGAAAAGACATCGGACAGCTAACACAATTTATAAGAAATGAAATATCAGACAAAAAACGAAAAAGATTAGGTGAAATCTCACAACAAGAAACGATAGAGCAATTAGATGAAAAGAAGCAGAAATTACAAGCATTGGTCAAACGACTTAGAAGATACTGTACAGATTCACTGTTGTGGCCGGTGGCTGTGAGCACTTTCAGGTGCATTCTTTGCTTTGTTCTGACACTGACGGCTGCAGCAGTGGCAGGGGGCACATATTTCATGTTGATAGGTGCATCATGCACACAGCGGAAATGATGGAAAAAGAAAAACTTATTGAACAGTTGAGGTAGCACATCTTCTTGTACAATATAGGTGATAGAGATTTTAAGAACATTTTGGAGGAGGGCAAAGCATAGAGGGATATAGATGCTAAACTGGATCAATATAGTAAATATTTTTGAAAAAATTGTAATTTTCAAACATGCAATATATTACATAAAATGGACTACAGTACAGTATTAATTACTGGTAATAAATTAGTATTCTGGTATATTACACATTAACCCAAGTAAATGATATATCTGTAAGTAGCAACAATGTGATCAAAACAGAAAGCAACATGTAGAAAACTGAACAGAAATTTTTTTCTTGATTTCAGGGTTCATACAAGCCAGTTCCCCCCACCCCACCCCCCACCCCCCATGAACCATGGACCTTGCCGTTGGTGGGGAGGCTTGCGTGCCTCAGCGATACAGATAGCCATACCGTAGGTACAACCACATCGGAGGGGTATCTGTTGAGAGGCCAGACAAACGTGTGGTTCCTGAAGAGGGGCAGCAGCCTTTTCAGTAGTTGCAAGGGCAACAGTCTGAATGATTGACTGATCTGGCCTTGTAACAATAACCAAAACGGCCTTGCTGTGCTGGTACTGCGAACGGCTGAAAGCAAGGGGAAACTATGGCCGTAATTTTTCCCGAGGGCATGCAGCTTTACTGTATGATTAAATGATGATGGCATCCTCTTGGGTAAAATATTCCGGAGGTAACTACAAGCATAACTAGATTCTATACTGCAGGCATTTACTCATTATACACTCCTGGAAATTGAAATAAGAATACCGTGAATTCATTGTCCCAGGAAGGGGAAACTTTATTGACACATTCCTGGGGTCAGATACATCACATGATCACTCTGACAGAACCACAGGCACATAGACATGGGCAACAGAGCATGCACAATGTCGGCACTAGTACAGTGTATATCCACCTTTTGCAGCAATGCAGGCTGCTATTCTCCCATGGAGACGATCAGAGAGATGCTGGATGTAGTCCTGTGGAACGGCTTGCCATGCCATTTCCACCTGGCGCCTCAGTTGGACCAGCGTTCGTGCTGGACGTGCAGACCGCGTGAGACGACACTTCATCCAGTCCCAAACATGCTCAATGGGGGACAGATCCGGAGATCTTGCTGGCTAGGGTAGTTGACTTACACCTTCTAGAGCACGTTGGGTGGCACGGGATACATGCGGACGTGCATTGTCCTGTTGGAACAGCAAGTTCCCTTGCCGGTCTAGGAATGGTAGAACAATGGGTTCGATGATGGTTTGGATGTACCGTGCACTATTCAGTGTCCACTCGACGATCACCAGTGGTGTACGGCCAGTGTAGGAGATCATTCCCTACACCATGATGCCAGGTGTTTGCCCTGTGTGCCTCGGTCGTATGCAGTCCTGATTGTGGCGCTCACCTGCACGGCACCAAACACGCATACGACCATCATTGGCACCAAGGCAGAAGCGACTCTCATCGCTGAAGACGACACATCTCCATTCGTCCCTCCATTCACGCATGTCGCGACACCACTGGAGGCGGGCTGCACGATGTTGGGGCGTGAGCGGAAGATGGCCCAACAGTGTGCGGGACCGTAGCCCAGCTTCATGGAGACGGTTGCGAATGGTCCTCGCCGATACCCCAGGAGCAACAGTGTCCCTAATTTGCTGGGAAGTGGCGGTGCGGTCCCCTACGGCACTGCGTAGGATCCTACGGTCTTGGCGTGCATCCGTGCGTCGCTGCGGTCCGGTCCCAGGTCGACGGGCACGTGCACCTTCCGCCGACCACTGGCGACAACATCGATGTACTGTGGAGACCTCACGCCCCACGTGTTGAGCAATTCGGCGGTACGTCCACCCGGCCTCCCGCATGCCCACTATACGCCCTCGCTCAAAGTCCGTCAACTGCACATACGGTTCACGTCCACGCTGTCGCGGCATGCTACCAGTGTTAAAGACTGCGATGGAGCTCCGAATGCCATGGCAAACTGGCTGACACTGACGGCGGCGGTGCACAAATGCTGCGCAGCTAGCGCCATTCGACGGCCAACACCGTGGTTCCTGGTGTGTCCGCTGTGCCGTGCGTGTGGTCATTGCTTGTACAGCCCTCTCGCAGTGTCCGGAGCAAGTATGGTGGGTCTGACACACCAGTGTCAATGTGTTCTTTTTTCCATTTCCAGGAGTGTAGTTTGAACAAGAAGAGAATAGAAGCTTTTGAAACGTGGTGCTACAGAAGAATGCTGAAGATTAGATGGGTAGATCACATAACTAATGAGGAAGTATTGAACAGGATTGGGGAGAAGAGAAGTTTGGGGCACAACTTGACCAGAAGAAGGGATTGGTTGGTAGGACATGTTCTGAGGCATCAAGGGATCACCAATTTAGTATTGGAGGGCAACGTGGAGGGTAAAAATCGTAGGGGGAGACCAAGAGATGAATATACTAAGCAGATTCAGAGGGATGTAGGTTGCAGTAGGTACTGGGAGATGAAGAAGCTAGCACAGGATAGAGTAGCATGGAGAGCTGCATCAAACCAGTCTCAGGACTGAAGACCACAACAACAACAACAAGCCAGTTATGTCTCATTTAAATAGAATTAATTTCCTGGTCCCACATGGCATTCCTGATGTCGAAATAAATTTTTTCTGTGCTCATTTCTAACTCTAGCCTGGCCTCTGCACCCAGGGAGAGTGATTGTGTTTGTGTGTATGTGTGTGTGTGTGTGTGTGTATTTTGTCTGATTCAGAAGAAGGTCTTGTTTAGCAGGGTTGTTATGTCTGTCTGCAACCTCAAATCCCCATTACATGGTGAATAGTAACCTATCCTTTTCATATTATGGTCATTATTCCAGCCCGGATTTTCCATTGTTTCACAGCAGAAGATGTTATTCTGCCCAATTGGAGCCGTGGTAAAGTTAGCTGTTTTGAAGAGCACGCCGCAGTGCGTAGTGTAATGAGTCGCCCTCTGTTTCTGGTGGTGGCACCGCTGTGGCAATCGCAGCTTCAGTGTCTCCCTCTGGTGGGGAAAGGTTGCCTGTTCACATGCATTTAAGGGGCGCTATCTGTTCGGCGGTTGGTCGGGGCCATACTCCTCGACGTTTCCAGAGCGTTTGACTCGGTCTGGCACGAAGGGGTGCTCTACAAATTATTTTCCCTTGGCTTCCCAGTGTCCCATGTACGGCTAATAGCCACATACCTGGAAGGTCGCACCTTCCATATGAGGATCCCAGACGGGAAATCTACATGACGACGAATCAGAGCAGGAGTACCACAAGGCAGCGTACTTGGACCGCTACTCTACTCCCTCTTTACAGCCGATCTGCCCTCTGCGCTGAGGGTACATTTAGCTCTCTACGCAGATGACACTGCACTCTTCTCTCGTTCTCGGAGTGCGGCAGGTCTTCAACAGCGGCTCCAAGGGGCTACAGATTCCCTAACCGATTGGGCTGGGACCTGGCGTCTGGCATTTAATCCCTCCAAAACCCAAGCCCTTATCATCTGCCGACGCCTTATTCCCATTCGGCTCCCTCAGGTGCTGGTCCTTGGTACCCCAGTCCCCTGGACTCGTACTGCAAAGCACTTGGGTGTTACCCTGGACCAACGCCTCACCTGGCGCCCCCACATCGATGACGTGCGTCGTAAGGCAATGGGGCAGCTATGCCTGCTCTACCCTCTCATCAATCCAACCTCTTCGCTCCCCACACACCTTGCTGTTAGACTGTACACCTCCCTTGTTCGCCCCATCCTTGAATACGCGGGGGTGGTGTGGGGCAATGCTGCCCCCACCCACGTCCGCCGACTCCATACCGTCCAGAACCGGGCTCTCCGGCGTGCCCTCCGTCTCCCCTTCAACTTCTCAACCCAAGAGCTCTACATCCTGGCTGAAGTGCTGCTCCTTCGTACCCGCATCCTCTCCGCAGCCAACTCCTTTTACCAACAAACCCGTCACTCTCCTAATCCCTTAATCCTTTCCCTGGGTACCCGTGTTCACCGTCTAGCCACCACTCGATGGCCTGACCTTTTATTTCGCCCCCCATGACTTCGCATGCAGTAGCCACCTCATCTCATGAGAATTACTCTCCCTCACACCATAGATCATCCCCCCCAACATGTCATGTCATTCACTCCCCTCAACACGCCACCCTCCCTTCCACCCACACTATCCCCAAGTGCCTAATCATGACAGGCCCTTCCTTTTTCCACTTCTTCATCTGTGACTTCTTTCTCTTCCCCCCCCCCAACCCACCACTTCAAGACTGACTGCCACCACCATCAAGACGCCGCCATGAAGAAGAAGAAGCCAGGATAATGGCCTTTTCACTAACTCTCACTATTCCTCCTCCTCTCCTTTATTCTGTAATTTAGTCGTAATTCCCGGCTAGTCAATGGGCCGTTCGTTTTCCCCCACTCTTCTACTGTCCCTTCTACTGTCCTGTCTTCTTTCATTTAAAATTAAAAAAAAAAAACTGGGCAGTTAATTGGGCCATTCGTTTCCCCACTTCTTCCACTATCACTCTGACTATCCTTTCAACTTAAAAAAAAAAAAAAACCAGCACAAAAGTCAAGTAACAACCACCATGTCATCCCACATCCTCACCACACCATTTAAGAAGGCGAAGCGCAGTAAGCGCTATAGAACTTCGTCCCCAGCAGAGGGTTCAGCCCTCAGTCATGTGCGTCTGCGTCTGCGGCGGTTAGTCAGTCTTAGTCGGTGCAGGCGGACGGAGTCTGGTCAGTTGGTCAGCCGGGTCAGTGTGCGGCAGTCAGTGTCTGTTTGTCGTCTGGAGTGCTAGTATGTGTTAGGCCGTCAGTCTGCTCGAGTTTGTTCAGGAAATGGTCATCGGCGATTGGATCGATCGGTAGACACAAGATGACCTGTCCCTCTTGAGCGTCAGCACTTCTGAGGTCGCCACGTCAGGCCAGTGGGCTGTGCCATATAGCGAGGGGTAGTGGCTGCGCAGCCGACATGAGAGCAACAGGAGTCAACCCACGACATCGGTTTGGCCGGCGTGAGCTGCGACACCGTGAGACGGTGTGCTGTGTCAAAACGCACGGTGTACGTTTTCCCTTACTGGTGCTGACCGTCCTGCGTGATAAATCAATGATAACACCTGGTGATCACGATAATATACGTGTATGATGTGGTAAAACCAAAATCAAATTGTGTTCAAAATCATATGAGAGCGTCTACGGAATAGCAGGTGGTGAGCATGCGCGACTGCAGCGATATACCATATCGTCCTCGTTGCGTCCAGAGATGTCGCCTGAGCGACGCGCAGCAGCCGGCCGCTATTGCGAAGAATCGACAGCGTCGATGATTATTACATTAATTGTTAAAAGTTGGCGTGGCGTTGCGTGTTTGTTCATTTTTAAATGGTTCCTATTGTACAACGAAAAGGGTTAGTTAGTTCCCGAATAGACCTCTCACCGACCAAGTGGTGGTAGTGGTGTATATCAGGTCTGATCTTATAGTGTTTCATTGCGTGGTGTAGTGAGGCTACTCAGTTGACACCTAAGTCTTGGGAGAGTGCACGGAATTTTGTTGATTATAGTTGTGGGAACAGTTCCCTTCGTAAAATTTGCTGGGGTGAGTCCCGCGTGAGCCTGATTTAATTGAGAGATTGATTTGTTAGGTGCTGAGTTTTGTGGAATCGGTGTGACCGATATCCCATCTGCATTGTATGTTGAGTGGTCGCGACACGCCCAGAGGTAATTGGGTTGCTTGTCGTTTTTGTTGAGGTGGTTTGGGTATTGTGCGTGTGTGTATCGAGAAGGGAAAGCCTCAAACACATGTTGGTAGCTGTATTTTCAAGACCACTAGCTTGCAGCAGACAGTGAATTGACTCATGGAACAACGAACTGTTTCACTATACGGTGATGGTGTGCATTTATCACTGAGAAGACAAGCGATAGTAAACTGAAGGAACCATTTAACGAGCTACACGTAGCTAAACCAAAACTTGATTCATCAAGGTGACGAGTGGCCAATTTAAATGTTAGGGAGCTTACCAGGTCGCGTGTGGTCAACGCCTGAAGAGGTCAAGATTTGCTTTTAAATTGTAACTTAAGGTTAGTTGAAAAGTGGCGGTGACATTTAGGATTTTTGTTTGATTTTTTTATTACTTGTTTCCGTATTGTGGGGAATGATAATATATTTTCTGGCACTCGTTCACTGGTGATAATCAACGTGTATTGAGATACCTAGAAGGAAAATAAATCCAATTTTATTGGGGTAAAGGAAACTTTCCCGTCTATTTATTTGGTATCTAGTGTGAATATATCTACATCATTTTCGGAAGTATAAAAGAGTGTAATTCAGAGGTATTGATACAGTGGAGTCAATATCACGTATAATGTGGTGTTTTTCAAATGTGTTTGGTACAAGGTTCTTGAACGAATGAAATTATAAATAATCTACTAAAAGTAGGTCTTCTCAATATTAAAGAAAAGATTTCAATTAAGGGAAAAGTTTTCTAAATGATGAATAAGTTTAATTGAAGTAATTGAATTATTTACGGAAAGGCCAAAGATTTTGCTACTAACAAAGATTCGTTATTCTGTGTCGCATGCGAAGTCTCATCACTTACGTATTATTACTGTGTAAAGTTGGAAAAATATTTAAGGGAGAAATAAACATGTTTTAATTCCTAGCAGTAGTGATGGAAGTGTCCATAAACAGAATAATCATTTCAAGACGGTAGACAGATTGGTATTTTAGTACAGGTAATAAAACAGTTCCGAGTTTATGTCAGAGAGTACGTCCTGCGTTGTGAAAAGCTCGTTGTGAAAGATAACAATTGCTAGTTGGATGTCGTATTTATCATCACGCAAGATAATCAGGTACTGAAATTAAAGTAATTTGCTGCTCTGACGAAATCAGTATCATAGACAATGAGAGTGGTTCATTAAATAGGCCGATTTATTCACCACTGCTTAACTTCAGTAATCATTGGTGTGTGAATATTGTTAAGTGATTATTCGTAGTTCCATCGTGGCTTGGTACGGTTTCGGCATCGTGTCCAGGCAGGGTGTTGTTCCCATTATTTGGCAGACAGGCTGTTTGCATGGTCAGCGGTTGAGGTAGCTGTAATATCAATTGTACTAAGGCTGATTTCATGTCCGATTAGTTCATTGCCAGTGTGATTGCGGCGTGGGCTAGATTCTTGTCGTCATCAGAGGCTCCTCTCCAACTGGAATCTCTGCAATTAGATAGCGTTCTGCAGTCTTCACATCTTTTTAAAAATAAGAAACTGTACCTAATTAAAGGTGTGGTGGTTGACTGGTGGCTTAAGTACTTTGCGCAACAGGATACTCTGCAATAACAGCATAGAAACGTTGGTACAGTACGATCCCTTGTCGTCGTCAATCGATCTTGGGTACTGCCAGTCACGGACCAGTACAATGGGAGATCGGTGCACGTTCCTGCGTCCGTCGAAGCGGCTGGCAGCGGACGGTTCGGGAGAGCGTTTTGGGGGTGCTGCGCCAGGTCTTCGCCAGGCATCGCAGTTTATTAGAACTTGAGTGATTCGTGATATGTTGTTTCATTTACTTGTTAAATTCTACTTGTTTTCTTGGTCAGTCTCTCATCCCCAGCTTTCTCTTCTGTCTTCCATCCGCATTTGTTAGTCGGTTAGTGTCTGTCTGTCGTATGTTAATAGCTGCCTCTGTCATGTTTGTCGGATTCGGTGTTAAAGAATTTATAGAATTAAGGTGTAAAGGCTGAATTCTTGAAATATGTTTTTATCTTGCCTATCATCTTGAGAGGCGGTATATGTGTATGTAGAGCATGTTGTACATTTTATGTAAGTCTGTATTTCATGGGTTTTATTTAAACAGTCATTTTTATAAAGTTGACACCCTTACACCGTAAGAGTCCTTTAAAAAAAAAACAAATTGCACTTCCGGTGGCAAATAATTTCTTAGTTTGAGTGTTTGTACCATTTCCATCCCACTTACGGGGTGCATAGTTAATGTGTTTGTGTGAGTTGTTAAAATTTTTAAAGTAATCTGGTGTGTTGCATATTTGCACCAGTGTAGTCTTTCAGAGGTGGTTGTGAGCGGTCGTGACTACGGCCGTGTTGAAAGGGAGCGGCAAGCTTCTCAGCCCGAAGGCTCATACTGTCAATATTGTTCTTTCTGCCTCTAAATAAAATTGTAACTTGATATTTCGAGGGGGCTTTTCTGCTTATAAATTTTAAATCTGCTTCTGAAAAGGCTTGTATGAATAAAATTCACATCTGTTAAAGGTAATTTCATTTTCACCAGTTACTCTCTGGCAACTAATTCCACGCTCACCTAGTGTGATTAAATGTGTTCTTTATGAATCGCTAGTAAATAAAGTAAATTCTTTAAGAAAAGATTTGTTAAACGTAATTTCATTTTCATCAGTTACTCCCTGGCAACTACTTTCACGCTCACCTAGTGTGATTAAATGTGTTAATGTTCGTGATGAATCGCTAGTAAATAAACTAAATTATTTAAGAAAAGATTTTGAAAGTAAATTTTCGGTTCGCAATTGTTCATAATATAATTTAAAATAATAGTTCTGATCTTACAAGAAATTGTCTGCTTAACATTTGCAGTCAGTAAAGAGTTTACTTACACACTGAACAAAGCCCAGAGCGCAGTGGAATCCCTACCAGACTCTACACCCAATTTGCAGCTCAGTTAGTCCTCTGTTATCTTAATACTGTGAACAAAAAACTGTGCCCAGTACTTGGAAGAAAGACTAGATTTCACCTACATACAAGATGTGTAGAAGGGTCCTCAAAACTACCATCCAATATCCTTCAAATCTATTTGTTGCAGAATCTGAGAACATATTCTGAGCTCAAACATAATGTGGTACCTCACAGAGAATGGTTAGTTCCACGCCAGCTGGCATGGATTTCGTAAACATCAATCATGTGAAACCCAATCCACAGTTTTCTCACACGACATACTGAAAGGTATGAATAGATGCAGTGAGGTAGATGTATTATTTCTCAATTTCTAAACAGCATTTGACTAGTAACACACGTACAATTATGACCATATGATCAAGGTTATAACTGTAGAGCAGGGGTATCAAAAGAAATTTGTGGCTGGGCTAATCATTTTTTGTTTGGGAGGCTGCACAAATTTATCTCGGTTGGAGTCATAGATACTTTAGGGAAGTGTGTTGAGACCCTTGCTGTCCATGATGTGTATTTTAATAGCAACCTCAGATTTTTCGCAGATAATGCTGTTATCTATTGCAAAGTACTGTCTGAAAGAAGTTGCACAGATATTCATTCAGATATTGCTAAGATTTCAATGTGGTGCACAGACTGATAACTTGCTTTAATTGTTCATAAATGTAAAATTGTGCCCTTCACAATATGAAAAAAATGCAGTATGCTGTGACTGCAGTATCAATGAGTCACAGTTGGGATTGGTATACTCATAAAATACCTGTGTGTATTTTTTTGTGGGGATACGAAGTGGAATGATCACATAGGCTCAATCATGGGTAAAGTAGGTAGCAGGCTCTGGTTTACTGGCAGAGTAATGAGGAAGTGCAATCAGTTTACAGAGTAGATTGTTCACAAGTCACTCATATCACCCATCCTAGAATATTACGCAAGTGAGAGTGGGATCCATACCAAGCAGGACTCACAGGAGATATTGATGTATACAGAGAATGGCAGCACAAATGGTCACAGCTTTGTCTGACACTTGGGTGAATGTCAACAGAGATGCTGGTAAAACTAAACTTGAAGATAGATCTCGTGAAAACCTACTTACAGACTTTCAAGAAACAGCTTTAAATAATGACCCTAGGAATATACCACAAGTCCCTATGTATCAAACCCATTGAGATCATGAGGACAAGGTCAGACTAATTACGACATACACAGAGGCATTTAAACAGATATTCTTCCCATGCTCCATATGTGAATGGAATGGAAAAACCCTTACAACTGGTACAATAGGACATATCCACTGCCATTTACTTCACAGTGGTTTGCAGAGTATAGATGTAGAATTGTGTACAGATACCACAAAATAGAGAGACGTTAAATCTTGGATGTAGTTTTACAGAGATTTCGCTTGGTCCTCTTTCCTTTAAATCTGTTCATATTGTTGCAGAGGGAGCTGAGTAGTACCATGGTTTAGAGGTTATGATACTAAACTGTTGAATGGAGGGTTATGAGTTCAAAATTCACCTGGACTGTACCATTTTAATTTCTATATTTGGTTCGAGTACATTCTAGAAGTATCCACAAATGTCAAGAATCACTGTACTGGGATGTTCTGTGGCTGTATATATACTGTATGTGTTGTGACTGGAGGCAGTTCGCTCCATGCTCTTTTATGTGCAAGTGCTGAATAAACCTTGGTTAAGTGAAGTTAGTGTTCGTCATTCATCTAAGTACACCTTCTTCCACGTGACATTATTCTGGTGGAGACACTGGGTATTGGAACTTTTGACAGTGCACATTATCAACAACACAGTGTTTCCCATCAGGCCACAACAGAGCCACCGTTTACGTGGCGAGAAACCCAAGTTCGAGCCATATTCAGCAGATCGCAATCTACCAGAGGCAGAAGAAGAAGTCATTACAACAACAGCGACTGTGTGCCACCACATGAGACATCATTCCGGGTTCTCTGGTGGTGATCGCCAAGATCCAAATAAGTGACTGAAGGTATATGAACTATATGGGCATATTGCCAAATTTAACAAATGGGATGACACTTTGTGTTTGGCTAATGTATTTTTCTACTTGGAGGGCACTTCCAAGCAATGGTATGAGAACAACGAGGAGAAGTTCACAAGCTGGCAAGTATTCCAGGCGGAACTGCGCAAGTATTTCGACGACACACAACGACAGAATTGCAAGGCTGAAGATGAATTAAAGTGTAGGGCACAGTGTCCAGTAGAAACAACAGCATCCTACATTCAAGACGTCTTGGAGCTGTGTAAAATAATGGATCCTACAATGGAAGAGGAAGATAAGGTTGCAAGTTATGTATATGTTGTGGAAAGTAATGGTCCTTCACCACTCCCTTGATGTATGCCCAAAGTTACTTTTACATCTTAAGATTTCTCTCCTTTGAGAATTTTTGCTGGAAACTCTTCACTCTCATTCCAAAACCAGTCTAATATTCCATATACTCTTATTTCATTTACTTGACAGAAGTGCAGAACTGTACCCAACACCTTTCAGAAGTCAAGAAATGTATCAGACTGACTGCCGGTATGTTCTGCTTTCTGAGCCTCAGGCATGAACAGAGTGAACTGCGTTTTACACTCTCACTTTTTTCAGAACCTGTGTTTATTCTTATAGAGGAGACTTTCGGTCTCCAGAAACATCATACATGAACACGAAAAAAGTTCTAAAATTCGACAACAAACCAATGTTTGGGATATACTCCTATAGTTTTGTGGCTCTGTTTGGTAACCCTTCTTTTACTTCTTCATCTACATATATACTCCACAGGCCATCGTATAGTCCGTGACGGAGGGTGCCTCTTACCCCTACTGGTCATTTCTTTTCCTGTTCCACTCACAAGTGGAGTGAGAGAAAAATGTCTGTGTGTATGCTTCTATATGTCTCCTCATTCCTCTCATCTTATCATTGTGGACCTTAAGTGTAATGTATGTTGGCGGCAGTAGAATTATTCTGGAGTCAGCCTCAAACGGCAGGTCTCAACATTTTGCAAATAGTGCCTCATGAAAAGAACATCATCCATTCTCCATGGATTCCCATTTGAGTTTCCAAAGTATCTCTGTAACACCTGTCTGTCAATTGAACGTTCTGGTAACAAATCTAGCAGTACACTTCAGATTTGCTTTGTATCTCCCTTCAGTCTGACCTGATGGAGATCCCAGACTCTCAAGCTGTACTCAGCAAATTGCCACACCAGTGTTCTGTATGCAGTCTCCTTTCGAGATGAGCTACAGTTTCCCAAAATTCTCCCAATAAAATAAAGTTGAACATTCACCTTCCCTACTACCACCCATCACGCTCGTTCCATTTCGTATCGCTTTGCAATGGTACACCTAGGCATTTAATCGACGGGACTGAGTCCGGTAACACTCAGCTAATACTGTATTCAAGATAATACTGTATTCAGTCATTACAGCATTGTTTTGTTCCATTCATCTGCAGTAACTTACATTTTACTACATTTAGAGCAAGCTCCCATTCATCACACAAACTAAAAATTTTGTATAAGTCATTTTGTGTCCTCGTGCAGTCACTCGATGACAACACCTTCACGTACACCAAAGCATCATTAACAAAAAGCAACAAATTGCTGCTCACCCTATCTGTCTGGTCACTGACGTATACAGAGAATAAGAGAGGTCCTGGGGCACCCCTGACCATAGCCTTGTTTCTGTCGAATCCCCACTGCCGAGGAAAACATACTGGGTTCTGTCAAGAAGTGTTCGAGCCACTCACATATCTGGAAACCTAATCTGCATCCTTGGACTCGTCAATAGTTTGCAGTAAGACAGTGCGTCAAATGCTTGTCGGAAATGTAGAAATGTGGAATCCAGCTGTTCTCCTTCGTCCTTAGTTCACAGTATCTTATGTGAGAAAAGGGCAAGCTGAGTTCAGCGCGAGCAATGCCCTCTAAATCTGTGCTGAATTATGGACAGAAGCTTTTCTGTGTCACAGAAATTTGTTATATTTGAATTCAGAATCTCTTCAAGAATTCTGCAGCAAACTGATGTTAGGAGTACAGGGTGAGTTAAAAAGGAAGCACAGATTTCAGTTGCTTATTAGAGGCAAACTATGAAAGTTATAAACATATAAACGTAATGTGCATGTCACTGGACAGAGGAAGGCTCAAAGTTTTATGTTGGTACAGACACTATACCACACACTCAACATGAGCACCGTGTGCTGCTCGAGAAAATCAAAAGAGTAGTCCATTTTATTCCACACATGAATCAACATGTCCCTTGTGTACTGATTCAACATCTTCAACAGCCTGATTTCTAAGCTCCTGAAGAGTAGCTGCCATATGAGGGACAAGGACTCTTGTCTCTTATGTCTGGACAAGTGGCTTTGATCTATTCATAAACTTAAGACCAAAACTACTTAGAATTTTCTGTCAAATTGGTAGATACAGTGTGACTTTCAAATTTATTGACTACTTTGTGCACAACTCTCCTTATGCTAATTTTGTTTTCATTCAGTTTTTGTTTGTTTGTGACATTTTGGCTACATTTAAAATGACAGTGGAGTTCTCCTCACTTTTGCAGCAGTGTTCTAACATGGTAGAAGAACTATGGCAAGTCTTTTCTGTTTGTCCAAATTTGCTTACCACATACCTATCCAAAGCATGTTGTACAGTACTCTATAAATGTGTCCATAGATGCTCATCATATTCGAATCTGGAGGTGAATTTTTCATATTGACTGCTCAAGTAAACTGAAATCTGTTTTTTGTCTTTCTTGCTAAACAGAAATAGCTTCCTACCTTTCTTTACATTTCCTTTTAAGCCATATTCAGTGTTGCTGTAAGTGCCTTACTATCACCGATTCCCTGTGTAGTCGAAAAATGGGGCCTGTCGGTGATCGGAAGACATAATGTGTTACCTGCACAAGCCAGTCCTCTGATTAGCAGCCCTTTTGAACATCTATCCATTCCATCCTTTGTGATGTATGACAGAATTATGTCATCAGCGAACCTCCAAGTTTTTGTTACTTCTCCCTGAACTTTACTTTCTTTTATAAATTTCTCATAAGTTTTCTTTGCTATTTGCTGTACATATGCATTGAATAGTATCGTCTCACTCTCTTCTCAACTACGGATTCTGTTTTGTGCCATTCAATCCTTATAACTCTGCATTTGTGTACAAGTTGTAGATAACTTTTCACTCCATCTATTTTATCCCTGATATCTTCAGAATTTCAAAGAGTGTATTTCAGTTAAGATTATCAAAAACTTTCTCTAACTCTACCTATGCTGTAACATAGATTTTCCTTTCTTCAGCCTGTCTTCTAAGATAAATCTTAGGGTCAGTGTTGCCTCACGTGTTTGTGGATTTCTCCCCAGAACCTATAGCGATATTACCTGCAGTTAGCTTCAACCAGTTGTAACGTTGCTGTTCTTTCAATACAACAAAATTTAGTTTTTGTATTATGCTTCATCATTTGTGATTCTCATGTTTTTGCTATTTGAAATAAAGTTCTGTACAGATATTCTGACAATTTTCTTCATTTGTTTGTTTCAGATATCTAACTGCAAGTCCATTACAACTTGAACTAACAGCATACTGACCCACATTAACAACTCGGTAACAATTAATTGTTTTGGCCTGAAACCTGCCTTTATGTGGAAAAATAATAATTCATGGTACTTGTGGTGTCACCGCCAGACACCACACTTGCTAGGTGGTAGCTTAAATCGGCCGCGGTCCATTAGTACATGTCGGACCCGCGTGTCGCCGCCATCAGTACTTGCAGGTCTAGAAAGACGGACTAGCACTCGCCCCAGTTGTACGGACGACATTGCTAGCGACTAGACGTACGAGGCCTTCCTCTCATTTGCCGAGAGACAGTTAGAATAGCCTTCAGATAAGCACATGACTACGACCTAGCAAGGCGCCATTAGCCTTACCTACTTTGAGAGTTATAGTATAAATGTCTCAAGAAGAACGCTGTATTCATCAGAGAATAAAAGTTAAGTATAAAGCAACTACGTACTTTTCTTGCTACCATTCAATAGTTATCCTGTTTCAGACTTCACGCCCGTGTGCATTAGTTAGCGTGCCTTTCGGCTACCTCCGAGTGGTGTGGCTGTCTAGCTACGCCACAACAGTACTTACAGTATTGTGTTAATTAATATGTTATGTAGTTTATAATGGAGGAAACGTGCACAGAATTATTTGTGTGTGGCTGTACACTCAGCAGAGAACATGGACACATTTTACATAAATCATTTTGTAAAAATAGTCTTCTAATTTGAATTTTGTGTGATGAAAATTTTTGACAATAAATGTTACAGTATGCAAGTTTTCATTAAAAAAAACTTAATATTTTATTTACCTACAACAATAGGTACTCCAGTCCTAAAGCTTCATCATTCTCTACAAAATACATTGCTCAAACTCATATTGAAGACTAACAACTCAAAGTTTGTTACAGTATAAACAATTGATATCATCATTTAAGAAGTCTGTATTGAGTACTATCCTTTGAAGTCTAATTATTACTCTTCATAACATTATATAGTGATTGGTGTGAGTTGAAATCAGAGCACGATCATACATATCTTTTTTTATGAAGCAAAATTATTGTGTACTGCTTCTGGTGAATCCCAATCTGTTACATTATACGGTCTTTCCATTCTTCTGTACATCATAGAATCTTAATATTATGCAGTCGTGACTTATTAAACTGATGATTTGATGATATTCACAATGGTCAGCACTTTCCTTCTTTGGAAGTCTTCTTCAAGTCTGATGGTATTTTCTCAGTCTCGTATATATTACACATCAGGTGGAATAGTTTTCTTATGGCTTGTCTACTCAAGGGCTCTTGTTTCAATTTGAATCTTTCAGTGCTCTGTCAGATTGTTCTGCAATATCATATCTCCCCACTTAATCTTCATGTTCTTCCTGGTCTCTTTTTATGATGTTATCTTCAAGTTCCTTCCATCTTTCAGCATTCTCATTTTTGGTGACTGCTGAATTATCATCTGAGTTCTTGATTTTCTCTTTTTCTCTCAAGGTTTCTTAAATTTTCCTTTGTGTGGCACCTATGTTTCCTACGGTCATGCATTCATCTACAGCTATGAACACTACTGGCCATTAAAATTGCTACACCATGAAGATGACATGCTACAGACACAAAATTTAACCGACAGGAAGAAGATGCTGTGATATGCAAATGATAAGCTTTTCAGAGCGTTCACACAAGGTTGGCGCCAGTGGCGACATCTACAACGTGCTGACATGAGGAAAGTTTCCAACCGATTTCTCATACACAAACAGCAGTTGACCGGCGTTGCCTAGTGAAACGTTGTGATGCCTCGTTTAAGGAGGAGAAATGCGTACCATCACATTTCTGACTTTGATAAAGGTCGGATTGTAGCCTATCGTGATTGCGGTTTATCGTATCATGACATTGCTGCTCGCATTGGTCGAGATCCAATGACTTTTAGCAGAATATGGAATCATTGGGTTCAGGAAGGTAATATGGAACGCCGTGCTGGATCCCAATGGCCTCGTGTCACTAGCAGTCGAGATGACAGGCATCTTATCCGCATGGCTGTAACGGATCGTGCAGCCACGTCTCGATCCCTGAGTCAACAGATGGGGACGTTTGCAAGACAACAACCATCTGCACGAACAGTTCGACGACGTTTGCAGCAGCATGAACTATCAGCTCAGAGACCATGGCTGCGGTTACCCTTGACACTTCATCACAGACAGGAGCGCCTGCAATGGTGTACTCAACGATGAACCTGGGTGCACGAATGGCAATACGTCATTTTTTCGGATGAATCCAGGTTCTGTTTACAGCGTCATGATGGTCGCATCCGTGTTTGGTGGCATCGCGTTGAATGAACATTGGAAGCATGTATTCGTCATCGCCATACTGGCGTATCACCCGACGTGATGGTATGAGGTGCCATTGGTTACACGTCTCGGTCACCTCTTGTTCGCGTTGATGGCACTTTGAACAGTGGACGTTACATTTCAGATGTGTTACGACCCGTGGCTCTACCCTTCATTTGATCCCTGTGAAACCCTACATTTCAGCAGGATAATGCATGACCGCATGTTGCAGGTCCTGTACGGGCCTTTGTGAATACACAAAATGTTCGACTGCTGCCCTGGCCAGCACATTCTCCAGATCTCTCACCAATTGAAAAGTCTGGTCAAGGGTGGCCGAGCAACTGGCTCATCACAATACGCCAGTCACTACTCTTGACGAACTGTGGTATCATGTTGAAGCTGCATGGGCAGCTCTGTACCTGTACATGCCATCCAAGCTCTGTTTGACTCAATGCCCAGGTGTATAAAGTCTGTTATTACGGCCAGAGGTGGTCGTTCTGGGTACTGATTTCTCAGGATCTATGCACCCAAATTGCGTGAAAATGTAATCACATGGGCCGGCCGCTGTGGCCGATCGGTTCTAGGCACTTCAGACTGGAACCGCGCTGCTGCTACGGACGCAGGTTCGAATCCTGCTTCGGGCGTGGATGTGTGTGATGTCCTTAGGTTAGTTTGGTTTAAGTAATTATAAGTCTAGAGGACTGATGACCTCTGATGTTAAGTCCCATAGTGCTTAGAGCCATTTGAACCATTTTGTAATCACATGTCAGTTCTAGTATAATATACTTATCCAATGAATACCCGTTTATCATCTGCATTTCTTCTTGGTGTAGCAATGTTAATGGCAAGTAGTGTATTTTTCCTCTAGCCATTCCTGCTTGGTCATTTTGCACTTCTTGCTCATATATTTTTTTAGACAAATATATTTCCATTTGCCTACTTCATTTACTATATTTTAAATATTTTCTCATTTCATTGTGGTGTCTGCAGATCTATTCCATACACACAACCTTACTTTACAAGTGTTAAACTAACTGTTGGCAGTGATTTAATTGTTCTACAAGGCAGGTTCCCCTTGCACACCTTTCTCTCTTGTCCATGTTCCTCCAGTGTTTTTTCCTTCTCTTGCTTTGATTCATTTATTTATCTATTCCCATCAGCAAGAAGAATATTCAGGGATGTGGAACAAGTCATGGTGTACATTCACAAAAAACAAGCAAATCACAGTAACTTCATCTAATAATGGAAATCCAGGATAGAATAATGACAGTGTTATGAAAAGGATAAATGGCTACTTACCACATAGCGGAGATGTTGAGTCGCAGACAGGAACAACAAAAAGACTACTAAACTCAAAGCTTCACACACACACACACACACACACACACACACACTCTCTCTCTCTCTCTCTGTCTCTCTCTCTCTCTCTGTCTCTGGCTATTGAAGCCACACTTTTTATAAAACTTTAGTTCATAACGATTGTGGAACACTGTCTGGCCTAGGCACCCAGAGACAGTGTGTGTGTGTGTGTGTGTGTGTGTGTGTGTGTGTGTGTGTGTGTGTGTGGGTGGGTGGGTGGGTGGGTGGGGGCGCGCGTGTTTGCGTGTTGTCTGTTTCAGGAGAAGACCTTCTGGCTAAAAGCTTATGTGTTTAGTAGTCTTTTTGTTATGCTCAACATCTCTGCTAGATGGTGAATAGCCATCTATCTTCTTCATAATATAGTAACTTAATCTGTATTCTATGGTGAGAATAAACTGTCACTATCCTGCTTAATGCTATGCTTGATCGTGCCAGCTATGGCTGATGAAGTAAATTAGGAAGGAAACAGCTATTTTGTAAGAAGCTACTGGCTACTGAATTATCCTAGATATCTTCTATATGTTGCCTACTTGTAGTATGTTTACTGTACACTAGAACTTACATTCAGCCCTGCAGTGAGCACTGCTACTTACCGTGTAGCTAACAGGAATTGCAGTTGTGACAACACGATACAGTTTCACAGAATACGTTCTGGCATTCACATATCAAGTATTCTGTAAAACTTTTACCCATAATGGATATGGAACACTGTACAACATTTCCTTATTGAAAATTTTATAAAACTTTTATCTGTAATGGATGTGGAATGCTGTACCTGTGATGCATAGTTTTTTCCAGAAATAATTGCAATCAGTCACCTTTTGTGATTGTTCAACACCAGGATTAAACCTATGGACATTTATAGCAGTGACTAATCACCTCAAGTCGATTTTACAATGTAAATAATTCTTGGTACTTTGTCACATTCAGTGGTTACTTGTTTCATTTTTTATGTCTTGCCACTGTTAGATGACCCCCACAATGAACAATCAGTATCAGTGTATACCATCTGAAGATGAGTTTTAGGTTATTCAAAACCGGTCACAGCTTAATAAAAATTGAACCACCACAAAAGTCAACTGGATGCAGTTATTTCTGAGTGTGTTCAAATATTTATACTATAAAAAGACTGCAAATATCTGCCTTGGCAGTTATTTGAGATTGCTGTGGATGGATGGATAAATGAGTGAAATGTCTAAAATAAAATACCGTAACATAACTCATGTAATGACCAATACTAAAGACAAGTAAATTATAGGAGTTAAATTGGAGGAAGCTGCAACAGAAACATAATTGCAAAAAGTCCACTTCTTGTATAAATAAACATTGAACCATATTTCAAAATGGTACATTTGAGCTACGAGATTAAACCTAAAAATGACCTATAGGAAACAACACTCATAAAACCAATACACCACCTTTAATAGCGTTGTCAATTATTCGAAGAAAATATTTGCTTTAGAAGTTTCTAGATCGAATGTTGCACCTCGAGTGTATTATGAAGAAATATGGTGTGATGTTGTCCAATTTGAACAGTGAGTTGCTCTGAATTATTTTTGTATACCAGCTCTCCTATGACCCTGTTTTTTTTTTTTTTTCAAGTATGCTGCTGCTGTTTTTAGATAACTGCCTGTTAGAAGCATCTTTACTACATTTTACTTATGAATTTTGTTAAAACACCATTTGAAAATGGACTGTTTGTGTACAATAAAACACATGTAGATAAGCCTGAATTCTACACATTGCTTCTGCATTGGCCACTGTGGTTATCCCAAAATTACAAAGAAAATTTGTTAGTGATAAGTAATGAAAAATCTTCTCATATAGGGGATGCTGTGAAAGAATCAGCAAACATTATCTAATTGTGTGACTGATTTTTGTATTTTTTGTGTAAGAACTTGTTAATGGAAATAACCTTTTATGGTCATTAGCTCATCACAGCCATTACAAATGACTAATGGAAATATCGTTAGTTGAACCATTACAAATGAGTTCATTACACAGTTTAGAAAGTGAAGAGATCTTAATTTCCCACTCATACCGTAGTCAGTGGGCAATGGACATTTGTGCTGATAGTTCCACATTTAGGGTTATTTCTGAAAATGTTCTACTCGTACAATTGAAACTGAAGTCAAATCTCGTCCTCTCCGTACAGTTATTAAACGACTGAAGAGGAGGCCATTGTGACATTGTCTGCCGTGCACAGCTGCGGACTGTGATCCTGGACAAGGATATTTCACCCAGGGTATTGGAGACTCTGTGCTCTGGCTGTCTGCACCTCACCACTCTGCAGGCGACTTATCTGCAGGTGCTGACTTACTTGGTAAGTGTCCATGTCTGCATGCTAACCCAAATCTGATACAGTGTACCTCCAGTGGTACAAGAAGAGAGATGCTGTAGTGTTACATGTCATTTAGGCATATGACATTTCCCACTGCCTATTTACTATGAGGAAAGATGATTGTGACAAAATAGTGAAGTAGTATTATGTAGGGAATGTAATTTAACACATACTGTGCACACTCGTTTTGTTTCATATCTGGTGAATGGAGACGTGTGCGGTACAAGTACTCGGCAAGATGCGACAGTGAGTAAATGTCTTTACCTGCTGTGGGCAGGGCATTTTACATTTTGACATCACAGCTCAGCAATGTCTCGACTGTCGAGGAGCAGACCTCCACTATGAGAATGAAAACAGCAATGAACAAAGGAAGCTCTAAAATGAAATGCCTCTCGCTTATTGTTACGCCTTTGAGGTGAATGTTGTATTTAATTTATAATGTAACTGCTCAGAGTTATAAAGTGATTGTGATATGTACACAAGTTGAAAAAATACGAAACATTCAATGTTGAAATGTTGATATAATTTCGTAATTAGAGTAGGTATCATTTTTCCTTCCACCAATAATAGCTGCAACGGAGAGAGTCGAAGTCTTTCCAGGTCTACACACGGTTCTACTGAGGTACTACTTTGCAGGACCTCCACATAAAGAAGATAATTAACAGTGACTGAGTTACGTTAAAAGTAAATTAACACATGTTACGTTGGGTGACAGATTGCATGTGTGTTTTCTGACTTGGTTCAAACACATAAGAAAAAGGTTGAAAACACTTCAGTGGCTGGTGTGGAGCAAGCATCAAACTGTACAGTCTGTCCACCTAAGATAAAAGCAAAGTTGCTGTCCATGCATCAGCACGGCTTTAGAAAGCATCGCTCCTGTGAAACGCAACTCGCCCTTTTTTCACATGATATCTTGCGAACCCTGGATGAAGGGTATCAGACGGATGCCATATTCCTTGACTTCCAGAAAGCGTTTGACTCGGTGCCCCACTGCAGACTCCTAACTACAGTACAAGCAGATGGGATTGGTTACCAAGTATGTGGGTGGCTCGAAGACTTCTTAAGTAATAGAACCCAGTACGTTGTCCTCTATGGTGAGTGTTCATCGGAGGTGAGGGTATCATCTGGAGTGCCCCAGGTAAGTGTGGTAGGTCCGCTGTTGCTTTCTATCTACATAAATGATCTTTTGGATAGGGTGGATAGCAATGTGTGGCTGTTTGCTGATGATGCTGTGGTGTACGGGAAGGTGTCATCGTTGAGTGACTGTAGGAGGATACAAGATGACTTGGACAGGATTTGTGATTGGTGTAAAGAATGGCAGCTAACTCTAAATGTAGATAAATGTAAGTTAATGCAGATGAATAGGAAAAAAATCCTGTAATGTTTGAATACTCCGTTAGTAGTGTAGCGCTTGACACAGTCATGTCGATTAAATATTTGGGAGTAACATTGCAGAGCGATATGAAGTGGGACAAGCATGTAATGGCAGTTGTGGGGAAGCCGGATAGTCGTCTTTGGTTCATTGGTAGAATTCGGGGAAGATGTGGTTCATCTGTAAAGGAAACCATTTATAAAACGCTAATACGACCTATTCTTGAGTACTGCTCGAGCGTTTGGGATCCCTATCAGGTCGGGTTGAGGGAAGACATAGAAGCAATTCAGAGGTGGGCTGCTAGATTTGTTACTGGTAGGTCTGATCATCACGCGGATGTTGCGGAAATGCTTCAGGAACTTGGGTGGCAGTCTCTGGAGGAAAGGAGGCGTTCTTTTCGTGAATCTCTACTGAGGAAATTTAGAGAACCAGCATTTGAGGCTGACTGCAGTACAATTTTACTGCCGCCAACTTACATTTCGCGGAAAGACCACAAAGATAAGATAAGAGAGATTAGGGCTCGTACAGAGGCATATATGGAGTCATTTTTCCCTCGTTCTGTTTGCGAGTGGAACAGGGAGAGAAGATGCTAGTTGTGGTACGAGGTACCCTCCGCCACGCACCGTATGGTGGATTGTGGAGTATGTATGTAGATGAAGTACATCTATTTAAAAAAGCAGATAGAAGTTCGCTTCAGGCCTTCCCTCCATTCCTTCCAAAATGTTCGCGTAAGTGTAGACAAGACGTGTCTGAAATTCACAGAAATAGTATCAGTGGTCTCTGAGAGATTTATACCGAATAAATTAATAAAAGATGGTGGTGTTCTCTTACGCTACACAAAACTGATCAGAACACTGTTGCAAAAGCAGTGACACAACCAAACCAAATTTTAAAGAATGAAAAATCTCTGAGATTGGTGGCATTTTACTGAAGTTTGAAACTTTGCACAGACTCCAGTGCGAAATGCTTTTAATAGTGTCTACAAGAAAACTGCCCTCAAATCTGGCATAGAACCGAAGAGATTCTGGTTGTACGTAAAGTTCACCAGTGGCAAGGCACTGTCAATACCTTCTGTTCTTGATAGCAATGTTACTAATACCATTGGCAGTGGCATCAAAGTGGAGTTGCTAAACATGGCTTTCTGAAATTCCCTCACCAAAAAATACGAAATAAATATTCCAGAATTTGTATCAGGAACAGCTACCGATGTGACTAACTTAGAAGTAGAGAGACAACTTGATTCACTCAATGAAGGCATATCTTCCACTCCAGATTGTGTACGAATTAGGCTCCTTTCAGAGTATGTCGATACAGTAGCTCCGTACGTAGAAATTATATACCGCAGCTCACATGCTGAAGGGTCCATATATAGACTGGAAACTTGCACAGGTCACAACAACACTGATAAATCACAGACCCGTATCACTGATGTCGAACTGCAGTAGGATGTTGTAATATATACTGTGCTCGAACGTTATGAATTACCTTGGGGGGGGGGGGGGGGGGGAAGAAAAAAAAAGCGTCTACTGAAACATAGTCACACAAGTTATGAAAATATGGTTCTTTTGAAAAACAAGTAGCTCTTTATTCTCATGCAGTAATGAGTGCTATAAACAAGGGATCTCAAATTGAATCCATATTTCTATTCGGCAGTGGAGTGTGCGCTGATACGAAACTTTAATTATAATCACCCTGTACTTAATTTTCTTATCAATTTGAGGTTATTTTCAGCATATTATGAGTCCAACTGATGTCCACTCTACTCTTATGCAGGAAGCAGACAACTTCTTTGCTGGATGTAAAGAGATCCGCATGCTGACCATTTCTGACTGCGGCCTCAGTGCGGATGTGAGGTTCTTTGATGCCTTGGCACGTATTATATCTTTTAAAAAAATGTATGCTATTTATTTAGAGGAAACACTCTCCTGGTACATTTGTTTGTCCTTTGATTTATCGTGATATGTTACTGATTTTTAGATAAGTTAGTTTTTACGTTTAGCTTTCAAAAAAATACAAAAGAGATACAATAAGCAAAATAATGAATTTGGTAGGTTGCCAATTACGTGTGATATCTGGTTTTATCGAGCTCCAGGCTCCCTAAAAATTACTGTAAATGCAATAGCATAGTATTACTCAGCTCCAGTTCACTATCACAGAAAATAGACAAGTTTTAATAAAATTATTTCACTGGATTCCTTCAATTAATCTCACTGAATATTTTTACATAATTTCTTCCTCTCCGGCTATCAGACATTGTGCTGTGAAAAAATATTTTTAAATGTACCGCGTAATGGCGGCTAATTGTTAAGTCAGAGATCACTGTTACTCGCTCCGCAGCAGCTGGATACATGCTAAATAATTTTCATTAAATATTCTTTTCATAAGATAAATGTGGCGTTGGTTGTTGAAATAACATACGGAGATAACTTTATACTCATGTATTCTTACTAGGACACAGTTTACACCGTTAAATATTTGCAATTACGTTACGACAGAAACAAATGCTAGCGCAGCAAAATAGCTTGCGTACCTTATTCCAGCTAACACCAGAACGAACAGAACAAAACAGACTAGACAGAAGAATGAGCATTGCATTGTATTTTATACTCTTAGAAAGATAATATTTCTTTTAATTACTTACACATTATAATCTCATACAATAAAAATAATGTCTTTTCTGCATCTATCGATCTATATTGTATATTTTTACAGTTAATGTTATTACCTTTCGCAGATAAATCGATGTTTGCAATTCATTTTGAGTCACATACAGTCATTTTTATTTATGTTTCACCTCGATAATGGTGAATATTGCAAAAGGGACACTACACGGCCCCCTGGGCTACAAGGAACACACTACTTAATGTTTGGTCCTTGTAGACCACGAGTGTCACTTTTCTTTCGTTCGTTGGTCACTTTCAGTTCACTTTACCGTGTATTACGTCATGGGTACACATTCATTTTGTCTCTTTTTACGTAACATGGCTGGGGACAGTTGCAATATAACAAGCTCTTCCATTTGGACGAGGGCCGCAGGGAAACCCCAGAAAAACCTCGGCAGAGCTGATAGATTTAACCCTTTGTGTTCCTTACATAAGTTGGTTCTACATGTTCTGGTATTACAAGTATTTACATCAAATATAAAATTTTCTGAAAAAGAAACAAACATATAGTTTTTATATGAAAGTGTTCATCAAAATTTTTTATATTGTGTTGATAATATTTTGAGTTTTTTTTATTTTTGTCGGCGCATTTCTCGTCGTGTGGTGTGGATGACGCTGTATGTCGCTACCGCGATGCCTCGTGCCCGTTGCCATGGAGCGTCGGCTGGAAACTGTTGTCTTCTTTCTTGTCCGTAGCCGGCGGTCAGGATGTGGAGTACTGATCGACGTTATTTTGTCTGCGTGGTGCGTCTGCATTGTTGCGCACCGCTCGTTGAAGTTTCCAGCACGAGAGAGGATGTTGACTCGTGCAAATCATGAAACAAATGCACATATGTTATAGAACGGATATTGTAAGATGTTATGGCTGTGGTTAAGAATTGATTAGTCAACACTATTGCATCATCGAGACACAGGCTCAGTTACTTGGTATTTTCGTGTTCGTTTGCACGTACTGGTGCTGAATGATGCAGGAGATATGATGCTGAAGTAAGCACTGCACATCCCTGTTGTCATCACTTCGTATGGAATATTTATGTTTCACAAGTTTTGTTTGACGGCGTTCCACCGTAGTTGCCGTTGCAGTAACATCCTACTACGTGGTCCGTGGCGTTATATTAATTGTTGGCGCACAGAAGGTAGCGTCCAAACTAAAAATGTTGTCTGCACAGTTTCGAACACACACTGATCACAGTTTTGTGTTTTCGGTCACTGCACACTGATATGTGTTGTTAATGTTTGTACCTCGCGTTTTTTCAGTTGTACAGCACATAAGTGTTCACTGTCCAAGTTGATCACTAATACAGTTCTCAAAGTTCACACTTCCTCCGCGAATACCAACACACTATTATAGTTCCTGTTAGTATTGCTTACAGCATGACTTTGATACAATTGTATTACATGATTACGGTTTTTTTTATATCACATAGTGACACAGATGTCTGTTCGTTTACACAATATGTTACAATGAAATTTCACCGATCAAAAGCACTTTTGTTCTGTTATTGCATACAATTAAGTGTTACATCATACATGCAACGGATTCTGGCCTGACTTGCAATACTTTTATATTTGAGCATTAATACCTTTGTCATAGAGTATATTCATTTGGGGATTAGGACCGCTGCGCATGTGCTTGCTCCATAAGCTGTTAGCGTAATCGCGTATCCTATAAAAGGTTTGCAACTGTCAAAAAGAGGCTCTAAAGTGGAGCTCTCATTTAATCTCAAATTTTGTGGCTAGATGCTTATACTTTCGCTTTTAAGGTCAAAGCACAGCAGCACAGATGTCACGTGGTATGTGCACAGTCTTTTGCATACACCTTTCTGTTCATTTTTCATGTGACAGATTAGAATATTTAGTGCATTCTTTAAATAAACATTTATCACACAGTATAATAAAATTTATAGTTACTAACTCTAATAACCACTGAAAAACATCTTACACTTACTGATTATGTTTCTAAACAAATTCTATCATTGGACTGATGGTCCTTTAGCTTCTTTTTACTCATTTTTGAAGGCTGATGTGTAAATCATTCCTTGACATAAAGACCAAACATCTTACATACTAAGCACACACAAAACATCAAATTCTTACAACTACACAAAAATATATATTGAAGTCTGCGCAAAACCTACATATTACACAAAAATACGGTAAACCATTCATGTCCTATTGTCAGGTACCACAAATTTCTTTAAGACCTTATAGGGATACAATCCTTTGATCTTTCCGCTCATCACATCAGCTATAAGGTAGCTACAACCGTGCAGTATTTGTATAATTTTAAAAGGTCCATTATACAGCATTTACCATTTCTTGTTCTTCTTTGTTATGAGTGACGACTTAGGATGGTTTCTTATCAAAACTAAGTCGTTTATCTGATACGGGACTGTCCGTTTTATTGACTTGTCATATCGACTCTTCCGTTGACTAGCGCAGCTCGTCATGTTGCTGATGGCGCCCTGTATTTTATCCTCTTGCCTTTTATCTGTGCGCGGCAATTTTGGTAGCGGCGTGATCCATTCATTTAGTTCTGCAGTACTAAATAATAACTCATTGGGCGTGTATCCGGTAGCTGGATGAGGTAGATTGTTGTGTATATTTTCAAAGACGGGTAACAATTCCGGCCACTTTGTATGTTACTGATGAGTATATGTTCGGATAAATCTGTTGAGTTCCCGAAAAATTCTCTCTACGGGACTTGCTTCCGGGTGGAAACGTGCAACTAACATATGCTTTGTTTTGGTCACGTAGAAACTCCTTCCACAGTTGACCAGTGAAATATCTAGCATTGTCTGTTAGAAGTTTAGTGGTTTTCCTGTTTTCGGTATGAATTCTTTTGATCTGCGTTGTATCATACTCAGTAAACGTATCGTAAACAGCTAATATATATTTCATTCCACCGCGAGCCGTAGGTAATGGTCCTGCGATGTCCATTGACACAATTTGAAGTGGCTGTATCGGAATAATTGGATGCAGTTCTATTTTGTTGCTTCTATTGTTGACTTAAGCTTTCTGACAAACGTCACACGTTCGTAATATCTTTTGGACCACACGTTTACTATTCGGGATGTAACAATATCTTTGTATTATTGCTACACACTTCTGTATTCCTACATGTCCCCATGCGTAATGCGTGTGCCAGATAAAATTTTGTATGTATTTGTACGGGATACACGCGCACCAGTTTTCTGAGGCGGTGTCATTTCTGTGGTACAATATGTTGTTCTCCACTTTGTACCGCGAATTTTCGCTGTTAGCTTGCTCTAATATTAGTGATCGTTTCACTTTCGTCCAGGTATGATCTTCGTCTTGCAGCTGTCCTACATTCTTGCACAGGTGCAAATATTCGCGACGGTATGGTTGCGACGTGATTAATAAAACTTTATATTCTGACGCTCGCTCGATCATTTCACCTAGCTGTGACATGCCTACTGGTAGACGTGATAAAGCGTCCGCAATGACATTATCTTTCCCTTTTACGTACATAATTTTTAAACTGTATTCCTGTAGTACTAATGCCCAACGGGCTAGTCTGGCATGTATTAGTTTGCACGTTAATAGGAAGCTTAAGGCTTGGTGATCACAGAGCAATTTAATTGATTTGCCATAAACATAATAATGAAATTTTTGCAGAGCCCATACAACACTGAGTGCTTCCATTTCGGTCACCGAATATGCTCTTTCACATTGAGCAAGCACTCGGCTGGCAAAAGCTATAACTCTTATTTCCCTGTTCCCATTGGTTTCTTCTACTTGAAACAGACATGCTCCTAAACCATAGGATGAGGGGTCGGTGGCTATACAAAAACCCCGGGTCATATCCGGATGGTAGAGCATTTGTGCATTCACTAAGGCTCCTTTGATCTCTTCATAAGCTTGCTGACACTCTGCGGACCAGTTCCATGTGACATTTTTTCGCAATAAGGTGAGCAAGGCTTCATTGTTGAGCAGCTGATTCGGCACAAAACGTCGGAAAAAGGAGACTAGTCCGCTAAATGATTTTAACTGTTTTTTGTTTGTGGGCTGTGGGAATTCTTTGATCGATTGTATCTTCTTGGTATCAGGCATTATTCCGGAAGGTGATATGATGTGTCCAAGGAATTTAAGCTGATCCCTCCCAAATTTTGATTTTTCAAGATTTGCAGTTATTCCTGCTTCTGCGAGCTTATTTAACACTCTTTCCAGGATTTCTATATGTTCTTCCCATGTGCTTGTGGCCACTAGAAGATCATCCACGTACAGAGTAACTTTTTCTAGCAAGTCTGCGCCTAGCGCTTGGTCCAATGCCGTAATGAATACGCCTGCGCTTACGTTGAGTCCAAAAGGTAACACTTTGAATTGATAACTCCTTCCATTGAAAATGAAGGAGGTGAATTTTCTAGATTCCTTGGTTAGCTGGATTTGCCAGTAACTACTTCGGATATCTATCGAGGTGAGTTATTTGACTCCATAGAATTTCTGTATTTGTTCTAAATTCACCGGTCTCGTCCTAACGGGCACTATAATTTTATTAATGTTCCTGGCGTCTAGGACAAGTCTGATTTTTCCATCTGGTTTGGCTACAACTACCAGCGGACTGCTGTACGGCGAAAGGGATGGTTCTATTATACCCCATTGCAGCATTTATTGTATTTCTTTGTTAACTGCCTCCCTTTTCGTCCACGGTACTGAATATGATGCTTGGCAGAATATCGCATGGGGAAAAACATCTATATTATACATATTACTTTGATGATTCCAGGTTTTTCAGAGAAAACATCACTGTAGTTATTCAATAACTGTGCGAGCTGCTTTCGTTGGGATTCAGTTAGATAACATGATTCTTGTGCTTTGTTGTTAAGGGTTTCGGTCCAGCGAAGCGTTTCGTTGTGAGCTACGTCCGAATAATATTCTCCCTGGCCCCTTAAATTGCTGCTTAATTGAAATATGGGCATCTCTTCGCTTTTTACTCTTACGCTCGGGTAATCTTTACCGAGTGTACCTTCTGTTCGTGTTAAATCCAGTACATTCTGCGTATTTTCATTCACTAGGGAGATCTTCCCGCTGGAGAAATCAATTTTTGCTTTCTTCTCGCTCAGGCAACCTCCCTCCAGGATGCAGGTTACTCTCAATCCTTTGACTACGAGAAAGATACATTTCCCCTAGGCATCTACCAGCACCTGATACTGAACATTCTGTGCTTGTGCTCCCAAGGCTCCAATGACACAGCAGTTTTGTACAGGAAATGTCGGTAAGTTGCTGTTTTGGCTCAAGGTTTTGAATAGATCATAGCTCATAACATTAGTAGTGTCGCCTGTATCTATGTACACTCCTGGAAATTGAAATAAGAACACCGTGAATTCATTGTCCCAGGAAGGGGAAACTTTATTGACACATTCCTGGGGTCAGATACATCACATGATCACACTGACAGAACCACAGGCACATAGACACAGGCAACAGAGCATGCACAATGTCGGCCCTAGTACGGTGTATATCCACCTTTCGCAGCAATGCAGGCTGCTATTCTCCCATGGAGACGATCGTAGAGATGCTGGATGTAGTCCTGTGGAACGGCTTGCCATGCCATTTCCACCTGGCGCCTCAGTTGGACCAGCGTTCGTGCTGGACGTGCAGACCGCGTGAGACGACGCTTCATCCAGTCCCAAACATGCTCAATGGGGGACAGATTCGGAGATCTTGCTGGCCAGGGTAGTTGACTTACACCTTCTAGAGCACGTTGGGTGGCACGGGATACATGCGGACGTGCATTGTCCTTTTGGAACAGCAAGTTCCCTTGCCGGTCTAGGAATGGTAGAACGATGGGTTCGATGACGGTTTGGATGTACCGTGCACTATTCAGTGTCCCCTCGACGATCACCAGTGGTGTACGGCCAGTGTAGGAGATCGCTCCCCACACCATGATGCCGGGTGTTGGCCCTGTGTACCTCGGTCGTATGCAGTCCTGATTGTGGCGCTCACCTGCACGGCGCCAAACACGCATACGACCATCATTGGCACCAAGGCAGAAGCGACTCTCATCGCTGAAGACGACACGTCTCCATTCGTCCCTCCATTCACGCCTGTCGCGACACCACTGGAGGCGGGCTGCACGATGTTGGGGCGTGAGCGGAAGACGGCCTAACGGTGTGCGGGACCGTAGCCCAGCTTCATGGAGACGGTTGCGAATGGTCCTCGCCAATACCCCAGGAGCAACAGTGTCCCTAATTTGCTGGGAAGTGGCGGTGCGGTCCCCTACGGCACTGCGTAGGATCCTACGGTCTTGGCGTGCATCCGTGCGTCGCTGCGGTCCGGTCCCAGGTCGACGGGCACGTGCACCTTCCGCCGACCACTGGCGACAACATCGATGTACTGTGGAGACCTCACGCCCCACGTGTTGAGCAATTCGGCGGTACGTCCACCCGGCCTCCCGCATGCCCACTATACGCCCTCGCTCAAAGTCCGTCAACTGCACATACGGTTCACGTCCACGCTGTTGCGGCATGCTACCAGTGTTACAGACTGCGATGGAGCTCCGTATGCCACGGCAAACTGGCTGACACTGACGGCGGCGGTGCACAAATGGTGCGCAGCTAGCGCCATTCGACGGCCAACACCGCGGTTCCTGGTGTGTCCGCTGTGCCGTGCGTGTGATCATTGCTTGTACAGCCCTCTCGCAGTGTCCGGAGCAAGTATGGTGGGTCTGACACACCGGTGTCAATGTGTTCTTTTTTCCATTTCCAGGAGTGTATATATCTACTGGCAATTCATTAATTGTAGCTTTTATGATGGTTTGTACTTCAGTTATTTCTTTTTTGTTATATTGGTTTGATTCCATAAGTAAATCATGTTGTGTACTGTTTCCATCTTGGTACCTCAATAATAATATATTATCTTGTGTATTGTTTATAGGTGTGCCCCCTGTTTTTTCGACGACTATCAATTGGGAGCTTGGCCGTTGTTCGTTTGACGGTCTTGAATTATGGTGGTTTCCGTCAGTGGGCATTTCTACTATCATTACGCTGCTATTCGAGTCTGTCCATGTTTGTGGTATTGCATTAGTATTCTGCATAGAATTCCTATTGTCACACTGGTACTGGTTACCATTAGGAGGCGGTGGTGGTGGCATAGAAGTTTGCATCCAGTGCACCGGGTATGTGCGGTTGTTGGTACTACTACTTTGTTGCGGCCATTGACCTTCATTTCGACGTTTGTTATTGTAATTATTATTACTGTTACTGTAGCCGGGATGTCCTCTATCTTCCCACCTACGTTTTTGATTGTAAGATGGTGGACCGTTTCCGTTCTTCGTGTTTTGTTCTGCGGATTGATCTTGCTTTCCATTTCCGTGGCTTCCAAAATTGGAATTGTTGTTGCCATTTTTAAACTTGCGTGGTGAACCATTACTGTTCTCCCGGTCTTTATTTATCCTATTTTCTTCCTGGGAGAGATCGATTTCGTCCAGCACAGACAAGTACCGTTCCAGGTCATTTTCGGGTACATTTATTAATTTGTCTCGTATATGACCGGGCAATCGTAATTTTAAGATTCTGATCACATCACGTGCTGATATAGGGTCATCCCAATATCTAGTTTTGTTGATATATTTTTCAAAATATTTACGGAGTGTACCCTGTTTGCGATTGTACATTTGCGGGCTGTATACTTCAGTCCTCAGGCGTTCTTGAATAGCCTTAGACCAGTAACTGTCTAGAAAAGATTTGTGGAGGATGAGCCAGACAGTAGGAGATTTTACTTTATTATATGAGCCTCCAAACGGTAACTTGATTTTTCCATTGCGGCCAAGCCACGTCCGGCAGTGTTAGCTGCCTGTAAATTCTTTCCTGCCACGGTCTAGTAACAGGAAGTCAGCACCGAGGAAGGGCACCTCGATCACGCGCCTCTCTCGTGTGCTTACGAGGTAACGCCGTCCCAGGCGTCGCTTAGCAGGCATCGCTCTGGAAAGTTCCATGCCGCCCGCACGGTTTGCTCGGTCCTGACCAATCAGGGCGGAGGAAGCCGCGTGGTGCGTCGAACATACCCGGCCGCCCGTCGCCGGGCCCGCTCTCTCGTATTCTTGCTCACCCGCGAGTCGGATGCGCGCCCTGTAGCACTGAACACCTCCCGCTTCTCCCGGTGCTGCAGCACTGTGGACTTAGTTTTGGCAGACAACAACTTTCGGTAGCTTCGCGAACAATGTTCGCCAAATTGCAAGCTCTGGCTCACCCTCACCTCCCTAGGCCTATGTAGCCCCGTTCAACATGCATTAGCCAATAAATGGCGTTTCTCTAAAAATTACCCTGTTATTCCATAACGCCGGCCGCGGTGGTCTAGCGGTTCTGGCGCTGCAGTCCGGAACCGCGGGACTGCTACGGTCGCAGGTTCGAATCCTGCCTCGGGCATGGGTGTGTGTGATGTCCTTAGGTTAGTTAGGTTTAAGTAGTTCTAAGTTCTAGGGGACTTATGACCTAAGATGTTGAGTCCCATAGTGCTCAGAGCCATTTGAACCATTCCATAACGCCCACCGCCTGCCCATACGCCCATCCTGTACAGATTTTTCAATTGTGCCAGACTATGGTAATTTTCTATGACTTCATTTGCCCATAAGGCAGCGTCGCCTTGTATGTGTGCGATTATGAACTGAATTTTTTGGCGTTCATTCCAGGCACTCGGTAATACATTTCGGAATCCTTTTATGAGGATTACCGGATGCACTGTCTTCTTTTCCGTGTTAAATACTTGGAATTGTCTGTGTTTCATTAAGCTCTCATCAATGTTATTGCTTGTGGAAGTAGAGGCTGCCCCCACGGGGTTATGAATAGGATTGCTTCCTGCAAATTGTATGTTTTCTCTTTCCGAATCGCTTTTTTGTCGTTATGAACTGTGCGTAATGTTCTCATTACCGTACACGTTCGTAACAGGCGTACCACATTTGTTACTAAGCATTTACAAATGTGCACGCTCGATTTCAGCAATGCTGTGTGTCATATCTTGTTGCTACAGCGGTACTCGCAATTTGTATCTCGCTTCGCTTTTTTCCCCTGCGAGTGGTAGCGTGTTTACTGTGGGTTGTTTACATACAGCTGCTCCGTTAGATACCTTTTGCAGAGCAGACTGTATTTTGCTTTCTACACGTTCTGTGATCTGGCTTTCTTTTTCAGTGGGCCAGTCATGGAACTCTTTTTCTACTCTCTGGGCTTGATCATTTAAATGCGTTTCTATGGTTTCTTTTTGTGTCATTTCTAAATTGTCCATTCGGTTCGCAAGCTGTTCTACTTCGTCCCGGATGACTGTGTGTGCCGTCTGAAGCGTTTGCACATCTTGTGCTATGTTGCTTACAATGTTCGGCAGTTCGGCATGGGCTTTCTTTATTTCTGTCATTTCTGAATGTATCTTTTCGAACATTGTACCTATACTTTCTATTAAGACCTTTTCTCTTTCTTCGTTTTGTTCCCTTATCTGATTGACTAGTTTATACCTCTCTTTCCTCAATCTCTCTCTTTCTTCTAATTTCCTTAAAAATTCAGCAAATGGATCCGGTATTGGTGAGGATACCGGTGACGTAGTTGTTCTAATCATTGGAAAATTATCACTAGCCCTACTAGTAGCACCTATCGGTTTTACTGTTTTCGTCTGTTGGCTATTTCCTGGCATATCGCCGGCCGGAGTGGCCGAGCGGTTCTAGGCGCTACAGTCTGGAACCGCGCGACCGCTACGGTCGCAGGTTCGAATCCTGCCTCGGGCATGGATGTATGTGATGTCATTAGGTTAGTTAGGTTTAAGTAGTTCTAAGTTCTAGGGGACTGATGACCTCAGCAGTTAAGTCCCATAGTGCTCAGAGCCTGGCATATCACCTGAAACTACATTGTATACATTCCCCCCCCCCCCCATCTTTATTCATATTTAGTAAGTCAGTGTCACTATCCATATCGCTCAATAGTTGCACATTATTTGTAACATTGGACACATTATCTGGTTGCAAACCTAACACACGTCAAACTTTTCCCATAATGACGATAAGTTTCACTGTGCTAACTACAAAAATTGTTCCAAACTACAAATGCGGACCAAGTTCACAAGTCAAACTGCTTATTGTTTCCAAAATCACAAAATATTAATATCTACACCACTGTACACCATGTACCATCTATGATACTATACTTTGATGATACGAGCCTATGTAGCAAGCTTTTATGCATAGTGGTCCTTTCCTTGATTTCTTTTTTCTTTTCATTTCTTTTTGCTATCTCGTCCTCTCAGGGTCTATACAGTTCTTCTCCGCTTTCCTCGTTCAAGTTTATACATGAAATGGAATTTGATAGACATTAGAATACATACAATACATGTTAACAATTACATACATAGAAACCTTAAAAAAAATATTTTATCTCTTCGTGCCCCACGTAACAGGGCGCTATTTATTATATCTCTTAAAAAAAATGTATACTATTTATTTAGAGGAAACACTCTCCTAGTAAATTTGTTTGTCCTTTGATTTATCGTGATATGTTACTGATTTTTAGAGAAGTTAGTTTTTACGTTTAGCTTTCAAAAGAATACAAAAGAGATATAATAAGCAAAATAATGAATCTGGTAGGTTGCCAATTACGTATTATATCTGGTTTTATCGAGCGCCAGGCTCCCTACAAATTACTGTAAATGCAATAGCGTAGTATTACTCAGCTCCAGTTCATTATCACAGAAAATAGACACGGACTTTGTTGTTTGAAATTGTCACCCAAAAACTAGCCTACAACAAATTTTGTGCACATTGGGTGCCCAAAATACTTACAGAGCACCATAAAGAACAGCGAATGGGGGCAGCTTTAACAGTTCAGGAAGCCTACCACAAACATGGTGATTCATTACTGGATCAGATCATAACCAGTGACAAGACTTGGGTGAAACACGTCAATTGCGAGACAAAATTACAGTCCACGGAGTGGGGGCACACAAGGTCCCCTCAAAAACTAAGAAAATGTTTGCAAACCTTGTCAGCAAGGAAGTTGATGGTGACAGTCTTTTGGGATGATTTTCTCGAACGTGGAGCAACCATAAATTCTGCCCGGTACTATCAAATTTTGCACAGCCTTAGAAGAGCACTTCAAAACAAACACCGAGGAAACCTGATGTCCAAAATTTTGTTTTTGCGCGACAATGCCCGACCTTACACGGCAAAACGTACTAAAGAACTCCTTAATTCATTCAAATGGGAAATTTTCCCTCATCCACCCTACAGACCCGATCTTACACAATGCGACTTCCACTTGTTTCCCCAAGACGAAGAACTGGCTCACAACGCAGCGCTTTGATGACAATGTGGAATTCCAGGCGGGCCGAATGTCAAGCGGCAGAATTTTATGACGAAGATCTTTCAGAGCTTGTCCACCACTATGATAAGTGCCTCAATGTGTTTGGTGACTATGTGGAAAAGTAGTATGTCAGTCGCTCTTTCAGGTGTATATAATAAAATGTATTTCTTGTACTTAGTTTTTTTTAATGCCAAAACGTTCCCTACTTTCTGAATAGCCCTCGTTGGTGCAGCTCACAGTCCATTGTTGACAGCTGTTTGAATTGGTCATTGTGTCAACTGTGATTGGAAATGGAGAAAACAAAAGTTTGTGCCATCATTAAACATTTTCATTTGAAGGGTTGGACTGTAGCACAAATCAAAACAGAACTGGACGAAGTTCACACGGACTCTGCACTGTCATCAAAGACCGTTCACTTTCGGATTAATGAATTTACGATGTACAGAGCTTCGAACTCAGGTGATGTTACTGTATTTCTACAGCGAAAAGGCATATTTTTTATGATGAGATGTATATGTCAGAGGATTTTAAAGCCTGACATGGGCTGAAACGAAATCTCTTGCAGTATCACATGAAAATAGGCTAGGGCTGAAATTGCAATTGTGAAATAAATAACTACAGTCAACAACGAATATGATTTCTTAAAAAAATCTACATAACTGTGAATCCAGACTGTCAGAAATTAATCAGTTTAAACACGGTGGGGCAAGCACCTAATACGAAGTGTGGTCTGTCCATCCGATTGAGGTCACCAAAGAGCAAGACATTGACAAAATCCGTGATTTTGTAATGCAAGACCACCAAATAAAAATTCGTGAGACTGCTGAGAGTGCAGGCATGTCAACGGAGGGAGTGCATAATATCCTGCACGGAGAGCTGGCTGTGTACGGGGTGGCTGCCGACCAAAGCGAAGCGTGCACTATGTTTCAACTCGATGTCTGGCAATGTTTAGTTACAATACGCAAGACCTTTTGGCCAGTTTGTGACATTTGATAAAACCGGGCTCCATCATTATTCACCAGAGTCAAAATGGCAGTCAAAGCATTGGATAAAGGCTGGTAAAATTGGACCAAAGAAGGTAAAAACCAATTTGCCAGCTGGGGAGATGGTGAAAACTGTTTTTCGGGATTCCTAAGAAATAATCCTCATCGATTACTTGGAAAAAGGCAGAGCCATAACTGGACCCTATTGTTCTTCACTGATGCATCATTTGAAACTTGCGTTGACTGAAAAGAGTGAAATCGGCACACAAAAAAGTGCACTTTCACCGGGATAATGCGCCGTCCCACACAATGGCGATAACTGTGGCGGAAGTGCACGAATTGGGCTGCGATTTGGTTCCTCGTCCATCCTGTTCGGCAGACTTACCCCTGAGTGACTACTTCCTGTTCCCTAACGTGAAACTTTGGATTGCTGGGAAGAAATTTTCATCAAATGAGAAAGTGATAGTTGCCGCAAACAAGTATTTAGCAGAGTTTGAGAAAACCTTTTTTTCCAGTGGGATGAAAAATCTGGGAGATTGCTGGATCAAATGTATATTCCTCAAAGAAAGCTATTGAGCAGTAAACTGAGTTGTTTACAGAACAAACATTTTTTGTTGCTTTTTTTACCAGAGTTATCAAACCATCCTGGTAAAGAGAAGTCACAGTTTAACACTGTCACCAGAAACCTCGAAATGTTCTTAATAGACTTACGAAAGACTTTTACACATTGCTCTATTCGATATTATCGTACACACTTGTTTAATATATGTAGTATATAAATATGTGTGTACTATAAAGGGGATAGGTTTTTACTAAGAAATCTCAGAAAGTAACAGAGAAGATCAGCACAGAGGGTCACAGGTTTCTTTGATCCGTGGGAAGGTTTCACAGAGATGCTGAAGAAACTGAACTGGCAGACTGTCGAAGATAGACATAAATTACCCAGAGAAAGTCTGTTAACAGAGTTTCGAGACTCAGCTTTAAATGATAACCCCAGGAATATACTACAACCCCCTACATATCACTCACATAGGAATTGTCAGATTAGAATAATTATTGCATTTACAGAGGCATTCAGTCAGTCAGTCTTCCCGCACTGTATGTGAACGGAACCAGAAGAAATGCTAATAACTGGTACAATGGGATATACCCACTGCCATGCACTTCACTGTGGTTTGCACTGTGTAGAGTAGATGTGGATGTAGTTCCAGGACGATTACTTTGGATTTTTTTCACAATATGCTAATAAACATGCTGATGGACATATGCTGTATATTCTTTTAAACAACACTGTACAGGATTTCTGTTCAAAGCAACTGTGAGGGGGGAAAAAAAGCTGTGCTGTGCTGTGAAAATGTGTGGTTTAGTTGTTTTCCTCTTTGCTAAATTAACTGTGATGTCGGGACATTTAAACTGTTATAAGATTGTTTCTCCTTCATATATTCTTTCTCCTTATATTTAATTTTATGTAAAGTGTATATACACAACAATGCGCTGTTTGTTTTATTCCTCACAGTCGGTTTCAACAGAAACTAAGAAAGTTGTAATTATGGCTTATCAACTTATGATGAGTATACAGATTATCTGAAAATTTGTAATCCCACCCACTCGCAGATTAGCACTGTGCGAAACACTGCCACCGGAGCCACTGTCCTTACAAATCTGGCAGCTGGAGAGGTCTCTCTCATACCCTGTATACCAGTGATTGCAACTGATTTACCGAGTCATTTTAAGCAACTTCAGTTTCCAGTTGACGTTTCCTCCGCAACCCAGTAGACGAGGCTCAATGTTGGAGAGGGGCAGGAGGGAGAGGGGGGGAGGGGGGGAGGAAACGAGACAGGGGGAAGGGGAGATGAACAGAGGGAGGGAGGGGGCAGAGAACGACAGAGACTTATCACATTCGTGTTTTGGGATAGGGCTAAGACATGGATTACAGACAACAGGATAGCTGAAGAGGAAGGAATTGCTTCAGGGAAAAGCAAGTATGAAGTAACATAGCAGTTAACTTGGGCTGCCTATATGGGAATCTCTCTGCCAAATTTGCAAAAGAGTGCAAAATATGCTGGGGATTTAAATTTATTGAGAAAAATAAATTATTATATAAGGTCTTTTTTCCTAGTTTTAGCTAAATAAAGTTAATATCAGCATGTTAGTATTGGCTAGTCTCATTCTGTTCAAGGTAAATCTGTCCTAGCATTTTTGTAAGCCCATGTAAAGGGTTCCTTACATAAATCTTCCAAAACTTATTACACGGAAGAGCCAAAGAAACTGGTACATCTGCCTAATATCGTGTAGGGCCCCCGAGAGCATGCGGAAATGCCGCAAGACAGCGTGGCATGGACTTGGCGAATGTCTGAAGCAGTGCTGGAGGGAGTTGACACCATGATTCCTGCAGTGCTGTCCAAAAGGTTCAAAATGGCTCTGAGCACTGTGGAACTTAACATCTATGGTCATCAGTCCCCTAGAACGTAGAATTACTTAAACCTAACTAACCTAAGGACATCACACAACACCCAGTCATCACGAGGCAGAGAAAATTCCTAACCCCGCCGGGAATCGAACCCGAGAACTCGGGCGTGGGATGCGAGAACGCTACCGCATAGTGCTGTCCATAAATCCGTAACTAAGAGGGGATAGAGATCTCTTCTGAACAGCACGTCGCAGAGTATCCCAGATATGCTCAATAAAGTTCATGTGTGGGGAGTTTGTTTGCCAGTGAAAGTGTTTAAACTCAAAGAGCATTCCTGGAGCCACTCTGTAGCAATTGTGGATGTGCGGGACATCGCATTGTCCTGCTGGAATTACCCAAATCCGTTGGAATGCACAATGGACATGAATGGATTCAAGTGATCAGACAGGATGCTTACGAACATATCACCTGTCAGAGTCGTATCTAGACACATCAGGGATCCCATATCACTCCAAATGCACACGGCCCACACCATTACAGAGCCTACACCATCTTGAAGAGCCCCCTGTTGACATGCAGGCTCCATGGATTCGTGAGGTTGTCTCCATACCTGTACACATCCATCCGCTTGATACAATTTAAAACGAGACTCATCCGACCAGGCAACATGTTTCCCGTCATCAACAGTCCAATGTTGCTGTTGACGGACCCAGAGAAGACATAAAACTTTGTGTCGTGCATTCATCAAGGGTACACGAGTGTTCCTTCCACTCTGAGAGCCCGTACAGTGATGATTTGTTGACTGGTTCGCACACTGACACTCGTTGATGGCCCAGCATTGAAATCTGCAGAAATTTGTGGAAGGGTTGCACTTCTGTCACACTGAACGATTCTTTCCAGTCGTCATCGGTCGCGTTCTTGCAGGATCTTTTTCCGGCTGCAGCGATGTCGGAGATTTGATATTTTTGCCGGATTCCTGATATTCATGGTACACTCGTGAAATGGTCATACAGGGAAGTCCCCACGTCATCGCTACCTCGGAGATGCTGTGTCCCATCGCTTGTGCACCGACTATAACACAACGTTCAAACTCACTTAAATCTTGATAACAACTGTACCAGGCACTTGTTGTCTTATATAGGTGTCGCTGACCACAGTGTTGTATTCTGCCTGTTTATCTCTGTATTTGAATACGTTTGCCTGTACCACTTTCTTTGGGGCTTCAGTATATATATGCTTTGATGTTGAATTATAATAAACTGAATACTACATTTAATACACAGCATGCCCAAGTGCCTGGGAAAAATTTGTTCAGTTTTAGACTTACGCTTTGCTGCTAAACCGGTGATTGTATTTGACACTAAACTTTCTGTCGCAGCAGACGAAAACGTACGAATACGTAACTTTCAATATTTTATGAAAATAAGTAAATTTTTCAACCAAATTCTTTTTATTTATGAACTGATAAAAGATAGAAGCTTTTAGGCTAACGTTGCCTCAGGCAAGCCATTCAAACAAACATAATCATATAACTAAAGTAAATGAAAGTACTTTTGCCAGCGATGAGATCAATAATGTGAGGCACACTTTAGTGTAATGTGGGTTATTCATGAGAAAGACCTATGTTCCACTGAAAATGCTCGTGCTGGTGAAAGGTGGTCTTGTCTTTCACAAACATTTTATGTAGTGTAAAAAATATTCTGTGCGGGCCCCAAACTGTGATCTCTGTGGATGGTGCGTATACAGTGACGTAATGTGGCAGGGACAAGGTGCAGTGTGATGAGCACATTAGCACTTGCTGGATGTCGACATTCGTGCCTTGGCGACGCCTTGTGAAGCTGTCACAAACACCTCAGAGAAAACAGACATACCAGAATGTAAACACTAAAGACAAATGAAGACTGTTAATCTAAGACTTTAAGTTGAGTTCAGTTTGGTCAGATGTATTGAAGGATGTATTTGAAGTTATGGGTCATTGATAACTGGATCTATCTTCACAATTAATGTACGTAGTTGAAAAAATCCAGAAGATTATGTTCGAATATGTATTTATCGTATAGTAGCCGGAAATAGTGAGACACACTCATACATCACCTCGCTGCCTGAGGACAAACTCGATGGCCGTGGTATGGAGTAGCCAGACCACGAGAACAAAACGTAAAGGCGAGTGTACCTGAAGAAGAGAAGTAAAAGGAAACTTTGACCACATCAGACAGACAGATCCGCCACGTAGTGTTCCTTAGTTGTGCTTGTGGAGTGACAGTCAAGTCAGCTCTCTCTCTCTCTCTCTCTCTCTCTCTCTCTCTTTGACACACACACAAACACGCGCGCGCGCGCCCGCCCACACGCGAAAGGGAAACACTGTAACACCACATCTGTAATGATATTTTGGTGTCCTCAGAATAAAAAATGATAGCCACCTCCGTGTACAATAGAACAGATACATCTATACATTTCAGCTTTATATTAATTAGGACACCAGAAATAGCACAGATTCTGCTGCTCAGAAAGTTTCTTCCTTCAACTGATGATTATTGACACAGTCCCTTGCATAAAATGCATTTGTAGCTTAATGCTGCATTTATACATAGTTCAAATACTCATTAGAATAATGCTTCTAAATAATAAATATGTTAGAATCTATCCTACTAGTCAAACTTCCTGGACACACAAAGCATTTGACGCTTAATTCCTCCTCTGAATACACATTATTGTTTATATATTTTTTATAGTTAGGCTTACAATCATAGTAAATGTGTTTAACAGTGAAGTTTACCTTGGGTACCACTGCCTTAAATTGCTTCAAAAATGCTAATGGGTGTACAGAACCATCTGGTTTGAAATTTAAAAATTCCTTCTGGTGAGCTACAATATTGTCCAAAGATCTGATGATTGTATCTATAGACCCAATGTTCTTTTGTACTTTTAGTTCAAGTAATTCTTAAGCTCCTCCAAACTAACCATAGTATTGGCGTTAATACTTACTTCACCACATTCTTTATTTTATTCTAGTGCCTCTACCTGATCTTATATCAATGAGATTTGGGAATGTATACTTCCAAATGTCTGTGTTGACTGTCAGTACCAGTCTGAATTACCGCGATTGACGGTTTAGCATCTGCGTGTGCTCATAGGCTGAATAAGGGAAGTAGGCTTGAGTCAGCTTGATGTAACAGTTTATTAACGAAGCCCTGCGGCCAGAACAGACAACAATACACTGCAATCAACAACTTGTGCGAAGGCGTGAGTAAAGTTGAGTACGGTAAATTATTCCGTATCTAACAGTTGGATTCATGCATTAGGTCAAGGAGTAAAACATGGAACAGAAAACTACAATCAAAGAGTAAATCACAGAACAAATGTCGCTTGTGTATAGCGTCTCTGGTGTTCAGCGGGGAAGTTTCGTGCACTGTACTTGGAAACACCCGTGCATGTCACGGCGCTGGATGATGACAGAAGACGCCACGTCAGCCCCCGTGGTGGAAGCGGAGCGTCATTATAAATAATAAATTGAGATGTCACCCGTACCTTGAGGTGCGTGGTGGTGGGTCAACTGTGGCCTTCGGCTGCATCTGTGTCAATGATGACATTGACGGAGTGATTGCTGAGTGAGGCAGAAGTTGTGGTAGGTCAGGTGTCGTTGCTTCCGGAAAGACATACGCAGGTTTCATGCAGTCAGTGGAGACTGTAGTCAGTTTCCCATTGATCAAGATGTCCACAGTCTTGCTTCCTCTGGTTACGACACAGTGTGGGCCGGAATATGATGGTTTTAGTGAGGGTTTAATACCATCCTTTTGTAACATGACGTGTGTGCAGGAGGAGAGGTCACAATGGACAATAGTCATGAACATGGTCTCGAATAAACCAAAAGGAGTGATTATGGCTGTCTTTGGAATGTCACGTTCAGCTATAGGTATCTGTGTATAGGCCTTTGTACAGTCTAACACAGTGAACACTACTGATCCACTCAATGTGTAATTGTAATGGTGCAACAAGGGTACAGAATAACGATAGGGTATTGTCCGGGCGTTCAGGGCTCTATAATCACCGCACAGCCTCCATGCACCTCCCTTCTTTGGCACTAGATGTAATGGTGGGCCTAAACGTCGTGGCCTGCAAGAGGTAGGGGGTCCATCAGTAGTCTGAGTATGATGGACGGTATCGTGTCTTACCTCCTTAGGTGCCCCGGGTAGTCACATCAGGGCTGGAAATCTTCACATTAGCTCTGCGTAATAGCCATCCACTACCTGGATTACCTTGGCAGTATGGACAGCAGCATCTCGATGGAATCTGAAAGTTGTTAGGCCGGTGGTGTTGTCGACCAGACGAGAGTTCCTCATGTCAGGCAATAGGTTGTAGTGGGCAAGGAAGTTGGCTCCGATGATTGGTTCGGCGACGTCCGCGACCGTAAAGTCCCATGCGAGAGCACGCCGCAACCCGAGGTCGAGTTCCGAGTGCATCGTGCCATACGTCATAATCCGGCAGTTATTAGCAGCTGTGAGGCAAATGGGTGTAGACGGTCACTTCCGATGTAGCATGGGTCGAGGAAAGATTGACAAATCTGAACCAGTCTCTGCTGAGTACTTCCAGGTGGAACATCGGTCACTCACAAACAGGCGCCTGGATGTCGGACAGCAACCGGAGGAGCCGCTCCCTTCTGATCGCCGCTGCTGTTTGGGTAGTCGCAGAGTGTCATACACTTACGTGCTTGCTTGCCAAACATGCAATGGTACCAACAGACTGCTTGTTCTGTCCCTGTCATAGATGAGGTTGTCGATGATCGGCTGCGTGAGCGACAGTGGAATCAATGTCAGCTCCTGTTGTCCGTGTCGCGGCAGTATAACAGCTCACTGATTTGCCGTGTTTACAAGTACACTTTGTTGGTGAGAACATCATAATTTGCGCGTGAAACAGTTGTCACCGTGCAGGCGCACGCCGCGGTGGCGGAGCTAACTATTGACAGTGTCATTGTCTCTCGGATCTAAGTGGCTAATTCAGCCACTGCATCTAAAGATGCATCAGTCTGCAACACCACGATTGCCTTCACTGGTGGTGGTAACCAGCTGCTCCAGATTGTGCACAGTAAGCTGTCCGGGACAGTACCTGCGTCTACTTTACTCCGCAGATGACGTAGGTACTGTGAAGGTTTCTTGTCACCGATGTCCTCTGGGGCAAGCACCTGCCGGATTTGTTCTTCTTGCGAAGCGGTCAAATGCCAAATTAGTTCTGGTTTCAATCAGTCATAGCTGTTCATTCCCGGCAGGCTAATTACGATGTCTTGAACCTCGGCGGCGTACTGGTGATCTAGTTGGCTGACCACCAGTGCGAATTTTGTGGCATTGACCGTGATACCCACGTAGAAAAATTTTGCTTCAACTTGCGCAAACCACAGGGATGGATTGTGCGGCCAGAAGGGTGGTAGTCGCACCACTAGATGCACCACAGAAGTATCTGTCAGCTCCGGTGGATTCGCCATCTCAATTTCTTGCAAGGACTTCTCATAAATTCAGCGGGCATGCAGGAGATCATGTCAGGGTCACCAACTTGTCGTTACCGGTTTGAATTACCACGATCGACGGTTTAGCATCTGCGTGTGCTTGTAGGCTGAATAAGGGAAGTAGGCTTGACTCAGCTTGATGTAACAATTTATTAATGAAGTCCTGCAGACAGAACATAGAATAATACACTGCAGTCAATAACTCATGCAAAGGCATGAGAAAAGTTCAGCACAGTAAATTATTCCGTGTCTAACAATTGCATTCACACTTTACGTCAATGAGTAGAACGTGAAACAGAAAACCACAATCAAAGAGTAAATCACAGAACTCCCGCGCCCGGGTTCCCGGGTTCGATTCCCGGCGGGGTCAGGGATTTTCTCTGCCTCGTGATGGCTGGGTGTTGTGTGATGTCCTTAGGTTAGTTAGGTTTAAGTAGTTCTAAGTTGTAGGGGACTGAAGACCATAGATGTTAAGTCCCATAGTGCTCAGAGGCATTTGAACCATTTTGAAATCACAGAACAAATGTCGCTTGTGTATAGCGTCTTTGGCGTTCGGTGGGGAAGTTTCGCGGCACTGTACTTGTAAACACCCATGCGTGTGACGGCGCTGGACAATGACAGAAGATGCCACACTGACGATTTCTCCTACCCAATCTGTAACTTGTTAGGCAAATTTAATATTAGTGTTTCCGTATTAGAAATTTTATCTACTTTCATAGGTATCTGCTCTAATGTTCACCCACGGTTTGTGATACTGGTTTTCACATCTTTAATACTAATAGATAATTCCTGTGTGGTTGTTTTAACACTGTCTGACAATTCTTCTAACATAGCAGTTAATACCACTAGATATCCTTCCATTTTGCACATAGTGGCAGGCATACAGTAATAACAACATTATACTCAATAAATATCACTGAAACACAATTATGCACTTTTTGATGCCAGTGCTCGACTCTAGAAGAAAGTATAGATACAATTCCACACACTTAAAAAAATAGGACAGGGCTTTTTACTGCTCACCTAATCCGGCACAAAGGAAGCTGTACTTCTCTGCCGATACGTCACACGCTGGCACGTGTAGTTATTGCATAGTCAGCTGACTGGCTGCCACGCTGTGAAACAAAGTAGTGCAGCCGTAGCGTCGGGCGGCTGCCACAGGGATCGCCGCTGCACTCGTAGCCCCGATATCAGCACTCGGAATAGTTCTGTATTGTCGGTGTACTGCTTCTCAACTCGCGTGCCATAAGTTTTTAACTCTAGCCCACAAATATAGCTTCCTGTTGACCTCATTGCTGTGATGAACAATTTCCTTTTCTGCAGTTCTGTGTGACAATTGAAATTCCTTTGGGTTTCACCAAATGAAAATTATTTATTCTTAAGTACTTCAGTTACTTCATTTGATTCTAAAGCATGTGCTCAAATATACTTCTTTCACTGTTTACCTCGGTTGTTCTAGACAATGTTGCATTTCCTTTCCCTACATTTTGGAAATTCTTCTTATTTGTGATAAAACTCTCTTCTTTTTGTCCCTCTTATCTGTGCCCTGCACTTGGGGTGCCAAACTTCACTGTTACCTTCCAATTGATCTGTCACCCTGATGTTGTCCTGAATAATTTTTGCCTTAATTATTTTATAGTGTGACAACCTTACTTGACTTACCTCGATGTAGTGGGCTTGCTATGCGGTGCCACTAATTCTTGCTATGAGACTACTTCTCCATCTGCAGAGGGTCGAGAGCTGGAAGGGAGTTTCAAACTATTCGACCTACTAAATGACACGAACTTCTGCAATAACTCTTCTGTATTTTGTTGCTCCAATATAACAATTACACGGTTGGGTCAACACATATCTTATAAATCAGTACCTCACATCATCATCTCAATACAGACTCCTAGAATGAACAAAATAGAGCCTCCAAACAGAGTCGAATAGGATAGAAGCTGAAGTAATGAATTAAAATTTGTGCCAAGACTAGGACTTGAACCAGGGACTCCCACTTGTTAGGCTGTTGTGTTATCCACTTTTCTTTTTCTTTTTTTTTTAATTTTTTCGGTATTGTTAGGTTCGTTTGGTCTGGGCAGACGTCACACAACATCCGTTCAAGTTGCTCGTCGATTCTTGTACTCAGTTTTTCTTTTATTACAGAGGACAATCGGCCCTCTGAAATCCACTAGACCACCCGGGCATTGTGACTAGCACGGCTGCACAGACTGTCCTAGTCCAGCGCCATCCCTAACACAAATTTAGGCTCAGACAAGAGTCCACAGAAGGAATTTTTCTAGGATAATGAGTGCAGCCTTGCTAGCCACAGTGCCTGGGCAGTCTACTGGATAACACACCTGCCGAGTGACCAGGAGACATGTGTTAAAGTCACGACCCGGGCACAAATTTTAATTCGTCACTTCGGCATCTATACTTATCAAAGATACAGTTGAGATTCACTGTGTCTCCAGACATACATATTTGAGCCAGGGTAGAATAGACTGACATTTCCCTTCAGCTTCTTTCAGCTGTTCTTAGGGCACTGCCACTGACAGCAGCACCTCTCGTCCTCTGCCTTCTGAGACGCTGCCGAGCCGCGGTGCCGAAGCGTAAGCGACCCTTCACGCTCGATTGCCGTCACGCCCCGACTGTCGAAAGTTCTCTACGTACTAACTACTTAACAATGTTTTCACATGAACATTTTTCATCTGATTGTGAGGAAGTGGTGGAACGCGTTTTTCTGAATAATGAACATGTCACACCACAAATGCTGCAGATTGTCACTGAAAACAGATGACGGGAAGTTATCTGTCGAACCTTTTATTATGTTTGGTTTGTGGGGCGCTCAACTGCGCGGTTATCAGCGCCCGTACAATTACCCAATCTTTGCTCAGTCCAATTTCGCCACTTTCCTGGATGATGATGAAATGATGAGGACAACACAAACACCCAGTCATCTCGAGGCAGGTGAAAATCCCTGACCCCGCCGGGAATCGAACCCGGGACCCCGTGCTCGGGAAGCGAGAACGCTACCGCGAGACCACGAGCGGCGGACAAATCTGTCGAACCTGTTAGCAGTCAGATGTCACATACAGGGTGAAAGGTATTTCAACCGACAAACTCTGGGAGGTTGTAGGGGACATCAAAACAAATATTTTTCCCTAATGTCATTTTTTCCTATGAGGTGTATTTAAACCGGTAGAGGTGTTTTCTCTGGTGGCAAATTAATTAAACCAACAAACACTTTTCCATTTTTTATGACCAAGATACAACACATTAAGACAACACAATTTCAATTACAGTAGATTTTCAAAAATGCCTCCATTGACACGTAAACAAAGGTTACACCGTCGGATGGTGTTCTGTCAGACACGGGCAAAAACCCCAGGAGTATCCTGAATTGTTCCTGCTGCTGCTACTATTCGGGCAACCAGATCCTCTTCTGATGCAACAGGTGTAGCGTAAACAAGGTTGCGCATCTCTCCCCACACAAAAAAGTCCAGAGGGGACATATCTGGGGATCGAGCAGGCCACGGTACAGGACCACCTCTGCCAGTCCACGTTTCTGGGAACCGCCGGTCCAGGCATCGACGCACACGACGACTGAAATGTGCCGGCGCACCGTCATGTTGGAACCACATGCATTGTCTCGTAGGGAGGCGGACGTCTTCCAGCAATTCTGGCAATGCTCTGGCGAGAAAATTGTAATAGTGCCTGCCATTTAATAGCCTAGGTAGCAGATACGGCCCAATTAAACAGTCCCCAACAACACCGTGTCACACATTAACGAAGAACCGCACTCGACGAGCGCTAGTAACTGTGGCATGTGGATTATCCTCACTCCAAACATGCGAATTGTGCATGTTGAAGACTCCATCATCCCGAACGTTGCTTCATCGGTAAACAACACAGAGGATGGAAATGTAGGATGCATTTCACACTGTTCCAGGTACCACTGCGAAAACTGTGCTCTGGGTGGATAATCAGCTGGTTCCAGGTTGGGACATGCTGTAAGTGAAATGGACGTAACAACAGCTCTTGAAGGACTGTTCTTACATTCGTCTGATTCGTCCCCATGTTACGTGCAATTACACGAGTGCTGATTGAAGGATGCCGCTCCACATGCTGCAAGACAGCTTCCTCAAATTGCAGCGTTCTTACCGTGCGACGGCGTCCCTGCCCAGGTAATCTGCTAAATGACGTGGTCTCACGCAGACGTTGTTACACAGCAACAAAGGTCGTATGGTGCGGCATACGGCGATTAGGATATTATTGTTGATAAACCCACTGTGCAGCTCGTCCGTTGTGGTGCGCTACGTAGTACGCACCAACCGTATCAGTGTACTCACTGCAGGTGTATCGCTCCATTAGTAAACAGAGACAATGCACTACTACACTGGTGGACAGCAGTTTCCTACAACTGAAGAGCGTAATACGGCCTCTAACAACTGCAGAGTATAATACGGCCTCCACCGGTTTAATTAATCCCTATAAGAAAAAAAGACATTAGGGAAAAAATATTTGTTTTGATGTACCCTACAACCTCCCAGAGTTTGTCGGTTTAAATACTTTTCACTCTGTCTAGTTCCTGTAACATTAATGTTGAATGTGTGGGCGCGTGTCGTATTGGCAGTATTCCATTGCTGCAACTGATTGTAACACAATAAGCAGTATACATGTTCCGAGAAGAAGTACTTTCTTTTATTTAGTTCAAAGTTGCAGTCATTTCAAAATTTACTGGTCTTTATCAGAAGACTCGGCTGCAGAGGAAACAAAGTCCATCTTGCGGCACATGCTCAGTCGCTCGAGATGAAAAACACGTAAAATCTTAAATGTGGTTCTTGCGCAGACAAAAGAATGGGCAGTCAGTGAACTTACTGATTTAAAGAAAAGAATAACCAAAAAGGTACAAAAATTTGAACAACACACAATGGAATATTGTATTAAAAATCAGAGATAAATAATAAAATGTCTAAACTAACATCAGCCATTTTGACTTTACCCTCTTGTCACACGTGACACACATGTGTGCGTTCAGCTTTTTCCGTGCAATTCCATGGGACACACTGTTATCGTGTCAGACATAATATCTGGGCCGTTTGTATGTTGGAGGTCGCTACTTCCCTACTGAATCTTTCTCTGTTGCTCTGGAACATCAGAAGTTGCTATTTTGCTATCTAAACTTTGCCTGTTCCTCTGGATTGTGGAAGTCATGTTTTACACGTTCTCAAGTTTTACTGCCACTCTTACACATATACCTTCCTGCACCAGCAGTTTTGCAACTGTTTTAGCAGGCTTGTGTATGTAACTTTGCTTCAAGATGTACCAAACTCAGAAAAATTATCAGTAAGCTTGTCCTGTGTGTGTGACACTGAATACGATTTTCACATTTCCCACACTGTGTGTTTTAAATATCAATTAAAATCATATATAAATTCAGTTTTTGGCATTCTTATGACATTCGTTTATTACACTTATAAGTATTATCATTATTGTTTAAAATTAGTCTGCAATTCTCAACAGAAAAATTGGAAAATTGACCACAGTTGGAGAATGGGATGTAATGGGCCTACTGTTGTTCAAGCAGTATGGGGGTGGACTGAGGAGGCTAAATGTTTTTGTGGTTGCCGTTACCTCTCTACGCTGATTGAATGGACCGTTCTATCTTGAGACCACAGACTCCATTCTCGAAGGTGTCGAGTCAGTGCCAGATGGAAATCTCATGCTGCTCCTTTATCACGTACCGCATTTATGCAAATCTAGTGCACACTTTTTTTTACCGTATGAAGTACTCAAAATGGGGTGTGCATAAGATTCGATGGCACATTAGATTCGAGTAGAAACTTGAATCGTTCACAGATATTACCTACCTTTGTGACCTGAAGTAGCAAAATATTTATGAAACTCCAGCAAGAAAATATAGGTATGGTATCTGTGAAATAAAGAAGGACGACGTAAATCGAGTAAGAAGTTATCGAGTTGAAAAAGCTGGTATATATTTCCAGTTCTGAATTCTGTCCACAGGCAGTGGAACAAAATCCATTACTGCCATGAGAGGAAATTTTCTTCAGTAGTCGGTTAAAATAGAACCTGTCTTTTTTTCCTCCGTCGAAATTTATGTACTTGAACCGTATCATCTTCATCTTTGCCTAGGTGTGGTGTGTCGTCTTCCGGAGCCTTGCCTTTGCTCTGCCGCGATTGGTCCGTTTGCTTTTAAATTCCGGAGAGCGCTGGGTTCTGGGAGAGACCTGCTGACGACGAGAGTATGGAGTGCTGCTGCCGGAGTGAGACGGGGAGTTTAGTTTCCGGTTGTGTGGCAGCGCAATGTTGCGGGAAAGGTGGTACAACTTCCCGTAAACGCACGTGATTGCTACGAGCGTGTGTACTCGGGATGGTGGCAGTCATTCTGGACGGGCTGTGTGGTAAGGAAGCTCGGCGTGGCAACTGTTGACGTGGCGTGTCAGCGTTGCTATGGCGGAACTGGGGCGATTGACCCAACTCGAGTTGGTGCTGGCTGCAACCTGTGGCCGAATGCTTGTCTGCCTTCTGGACTAATGGTGAGAATTTCTTGACTTGATGTGTCTCATTCAATTTCTGCGCACGTCGTCGGGTGTGTTTTGCTCTAAAGTCGTGTGCCATGATGTTTCGCAATTTTAGTAGGCTCAGGCGTGCCCTAAATCCCGATTCAATGATCTGCTGTTATGTTGTCAAGTGTAACTATCACTAGAAAAGAGTGTTAACTCTCTGTACCTTAATAACTGAACCTAAAATATTATCTGCGGTTGAAATTTTATTCTGACCCAAGTGCAATAACGATCTTGTATTTTACAATTTGTTGAGTGGTATTATTATTTAGTACTGGCTGTCGCATTTACTAAGTCGAAGATTTACGAAAGCCAGTGGGCGTCATTAACAGTTCCTGCCTAGAACATTTGAACCATGTGTTTCAATGTTTAGTAATTTTATTTTATGTGTTATAGAGAGTTGCTGTCATGCCCTATGTGGACGATTCGCCACGTTGGTGAAGTTTCTAGTTGTTCTGCTGGTCTGTGCCATATTGCTAAAGCAGACAGTCCTAGCACAGCTGACTGTAAATTTTTCCTAGTGGTGAGGAGCACGGGCTGGTTTTAAGTGCTAACTCACTAACTTCAACCATTCTCAGATATTTATTACGACTGATATTCAGGCCGTTCAGGCCGAGTGGCGAGGTCACTACGCCTTTTTGGTTATTAAATTTATCTTGTTAGCTTGTTTAATTAAAAAAAAACCTTTCGTATATGAATTTGTCTTTTGGTCTTTACTGCTCCTTTGGACGAAGTAAATTAACTGTTGGTTTTGCGTCCTTGTAGCATTATCAAAACAGCATTTGTGGTTATATTTGATTGGCCCTTCTGGCCGAATGATTAAAGTCATTCCTTTCAGTAACTTATTGTATTGGTCAATAATTAATCAAAAGTGTTGGGTCCTTCAGACCGTGATTATCTCCTTGTGTTGAATCTTAAGGTTGTCATTCAGACATTACAGTTGTGAATGTTCAGCGGCCCTTATATATATATATATATATATATATATATATATATTGCACGTGGGAAAAATATATATAAAAACAAAGATGCTGTAACTTACGAAAACGAAAGTGTTGGTATGTTGATAGAGACAATTAAAAAACACACAAACACACACACAAATTTCAAGCTTTTGCAGCCCAAGGTTGCTTCATCAGGAAAGAGGGAAGGAGAGGGAAAGACGAAAGGGTGTGGGTTTTAAGGGAGAGGGTAAGGAGTCATTCCAATCCCTGGAGTAGAAAGACCTTAGGGGGAAAAAGGACAGGTATACACCCGTGCACACACACACACACATATCCATCCGCACATATACAGACACAGGCAGACATATGTAAATGCCTTTAGCATTGTTGCTAATTTAAACGGCTCATATATCACAGGATGGTTCAATATAGGTGCATTTATTAATGGTTGCTCGATATTCTTAAAAGATTCTTAAACCCCTTTGTCCCATATCCATTTAGATCTTTGTTTTAGTAACGTTTACAGTCTAGCATTGTTCATTACTTGGCTGTGCATGTAGTGATGATAAAATCTTACTAGTTCAAGGAAATGACATGCAGGTTCTATGTGGCATTGAACCATAATAACACACTTTTAGTATCGAAACGACATTTATTTCGTCACTTAATAGAGCAAATACAGAAAGATGGCTGTCGATCATAGCACTAGAACACAAAGACAAGAAGACCAAACCAAAGATCATAGTAAAAGAACTGTCGCTTCGCATCAGAGACGCAATAGCCATAGAGCCCCCCCCCCTCCCCCGCCCGCCTACACCCCGGGGCAGTACTGAGCTCGACGGGGTGGAGCTAGCACACATCCACAAAAAAACATTTGTGTCAGTGCGGCGTGTGGAGGTGGCGTCCGGCGCTTGCGCAAAGCGGCTCGGGCATGTCATCATCAGGGTCCTGCACGTCAGACAGCTGCGCAGGCAGTGACGAGTCGAAGAGGGCTGCGGCAGTGGCAGGCGAGGTGTCTTCGGAGGCAGGTGAGCAGGGGGCGATGAAAAGTGGCTCCAGGAGGGACCACGCAGGCTTTAAACCCTGTACCGAAACTGCACTCGTGCGCCCACTGAGTAGAATCACAAATGCATTGACCCCACGCCACAATACACGGTGCGGGTCAGGGTACGGAGGTTGCAGAGCCGTATGAACAGAGTCACCTCGTAACATGATAAAATCGCATGATTTTCAGTCCTTAAGAACAAACACCTGTGGCGTGATGTGAGCGCGAGGTAGAGGTGGTCGAAGGCAGGCCACGTGAGCACGCACTCGTTCAACAAGGGCCGGCAGGACGGTAGCGTCCGTGTGCTCGACGAATTCGTGGGCAGGACGAGCGGTTCACGATACGGGACCTCCGCCGACGAAGCACTGAGATCCACACAGTGCGCGGAGAGGGTTCCCAGCAATACCGACGGCAGAGCCTCAGACCGAAGCCCGCTGTGGCACTGGAGTGCAGCCTCCAGCGTTCTGTGCCATTGCTCCACTAGTCCATTGGCCTGCGGATGATATGCAGTCGTGTGAAATTTCGCCATCCCGTACAACTCACACGGCGAGAAAAAAGCAATGACTCGTATTGGCGGCCCTGGTCCGTGGTAGGTGGTGGAGCAACCAGATCTAGCCACCCACACTGAAATGAAAGTGCGAGCGTTTCTCTCAGCCGTAATGTCCATCAGGGGTACCGTCTCAACCCAATGGGTGACGCTGTCGATCATGAAAAGGATGTATTTGGTCCTCAGATGGGGGGCAGAGGACCGACCACGTCAATGTGCACGCTGCACAGACGGTCCCTGGGGATGTCAAACTGCACACCTTGCTCCATTGACAAGGTATGCACGCGCGTGACCCCGAGCAGCAATTGTGCCGCACGCTGGCCAGACGAATCTTCGGTTACGAGTTGTGGCGTTGTCCACATTCCGGGGTGGGCAAGGTTATGTAACGCATCGAAAATCCTGCGCCGAATGGGGGAAGGCACTGAGGGATGGGGCGAACCAGTAGAAACGTCGAAGAGGATTGGAGTTGATGACCTATGCAGGGCAATAGGTTTGATGACGAGCGAAGATCCGTCATCCAAGAGTAGACATTGTGTGTCCGCGTCTTCAGCCTGAAGCCGCCCCAGTCCCTCTAATTTCAATGGGGCATTTCATCGAAATGCGGGAACTACGTTCAAAGAAAGTTGGCAAATAAAATCCGTGTGCCGGAAGGGGCGCGCTTGGAGATCTTCCGCCGGGTTGCGCATTACGTCATCATGAGGTTTATGGTCCAAAATAGATGGTGAAAGCACACCCTGCGATGTCACTCCTGAAATGTTTGACTGCCTCATAAACCGCGAGGAGCTTGTGGTCAGAGGCTGACCATTAACACTGAGTCCTTGTTAGCTTTTTGAGAAGAAACGGAGCGGCTGCATTCAGTCTGCAGTGTGCTCTTGGAGGACAGCACGTACCACCGACTCATTAGCATCGGTAGTGATAGAAATCCACGCCTCGGGGTTGGGGTGTGTGAAAGTGATAGCCTGCATCATGGCCAATTTCAAATTGCCGAAAGCATCCAACATGGGCCTAGTCCATTCCAGTTTACACGTTCCCGTTGTATTTTTACGTCTGTGCAGCGTTGTTTAAACCTCAGGGCATGAAGCAGTAATCGAAAAGGCTGAAAGGCATAATGACTGCCTTTTTCGGAATGTCGCGAAGGATGCATTAGAATTTAGTGATATGCCTTCAAACAGTCCAAGGCAGAAAAATACTTCGAGCCATGCAGTAACTGTGTGAAATGCTGAATATGAGAAATCGGATAGTTGTCTATAATAGTTGTAGCATTAAGGAACCTATAGTCACCGCACATGTGGAGTGAACTGTCTTTCTTAGGCACCAGCTGGCTGTCCGATGGTCGGAGCACACCCGAAGTCAGCAACGGCACCTGCCACCAAATCCGCACCACGGATGGCCCACTCGTGGTTCAAAAAGCTCGACAGCTTAACGTCGTAACGCCAGGATATCGCTGACATCGGTGGCAGTGTCAATGAGAAAGCGCATGCCCGACGACAAGTCCATGACATAGAGGCATCATGCTGTTGGTGCAAGTGGTGCAGCATCAGAAGATAGGCGCCGTTGATGATCATGGCATGACGTGGCGCCTAAACGTGCCCGCCAAAGTCGTTTGGGTACACACAAGGCTCGCAGGATTTGTGAGCGCCGTCTCCGTAGGTTGCATGGTACCAGCAAAATGGGTAAGCTTGGAGGAAAGTCATTGCGGCGCAGGTGGGGGATGCAGCTGGCTGCGTCGGGCGTCGTAGCTGGAGAACGCTCGGGCTGCTGCTCGACCAAGGTCAGCTGTTGTCAGGAGGGCGCAGGTAGTACCTCCTGTAGGCCACCAGGAGGCAGCTCCTGGCAGGTCGCTGAGCTGTTGAGGTGTGTGCGCTGGCCTCTAATGGTGGCGCGTGGAACTGGCGAAGCAGGGGTGACAACTGGAGGCGAAGCTGTTGTCGTCCGTGGCACAGTGTTAGTGACGAATGATTGCGTAGGCCCGATCGGCCAAGCGTAGGCAGACCTCGAGAGGGTCGGCGGAGTGCAATAGCAGGTGAAGCTCCGTCTGACACCAGTTTGACCATCCACAGAGTCCACAGTGCAGCATCGGGTTGTGCTCAGTCATCAATCAATGTACAAAGGTGCCGCTAGAGCTGCGAACGTGTGCGGTCGTCGAGGTGCTCGTCATGGATGATGTGTTGGATGGCATCAGTCGGAGGGCGAGAAAGGCCTTCTATAGGCAAAGGTTACGCCACCAGATATATTTGGGCGAAGCGGGCGACGAGCGTAGCAGATCACTGCTTATGTCAGAATGGTCGTGGAGGTGCCTCACCAGGCAGACGAAACATGTGTTGTCATCCAGGATCCCGTGGATATCCAGTAGATGGTCCACCAGAACGAACCAAGTCTTAGGGGTTGCTCTTTTGCAACGATCCTTTAAGTTTCTCTCCACCTGTTGTAGAGGCTCACTTATATTTTGGTGTCGTGGCTTGGTGGTGCTTCAAAAGGTACAGAGCAAAGGGCACTGGCTATAGTGTTAGCTCGGACAAACAACTGAAGAATCGTTAGGAAATTGTCATTTGGTTATATGCTACCCAACAATATAAAAGGAGTACATGGATGTATGTTATTATCTGTTGTGAGTTACAAAGTGAGAGAGATATGTATACCCATCATTAAAACTGGAACTGTACATACAAAATATGCATAAAATACAGATGAGTTACAACAATGTACAACGTTTAGTAACTCAGACAGACTGAGAATTTCTTTCAGCATCTGCCCCTCGGTACAAGGTGAAGAAGTCACACATCACAGTGTAGTGACATTACATGCCCAGACCACTCAATCAGTTGGCTTAAAGAATGGTGACCAGTAATTATTTGTAAGGTAAAGTTGGCACACACATTGCAGCTGGTTGACAGATTGTACATGCAGTAGAACACATTATCAACCAAAAATCGTCCACTCAGTACAGGCCAAGTGTTTTGAATTTCCATGCAGCCTTACTTGTCAATAACCAACTCACAAATCCATTCAACTGAACTAAACTTAGCTAGCATATTACCATCTCTTTCAGTTTCAGTATGTTTGTTGTATGTTTGTATCTTACCATTACTGATCTGAATATTTGTTACAGATTCTTCTTGGCATAGCAATTATGCATTAGCAGCCAAGCGTATACCAGTGCTGTTCATCATTCTCCGTGGGTTTTCCATCGCCAGACTCATTTTATGAGGTATTACTATCCGATGATTGTCAGTTTTCCAAGACAGTAATTCTGCACCAAATCTTGTCATTTTATATTTCAGTAATCAATTTATACCAAATAATATTTGCAAATTAACATTGTGTGCTATTGGTAGAGTTAGCATAAATTGAAATTTCCCAATATTCATAGGTATACGCATTTCTTATTTGATTAACTCACCTTTGCATCCCATGATCGCTGTGTTATATACACTGGTAACAGATAGTATAGGACACAGGTCTTTATTTCTAGTGTTTGTAATAAATCTCATGACATCAGTGAAATCTCACCACCAGAATCTACACTCCTGGAAATGGAAAAAAGAACACATTGACACTGGTGTGTCAGACCCACCATACTTGCTCCGGACACTGCGAGAGGGCTGTACAAGCAATGATCACACGCACGGCACAGCGGACACACCAGGAACCGCGGTGTTGGCCGTCGAATGGCGCTAGCTGCGCAGCATTTGTGCACCGCCGCCGTCAGTGTCAGCCAGTTTGCCGTGGCATACGGAGCTCCATCGCAGTCTTTAACACTGGTAGCATGCCGCGACAGCGTGGACGTGAACCGTATGTGCAGTTGACGGACTTTGAGCGAGGGCGTATAGTGGGCATGCGGGAGGCCGGGTGGACGTACCGCCGAATTGCTCAACACGTGGGGCGTCAGGTCTCCACAGTACATCGATGTTGTCGCCAGTGGTCGGCGGAAGGTGCACGTGCCCGTCGACCTGGGACCGGACCGCAGCGACGCACGGATGCACGCCAAGACCGTAGGATCCTACGCAGTGCCGTAGGGGACCGCACCGCCACTTCCCAGCAAATTAGGGACACTGTTGCTCCTGGGGTATCGGCGAGGACCATTCGCAACCGTCTCCATGAAGCTGGGCTACGGTCCCGCACACCGTTAGGCCGTCTTCCGCTCACGCCCCAACATCGTGCAGCCCGCCTCCAGTGGTGTCGCGACAGGCGTGAATAGATGGACGAATGGAGACGTGTCGTCTTCAGCGATGAGAGTCGCTTCTGCCTTGGTGCCAATGATGGTCGTATGCGTGTTTGGCGCCGTGCAAGTGAGCGCCACAATCAGGACTGCATACGACCGAGGCACACAGGGCCAACACCCGGCATCATGGTGTGGGGAGCGATCTCCTACACTGGCCGTACACCACTGGTGATCGTCGAGGGGACACTGAATAGTGCACGGTACATCCAAACCGTCATCGAACCCATCGTTCTACCATTCCTAGACCGGCAAGGGAACTTGCTGTTCCAACAGGACAATGCACGTCCGCATGTATCCCGTGCCACCCAACGTGCTCTAGAAGGTGTAAGTCAACTACCCTGGCCAGCAAGATCTCCGTATCTGTCCCCCATTGAGCATGTTTGGGACTGGATGAAGCGGCGTCTCACGCGGTCTGCACGTCCAGCACGAACGCTGGTCCAACTGAGGCGCCAGGTGGAAATGGCATGGCAAGCCGTTCCACAGGACTACATCCAGCATCTCTACGATCGTCTCCATGGGAGAATAGCAGCCTGCATTGCTGCGAAAGGTAGATATACACTGTACTAGTGCCGACATTGTGCATGCTCTGTTGCCTGTGTCTATGTGCCTGTGGTTCTGTCAGTGTGATCATGTGATGTATCTGACCCCAGGAATGTGTCAATAAAGTTTCCCCTTCCTTGGACAATGAATTCACGGTGTTCTTATTTCAATTTCCAGGAGTGTATATAAATATGAACCTTCCAGACATATATTTTTCCAACTATTATAAGGTTTGGCCAACTTTCTTCTTTTTTCTACTCCTTGTTCAACATCCATTCTCACTCTTACATATAAAAGCAATTAACTTTTCTTTGTATGGGCTTATAATTTTATTGTCACATTCTGGATTCTGGTTCCTGTCCCTTGAGACATAATGTCGTGTTCATTACCTGTGGAGGCCAATATTTAAAGTTTAAATCCTGGTACTTAGTTTTACGTGAAAATGTTTTAAATCCTGGCACTAAGTTTTAAGCGAAAATGTACGTGCTACAGAAATGCCACAATTTTTGAGAATGTAAAATTCAGTTCTCTGTATTTCGTTTACATGCACTATTCAAAAAACTTTTAAAAAATATGTGATTCTGTGTGATAAAAAGGAAAATACTATAGGCTTTGTTTAGTGTAATAAATTCAAAAAGGAGTATTTAAACAACTCTTAAATAATTGTAGAAATAAATTTTATATAAGAGAAATTATAAATTTCAAATGATTGGGGCATTGAATCTCACTTTAAACTGAGGTATCTGAGAGATCCCTCGTAGTATACGTTACAGAAAAGTTACCCCGTGAGTTAAGGGTTAAACTGTCACAATAATTACACTGTTTATAGAATGTGGTTCTTGGTGAAGCTGGGGGGAAGTTGGTCAGTGAGGACGGCGGGAGAGGGGGGATGGTTACAAACCATCTTTCAAGGGGGGGGGGGGAGGCTGGAGCGGATTTTACAGGACAGATGCAGACGGTGGGGACGGGAAGGGTTTTTCTTTTTTTACGTAAGCCGAGGGGGTTGTGGCAGGGAAGGGGGGGGAGGAAAAGAGGGAAGGCACCGTGGTCCATGAGTCGCCTCTTCGATGCCGCTCCCGATACCACAGATATTCGATAGCCAATTGAGGGCCGTCTTAACAAAACTCAACAAACGCCATTTATAGTATTTTACAGAAGATGTATTCTATAGTTGTACTTAATATGATTGATTCGAACAATTTGAAAAATGTAATACTGGTCATCCATGTAGATAGGGGTCGATAGAGAAAAACCGAAGTTCATCATTAACCTTCTTCATTGAGGAAAAACAAGTTAGAAATTACAAATTTTTACAAAACCCAACATATTCATGTTTCCACGCGCTTTTCTTTTCTTAGCTCTGCGATTACATTTACATTGTTATTCGTACCTTTGCAAAGGAGTGAGTGAATTTTAAAATATAGAAGCTCTTTTTATGCAGAGACTGATCATCTACACCTCTTGTGTATGGTACTTTTCATTTGAATAAGCAGTTTTTGAGTTATTGACGTAGGACCACGAGCATAACTCACTTTCCCGCAAAACTGATAAAAATTGGAGATTTTTGACAGTCGATTGTGGCTAAACAGGTGAATCGCTAATAGATCTTGGGTAGAGAACTCTATGCGAAATTTTATGCTCTTTCATTCCGATTTTGGAAATTTTTGGTGGGATGTATCGTTATCGAGTTAATAAAAGAAAAACTGTAGGAGTTCAAAATTTTCATGGTTTTTCGGCCCTGAAAAGTTTAGCACAAGCCAGAAATTGTCGCAGACTCATTTATTTTGGATGCCTAACTTCCTTTAGAATTATTTCCATCTTGCGCGTATTTATTGACCAGGAAAAGTCTAATGTACCTATAATAAGCGTAGTAAGAAATCACCCTGTAAAATCTTTGTTTTATTTGTATAGAGGCTATCTCTAAAACGAATGAGATTATTGAAACACAAATATCCTGCTTCAGACGTTGTTTCTGTTGTTGTTTCACTACAGTTACAATCTGTATCGAGATCTTCGTTTGAGGGTGCAAGTGCGCACTTGTCTCTCTTTGACGTTGACGACTCATGCTTTATGTTGCACTTTTCACCTTGTGAAGTGTTTCAGAATCTTCCGAATGTTCTAAAGTCTTAATAATGATGTTTGAACAAGAGTTATACTGCAGTACCTACTTGTGTCGTAGTGAAACAGTGAGTGAACACGGGAGATAACTAAGTGGGACAATACGTATTGTTGTCCAAGAGACACTTAGCAAAGAGTCCGTTTTTCTCGCAGGATGTTGTGCGGCTGCATGACAATTAACATGTGCGAGTGTAAAGGATATTAAAGTTAACATCTAAATTTTGTGTTCTAAGTTTCAATGACTTTTGTTATTTGGGGAGCAAAATAAGCGATGATGGTCGAAGTAGAGAGGATATAAAATGTAGACTGGCAATGGCAAGGAAAGCGTTTCTGAAGAAAAGGAATTTGTTAACGTCGAGTATAGATTTAAGTGTGAGGAAGTGGTTTCTGAAAGGATTTGTGTGGAGTGTAGCCATGTATGGAAGTGAAACGTGGACGATAAATAGTTTGGACAAGAAGAGAATAGCAGCTTTTGAAATGTGGTGCTACAGAAGAATGCTGAAGATTAGATGGGTAGATCACATAACTAATGAGGAGGTAGTGAACAGAATTGGGGAGAAGAGGAGTTTGTGGCACAACTTGACAAGAAGAAGGGATCGGTTGGTATGGCATGTTCTGAGGCATCATGGGATCACGAATTTAGTATTGGAGGGAAGCGTGGAGGGTAGAAATCGTAGAGGGAGGCCAACAGCAGAATACAATAAGCCGATTCAGAAGGGTGTAGGTTGCAGTAGGTACTGGGAGATGAAGAAGCTTGCACAGTGTAAGGTAGCAGATTTTGTACCTTACATGATGCTAAATCAGTACTAATACACCGAATAATAATTGATAATTGGCCCACGGGTAGGAGAGAATGGACACAGAAAAGGAAGTTGTGTGTGTCATGTCGACTAACGAGATCGGCTCAGAGGCTGGAACACGGCCGGAACCCCTAAGTAAGGTGTCTATGTGATGTCAAACTAACGGGATGGCCGCGGCCGGACCCCTTTGTCGGCTGGCACTTGAGACCACCAAAGACGTTCGGAGAGGCTGGGCCATCACAACAAGAAGCGAGAAGGAGCTATATGCGAAAGAGAGAAAGACGATTTCGCGCCACAGTGGAAAATTTGCGGAAGACTGTGATGGGACTGGCGCAGAGCGCGTAGAGATACGTGTTAAGGCCGGTTCCCACTAGAGCGCGGCAGCGCGTCGTGCGGCAGCGGCAGCGGCAAGCGTTTTCTGCTTTGACGCGGCGGCTCGCGGAATTGGCGTTCCCATCTGGAAGCGGCAGACGCTAGCGGTAGCCAATGACGGACAGCTACTTAGGTACGGGTCGGGACCCACTGAAACTCCCGGTGCGTTTGAAGAACTATATCTTACACCTACATGGAGGAAAGACGAAGTTGGGTGAAGACATACCAATTTTTCATTTTCTGTACAGTGTACTCTTTCACATATTCCATTATGCATGTTTTCTCATGCCTGACGTCACGCTCAGCGCGTTCTGTGATTGGCGGCGCGCACCTGGGGCGCGTCACGCGGCAGCGGAAGCGGTTCGACATGGTCAAACCGCGACGCAGAGCCCGCCGCGCCGTGCCGCTGACGCCGTTTCCATGGCAACCACGCCGCTGACGCGCCGTTTTGACGCGCGGCAGCCCTAGTGGGAACCGGCCTTCACAGGTTTGGCGGCAACAGTAACCGCGGGAGAATTCCGTGTCGTGGTTGGGTACAAACGCGCACGGATACATGGAAGTCTGTGTCGTGATTGGCCACCAACGCGCACGGATCCATGCGGCGAAAAACGGCCAGGTTTGCAAAAATTCTGATGGACGACTCTGGGGCCGGCTGTGGAAGAGAGCAGTCGCGGTGTCTGGCTGCCCTGCGTGGAGAGCGTGGAGAGGAGTAGGTTGGAGAAGTTACAGGCACTGAGTCCAGTAGTTACTCTCAAAGTCTGAATAGTTTAGAGCGTACGACTCCACACACGTAGCATTATCTGTTCCTGTGAGGAGAGAAACAGATTTGTACTAACTTGTGGTGTTCATATGCAATCTGAAGTGTACCTTTGCTGCCGCGCACTCGAGTCGACCAACTACTCTTGGCATATGTGCAAGTAGCTTGAGTATTGACTAGTGACGAACTGCGCAATTGAACACTTACGTACAGGAGTATACGGGCGCAAACCACGTCCACGTTGGAGATTGAAGCCAAGCTCGCTCACGGGAAAGACGGCATCACGACGTTGGCTGGGCCGACCGTCGTAATCGTCACGGAGAATTACGGTGATATTAGCAATCATCAGCCAAAGTAGGGCACTGTAATTCTAAATGAGTTCGTATTCCGCTAGCTCTCTGACTGGCGCTCTCTGAGTCTGTGTCCGATCAGGCAGAACTGCAATAGGGTCACTTGCGGGTTCAGTGTTGACTTCAGGAGTTAGGAAAAGAGGATACATTGTGCCAATGATAGGCTAGTTAGGTTAGCGAGTGTATTGTATTGTCACGTTAGGCTACAAATATTGCTCATCCTGTTCTGAATAAATCTTAATTTGGTATCATATGCTAATCACCGCATTATTGATTTCGTAGCTAGCAATCACCATATTTTTGTTTAATAATTAGAGTGTAATGATAATTTCGATGCAAATGATACTGGGGGCATAACCGCGCGTGTAAACAGAGCCAACGTAAGTTAGATAGCAACTCAAGGTGTTGTAAGACAAGCAATAGATATTTTTCAATATATCGATGATTTTACAATAAACCCCCGTACGTTGCAACAGGATAGAGTAGCATGGAGAGCTGCATCAAACCAGTCTCAGGACTGAAGACGACAACAACAACAACAACAACGACAACAAGTTTCAACAATGGAGTATAGAACAGGATTGGTGGAGTTTTAAGAAAAATGGACTTGTCGAGTTTTACCAAAATTTACTACATTCGGGAGCATTTTACGAGAGCGAATATTCAGTTTGGTCGTATATTCTTTTAAACCATTGTGTGAGTCTCCTATAGAAGTACCAAAATCCGTTAACGTGCTGGCGTAAGCTGTCGCCAGTACACCGGTCGGAAAAGCTGAAGCGGAAAGATCGATAGTGGGCGCTAGATCGAGCGCGCCTATCGCGAGAGTTTGCGACCGACGTGTGGTCTGTTGTGCGTGTGTGTCTGTCCTCTCTCCTGACAGACGAGCTCGATGCAGCTCCTACTACCGATCTTTGCGCTTCAGCTTTGACGACCGGTGTGCTGGCGAGAGTTTACGCCAGCACAGCTAAGGAACGAAAAAAAGTGGCGTCTGCCGAGTTTTGTCGGAACGGTCCCCAGCTGCGGCGACGCCTGTCTCGAAGTGACGCGCGACAGTGCCCGCAGGCGGCGCCGCAGCGCTCAGTCTTTCTTCGCGGTCTTCTTCCCCCGCACAGCCGCGGCGCCGCAGAGTTTCCGCACGAGGAAGCGGACTGCGAGGGCGGCGGCCAGGGCGGCGGCCGCCGCGCACAGCAGCAGGAAGGCGGCGACGTCGAGCAGCAGCAGGCGGTACCAGGGCAGCTCGAGCGCCGCCGACCGCATGTGGCGCGCCCCCCCGTGCCGCAGCACGTACTCGACGGAGCGCGCCGCCAGCTGCAGCGGCGGCTCCGGCCGGTCGTGGAACAGCCGCGAGCACTGGCGCGCCCTCTCAGCGTACCTGCCGGCAGCCACAGGGCGGCTGAGCGCGATCTAGCAGGTGGGGGGCGGTCTGTCGAGCTGGGAAACCGCCTCAGACTGGCCTACAAAAACCACACTCGCCACAGCATTTCGGTCTGCCAGGTGTACCCGTACGAAATGAGCGTTTTTTTTTTATGTGAAAATGAAACAATAATTTTGAATTGGAATCTCTGCCGATTACCAACTCCTCCGCCTCACTCGTCTCCTCTCCCTCCAGCTTAACTCCCGTCGCTCCGCCATTTTTGTCTCCCTCGACCTCGAAAAGACCTACGATCGTGTCTGGCATCCCGGTCTCCTGTTTAAACTCCAAACCTACGCCCTTCCTATCAACTACATCCGTCTGATGGCCTCCTTCCTCTCCCGCTGCCCCTCCTATGCTACCATCCGTAATGCCAATTCCCACACCTTCTACCCCTCTGCAGGTGTGCCCCAGGGCTCTGTCCTCTCCCCTCTCCTCTACCTCCTGTACGCGGCAGATATGCCCCAACCCCCCACCCCCCTCCAGTACACCTCTTGCAATATGCCAATGACACCGCATTCCTCCCCCTCGCTCCTACCCTCCGACGGCCCCAACGCCTTCTCCAGAATCACCTCGACCTTTCTGCCGCACGGTGTAACCGGTGGCTCCTGAAAATCGATCCTTCCGAGACCCGGGCAATAGTCGTAGGTCGTACCACTCGCTCCTTCCGGCTCCAGGATTTCTCCCTTACCGTCTGTGCCCGTCCTGTCTGCCTCACCCCCACCCTCACCTACCTCGGCCTCATCATTGACAGTCACCTCACCTGGATCCCTCATCTCCGCTCCATCCAATCCGAAGCCCACAAGCGCCTCCTCTCTGGCCGGACTTGAAGGTTGCACCCCTCTACCGTCCTCCACACCTACAAATCCTTAATCCGTCGCATCCTCTGTTATGCCAGTCCCACTTGGATATCTGCCTCCCCCCCCCCCAAATTCTATAAGTCCCTCCAGATCCTGGAGCGTCATGCACTCCGCCTCGCCTTCCGTATACGCCTCCCGTCCCCCACGCGGATCCTCTATGAACACATTCCTTTCCCCCATCTGCTACTATTCCTCGAACATATCCGCATGCTCTACACCTCCCGCCACCTCGATCCCCCTCACCCCCTGGTTGCTCCTCTCCTCTCCCATCCCCGCACCTTGCCACGTCTTCACTGTTGTTTCCCCCCTATCCTACAACTCTGCACCCTTCATCTCCTTTCCCAAGGTGGCTTCCATCAACTCCTCCTCCCGGATGATGCCCTCTCTCCCTCCTATCAACTCTGATCCTCACCCCCCCCCATCCTTTCCTCCATCCTTTTCTTGGGCTCCCTCTCCCCCCCTTCCATCCTCTTTTTTCCCCACCTACCCTCTCTCTCCCCCCTTCTCTCCCTCGAGTCCTTTTACATTTCGCTCCTCTGCCTTTCCCTATTTCCTCTTGCGTCTGCCCTGCCCCTCCCCCCCTTATGAGTCCACTCCCTCCTTTGGTCCCCCCCCCCTTTCGTTTTTCCTCTTCTCCCTCCTTGTTTTCCCCCTCATCTGTCCAGGTCCCCCCCCCCCTCCCCCCATCTGCCCTTGGCTATGGTGTGTCCTCTTTGTGCCGACATTTTACTGCAGTGTTTCCAGTGAGTGTTCACTGTTGTGTGTCTTTTATGGAGTGTTGCGAACGGCCATCATACTGTCGCTGGGTGTGCTTTTATATCTCTTGCGAACAGAAACCAGACTGTCGCCATGTTTTTTAATTGTGTGTATACTATGTTACCTGTCTGCATCCTGTGTATTTTACTCGCTTTGCCAACCCTTTGCTTTATGTTTTAACTTTCCACAATTTTCCACCGTTTTACAATTTAAGTCCCCACTTTATCGCCTGCTTTTATTGTTTCTTAACTTCTTCTTACGTTTTAAAAAGTCTGTAGGCTGCAGAGCAGCGTAATCAGCTGCTGCCAGCAGCTCGAAATACAATAAAGGAAAAAAAAAAGAATTGAATTGAAAAGTAAAAACATTTTATTCAAAGTACTGACCATTGCTTTCTATACATTTTGACCACCTTTGTGGCAATTTGTGGACAGCACGCCAACAGAAATGTTCGTCTTTTGAAGCAAACCAATCAGGCACCCATTTTTCGACTTCTTCGTAGCAATCGAAGTGTTCCTCAGCCAATGCGTGTCCCATTGATGAAAAGAAATGGTACTCGGAAGGGGCCAAGTCTGGTGAATACGAAGCTCATGATACACCACAACTTTCTGATCCCACCAAACACAGAGCACTGTCTTCTTGCCGAATCGATCTGGTTTTGCAGTCGATGTTGATGGTTGTCCCGGATTAACCCATGATTTTTACCGTTTAGGATTCTTTAATAAATCCATTTTTCATCGCCAGTAACAATTCGATGCAAAATTGATTTTCTTTCTTGCCTTTGAAGCAAAATTTGACAAATGGTTTTTCGGTTTTCTATCTGTCTTTCATTCAATTCATGTGGCACCCATTTTCCACACTTTTGGATCTTTCCCATAGTTTTCAAACGGTCAGAAATTGTTTGTTGTGCAACATTTAGCATTCCTGCCATTTGCTTCTGACTCAAAGTATCATCTTCATCCAATATTGCTTGCAATTCGGCGTCTTCCAACTTTTTTGGTGGTCTTCCACGTTCTTAATTTCTGAACAGTTGAAACCATCTTTTGCATGTTGCTTCTGATAGAGCATGATCACCATAGGCCTCGACAAGCATTCGATGCTACTCTGCAGCACTTTTTTTTTTTTCAAATGAAAACAAAAAATTATTGCTTTCCGCAAATCATCACTTTATGGTACAAAATTGGACATTGTTAACAAGATGAAAACATATGATGTTTGTTCCATGACTTGATGTATACTAAATATCTTTGACAGATGTCATACGAACCAAACAAAAAAAATTATGGCTCGTTCACAACAAATGTTCTATAGACACATTTGTATCTTAACGCTCATTTCATACCGGTACACCTGGTAATCCTAAACGAGGGCGGAGTGGCGTCACTTTTAAGCCTCCTCACGACCCTCTTCCGAAAACCTCTCTCTCGGGCACGGTGACCCGCTTGCTACAGCCCCATCCCAGTCAGGGTCTAGCCGCCGCAACAGTATGCGACCTCTAGGGCTTCGTCCGTCCGTTTTTGCCTCTACGATTGTTCTTTCCGTTGCCTCTTGCCTCCTGATTATGTGGCCAGAATACATACTTAAGTAAAAAGAAGAAGAAGAAGAATAAACCACCTCAAAGGAATTATCCGAATGGAACGCAAATCGTAGATGTGACGTCCATCTATAGACAAAAGCTTATATGGCCGGCCGTTGTGACCGAGTGGTTCTAGGTGCTTCAGTCCGGAACCGCGCTGCTGCTACGGTCGCAGGTTCGAATCCTGCCTCAGGCATGGATCTGTGTGATGTCCTTAGGTTACTTAGTTTAACTAGTCCTAAGTCTAGGGGACTGATGACCTCAGATGTTAAGTCCCATAGTGCTCAGAACCATTTGAACCATTTACAGTTTCAAAAATCGTATATCATTTATTTGAGAGTAAGAGTTTCACAAATTGAGCAAGTCAGTAATATGTCGGTCCACCTCTGGCCATTATGCGAACAGTTATTCCGCTCGGCATCGATTGATAGAGTTTGTAAGAGGTCCATGACTAAGGAATTTTTTGCTAGCGCAGTCGAGCAGATGTAATTCCGATGGATTGCTCACGCGCTGCCTGCGATGTGTAAGCTATAAGAGAATCTCAGACCAGAGAGCAATGTTGTACGCAGTAGGAACTGTGTGGCAGTAGGAGTAAGTAGTAGCCAGCAGTCTGGTGTATGGAGTTGGCAGGGCCGGTAGTGCGGAGTGATGGCACTGCCTGAGCGATGTAGTACAAGGTAAAAGCAGCCTCGCGCGTATGTACAATTGTTATATCAACTCCTATGTAAATGTTTTTAAAAAATCTCTTACTAATAATCTTTCTTATAAAAATTAACTTTTGACACTCATTCATCTCAATTTAAAGAATTTACTAATTTCTCCAATCCATGGTCATCCCGATTATTGTAAAGAAAAATCAGTTGTTTCTTTTTATACATGACAAATCTATCGGCTGGCATTGCACTGGGCTGTGCCAGAAAAAAATCTTATAGGACCAGATATATATGCGTTATCCGACGACCTTATTGAGGTAAGAATTTTCAATTTATTCAGTATGATCTCTCAGGGCCATGACGCAGCACTGCTCGGCCAAATTTACCAGTTTAGATTCACAGTCAGTTCATTATTGAAAGGTTATAAGTAAGCCACAATTTTATTGAGAGATTAGTCACGTTTTATTATTAGTAGCTTACGAAATTTATCTGTTGGGAGGTTACAAGTTGTCGGATGACCTCCTGAGGGATATCGTGGCTCATTCTGTCCAATCACCGAGTTACATCCTCAAAATCCCGAGCTATTTCGAGGCCCTGCCCATAATGCTCCAAACTAGGATTTGGCAAGCAAAAAACGAGCAGTAGAGACCCTCGCCGTGTACAGGCGAGCGTTATCTCGCTCAAATGTAAGCGCAGCATGGCTCGCCATGAAGTGTAACGAATCAGGGCATAGAATATCGTCAACGTACCATTGTGACCATTGTGCTGTAACTACGCCCCAGATGACAACCAAACGGTCCTGCACAAGAAATGAAGACTGTGACTCCTGGTTGTCAGGCCGTACAGGTAGCAACAATCTGGCTGGTATCTCACCACTGTCCAGGCTCTTTCCAGACACGTTTTCGGCGTGGAATATCATTGAGTAAAGTGGAATTGTCTTCAGTTTCAGTCCCACTGACGAGCGAAGATGTGTCTGAGACGTCCCAGACAGTAGTGGCATACCAAACTTGACTGTTACCCACCATATGGCCCAACAACCACGAGTCACGGTCTGGGGCACTATTTTATTTCATAGCAGGACCCCTTCATCGCTATCATCGATATTCCAAGCCTCCCTTTGTTGCCTTTCATGAGAAGGCGTCATCGGTTTACATTCCAGCAAAATAATAGCCACCTGCACACGGCGAGAGTTTCTACTGCACATCTTCGTGCTTGCCAGATCCAGCCTTGGCCAGCAAAGTCGCCAGATCTTTCCGCAACTGAGAACGTTTGCAACATTATGGGCAGGACCCTCCAACTAGCTCGCCGTTTTGACGACCTAACACGATAATTGGGCACAATTTTGCATGACATCCCTCAGGAGGAATCCAACACCTCTGCCCACCAATACTAAGCTGAATAACTGCTTGAATAAGGGCGAGATGTGGACCAACACGTTATTGATTTGCTCAATTTGTGAAACTCTTTCTCTTGAATAAATCAATCAATTTTTTTGAAACTGTAGTCATTTGTTTCTCTGTACTTGTATGTCACATCTATCGATTTCCGCACCCTTCGTCATGCGTTGTTTTACTTTTTCTGTCTTAGAATGAATTTCAACTCATTTTGGATGACAAGAGGAGGAGGAGGAGGAGATTAGTGTTTAACGTCCCGTCGACAACGAGGTCATTAGAGACGGAGCACAAGCTCGGGTGAGGGAAGGATGGGGAAGGAAATCGGCCGTGCCCTTTCAAAGGAACCATCCCGGCATTTGCCTGAAGCGATTCAGGGAAATCACGGAAAACCTAAATCAGGATGGCCGGAGACGGGATTGAACCGTCGTCCTCCCGAATGAGAGTCCAGTGTGCTTGGATGACAAGAGTCGACAGTCTTATTCTGATGTCGACTTTCCTCAGGACCAATTCATTAATTTGATGTTGCACCCACAGTATTCGAACTAATCCTCTATAACACCAAGTTTGCAGAGCATCAGATCTGCAACAATCCGCCCTCTTCATCGTCTTAAGTCTCTGCTGCGTTGGTCACGACGGGGAAGATTAGTGTTCTGATGAGGTTGAGATTTGTCTTTGCAGTTATGGAGGGGTTCTTCCACGTGCGAGAAAGTTTTGCTGTAAAATTTCTCGCAGTCTCAGACTTGCAATCTCCAGTATTACTGACGACAGATCCAACATAGTACAAGCGTCTGGCGAGCTCCCGTCATTGGGGCGATCTACGATCATCTCTTTAGTATTTTTGTTCTTGATTCAATAACATATTCCTTACTTCATAGCAAATTTGATGTAATTTTATTTAGTACTGGGATAGGTTTTGTCTAGACACTGCAGCTTTCGAGTCGGTCGAGAAAACCATACAAAAGGGACCTCTAATCACACCCTCACCCTCAGTCCCCCCTTCCCTCCCCTCAAGTCAGGATTTGCGTCTGTTGTTCGTGGCCCTTCCTCTTACCACTGTACAAAAATTTATGCCTAGACTACTTATTTCCGATATCCAATCTTTTTGGTATTCTAAGAGCTATTACGCTACCAACTTAGTCGTTTATTTCATCAACATTAATAATGAAAACTTTTCCATGAGGCTTTTGAAACAGTCAAACTTTTTAACAGATTCTATGTAAACTACTTACGTTTACAATTCGATCTCATTCCTCACAAGTGCTGTAGCTTCGAACTAAGAAAGCCACACAAACAACGATTTAATTGTTAATTTCATGCTGTTAGATTAAATAAAACTGTAACGGACTGTTTAAACAAACGCCAGTTTTAGAATTTGTAAGTGCACGATAAGCTGGTGGCGTAATAACACACTAGTAAATGAAGACCAAAAAACGTCCACTGTATGGGTAAATCGTGTAGTTGCAAACTTTTGTACGGCGGTAGCAGAGAGGGCCATGAACAACACATCAGAAATCCTGAGGCTGGGACCACATTTGAAGGTCATTTTCGTACGTTTTCCTCGAATAATTCGAAAACTGCGGCTCGTTGAGGAAATGTATGCGAATACAAAATTAAATTACAGCAAACTTCCTATTAAAAAGGTATGGTTCATCTTTTTCTAGGACTAATAGTTCGCATTTAGAGAGCAAGATAATACGGAAAACGCTGTAACTTTGGTGTTTTTGTAGGCCACTTTGTGGTTACTTCCTGTCTTGACAGAGTACAAGTGCCCTGTATCAAACTTGTCATATCGACTACCTCTACACCACTGTGGTACGTTGTAAACAATCGTCCTTTACATCCTGCATCGTTAACATAGAAAGGCTACCTGTGTTTTATCCTTATTAACCTCATAGAAGCGTCACTAATGGTGAATTCTGAGTAACATCTACATTTCTCATGTTGATATGTTAAAATTTGCTTCTTTTTCCAAAACACAGCGAAGTTTACACAACGTTACCTCACTAACATTCTCACGTAGTTAAATTATGACAGTATCGTGAAACAGTGGTTTATTAAACGAGGAATTCGTGACAAGTCATTTCAATAACTTATGGAAAAGCTCATTCCCGGAATAAAAATAAGTGTGTAATATCTAATGTTGTTGTGAATCCACACTAATTTTCATTTCACTAGCTATCACTGACACTGAACTGGAAAGGTCTGTACTTACTCGTGTATCACAGTAGGAAACTAAACTCCGGCCGAACAGGCCATGAAGGCCTTACGGTACCGACCGGCCACCGTGCCATCCTCAGCCCACAGACGTCGCTAGATGCGGATATGGAGGGGCACGTGGTCAGCACACCGCTATCCCGGCCGTACGTCAGAGAGCGGAGCCGCTACTTCTCAATTGAGTAGCTCCCCAGATTGCCTCACGAGGGCTGAATGTACCCCCGCTTGCCAACAGCGCTCGGCAGACCGGGTGGTCACCCAGCCCAACCCGAAAGTGAGCTGAAGGGAAGCGGTGTTACCACTGCGAGTGGCCGAGCGGTTCTAGGCGCTACAGTCTGGAACCGCGCGACCGCTACGGTCGCAGGTTCGAATCCTGCCTCGAGCATGGATGTGTGTGATCTCCTTAGGTCAGTTAGGTTTAAGTAATTCTAAGTTGTCGGGGACTGATGACCTTAGAAGTTAAGTCCCATAGTGCTCAGAGCCATTTGAAGCATTTACCATTGCGGCAAGGCCGTTGGCCGTATATCGCAGTAGATAACGTAATTCCGCACGCTAATCATATGCCAACGTACTCTCCCTCTTTCTGTTCTATCATTTGCTAAAATCTCCTTTCGGTAGCTCTAACCATTTAGGCAGTGGCGCTTTAAGGCCCGAGCGACTAAAGCCGCCGCTTGTGGTGCCAAGCTGAAGGGGCCGTCACACAGGTGCCAGCCGGAGTCGCCGACGGTTCTAGGCACTTCAGTCTGGAACCGAGCGACCGCTCCAGTTGCAGGTTCGAATCCTGCCTGGGGCATGGATGTGTGTGATGTCCTTAGGTTAGTTAGGTTTAAGTACTTCTAAGTTCTAGGGGACTGGTGACCACAGAAGTTAAGTCGCATAGTGCTCAGATCCATAGGTGAAAGTGTAAGAGGTTAATTATTGGGGGGGGGGGGGGGGGATAAGTCGCTTGGGTGGAAAAATATTCCCAAACTGGGAATACCATGGATCTTATGATTACTTCATTCTTACTGTGTGATCAGCGTATGCGAGTGGGTGTGAAACTGCTACATACATTTTCTTATGACTGGAGGTAGTTATACACACCTGGAAATGGAAAAAAGAACACCCACCATACTTGCTCCGGACACTGCGAGAGGGCTGTACAAGCAATGATCACACGCACGGCACAGCGGACACACCAGGAACCGCGGTGTTGTCCGTCGAATGGCGCTAGCTGCGCAGCATTTGTGCACCGCCGCCGTCAGTGTCAGCCAGTTTGCCGTGGCATACGGAGCTCCATCGCAGTCTTTAACACTGGTAGCATGCCGCGACAGCGTGGACGTGAACCGTATGTGCAGTTGACGGACTTTGAGCGAGGGCGTATAGTGGGCATGCGGGAGGCCGGGTGGACGTACCGCCGAATTGCTCAACGCGTGGGGCGTGAGGTCTCCACAGTACATCGATGTTGTCGCTAGTGGTCGGCGGAAGGTGCACGTGCCCGTCGACCTGGGACCGGACCGCAGCGACGCACGGATGCACGCCAAGACCGTAGGATCCTACGCAGTGCCGTAGGGGACCGCACCGCCACTTCCCAGCAAATTAGGGACACTGTTGCTCCTGGGGTATCGGCGAGGACCATTCGCAACCGTCTCCATGAAGCTGGGCTACGGTCCCGCACACCGTTAGGCCGTCTTCCGCTCACGCCCCAACATCGTGCAGCCCGCCTCCAGTGGTGTCGCGACAGGCGTGAATGGAGGGACGAATGGAGACGTGTCGTCTTCAGCGATGAGAGTTGCTTCTGCCTTGGTGCCAATGATGGTCGTATGCGTGTTTGGCGCCGTGCAGGTGAGCGCCACAATCAGGACTGCATACGACCGAGGCACACAGGGCCAACACCCGGCATCATGGTGTGGGGAGCGATCTCCTACACTGGCCGTACACCACTGGTGATCGTCGAGGGGACACTGAATAGTGCACGGTACATCCAAACCGTCATCGAACCCATCGTTCTACCATTCCTAGACCGGCAAGGGAACTTGCTGTTCCAACAGGACAATGCACGTCCGCATGTATCCCGTGCCACCCAACGTGCTCTAGAAGGTGTAAGTCAACTACCCTGGCCAGCAAGATCTCCGGATCTGTCCCCCATTGAGCATGTTTGGGACTGGATGAAGCGTCGTCTCACGCGGTCTGCACGTCCAGCACGAACGCTGGTCCAACTGAGGCGCCAGGTGGAAATGGCATGGCAAGCCGTTCCACAGGACTACATCCAGCATCTCTACGATCGTCTCCATGGGAGAATAGCAGCCTGCATTGCTGCGAAATGTGGATATACACTGTACTAGTGCCGACATTGTGCATGCTCTGTTGCCTGTGTCTATGTGCCTGTGGTTCTGTCAGTGTGATCATGTGATGTATCTGACCCCAGGAATGTGTCAATAAAGTTTCCCCTTCATGGGACAATGAATTCACGGTGTTCTTATTTCAGTTTCCAGGAGTGTAGCATCGCAATTAAAAAAATAAGAGTGATGAAAACTCCAGATTTAAACCACGGTAAATTTTTTGCATGAGCTGTGTGCGACGGAAAAACGCTTTGCTGGGCTTTCGCCGTATAGTTGAATATTGAAGGTAGCCGCTGAAGGTATTGCAGTCAGTCGTCTAGTAATCTCTCAGTTCCTTCGATATCCGACTACGAGGAACAGATCTCAGCAAGGGCTGCCACTGGGCTGACGGGACGATCAACAACAGAATCCTCACAGCCACCCAAAAATGCGCATCTCCTGCTCCTCTTTTATGACGCGCTCAACTGCATTTTGATAGTAACGCATGATAAAGCTTCGTACGTTGGTTCCCGTACGTCTGGCAGCATAAGTGTCTTGTTATTTTTCGCCATAAATCCCTTATCCTAACTCCAGATCACTTCTTTTGGGTTCAGATTAGAAAAGTGCGACACCAACTGTGAAAATGCAGTATTGTGCGGTGTGCTCGACGCCGTGAAAATTATTGTTCTTCACGTTTCTACGACGCTTTTCATTGTGGCTCGTGGTAGACCACAGCTGTGGTATGAAACGGTGGACATATCCAAATAAAAAGTATTTGATTTCTCACTTTTCTCCCAAAAATTTAGTTGTACGATGATTTCTTAAGTTTTACAACTTTCTACAAAACATCGTTAACTAAGAATTTATATTTGCAACGAAAGCTGGAATTTTGCGTGCAGTATGTAATTAGAAACAAGAAGACCTGCATTTTTCATGAAAAATGATTGTTCAAATTCAAATGGCTCTAAGCGCTATGGGACTTCTGAGGCCAGCAGTCCCCTAGATGTAGAACTACTTAAACTACCCTAAGGATATCACACACATCCATGCCCGAGGCAGGATTCGAGCCTGCGACCGTAGCAGCAGCGCGGTTCCGGACCGAAGCGCCTAGAACAGCTCGGCCACAGCGGCCGGCACAAAAATGATGGTAAATGTGATTTAATTAGCCTATATTTGATGAAGTTTATATTTAAACGAGTTAGGTATGCAGACTGAATAAAGGAAAAACTTAAAGGCCACAACAAGAACCGAACCAGTGCCACCTAGATTTCTCAATTAGAAGAATTCAGCGCTGCCGATCGCGCTACTCATTTCACGAGCGCAACACTCTAGAGTGTAGAAAAGAGTGTTTCACGAAAAGCTTCAAAGCCGATTTTTCTCTGTAATTTGGCGGAAACATTAAGAAGCACTTGTCTCGGCATATTAAACGCTGTTCCGCGGCTCCGGCCAGTGTGGCCGAGCGGCTCTAGGCGCTTCAGTCTAGAACCTCGCGACCGCTACAGTGACAGGTTCGAATCCTGCCTCGGGCATGGATGTGGGTGATGCCCTTAGGTTAGTTAGGTTTAAGTAGTTCTAACTTCTAGGGGACTGATGACCTCAGATGTTAAGTCCCATAGTGCTCAGAGCCATTTGAACCATTTTTTGTTCCCCGCGCGCGTTTCACTAGGCAGCCAGAAGCGTCGCCGTCCCTTTTGACAGTACGTACTAACACCGCGACAGCCGGAGCACAAGTAGCGTTTGCAGAGACTGCGACAATATAGGAGTTTTCAAATAAAAACTTTGCTGCTAATGTACGATTAAGAAAAACGCTGATGGCTGTTAATACGTTGGAATGTCTTAAAGTTTCAGCCACAGTGACATAGTAGCAAGGTACCTAACGCATAAGATGGACGTACTTCCAGGAGCGTAACCAATACGACTGTACTTTTGCTGCGGCTACTGTGCAATCGTGGTGTTTGTGTCTGTTTACATCCGGTTTATTGGTATGACGAAGGAAGCGCAGCAGCTTCGCCTCGCCTATCGCGTCCGTCTCCCCTCCCCCACGCGGATCCTGTACGACCTCCTTCCGTTCCCCCACCTCCTCCTTTCCCTCGAACGGATGGGGATCCCCTACACCTCCCGTAAACTCGATCCTCCTCACCCGCTGGTCTCTCCCATCCTCTCCCGCCCCCGTCCGCTGCCGCGCCTGTATTTCCACGTCCCACCTGCTCTCCATCTCTCCATACGCTCTCCCAAGGTGGCTTCCGCCAGCTCCCCCTCCCTGATGATGCCCTCCTCCCCTCCATCTACCACTCCTACCAACTTTGATCCTCCCTCCCTCTTCCTGTGTTTGTTCCTATGAGCACCCTCTCTCCCTTCTCTCCCCCTTCCCTCCCTCCTCCCTCTCTCCCCACTCCTCCCCCGGGCTTCCCCTAACCCCATACCTCCATTCCTCCTCCCATCTCCTCTGCCATTGGCATCTTTGCTCTCCTCTCGCCCTCCCCCTCCCCCTTCTTCCCCTCTTGGCAGGTCCCCGGACTCGCACACGTTACGTGGACATTCGCGCGCCGGAGATCCTCGCCATCAGTTTCTCGTGTCCAGAATGAGATTTTCACTCTGCAGCGGAGTGTGCGCTGATATGAAACTTCCTGGCAGATTAAAACTGTGTGCTCGACCGAGACTCGAACTCGGGACCTTTGCCTTTCGCGGGCAAGTGCTCTACCATCTGAGCTACCGAAGCACGACTCACGTCCGGTCCTCACAGCTTTACTTCTGCCAGTATCTCGTCTCCTACCTTCCAAACTTTACAGAAGCTCTTCTGCGAACCATGCAGAACTAGCACTCCTGAAAGAAAGGATATTGCGGAGACATGGCTTAGCCACAGCCTGGGGGATGTTTCCAGAATCATTCATTCATATCAGCGCACACTCCGCTGCAGAGTGAAAATCTCATTCTGGAAACATCCCCCAGGCTGTGGCTAAGCCATGTCTCCGCTATATCCTTTCTTTCAGGAGTGCTAGTTCTGCAAGGTTCGCAGGAGAGCTTCTGTAAGGTTTGGAAGGTAGGAGACGAGATACTGGCAGAAGTAAAGCTGTGAGACCGGGCGTGAGTCGTGCTTGGGTAGCTCAGATGGTAGAGCACTTGCCCGCGAAAGGCAAAGGTCCCGAGTTCGAGTCTCGATCCGGCACACAGTTTTAATCTGCCAGGAAGTTTCAGTTCCTCGTGTGTGCGCCGTCGTGTTTGTGTTTAGTGTTCGCCGTCACGCTCCTACGTTCACCTGTGCCGTCGAAGCCGTCAGTGTTTGTGCGCCCTGCCGACAGTTTTTAGTGTGTTTTTCGTCGAGTGTGAACGGCTTCGTGATTTTTTGTATTCGGTGTCTACTGTCTTTTGCCCGTCAATTTGTTCAGTCTTTTCTGTGTCTTCTTTATATTTTTTCCATTGTCGACCTGTGGCTGAAGAGCGGCGTAGGATGCTGCTGACAGCCCACCTTTTGTAAAGGTGTTCAAATCACAATAAAGGGAAAAAAAAGCGCGGCGGACAGACGGCGTCCTGGGGGCAGCTGCCTACCTGGGGTCGCCGAGCAGCTGGTCGAGGGCCCAGCCGAGCGACTGCTCGGTGATGTTGTGGATGCGCAGCAGCAGGCCGAAGCCGGCGTCGCGCGCCCGCATCAGGTTGGCCTCCTGGTCGCCGAAGATGGGGAAGCCGAGCAGCGGCACGCCGGCGTACAGCGCCTCCTGCAGGCTCATCATGCCGCCGTGCGTCACGAACAGCCGCACGTTGCGGTGCACTGCAACAGGTCGGCGGCCGCCGTCAAGCTACAGCTGGGTCCACTCAGTGGCCAGCTGCCAAAAACCTAACTACTGCCGTTCTATTTGCATTTGTATTTACACTGAAGAGCCAAAGATACTGGTGCTCCTGCCTAATATCACGCAGAGCCCCCGCCAGCACCAAAAGTGCCTCAACATGACGTGGCATGGACTCGGCTAATCTCTGAAGTCTTCGTTGATCCTTTATGAGTTGTGGGACGACGGCTGGCATGAATTCCTTGATGCCATAATTTACCAACAGCCGTATGTATTGTAGAAATTTTCTTTTATGAACTTCTATGTGCCACCAGTTTCGGCATTGTATTGATGCCATCTTCAGGCCCCACTCGTCACAGTCGTAAAATCACTATACACGGAAGGAGCCATATAAGTGGATCCGTGAATCAATTCGTCCTGCAACAGCTCTCGGTGGCCAGGTGTTGCAGGACGAATTGATTCACGGATCCAGTTACATGGCTCCTTCCGCGTACAGTGATTTTACGACTATGACGCGTGGGGCCTGCAGATGCCATCAATGTAATGCCGAAACTGGTAGCACATAGAAGTTCATAAAAGAAAACAAATTTCTACATTACATACGGCTGTTGGTAAATTATTGCATCAAGAATCTCTGAGGTAGTGCTGGAGGGAACTGACACCATGAATCCTGCAGGAATGTCCATAAATCCGTACGAGGGGGCGGAGATCTCTTCCGAGCAGCACGTTGCAAGGCATTCCACATACGCCCAATAATGGTCATGTCTGGAGAGTTCGGTGGCCAGCGGAAGTGTTTAAACTCAGACGAATGTTCCTGGAACCGCTCCGTAGCAATTCTGGACCTGTGGGGTGCCGCATTGCCCTGCTGGAATTGCCCAACTCCGTCGGAATGCACAACGGACGCGAATGGATGCAGGTGACCAGACACAAACCTTACGTACGTGTCACCTGTCAGACTTGTGTCTACACGTATCAGGCGCACCATACCACGCCAACTGCACACGCCCCACACCATTACAGAGCTTCCTCCAGCTTGAACAGTCCCCTGCTGACGTGGAGGATCCACGCATTCATGAGGTTGTCTCCACACCCGTACACGTCCATCCAGTCTATACAATTTGAAACCAGACTCATCCGACCAGGCAACATGTTTCCAGCCATCAACAGTCCAATGTCAGTGTGGACTGGCCCAGGCGAGGCTTAAAGCTTGGTGTTGTGCAGTCATCAATCGTACGCGACTTGGCCATCGGCTCCGAAAGCCCATATCGATGGTGTTTCGTTGAACCGCTCGCACGCCGACACTTGCTGATGGACCAGCATTGAAATCTGCAGCAATTTGCGGAAAGGTTGCACTTCTGTCACACTGAACGAGTCTCTTCAGTCGTCATTGGTCCCACTCTTGAGAATCTTTTTCCGGCCGCAGCGATGTTGGAGATTTAATGTTTTACCGAATTCCTGATATTCACGGTGCACTCGTGAAATGGTCGTACCGGAAAATCGCCACTTCATCGCTACCTCAAAGATGCTGTGTCCCATCGCTCGTGCGCCGACTATAACACGACGTTCAAACTCACTTAAATCTTGATAACCTCCCATTGTAGCAGCAGTAACCGATCTAACGACTGCGCCAGACACTTGTTGTCTTATATAGACCTTGCCGACCGCAGCGCCTATTCTCCCTCTTTACATATCTCTGTATTTGAATACGCATGCCTATTCCAGTTTCTTCGGTACTTCAGTATAATTACAGTGTGCGAAAATAATTTCGTAATGACGGAACGTGTAGCAGCTACACGTAAGGATTCTCACACTCCAGGGCCGTGAGGATGTGGAAGGGCAAAGCGTTGTTTCCTTTCAGTGGTCACCGTGTGAAAGTATGAGTGGCCGTGTGTCTGAGCTGGTAGCAGAAAGACTAACCAAAGGTACAGTGCGGGTGGTGGAAACTGTGGCGACGACTGAGCAAAGAGTCTGGCGGGCATTAAGGCTGGCGAGTGTCGGTGGGCGGAGAGGCAGTGAGTGAGGCGGCCCGGCCATTTTCGGCAGTGTTCCAGGCCGGCTGACGGGGAAGACGTCTTCGTGGTCGAGGTCACGGTGGTAACAAAAGTGTCCGAAAAATGAGCCACAGAATCGTTACTCTTGCGAGCAATGTGTGTTTTATAGTCAACGTCGGCGGGGAAACGCTTGATAATATGATAATTTTGCCACTTTTGGGCTATTTCACTGGTGGTAAGATAGGGACTTGGATTCCTGGGATGGAGTACTGGCCATCAGTTTGGTACTCAGGTAAGCCAACAATTAATAAGGTCATTCAGTGCATAGCTCAAGTGAAATGGTGCGATTTCGCGTGCGGTTTGTAATGCTTTAATGATAATTTTCCATACCTTTCTTTGTATCATAGTAGAGACTACATCTGGCCTTGAGCCGTGACAATTCTCAAGTTTCTTTCACCGTTCTGCAAGAAACATTTTACATATTTGTGTAATGAAGTATCATTGGTTAAAAACAGCGAATTTGAGATTTTTGCCACGTGGTGGTGATGAACAGCACCTTCGGGCCTTAGATGTAAAATAACTGAATAGTTAGCGGAGATAGCTGCGAATTCGAGCTCAACTTAATGTGGGGCAATTTTCGGTATTTTGGGCCGTTCTCTTTGTACTTAACTTACGGAAGCACACTTTGCGCCAAATCCGTTAGTGTTTTTGAGTTGGCTCATATCCTCCAGTGTGTTTATTAGTATAAGTTTAGGTGTTCTTTCAATGCAATTACAGCCCCGTGATTGCGTTTAAATGATTTCATAATGCCTATCTTGTGTGATTCCTTTATGAAGAGTCGAGGTCGACGGCCCCCCCTCCCCCCCCCCCCCTCCTACACACACACACACACGCACACGCATCAGCTTGCATTACGTGCCCTGCGCGAAGGCTTTCGCTATGAGAACGTAATGGAGGAAATAAATCGATGTGGCTAGGCAATTACCGTCGTGTGTAAAATCCATAGGTAGATTTTGAGCATTGATGTTTGTCTGTTCTAAGAAGCGTGATGGACATCAGTTACTTGTAATGTTTCAAGGATTCAAAATAATAATAAAAGAATACTTTCAATCCAAGGTAATTTATCGCGCTTGGTGGCGTTTCCGAAAGCGTTCGCATAACCAGTCAGATATAATTAGAGAGTATAAATCGTAGGATAACTTAAGTTTCTTTTCATTATATTAAAATAACTTTAGTTTTGCCGTGGTAACTTTACTGAGCGCCTAACAGTTTATTACGCGTTATTCTTCTAGGTTCAACTTGCTTGGTCAACCCCTGCACAATCTTTATAGAGTTGCACTAGCTCAGATTACCCTGCGGTTTGCAGGCCTTTGTCTTCAGTCCGAAACAGTTTCCACCACATGATTATGTATTTCCCTCGATTCTTTTATAGCCTGACGCCCTTAATTAACGATTAGGAGGCCCACTGACAGTAGACTTAAAGTAATGAATCATTAATTTTGCGTATATAGAAAGTGAATGAAACATAAGGAATCTTTTTGAAATAGAAAATAAATTATGTGTGTGCCCTAATCTCCCATAGTGGTCACGATTTTAAATTAAGCCCAGCCATTACATGAGATTTGAGTTAAAAATAGTCCAATAAAGCAGGAAACAGATGGGCAAATACAAAAACCTCACCCTCCCTCCAGGCTGCTCGCTCTGAATGTAGACAAGAGCGGGGAGCGTTGTCCATTGAGTACTCTCGTTCCAGCCTCAATGAGAGACAAAGTTGTCATTTTGCCTTTTGAGCCGTTAATATAGAAATACCTTGTTGCCTGCGGGACTGCTACGGTCGCAGGTTCGAATCCTGCCTCGGGCATGGGTGTGTGTGATGTCCTTAGGTTAGTTAGGTTTGGTTTAAGTAGTTCTAAGTTCTAGGGGACTTATGATCTAAGATGTTGAGTCCCATAGTGCTCAGAGCCATTTGAACCTAGCTGCCTAACGTTCACAATGTGCGAGGAGAGGTAGCCTCCAGAATCACATCAAATAGTATCACGCCCAAACATAACGAATTTATAAGGGGCGTGACACACGAACAGCCCATCTGTGTCCATTGCTGGCCAAAAGATTCAGCAAGCTCAGCAGATGGTTTTAGCGGATGGCGAGTTCCCATCAATGTGGTAGCTTCTTCTTTGGACACGAGTCACAGTTCTGCCCATCAGATCATCCGCAATGATCTTGGCTTGCATAAAGTTTCTGTATGATGGGTACTGGAACAGCTTACTTAAGAACTCGAGGACAAACCTGTTGGCATCTGCCAGCTCTTAATTATCTGTTTCAACAGGGAAGGCGACTCGTTTTTGACAAAGATAGTCACTGCTGCTGAATCGTAGGTTCGCCACAATGAAGCAGAATCAAAACGCCAGAGTATTGAGTGAGAAAACTCTGGATCTGTGGGAAAGAGACGCAAATGGGCTTGAAATTATTATAGTACACGATAAAGGGATCAATCATCAAGAAAGAGTTTGTGAATCGTTGGGAAACGAGCTAAGGTCACCACATCACATCAGACAAGGTGGTCTGATGTCACAGAAAGTGCTGCTGTTGCATGACAACACCTGCCCCAGCCCTACGCTGTTGAAACCATCGAGAAGCTGGGTGCTAAGTTGCTGGAACACCCACCCTACGTCCCAGATCTGGCCGCCTCCAACTTTCAGTTGTTGGCCCGCGCAAGGGTGCTAAGGGAGGTATTAGATTTCCCTCAGTTGTGGAGTTACAGGAAGCTGTGCAAAAATGGCTTCACGACCAGCCAAAAACCTTCTTTTCGGCTGGAACAGACGAGCTTGTCGACCTCTGGACCAATTGCATTGAAAAGGAAGGAGAATATGTTGCAAAATAATATATAAGTCGAACCATCATTATTTTGTAAATACATTGCGGAGCTAAAAGTGTAGATAAATTTTTATTCTCTCACGTATTTAATTCATATACCATTTTGGAATGTGTTGTAAGAATTGTGGGTAAGATGTTCAATTCTGGGCACTGCAGTCGGTAGATGGCGCTCCTGCAGAGGGTATTACTAGATTGTTCTTGGCCAGGATGTAGTTTAAATCTTGTTTTTTCGCAAAACATTTATTTACTAAGTCCCCCCCCCCCCACCCTCAAAATTTGTCGTTCCACTGCAGTAAACTTACCGAGCAGGTCGCTTTGTGGAAACCACTTGCTGATCCTAAGGTTGGGCGGCTGGTTCGGCAGTGAGTCGTCCTCGAACTTCCAGAGCACCTTCTGCTTCAGCCTGGCGAACGTCTTCAGGAAGACCGCCCGCAACTCCTCGGACAGGTCGGCGCTCTTGATGTTGCTACCCATGCTGAAGTAGACCACACCCTCGGTGGCGGCGTCCATGAACTCCTGCAGGTCCTGGACAGGGGAAACCCAGCTGCTAGTTCATCGTATGATTGATTTTATAAGGGCTCCGTGCGCAGATTAAAAAATTTGTGGCACGAAGTCAGTATATATTTCTTGGATATGTAATATTTAGCAATTCAGAAAATTGAATTGGTTAACTTGTTTGGAGTTGCTAGTTCTCCATTTTAGCTTGATGGATCCAGTAGGGATCCTGTTGAGGGATCTAACTTTGGTCATAGGTGGAAAGATTGTGAAATTATAGATCCAAAATCATTGTTCATGAAATTCTCATTGCTTCCTGGTACGATATGACAGTAGCTCTCATGTCCAACTGTGATAAAGGAAATAAAGCAATTCTGTATGAAAATGAAAAAAAAAAAAAGTTGTCTTCAGTTCTCTTATGGAATTTCAGGTATTAAAATGGAATTCTTGTATAAAATATTAAGGTACAAATTAAAAGAAGTAGGCAAACGCCTCTTGTACCATACGCTGGCTGCTTTTGTTAATGCAGTTCCACGCCAACACTGTACATATTGCTGTAGCCCAAAGATCACCCCCAGTCACTTCATCAAAAGCAGTAGGATGTGCCTCATCAGAATCATTTCATATTTTATTCTGTCCATACTGTGAACCAACACTGTTTAATTTATGAACAGAAAAAATGTGCGGTTATTAAACTCGTCATTTTTTGACTTCTCTTACAATAAAAATGTTGTTGATACATTACTGTCTTTCTCCTAAGATTCTGACTCTTCTAAAAAGAGTGAGGCTACCACAAAAAAATGTGATGCAGAGCTAAACTATAAAAACCAGAATATGCAGTCATTAAAAAACGAAGTTCATGAAAAAAACATACTTCTCTGCAGTCAACAGAAGGATGTCTCAGTTTTACGTTTTTGTAAAACACGGTCACAAAATTTCTATTTTCAACACTTAAAATATTAGCTTTTAACATTACAAACTGTTTACTTAGAACAGAATCTAAATATTGGGGAACTTGCATTTATGTAAAGAACATTTAAATTATAAGAGTGTAGCAGCTCTGTGTAATTTTTGTTGTGAAAGTGGTTTTGAACCCGACTGAGTAGGTGGTAGAAAAAAAACTGTTACTTTATGTGTGTACAGATTTTCTGATAGCAATATGGGTGACTTTTTTCCAAACAACAGGCCTGGGTCTAGGCTATCTAAAGATTATTGCGAAAATAACGGTAATCTGTGCAGATTTTAAGACTGATTTTCTGAGCCAAAGCGCTCACAGAGAAAATTTTTTTGATACAATAAAAGCCTAAAATCTGTGTTTGGCTGTTAGCTGTCTTACCCACATAACAAAAACTGGTGCCACTCGTATGTGTAAAGTGAATGCCAGAAACCTCTGATACCAGCTACAGCGACCGCTTCTCGCAGTTAACAAATGTAAATCACATTTTAACCTGTGCGGAAAATGTCTTGCATAAATGGAGCTATAGTCAGAGAATAGTGACCATTTCCGGAAGCTAGATAGTGGAACAGGCTTGGCTACAAGTGCAGTATATGATAGCTCTGTTACCAATGAAAAGATTGTACATTTTTTGAACATTTTCAAGGCTAACTTAGAAAACACTATTCCAAAAATAAAGTAATTTTCAGAAAGACAGATTAAAAAATGGATAACTCGAGGTGTTAGGGTCTCTTGTAAAATGAAGTGCAAACTTTTTTTATTCTAAGAAACAAACAGAGGCTTAGAGTTTCTATGTTACTTACAGAAATACAAGTTACTTCTGAATGTGTCATAGAAAAGAGAAAAATGAAGGAAAGTGATAAATATATTATGAAACTAAGTACAGGTGAAAAATTATGTAGGGTCTTATAAGGAAGAAGACAGCTACCAAAAATATAGTCTTATCACAGGATAGAAGAAATGTCACTGATTCTAGGGCAACTGAGAACAATTTCAGTTCTTGTTACAAAATCTCTGTTGACAAATTAGTGAAGGAAAAATGTGCAAATTTACCGAACACAACACTAAAGAACTTTAATGTATTCAAAGAAACAATCTATCCTAGTTTTTTTCTCTGCAGTCCAGCGGGCTGTGATGAACTTGTGAATACTATTAATTCGCTGAGGAGTAAATATTCAGTTGGTATCTATGACATCCCGGATAATTTTGTAAAAAAGTCAGCAAGGCACATGAGACCTCCTTTGTCAAATATCTGCAATTCGTCACTCTCAAGTGGCGTTTTCCCAAAGCAGCTAAAAACAGCAAGGGTAATACTGTCACATAAAAAAGCTGACCAACAGTGTAAAGCTTACTGTAGGTCTGTGTCACTCTCGTCAGGGGTTTTAAAAATTGTTGAAAAAGTATTCCTTTCACAACTGACTACATTCTCCATAAAAAATAATATTATTTCTGGACGCCCAGGAGGCTGCGGTCCAGAGCAGGCTGGCGTCAGTAATGCTGGCCAACACTATCCCAACACAACACGAAGCCATGCCAGGCAGTCTGCATCTCAGGGGCTGAAAGTTTTTTGCCCCTACCTCTTGTCCTATTTTCTATGGGGCAAGTGATAAGTGTGCCAAATTCGGTTGCAAACGATCCAGTAATTTTGATGAAGGTGCTGGACATTCACACATACTTCCTACTTTTTATATATATTGTTTACTGTCTAGCTTTGTGTCTCATATGCACAGCACATACCTTTGGGAGGGCCTTAGGAGGCCTGATGTGCATCCCAGCGACCTGCACAGCGTTGGGCACCAACGGCCTCGCGTAGTCGAAGCTGAAGTGATTGTTGAGCAGCAGCAGGGACATGTTGCGCTCCATCTCCGCCAGGGGGGGCATGCTCGGGTCACCGAAGGCCTTGCGCACGATCTCGTCTAGGGCCGGGAAGTAGACCAGATCCCGGTAGAGGTTGAGTGCGAGGGAGAGCAGAGAGTTGTAGGTCTTCTGGAAGAGGCTCATGCGGGTCGTGTAGGCCACGCCGCCCTCGGGCAGGTACGACAGCGGGTACGGGTTGCCGACCGCGTAGTTGATCCAGGAGTTGCCGCCGCCGAAGGCGCACGCGAGCACAGTCGGCGCCCGGTACTTGTGCGAGAAGGCGAAGAAGCAGTCGTGGAAGAACGTCTCCATGATGAGCAGGTCGTACGTCCGCTCCTGGGAGTCGATCAGCTCGCGAACGGCCGGGTCGTCCATCAGGCGCTGGCAGAAGTCCGTGCCCATGTGGAACAGGATCATGAACTGCGTGAACGTCGGGAGCGAGCCGTAGCCCAGGAAGTCGAACTCTGTCGGAAAGATAGAAGAACACTGTCCCTTCATCTACATACATATAAATTTATGTGAATGTGTGTGTGTGTGTGTGTGTGTGTGTGTGTGTGTGTGTGTGTGTGTGTGTGTGTGAGTGTGTGGGGCAGGGGATTCTGTAATGAGGATAATGGACAAGGAGCACTACATTAGTCGTGTGTGAAAAAGTTCAGAATTTGGATCTGATGGGAAGAGTGCTAGGGTAGTTCGTGCAATTGTGATGACCTCTGTGTCCGGATGGCTTAGTGGTCAGAGCACCTGCCTACTAAGCAGGCAACCCAGGTTCGAGTCCTAGTCTGGCACAAATTTTCAACTTTCTTCATTGGTTTCAATCGATACCCATTTGCAGCCAGTGTCTTAAGTCTTATTCGTCCTTGTCATCTGTGATACACTGAATGACCTTTGCTTTTTACAATGTCACTTCCTAGTGTCGATCACTGGAATACACTGAATGATCTTCCCTTTTTGTGATATTCTCTTCTAGAGTCGATGGAAAGGGTGGGGTGGGGGGGGGGATGAAAGGCGCAGTATCAATCTTCCACCCCATCTCTCATTCTGGGGGGAGCTCTACCCACGGCACTTCCTCCCACTGCCTTGTCTGTGCATTTTCTTCATCTTTTATCGAAACTCCGCGTTCCATGTTCTCCGTAAGTCACTTACTGTGGCAGTGTCACAGCTCTTCCCCAAGCTCTATCCGTAATACTCCCAGAACTCTCCTTTTAGCTCGCCGACTGTTATGGGGATAAAGGAACTAATAACCACGCAGGTAAGCTCCTCTTAAACCCTATCGAGCGTCATAATCGTCGTCAGATGGGCGGCATTCGAATCTGATCGGGAAGTGGCATCTGTCTCTCCACTAACGCACAGTCCGCCTTTGTACCTGGTCTGGAGTGTGGAATGAATGCTGCAGCTTCCCAAGCAACCAATTTGCTAATCTGAACCACGAATGCCGAACTCTGTCGTGGTTCTCAAACAGAGCGGGTTGGTTGTTGCGGCCGCTGAGGTAGCATCCTTTCGCACTTCCCTGTCTCGCAGTTTTGAGCTGCGATCGGAAACGGCCAGTCGAGTGAAACTCGTCGACGACCTCCCACTCGTATCTGAAGGGAAAAACTTGCGAATAAATTCATTTTGAAACGAATCTCGCAGACAGGACACTGTCTAATCAATGGCAAAATGAACTCTTGGTCAGACATAGAAAAATTTAACTATTTGACTGGAGACAGAAGAAAGCCATTGATTAGCAAATCTGCTGAATGGTAGACCTTGCACGAAATTAAAATAAGGAAATAAGATGCCTTACCGGTATTCCTAGCCCCATTCAGCTACCGAGAAGAAAACGTACTAATCTGTGCCATTATCGTAAAATATGAAGTTTCTGCAAATCTGACGGCTGAAATGAAGACTTTGCTCAATCGGTATGCATGCGGCAGATATGAAAGTAAAATATTCCGGAGGTAAAATAGTCCCCCATTCGGATCTCCGGGCGGGGACTACTCAAGAGGATGTCGTTATCAGGAGAAAGAAAACTGGCGTCCTACGTTCGAAGCGTGGAAAGTCAGATCCCTTAATCGGGCAGGTAGGTTAGAAAATTTAAAAAGGGAAATGGATAGGTTAAAGTTAGATATAGTGGGAATTAGTGAAGTTCGGTGGCAGGAGGAACAAGACTTCTGGTCAGGTGACTACAGGGTTATAAACACAAAGTCAAATAGGGGTAATGCAGGAGTAGGTTTAATAATGAATAGGAAAATAGGAATGCGGGTAAGCTACTACAAACAGCATAGTGAACGCATTATTGTGGCCAAGATAGACACGAAGCCCACGCCTACTACAGTAGTACAAGTTTATATGCCAACTAGCTCTGCAGATGACGAAGAAATTGAAGAAATGTATGATGAGATAAAAGAACTTATTCAGGTAGTAAAGGGAGACGAAAATTTAATAGTCATGGGTGACTGGAATTCGAGTGTAGGAAAAGGGAGAGAAGGAAACGTAGTAGGTGAATATGTATTGGGGCTAAGAAATGAAAGAGGAAGCCGCCTGGTAGAATTTTGCACAGAGCACAACTTAATTATAGCTAACACTTGGTTTAAGAATCATGATAGAAGGTTGTATACATGGAAGAACCCTGGAGATACTAAAAGGTATCAGATAGATTATATAATGGTAAGACAGAGATTTAGGAACCAGGTTTTATACTATAAGACATTTCCAGGGGCAGATGTGGACTCTGACCACAATCTATTGGTTATGACCTGTAGATTAAAACCGAAGAAACTGCAAAAAGGTGGGAATTTAAGGAGATGGGACCTGGATAAACTGAAAGAACCAGAGGTTGTAGAGAGTTTTAGGGAGAGCATAAGGGAACAATTGACAGGAATGGGGGAAAGAAATACAGTAGAAGAAGAATGGGTAGCTTTGAGGGATGAAGTAGTGAAGGCAGCAGAGGATCAAGTAGGTAAAAAGACGAGGGCTAGTAGAAATCCTTGGGTAACAGAAGAAATATTGAATTTAATTGATGAAAGGAGAAAATATAAAAATGCAGTAAATGAACCAGGCAAAAAGGAATACAAACGTCTCAAAAATGAGATCGACAGGAAGTGAAAAATGGCTAAGCAGGGATGGCTAGAGGACAAATGTAAGGATGTAGAAGCTTATCTCACTAGGGGTAAGATAGATACTGCCTACAGGAAAATTAAAGAGACCTTTGGAGAAAAGAGAACCACTTGTATGAACATCAAGAGCTCAGATGGAAACCCAGTTCTAAGCAAAGAAGGGAAAGCAGAAAGGTGGAAGGAGTATATATAGGATCTATACAAGGGCGATGTACTTGAGGACAATATTATGGAAATGGAAGAGGATGTAGATGAAGATGAAATGGGAGATACGATACTGCGTGAAGAGTTTGACAGAGCACTGAAAGACCTGAGTCGAAACAAGGCCCCCGAAGTAGACAACATTCCATTGGAACTACTGACGGCCTTGGGAGAGCCAGTCCTGACAAAACTCTACCATCTGGTGAGCAAGATGTATGAAACAGGCGAAGTACCCTCAGACTTCAAGAAGAATATAATAATTCCAATCCCAAAGAAAGCAGGGGTTGACAGATGTGAAAATTACCGAACAATCAGTTTAATAAGCCACAGCTGCAAAATACTAACACGAATTCTTTACAGACGAATGGAAAAACTAGTAGAAGCCGACCTCAGGGAAGATCAGTTTGGATTCCGTAGAAATACTGGAACACGTGAGGCAATACTGACCTTACAACTTATCTTAGAAGAAAGATTAAGGAAAGGCAAACCTACATTTCTATCATTTGTAGACTTAGAGAAAGCTTTTGACAATGTTGACTGGAATACTCTCTTTCAAATTCTAAAGGTGGCAGGGGTAAAATACAGGGAGCGAAAGGCTATTTACAATTTGTACAGAAACCAGATGGCAGTTATAAGAGTCGAGGGGCATGAAAAGGAAGCAGTGATTGGGAAGGTAGTGAGACAGGGTTGTAGCCTCTCCCCGATGTTATTCAATCTGTATATTGAGCAAGCAGTAAAGGAAACAAAAGAAAAATTCGGAGTAGGTATTAAAATCCATGGAGAAGAAATAAAAACCTTGAGGTTTGCCGATGACATTGTAATTCTGTCAGAGACAGCAAAGGACCTGGAAGAGCAGTTGAACGGAATGGACAGTGTCTTGAAAGGAGGATATAAGATGAACATCAACAAAAGCAAAACAAGGATAATGGAATGTAGTCGAATTAAATCGAGTGATGCTGAGGGAATTAGATTCGGAAATGAGACACTTAAAGTAGTAAAGGAGTTTTGCTATTCGGGGAGCAAAATAACTGATGATGGTCGAAGTAGAGAGGATATAAAATGTAGACTGGCAATGGCAAGGAAAGCGTTTCTGAAGAAGAGAAATTTGTTAACATCGAGTATAGATTTAAGTGTCAGGAAGTAGTTTCTGAAAGTATTTGTATGGAGTGTAGCCATGTATGGAAGTGAAACATGGACGGTAAATAGTTTGGACAAGAAGAGAATAGAAGCTTTCGAAATGTGGTGCTACAGAAGAATGCTGAAGATTAGATGGGTAGATCACATAACTAATGAGGAAGTATTGAATAGGATTGGGGAGAAGAGAAGTTTGTGGCACAACTTGACCAGAAGAAGGGATCGGTTAGTAGGACATGTTCTGAGGCATCAAGGGATCACCAATTTTGGAGGACAGCGTGGAGGGTAAAAATCGTAGGGGGAGACGAAGAGATGAATACACTAAGCAGATTCAGAAGGATGTAGGCTGCAGTAGGTACTGGGAGATGAAGAAGCTTGCACAGGATAGAGTAGCATGGAGAGTTGCATCAAACCAATCTCAGGACTGAAGACCACAACAACAACAACATGTTGCAAAACGCCGCTCATAAAAACTGGATTTTTCCGGTGCTCGTACCTCGGGTTCTGTTGGTGATAAAAAGGTAGGGTCAGGTGTTTCGGATAGCCCTTCGGCTAGGGACCATTGCATGTTCAACAGGAGGACCGTTCTTAGTGTCACTATCCTACAGTACACGGTCAAAGTATGAATATTACACACTTCCTACTGTTTAAGCAAATGGAGCAAATCGGTTCGTTCTTTTTTACTTTTGATGTGGTCTCCTGTGGACTTGACGAGGCTTATGGATATTCCATTAGTTCATGGGCGCTACCCCGGAAAACCCCACAAAAAACGTGTCTTTACTATATTTCCAAGGGACTGACGACCCCGTAGTTTGGTCCCTTTCTCTCCAAACCAACCAGATAACTATATTTCCGCCGTCACCTGCGGACCAAAACCTAGCCGACAGTTCCAAAAAAACGTCTAAAATTTTTTCTATATATTCCTAAGATCCCACCGAGCGAGGTGGCGCAGTGGTTAGACACTGGACTCGCATTCGGGAGGACGACGGTTCAATCCCGTCTCCAGTCATCCTGATTTAGGTTTTCCGTGATTTCCCTAAAATCGTTTCAGGCAAATGCCGGGATGGTTCCTTTGAAAGGGCACGGCCGATTTCCTTCCCCGTCCTTCCCTAACCCGAGCTTGCGCTCCGTCTCTAATGACCTCGTTGTCGACGGGACGTTAAACACTAACCACCACCACCACCACCACCACCACCACCACCACCTAAGATCCCGATCTCGAACAGCCTTGAAAATATTCTGGATATCTTCATCCGTTTCCAAGACACGGAGGCTCAAAGTTACCCTACTTCTGTGCGAAAAATCCGGTATGAAGCGAAATCTACATTATAAAAAACCGCAGCAATTTGTCATATTTTAAAGGTATATTCTCTGGGGGTCTATCTAGGAGAGCCATCTCCCTGTTTTCAAAAATCATTATCCGTTATCGAGAAACACCCCAAAAACTTCAAACTTCCTGGCAATTTCAAACTGTGTTCCGGACCGAGACTCGAAATCGGGACCTTTGCCTTTCGCGGGCAAGTGCTCTACCAACTGAGCTACACAAGCACGACTGACGCCCCGTCCTCACAGCTTTACTTCTGCCAGTACCTCGTCTCCTACCTTCCAAAGGCTGTGAGGACGGGACGTGAGTCGTGCTTGGGTAGCTCAGATGGTAGAGCACTTGCCCGCGAAAGGCAAAGGTCCCGAGTTCGAGTCTCGGTCCGGCACACAGTTTGAAACTGCCAGGAAGTTTCATATAAGCGCACACTCCGCTGCAGAGTGAAAATCTCATTCTGGAAACAGCCCAAAAAACTTATTTTTTGGGTACCAAAACCAGTCGCGAATTCCGAGATGGCTATGCACAGCAAATGACGATATATTCCTAAGATGCCGATCTGGAACAAACTTTCAAATTTTTTTCATATCTTCATCCATTTCCGAGATACAGGGGTTCAAAGTTATCCTACTATTACACGTAAAATACGCACGTAAAATCCGATGTGAGGCGAAAACGTGATTTATAAAGTGACGTAGCACTGTGAAATATACTGTTAAGTGGCTCCATTATCATCTGGGAACCCCATGTTGTAGCACTGAAGCACAGGCAAATTTTTTTTTGCGCGTAAAATCCGGTCTGGGGAGTAAAATTAGTTTGTCGTTATTCCAGTTTGACATAAGTAAACTATCTAAATTTTAATGAAAAATGCATTTCTTTTCATACGAGCCACAGGGGAAAGAAAGGAACCAATCGAACAATTCTTCTCTCAGAGCAGAAAAATAGCGAATACGTTCCTGTTTGTTTAAAAGAATCTGACTAAAAAGTGGGATACCAGCTGCCTCATTCTACATTCGACAGCATCTTTAGATTTTTACCAAAAATTTTGGATTACAAACATATTCCCGCTTTTTTATGCTGAGAAAGAAGAAGGCGGTGCAAGTGGCAAAGAGACGGAAAAGTAATAAACACTGGAAGATAGTAGACAGTGGTTGAGTCATACAAAGTGCGAAGCAGACAATGGCAGTGTGAGAGAAAGACAGGGAACAGTGGCAGTGGACGTAGTTGACAGTAACGGAAGAGCACTAGGAAAAGAGTGAAGGAGACAGTGCCAGCGGAACAGGAATAAAGAGAAAGTGGAGGTGGGTGAGAGCAAGTGGTAATGAGAGACAGTCTGTGGCAATGACAACGACGAAGAGAGGTATAGCAGCAGTGAGAAGAGACAGCAACAGAGGGAAGGAAGGAAAGCGGTAGTAGCAGTAAGAGAGAGCAAGAGGGGGATAGGAGACTGTAGTAGTAGGACAGAACGGATGAGCAGGAACAATGGGAGGGACACGAAAAGATAATGACAATGAGTCGGGCTGAATGAGTGAGTGAGTGAGAAAGGGCAACTAGGAGTAGATGGGTGTGAGCGATAGACTAGTGGGGGTGAGTGACCTACAGTTAGGGGAGGTTGTGGGATGGTGCTAAAGAAAGTAGAATGAGGTAGCTTTTATCCCACTTTTCGGTCAGCCTCCTTCAAATGAAGAGGAACATTTTTCCGCTGGTACTATTTTCTTGAATTCGACGAAGATTTATACGGATCGATCGGAGAACATAGACGGCGACAATGTAGGATGAGCGGGATACAACACAACGGAAAGTTATCAATTGTCTGCCTAAGGAGGCAGAGGCAGCAGTCTATTACGCGGAAGCTATCAAAAAAATGGCTCTGAGCACTATGGGACTTAACATCTGAGGTCATCAGTCCCCTAGAACTTAGAACTACTTAAGCCTAACTAACCTAAGGACATCACACACATCCATGCCCGAGGCAGGATTCGAACCTGCGGAAGCTATCCCAGTTAGAAAAGCAGTAAAGTACGGCAGATCTCGCACGCGAGGGAGGGTGGTGGTATTAACCGTTTCCATAAGTGTACTAAACAGTCTTATGAAACCAAAATGGAACGGAAGTGAATCGTCTGTAATTATGAACACTATTAAAGAAATCGTTATAAATAAGCAATCAGGAATAGTTACAAATATCTTGTGGATTAGAGGGCACAGTGGTATCTATCATAATGATATAATAGACAGCTTAGCCAAGTGAACAATGAACTGAGGTGAAATCCTAAATAACAGACTTCCTTATCAAGAAAAGCAGGGCACAGTCAATGAGAAAGCGAGAAACGACTGGAAGGCGCATTGGGATTCGACCAAGGCAGCAAAAAGAGTACAGTACGACCAGCTGCCACTAAAAGTAGCGTTATCCCCTTGGTTTACTGATTGGAAAGGAGCAAATGAATCACAGCAACTAATACTCTCGTGCCCTTAAATCTTGCCAAATTCCCAACCCGTCTGTTCTGCAAAAGTCGGAAGGAATCTCTGTTATGTGATTTTTATCAATGAAGACGGAATGTGTATCGTGTACTATTCTCGTGTACCAGATACAAGGCACAACAAGGCTGTGGCGCCACCAGCGTAGACGTTGACACCATCTCAGACAGCATGACGCAACTGCTACCAATCTGAAGCCGTCCTTCGGCTATATAAGGCCACCACAGCAGCAATTTCGACAGTGCGCGCTCTACGCGCGCAGTATGAGCGCGCAGCTGATGCGCAGCCGCCTGCGACGAGATCGGAGCGTGGGCTACCAAATGGCGGCTCGAGTTCAACCCTGGGATGAGCCAGGCTGTGGTGTTTACGCGCAGGCGCATTCCCGGTGCGCTGCAGCAAGTGCGGATCGTGGGGGCCCCCACTGGAAAATACCTCGGCGTCATCTCGGACCGGCGCCTCACCTGGGGACCACGCATCAGGGAGCTGAGAGGCCGAGCGCTCCGCAAGATCCTCTGCTGGGCCCACCCACTGCGGCATCTCGCTGTACGTAGCACTCTTCAGGCCGGTGCTCGAGTAAGCGGCCGTGTTGTGGGGAAACGCGGCGGAAACCCGTCTGCACTGCAGAGAGTGCAGAATAAGGCCCTCCGGCTGGCGCTCCATCTGCCGAGAGACTTTGGCACGAGGCAGCTCCAAGACATCGAGGGGATCCCGACGCTGCAGCGCCTCGCGACGAGGTTCTACGCATCTGCGAGGACATCGAGAACCCCGCTGGTCAGTGGACTGGGAAACCAACTTCATTAGCGCCCGGCTACCAGATGGCCAGACCTGCTCCTGGAATGATAACCCGGCACCAAGAGAAGAAGATTACAACCGATTGACAACCGCCGGCCGGGGTGGCCGAGCCGTTCTAGGCGCTACGGTGTGGAACCGCGTGACCGCTACGGTCGCAGTTAGAATCCTGCCTGGGGTATGGATGTGTGTGATGTCCTTAGGTTAGTTATGTTTAAGTAGTTCTAAGTTCTAGGGGACTGATGACCTCCGAAGTTAAGTCTCATAGTGCTCAGAGCCATTTGAACCAATTTTGTTTTATTGACAACCAAGAAGACGGGCCGAAAAGAGAAGAAAACGAATACACTACGATTCACTGAAGCAGGAACAGCAGGCTCTGCTTAACCTGCATTGACGGTGCATGGACTGCACATCTGTCTGCTGTCTGTAAATTTTGACACTCTGTTGATACTGACGAAGACAATGGTGGAAATCGTCAGAAGCTCGAGGTCAAGACCCTGACCTGAGGCCGGCCGGTGTGGCCGTGCGGTTCTGAGCGCGTCACTTTGGAACCACGTGACCGCTACGGTCGCAGGTTCGAATCCTGCCTCGGGCATGGATGTGTGTGATGTCCTTAGGTTAGTTATGTTTAAGTAGTTCTAAGTTCTAGGGGACTGATGACCTCAGTAGTTAAGTCCCATAGTGCTCAGAGCCATTTGAACCATTTGAACCCTGACCTGATGCGGCAGAAGTTCGCATACAATATACAGGGTGGTCCATTGATCTTGACCGGACAAATATCTCACGACATAGGCGTCAATCGAAAAAACTACAAAGAACGAAGCTTGTCTAGCTTGAAGGGGGAAACCAGATGGCGCTATGGTTGGCCCTCTATATGGCGCTGCCATAGGTCAAACAGATATCAACTGCGTTTTTTTAAAAATAGGAACCCTAATTTTTATTATATATTCGGTAGTATGTGAAGAAGTATGAATGTTTTACTTGGAACCACATTTTTCGCTCTGTGATAGATGGCGCTGTAATAGTCACAAACATATGGCTCACAATTACAGACGAACATCTGGTAACAGGTAGGTTTTTTAAATTAAAATACAGAACGTAGGTACGGTTGAACATTTTATTTCGGTTGTTCCAATGTGATACATGCACCTTTGTGAACTTATCATTTCTGAGAACGCATGCTGTTACAGCGTGATTACCTGTAAATACCACAATAATGCAATAAATGCTCAAAATGATGCCCGTCAACCTCAATGCACTTGGCAGTACATGTAACGACATTCCTCTCAACAGCGAGTAGTTCGCCTTCCGTAATGTTCGCACATGCATTGACAATGCGCTGACGCAGGTTGTCAGGCGTTGTCGGTGGATCACGATAGCAAATATCCTTCAACTTTCCCCACAGAAAGAAATCCGGGGACGTCAGATCCGGTGACCGTGCAGGCCACGGTATGATGCTTCGACGACCAATCCACCTGTCATGAAATATGCTATTCAGTACCACTTCAACCGCACGCGAGCTATGTGCCGGACATCCATCATGTTGGAAGTACATTGCCATTCTGTCATGCAGTGAAACATCTTGTTGTAACATCGGTAGAAAATTACGTAGAAAATCAGCATACAATGCACCATTTAGATTGCCATCGGTAAAATGGGGGCCAATTATCCTTTCTCTCATAATGCCGCACCATACTTTAACCCGCCAAGGTCGCTGATGGTCCACTTGTCACAGCCATCGTGGGTTTTCCGTTGCCCTATAGTGCATATTATGCCGGTTTACGTTACCGCTGTTTATGAATGACGCTTCGTCGCTAAATAGCACGCGTGCAGAAAATCTGTCATCGTCCCGTAATTTTTCTTGTGCCCAGTGGCAGAACTGTACACGACATTCAAAGTCGTCGCCATGCAATTCCTGGTGCACAGAAATATGGTACGAGTGCAATCGATGTTGATGTAGCATTCTCAACACCGACGTTTTTGAGATTCCCGATTCTCGTGCAATACGTGTGCTACTGATGTGCGGATTAGCCGTGTCAGCAGCTAAAACACCTACTTAGGCATCATCATTTGTTGCAGGTCGTGGCTGACTTTCACATGTGGCTGAACCTGTTTCCTTAAATAACGTAACTATCCGGCGAACGGTCCGGACACTTGGATGATGTCGTCCAGGGTACCGAGCAGCATACACAGCACACGCCCGTTGGGCAATTTAATCGGCATAGCCATACATCAACACGATGTCGAGCTTTCCCGCAATTGGTAAACGGTCCATTTTAACACGGGTAATGTGTCACGAAGCAAATACCGTCCGTACTGGCGGAATGTTACGTGATACCACGTACGTATACGTTTGTGACTATTACAGCGCCATCTACCACAAAGCGAAAAAAGTGGTCCAACTAAAATATTCATATTTCTTTGCGTACTACACGAATATGTAATACAAACTGCGCCATCTAGCGGGCGAACCATAGTGCCATCTGGTTTCCTCCTTCAAGCTAGACAAGCTTCGTTCTTTGTAGTTTTTTCGATTGACGCCTATGTCGTGAGATATTTGTCCGGTCACGATCAATGGACCACCCTGTATACATGTACAACAGTGCCGTCGCGAAAGACTTCGTGTTGTGGCGTAGCAAGACAGCCACACCACTCGGAGGTAGCCGAAAGGCACGCGATGTAATGCAGACGGGCGTGAAGTCTGAAACAGGAGAACTATTGAATGGTAGCAAGAAAAGTACGTAGTTGCTTTATACTTAACTTTTATTCTCTGATGAATACAGCGTTCTTCTTGAGACATTTATACTATAACTCTCAAAGTAGGTAAGGCTAATGGCGCCTTGCTAGGTCGTAGTCATGTGCTTAGCTGAAGGCTATTCTAACTGTCTCTCGGCAAATGAGAGGAAGGCCTCGTACGTCTAGTCGCTAGCAATGTCGTCCGTACAACTGGGGCGAGTGCTAGTCCGTCTTTCTAGACCTGCCATGTGGTGGCGCTAGGTCTGCAAATACTGACAGTGGCGACACGCGGGTCCGACATGTACTAATGGACCGCGGCCGATTTAAGCTACCACCTAGCAAGTGTGGTGTCTGGCGGTGACACCACATTCCTCCCCCGCAAATCGGCGAACGGTCGTGTTATAAGGCTTCCGCCCGCCGTGGGGAGGGCCCCATGTTGACGTATGCGATGAGGTGGGGAGCCTAACAACAGGCGAGGCTGTGCCACCCGCACCCGGCCATTCGGTCCGAGGGGAGCTAGGAAACGCCTGGAAACCTACTCCAGGGTGCACGTCAACATGCGGCGTATGCGCCCGTAATGAGACAGGGTCGACCTCCATTGCGTCGGGGTAGCCGACGCGCGATGACGCCATGTGGTCCGGAGCGGGCAAGAGTTCCATGGCGGAGGACAGCTGGTCACGGGAAGCGATCGGCGGCGCGTGACCCAGGGAGGCGGATGGCGGCTGCAGCGAAGCGTCCTCCGTGGGCTGCGCCGGCGGCGGCGGCGGCGGCGGCGCGACGCCATGGGGCAAAATGGAAGGCATCGTCGGTAACACCGGGGGATGAGGCGAGCCAGTAGATGGGTCCCCAGGGCGCTGACCGGACGGCTCCGTCGCTGAAAGCAGACGGGGAGCGGCAGAACCCAGGCGACGACAGAGGCGCAGCTGAGTGAGATGCCGACGCACCTCACCAGAGGCCCCCAAAACCAAATACATCGCGCGGCCGAGGCAGCGAAGAATGCGCCCTGCGAGCCAACGCCGTGAACCGCGATAGTTGCGATAGAATACAACGTCGCCAGGAGCAAAAGCAGGAGTCTGCCGCTGCACAGGAACCTGATGCGGCGGATGCAGCAAAGACATCAAGGTTCGATGAGGACGACCGTGAAGCAACTCAGCCGGCGAGCGACCATCGCGGGGCTGAGAGCGATACGAAGACAAAAAGAGCAACAACGCGTCCTCCCGAGAATGCGACTCTTTCAACTTCAACATCTGTGACTTGAAAGTCCGGACCAAACGTTCAGCGGCACCGTTTGACTGAGGCGAAAACGGCGCGGATGTCAGATGTTGAATACCATTGGCCTTGCAGAATGACTGAAATTCTGCGGACATGAATTGTGGACCATTGTCAGAAACAATAGTCTGCGGAAGACCTTCAATGCAAAAGATAGCAGACAACGCTTGGATGGTGGCAGAGGACGTCGTGGAAGACATCCGGACAACAAAAGGAAAATTACTGAAGGAATCGACAACAACCAACCATCGAGCATTCCAGAATGGACCAGCAAAATCTATGTGTAAGCGTTGCCAAGGGGAAGTGGCTTTCGGCCATGCAAAGAATTTCCGCGGCGGTGCGGATTGTTGTTCGGCACACGCCATGCAAGAAGAGCACATATTCGTAATCGCTGCATCGATTCCGAACCAAGTACAGTGCTGACGAGCAAGTTGTTTCGTACGCACTATACCCCAATGTCCTTGGTGGAGAAGCTTTAAGACAGAGGACTGTAACGAACGTGGGACCACGACCCTAGACTGATCATTATCAGAACGCAACAACAAAACACCACGTCGTACAAAAAGTCTCTCCTTGTGAGCAAAGAATCGGCGAACCATCGGATCCTCGATCCGCGACTTCGACAAGGGCCATTGCGTAGCAACAAAACGCAAAACGGTAGCAAGGACAGGGTCAGCAGCTGTGGCTGTAGCTACACGACGAAAATCAATCGGAAACGATTCGACCACGTCATCGGTTTCCGCATCAATGAACATGCAAGCAAGTTCGGAAGAATCGAACGCTTTATCCTCAGCAACTGGCAAACGGGACAACGCATCTGCGTTTCCGTGCTTAGCAGTGGACCGATACAAGATATCGTAGCGGTACTGCGAGAGGAAAATAGACCAGCGAATGAATGTCTGCGCGGTACGCGGAGGTACAGGCTTGTTCGGATGAAAAAGCGATGTCAAAGGTTTGTGGTCTGTGATGATGGTAAAGTGACGACCATACAAGAAATCGTGAAACTTCGTAACACCAAACACGAGAGCCAAAGCTTCTTTCTCTATCTGGGAATAATTTCTTTGCGCTGACGAGAGCAATTTGGACGCAAAGGCAATAGGGCGATCATGCGAACCATCTTTGTGCGCAAGCACAGCACCGATCCCGAAATCCGATGCATCTACCATCAACAAAAGGGGTTTCTGGGGATCGAATGGCGTAAGGCAAGTATTTGAAAGCAACGCCGATTTCAATTGGCGAAAGGCGCGTTCGCATTCCGTCGACCAGACGAACGGAACACCTTTACGGCGTAAGCGATGAAGCGGAGCTGAAATGGAAGAGGCATTGCGCAGAAAGCGATGATAATAATTAATTTTTCCCAACACACTCTGTAGCTGCTTCAAATTTTGTGGTGAAGGCAAGTCCTGTATGGCACGGAGGTGCTCTGGACTCGGATGGATGCCTTGGGCATTTATGACATGTCCCAGATACGGCAAGTCACGAGCAAAAAACACACATTTGTCCTTCCGCAAGCGAAGACCATTCTGTCGCAAGACCTGAAATAGTGTTCTGAGATTTTGTAAATGTTCTGCTTCTGTCTTTCCTGAGATCACTATATCGTCCAGATAGTTTGCTGCAGTAGGGACCGACGCACAAATAGTTTGTAAATATTGCTGAAACAATGCAGGGGCGGATGCACACCCAAATGGCAGTCTTTTGAATCTGTACAATCCAAGATGCGTGTTAACCACCAATACGCGCTGGGATTCTTCGTCCACCGGTATTTGCAAGTACGCATCTGCGAGGTCCAACTTTGAAAAATATTTTCCCGGGCACAGTTTGTCAAAAAGATCTTCCGGGCGGGGCAAAGGAAAAGTAGCAGTCACTAGTTGTGGATTCACTGTTGCTTTGAAGTCCACGCAAAGTCTCAATTTGCCGGAAGGTTTTTGCAAAATCACTAAGGGTGAGGCCCAGAGAGAAGCCTGCACACGTTCAATGACACCTTGCGATTCTAAATCTTTTAATGTTCTTGCGACCTCATCACGCAATGCGTGGGGAACATTGCGCGCTCTGAAAAATTTCGGTTGCGCGTTGACTTTTAGTTCCAAATGTGCTTCATAGTTCTTAGCGCAACCAAGGCCCGGTGCAAAAATGTCTGCAAATTCCTCACATAGACTAGAAACACTGGCTGAAGGCACAGTCTGGTTCACTGAGAGAACCTGATTCACAATAGACAAGTTAAACAATTGAAATAAATCTAAACCAAACAAGTTCACTGCAGCAGAAGAACGAAGAACGTAAAACGACACAAGTTTTGTTTGTCCCTTGTATGTTGCAAGAAGGCTGCACTGTCCTAACACAGGGATATGCTGTCCTGAATAACTAGTGAGCTGAACATTTGCGGCACGCAACGGCGGTGCGCCCAGTTGTTTGTACGTGGCGTGATTGAGCAATGAAACTGCAGCTCCGGTATCGAGCTGGAATGGTATCACTCGTCCGGCAAAGTCCAAATCTACAAAAAGTTTATTGTCCTGCTGACGACAAGAGCGACTGTTTTGTGCAACGTGAACAGACACTGGTACAGAATCACTTGCGACGTGACGGGATTGCCGTCGACGTCGACGCACACTTTTTGTGGGACGAACACAGTCACTAGTAGAGAGAGGAACACTGGGCGGAGTGGCATTAACTACATGAATGTCCATGGGCGAAGGTTCCCGAGCCTGAGCGTCCGTGGTTCGATTCCGGCGCGAAGCAAAGGGCCTGGAACGGTTGTGATTGTCTGATCTGAGCTTTTTCTGGCAAACACTTTGAACATGTCCTTTCTTGTGACAGTAAAAGCAAATAGCGTGGCGTGACGGGCAATTTTCACGCGAATGTCTAGTAGCACACCGCGGGCATGATTTCACTGCATTTGCGGGCTGGCGAGGCACACCTGGTTTAGAGCGCGGCGTCAGCTGCGTCGAAGTGCGCGAGGGCCGGTTACCGGGCCGCGCAGCGCGTCCAGCGGGCCGGTTAATGTTACACACTGCTGGCGAAGCTTCAAAAGATTCCTGAGCACAGTCAAGTGTGTCTTGCCTATCCAATATGTCTATCACTTGTTGAAGGGAGGGGTTAACTAGTTTCAAAATCTGTTCCCTTATGCGAAAATCAGAAACGTTCTGTGCTATTGCATCACGCACCATTGTATCTGCATAAGGAAGGCCACAGTCACACTGAAATTCACAATCCCTAGTAAGGCCTTGCAAAGTTGCAACCCACTCCCTATTAGTTTGACCGGCCGTACGTTTTGTACGAAAGAACGTATACCTTTTTACAACTACATTAACTGATTCTTTGAAATAGGCATCTAAAGCCGACACAATTTCTTCGTAGGACAGTGTAGCTACGTCGCGTCGGGGAAACAATTTCACTATCACACGGTACGTTTGCACACCGACACAAGACAATAAGTGAGGCTGCCGCTCGTTACCTTGAATTCTGTAGGCTGCCAGATGAAAATCCAGCTGTCGGGAATACTCCGCCCAAGTCTCTTGAGTGGAATCAAACGGTCGGAATGGCGGCGCAACTGCATGTTGTGGCTGCGGTAGCTGTGACGCGGCGGCGGCCGCATCATTTTGCAGCGCACGTTGACCCTGGACGAGCTGTCCCAGGGCATCCAATAACGCCTGCGTCTGCTGATTCTGCAAGCGATAAAATTCGGACAGTACATCTGGAGATTGTGGCGAAGCCATGACACAAGCAAATCAAATCAGAGCAAAACAAGTAGGAAGAACACGTTGACTCGTCGCCAAACTGTTGTGGCGTAGCAAGACAGCCACACCACTCGGAGGTAGCCGAAAGGCACGCGATGTAATGCAGACGGGCGTGAAGTCTGAAACAGGAGAACTATTGAATGGTAGCAAGAAAAGTACGTAGTTGCTTTATACTTAACTTTTATTCTCTGATGAATACAGCGTTCTTCTTGAGACATTTATACTATAACTCTCAAAGTAGGTAAGGCTAATGGCGCCTTGCTAGGTCGTAGTCATGTGCTTAGCTGAAGGCTATTCTAACTGTCTCTCGGCAAATGAGAGGAAGGCCTCGTACGTCTAGTCGCTAGCAATGTCGTCCGTACAACTGGGGCGAGTGCTAGTCCGTCTTTCTAGACCTGCCATGTAGTGGCGCTAGGTCTGCAAATACTGACAGTGGCGACACGCGGGTCCGACATGTACTAATGGACCGCGGCCGATTTAAGCTACCACCTAGCAAGTGTGGTGTCTGGCGGTGACACCACACTTCGTTCTCGTGTGACACATCGTAACTGAAAATCCCAGTTAGCGAAAAGTAAGATTAACGGAAATGACAGCTCGCAGACTTACTGGCGCTGCCCGCCAGGGGCACCGTGGGCTTGACGAGCTCCCAGGGGTCGCCCGGCTGGTGGAAGGGCGTCACCACGGTCAGGTTGTGGCCGCGGCGCGCCAGCTCCACCAGCAGCTCGCGGTTCACGATCCAGTGGCTGCGGCCCTCCATCGGGAACACGGCCAGGATGTTGGCACCCCTGGCGGCGGGGAGCCACCCGCAGCACCAAGCCGCCGCCGCCCACACAGCCAGCGCCACAGCCGACATCTGCAACACCGACCACACGTCCACACGTCAACACTCGTCGGTCAGCAACTCGGTACAAGAAACAAGAAAAAAAAAATCAGCCTAAGGACTAGCGCATCGTGGGTTCTATACTGACTTGCCACCTGAACAATTATGCGTTATACACTGAAGAGCCAAAGAAATTGGTAAACCTACCTAACATCGTGTAGCGGCCCCGCGAGCACGCAGAAGTTCCATAACACGACATGGTATGGACTCGACTAATGTCTGAAGTAGTGCTGGAGGGAACTGTCACCATAAACCCTGCAGGGCTGCTCTTCTGAAGAGCACGTTGCAAGACATCCCAGATGTGCTCAATAATGTCCTTGTTTGGAGAGTTTGGTAGCCATCGAAAGTGTTTAACCTCAGAATACTGCTCGTGGAGCCACTGTATAGCACTTCTAGACTTGTGGCGCGTCGCATTGTTCCGCTGGAATTGCCCGAGTCCGTCGGAATGCACAACGGACATTACGGAAATTATCCACTTCTTTGCCCACAGTTTTTTCTCGTTTTGTTTGTCCTCGCGGCTTCTAAAACAGCCAAGGCAAACTTCTGTGTTTGTTTCTATGTAAAACCAAGTAGGACCTCTTAAAACGAACGCAATGAATCGGTCGGCAAGTGTGGAGGCTGCCACAAGTTGGCTGGTTGGTCTGTCAGTTGATTGGTCTGTTGGTTGGTCGGGCTCTCGGGTCGTCGGTCTGTTGGTTGGTCGTCTGCATGTTGCCGGTTTATCGGTCTGTCTGTCGGTTTGTCGGGTGGCCGGCAAATTGATGCCTTTAACCTCAATTATGTAGGTGCCCTAACAGCGATGACAGGTTATAAAAGCACGTAAAAAGACGTAAGACAGAAAGGCCCAACTGCAAGTGTCAATATACATTTTAAGTTGAAGGGGTAACAAAAGCCTGGTATAGAATTTTTATCTATTAAAAATTGACAATGGCGCCATGGGCCGATAGTGCGGTAGCAATTCGTTGTACTTTCCAATATCCTGGAGACGTAACTGGCAGCTGCTGTGCGGAGGACCGGGGCTCGGTTCCCAGTATTGCCAGTGTTCTCCATGGAGGAGAGGAGAGGGGTGGGGAGGGGGCGGGTGGGGGGATCGGAACAGGCCTTGTGAGGCCAAATGAAGAGCTACGTGATGGAGAGATAGCGGCTCGAAGGTCGGAGCGTCGGCAACGGCCGGGAGTGACGTGTGCCTACACTGTGCCCCTCCATACAGCAAATCTCGAGACCAAGACTATAAAACGAGACAAACGGTGTACAGAGTACGAATAAAATACGTGAATACAAGACACTAGCGCACATTCAACTGTTGCAGTTTAACTGTGCGCAGAAGGGAGCACGTAAAAGTGCGAGCACAGCACGTGTACATCCTGTCCACTATCCCAAGGTTACTAATAGCAACATCAAACGCTACTTACGGGCTCTACACAGGCACCAACCAAACGACCGACCGACAAATTGGACATGTGTAGACGCTTTGGCTAACCGACCAACCAAATTTCCTTGCTGCGATGCTCCCAAAAGCCACCCTCCCACCACTTCACCCAACAAATTGTGGTGTGTGTAGCGCTGTCGTGCCAACCGCCCTAAAAAAGTTCGTTTTTGTCTCTGCGTACAGGATCAAATGCTGCTCTAATATGCATGACAGGGTGCCAAGCGGACGAAAGCTTAAGGGCAGGCATTGCCTGCAGGGAGGAGCAACTGTGAAAACTGAGTTTCTGAAAACAGCCACAAGTCGCAGTTTTTTTATTTATTTACCGGTTTCTCTCTTCAAATGAACACGAGGATCATCGTAATACGAAGTGTAAAAGATACAAATGGAGATAATATTGAAAACCTACATTGATGTAACGTAAATTATATGTTCTATTTCCAGTACGGCGAAATAAGTTTAAAGCTGACTGACAGTATTAAAGTTAAACCACTGATTGTACTACAATACTTACGTTTAAAGTACAGTAGTATGATGACATTGATAGCGCCAAAGACTGCACTGAGTGTACAACAGTACTTGTAACATACTTGGTATAGTGAGTGCATCCAAAGATAATTTACGAGTACAGAAAACGAAATTTATATTTTATTCGCCTCTCTTGCGGGCATATATATTGACATCTCATATTTTTATATGTCTGATTCATCTTTCAAAAAATATGAGTACATCTGTAAAGATTAAAATATCTCAAAACATTATAAAAATACGCATATAAAAATATCTTTACCAAAAGGCATTTAAAACTACCGTTTTTAAATTTCTGTTAGGATAATATGGCAGGTATTATATATTTGGTTGCTTATCTATAGCACTTCATCAAATAACTGGGATGACCCATACAAATTAAATTCGTTTTGTTTGTTTAATAAATTTTGCGAGTTTTTCTTCTTTTCTGCGAAAATTTCTAATTCTTCTAAAACAGTTAAAAATGGCCTTTATCTGCGGTGTGGATAATTTTCGTACTGTCTTGAATCTCACCTAATGTATCTTTAGTTGCTGCCAAATGTTGACTCAGTGCTGACCATTAGAATTTCAATGACCCTAAAAACATATTTTAAATGCTCTTCTAGTATGGCCAATGTACGTGCTCTGTGAACTTTGGCAGTTCATTTTATATACGCCTGAATTACTGCATGTGTTTTGTACATTCTCTTTGACTGTTAGTGCGTGTCTAAGGAAGCTGCTAGTTCAAAATGCTACTTTAACTTTCTGTCGTGGGAAACTTCTCACAATACGGTCTGTTACAGGACCTTTGTATGTGAGTGTAATGTATCTTTTATTTTCTACTGGCTTGCCTGTACTGTTGTTTTTCTTTCGTCTAATTTTTCTGTATAGTGTGGTACAATTTCACTATATCACGTTCTTGGTGTTTGTTGCTTAACGTTATCTTTTTGATTGTCTGTAATTCTGTAGCTCTGTCCTGGTCTGTGAGTGGTAACTGTAACATTCTATGTAAAGCTGAATAGAACTATGCTTTTTGGGGCTGTTTGGATGATATGAGTTATTCCCAGTAATTATATCTGAATATGTAGGCTTCCAGTAAACTCTAAAAGTACGTTTCCTGTTCGATCTACTAAGTGACAAATAGATAAAATTCATGCTGCTATCTGTTTTATGTTCAACCGTGAACTTAATTTTTGGGTGCAATTGGCTGAGATTGTCTATTGCATTTAAATCATCTGTGGTTCCCTTAAATAGAACTATACTGTCGTTAAAATACCTATTATAATGCAGTGTTTTCAGTTTTATATCCGGAAACTTATAAAAAGTCTAATTTCCAAGTCATTAAGAAAAGTTCTGATAAGACGCTATATAAACTATAGCTATCGCTAGACAGTCTCCCATGAATTTTTCCATTAAAGGTAAAATTCTTGAATTCAGGGCTAATTTGCAAAAAGTCTAACAGCTCTACAATCTCACCTACTACCATCGTTTCGTCCCCGATCACAAAGCGATGTAGAAATCCCTTCCGTTTTTGCATCTGAAGCAACTGTAATGTAATACATTACGTTTCATTACCTCTAATGTTTCATCAGTTGGTATAAGGAGAAATTTAAGGCAGCAGATCTTTTTGGGCACGTCTTACAAGGAGCATAGCAATATAGGTGCAAAGAATGAAGCACAAGTTTAATTTTTTTAAGAAATCCATATTGGTTTCGTGTCACACATAAGATGAATAAATGTCTGGTGACCTTCTGTATTTCCGTTTGTAGGTTTTATTTCCGATACTTATCGGAAATCAAGTCTAAAAACTGAAATATCGACATTCAGTTGACGTTAATTCATAAACTATACTTGCATCGTTGTTACAAATGTTTAAAAAAGTTCAGCCTATATCCAAATCCTCTGTTATGAAGAGCGAAGGGTGAGATTGTTTTAGAACTATAGTAGTTGCTAAATGGCTCATTTGTTGTGTGTTATTTTATTTGTTAGATGATGTATGCGACCCCCATGTGTAACGTTTCTTCTTCGAATTTGAAATGAGTTTCGTCCGCTGCTCGTGGTCTCGCGGTAGCGTTCTCGCTTCCCGAGCACGGGGTCCCGGGTTCGATTCCCGGCGGGGTCAGGGATTTTCTCCTGCCTCGAGATAACTGGGTGTTTGTGTTGTCCTCATCATTTCATCATCATCCAGGAAAGTGGCGAAATTGGACTGAGCAAAGATTGGGTAATTGTACGGGCGCTGATAACCACGCAGTTGAGCGCCCCACAAACCAAACATCATCATCGAAATGAGTTTCTTAAGTTTACCGGTAATAGTTTATGCCACATACATAAATAGATTAATAATGTTTACACGAACACCTTGTGTTTTATTTATTTTGCTTTGCCATGATGTATTTGCTCAGACAACTATATACTACGTTGCAGGTTTCAGAAATCATTTTAGTTAATAATTCTTCTAGTGGCTGAAAATTGTAATGTAGCTATCAGCCCCTACTCGAAACTTACAGACTCTCTCATGACTGTTAAGAATAGTTTGATGATGACCAGAAACTCCTAAATACGTGATAGATTCCTTCTTAGATAACTACGAAAATTATCGGCTTCCATCTGGTTAAGTAACAGAACGGAACGTGGTTGAATTTCTTTCCTCGTACAGTCCACTTCTTTGCCCACAGCTTTATTTTATTTTTTGTCCTTGTTACCTCTGAAACAGCCGAGGCAAACCCCTGTTTTTGTTTCTGTGTTAAACCAAACGGGCTCTCGTAAAACTTATTGGATTTATGATAAACAAATCACAACAACATGACGGCGCTGTAATCGCCGAGTGCAGTCGGTCGGTACGCGTGTGGGCTGACACGAAATTGGCCAGTCGGCCGATGAACTGGTGCGTGTTAGTAGTGCGCGATGAGTCGAGAATTCGGGTCGGATGGAAAGCGTGCTCGGATATACGAAGCGGTTAAAGGCGACCGCTCGCATAATTTTAAACTTTCGCCCCTGAATTATTTCAACGCCCAACTGCGCCTGACGTCGGAACCTCCGTCGAAATACATTACGAAGTAATTTAGCAAGTGAAATGCGAAGTGCGAAAAAAAAGGAACGTCGTGTCGGCAAACAGTCTGTTGCACGTCAGAAAATCAGGAAACAACGAATGAGATGCAGAGTACGCCAGGGCGAGGAGGGAGCGTGGCGCCCGCGACGATCTCGCCGCAGCCACCAGGGGTCGCTTTCCGCGCTGCCGCGGTCAGCTGCGCCGAAGCAGCCGCGCCGTCTTCACACAGGGCGGTAAGCGGCGGAATTTTGTTCCGGAAACTATTTCGTAATTTACCAATGATCAATGAACTTTTTGGAGGTATAACGTTCCTTTTCTGCACCTCGCATTACATTCGATGAATTACTTCGTAATTTACTAACTGCAAGTGCCCCAAGCTGATTTCCCAAAATCTTCGCTCAGTGAAAGATGGGTGAAAATAAGCGACCACGTGTCTCGCACTATCCATAGATATTCGACCGCATCTGAGAAAAACGACGGTCAAAATTTTCGAGGCAATTTGTGTACGTTTTAGCGAGTGTACAGAACAAACGAAGCGGTAGCATAGTGGCCAGCTGTGCCTAACAGTTTTGTACCCCGCGTTCGAAACACGATTTCTATTTTTATCTATCTATCGATGTCCGTTGAAGATTAATACCCGAATGTCTTCCAATGTCTATTGAAATGTTTTTCCTCTAATTGTACGTCCGGCGAATGACTTTAAAAGAAAGAAAAACACAAATGTAAAAATTGAGTTTTCGGTAAAATTCCTGTAGTGTATCTTCATTCATAACAACTGCAAGCGCCAGTTTACGGAAAAAGAGATCCATTTTGCGTGGTTTGTTCTCGAAATTATTGCCAACGCCTGCAAGCTTTCAGCAATGTTAACGTCGTTCCTTTCTCGAGTGAGTCGTGCGAAGGAACGTCTCTCTGGAAAAACTGCCTTCGCGCGATGCTGTTAGTGTCGGAGGGCGACCGCTACGGTCGCAGGTTCGAATCCTGCCCCGGGCACGGATGAGTGTGATGTCCTTGGGTTAGTTAGGTGTAAGTAGTTCTAAGTTCTACGGGACTGATGACCTCAGCAGTTACGTTCCATAGTGCTCAGAGGCACTTGAACCATATTTTGCTGGTGTCGGAAATTTTTTGTTTAGAGTGTTTCTACGGTCGGTATCATCCAAGGAATTGCACCAAATCTCCCTGAATAATAAATGTAAGAATTTAAGAATTAATAACGAAATATAAGGATGAGAATTTAGAAAGATTGTAAACCCTTGAAATAACATACACCCGTATATTATACAATAAATGCAAGAAAGTCATTGAGAAACCCAGTTATAATTTTACGCTTAACGTAACGACCTTGTATCCCATAACTTGATGAGAAAAGTTCGTGTATTAACCTACAAACGTGGATAGATAAGTGAAAAAAATAAGACAAGTAAAAACGATAGTCGGGTGTTGAGCTCAGGACGCAAAGGTGAGAAGCCGCGACAGTACCCGCTGTGCCACTAGCTGAGCTGTGCTTCCCGCGCGCTAAAAGGCATCTAAATTATGTCAAAAACTTTGATGGCCGTTTCTCGAAAACGATCGACTATCTATGGATGAGCCGCTAATTTTGCCACCTCTTCCATTGAGCGAAGTTTCTGGGGAATCAGGTTATGGCACTTGCCGTGTTCTCGTCGTAAGGAGCACCTTCCCCTGTCAATTAGCAGCTAGCTCACTGAAATGGTTGTTTCATATTCACACTCTCTCTGCATATTTCATTATTTTCAGTTGTTGCACTCTTATTACTGAAAGTTAACCTGGCAGTTTACTTTTATATAATGTTCAGTTTTGTTTGATTATGAATTCTGTTTTGTAGCTGTGCGTACAGCGGTGTGCTGTAGCTAATGCACGTTTCTTTTTACATTATATAGTGACATCACGATACTCACAGTATTCTTTATGACTCGGAACTTGATTGGGACTTGTTACCCTTTTTAACGATATTTTATGGTACCTTCTTTTGTACTATTTTATTTTTATTATACATATTGGAATAACATTTTGTGAACAATATTTGTCTATTTTATGGTATGAAAGAAGACTGCTAGTGCAATAGAAACCGTTTGTATCATTACATGTATAATTCGCGCAATCTACGCAAGTTGTATCGAAGCTTAAGATCACTTTTCCATGTTCTTGACGACGTTTAAACGTAAGTAATGTTTTGTGTGTGTGTGTGTGTGTGTGTGTGTGTGTGTGTGTGTGTGTGTGTGTAATATATACACAGGGTGTTACAAAAAGGTACGGCCAAACTTTCAGGAAACATTCCTCACACACAAATAAAGAAAAGATGTTATGTGGACATGTGTCCGGAAACGCTTAATTTCCATGTTAGAGCTCATTTTAGTTTCGTCAGTATGTACTGTACTTCCCCGATTCACCGCCACTTGGAACAATTGACGAGAATCCGCACGCAATTGTGCAATCGAGTCATCAACACAGATTTTCTCTGAACGTTTGGGCAGGCATTGTTGATGTCTTGATTGGGCCCCATGTTCTTCCACCTACGCTCAATGGAGCACGTTATCATTTCGTACGGGATACTCTACCTATGCTGCTAGAACATGTGCCTTTACAAGTACGACACAACATGTAGTTCATGCACGATGGAGCTCCTGCACATTTCAGTCGAAGTGTTCGTACGCTTCTCAACAACAGATTCGGTGACCGATGGATTGGTAGAGGCGGACCAATTCCATGGCCTCCACGCTCTCCTTGACTTTCATTTATGGGGGCACTTGAAAGCTCTTGTCTACGCAACCCCGGTACCAAACGTAGAGACTCTTCGTGCTCGTATTGTGGACGGCTGTGATACAATACGCCATTCTCCAGGGCTGCATCAGCGCATCAGGGATTCCATGCGACGGAGGGTGGATGCATGTATCCTCGCTAACGGAGGACATTTTGAACATTTCCTGTAACCAAGTGTTTGAAGTCACGCTGGTACGTTCTGTTGCTGTGTGTTTCCATTCCATGATTAATGTGATTTGAAGAGAAGTAATAAAATGAGCTCTAACACGGAAAGTAAGCGTTTCCGGACACATGTCCACATAACATACTTTCTTTCTTTGTGTGTGAGGAATGTTTCCTGAAAGTTTCGCCGTACCTTTTTGTAACACCCTGTATACACACACACTGTATAACGGCACAACGTATCAAAAATTTTTTTGTAAGAGTTATTTCTCAGCAAAGTGTACCCTGCAATAATAGTACAAGGTTTTCAGACTTTCTTAACACCCTGTGTGTACGTAAGCTAAAACTCCGTCCGAATAGGACCTTGAGGGCCAAACGATACCGGCCGACCGCCGAGTGTATATATAATCTGTAGTCACGAGAACTGACATACGGCTGGGAGAGCGGTGTGCTGACCACATGCCCCTCCATATCCGCATCCAGTGACGGTGAGGATGACTCGGCGGTCGGTCGTACTCTTTGGCCCCTCAAGGTCCTATTCGGACGGAGTTTAGTTTGTATATACACAGGGTGATAAAGTTTGAAATGCTTCTACAAATATTGCAGGGTACATTCTGCTGAGAAATAATTGTTAAGAAAAGAATTTTGATACGTTGCGTCGTTTGAGTTAACTAGCATTGGAGTCAGCCACTCACTCTTGCACGCACAAATTCTTTTACTTGAAGTCAGTCCTAGTGTCCGAAGATGTACCCTTTGCGCCTTTAGTTGTTCTATGTTATAAGATTTTCTATTAAAATACCTTTTAATCGAAAGGTTTCTAAATTTCATTACGATTTTTAATATGCAAAATGTTCTGTGCTACATTGCACTGTTACAGATAAACTTACAATGTCTGTTAGTCACGCGATATTTTATTTCCGAACTGAGTGACCTAACTTAGCACTATTATTCGCACCCAGCGAGCTCCTACTGGCGCCACTTGTGCGTGCGTTCCATCGATTCTAGCACTTATTCTGTCGTGTGTGTGGGGGGTGGGGGGGCGGACGGACGGACGGACGGACTTGTGTGCGCGTGCTTGTATTTGCACACTGCCTTACTCCTTGTTGAGGAGCCCTTCGTGTTGTAGGTACCTATTTGGTGCGTATCCCAATCACAGTCTCTTAGTCCCTAAGAGGCCCCAGTAAAGTTACACGTAGACTTATTTAATCGTGTATGATTGTTAAATGACTGTGTACATTGTTATTGCTAGGAAGGTTAACTTGTAATGTTTTTGAGCGGGCCGCGCCTATACTGAAGTTTTAACTGTCGATTTCCTTGAAAATCTGTAATTGCCAGTTTAAGTATTGATATGTGTTAATCTGAATCAAACTTGTCTACTGTTTGTTTCGTATGTGTTGACAGCCTTGTATCGGCAACCGCTCTTGTGCGCAAGTTTTAATAGTCGGTTTCCTCGAAAATAATCTTTAACTGCCCCGTTAAGTACTGCTGTAAATTTGTAGCAAACCTTTTTGTTGTCTGGTATATGTTGACAGCGTTGTATCGGCAGCCGCTCCTACGCATAAGTTTTAACAGTCGGTTTCCGTGAAAGTAATCTTTAACTGCCCGTTTAAGTATTGGTGCGTATCTTAGTTTTCAGCAAGCTTACTTGCTGCGTCTTGTTTGCTACGTATTTTGACAACGTTGTACCGGCAGCGGCTGACGCGTTGCTGTTCTGCAGGTCCGGAGGAGGGCGGCCCTTTCCCTTTCCCTTCTGCTTCTGCGTCCCTCCCACCATCGCACGAGGCCCGGGTGTTGGCACGCCTCACGGGATTCTGCCGAAATCCCGTTCAATCCTCACGTTGAATAGTTTGTCATTCTTTTGATCTCGTGCCACGGCGGGGGCGACCCAGGATTAACACTTGCGTTTAATGATTTTCTGGAAGTAATTTACTCACTGTTTCTGTTATTGTAAGACCCTCGTCGGCGTGTGATGAAAGCGTTTAGGCAAACTGAGCACTCACTTTCTTGATTTCTTTTCAAGAAAGGGTTAAACTGTAATCATTTTAAGTGTTTTACGGGCCAAGTAGTTAAAGTATTAATTTCATTTATGTGGTAATCAGTGAAGTATTGCTGTTTGCTTCGGTTTATGATATGTATGTCATTTAACATTTGTTGAACTTACATTCAAGGCCTTTGGGATGCTCGTCTCCGCAAGTTTCTTTAATCCATTAACTGTTTCTAATCGGGCCACCATTGTACTCCACAGCTGACATGTTCTTAGAGTACCATTTGTCATGTTATGAACTATTTGTAAGAATTTGGCAAGAATCTTGGTAACTGTTAGTTGGCTTATGATGGACTTGTTATTAATAAAAAATATTTGTTAGGGAATGGTAAGTGACGCGTCAGGATGAACCACTCTTCCATCTGTTTTCCTTAAATTAATCCCGATCCTTGTCCTGGACCTCAACGCTGTTGTTACCTGATGACCCTACTGTTCTGGATGTTCTGGAGATAACTTTTTACTTGACGAGAGCAAACGACTTCAATCTAACGTACCTTTTCAACACAATATGTAACAGTAGTCTTGGTTTCTAGTAGTTTATACTCATTTATTCCGTTTTGCTCGAGCCTTTTCTGTAACCAATCAAACGCCGGCCGCTGTGGCCGAGCGGCTCTAGGCGCTTCAGTCCGGAACAGCGCTGCTGCTACGGTCGCAGGTTCGAATCCTGCCTCGGGCATGGATGTGTGTGATGTCCTTAGGTTAGTTAGGTTTAAGTAGTTTTAATTTCCAGGGGACTGATGACCTCAGATGTTAAGTCCCATAGTGCTTAGAGCCATTTGAACCATTTTTTATTTTTTTTGTTACCAATTTCTCGGTGTTAGTCTCGTTCATGGGAATATAATTGTATAATTGTCGAAACCTACGTTAAGGGTTCTGATACATCTGTGTTACGCAACTAGTTTGCTGATTGTTTCATCCTTTCCAAGACTACTGCTACACAGTTAGTGTTCACCCTGGTGTTAAAGATTTTTTTACCCAGATGATATCCTTCCAGCATTTGACAATCAGACCACTTAATAACTTGCAACACGCTTGACACAGAATTTCAACCCTTTACGAAACATTTTCTCGCTGACACCTCACAGAAAACGACGAAAGGAAAAAAGTTTCTGGCTTGCAAAGTATTCGCTCATTACGCAGACATTAGCACCAGGCATGACATTTTATTACTCTAGTAGAAATTCTGTTGGCGACACTTTTGCAGATAGTATCTACATGTACCAGTACCTGCAAAATAGTATCATTCTGAGACACAGAGATACGACGCCATAAACATTGGGAAGCATGGAAACCTTTGCTTAAAACGGAGTGGGAAGTGCCCGCACTATACTCATCCAGTGCTTGATAGTGAGAGCTCTTAGCGAGTTGGAACAAACTTTAGACATAATTTCAAACCTTTTCTGTACTTTTCTCTCGCTCACATGTTTAACATCAAATATTTAATTGGTGAATAACTTTGATGCGTTTATTAAACTTATGGAAAAATGCTACGGATACACAAAAGATACATTGCAATACATTCTCCGTCCGTATTTACAAGTCTACGGACGCTGGGGTAATTTTTAGATTCCGCAACTCACGTTTTTTTTTTCCCTACATCTACGTGATTACTCTGCAATTCACAATAAAGTGCCTCGCAGAGGGTTCAATGAACCCACCTTTAAGCTGTCTCTCTCTACCATTCCACTCTCGAACGGCGCGCAGGTAAAACGAACTCTGTAATTTTTTCCTGTGCGAGCCCTGATTTTCCCCTATCGTGACCCTCCCTATGTAGGTGGGGTGCCAACAGAATGTTTTCACAATCGGAGGAGAAAACTGGTGATTGAAATTTCATGAGACGATCCGTCGCAACGAAAAATGCCTTTGTTTTAATGATTGCCACTCCAATTCACGTATCATGCCTGTGGCATTATCTCCCCTATTTCGCGATGGTACAAAACGAGCCGCCCTTCTTTGAACTTTTTTGAGACGAAATACAGGTCGAGCTCATTTTCATCCGGAAAAAGAAGTTCCTTCAAGATTGTTTGAAAGAGAGGAAAAGCTGAAAATCTGATGGCGCAAGATCAGGTGACTAAGGTGTGTGCGGAACTACTTCCCGACACACCAACTGTGCAGCGTTTATTGCCCGTGTAGCAGAATGTGGGAGGGCGTTACCGTGCAGCAGCGTCACTTCACGCAGTCTTCCTGCTCGTTGTTCTTGGACTGCGTCTGCAAGTGTGCCGGTTGTTGATAATAAATGTCATCAGTGACGCTCGCACCTCGGGGAAGGCATTCGTGGTACAACACACTGTTCCACCAGAAACATAACGCTTTCTTTTGTGGATGCGCGCAGTTCTTTGTACAGGGAGTTACTGCTTTGTTTGGGTTCAACCAGTCCTTTCTTTTCCTTATGTTATCATAAACACACCATTTCTCGTCACCCGTAACTATGCAGGGTACGAATGGTCGGTGTTGTTCACGAGACAATTTATGACGAGCAAGCAGAGATGCATACGTGGCCACCAGCTGATTTTTGTGATTTTGGCTTAGAGTGTGAGGCATCCATACACCATATTTTCGAGCCTTCTCCCACTGCATTCAAACCCCGATGTTCTTCCTGAACGCAGAGACTCTCTAATCTCAAAACTATCTACCTCGATACGAAGAGGCTTTTTGCCGTGCTCTGTCCACTGACGTTACCGCCATACGCGGCGTAAATAAATGTTTCTGGCTGCCCCGCTGCTGTCACCGTTCTGTTGATTCACGTGGCTCTGAGCACTATGGGACTTACCATCTGAGGTCATCAAGGGCTTAGAACTACTTCAGCCTAACTAACCTAAGGACATCATACACATCCATGCCCGAGACAGGATTCGAACCTGCGACCGTAGCAGCAGCGCGGTTCCGGACTGAAGCGCCTAGAGCCGCTCGGCCACAGCGGCCGGCCGTCTATTGAACTCCGACTAATATGTCGGAAGTGTTCAGATTTCTCCGCCTGGCACTCCATTTTATAGCGTCCGAAGCTCCACGCACTGCCTCCAAATGAGAGAACGACAATACGTAAACTCAGATGGCAACAATGAACTACAAATAAAAGACTGACAATTGATGAATAAACCCAGAGCAATATACAAAACAAAAACGCTAAGAACTCATACATCGACCTAATATTTACCACGTTTATAAAAGTAATCATACGTTTTGAGGTCCTTTATAGATGGGATTTAGATTCTTTTAAGAATCGTATGTTTACCGGTAGGACCTAATAGAAAGTAATATCGATATTGGACTAGTAATCCAAGGGTTATGGAAAAGTGATCGCAAAAACTATTACCTAAAAACAAAAATGAGCGTATAGGAAATTAAAATTGAAATACTTTTTCATGAAATCCAAAATGTTGAACAAGGCGGAAAACTTCTGCTAAGTTCAAAAACGGTTTTTCTTTAAAAACTAAAAAACTATAGCTCCGATCGAGAAAGTTCTGCCAATCGTATTTATAATTATCGGTTGCTGTCTTCGGTTTCCAGATCCTTCGAAAAAACTGCTCAAAGTCCCGTTGTCTAGAAGTCTTTAACATTCACGTTTCTGTACTTGCTGTTTAGTGTAAGTATAGCCCGCGGTAAGTCAAAAACACTTGTTTGAAAAAAATTTTAAATTTTTTCGAGATCCCTGTTGTAGGGAAAAATGGCAGTCTCCATAATTATATGTATAATCTTCTCAGCGAATGGCCAGATAGTAACGATATTAGACTTACTTCCTTCGTAAAGAGTTGTGCTACCATACTATTGAATAATGTTCATGATTTTATTAGTTGTATGGCTCACTAAATGATTCCGGAAAACCTACACTTCTGTTGGCGATGCTTTTAACTAGCTCAGTTTTTACTTTATGTAAATAACTTTTTAAAAAATAAGTTGCTGACTTTTTCGACGCTCCGTTTGCCCTCACTCCGCCACCCGCTTGCACGCTGCAAGTTGTCACGCAGTCACCAGCGTACTGCTAAAAATCACTGAAACAAATCCAACTGTTTCTTCCTGAAAAGATATATTGAATGTTAACTTCCAACAAGGGCATCGCTGTAAAATGTTGACTGCGTCCACTAGATATTTTAAGGAAATAAGTTTATCGGCTTCTGAAGGTGGTAGGAAAAAATTTTCAAGTATGTGGAAAAATGTAAGCAACTTCTTTGTTTAAAAATTGTTTTAATAAAGTAAAACCTGAGGTAGTTAAAAAACACGCCCAACAATAGTGTAATTTTATGCAGTCCTTTTTCGATCCTTACAATTAATAAAATCGTAAAAATTAATTAATAACATGGTAGAGAATGAAATAACCCTGAAAATGTTGTAGGGCCATCCGCTGAGAACAGCTAGCCAATTATCAAGAGCGCCTTTTTCAATAAATCGACGTAGCTCAAAAAATACTTCTTATTTTTCAAACTACTGCTGTTTTTGACTTACTGTGGGCTGTACTTACAATAAATTAAGTTTGGGAACGTAGATGTTCACAAGTTATAGTGCACCCGATTTTTAACGATTTTTTCGATACAGATCGAAACGTAAGAAAGCCATAGATACTTATAAATAAAAGGATTGGTTGATCTTTTTAAGCCATACAACTTTCTCATTTAACATTTTGCGAACGAAGCTATAGTTCATTTAAGAACAACCGTTTTTTAAAGCTTTGCGAAATTTTTAGACCTTATGCGCCATCTTGGATCGAGTTTCATGAAGAAACTTTTTCTATACGCTCAAATTTTTGCAAAATTTAACAGTAGGCTGTCACAGAGCGCTTGGACTATGGCGAAGGAGGTAATTCGAACACGTATTCACTGTGTAATGTGACTGGAGTTCCGCCACGGCCTGGCACCTCGTGTGCTGAAATTAGTCGTAACTGTTCTTCGATAAGGGTGCTGCTAATATCGATATCACTCATTCGTGTATGCGCGCGCGCCTGTCGAATGTTGGTATGTTCTTGCGCGAATACAGTTTCGAAAGAAAATGGTTCAAATGGCTCTGAGCACTATGGGACTTAATATCTGAGGTCACTTACAACTACTTAAACCTAACTAACCTAAGGACATCACACACATCTATGCCCGAGGCAGGATTCGAACCTGCGATCGTAGCGGTCGCGCGGTTCCAGACTGTAGCGCCTAGAACCGCACGGCCACAACAGCCGCCCCCCCCTCTCTCTCTCCCTCTCTCTCTCCCTCTCTCTCTCCCTCTCTCTCTCTCTCTCTCTCCCTCTCTCTCTCCCTCTCTCTCTCTCTCTCTCTCTCTCTCTCTCCCTCTCTCTCTCTCTCTCTCTCTCTCTCTCTCTCTCTCTCTCTCTCTCTTTATCTATCTCTCTCCCCCCTCTCCCCCCCCCCCCCCCCCACGGCTACAGTTTCGAACGCGGAATTTAAAATTTCTGCGTTCTGTACGCTGTCTTGAGTTTTGACAGCAGGCAGAGCGGGAAACAAGCGGCAGCCCTAATGATTTTCGCCCTGAGCAGAGAACTGCGGCCATGCCACACAGGCTAGGACAGCGGTCGTCAAACTTGTCTCCTTAAAATCCAATGCTTACATTGTGGTCCGCATCCGTACTGATCTTATTACTAACTGGTAGCGTATATAAATTATGAGCTCCAGACAGACTAGAGCGCGGTAAGTTGGCCGCCGTCCCCAGGTACTTGTTAAATGTCGGCGTCATTCGGAATACTCCGTGTCAACCGGTCTTTCTCAGATCGCTGCCAACCTCAGCGACCTAACAACTGCGATCCTATAGTTGCGTAATGAATAGTTGGTTTTAGTAACTCAAAGGGTATTTGTATTGACGCTCTAAGACAAAAAGAGAAATTGAGCAAGTCAATGACGCGTTGGTCCATCTCTGGCCCACCTGTAAACCGTTATTCGGCTCGGCATTGATTGACAGAGGTCTTAGATGTCGTCCTGAGGGATACCCTACCAGATTGTGTCGAGTTGGCGCGTCGGATCGTCAGACACCGGAGCTGGTTGGAGGGCCCCGCCCGTAAGGCTCCAAACGTTTGCTATTGCGGACAGATACGGCGGCCTTGCAGGTCGAGGTGGGGTTTGGCAGACACGAGGAGAAGCGGTAGAAACTCTCGCCTTGTGCGGCCGGGCGTTATTTGGCTGAAATTTAACCTCAGGTTGGCTTCCCACATCAAACTGGGGCGAAGAATATGGTCGACGTACCGCTGTGGTGCCAAGCATGACAACCAACGGAGTGCTGCTACCAAAAGGAGCGGCACCCAACACCGCCACTCGTGGTCCTCGGGCCGTTTGTCGGGCGACAGTCGGGCTGGGACCCCACCGCCGTCTGCGGAGGGCGCCTCCAGCTACGTCTTGGCCCCGGAATCTCATTGACTGGAGTGGAACTGACTTCGTTGTTGAGTCCCGCTCCGAACTGAGCCCCGATGACCAGAGAAGATGTCTGGAGGCGCTCCAGACAGCGGTGGCGTACTAGCGTCACTGAGACACCACCACAATAATTAGATAAATGATTAAATGCCAGTTTTCTTCTACTCATTGCGTTATATTAGAACAGCCTCAGTTGTATGTCATATTCCTTGCTAGAAATATGCACCGCGTTCGAACATAACTCTCTCTGTAACAGGCTTTCAGGAATATCAATTACTTCTTTGTCAAAATACATACTACATGATTGATGGAAAATCACATATAAAGATGTGAAACAAAAACTAACAAAGAGATAGAGCGGATGGCCAGTACTTAGCTCAGTACAGCCGATAGATACACAAAACAGAACAGAAAATTTACGTATCCTAGCTTTCGGAACTTTGTTTCCTTGTCAGGGAGGAGAGAGAGGGGAAGAAAGGGGAAGAAGGGAAAGAAGATTCAGTTGCTAAACCCAGGTTATGAAGCAACAGGGGAAAGGTAAACAGGGATGGTAGCAAAGAGGGAGGCATGGGTATCAGAGGCAAGCCAAAGATATTCTACTGTAAGTACTGTGCCAGCTTCAAACCAAAGAGGATGCACACAGAAGTAAACAGGTATATAGTATAAACACAACTATGTAGGATGAAAAGATGCGTGAATGGCTTTAGCTGGCACAGTACTTAAAGTAGAATATCTTTGGCTTGCTTCTGACACCCATGCCTCCATCTTTGCTACCCTCCCCATTTACCTTTCCCCTGTTGCTTCATAACCTGGGTTAACTGAATCCACTTTCCCTTCTTCCCCTTTTTTCCCCCTCTCCCCTCCCTGACGAAGGAACAAAGTTCCGAAAGTTAGGATACGTAAATTTTCTGTTCTGTTTTGTGTACCCGAGCTGAGCTGAGGTAAGCACTGGCCAGCCCCTCTATTTCTTTGTTAAAATACGTACTATTGCACCTGATCGGTACGAGTTGCCTGTACTGGAGCATAGATAAGACATTGCCCCCCCACCCCCCCCCCTTACATCCGCTTACCCCACTGTGGCTGCCATATTGTTCCTCTGTCCTTGAGGTGGTCAGCCGACTTTACTTCGCCCACGGCGCAGTTTTCCAAATTCAGTTAAAACTGAACTCATCTTGAGAGATTACTGTCCCTATAAATCTCTCTGTTACTGAACAGGGGACACACACTCTCGAGAAGCTCCTAACTTTGACATCTTGGATCCGGCAGTCAGTTGCTGGTTGCACGTGGTACTTTTACTACCGCAGTTAGGCGGCCAGTGGGCGAGATGGGCGCCGCAGGAGGCGGCGCTGCTGCGTTACGTCTTGCGTAAGCCTGGCCTCCAGATCTGCCAGTCACTCATCTCCTCGCCTGTTCCAAAGTCCCTTACTTTGTTTTATGTCCGTATCTTATTCTTCCCTTTTCCTTTCACTCGCCAAAACGACCTCGAAGTGGGGTGTGTTGGGCGGTAGGCAACCGGTCTCCGTGTGACTGCGGTCATGTGGAGCCACTCCAGCGTGCAGGTCTCGCAGCACTGACGCACACTCGGCACACGTCAACTTTCATATACAGGGGCCGTTCAGTACACAAGCACCATTTTCTTCAGTCGTTAGTATACAGGCTGATGCAGAAGTAGCTGCACGAACTTCCCGGTAGTAATGTGTGCACCAAAATAAGGCAGCCTCTGTGTGCTATACACGTACCACACTTCAGTGCAGCGAATCGGAGAATGTTTTCGCTCGCTCGCTCGCCCGCCGGTCACGTCGGAGTATCGGGGAATGAAGCTGCCGAGGCTGCAGTCAGACTACCTAGGCCGTTTAGCTGTTCTGTCACTTCAGATGATTTCGTGTTGCCGCGCGTGGGAACACTGCGCGCTGCTGGTCTTTTCTATACGGAACAGACTGTGGGAAATTAAACGTTTCCCGACGGCTCGGACTACTCCTTCCCTCTTCGCGACGAGATACTTTCAACTCCGCTGAGTACTCGGCACCGTCGTTTGCCGCCGTCATTTGTCGCCGTCATTTGTTAAGTGGACACCCCGCACATCTCTGTGCTCACTTAACTGACCTTTTACAGAGCGCCATTTTCTGACCCGATGCCGATTTTATAACCGTTCACGCTTCAACTTACGTTTGCCATCCGAAGGATCAGATATTTTAGCACATACAAAAATGGTTCAAATGGCTCTGAGCACTATGGGACTTAACTTCTGAGGTCATCAGTGCCCTAGAACTTATAACTACTTAAACCTAACTAATCTAAGGACATCACCCGAGGCAGGATTCGAACCTGCGACCGTAGCGGTCGCGCGGTTCCAGACTGTAGCGCCTAGAACCGCTCGGTCACTTCCGCCGGCTTAGCACATACAGTTCGAGCTGTATATCGCGGTAAAACATCTCCTAGTGGTAACATGGCGAAGGAAACTTTATTTCCAGCCATTTGAACATCTACTTCAAAGGGGACACGATCATCTTCAGCAATCCCTCTCCGCCAGTCGATTAGATTCCGAGTATTATCGACTACAAATTCATTCGGCAATTGACCATTTTAAGCTATGACGCGAACGCTTATCACCTCGGTTATTTGGCGCCCTAAAGCAACAAAAAAATTCAGAGCTATGCAGCAGAGTAGCGATCACAAGTGAAACATAAACCACACTAAATTAATTCTTCTCAGAAAGCAACGACGCGAAAGGACCCGAAATTCAACTGTCACGCGCTGTGCGTTCACTCCAGCACAGGTTCAGAACGGTGTCTGTGCAGACTTCTTACCGCTCTCGCAATGTTGCAGGCTCCGTCCATCTCATCCCGCATTCCCAATTCTAACGCCATACACGACCACCTCCAGCCGGCCCTACAGGTAGTAGTCCACAGGTTGAGAACCGGAGATCTGGCGGACCCAGCAACTGGCCACTTATCGGGACAGGCAACACCGAGGTACGCTCTCGCCTGCCGACTGAAATGTGCAGGGGCACCGTCGACAACCCTGTACAGGTACACGGTGTAATGCCTACCACAGACGACGTTACGCGTCGTAACTCGGAAATAAGTTTCAGACAAAACACAGTTAACATTTTACTCTTACTCTGATCCGTACATTACACCCACGAAGATCGTATAGTTACTTTTGAATCGGCCTGTCTCTGAGTAGTGCTTAAACGAAAAGGTACAAAAAGTCGTAACAAATAAATTGGTTGAAATCTGCATCTGGCTCTTGGGATAACGTACTGAGACATCTGGCGGTGAGAATGTAATGTCCAGTGTGATCGTACGCGTATTCAGGAGACAAGCAGGCAGCTGCGTGTTCCTTTCATTTAAGGGTCAGCGCAAACTGAGACGCGTGTGAAGGACGTGACATTACACCGCGACGCGCACGTCCTACAATGTGTCGTGCACCTCCTGAGACGTGTAGACATTGGGTGCCCACGGCGGTTGTCAACAGAATCGAGGCGCGCCCTCTGTAATCTTTGTCAAACGATTTTACAGAAACTATTCCCTAATTAATTTATTTAAATTTATCAGACGTAGTTGAATTTTTACTTGCACATAGGATTCAAACTCGAGAAAATGGATTCCATGTAGAACGTTCACTACCGATCGCATGCGGGCGAAGATGAAAAATTTCAAACATCCCTCATATCTCATAAACCTGTCGAGACATCAAAGCGAGATTTTGGCAAATGATAGTACACAAAGAGGAGAATATTTTGGCAAACGATATACACACAGCTTTATCAACGGCGGTACAGCAGAACCTATAGTTTGTTTTTTCAATCCACTATTGTAATTTTTAAGTCATCAACAGCTAGTGAAAGAATTTCCTAGTATGAAAATAAGCATAAATTTCCGCTCTTGTGTTATTGAGAAACTGTACAGGGAGGTTTTCTGTAAGCTATTATTGATCTCAGGTCGCAATTTGCTTGTTTAATAACACTGATTCAGGATTCTGTCGCAATAGGTGATTTTGTTTCGGCAAAGAAAGCAAAATTTAATGTGGCATTGTGGCGCACAATGCCATCACGAAGCTCTGTTTACTAACTACAGTCAACTGTTCACTTACCAAAGTTTATACTGTCTTATTTGTTTACGCGGTGTACACATCATAGTCGCCAATGATGCTGTGTCGAACGTTGGTGCAAGATTTGTTTATAGGATTTCGCATGGCTCGCGGCTACTGTATTCCAGTATCCGTAATGTGGTTTGACACACCATCGACCATTTACAACACAGACTGCGCATGGTCTATGTGACACACAAACGTTCAACGATTTTACTGCCGACAGCAACATCGTTGGTGGCTGTGATATATACGTAACAGGATCGTACTATCTTTGATAGGTCAACACAGTTGACTTCAGATAATAAACATATCCCCGTGCGAGTTCTGTGAGCCATCATATGTACAAGAAAGAGAATTATATGACTGACAATTCATGTTTCCTACCTGCTTGTTTTTAACTGTGCCTAATCACATGTTAATTTCAAGGTACGTAATACTACAGGGCAGTATAGATGATTTAATTTACCCGTGTGTTGAAATATGTAGTTATGCGAAGTAATGATTTCTCTCTTAGTTTACAGAATTCGATAAAGGGATAATGTAGCCCCGAAATATGTTCTGTTACTTAATTATATCAATAATACACAATGTAGAAAGGCTCTATTCAGTGCGTTGTAATAATTTTGGGAACAGAGAAAGGTCAGATTCCACCCATGTGCTTTGACCCAGAACGTCATATTTCGAGTAAAAACGATCGTTTACCTGCTTACTAAGACAACCTCAGATAAAATTTAATAATAGGCCGATTACAGTTTTCAACATGGCGGCTGTAAGACCATTATGGTCGAAAACAGACGTAAGGTTTTCAATCGGCTAAGAAAATAAATTAACGGGACACCATCGGAAATGAGATGTTTTGGTCGGGGACTAACTAAAAAAGGTTAATAAGCCGAAGATGTATCAAAACAACCAAAAAACTGGAAAATAAGACACACGAATTGATCTAGAATAAATGAAACGAAACTGTACAGAAAAATAAAAAACTGCGATCGAGTAATTTGCTTGACTTACATAGCTTAAACGAAAAAAGAAATATCACACACACACACAATCACCAAAACGAGATAATGTAAAAATGACACACGATTTTCTCTAGAATAAACCGAGCCAAAAATTACAAAAATCGGACATTTGCAATCGAATTCTTCTCTTGACCTGTATAGCTCATACGAAGACAGGGATACCACACACACTCCCAGAAAACGACGACTTAATAGAAAAGCAACACAGACAAAAATTCATCCAGACGAACCAAAAGAAAATACATAAAAAAATAATTTGGAATCGCAGTAGAAACGAAAATTAAGAGGTCAAAAACCGAAAACAAAAAACTAATAACCAAAAACTCACTCCCATTCAACCAAATCGTTACTACAAATTACATTAAAAAAAAATAAATCTCCACCAGAAAAGTGAGACGCCAATAACAAAAATACGACTCCTTAAAGTTCAGTCGAAACCATATACGCAGCTCCACGACGACATCACTTTCGAAAAAAACACCCAAATTTTGTGAGAAAAAATAGAACTGTAATCGCCAATAGATTCTAGATCGAAAATTTAAGCTATGCTCCCAGGTTCTACCCAAGCAATACCCACATGTAGTACGTCACGGGATAAACAGCACAGTTCACAAATATGATAGATTACACAAACAACTAAGACAACCGGACATAACATTTAATAACAGGCCACTTACATCTTTCGCAGCGTAAACTGATATCATATAGGACGACATGGGTCAAAGCAGATGGGTGGAATCGGACCGTGCCCTTAATCCTGATTTTGCGTATGTATGTTTATTCTCTAGCACATAAATAGCGATGTTCTGAATTGTTTGAACGACATACTTTCTATTGCTTCAGTTACTACACAAACTTTATCAGCATTATTCGTAATGAATTTTGCTTTGACCATTAAATAAACTTCATTGCTAGATACTTAATTCTGATACTAAACGCCTACTTTTTGTATCACTGGGGACCTTACTAGTTGAGCAAAGTATACAATAAAATACGCACATTTCTGCACTCGTTTTTTTTTCTGTTTTTCTTCATCAGACTTCCGTCTGGTCCACCGTCAATACCTCTCCTGCTCCAATTTCTTCATGTCACACTTGCAACCTGCGTCCTTAGTTATATGCCGGATGTATTCCAATCTCTGTATTCCTCTACAGTTTTTACCCTCTACAGCGCCCTCTAGTACCAAGGAAGCTATTCCCTGATCTCTTAACAGATGTCCTATCATCCTGTCCCTTCTTCTTGTCACAGTTTTCCATATATCCCTTTCCTCGCCGATTCTGCTGAGAACCACCTCATTCCTTATCAGTCCACCTAATTTTTAGCATTCTTCTGTATCGCCACATCTCCAGTGCTTCTGGTTTCCTCACTACCATACAATGCTGTGCTCCAAACGTACATCCTCGGAAATTTCTTCAAAATAAGATCAATGTTTGATGCCAATAGACTTCTCTTGGCCTGGGATGTCCTACGGTCTGCTTTTTATGTTCTTGTTTCGTCCCTTATGTGCAATTTTGATTCCTTCTACTTCGTGGTCCTAATTTCGGTGTTAAGTTTCTCGGAGTTCTCATTTCTGCTATTCCTCGTTACTTTCGTCCTTCTCAATCCATATTCTGTAGTGGCTAGACTGTTCATTCCGTTCAACGGGTCCTGCAACTCTTCATCACGTTTACTGAGGATAGCAATGTAGCCAACGAATCTATTGGTATCCTTTCACCGACTCTTAAATCTTTCTTTTACTTCAGTCATTGCTGCTTCGATGTATAGACTGAACGGTAGGGGCGGAAGATTGCATCTTTTACATTTCGTTCTTGGCCTTCCAGTCTTATTGTTCCCTCTTTCTTCTTTTATATTCTGTGTATTATTCCCCCCCTCCCCTTTGCTTTTACTTTACTCCTATTTTTTTTTGGACCTTTCGAACATCTTGTACGATTTTACGTTGTGAACGCTTTTTCTAGGTTGACAAATCCTACGAGCGTGTTTTGATTTTTCTTAAGTCTCGCTTCCATTACCACGCGTAAGGTCAGAACTGCCTCTTTGGTGCCTTAACCTTTCCTAAAGCCAAACTGACCATCTAGCCTATTCTACATGTTCCTTTTCCATTTTTCTGTATATTATTCTTATCGACAGCTTGGATACACGACTGTTTTGTTTTTATATCTTTATTTTACACGCTTCATTTCGTAGGATGAAATAAAGGTGCATATTTTCACCGTCATTGAACGAGTCGGTACATGAAATTATCAGAAAAGTTACGGGAATCCTATGCAGACGACAAACTGTTGAGTATATATTACCATTGTCGACAACATAACGGAGATATTGACTTATTTCCAGGAAATCCGCGACGAAATGGAAGGAATGAGCCTTCAGGAAATTCTTCAGCTCGGACTTGAAAGTGAGGGGCTACTGCTAATGTTTTTGAAATCCTTGTGGATGCAGCAGAATATGCGGGCGTTACTGTACAAGAGTTGAGGAGGTGCGATGCAAAAGCAGCCTGTCAGCTGACTGTGCGAAGGTCAATTAAGCGAGGTGGATTTCCGCTCAGACGAATATGGGGCAATATCCACAGCAGCAGAAAAGCATTTGATGGGAGAACTTTTCGTTGCGAATAGTAAGGCAGGGAAGAGAGTGAGCTGCTGGGAAGAGCCCGGTAACAGCGATGTCCTCGTCAGGATCGACTGCAAACCAAAGACAAGAAGAATAGTTAAAGTGTATGTGCCAACGTCGTAAGCAGAAGATGGAGTAATAGAGCGAGGTCAGTATATGAGGATATTGAGCAAGTAATTCAGGAAATAACGGGACATGAAAATGCAGGGCACTGTGGATGGTCAGCACAGTTTCGCAATGAGTCGTCATTATAGACTTAGGTAGAGGCAGGTTGTGTGGTTTACGTGTCGCGAGCAGATAAGGCGACACAGCCTGCGGTGCGTTCTTGTTTGTTCTGCGTTTAGTGTTGGCGCTCTAAACGCCACACAGGGTTACCAGGTGTCTGCCAGTCGTGTAGTCTAGTGTAGTGTGCGGTCGCAGAGGATTTCTCAGCAAGGCTGGTATTTACGTGCCTACGTTGTCTTGTACGGAGTATGCGGAGAGGTGTGTGTGTGTGTGTGTGTGTGTGTGTGTGTGTGTGTGTGTGTGTGTTACTGCTTCATGTTGAATTGAAACTGCTGGACGGATTTGGATGAAATTTGGAATGGCCATAGCTTATGCCCTGAATTAACACATAATAACCGTGAATAAATACATAGTACATGCTTATCAAAGGGGTGGGGTGAAAAATTAAGTATAGTCCACGACGCGCGAATGCTAGTACTTCATTCGTCCAGTATTTGAGAACGAGAGCACTTAGTGAGTTTCAGCAGACTTCACACTTAATTTCAATCCTTTACGAGACCTTGTCTCGCTGACAACTCTCACAAAATAATGACAGGAAAAAAGTTTGCCGGGCGAAGTGGCCGAGCGGTTCTAGGCGCTACAGTCTGGACCCGCCGACCGCTACGGTCGCAGGTTCGAATCCTGCCTCGGGCATGGATGAGTGTGACGTCGTTAGGTTGGTTAGGTTTAAGTAGTTCCAAGTTCTAGGGGACTGATGACCACAGCAGTTAAGTCCCATAGTGCTCAGAGCCATTTGAACCATTTCAACCAAAAAGTTTATCACTTAGTACTTTTTCGCATGAAGCATGACGTTTTAACTTACTACTTTCTTACTAATGACTGTATTCGTAACACATTTTGCAGGCAGTGTTCACATACATCACTGCACGTACCAGAAAAATTACATCACTGTACCACACATAGTTCAGGAGATATGACGTCAGAAACATCGGGCTGCGTGGAAGTTAAACTGCAGGGCGAAATTCGCTGGAGATATACATTTATACTCTAGATTACATATAAATGGGTAATCGATTATGTAATTACAAAAATGATTCAAATGGCTCTGAGCACTATGGGACTTAACATCGGAGGTCATCAGTCCCCTAGAACTTAGAACTGCTTAAACCTAACTAACCTAAGGACATCACACACATCCATCAGGATTCGAACCTGCGACCGTAGCGGTCGCGCGGTTCCAGACTGTAGCGCCTAGAACCGCTCGGCCACTCCGACCGGCATGTAATTACATGTGAATGTGATAATTGTGCAGTATTCTGTCACTCAGTCATTGTAGATGTGGATACCGCTGGTGCTCTGCTAACCACACACGCACACTCCAGCCGAGCGGTCTAAGGCGCTGCAGTCATGGACTGTGTGGCTGGTCCCGGCGGAGGTTCGAGTCCTCCCTCGGGCATGTGTGTGTGTGTGTGTGTGTGTGTGTGTGTGTGTGTGTGTGTGTGTGTGTGTGTGTGTGTTTGTCCTTAGGATAATTTAGATTAAGTAGTGTGTAAGCTTAGGGACTGAACACCTTAGCAATTAAGTCCCATAAGATTTCACACACATTTTGAACATTTTTTGAACGCACACTCAGAGCTGTGCGACACGTTGCGTTGTCCTGCTGGTAGATGTCTTCGTGCCGAGGAAAAACAAACTGCGTGTAGGGCTGGACTTGGTCCATAAGGATAGATGCATGCTTGTGTCGGTTCACTGTGCCTTCGAGAATAAGATCATCCAGCGAGCGGCACGAAAACATTCCCCAGGCCGTAACGCTCCCTCGTCCGGCCAGGACGTTTACGACCTGTCGGCAGGGAGGTGGCTTTCAGACGTTCCAAGCCGACGGAGCATAAAGCGCCGTTCATGTGCAAACGCCTCGTGTCGGTACTCACTGCACGCCCAGCCGCAGCACCGCGGCGCTGAACTCCAGCTCTCGTCGCCGATCTGCAGTCGGCACGGGTGCCTGCTGCGGCGGCACACAGCCAGCAGCGTTCGCCGAACTGTCCTCGAGCAGACGCTGCCGCCAGCCCCTCGGTTCACCTGGGCGGTCAGTTGCTAGACAGCTGCACGTCTGTTGGCCCGCGCACATCTCCACAGCCGTCGTTCAGCCCTGTCTGTCACCTATGGACCGCGGTGCTCCACAGTTGCCTCGTGCGCCGGTTTTGGGTAGCGCCATTTTGCCATGCGCTGTGTACTTGAACCACGACAGCACGTGGACAGGCTACGTAGTTAGCCGCTTCGGAAATGCTTCCACTTTCCGCACGAAAGCAAGTGGTCGTGCCCTTTTGGGCGCGAGACAAACTGCTCCGTCTGCGCATTACGATGACGACTGCATTTTTTCCCGCGTCCTCCCCCCCTCCCCCCCTTCCCCACTCCCCCCTCCCCCACTCCCCCCTACCCCTCCCCCTCCCCCACTACCCCCTCACTACACTGCTAGTGCTGCCATATGACGTCTGCGAGTGGTTGTTCCAAGTTGACGTCAAACATGCGGCGGGGGAGGGGGCGCATACATTGTGACTGGGCCGTTTTTTAATAAATAAATTCCAGCCCACACGAACGTATGGGTGCTTTTTCGCAAAATTAACGAAAAAAGATTTCTTGACCTAATTGTAGTCTGAAAACCAAATTAAAACGCAAAAAACCAGGGCTGAAATACCATCAGCAACTTGTCTAATAGAGATCTGGCAATCGTTCGAAATCACTCGTTTCCCTTCTTCCACGGTTTCGTCGTCAAATGGTGTGCTGGGACGACGAGGGCTCCCTCCATCTTCAGCGACTTTCCGACCTCCTCCGAAACGCGTATACCTCTCGTAAACCCTCGTTTAGTCATACGAGTGTCACCAAAAGCAATATTTACCGTTTCTAATACTTTGCTGCGCTTCATTCCTGTCTGATACCAATATGTAATACTAATAATCTCGCCCACATTTACACAAAATTATCACCGATACTACCAACACACATCTAACCATTCTGGCAGGTCGAAACAGACTAAACATCCGATAACACTAACTCTGTACACACACACACACACTTTCCAGACATACTTACCTACGCAAGAACTAAAAATCACGCGAATCAATCTAATACAACACGCGAAATAACAAAATTCGGTTTACTTTTTGAACACACACTTGCATTTCAATGTCTAAATTTCAGGGCTAACTTTTGGCCAATAAAATAGCATGGAAGCTAAGAGTCTCAAAAATGGCAGTGGATTAAAGAACTTGCAGAATTTCATATATTTTATGGTCATTAATGTAATTGTTTTTCATTATTATTACATTAAAAATGTTTATATACGGGTATATTAGATTGGTGCAAAACTTCGTGTCGTTTTCCTTTTGCGTGTCGGTATGCCGATTGTTATGCGTTTTCTTATCCGCTCTCATTTTTATTTGTAGTTCACTCTTGCTACTTGAGTTTACATATTGTCATGTCATTTGGAGCTACTGAGTGGAGCTGTCAACGCTACAAAATGAACTGCCAACTGGAGAAATCGGAACATTTCCTACATATTCGTCTGTTTTGAGTTCAGTAGAGGGGTGACAGCAGCGGAGGCAGCCAGAAACATTTGCACGGTATGTGGGGATAACGGAAGTGTAGAGACCAAGCCAAGAAAATAGGTTTCTCGTTTTGAGGAGGATGGTTTGGACGTAATAGACTTTCAACGTTCAGGAGGCCTACGGTGTTCGATGAAGATCTTTTAAACGTTTTAATCGACAATCCCTCAAGTCAATGAACTCTAGAACTGGCAAATGTGATGAACTGTGCACTCTTTCCACCATCGTCCGACATTTGTATGCTGTGGGGAAAGTTCAAAAACAGGGTTTATGGATACCTCACGCTCTTAGTCACGAAAATCAGCGTGTGGCCGTATGTGCATCTCTGCTTACTCATCAATTGGCTCGTGAACGATACCGACCATTGCCAACCCGTATCGATAGTGGTGATGAGAAATGGTGTATTTATGGTAACACAAGAAAATGAAAGGACTGGTTGAGCCCAAACAAAGCAGCACCTCCCCGCACGAAGATCTGCGCACATGCACAACAGATCATGTTATACATCTGGTGGAAAAGTGACGGTATGGTGTACTACGAATTGCTTCCGCGCGTTGTGGTCATCACTGCTGACATTTATTGTCAACAACTGAGACGTTCTGCAGGCGCAGTCCGAGAACAGCGACCAGGAAGACTGCGTGAAGTGATGCTACTCCACGGTAACGCCAGCTCGCATTCTGCTAGACTGAGGAAAAGCACCACACAGGTTTTCACCTTTTCCGCTCTGTGTCGAACAGCCTTCAAGGAACATTATCCCCCCTGCAGGTCCGGGGATTAGAATAGGCCCGAGGTATTCCTGCCTGTCGTAAGAGGCGACTAAAAGTAGTCCATCCCCCTCACGGGGGTAGTTAGCGCCTGCGTCCGGAGACGGACGGTTCCACAACCTATGATTGTGGTCTTTTTGGTTTTTCACTTCTCGTTTCTTCCTTCCTTTTGTTGGTTCATTTCTTTGCTCTTCTCCACCTCACTGTCTTCCTTACTCTTTCCCTTGACTTCTCCTTGCCTTCTCATTGCCTTCTTCTCATTGCCTTCTTCTCATTGCCTTCTTCTCCTTGCCTTCTCTGGTCTCCGCCTCAGCGTTTGAGACAGTCTGTCCTCTTTCTCCCCCTCTCTCTTCTTTTTCCTCTTCTTCCTTCCTCCCTGTGCGTGCCTGAAGGCCGACCCACGCGTTCGCACGCGTAGCCGGTGACGGGGTAACGCGTAATTCCCCGCCCTGGGTAGACATGTAAGGCACGCGCGTACCCCCTGGTAAAGGCCAGGCCCGGGGAGGGGTGATTGCCTGAGCTGATACCTTCTGACCATGCCGATTGGTCCCTCCGTCTGTTTCTCGGGAGGTGTGACCTCAGGTGTAAACATTCACCTAAGGCGGGAGTGCCCTCTGAGAGGGTCCCCACAAGGAAGGAGCGCGCCATCGGAGACGCTGGCAATCATGGGGGATTCCTCCGCAATGGATTCTACTCCATCTCTTTCGACTTCTGCCCAAAAACGGAAACGTGACCAGCCACCAGTGACAAAAGTACTACCGCCTGCCCCACAGTTCCTCGTCGTTTCTCGATCTGAGGACGGAAAGGATTTTTCCTCTGTCAACCCTTTCGTTATCCAGAAGTGCGTAGATGCCATAGCCGGATCTGTCAAATCTTGTACCAGGTTGCGTAACGGTATCTTATTACTAGAAACTGAGAGTGCCTTTCAGGCACAAAAACTGCTTCGGGGCCACACTCCTGTACACGTTCCCTGTCCGGGTGGAGGCCCACCGAACTTTGAATTCGTCTCGTGGTGTAGTCTATACTAACTCCCTCGACGGATTGACTGACGAGGAGATTCAATCTTTCCTCGCTGAGCAGGGCGTGACGGCTGTCCATAGGGTCATGAAAAAGGTCAACAATGACCTTGTACCAACCCGGACACTTTTCTTGACCTTCGATAGTGTTAAGCTGCCATCGCGCATCAAGGCGGGCTACGAGGTTATTTCTGTTCGCCCCTATGTCCCGACACCTACGCGCTGCTACCAGTGTCAGCGTTTCAATCACACTCGACAGTCTTGTTCCAATGCGGCTAAATGTGTCACTTGTGGCAGGGATGCCCATGAGGGTGACTGTCCACCTCCGTCTCCTCGTTGTGTGAACTGTCAGGGTGACCATGCCGCATCCTCCCGCGACTGTCCTGTCTATAAGGAAGAACACTGTATCCAAGAAATTCGGGTCAAAGAAAAAGTGTCCACCTCGGCTGCTCGCAAGCTATTGGCTAGTAGGAAGCCCGCGCTGCTCCCAGCGGGGAAATACAGTACTGTCCTCGCCTCTCCTCGGACTACCGGGGAGATAGCAACCCAGACATGCGATCTGACCTTCAGCACTACGGTCGTCCGTTCGGCCAGTGCTAAGATCGCGCGGTCGACGTCTCCTCTTCCTCCCATCACCCCACAGACACCAGCCCCTTCATCAGCTTCTGCTAAGACGAAGACCCCGAAGTCAGATGCACGGGCCTTCAAGAAGGAACCATCCCGTGCAGACTTCCTACGTACCTCGACCTCCCAGCCTTCGACCGGTACTTCCACCAAACGTCCTTCCAAGAAGGCTCATAGGAAGCACAGTTCTCCTTCTCCGCCACGGCGCATTTCTTCTCCTGCGCCACCCAGCGGTTGTCGCCCCAGGCCGTCATCCGTTTCGCCTGGCCGCACCGCTGGTAGCCGTACATCTGGCCGTTCACCGGCGGAGGAAACTCCCCCTCCCGGGCATCCTCCCGAGATGGCCGATGAACCTATAGACCCAATGGACGATGACTGTCCGCCTACTGATAGCGGCGGCAGTGCTCGCTCGAAGCCAGGCCCTCAGCGGCCTTCGAGGTGACCCCTTCTTTCATCTTCCTTTTCTTACGATGGCACTTATTCACTGGAATATTCGCAGCATTCGCTCCAACCGAGAGGACTTGAAGTTGCTGCTCCGCTTGCACCGTCCGCTCGTCGTAGCCCTCCAGGAAACGAAGCTACGCCCATGCGATCAAATTGCCTTGGCACACTACACCTCTGTGCGTTTTGACCTACCCTCTGTGGTAGGTATCCCAGCTCATGGAGGGGTTATGTTGCTGGTCCGGGATGATATTTACTACGATCCCATCACGTTGCACACCGGCCTGCAGGCAGTTGCCATCCGCATTACTCTCCCCACTTTTACGTTTTCCTTTTGTACCGTTTACACTCCATCGTCATCTGCCGTTACCAGGGCAGACATGATGCAACTTATTGCTCAGCTACCTGCACCATTTTTGTTAACTGGAGACTTCAATGCCCACCATCCCCTTTGGGGCTCTCCAGCATCCTGCCCGAGGGGCTCCTTGTTAGCAGACCTTTTCATCCAGCTCAATCTTGTCTGCCTCAATACTGGCGCCCCTACTTTTCTTTCGGACACATCTCACACCTATTCCCATTTAGACCTCTCTATATGTACTCCGCAACTTGCACGCCGGTTTGAGTGGTATGCCCTTTCTGATACATATTCGAGCGACCACTTCCCGTGTGTTATCCATCTCCTGCAGCATACCCCCTCTCCGTGCTCATCTAGTTGGACCATCTCCAAGGCAGACTGGGGGCTCTTCTCTTCCAGGGCGACCTTTCAGGATCAAACCTTCACAAGCTGCGATCGTCAGGTCGCACACCTCACGGAAGTCATTCTCGCTGCTGCTGAATATTCCATCCCTCACCCTACTTCTTCTCCACGTCGCGTACCGGTCCCCTGGTGGACCGCAGCATGTAGAGACGATTTACGTGCTCGTCGACGTGCTTTACGCACATTTAAACGCCACCCTACAGTGGCGAAATGTATCAATTATAAACGATTACGTGCTCAGTGTCGTCGTATTATCAAAGAAAGCAAGAAAGCCAGCTGGGCTGCTTTCACAAGCACCTTCAACAGTTTTACTCCTTCTTCTGTTGTCTGGTGTAGCCTGCGCCGGCTATCTGGCACTAAGGTCCACTCACCAGTTTCTGGCTTGAAGGTCGCGAATGGCGTCCTTGTGGCCCCTGAGGCTGTCTCCAATGCCTTCGGCCGCTTTTTCGCCGAGGTTTCGAGGTCCGCTCATTACCACCCTGCCTTCCTCCCCCGCAAACAGGCAGAGGAGGCTAGGCCACCTGACTTCCGCTCCTCGAATTGTGAAAGTTATAATGCCCCATTCACCATGCGGGAACTCGAAAACGCACTTGGTCGATCACGGTCCTCCGCTCCAGGGCCTGATTCTATTCATATTCAGATGCTGAAGAACCTTTCTCCTGCGGGTAAAGGTTTTCTTCTTCGTACTTATAATCGCATCTGGATTGAGGGACATGTTCCCGCATGCTGGCGCGAGTCTATTGTTGTCCCGATTCCTAAGCCGGGGAAGGACAAGCACTTGCCTTCCAGTTATCGACCTATCTCGCTTACCAGCTGTGTCTGTAAAGTGATGGAGCGAATGGTTAATTCTCGATTGGTTTGGCTGCTCGAGTCTCGACGCCTACTTACCAATGTACAATGTGGATTTCGTAGGCGCCGCTCTGCTGTTGACCATCTGGTTACCTTGTCGACCTTCATTATGAATAACTTTTTGCGGAAGCGCCCGACCGCGGCTGTGTTCTTTGATTTGGAGACGGCTTACGACACCTGTTGGAGGGCGGGCATTCTCCGCACCATGCATACATGGGGCCTTCGCGGTCGCCTCCCTCTTTTTATTCGTTCCTTTTTAATGGATCGACAGTTCAGGGTACGTGTGGGTTCTGTCGACGCCTTTCGCCAGGAGAATGGGGTGCCACAGGGCTCAGTTTTGAGCGTCGCTCTCTTCGCCATCGCGATCAATCCAATAATGGATTGCCTACCAGCTGATGTATCAGGCACCCTTTTCGTGGACGATTTTACCATCTATTGCAGCGCGCAGTGTACACGTGTCCTGGAGTGCTGTCTTCAGCGTTCTCTTGACCGTCTTTACTCCTGGAGTGTCGCCAATGGCTTCCGTTTTTCTGCCGAGAAGACGGTCTGTATTAACTTCTGGCGCTACAAAGAGTTTCTCCCACCGTCCTTACGACTCGGTCCCGTTGCTCTCCCAATCGTGGAGACGACCAAATTTTTAGGCCTTACATTTGACAGGAAACTTAGCTGGTCTCCATATGTGTCATATTTGGCCGCCCGTTGTACCCGTTCTTTAAATGTCCTCCGTGTTCTCAGTGGTATGTCGTGGGGAGCGGATCGAACCGTCCTACTTCGTCTATATCGGTCGATCGTCCGCTCCAAGCTGGATTATGGGAGCTTCGTATACTCCTCTGCACGGCCATCCATCTTACGCCGCCTCAACTCCATACAACATCGGGGTTTACGACTTGCGATCGGAGCATTTTATACTAGTCCCGTAGAGAGTCTTCATGCTGACGCTGGCGAATTGCCACTCACCTACCGGCGCGATATACTGCTTTGTCGGTATGCCTGTCGGCTACTGTCAATGCCCGACCATCCGTCTTATCGTTCCTTTTTTGACGACTCTCTCGACCGTCAATACGGGTTGTATGTCTCTGCCCTGCTACCCCCTGGAGTTCGCTTTCGTCGCCTCCTTCAACACCTTAATTTTTCACTCCCCGCAACCTTTCGAGTGGGCGAGAGCCGCACGCCACCTTGGCTCCAGGCTCAGGTCCGCGTTCACCTTGACCTCAGCTCGCTCCCAAAAGAGGTTACCCCCGGTTCGGTCTACCACTCCCGTTTTTTGGAACTTCGTTCGCAGTTCATCAACATGACTTTCATTTATACAGATGGCTCTAAGACCAATGACGGGGTCGGGTGTTCCTTTATTGTCGGGACACAAAGTTTCAAATACCGGCTCCATGGCCATTGTTCGGTCTTCACAGCTGAGCTCTTTGCCCTCTACCAGGCTGTTCTTTACATCTGCCGCCACCGACATTCTGCTTATGTCATCTGCTCCGACTCCCTGAGCGCCATCCAGAGCCTCAGTGATCCGTACCCGGTTCACCCTTTTGTACACCGGATCCAACGCCCTCTTCAGCAGCTGGTGGACGTCGGTTCTCCGGTTAGCTTTATGTGGGTTCCTGGCCATGTCGGTATCCCTGGGAACGAAGCTGCAGATGCCGCGGCCAAGGCTGCGGTCCTCCAGCCTCGGACAGCTTCTTGTTGTGTCCCTTCGTCCGATTTTAGCAGGGTCACTTGTCGGCGCATTTTATCGCTGTGGCATGCCGATTGGGCTGCACTTACAGACAACAAGCTTCGGGCCTTAAAACCTCTTCCCGTGGCTTGGACGTCCTCCTCACGCCCTTCTCGGCGGGAGGAGGTAGTGTTGGCCCGGTTAAGAATTGGACACTGCCGGTTCAGCCATCGCCATCTGCTGACGGCTGCGCCGGCGCCGTTTTGCCCATGTGGGCACTTGCTGACGGTTCGACACATTTTAATGTCCTGTCCAGATTTTAGCACACTGCGTCTACATCTTAACCTGCCAAGTCCTTTCGATGCCATTTTAGCGGATGACCCACGAGCAGCAGCTCGTGTTCTTCGTTTTATCAATTTGACAAACCTCTCTAAGGACATTTGATGATGCTGTTTTTTAATCCTATGCCTGTCAGCCTGTCTTTTATCGTGTTTTCCCTTTTAGTTGTTGTTTTAAACTTGTGCCTCGCGGTGCATTCTTAACGTCGTCAGGGCGCTAATGACCATTGAAGTTGTGCGCCCTAAAACCACAAAAAAAAGGAACTTTATTTCCGAACGAAAATGCGCTCCGAACATGGCTCGACGGGTTCTTCGCCTTAAAACCACGTGATTACTACAGTCGCGCGATCGAAAAGTTACCCCAGCGTTGGCAGACTGCTATGAATAGTGAACTATATCTCACTGATGACTGAAGCCTCTATTATGTGTACCTATTGTGTTTACTGGACTTGGAAAAACGCTTCGAAGTTATGCACCAAGCCAGTATTTGATCGTTATCAAAATTGTGCGCTCTGTAGCACATTCAAAATGAGGATGTTGGAGGCTATTTTTGCGAGGAAGGGCGGGGGAAGGGCGTGGTTGGGGAGCTAGGGTTGGGGGGGGGGAGGGGGGGAAGTGAAGACAGCTGCAGAAACACAATACAGTTTCCCGTGACCTCCTCCAGAAACGAGAGGTCAGTCCGCCTCTGGTCATCAAAGCGGCACTGATGCATTCTCTGAACTGTTCCTGTCTTCATGGCAGTGGAAGTACATAAAAGCGGTCCTTAACATACCTCCAGAGGAAAAAGTCACCAGGTCAGATGACCGGTGGGCGGAGGGGTGGGGAGGGGGGGGAGGGAGGGGACAGGGAGAACGTCTGGAGGCACGCCGCGTCCACCACTGCTCCCTGTCCCCTGTCCAGAGATGCTGGAGTTCATCATCGGTGCTCCAATGAGGCGGTGTGCCGTCTTGTCGGAAGATGAAATTCTCGGAATCAACAGTTAGTTGTGGAAAAAACTAAGACCTTAAAATTTCAAAATAGGAGGTAACAGTCGCAGTGATAAGAAAAACGGCCCTTACAGCTTCGACTGTGAAACTGCACAGAAAACATTAACTTTCGGCGAATTTCGTTCACTCGTAACAATTCGTCAGGATTTTCAATCCGTGCACCGCAATTTCGTGAGGATTATCAGTTCATGCGCTAGAAAATGGAGTGCCGTGTGGAGAAGTCATGAGTAGAATGAGATTTTAACTCTGCAGCGGAGTGTGCGCTGATATGAAACTTCCTGGCAGATTAAAACTGTGTGCCAGACCGAGACTCTAACTCCGGACCTTTGCCTTTCGCGGGCAAGTGCTCTACCATCTGAGCCACCCAAGCACGACTCACGCCCCGTTAGGAGTCGAGATGCTGGCATAAGTAAAGCTGTGAGGACGGGGCGTGATTCGTGCTTAGGTAGCTCAGATGGTAGAGCACTTGCCCGCGAAATGCAAAGCTCCCGAGTTAGAGTCTTGGTCCGGCACACAGTTTTAATCTGCCAGGAAGTTTCAAGTCATGAGTTCTTTCAGTGCCCCAAACTCTGACATACTGGCTATCAACCTTCCCAGATAAATTGGTTCCTTCGTCGCTGACCATCAGATTGTAGGCGAAATGTTCATCCTCGAGTGCCTTCTGCATTTCGCTGCGAAATTGTAGGCGCCGGCCATAATCTTCCGCTTTTATTTCTTCTACGAGCTACAGGCGTTACGGTTGGAAATGTAACCGCCGCCGCAAAATCTACAGTACGGTTTGCTGCGGTGTTCAAAGTTCGTGGCATGCACTGGCCGTTGATCACTTTGAACTGCGTACGAACTTTTCTCTCGCACTCTCCCCGACTGAACCTGGCACACTCTGTCGACCGGTGTATTTAGTTTACAGGCGCACCCAGTGTTCCTAAATTGTCGACACGAACGCACGATGCTCAGTTTACATTGCGGTTCTTTTCCGTAATTCCTTCTGAATGCACGCTGCACTGTTGTAACAGATACACATGTCGCATGTAAAAAAAAAAAAAGAAAAAAAATTACTTGTCGCCATTTTGTCAACTAGTGGACTCGACGCAATCTCAGCGAGTTCCCAGTTCTGTTAAACACACATCAAATATAGTGGCCCTGTATCACAGACGCAGGCAATGGTTTGAAAATGAAAGTACTCGTTCGAAATTAGTTAGCGCTAAAGGTGTAACTGTGCCAGAAAACTAAATAAATAATAAAATTACAATTAAATCAATACAATTAGCTGCTGAAGGGCGTTGATATACATCAACGGGGACAGTTGAAAATGTGTGCTCCAACCGGGACTCGAACCCGGGATCTCCTGCTTACATGGCAGACGCTTTATCCAATTTTTTTTTTTTTTTCAATATTGTGCGTTGCGTTTGGTCTGAGCGGACGTTGCAAGACATCCGTTCAAGTTGAGCGTTCATTCCTTTACTCGGTTTTTTATTACAGAGAGCCCTCTGGCCGAACACGGAGCATTTTGTTCGCTTTCATTGTTTGATCTGCTCGGGGCGGACGTCGTAAGACACCCGTTTAAGTTCGTTGTTGATCGATTAACTCAGAGGGCAGCTAACCGTCTGACCGAACACTCTGAGCTACCGCGCCGGCTCCATCTGAGCCACCGAGGGCACAGAGGATAGTGCGACTGCAGGGATTTATTAGTCCACACACTACATTCGTAGTGCCCCTGCTATCATACCCATTACACGCGGCAGACAATCCACCGAGTACCGTAAGAGTTCAGGAAAATCGTGTGCATCCGCACTGAAGGTCATGAGCCGGTTAGCCTTAAACGATATGAAGATGGCATCTGTTCTTTCGGACATGTCCGAAAGAACAGTTGCCATCTTCATACCTTCAAATAAATAATACAGGAAATGTATTCACAGTTGTCAATACGAACATGACGAGAGAGATATATACAATAAAAAGAATATATCCATACAGGCTTAGATAAGCCACTACAAGGCAACGGTGAGGAATGCAGTATTATATGCTGCTGAGACGATAACACTAGGAAGAAATGGGGCAGAACAACTAGAGAAAGAAGAGAGAAATCAGACTCAAAAGGGCAAGGTTTGCTGGACATGTAGTTAGGATGAGTATGGACAGAGTGACGAAGAGAGTGTGGGAAACAACAGGGAGGACAAGGGGAAAGACAGTAACCAAGTGGGTTGTTGAACTTCGGAAGGACTGGTTGGAATTGGGGATCAAGGTCGAAGGAAAGGAAAATTGGAGGAACAAACATACACCGACCAATATGCCGGGGATCAATGACAGAGAAGAATACAGGAAAAGAATAGAGTGTCACAAGAAGAGCCGACAGGAGAAACGGAAACTGAAGATCTCGGTAGAAGAGTGGGAGAGAAGAAGAGAGAGAATGAAGAGGTTCTGGGAGAAGAGGAGAATACAGTCCACGAAGGGGCTGCCCGTGGTCCTACAGAGGCCGTAACGTAAGAAGAAGAAGAAGAAGAAGAAGAAGAACCGTCAGCTGTAGAATGGAATGACAATAAAAAATTCGTGCCCGACCGGGACTCGAACCCGGCTTTCCCGCTTCGGGCGAGGAGTCGCATTAACTGCTCTGGCTCTCCCTGCAGGACTCGCGGGCAGACCCAAACTTCCACACGTCGTGGGTTCTGTGTCACGATCGGTATTCGTACACACATTACGTGATTCCCGTACAGGGGAGGAAAGTCGCTGCCTGATACGTACGATATCACAGTTCCTGTTTTGCAGGTTGCGTGCGTGCGTGCATCTCCGAAGTACATTACATCGTTCTTCTTAACAACACAGGCACTGTAATGTCGTACATAAATAATAGAGTTGCTGGTTTCCTATGCCAGCGAGTGTTGGAATTGTACAAGTATTGGGTTTGGCATAGACAGCAGGTGCGGTCACCATGCGAAAGAATGTACCACTGCCTGAATGGGACGTTTGCTGTGGGCGGGGCTCACGCGAGTGAATAAAAAGTATCGCGTTTTAAAACGTAGCTGGCGACTTCCAGAATTCTCCGCCGTGTTCGAGAGTGGGTAGTAAACACCACAGCAACGCACCCTCGGCCACTCACCTCCAAGCGGGCCTTCATGCCGGACTGCGCACAGCGAGTGTTCCCGACCTGCCACACCTTCCACGACTGAGCGACCGCCGAAGCTCACTCGTAGGTTTTGGCGCGAATCTCTTTGCACTTACGTCAGAGGCGGAATGCGCGCAGTGGGGGGACCCTGGCCTTGGAACCGGCCGCGGCTCATCCACGGTCAGGATTGCACGTCGGGCCCGCAGCGTTGCGTCACCCAGACCGCACACTGCCGACTCACGCGCGACGAGTCGACCGGGTGGAACGGCGTTAGGTCATTAATCACTGAAGCGGGCGTGGGACTGCGGCTGGTCAAAAACTTGTAGCAGTAAGAAAATACCAACAACCGTACTTCCGTTTATAAAATACTTTAATTACACGACCAGTTTCGACACTGGATTGTCATCTTCAGGCCTGTAGGCAAACTGAGTGCTGATATGCAACCGTCGGTGCTTCAGGACAGGCACCGTGGTGCTCTCCTCATCTGGCAGTGTTTAACAAAAGTATGCGATGGATTGCAGAGCACAATCAACGTTGCGATGTTAATGCCCTTTATTACTTGATGACTGGTTTCGAGTCTAAGCTCATTATCAAATAATCCTGCAAGCTATGCAACAACACACATTGCGACACACACATGGCTCTTCATTCACAGTATTGAAGTATCTTCCTACCGATAGTCAGTGCTGTTGTATCCCACAGGGAGACGTAAGTGTGGGCTTCGGCCTTCGCCCTGCGACGCCAGCCTCGCGCTGGGCACCGTTTCAGACAGCGACGCGAAACGGCGCCAACCAGGAAGTCCGTGTGAGGTATAAAGCGGGTTACTGGTGTCACACTGGCACCACAGTTCTACCCAGCGCCACTGTGAGAAGGTCGTCACAGCTCTCTCACCCTCATCTCACCCCCTTCTTTCGACACCCCTGCCATGGTCAAAACCGCGACACCCAACGTCGAAATCACGCGATTTTCGTACGGCAAAAACATCTCACACACACACCGCCGCTCGAAATCGGACACGAAAAGGCCTCATAGAGTGGGATAAAGAGCGCCGACAAAAGCACTCCGACACTGGTTCCCAGACATTTCGCAGGTCGGAAACGACAGTTTGCAGTGCGATGAGCGACGGAACACATTCTCCACGTGCTTCGACCCTGCTGACACCTCCGGCCGTTCCGACCCTTCTCTGAGGATACTGCGGGGCTGCAGCGCCATTGAACGTGTCGCACCCTTTTGCAGGCAGCGCGACCGCAATTTTCGCTCACGTGCACAGGTTGGACCCACTAGGGACCGTTCAAAAGCATTCGACGGAATTTCGACATGATCCCAAGTATCAGAGGGTACTTACAGTGTTTGTCATCCCGTTTCCCGTCCTATGGCATGATCACACACACTGCCTATCTAACCCATATTAATTTAGGCAAGTATCTGAAAAAAACTATTCGATGCAGGACCTTAATATTTTCACTGTGACACTAATAGTCAACTGCACTAAAGTCTACTTTATCCATTTTATAGTTTTTAAGAAATACTTTTTTAAATATATTAACAAAAATATTTTTTTCTACAGAAAATATTTTTTTGCGAACTTTCTAATGGGGAATATTAATAAATGCAGCACGAGAGGTGGCTTTTATGTTATGTGGAGTCTCTGAAAATTTCATTCATTCATCTACGATAGTTTCCGACATAATGGGGCGTGTGTACTGAAAATTTTAGTTTGCGGGAAATTGACTTCAAAGAAAAAAACTTTTGAAATTTGTTACTTACAGTTAATTAAAACTGTCCTGCTGCATATGATGGCCCTTCTTTGGCCTCTAGCAGGTCTTCCAGCTTCTTTTTCACCTTCCTGGATGTTTGTCTGGTTTTCTTGGCCATATTAGATGCAGAACTGTCGGCATCGGCTATCCTCATTTTATCGCATTGTTGCAGCCCAGTGAACATATTTTCGCCAGGATTAATTCCCAGCTCTTTCAGTACCCAACGCTCTCCAATATTACCACAGTTGAATGTAATAACAGCATCATGAACTCCTAGTTTCATTGTATGGATGCCTACAAGTACAGTTTTAGGAAGGCGGTTCCAAATTATGATGTTCAAACATTCATTTGGGTTCTGTGTCTGCCCAGACAGACATTTCCTTAGTAGGTCAGGATGAGCCAAGTCTCTGAAAATAGCTTTAATTGCTGTAAGAGCAGTAAGAGAAGGAAGAGAATGCTGGTGAGAATAAGATTCTCCAGTTGCCTGAGCCCTATTGTATGTGCACCAAGAATTTTCTCCTGATGGACACAATCCATGACATGGTTTATCATCAGTAGAGGACGTTGGGTGTAGGCTTCACTTGCGGGAGCTTCTAAATAAATAGCTGTGAAAGAGGTGAGTACATTCACAAACAAGCACTGCAAACTTAAGTATAACAATGACTCGCAATCACACTTCAGCAAAACTAACCGCGTGTTTGAAAGCGTGTCGTTGACAAACAACAGAAACAAAAGAATACCGACCGTTGCATTCGAAGGAGAGCCAAAACACTCTGGAGAAAAAAAAACCCTAACGTGCAATGTAGGAGATATAAAGATCTAAAATATATGCAGAAAAGTGGGTGACAGAAAAGTGGAAGTGGCACATAAACATACGTGGTAGGAAAATGCTCTTTAAATGCTCAAAGAAAAATTTCTTCAGCAAAATCTTTTTCAGAGTACTTAAATAAAACCTTAATCTATCGAAATATGATGAAAACCGAAAATCGATTTTTTCGACCTGAACCACGGTGTGGTCCCCTCAACACGCGCATAAATAAAAGGGCTAGACGTTATTAAGATCTCAGAGTTCGGCAACACCTTCGCTGCCACCCACACGGCATTTCCCTTGACCACATTAGAAATGTACAGCATGCTCAAAAGTATCCGAACGACCTGAATTGCATTTCACCTGATTCGCATGCAACCCACATAACGCAGCTGTCTAGCAGGTCCTCTAATCGCTCCTCGGTACAGTCGTTTGACTATTGAAAATGGTTCTAACAAATCACCACTAGAAAATACTGCTCCGTATCGCAATATATCAAGATGTAAAGATATACCATGATACTACAAATATCAGGAAACACCTTATCACAGATAAGACTATCCTTAAGGCTTGTAAGCTCACATTTATTACAATAAATAACATACCTGAAATGTTACCACTCTCATTATTACGTCAGATAGGTGACGCACGTAGTAAGTTCGTCGTATTCATGATTTCCTCTCCAAAGTAACATGCCGTACTTATTTTTTAAGTACCCAGGTCATGCAGACTAAGCAAAGATTTCGTGAGTGACGGAAAGTAACAGTCATTCCTGACTATGCATACAGACAGTGATACACCTCAATTAATCGTGATATTCCCTCTCTGCCAAGTAAACGTTGGGTTGAACCACAGTCAGGAGTGGCGATATGTAGGAACTCTAACACCAGTAACCTTTATTATACTAGCTATTTCTAGTGTGAAGCACCCTCTATGTAGGGTCACAGGACGCCTAATCCATCTTCTGTTTGAACTTCTGTATGTCGATAAAATTGGTTCTGAACTGGGAATGCAACTCAGACCGCCCTTAACGCGGAATTTGATCCCTTCGTGACAATACAGCTCGACTACAATTTGTTGTTTGTTCAAAACTGCAGAACCTTCAACATCTCCACATATTGCGCGTGAATGGGCTCGAATCCTGGCCCAAAACTAAAGTTTCCATTATGTATTATCAATCTCTAGCGTGATATCACCTAGCTGCTGGTGGATAATAATTTTGATTTTTAATGTATTTTCGTTCGTTGTCAACACTAACGCTATCTGACGTTTTCGACTCCCAGTGAGACACAGAAATATTTGTTACATAACTAAGTTCAAGGATGCTGGTGGAGAAAAATTCGGTAGCTGACGTCTCTTTGTGTGTAGTCAACGACGATATGTATGGGGTTCGGTTTCCAGTCAGCACTCAACTCTTCGCCATAGTATTTCTAGTTCAAACATGCTCACATTCCGCTGCTGGTGTAACAAACCCATATTTAACGTTCGTTTTCTCTAGAATATAACAGCGATAGGTGTCGGCTTGGAGTCCTGGGAAGGAAAAAATTAATGTTTCATCTCGTCATTTCAGTTAAAACATCTAGCTTCTGCCGAGAAAGTCCAATATACGCAGTTGATTGTGCTTCGATAACAATCTGATTAGGTCCTGGGTTCGAATCCCTGTCCAACACAAAGCTTTACCACAAGGCATTTCAAGTAAGTTACTTGTGAAGAAGCGATATTTAACATTCTCGTAGTTCGTTAACAGGGACAATAGATGCTGGGTAGGAATTCCTGTCCGTTAAAAATGTTTGCGTTATGTAAATTAAAGTTGATATTTGCCAACTGATACTGTCTGAAATTGAGGTGTATCACTGTCTGTATGCATAGTCAGGAATGACTGTTACTTTCCGTCACTCACGAAATCTTTGCTTAGTCTGCATGACCTGGGTACTTAAAAAATAAGTACGGCATGTTACTTTGGAGAGGAAATCATGAATACGACGAACTTACTACGTGCGTCACCCATCTGACGTAATAATGAGAGTGGTAACATTTCAGGTATGTTATTTATTGTAATAAATGTGAGCTTACAAGCCTTAAGGACAGTCTTATCTGCGATAAGGTGTTTCCTGATATTTGTAGTATCGTGGTATATCTTTACATCTTGAGATATTGCGATACGGAGCAGTATTTTCTAGTGGTGACTTGTTAGAACCATTTTCAATAGTTAAACGACTGTACCGAGGAGCTGCGTTATGTGGGTTGCATGCGAATCAGGTGAAATGCAATTCAGGTCGTTCGGATACTTCAGAGCACGACTGTGCCTGTCCAAAGTTTCTGTACCACTTCAGCCTGGCGAGTGTTCAACCGCCTGAAGATAGGCAAACTGCACCAAAAAGCGTCGAAGGCGATGTCTAATCCTGAGGCGGTCTGGCTGATTTGGTGGCGAAATCTGAAATTACTGTCAACCTACTAACTCAGCCGGAAAACGAAACGGGACATATCTGAGCAGTACGGAAAGCAGTCTTGATGTCGAAGAGTGATGTTTCGTCAGCAACAGGTACTACGAGTGACTGCAGTAAGTGTTTCCAAACAAAACACGCAGTGCATACCGACCATGTTTTCAGCGTGTTAAAGATATTTTGAGCGCAGTACGGACACGAAGACAATCAGAGCAAGAAATCAAACGGAATGAAATCAGCCTATAACGAGCCACCGGAGACCACGTGTCCCTGCTGCAAAAATACTCAGAAAATGCCGCTATACAGCCTCAGAAATGTTGTCGGCAGAGTTGTGGTTCGTCCCGAATATACACTACTGGCCATTAAAATTGCTACACCAAGAATAAATGCAGATGATAAACGCGTATTCATTGGACAAATATATTATACTAGAACTGACATGTGATTACATTTTCACGCAATTTGGATGCATAGATCCTGACAAATCAGTACTCAGAACCACCACCTCTGGCCGTAATAACGGTCTTCATACGCCTGGGCATTGAGTCAAACAGAGCTTGGATGGCGTGTACAGGTACAGCTGCCCATGCAGCTTCAACACGATAACACATTTGATCAAGAGTAGTGAGTGGCATATTGTGTCGAGCCAATTGCTCGGCTACCATTGACCAGACGTTTTCAATTGCTGAGAGATCTGGAGAATGTGCTGGCCGGGGCAGCAGTCGAACATTTTCTGTATCCAGAAAGGCCCATACAGGACCTGCAACATGTGGTCGTGCATTATCCTGCTGAAATGTAGGGTTTCGCAGGGATCGAATGAAGGGTAGAGCCACGGGTCGTAACACACATGAAATGTAACGTCCAATGTTCAAAGTGCCGTCAATGCGAACAAGAGGTGACCGAGAGTTGTAACCACTGGCGCCCCCATACCATCACGCCGGGTGATACGCCAGTATGACGATGACGAATACACGCTTCCAATGTGCGTTCACCGCGATGTCTCCAAACACGGATGCGACCATCATGATGCTGTAAACAGAACCTGGATTCATCCGAAAAAATGACGTTTTGCCATTCGTGCAACCATGTTCGTCGTTGGGTACACCATCGCAGGCGCTCCTGTCTGTGATGCAGCGTCAAGGGTAACCGCAGCCATGGTGTCCGAGCTGATAGTCCATGCTGCTGCAAACGTCGTCGAACTGTTTGTGCAGATGGTTGTTGTCTTGCAAACGTCCCCATCTGTTGACTCAGGGATCGAGGCGTGGCTGCACGATCCGTTACAGCCATGCGGATAAGATGCCTGTCATCTCGACTGCTAGTGATACGAGGCCGTTGGGATCGAGCACGGCGTTCCGTATTACCCTCCTGAACCCACCGATTCCATATTCTGCTAACAGTCATTGGATCTCGACCAACGCGAACAGCAATGTCGCGATACGATAAACCGCAATCGCGATAGGCTACAATCCGACCTTGATAAAAGTCGGATACGTGATGGTACGCATTTCTCCTCCTTACTCGAGGCATCACAACAACGTTTCACCAGGCAATGCCGGTCAACTGCTGCTTGTGTATGGGAAATCGGTTTGAAACTTTCCTCATGTCAGCACGTTGTAGGTGTCGCCACAGGCGCCAACCTTGTGTGAATGCTCTGAAAAGCTAATCATTTGCATAGCAGAGCATCTTCTTCCTGTCGGTAAAATTTCGCGTTTGTAGCACGTCATCTTCGTGGTGTAGCAATTTTAATGGCCAGTAGTGTATTAAGAAGTGCACTGCCTTCCAGCGTGGGGAGACGACGATGGTGTGCGGTAACACGGCACTTCTCCTTCGCGATCTGCGAAGCTAGTATGTCGTGTACTTCAGTAGGCATTTGCCTGTTAAATGCAGCTACCACGTAACTGCATTCAGTTTGTGGCGGTGTGGGCCAAGACAACCTGTCAGAATGAGCGAACCACATTACTGGATTATCCGACCTCCAGGGAGGTTGTATCGCTGCAGTCGCACTGAGGGTCGCGTTTGCCACCGGTTCAGACTTTGAAAGTGCTCGTCTCGGTGGGCGTCGAATACGCGGCCTGGTTGTTCGCGAGTGCTTCTGTGCAGAGCGACTGACGCGAGAACTTGTGTACGGAGCGTTTAATCGTTCTGTAGCGCAATTCAGTTTTTCCGGCGTCCGACACTTCCGTGACTCGGGAACTCACGGTCACCAAATGTTGTTCGACACACCATAAGCGATTAATTACATTGAAGCGCCAAAGAAACTGGTATAGGCATGCGTATTCAAATACAGAGACATGTAAACAGACAGAATACACCGCTGCGGTTGGCAACGCCTACATAAGACAACAAGTGTCTGGCGCAGTTGTTGTATCTGTTACTGCTGCTAGAATGGCAGGTTAAGAAGATTTAAGTGACTTTCAACGTAGTATTATAGTCGGCGCACGAGCGATGGGACACAGCATCTCCGAGGTAGCGATGAAGTGGGGATTTTCCCGCACGACTATTTCACGAGTATACCGTGAATATCACGAATCCGGTAAAACATCAAATCTCTGACATCGCTGCGGCCGGAAAAATATCCTGCCAGAACGGGACTAACGACAACTGAAGAGTCTCGCTCAACCTAACAGACGTACAATCTTTCCGCAAATTGCTGCAGATTTCAGTGCTGGGCCATCAACAAGTGTCAGTGTGCGAACTATTCAACGAAACATCGATATGGGCTTTCGGACCCGAAGGTCAAGTCGTGACCATCGATGACTGCACGACACAAAGCTTCACACGTCGCCTGCGCCTGTCAACACCGGAATTGGACTGTTGATGACTGGTTGGACTGTTGATGACTGGAAACATGTTAGAGGTCTGAATTAAAAAACGCCTGCAGTCACAATTTTTCGTTTTTCATTCAGTACACGATGCATTTCGGACCCTGTGGGTCCATCTACAGGTGTAATTCGTCTGAATACATGCTTCATTTGTTATCTTAAATGAGATGGAAATGCATATTCCTGTCACGAAAAGGCTTGATGTTAGGTTACGAATTTCGTAAGTCGGACCGGAAAATATGTGCGAAATAGTGTAAATTTACCAAATAACCCAAGAAAAGCGTTTTAACGTTTTAGCAACAGTATAAGTGAGCTGTGCGTAGCTCCAACACCGACTCAAAGGAAGGCCTCGGCGCTTGCTGGTGACGTCACGTCAGCTAGGCACGGCGAACGCCACGTCTGTTGCAGGCAGAATCGCCTGGGCGTGCTTATCACTATAAATCTCTTATTTTTGGACAAATTGTTTGGTACTCTTTTGGATTCTGCAGTTTTATTTAGATGAAAGATTTTCTTACTATCGTAAAGCTACAAATGAAGATCATAGTTCTGTATTACTGAATCGTGTCGAAACAAACGGAGATCAATATGAAAAGATGCTTTGCCCCATTTCAAGCTTCGGAAATTTTACATTCAAGTAACCATATTTGCTTGATCCATTTTGTTATGGAAACTTACCCCAACCCCCTTACAATGAACTCGTTTTTTTATTTATTTATTTTCGTTTGACATCGTCATTGGAAATGTGAACTAATTTACATGTGTTAATGTCCAACTGTTCCCAGTCATTAGATTACAGTCGTTTTCAACTAAAGGAATTCTAAACAGGGAACAGCTTCATACATCGAAAATACTGCTAAGCTTAAACTTTTTTAAACATGCACATTAGAAATATAAATATTCCCCTCTTGCAACTGAAAGGAGAAACTTTATAAGGTAAAAAAAAATTATTTGATAAAACTAGTATCTCTCTTTTGCCTCTTCTGTCCCCCACCCACTCCCCCAACGTGTACAATCGCAAGATATTTCATTAACATTCAGTGCTCCTCACCCCATAGTCAACCAAGATACCTAAAGAAGAGCACCAATATGTTCAGTTTCTTGTAAAAGCAACCCAGTACAAACGTAACTTCCTCAGATTTACAAATAAGGTAAAGAAGCACGAATTCTGTTGCTGCTGGACCATGAAGTTGTTTTTGTATGTCAATCCTTAAAACAGGGGGAAAATTAAGTTCAGGGGTACGGTATTTGTTAAGAAGCGTAATGAATTGCACAATTAATTGATTGCGGAAATCACTCAGAACAATGTGTGTCGGTCAACTACCGCCAATAGTTTCACATTTTCCAGTGTCAGAGAGGGAGACACCACCATTATGAGTATGCTTGCAACAGACCTGGCGTTCGCCGTGCCTAGCTGACGTGACGTCACGAACAAGCGCCGAGGCCTTCCTTTGAGTCGGTGTTGGTAGCTCGCGCTCGTGCCATCTCTTATTTTACATCCTGTCTTTTTCGTGTTGCCACCACGTTATGTTAGTTTAAATTTCTGTTGTCACTGAGTTGCTGCTTTGTCTGCCCGTGAGCGGCAGCAGCAGCACCTATCGATATTGCCCTCACGTGTTATCTTTGCTGCACTGCTATTACTTCCCAGTTGTCGTCTGTCACGGGGGTTAGTTGGAACCTGCCAGTCGTGGAGTTGCAAAGCGGCACCAGTTCAGCCAGTTGGAGCAGCAGTGAGGCCTGGATGTCCATGGCTGACCCGTCTGTTGCCGCCACGCATCACCTGAGCCAGGGACGGTCTTCGTGGGTCGTCGGTCGGTCATCCTACTGGACGACGTGAATTGGCTCGCCGATCGCTTATGGGTTGGCTGTGTGTGTATCGACTACCAATTTGTCTTCGTTATTGCACAGCCACTGCTCAGTGTCGTTTAAGTCTTCGTGCAAGTATTTGTCAACCTGTGTGTGTGTGTGTGTGTTTCGTATTATTTCCACTGTGTGTGTGTGTGTGTGTGTGTGTGTGTGTGTGTGTGTGTGTGTGTGTTTCGTGTTATTTCCACTGTGTGTGTGTGTGTGTGTGTGTGTGTGTGTGTGTGTGTGTGTGTGTGTGTTTCGTGTTATTTCCACTGACAACTTGTTTTAAATGTTGTCGGTCGGTTGGAGCAGATCAGCAAGTGTCCTCGCGGCGCAGTCGGCCGGGCCCGCTGGCGGTCTCTACGCAGTGTCGGAGCGTGTGGGGGCTGTTCCGAGTGCTACGAGGTTCGTGGCTCACCGACCCAGGACATCAAAGTTGAGTGGTCATTTAAGTACCTAAGCCACGTCTGTTGACGTTGTTCCCTCGGTTGGTGGTTCGCTGTTGTTTATTCCTGGGAGCAAGAGCGAGTGTTAGAGTTGGTGAAGATTTAGCTGCCATGTGGTGGATTTGACTATATTTGTCGGTTTGAAATTAAAGTGCACCAGCGGAATTTTCTGCCTTGTGGCCGTTAGTGTTCCGGTTACCTGCCCTGGTCACTGATGTAAATTCAGGCAGTGTCCTTTCGTCACCTGTTGTTGCTGTCCAACATGGTATGTAGTTTTTGACTGCTTAAAGTATTTTTGGTTGTGGGCGGCTCTGTCTGTAACGTTGTGGCTTTGGAATTCTCGTATACTGGTCGGTGATGAGCAAGTCGTCTTCTCGGTGGGTCCCTGTCTGTCTCTTGGTTGTGTTGCCGGCGGATCGAGTATAGTTGGGCCGACTTCTTGTCTCGCCTAAGCGAACGTTAAGATTTGAAGGGCAGGCAGAGACCCCTGGAAACTTCTGAGCGCCATTAGCTACACTGCCTTCCTTGTTGGCGTTTAACAGTGTATTTTTTAATGGCTCATAGCCGGTGGTTGGAATTTGTATGCTCGTAATTGTGTTTTTAAAATCAAAGGCCTTCAGCCGTTTTAAAAGCAAATTTTACTACATTGGGCAAGTCTTACATTGTCTGAAGATAATGCTTGGGCCTTCTGCCTGTTGAAAATTTACTGTATTGTTTTAAAGCATCGGCCTTCAGCCACTTTAAGTCTTAAGGATCCTACTTATCAAGTATTACCTTTTGGAAGATAAAGCTGTGGGCTTTCTGCCTGTTGAAAATTTATCGTAGTTGTATTGTTCTTAAAATGATGGGCCTTCAGCCGGTTTAAAATTTTGGATTCTTACTTCTCAAGTCTTACATCACTCGGACTTAAATACTATTTAAGGTTAAAAGCTTTGGGCCTTCTGCCTTGGAAAACTGGTTGCAGTTTTTTTTTTTTTTTTTTTTTTAAACAAAGGCCTTCAGCCGTTTAAGAGTGAGGTTTCTTATTGGTCATAAAGCTTGGGCCTTCTGCGTATTGAAAGGTTATTGTAGATATGTTGTTTCAAATTTATCGTCCTTCAGCCGCTTCTGAAAACTTAATCTATCTGACTAACCAAGTCTTACATCGCTTGGCTTTAAATACTACTTAAGGTTAAACCCTAGAGTGTTGTCTAAAAAAAAGCAGTTGTATTTAATTCATGGGCCTTCAGCCGTTTTAGAATTAAAGACGCTTTCTGTCGATAGTCAAGCTTAGAAGTTGCGCTGTAATGTTTGGAGAACTAAATGAAGTGTTATGTTTGGAGTGTAACTGACAGCCGCTCATTCTTGTCCCCTTCCACAATTCCTACTTCTTGTCCTGTCCTGCGGGTTTAGCAGGCCGTTTCAATAAGTTTTTTCCTCCATGGTTTGAAACATATCACTTCATTCAAGAGACACATCTGGAAACACATGTTTGTAAACACTTCACAGATGTTTTTGTACATGGTGTGGTCAAAGATGAATTTTTCATAGTGCTAAAAATTATTAAACAATTGGCATATGCAGGTAACAATTGACATATGCATTAAATAACTTTAGATCTTTTAAAATTACTGTAATAGCTGTGGCTTGCGAAATCTGTTCATTTAACATCGATTCATTATGTAATATAATGAAGCCATTGGTAAGACCCTAAATCTGTTAGAACAACTGGAGATAAACCTCCACAAAATAAAAAAAAACGGAAACGATGTTAAATTATCTCTGGCATGATTGCCGAAAGAGCACAATGGTGGAGCGCGTACAAGTGCTTCGGAGCTCACCGTTCGTCGTACAAGTGTTGAATATGGAGCTTCGCAGCAGACCGCCCCTGTGTGTTCACATGTTGACCCAACGACATCGTAAATTACGACTGCAGTGGTCACCGGACCATTTGGATTCGACCGTCGATCGATGGAAACGTGTCGGCTGTTCGGGTGAATCACAAGTTTGCTACGCTAGGTCGCTGGTCGTCTCCAGAAACGCCGTCATCGTTGTGGACGGCGCCTCGAAACGTACAGTACGCCACGGCCGCACTATTATGCTAAGGGAGACATTCTCCTGCGCTTGCAAGGGACTTGTGGTAGTAATCGAAGACATGCTGACAGCTGTGAAGCATTCCTTCGCGCTTGATGTCTTTCCCGACGGCGATGTCATCTTCCAGCGGTATAAATGTCCGTGTCTCGGAGCCAGAATCGAGCTACAATGGTTTGAGGGGCATTGCAGCAAACTCATGTTGTCTCGGCGACGAAATTCGCTTTACGTAAATCCTGTGGAACCTATCTGGGACGCTATAGGGCGCAATCACCGCGTACGCAAATCAGCGGCCCGTTACTTAGGTAAATTACGTGACCTGCGCGTAGACGTCTATTGCCACAAACCTGCCAACAAACTGTCTGCTCCCTGGTACGCACAATCAGTGATCGTATTTCGTTCCAAGGACGGACAAACAAGCTATCAAGCAGGTGGTCATAATGATTTGGCTGATTAGTGTACGTCAGAAATGTTTAGATTTCTCCATTTGGCTCTCCATTTTCTAGCGTCCAAAGCTTCACACACTATCTCCACATAACAAAATGTATGTCTGTAAACTCAAAAAGTAACAGTGAAATATAAATAAAAATGACAATCAATAAATAAACCCAAAGAACCCTTACAAATCAACACAAATACCCCAATAAAAACCAAACCCAACAAACTAGACCCTCCAACTTTCCAAGAAGTAAAAAAAATTCTTAAAGAACAAAAAATTATAAGGCATGTGCAGAAGATCAGGTTTTTCTTGAAATGTGGAAACATGTAAGTGACACAGTCAAGACCTACTTACACATGGCTCTAACAAAAACTTGGGTAACAGAACGATTTCCCGAACATTGGACCACAGCTATCATCCACCCAATACACAAAAAGGGTGATAAGAGCAACCAAGACAACTGCAGAGGAATCTCTCTCCTAGATTGCACATACAAAATTCTATCCAATATCCTATATGAAAGAATCAAGCAGCAATTAGAACAGGAGTTAGGGGAATATCAGGGAGGTTTCAGACCATGGAGAAGCTGTGCAGAGCAGATAATTAGCTTAAAACTGATTATGGCATACTACAAGAAACGGAACAAACCTCTGGCAATAACATTTGTAGATTTTAAGAAGGCAGACTATCTCCACAGATATTCAGTATTAAAAATTTTAAGAAATCTAGGACTCCATCCAAAACTAATCAAAATAATACAACTCACTCTAACCAACACCAACTCAAAAGTGAAGTTTAGAGAAGAGATCTCGGAACCATTCTTCATAAAAACAGGCTTATGACAAGGTGACTGCCTATCACCAATACTGTTCAACTGTGCACTGGAATACATAATGAGAGAATGGTACAAGGACAATCCAAAGATGATAAGAATTGGAAGTGCAAAAGATGATATTACCTTAAACTGCTTGGGATTTGCTGATGATCTTGATCTCCTAGCCAACACCGTTCAAGAAGCCAGGCAACAAGTGAAATCACTACAAGAAATTGCAGAGGAAGTAGGCCTTAGTATATCATTTGAAAAACGGAGATTATGCTAAGTGATCCACCACTTGCAAACAAAATTACAATAGGAGAACAGGAAATCAAAATTGTTGATAAATTCAAATATTTAGGCGAAAGAATAACAATCAATCTAAATGAGAAGCCATCATGGCAGAATAGAATAAAAAAACGGAACTACGGAAATTACATTACCAAAACTACATACAACAAAAAAGCCTATCTGTAGATGCAAAATTAAAACACTATAAAACAGTTACACAACCAGAAATAAAGTATGCAGCTGAAACTCTTAAAAAAAACTAATACAGCAGAAATTGACAGAATACTAAAAACAGAAGAATCATTAGGACATGTATAAATAAACAGTATAAAATAAACGGACATTGGGGAATAGCATCAAATGAAACAGTATATAAGAAAATAGAACCAGTCATGAGCACGATCAGGAAGAAACGCATCTCATTCTTTGGACATCTGATGAGAACTCCAGAAAACAATTAGTAAAAAAAATACAAAAACTGTGGAATAGCAAGAGCGACATTAAATGGATCACAGAAATTAAGGAAGATATAAAAGAACTCCAAATTACAGTAGACGACCTAAAAAACAAGACAGAGCAACCAGAATATTGCAAGACCCCCGCAAACCAGACTACGAATGAAAATCAATAAAAGGAGTACAGGAAGAGTCGTCTCAGATGAAGAGAGAGAAACAGAAAATATCTGAAAGAATGAAGAAATATTGGGCAGAAAGAACAGCAAAACACCTTTCATATAAGAATAGACTCTAATAATTATATTACCTAAATATCATATTCAGCTACTGTTGAGCCAAATTGTATCCCTGTGTAACAACTTGTTTACAACTTTGTATTTTTGACTAGAGTGGTCCAATGAAGGCCATAAAATAAATAATAATAAAAATAAACCCATAGCAACCAGAATACGAAGATGCAAAATAAAACGCTACGAATTTATGCACCAACCTTATACTTGTCTCTGTCAAGTTTTCGCGACTAACTCGCTGAATCGATCTCGATTAAATATGGTATGGAGAGAACTTGATCACTGAGGGAGAACACTGGTTATTTTACAAAGTGCATAGTAAAATATTCTTATTGATCTGAAGAATATTACGCTAATTCAGGAAAAATATTCATTGTTTGAAAAACCTATTTACTCTTTGACTTTTGATCTTTACCATAATTGTGAAAAAAATGTTTTTGTCGGTTAATATGTGCTACATAATACAATTCAAAGTAATGAATGCACTGCTTACGCGATCTTTAATGTTCTCAGTCCATACTTGCACACTACTTGTTGCATAACGCACACACTGTATGCTGTAGCCTGCAGGCACTTCGGTGCCCGTGCCGTTCCGTACCCACTGTTCGGCAGCGACGCTGGGCAGGCTGACGCTCCACGCATCGTGCGTTAGGCCATCTCTGGAGGGTAGGGGGAGGCACACCACGACCTGTGCGTACCCAGACACAGACATTTTAAGGCAGCTGACGTTATCGCGCTGCAGTAGCTTACGTACTCGCCACGACACACACCACTGGTGTACGGATGCAACCGTGATTAACAGCTAGTTCAATAACAAATGTGACCAGCCGGTGTGGCCGAGCGGTTCTAGGCGCTTCAGTCTGGAACCGCGCTACCATTACGGTCGCAGGTTCGAACACTGCCTCGGGCATGGATGTGCGTGATGTCTTTGGGTTGGTTAGGTTTAAGTAGTTCAAGTTCTAGGGGACTGATGACCTCAGAAGTTAAGCCCCATAGTGCTCAGAGCCATTTGAGCCATTAACAAATGTTGGGATACAAACATATGTTTCTTAATTTATATTTGTAACTGAGCCTTGCACTCTTCCCCTCTATATGTAGTACTTCTGACATCAATTTGTGATTTTCGTTCAAACAGTGTTCAGCAAGTGATGAATGTGGCTTCTTTAGTCCGCAGCTTCTGTGGTGTTCTCCGAACCTAGTTCAGGCTGACCTTCCAGTACGTCCGATACTGACTCTCGTCGCAGATGATCTCACAGGCACCACTTTTCATGGTGGCTGATTATGTTTTGAACTGAAGTGACTAATGTCTACAGGACATTTAAAACTACAGACTACAGAGTCTGCATCTACAACTACACTCATGCGCATAAATTGAGGATAATTGCAGATTGTAGTGCCACACAACGTGGCACTACACAAAACTGACGCTAATAGCATAGGCACATAGGGAACACACACGACACAGATCTGTATGTCCACGGTATTGGTGATAAGTTGAGAAAACCGTCCCGAAACACATGTTGAAACATCCCCTTATGAAAAATTGTACATGACTGTGCTTAAACTGACACACAATATTTTTAGCGCAACGCAATCTGACTTTCAATAATCCCTACAAAAGAGTGGCCCTGGCTAACATTAACCTATACCTTCCACAAATCCCTTACCTCACCAAAAATCTTCTTTACTCGAACTACTGCAATACAGCGAGCGCCACTACTGCCAGCTAAAAAAAGATTCAAACTACGGAAGGCACTAACTACTGATAGGCATAGTTAGCAAATGAAAGATTTTAATAGAGAGCAAACAATGTATTTACCTCAATAGTGTTCAAAAGTCATAATGTATATAGCAGTTCATGATATCCAGTATTGCAAATTTCAAAACTCCGCCATCTCTCTCCTCACATCCACCACTGCTGGCGGCTCACCCCCAACTGCGCAACGCTACGCGCTGTTCACGTCCAGCTGCCCAACACTACAATGGCAGACAACAATGCAAACTAGCCACAGACTGCACACAGCACAGCCAGTGATTTTCATACAGAGAGCGCTACGTGGCGGCGGCGTTACCAATATAAGAACCTAAACAGCCTACTTACAATGTGCTACAAAAGGCCACTGTTTCCTGCACGTGTACCCGGACATCAATATGGGGTATGGTCACCATGCACACGTACACAGGCCGCACAACGGGTTGGCGTACTCTGCATCAGGTGGTCTTGCAGCTGCTGGGGTATAGCCTCCCTTTCTTGTACCAGTGCCTGTCGGAGCTCCTGAAGTGTCGTAGGGGTTTGAAGACGTGCAGCGATACGTCGACCGAGGGCATCCCAGACGTGCTCGATGGGGTTTAGCTCTGGAGAACAGGCAGGCCACTCCGTTCGCCTGATATCTTCTATTTCAAAGTACTCCTCCACGATGACAGCTCGGTGGGGTCGTGCGTCATCATCCATCAGGAGGAAGGTGGGACCCACTGCGCCGGCGGGGGTGGCCGAGCGGTCCTAGGCGCTACAGTCTGGAATCGCGAGACCGCTACGGTCGCAGGCTCGGATCCTGCCTCGGGCATGGATGTGTGTGATGTCCTTGGGTTAGTTAGGTTTAAGTAGTTCTAAGTTCTAGGGGACTGATGACCTCAGCTGTGCTCAGAGCCATTTTTTTTAACCCACTGTACCCCTGAAAAGGCGGACATCCTGGTGCAAAATGACGTCCCGATACACCTGACCTGTTACCGTTCTTCTGTCAGACATGCAGTGGTGTACGTGCCCCAATCATAATCCCACCCCACACCATCAAACCACGACCTCCATACAGGTACCTTTCAAGGACATTAAGGGGTTGGTATCTGGTCCCTGGTTCACGCCAGATGAAAACCCGGCGAGAATCACTACACCTAGACTCGTCTGTGAACATAACCTGCGACCACTGTTCCAATGACGATGTACTATGTTCTTGACACCAGGCTTTACGGGCTCTCCTGTGACCAGAGGTCAGTGGAATGCAACTTGCAGGTCTCCGGGCGAATAAACCGTGTCTGTTCATTCGTCTGTGTGTCTGGAGACAACTGTTCCAGTGGCTGCAGTAAGGTCCCGAGCTAGGCTACCTGCAGTACTCCGTGGCCGTCTGCGGCCGCTAATGGTGAGATATCGGTCTTCTTGTGGTGTTGTGCACTATGGACGTCCCGTACTGTAGCCTCTGGAGACGTTTCCTGTCTGCTGGAATCGTTGCCATAATCATGAGATCACAGTTTGAGGGCCCGTGCTACGACCTGCTGTGTTTGACCAGCCTCCAGTCGCCCTAGTATTCTACTCCTCATAACATCATCAATATGTGTTCTTTGAGCCATTTTCAACACACAGTCACCATTAGCACGTCTGAAAATTTCTGCACACTTACTCGCTGCACCGTACTTTGACATGCACCAACACACTTCTGCGTATGTGGACTGCTGCCAGCGCCACCGTGCGACGACCGCAGGTCAGATGCACCGCATGGTCATACCCCGAGGCGATTTAAACCAGCAAACCGCCCACCAGAGCGCTGTTTCACCATGTACCAGCATTGTCCTTAATTTATGAGCATGATTGTATATGATTAACCATGCAATTCACAATAAAGTGCCTGACAGAGGGTTCATTGAACCACCTTAAAGCTGTTTCTCTACCGTTCCACTCTTGAAAGTTGTGTGAGAAAAATGAGTGCCTAAGTCTTTCTTCCTATGTAGGTGGGCGTCTACAGAATACACTGTGAGGAGAAAGCTGGTGATAGTTGAGCCGTGGCGGCCTTAATTTTGGCGGGCATGGCACTCCACTGTGAACATAACCTGCGACCACTGTTCCAATGACGATGTACTATGTTCTTGACACCAGACTTTACGGGCTCTTCTGTGACCAGGGGTCAGTGGAATGCAACTTGCAGGTCTCCGGATTGCCGATATCGATCGTGATTTTATATCGGGAGCGAGTGTTGCCGGTTTTTGCCGAGCCCTGCTACTGGTAGTTAGCTGAAGGCCACGTGGCTGGCAAGTTGCTGGTTTTGGGGCGACTCCAGTTGTCCGATACGGGCCTCGAGAAGCCGCCAGTGGTTAAATCGGTCGGAGAAAAGCCTTGCCGGCTGGATTGAGGATCGATAACGGCGAGCTGCGGACGCCGCAGGCAACCTGGTCGGAACGGCCGCTGGTGGCCGAGCGGTTCTAGGCGCTACAGTCTGGAACTGCGCGACCGCTACGGTCGCAGGTTCGAATCCTGCTTCGGGCATGGATGTGTGTGGTGTCCTTAGGTTAGTTAGGATTAAGTTGTTCTAAGTTATAGGGGACTGATGACCTCAGATGTTAAGTCCCATATTGCTCAGAGCCATTTGAACCAAGCTGGTCGGTAAGTTGCCGGACAATTTTACGGCACCTCGGTGACCGCCTGTGCGGATTTGAGGCAATAACACCCCTGCTTGGAATCCTCACAGTCCTTCACACCTGAGTGGACTTAATAGTTGTTTTTTAATTGATGCTTGTTATCGTAAGGCCACGTTCGTGTTAACACGCCTCTGAGTCATTGTCTGTATGATCATCGGTCAGTGTAACTGACGTTAATTCGTTGTTCCAGGCCACATTCTGTGCATGTGTGCGAGCATTCTCTGTTACAAACTGAGTTGATGAAATTAAAACTGTAACTTAGCCTGTGTCGAAGGCAAGGCACCCTTTTGTAGAGGAGTATGCCCTAGTAATTGGATTTGCAGGCGCTAATATGTCACATTGTTACTTTTCAAGTAATTATAATGAGTATAAGCTTATAACTTGTATATCTAGTCGCTTCCGGAATAAGTCAATATCCCAGAATGAAATTTTTCATTCTGCAGCGCAGTGTGCGCTGATAGGAATTAATATTGCCCACATCCTAGACATTTTCCTCTGTAGCCATATTTGGGCAGATTACTGTTCCCTTGTGACGTGTGTCGGCTGCGGACGTCGCGTTCCTGTTTCCTGGGTCCGGAGCAAAGACGAGTTTTCTTTCCGTTGCGGCGACGTTTCCGTCGTCGCATGTCGTTTAGATCGTCCCGCAGTCTGGCGACTCTGCCACTTCATTTGATACGTGCCACGGCGGAGTGTCGCCAGTTAATCGGGAACTCCTGGTCTGTTCAATATTGTGAATTCAGCAAGCATATAAGCTTTGAAGCGTGTTCTGCAAGCATGAAGTTCCTCTTCACTATACCTGCTCTTTAACTACTCGTTTAAACCTTACACCTTATTGCTAACTCTGTAGTGCGTTAAGCCTTTTACTTAGAGGTATGAACTGCTGAGTTTTTCCTTATTATCCACAGTCATTAGCTAACTCCACTCATTGTAAAACTTGCCTGCTTGTTGCCTGTGACAACTGCGTGCTGTATTTTCCAGCTTATCTTGTGTTCTGGCGGATTGTACATACATCAAAAAAGTTTTGCATCACCCCCGGTTCCCAGAACTCCTGAAGATAGACGTTGAATGTGGATATTGTATCACACACACAGACGCTTTGACTGTTCAGAGATGTCACTAAACCCGCCCAAAGAAACAATCCTGCATGAGCAGCGCCTTTTAGACGGAGGGGGTCCGACAGCCGATCATTTCCAGTCATTCTACCAGGGAGGAGGTACACGGCTCGTGTTGTCTGTAGTTCAACCATGCCTAGACGGTCAATACCGCGGTTCGATCGCGTCCGCATTGTTACTTTGTACCAGGAAGGCCTCTCAACAAGGGAAGTGTCCTGGCGTCTCCGAGTGAACCAAAGCGGTGTTCTTCGGACATGGAGGAGATACAGAGAGACAGGAACTGTCGATGACATGCCTCGCTCAGGCCGTCCAAGGGTTACTACTGCAGTGTATGACCGCTACCTACGGATTATGGCTAGGAGGAACCCTGACAGTAAAGCCACCATGTTGAATAATGCTTTTCATGCAGCCACAGGACGTCATGTTACGACTCAAACTGTGCGCAATAGGCAGCATGATGCGCAGCTTCACTCCCGACGTCCATGGCGAGGTCCATCTTTGCTACCACGACAGCATGCATCGCGGTACAGATGGACCCAGCAACATGCCGACTGGACCGCCCAGCATTGGCATCTCGTTCTCTTTACTGATGCATGTTTCATATGTCTTCAACCAGACAATCGTCGGAGACGTGTTTGGAGGCAACCATGTCAGGCTCTATGCCTTAGACATACTCTCCAGCGAGTGCAGCAAGGTGGAGGTTCCCTGCTCTTTTGGGGTGGCATTATGTGGGGCCGACGTACGCCGCTGGTGGTCACGGAATGCCCCATAACGGCTGACGTGAATACCATCCTCCGACCGATAGTGCAACCATATCGGCAGCATATTGGCGAAGCATTCGGTTTCGTGGATAATTCGCGCCCCCATCGTGCACATCTCGCGAATAACTTCCCTCAGGATAACGACATCGCTCGACTAGTGGCCAGCATGTTCTCCGTACATGAACCCTATCTAACATGCCTGGGATAGATTGAAAAGGGCTGTTTATGGACGACGTGACCCAGCAACCGCTCTGAGGGATCTACGCCGAATCGTCGTTGAGGAGTGGGACAATCTGGACTAACAGTGCCTTGATAGTATGCCACGACGAATACAGGCATGCATCAATGCAAGAGGACGTGCTACTTAGTATTAGGGGTACCGGTGTGTACAGCAATCTGGACCACCACCTCTGCAGGTCTCGCTCTATAGTGGCACAACATGTAATGTGTGGTTTCCATGAGGAATGAAAAGGGCGGAAATGACGTTTATGTTGATCTGTTCCAATTTTCTGTACAGGTTCCGGAACTCCTGGAACCGTGGTGATCCAAAAACTGTTTTTGATGTGTGTATATTTATTCCAGGGTCATTTTCTATGTTTCTGCTGGTGTGTACCTGCTGGGAGTCATATTTTAAACTACATTCCTTCTCAGCTTTGCTTGTTTTTAGGGGATTGTGTATTTTATTGCCTAAGGGATTTTATTAAGGCTTATAGATTGTTAAGCGCTTTCCAACAGCCACAATAAATGGCGTGATTTGTTATCCTTTCTGCGTTTTCCCTGGACGTTGTCTATTTGTTTAAGGTGCTATCCATGCTTTGGAATTGTTAGTACGTTTAGTGGCAGTCATTTGTGATTCATTTTACTGGTAAAACTCAGTTTGTTGAACGCGCCTGCAGCCACACCTAGTTGGTGTGACTTCTTACTTGTATTTGGAAACTGTATATTCCTGATTTCAAGTATTGATCTGGATGACCTCACACTCTCCGTTATTTAGACTCAATTGTCACTTTCCGGAGAATACAGACCTCTTTTCTAAATCATTTTGCAATTAGTTTTGATCATCTGATGACTTAACGAGACGGAAAATGGCTGCGTTTCCTATGTCGTTCACGTGGATCAGGAGCAGCAGAGGGGCTGTAACACTTCGTAGTGGATCGCTAGATATTACTTCTGTTGTACTCCATGACTTACCGTCAGTTACTATGAACACTGATTTTTCTGACAGGAAATCGCGAATTCAGTTGCACAACTGAAACGATAGTCCACAACCACGCAATTTGATTAGGCGTCGCTTATGAACTACAGTGTCGAAAGCCTCCTGGAAATCTAAAAATGCAGAATTAATTTAACATCCCCTGTCGATAACACTAATTACATCGTGAGAATGAAAAGCTGATTGTATTTTACAAGCAAGATATTTTCTGAATCCGTGTCGGCTATTTCTCAATAAATCATTTTTTTAGGGTAATTCATAATGGTTGAACACAGTATATTTCCAAAATCCTACTGCATATCGGAGTTAGTGATATGGTTCTGTAATTCAAATGGATTACCCCTACTGCCTTTCTTGGATATTGGTGTGACTTTTGCAACTTTCTAGTCTTTAGGTACATATCTTTCGTCGAGTTAACGGTTATATACGATTGGTAATTACGGAGCTATTGTGTCAGCATCGTTTGAAAGGAACCTGAATTGTACATAATCTGGACTGGCGCCCTTGACTTTATTAAGTGATTTAATCTGCTTCGCTACGCCGCGGTATCTACTTCTTAGTAACTCATGTTGGCAGTTGTTGTAGATTCGAATTCTGGATTATTTCCTTAGTCAACTTTGGTGATGGAATTTCGGAAAACCGTGTTTAGTAACTGCGCTTTAGTGGCACTGTCATCAGTAACTTCACCGTTGTTATCGCGCAGTGAAGGTATTGATTGCGTCTTGCCGCTGGTGTACTTTGCATATGACCAGAATCGCTTCGGGTTTTCTGCTAGATTTCGAGAGCGATTTTCATTGTGGAAGCTATGAAAAGCATCTCGCATTGAAGTTCGAGCTAAGTTTCGAGTTTCTTTAAAACTCAGCCGGTCTTTGGTTTTGAGTTCTTTTAAATTTGGTATGCTTTCTTCATTGCTCCTGCAACAGTGTTCTGAATCGTTTGTGTACCATGAGGGCATCAGTAGCATATCTTATTAATTTATACCGTCTATATCTCTCAACTGCTGTCGATACTATTTCTTTGAATTCAAACCGCAGCTGATCTACGCTTACAAAGTCAGATCGGAAGGAGTGGAGACTGCCTCTCAGAAAGGCGTCAAGCGAATTTTTCTGATTTTTTAAAAAATTAACGCACTTTCTTATTCGTAGTTTTATTTCCAACATTGATTCTGGAAATGCGGTTCTAACTGCCGGATTTTTACCTCCATAATAGATTTTTGCTGTCATGTAAACGCACAGCCGGTTTTCGAATCTGCATGAGCTGTCAGGTTGTTCTTAAACATTTTCAGCTGATCTGCACGGCGTGACTTTTGTGTAATGTTGAAGTTGAAATGTAATATCTACCAGGAAGTTGTCTATCTCCGATATTTTGTTGAAGAGAAACACCCAATGTGCAGACTAAATCAGAACAGCTGATTTCCAGACGAAGTGTTTTATCGATCTAGCAGAATCACTTCAGGCCTTAAGATGTAAACACGACAGCGAAAAACGGTTTCCAAAATTGGATTTTCGTCGTCGGGAAGTTGTGTAGCATGGAAACGTAGTGCATAAGAGTGCACTGGATCGTTGAGACAACTAGGCTCAACCTACGATGCATGCCCTAGCGCGAGAAATTTTTTGATAATGGAATCGGAAAAATATCAGTTTAGAGCAGTTTCCTAATTTGATGCCTGTAATTCAACACTGATGGTTTATTATTTAATTGTATAATTTTTCAGTACAAATTATAATTTAGCTATTTTATGAAATTTCAAGAAAATAAATGGAACTGGAATTTTTGAGGTATTCAACGCGATTTCTTGACATCGCTGTATATAACTATATTGCTAATAGTATGAGTATTATGACGAATATATATAATGCACTTTTTCCTAAAACCTCATTTTCTTATCTGACATTTAAATTTCTTACTAAAATGTTCATGGTGATCCCGTGACCTCGTTGTGACGTCATGAGTCGCTAAGTGGGGCCAATGAGATTATAGAGGCCCAGCAGCGAAGTCCGCCGCCCAAGGGATATCACTATTTCATTGAAAGCTTGCCACCTAAACGAGTTAACTTCGTCGAGAACCTGCATGCATTTACTTACGCGGTCAAGAATTACTGAACTCGTCTGGAGTACGTAGTTGCTGTTGCTGCGACACGTGCTCTTTTTCTCGTGGGCCTCGCTTAGCGACGAGCAGGGCGTGGCGCTTACGTCACAGCACGTGACACTGCAAATCTTACGACTGCCAGCAGCCGGCAACTACGTATTTCACCCCACGAGTTCAGTAATTCTTGACCGTTTGTTTAAATGCATGCAGTCTCTCGGTTAACACCTTCAGTGTGTGGGTACCTTTTCACTGGCATACTGATTTTCCGTGGGCCCTGCAAAGAGCCGAGCGTTCGCCAAGTATGGGGGACAAGGCGCTTAGTGTTACGTCACGAGTTCGTCGCGAAACCCGTACTTATCGTCGGGACCCGTCAGTAAGCCGTCTGCCACACGCTGCGGACTTTCGGTACACTGAACTTTGCCCGCGCTATCTCGTTAAGCGATAAACTTATCTGAATGTGGCTTTCCCATTGCCGCAGAAACCACGCCTGATGATATCGCTGCATCGCTATTTTCGAGGTACTTTGTACAGTTTTAGCTCGATTGACTGATCTCTGTTCGAACACTTATCCTTGTAAGACAGGGGCGGGCAGGAATCCTGCACGTGTGCGGTGCACTTGCACGCGTGCAGTTAACAGGTCTTCTGCGTGCACACAGGGGCAAGCTGGCCACCCGCTTCCCTCCTCTCCCCACCATACCTTCTGTCCGCTCCTTCCTCTGTGATGTGTTTTGTTTCCTAGCTTGCTTTGTTGAATGAAGGAATAAGGTTAGTAGGAGTGCTTGAAAGCAATCATGGATTGAAAGAGTACTTATTACCTTCGATAAGTTTTATTTAATTATCACAGGTGGAGTTTACAATACGTTTAATGTCTGGAACAAAATTTCTACATACAGACAAACGCAAACAGTTACGTAAATTTTCATCACTGATGTTTGCTCTTAACCGAGACTTATTAATTTTCATAAGAGAAAAACATCTCTCACAAAGGTATGGCGAGCCAAACACTGACATTATCTTCGCGGCTTCACGATAGAGACGAAGAAACTCTTGCCGTCGAAAGTCGTGATAAAAGCCTATTACACGTCTTGCCAAAAGGAACTAGTCTCTCAGACGAGAATTACACTGTAGATCTATTAATTCCATTTGCAAATTGGGATAAATATCATCTACAGAAACAGCAAATGGTCTCGAGAACCATTTAAAAGCTTGGGATAAATATGATATATCCCCAAATCGCTTGAGAAATTCCTCTTTTATTGCACTAAGTACGGAAACATTCTTTGCAGTTCTGTTCTCGCACAGTAGACAGAGTAGGAAAATGCACTGCGTTCCCTGGCGATAGTTGTCGTCCACACAGCTCAAGCTTGCACCTTTTCAGCCATTTCACAAATTAGCTGATTTTCTCCTTGCAAACCTATGTTCAATGCATTCTTGTGTCTGTTAATGTCCATTATAAATGCAAGGTCGGCAACCCACTTTGGATCTTCTAACTTGGGGTCGTACCTTCTTTAAAAACTGTTTTATTGGTATTCTCAGCTCAAAAAACTTTTGAGTACATTACCGCGGCTAAGCCAGCGGACTTCACTGTGGTATGGTATGTCACCGTAGTCTTCCCCAGTTTCAGCTAAGCCCGTGGGATCTCAAATAATTAACTGCCAGAATAGCCACTTGCATGACGTCCCCCAGTTTTGCTGCTTTTGCACAGAGTACTTCTTGGTGCAAAATTCGGAGGATGTTGTACAAAGATTCTTCTGTACACTGAGGCTTTTTTCTTAGTAATCCAACCAATCCCATTTGTTCCCCTTTCATTGCAGGTGCTCCGTCTGTTGTCACTGACACCAAACGTTCCCAGTTTAATCCAGCTGAATCGACAGCTTCTTCAACGGCTTTTAGGATGTCCGCGCCGATGGTCGTGCTTTTTAAAGATATCATATCTAAAAAAATTCTGTTATGTGCAGAGCTGTGTTTACGCGCGGTGTCTGAAATATATGTGGACTCATCAAGTGCGATGGTAAATGCAATAAACTCCTCCACTGCACTCCTTAATTGGCGGTAAACGTCACCTGCCATGGCACTTAAACGACGACTTACAGTCCGCCGAGAAAGAGTGATAGCTCGAAACTGATTTGCATTCAGTGGGCAAAGTAAATCAGCAGCGTCAGTCATGCATTCCCTTATAAACTCACCTTCAGCAAATGATTTCAGAGCTCTCGCTATATTAAGCGCAGTCTCATAACTTCCACGTACCGCTGGGCTATCATTGCTGTCGTCCTAAAAATTTCAAAACAGTGCTCTATAAAATGTTAAATCAGTTAGATGAGAGACAGGACGAAAGAAAGTCGCAGATCTCTCGTGACAACAGCAACTTACGTCAGATTCATCTAATATCGTCAGGTCGCTCTTCTTAAGCTTAGTCGATTTCCCCATCCGCTCATAATCCGACAATAAATTGTACTCGTCCTTGTGAAATTTATTATAATGGCGTTAAATACTAAACTTCCGCAGGCCAGCAAGAATACTGCCACATATTAAACATTTCGAATTTTCACTTTTTTGCACAAAGAAGAAATGATTCTCACATTCCTTTTTAAAAGATAGCAAATCTCCACTTTTCCGTTTCCTTGATTCACTCTGCATTTTCCGGTTCTTGAAATACAACGTTCACTACGTAGTGGTCGCTTCGCATCGACGTCCGCAGCTTAGCCTGGCACTACACTGCCGCAACCTGCCGGCTGCCGCCACAGCCCCGGTCGACGCCTGCACGCGAGCAGCACACGTGCAGCGCTGTGCGCTCATGAGCCGCGTGCAACGTTTGCCCGCCCCTGTTGTAAGAGGTGGTGATGAATCGCTGACTCGAATCTGTCGCCTAGCCCTCGTTTTATCCGACGCGAGTTTACCTTCCTTCCGGTAGCCACCTCCTTACCTGAAAGTGCTAGCAGACAGGACGCAAATTTAGGCTGCTCTTGTAATCGCAGTCATTAATACATTTTCATGCTGTGGCAACCGAAGGCATCCGGCACAAGAAGTCATCCTCGATCTGCCATCGGCCTTGTCAAAATGGGCGGAGAGCGTACGGAAGTTCGGGGCACACTCTTGCCCCAAGGATGGGAAACTGCCGCTAGTGGCGGGAGAATCAGCAGTGATCAACGGCTTGAGGATCCAGAAGGCAATGGAAACCACGGCATCAAAGACACATAGCGTGCATCCACAGAACATGAGGCTTGTTCCTGAAAAAGTGTCGTGATAATCTCTTTGGCAAAAGATTCCAGACTATTCTCCATTCGGAACACTGGCAGCGGACTGTCAAGGGAAAGGTGACCATAAGAAAAAGATTACATAATCAGCAGAGGGATAACATTCTAAGAATAGGGGCGTCAAATGCCAATTGTTGGAACGTGCTAGGAAAGGTAGAAACTCTGAAACGGGAAATGAAAGGCTCAGTTCAGAAGAAGTAGGAGTCAGTGAAGTGAAACGGAGAGGTGTAAGTAGGCTGTTTATGTTTTCTTTATGTAAGTAGGCTGTTTAGGTTCTTATATTGGTAACGCCGCCGCCACGTAGCACTCTCTGTATGAAAATCACTGGCTGTGCTGTGTGCAGCCTGTGGCTACTTTGCATTGTTGTCTGCCATTGTAGTGTTGGGCAGCGGCAGCTGGATGTGAACAGCGCGTAGCGTTGCGCAGTTAGAGGTGAGCCGCCAGCAGTGGTGGATGTGTGGAAGGAAATGGCGGAGTTTTGAAATTATATATATTATGACTATTAAGGTAAATACATTGTTTGTTCTCTATTAATATCTTTCATTTGCAAACTATCCCTATCAGTAGTTAGTGCCTTCCGTAGTTTGAATCTTTTATTTAGCTGGCAGTAGTAGCGCTCGCTGTATTGCAGTAGTTCGAGTAATGAAGATTTTTGTGAGGTAAGTGATTTCTGAAATGTATAGTTTAATGTTACTCAGGGCCATTCTTTTGCATGGATCTTTCATAGTCAGATTGCGTTGCGCTAAAAATATTGTGTGTCAGTTTAAGCACAGTCTTGTACAATTTTTCTAAGGGGACGTTTCATAGACTATTCTCCATTCGGAACACTGGTAGCGGACTGTCAAGGGAAAGGTGACCATAAGAAAAAGATTACATAATCAGCGGAGGGATAACATTCTAAGAATAGGGACATCAAATGCCAGTTGTTGGAACGTGCTAGGAAAGGTAGAAAATCTGAAACGGGAAATGAAAGGCTCAGTTCAGAAGAAGTAGGAGTCAGTGAAGTGAAACGGAGAGAAGGTAAGGTTGGTTGGTTGGTTTGGGGAAGGAGACCAGACAGCGTGGTCATCGGTCTCATCGGATTAGGGAAGGATTGGGAAGGAAGTCGGCCGTGCCCTTTCAGAGGAACCATCCCGGCATTTGCCTGGAGTGATTTAGGGAAATCACGGAAAACCTAAATCAGGATGGCCGGACGCGGGATTGAACCGTCGTCCTCCCGAATGCGAGTCCAGTGTCTAACCACTGAGAAGGTAAGGGTTTTTGGTCAGACGATTATAGGGCGATACTAACAGCAGCAGAAAATGGTATAGAGGAAGTAGGATTCCAGAACGAAATTTTCACTCTGCAGCGGAGTGTGCGCTGATACGAAACTTCCTGGCAGATTAAAACAGCGTGCCGGGCCGAGACTCGAACTCGGATTGAAGTAGGATTGGAAGGTAGGGCAGAGAGTGAACAGTTCAGTGACAGGGTTGTTCCCATCAAACACGAGATATCAAAGGCAGATATATGCGAGAACTATTACACAGTCAGCTTAACAGCTCATGCTTCAGTGCTTCTGACAATCACACACACACACAAGGCTGGAGAAGAAATTTGTGGATCAGTTAGACGACGATCAGTGTGGGTGTATGAAAGGTTGGGAGGGGGAACCAAACAGCGGTCCCATCGGATTGGGGAAGGGTGTAGGCCGGGCCCTTTCAAAGGAACCATCCTGGCATTTGCCTGAAGTGATTTAGAGAAATTACGGAAAACCTAAATCAGGACGGCCGGACGCGGGTTTCAACCGTCGTCCTCCCGAATGCGAGTCCAGTTTGCTGACCTCTCCGCCACCTCGTTCGGTTTTATGAAAGGTAAAGGCACCAGAGAGGCAGGCCTGGCGTTGCCTATTGATATTTCAAGCAAGACTCGAGAAAAATCAAGACACGCCCATAGGACCGGCCGACCTAGAAAAACCGTTCGATACTGGAAAATGGTTAAAGACGTCCGAAACTCTGGGCAAAATACGGATAAGCTATAGGGAAGGACAGGTGGTATCCGATATGTGCAAGAACCAAGAATGAATAACAATACTGCGAGACCAAGAAAAAGTGCTCGGATTAAAAAAGGTGCAAGACGTGGATGCAGCCTTTCGCCTCTTACTGTTCAATCTAGTTGTTCAAGAAGTATGACAAAAATAAAATAAAAGTTAAAGTGGGGGATTAGAATCCAGGATATCAATGATAATGTTAACTGATGACATAGTCATCCTCACTGAAATTTAAGAGGAATTAGAGGATGTGTTAAAACATCTGGAGGAAAATGAGTGGAGTGTTGTGTGACAAGGTGAGCACTGGATTGGAAGGGAAAGTGTACAAGTCGGTGGTAAGGCCTGCTATGATATAAGGGGCAGAGACATGGCCGATCACAGTAGCCCCGTAAAGGAAGATGGAAGTGGCGGAAATGAGGATGCTGAGGTGGATGTGTGGGGTAACAAGGAAGGACAGGATTAGAAATGAATTTGTTAGAGGAGCTGTGAAAGTGGGGCCCATGTGGAAAAAGATAAAAGAGAACAGACTAAGGTGGTACGGACACTTGCAGAGAAAAGGGGAAGAGCATATCGGAAACAGAGTCAAAGATATAAAGATTGAAGGAGCGAGAAGGAGAGGAAGACCGAAGATGAGGTGGAAGGATAAGATATCCGGGGACCTAAGAGAGAGAGGATGGAAGAAGGAAGAGGCAATGGATAGAGTACTATGGAGGAGAAGGATCCAGAAGAGCAACGCCAACCCTACGTGGCGTGGGACAAGGCGACGATGAAGAAGAAGAAGAAGAAGAAGAAGATGTGTTAAATGGAATGAATGTCTAATAACTACAGAACATGGACTGGGAATAAATCGAAGGAGACGAAAGTAATGAGAAGTAGTAGAAATGAGAACAGCGAGAAACTTAACATCACAATTGGTTATCACGAAGTAGATGAAGTTAGCAGATTCTGCTATCTCGGAAGCAAAATTACCCATGACGGACGATGCAAAGAGAATGTCAAAAGCGGAGTAGCACTGGCAAAATGGGCTTTCCTGCCCAAGAGAAGTCTACCAGTATCAAACATAGCCGTTAATTCGAGGAAGAAAGTTCTGACAATGTACGTTTGGAGCATACCACTGTATGATAGTGAAACATGGACTGCGGGAAACCCCGGAAAAGAAAAGAATCGAAGCATTTGAGATGTGGTGGTACAGAAGAAAGTTGAAAATTAGGTGTACTGATAAGGTAAAGAATGAGAAGTCGCATCCACATGCACATACAGACATACAGAAAACAGAGCAAACGCACTGCAAATGTGGAATATGCGGATGGAGGCGACTGGATGAATACGGTGCTATACCACGCCTCCGGATCAGAAAAATAGTGAATTTCCGCCAAGTGTTGGGGAGCTGTACTACATTTACAAGCAGTGACCCGTGCGTGACTCGTGTTGGTGCCATCTCTTATTTAACATCCTGTTTCTGCCGTACTGCACCTCGTTGTGTTAATTTTCAATTACTGGTGTCACTGTGTTGCTGCCTTGTCTGCCTGTGAGCGGCAGCAGCGGCGCTTATCGATATAGGCCCTGCCATATTATCTTTACTGGACTGCTATTACTACCCGGTCGTCGTGTGTCGTCCAACGAGCTGGAACGCGCCAGTAGTGGAGGTCGGACCTTGCAGTCGGACAGTTGGGACGCGGCAGAAGTTGGGTCGGGCTGGAGCGGCAGTGAGGTTCGCATAGCCATGACTCGCCCGACCGTTGCCGGCACACATGTCTGGAGACGGTCTTGGTTGATCGTCGGTCGGTCGTCTAGTCGGACGACATATACACTCCTGGAAATTGAAATAAGAACACCGTGAATTCATTGTCCCAGGAAGGGGAAACATTATTGACACATTCCTGGGGTCAGATACATAACATGATCACACTGACAGAACCACAGGCACATAGACACAGGCAACAGAGCATGCACAATGTCGGCACTTGTACAGTGTATATCCACCTTTCGCAGCAATGCAGGCTGCTATTCTCCCATGGAGACGATCGTAGAGATGCTGGATGTAGTCCTGTGGAACGGCTTGCCATGCCATTTCCACCTGGCGCCTCAGTTGGACCAGCGTTCGTGCTGGACATGCAGACCGCGTGAGACGACGCTTCATCCAGTCCCAAACATGCTCAATGGGGGACAGATCCGGAGATCTTGCTGGCCAGGGTAGTTGACTTACACCTTCTAGAGCACGTTGGGTGGCACGGGATACATGCGGACGTGCATTGTCCTGTTGGAACAGTAAGTTCCCTTGCCGGTCTAGGAATGGTAGAACGATGGGTTCGATGACGGTTTGGATGTACCGTGCACTATTCAGTGTCCCATCGACGATCACCAGTGGTGTACGGCCAGTGTAGGAGATCGCTCCCCACACCCTGATGCCGGGTGTTGGCCCTGTGTGCCTCGGTCGTATGCAGTCCTGATTGTGGCGCTCACCTGCACGGCGCCAAACACGCATACGACCATCATTGGCACCAAGGCAGAAGCGACTCTCATCGCTGAAGACGACACGTCTCCATTCGTCCCTCCATTCACGCCTGTCGCGACACCACTGGAGGCGGGCTGCACGATGTTGGGGCGTGAGCGGAAGACGGCCTAACGGTGTGCGGGACCGTAGCCCAGCTTCATGGAGACGGTTGCGAATGGTCCTCGCCGATACCCCAGGAGCAACAGTGTCCCTAATTTGCTGGGAAGTTGCTGTGCGGTCCCCTACGGCACTGCGTAGGATCCTACGGTCTTGGCGTGCATCCGTGCGTCGCTGCGGTCCGGTCCCAGGTCGACGGGCACGTGCACCTTCCGCCGACCACTGGCGACAACATCGATGTACTGTGGAGACCTCATGCCCCACGTGTTGAGCAATTCGGCGGTACGTCCACCCGGCCTCCCGCATGCCCACTATACGCCCTCGCTCAAAGTCCGTCAACTGCACATACGGTTCACGTCCACGCTGTCGCGGCATGCTACCAGTGTTAAAGACTGCGATGGAGCTCCGTATGCCACGGCAAACTGGCTGACACTGACGGCGGCGGTGTACAAATGCTGCGCAGCTAGTGCCATTCGACGGCCAACACCGCGGTTCCTGGTGTGTCCGCTGTGCCGTGCGTGTGATCATTGCTTGTACAGCCCTCTCGCAGTGTCCGGAGCAAGTATGGTGGGTCTGACACACCGGTGTCAATGTGTTCTTTTTTCCATTTCCAGGAGTGTATCTGGCCGGAGATCGCTTATGGGTTGGCTGTGTGTGCCAACTCGTGATTCGTCCTACACTCCTGGAAATGGAAAAAAGAACACATTGACACCGGTGTGTCAGACCCACCATGCTCTGTTGCCTGTATCTATGTGCCTGTGGTTCTGTCAGTGTGATCATGTGATGTATCTGACCCCAGGAATGTGTCAATAAAGTTTCCCCTTCCTGGGACAATGAATTCACGGTGTTCTTATTTCAATTTCCAGGAGTGTAGTGTCGCTCAGTCGCTGCCGTTAGCATTGTGTAGTCCTTCGTGCAAGTGTTCGTGAAACTGTGTTGTTTATGTGGTTTGACTGACAAGTTATTTAAAGGTCGTCGGTGTACTGGCTCTGAGTCGTTTGGTTGGCGTGGAGTAGCAAGGAAGGACAGGATAGCCACCACTCGCCCGACGATTGCCGACACACACGTTTGAGTGGCAACGACCTTGCTTGTCCATTTGGTCGGCCGTCTCATTAGATGGCGCGTATTTGGGTCGTCCTCCGCTTATGGGTTGTCTCTGATCCGTTCTGGTTGTTGTTCCAGTGTCCGCTGTTAGTATCGTTAGTTTTGGTGCAAGTGTGGAGCGGAACTGATCTTTATCATTGGTCTGTTGACTGTTTGTCGGTTGGGATGCCATCCGATCGAGAATGGTTGGGCCGACTGCCTGTCTCACCTAATTTCAGGCCGACCTTCGAACATCTGAGCGCCCTTGGGTGTACTGCCCCAATTTTTTAAAATTTGTTCTTGTTTGTATTTGTATGGGTTCTAGCCGATTTTTTTAAAATTAGAGTTGTCTTGCTGTTAAGGCCTTCAGTCTAAATTAAGGAACTGTTTCACGTAAGGCCTTTGGTATAAAAAAAATTGTTATGGAGTGTTAGGCCTTCAGCCGATCTGAATTTAACTTGTTTACTTCATTATTTTAAACATAGCTGCGTAACAGCAACGGTTCCACGTAATTAGATTAAAAACAGCCGACCAGTTGCAAAGGATAAAGTAATCTTTACCTAGTTTTCGATAGATTTAAATCTATCTTCTTCAGAAGCATAAGCGCTCTCCAACTTCAATGTACTTAATTTTATTTATCTGACAAACCCTACTCTTAGTGCTATATTTTATTTGGACTAATGGAGCTATGGAGATGTTTGTAAAAATGGCAATGACATATCACTCCATGTTAATGTAATACGGCCGCCTTCTGAAAAAGATAGATTTAAATCTATCGAAACCTAGGTAAAGATTACTTTATCCTTTGCAACTGGTCGGCTGTTTTTAATCTAATTGTTTACTTCAGTCTAAATAAAGAACTGTTTTAAGATACGGCTTGCCTGTCAAATTTCTGATTATTCTTACGTTTTAAGTTATTGGCCTTCAGCCGTTTTTAAATTCAAGTGGCTTTCAGCCGGTAGTAAAGTCCCAAGGATTAAAGTTGTGTGTGTGTGTGTGTTTTTTAAAAGTCTTTGGGATCTTGTAATGTTTCATCAAATAATAAAGTTGTATGTTCGAGTGTAACTGACAGCCCCTTATTTTGGCCACGTTCCACAATTTATATTATCTGTCCTGTCCTCCAGCTTTAGCAGGGCGCTTCAAGCAGTTTTAGAACACGGAACTAGAGGTTATGTCCTGATCGCATGGGTATAAGTATAAAAAATCGATAGAATTGCGAAAAATGATGGGAAATACGTAATTGCGTGTCTTCTGGTTGGCGCAAAACAATTCTTGTACATGGGGGCAAACATGCGACAACAAGAGGAATACGAGAATTCTTAGACATGGAAGTGAAGGGCGTCAGGGAAATAGTCGCCTTTTTTCCGTCGAGGCAGCATTCTACTGTATGTCTATTGAGGTAACAGTTATACACGTGAGTTAACTACTGTATTTGACGCTTTTCAGGAAAACAAACCATCTGCCTCTAAACTAACTTGCATCTGCGTTAAAGGATGACGGAGTGGACTGGGTGATCGATTGAGATGGAGCTGTAACGAGGTACGATTTAATGGTTGACTGATGATGCATTTTAGAGAGGGAGGGAGATGTTGGGGCAGGTCATTTGACCATTTTTTCCACTGTTCTGTCAGGATTCGTCCGTCACGTGACATAGCCTGAGTTCGACTCGTATACAACCACATGTTCTGCATTTGACTTAGAGCACTGTCTACTTACGATCCTCAACAGCAAACCACTTGAAACGTCCCCTTAGAACAATTATACAAGACTGTGCTTAAACTGACACACAATATTTTTAGCGCAACGCAATCTGACTTTCAAAATTCCATACAAAAGAATGTCCCTGACTAACATTAATCTATACCTTTCACAAATCACTTACCTCACAAAAATCTTCATTACTCGAACTACTGCAATACAGCGAGCGCCACTACTGCCAGCTAAATAAAAGATTCAAACTACGGAAGGCACTAACTACTGATAGGGATAGTTAGCAAATGAAAGATTTTAATAGAGAACAAACACTGTATTTACCTTAATATCATCAAAAGTCATAATATATGTAATTTCAATACTCCGCCATCTCTCTCCTCACATCCACCACTGCTGGCGGCTCACCTCTTAACTGCCCAACGCTACGCGCTGTTCACATCCAGCTGCCGCTGCCCAACACTACAATGGCAGACAACAATGCAAACTAGCCACAGACTGCACACAGCACAGCCAGTGATTTTCATATAGAGCGCTACGTAACGTTGCCAATAAGAAACCTAAACAGCCTACTTACACTCTCCGTCATCAGAGGACTTCCATCTCATGTGTGATGAAACGTGACCATCCTGTTTCGACACATTCCTCTAAACGAACGAAGATTTGGGTGATGTACTCCATTCCCTTGTCGCATCTCGGGTATAAAATCGATACTTAAGTTTCATAAGTAAGATGGTTTTAAGTTAACGATAGGTGTTTGTGAGACACTGCAATCCTGTGTATACATCTGCTTGACAGATGTGCTGTTTACAGAGTTAGTGGCGGGATTACGTATAATTTCACATGTCGGACGCCGCTGCTATGCGTTTATCTGTTTCCTTGTAATAGGTATTCTCCATGACTATCATTTTATATAGGACTGATGCGAGCATACTACGCGTATAATTTCTGAACCGTGATCGGATGTGAAAGTGGTCGCTACACACATGTGGAAAGCTACATTGTGCACGTATCACACGGAATCGATATTTTAAGGAAGTGGTTTGTTTTCATTTTTACAGTTTGTTACCATAGTTTATCGTAGAGAAACCTGCAGGAAGGATGTATGTCATGCGCTGCATTCCACACGACTGACAGGTCGGAAACTGAAGCGATCTAACATTATAGCCTGCTTTAAGTGCAGAACCATGTAGCCTTAGGGTTGCGTGTGTTTGCTCCCTCTTACCAATACCCTCCCTGTACTGATCCCAGACACTAGAACAATACTTTAAAATTGATAGCGTGGTTGATTTATGTAAAATGCTTTGAACTCCATCCGTCTGGAACCTCATCATGCATAAAAATCACCCGTTTCTTGTTCTACTTATCCGTCTATTACATCACAGCACTTTCAAATCTACTACTATACACAGCTAACGGGTGCTGACCTGCTCGACGTAGGCGCGTCTGGAGAAATCTTGTGCACTCGGATGGGCGAGGACTCGGCAAACTCCGTTCATTCAAGAGACGTGAAACGTGGCAGTCTACTTCTAGTCAGCTGCAGATTAAATCGGTGATGGTACTGCAAGGTGGATTGGTCAAAGGCAGTGCGAGAGTGTCTTTGTCTCTCATTTTATCCTAAGACTGCAAGAATGCTCCGTGACTCCCATCCGCATAGAGATACATCGTAAATTATGCACTATGCTCGAGGTGCTAGAAATATGTAGAGCGCTGTCTGGTATACTTTGACGGTGTATATGTTCGAGAATTAACAATGAATGGACATACCGCACAGTCATCTATCCATATTCGTAATGACACTCGCGAAGTAGAGAAGGGACAGTTTAGCGATTATACGGAAATTGGGAATGATCGTTAACAATCTCTCTTGTTGCCATCATTGGTCATTGTTGAAATTACTATAAAATTGCTAAAATTGTTCGCACTATCAACTGTGACACGTATTATTACAGTACATCGGCGGTGTCTTTCCCACCCATCCGTCCACTAGTACCCTGTTGGTTACCACATAATGATTGACTGTCTTTGCTTGTTTGAGATGGAGAGTGAGTTTTGGTGAAGGGTGTAAGTAGGCTGTTTATATTTTCTTATTGGCAACGTTACGTAGCGCTCTGTATGAAAATCACTGGCTTTGCTGTGTGCAGTCTGTGGCTAGTTTGCATTGTTGTCTGCCATTGTAGTGTTGGGCAGCTGGATGTGAACAGCGCGTAGCGTTGCGCAGTTGGAGGTGAGCCGCCAGCAGTGGCGGATGTGGGGAGAGAGATGGCAAGTTCTGTAATTTGTCATGAACTGCTATATATATATATATATATATATATATATGATGGCTATTAGGGTAAATACATTGTTTGTTCTCTATTAATATCTTTCATTTGCTAACTATCCCTATCAGTAGTTAGTGCCTTCTGTAGTTTGAATCTTTTATTTAGCTGGCAATAGTGGCGCTCGCTGTATTGCAGTAGTTCGAGTAATGAAGATTTTTGTGAGGTAAGTTATTTGTGAAAGGTATAGTTTAATGTTAGTCAGGGCCATTCTTTTGTAGGGATTTTTGAAAGTCAGATTGCGTTGCGCTAAATAATATTGTGTGTCAGGTTAAGCACAGTCGTGTATAAATGTTCTAAGGGGACGTTTCATATGTCGACCCTTAGCCTAGGATACCTCACTGGAATCTTCTGATTTTTTTCTTGTAGTTTGTGTATTTAGTGTAGCTTTTGTTTATTGCTAGCGCGTAATTATAGAGAGAATTTCCTTGGTAGTTGTGGTTTTTCATTGTTGCACAGTAAAACAGTTGTGGCATGCATGTAGATTTGCACCAAGTATTTCGCAGCTGCGCTTGCTTGCAATTAACTAGATATTATTTTCAGTTCTATGTTAATGTGTTCTCTTATTTTTGCTCTTCAAATTGTGTTTTTTCTGTGTTGTCGTGTGAAATATTGTGACAATAATGGCGTGTGAAAAACGTAATACTAGGCTCCAAAGTAAACTGAGAAATGACAGTGAAGACGAAAGCAGTGTGTTAGCGCCACCATGTAATGAATTAACTAATATTCAAAGTAGTAATTTGGTAATTGTACATAGGGAAGTGGAGCGGGCTGCAAACAATGGTGTAGACAGTGAAACAATTAGTGAACAGGGAAGCATTATCGATCGATCGGTCAGCAACAGCTCCCCTCAGGAATCCGAAATGACAGAACACAATATTGCAAATACTGTAGACTTAGGTTTTGGGTCCTCACCGTTTTCTCAAATGAGTCAAGACACATTTTCTGCTTGTCAAAATGTGAATGGTGCTGGTGCAAATGCACTGCCGAAAAGCAAAGAGGAACAGATTCCAGACACTAATGCATTGTTATTACAATTAATGCAACAAATGGGACAAAAGCTTCAAAAGTTAGACACAATGGAACAATACCAGAGACAAACACAGCAACAGTTAGACACAGTGGAACAAAATCTTAAAAAGTTAGACACCACACTTGAACAAACACGTGAAGATTTAACTACTGAGTTACATAACATCGAATCGAAATGTCAAAAGGTCTGTAATGACGTAAAAACACAAATTTGTGAGCATTTCCAACCTATTTTTTCGCGTCATGAAAATGCATTACAGAATCACGAAGCAGCCATAAAAGAACTGCAAACTATTGTTCATGAAAATCATGAGACCTTGTAAGCTAAAATTGACTCAGTTGCATCTACCGATTCGGTTACGCAACTTGCAAAAACTCAGGAAAATTTAAAGGACACAGTAGATACCCTGAAAATTGGTTCAGAAAGAGACATGGAGGAAATAAGTACACTATCGGAGAAAGTAGCCGAACTTTCGGATCAGGTCACTAACTTATCTACAAAGGTAGATGATGATCTGAATGACACAAGACCCGTAGCCTTCACTGACACAGAAGAGCATGAACAAATAAGAAAATTCAAACAAAATCAAAATCAAATCAATACACAGTACAAAAGAGAAATCTGGGAAGTACAAGATCAGTTGACGCAGGTAATACAAGAATTACATATTTCAGAGGACACTCGCGCTCCAACATGGGAAGAGGAACTTAGAAATATGGAAAAGCCACAAAATAATAACACAGGGCATTTCGGTAATTATGAAAGAAATTGGCAAGGTACACCGAATTTTGAGATGGAACCGCCGACACGACATAACAATGACCGATATGCTACTCGCCGACACGATGATTTTGACTATAAGCTGTTCATTACTACACGTAAATTCAAAACGTTTAAGAATTCTGCCAACGACATTCATCCACAAGCGTGGCTCCATCAATTCTCCATTTGTTTTCCTCCCAACTGGTCATTAGAGCACAGATTAGAATTTATGTGTGGCTACTTAGTTTATGAACCAGCTGTAAGAATGTGATCAGTCATTCACGATTGCCGCAGTGAAGGAGAATTTTACCATGCCTTCCTCTCAGCATATTGGTCTCAAGCCACACAAGACCGAGTAAAACATAGCATCATAATGATGAAACGTTTCGAACAATCTGAATTTTCCAGTCTTATGAAATATTTTGAAGACATGTTGCATAAGAATCAGTATCTTTCAAACCCATACAGCCCCTCAGAACTCATCCGCATTTGCTTAATGAAATTGCCTGAACATTTAAGAAATATTATTTTGGCAGGACGTTGCAAAGACGACATTGAAGCTTTTCAGGGACTCCTACAAGAATTAGAAATTGACACACAGTCGCGGGATGCGAAAACGGGAAAACAATCACTACAGGGCACATCCGTCACAATTCCGTGACGACAGAAACAATAACTGGACACGACAAGGCTATTCTTACAACGCAAATCGTGATCAAAACAGACACCACCCATATGACAACCACTGGCAGAGTAATAATTACAGGGAAAGATCGCACTTCCATAGTAATGGATATGACAGAGACAATCAGAGAAACAGACAATATGGGAACCAAAACAATTATTATCAAGGGAGACAGAATAACTTTAGACGCAATGATCCAGCGCGCAGTTACGACTCAGGGACAAATTCTCCACCACGTGACCAACAAGAAAGAAACTATGGAATCTACCGACATGACGACAGACGATATGATCGTAACGACAGACCTGAACTGCATCATAACTGGCGGGATTCTCGTCACGGTGAATTTGTAGAAGTTAGGTCTCCAAATCCCAATAACGACGCGCGCCAACAAAGAAGAAACAGACAATGACTCGCACCGCAGGCAGCCACTTGCGCCCGCTGGCTCAGGGGAAAAATAACATTGACGCTAACCTTGAGCAAAATTTCAGTATTCTTTACCGACGTATACCACATGATAATTGCGTTAAAGTTGAAACTCTGCGTACTAGGAATAGCAAAGGGCTACACCACATTTAACATGTGAAACCATTTCTTGAAAGATAATCTGCTTTTTAACTTTGTCTTTGCCATAAAACGTTTCACTTCACGTTACTAGTATGCTTCAGAAACTGTTACCATGCAACAATGTTTAAAGTTAAATATCCAGTCAAGAACGAAGAGAACTTATTCAGACAGAAATTACGAATGCATTGTTATTGCGAACAGATGACACAGTGGTTAGTTAATGTGACAGCTACACGATTTTATCATGACGCTACTAATGAGTGACAATTTACAATGTTGCTTTTGCGGTGTTTCTGTTTCATATCTGCACAGTTTTTCTGAATTCTTCTGGAAAGTAAAACATGTTTAATAGTAACTTTTGTCATATAGCTACAATGAGACAGCCTTTTCAGTAGCACAACAATACGTTACAGCACAGTACTTTCTTCATCACGGCAATAAGCGTAATAAGTAAGATATCTATACGCAAAGCATTTCACTTTTGTTTATCATGAGGTCAGTACATTGACTTCCGCAGAACTTAGCTTTTGGAGGACGATAACTACGACACTTCCACAGAGATTATCTTACAACGAGACGCACAGTTTAGCGCTACAGGACACGTATTCGAGTGATTAATTTTGTACATAAAACATTTATTTTTACAGATTTTTGAATTACAAAGAAAGTTTTCCGTGATACATTTCATTCCATTGCTGTAATCTGTAACACCTGAGGGTATAATTACATTAAACCTCAGGGGGGTACACGCCTACTTTGTGTACCATGTTTTTGGCAAGCACAAAGAGCCCTAGCTAATATGGTATTTGCTTATACAACTTTACACATCGGTACCATATTTCTCTAACACATAAATTACACAGCTATCTGATCATTTAACAGTGAAACAAACATCTTTTTACTACGTCAGTGACACATGTTTACGCAATTACAGAGTTGGATTACTTCACACTTACGAAATTGTATTTTGTCTGTACTTTGTGCACTGTTCATATTTTTTTGGAACCATTGTGATACTATGAGAGCTTTGAATGATGTATTTGGTATGGGATCATGATTTTTAAAGAACGTTTGAGGTAGATGACACTTTTGACATGGGCAGAGAATTTTCTTTAGGTTTTGAAATTATTGCAGAAAGCTACGACGTTTTTGAGATTTGACTGAGGTGTTATGATGTTATTTTTACGACGACGATGTGTATTATGCTGTTGAGGTATGTTTATGATCAATAAGCCGATGTTATATGAGGAATTTGATTATGCTACATATTTATTAAGATGAAATATTGAAGAAGTGTCGACGAATAAGGTAAGGAGTAATGAATACTGGTTAGGAACTCTGACTTGTGAAAAAGGATGTTGGAAACCAAGAATCGTACTTTGAGTTATGAAATGTGTATGTAAATGCGTGAATGTATTACAATGCCGATGAAAGTTTTTTGAACATTGTTATATCAATAGCATTTTGTTTCTACAGATTTGTAACGCAAATTCTTGACCTGTGAAATATTTTTATGAGACTGTCACTGTAGCAGAAACTGCTGTAGTAAATATTTCCGTAAGAAAGTTAAGTGACCACCTGCACGTAATGCGTCGTGGGCACCCAGCTGAGAGGTAGTCGTCTGACAAAAGAAAACCATTAGGTGGAGAAAAAAAGAGGCCATTAACGTCGCTGTTGACATTCCTTTGTAGAAAGCATCGCAAAAACGAAATGGTCGAACTTGAAAACATATGATTACACTGTGGAGCTCTTAATTTGTGATATTTACTGAAATTCCTAATGAAATGACGAGAAATATTTTTATGTCTATACACCTGATTAATACTACTGTCTCTCTAGTTCAGAGATTTTTCTACTAACTTATGAAATGCCTCATGACTACTGAATGATGTTCTTATGCTTTACTTTGTACATATTTGCTCATTTTCTTTAATATCTAGTTTCTAGCTGCACTGCAGCATTGGTTAAAATAAAATTTAATATATGTACTAATATAGTTATTTTATGCCTACAGATCCAGTCAATAAGAAATTTATGCTTTACTTCCAAGAAAACGAGGGCACATAAATAGACATTTCCCTTCACAGGAATTGCATATATAATTTCTTTACGATTTGGTAACTTATCTGCTAGTGTAAGTTCTCGTGATGCATCACTCTAGTGTTAAGATGTGACATAGGTATTAGACATGGCCATTTTAGTGTAATATTTTTTCTGGTTGAGCTATGTCATGTTTAGATATAAGTTTCGTTATTTGGTGCTGCTGTTTCCCAGGCATAATGTTACAGAATTTGACTTTGTATTACGCTGTTAAGCCAGTTTTACTATGGATTTAGTTTTCTTGTTTGCTGCACAGTGCCTTATATTAGTTGTAATATTGCAATTGCTTTGCCTATTTGAATTTATTTGTCATTGATGTTTGTGTTAATTGTATTGTGCTGCTGCATTGCCTCGTCCCTTAGTTTAGCATCTGAGATCAGTAGATTTAAGTTAGCTTAAGAGGGGGTAGACTATATAAGAGAATGAGTTGCGATGAATTGGAAGAAATGCATTCAGAAGTTATACGAAAAAAAGTACAGAAAACAGGTTTAGGTAGGATTTTCTTGGAAATAAATGATGAGGTAAGAAACGTGTGAACATATAAATACAGAAAGCATGCTTAGATAGAATTTTTTTGATGGAAACAAAGGTTGAAATAAGACGAAAGATGTACGGAATGACGTTTTGGGTTGGACTGCAGTACCAAATGTTACACTGAAAACAAACCCTGTCCTTTCGTGTTATCCCACTATGTGTTTGTGTACCCTTGTGTATTTGTTTTCTCCCTGTCTCTGTGTAGTTTCATAGAATTTTTTCTTTTTCTAATACTAAGCTATATTCACTATGATGAGGAATACTGTTATCCTCAAATATAATTGGCATTAATAACATGTTATTCTCCTTGTAAAGATGCTTAGACATTATTTATTCTGTTTTGTTTTAATGCTCATGTGTAAAGTTGATGTTTCAAAAATTATTCTGATCGTTTATGTATTTACTTATGTAATAATTCCTGTAACACTGATGTATATGTTATTTCGATTCTTTTGTAAAGCCTGTACTAAAAATGTTATCTGTATTGTTATGTTTTAATGATCTATTTTGTACCTTTGTAATTGTATTCTCATGTTATAATATTGTAATTGACACCAGTTCATCAAATTAAGTAACTTGTACATTACATTTCACTGCACACGTTTCCGTTGGTCATAGTATATGGACAATATGTGAGAAGTAGGGACTGATAGTGTTTGCACGTGTGTTGATAATTCAGCAAGGGACTGGATAACAGCATTGCTGGTTCTAAGGACAATTCCAAAAACTTTGTGAGTGCACAAGTGGTGGTTTATGGACTTACTATATTATCCGCAAGACTCTTCAATGGTGATTGTGCACCTGCACAGTCGCAGCAGATGTCTGCTGGCCATGTCTACCAGGACTACAGTGGGCCTGTCCACAATTTCTACAAGGACTACAGTGGGTCTACTCTGTGATGACCTACGTACCAATATTCTTCATCAACTTCGACTGACTCTGTGGTGGGTTTGCTCTGTTCTGGCCCATTACCTGTCTGCATGTCAAGAGTCAGCACTGTCTTTCTGTTGGAAGGGCAACACTACTTCTTCAAGACTGCATGGAAATCCACTACTTCTGTGTGCAATTTCTTTTACTAATGAGACTTTGTGAAAAAAAACTGTAATTACTATTATGATGAATGATCAGGACTATTGTAAGTAGGCTGTTTATGTTTTCTTTATGTAAGTAGGCTGTTTGTTTTCTTATTGGCAACGTTACGTAGCGCTCTATATGAAAATCACTGGCTGTGCTGTGTGCAGTCTGTGGCTAGTTTGCATTGTTGTCTGCCATTGTAGTGTTGGGCAGCGGCAGCTGGATGTGAACAGCGCGTAGCGTTGCGCAGTTAGAGGTGAGCCGCCAGCAGTGGTGGATGTGAGGAGAAAGATGGCGGAGTTTTGAAATTACATATATTATGACTTGATGATATTAACGTAAATACATTGTTTGTTCTCCATTAAAATCTTTCATTTGCTAACTATTCCTATCAGTAGTTAGTGCCTTCCGTAGTTTGAATCTTTTATTTAGCTGACAGTAGTGGCGCTCGCTGTATTGCAGTAGTTCGAGTAATGAAGATTTTTGTGAGGTAAGTGATTTGTGAAAGGTATAGTTTAATGTTTGTCTGGGCCATTCTTTTGTAGGGATTTTTGATAGTCAGATTGCGTTGCGCTAAAAATATTGTGTGTCAGTTTAAGCACAGTCGTGTATAAATGTTCTAAGGGGACGTTACATATGTCGACCCTTAGCCAAGGATACCTCACTGGAATCTTCTGATTTTTTTCTTGTAGTTTGTGTAATTAGTGTAGATTTTGTTTATTGCTATTATGTAATTGTAGAGAGAATCTCCTTTGTAGTTGCAGTCTTTCATTGTTGTACAGTAAAACAGTTGTGGCATGCATGTAGATTTGCACCAAGTATTTCGCAGCTGCGCTTGCAATTAACTACATATTATTTTCAGTGCTATGTTAATGTGTTCCCCTATTTTTGCTCTTCAAATTGTGTTTTTCTGTGTTGTCATGTGAAATATTGTGACAATAATGGCGTGTGAAAAACGTAACACTAGGCTCCAAAGTAAACTGAGAAATGACAGTGAAGACGAAAGCAGTGTGTTAACGCCACCATGTAATGCATTAACTAATATTCAAAGTAGTAATTTGGTAACTGTGCATAGGGAAATGGAGCGGGCGGCAAATAATGGTGTAGACAGTGAAACAGGTAGTGAACAGGGAAGCATTATCGATCGATCGGTCGGCAACAGCTCGCCTCAGGAATCCGAAATGACAGAACACAATACTGCAAATACTGTAGACTTTGGTTTTGGGTCCTCACCGTTTTCTCAAATAAGTCAAGACACATTTTCTGCTTGTCAAAATGTGAATGTTGCCGGTGAAAATGCACTGCCAAAAATCATAGAGAAACAGATTCCAGACACTAATACATTACTATTGCAATTAATGCAACAAATGGAACAAAATCAGAGACAAATGGGACAAAATCTTAAAAAATTAGGCACCACACTTTAACAAACACGTGAAGATTTAACTACTGAATTACATAACATTGAATCGAAATGTCAAAAAGTCTGTAATGACGTAAAAACACAAATTTGTGAGCATTTTCAACCTATTTTTTTGCGGCATGAAAATGCATTACAGAATCACAAAGCAGCCATAAAAGAACTGCAGACCATTGTTCATGAAAATCATGAAACCTTGTGGGCTAAAATTGACTCAGTTGCATCTACCGATTCGGTTACGCAACTTGCAAAAACTCAGGAAAACTTAAAGGACACAGTAGATACGATTTCAACACAAATGGACACTCTGAAACTTGATTCAGAAAAACACACTGAGGAAATAAGTACACTATCGGAGACAGTAGCCGAACTTTCGGATCAGTTCACTAACTTATCTGCAAAGGTAGATGATGATCTGAATAACACAAGACCTGTAGCCATCACTGACACAGAAGAGTGCGAACAAATTAGGAAATTCAAACAAAATCAGAATCAAATTAATACGCAACACCAAAGAGAAATCCAGGAAGTACAAGATCAGCTGACACAGGTAATACAAGAATTACGTATTTCAGAGGCCACTCGCGCTCCAATATGGGAAGAGGGACATAGAAATACGGAACAGCCACAAAATAATAACTCGGGGCATTTCGGAAATTATGAAAGAAATTGGCAAGGTACACCGAATTTTGAGATGGAACCGCCGACACGACGAACCAATGACCGATATGCGACTTGCCGACACGATGATTTTGACTATAAGCTGTTCATTACTACACGTAAATTCAAAACGTTTAAGAATTCTGCCAAAGACATTCATCCACAAGCGTGGGTCCATCAATTCTCTCATTGTTTTCCTCCCAACTGGTCATTAGAACACAGATTAGAATTTATGCGTGGCTACTTGGAGAATGAACCAGCTATAAGAATGCGATCGGTCATTCACGATTGTCACAGTGAAGGAGAATTTTACCATGCCTTCCTCTCAGCGTATTGGTCTCAATCTACACAAGACCGAGTAAAACATGGCATAATAATGATGAAACGTTTCGAACAATCTGAATTTTCCAGTCTTATGAAATATTTTGAAGACATGTTGCATAAGAATCAGTATCTTTCAAACCCATACAGCCCCTCAGAACTCATCCGCATTTGCTTAATGAAATTGCCTGAACATTTAAGAAATATTATTTTAGAAGGACGTTGCAAAGACGACATTGAAGCTTTTCAGGGACTCTTACAAGAATTAGAAATTGACACACAGTCGCGGGATGCGAAAACGGGAAAACAATCACTACAGGGCACATCCGTCACAATTCCGTGACGACAGAAACAATAACTGGACACGACAAGGCTATTCTTACAACGCAAATCGTGATCAAAACAGACACCACCCATATGACAACCACTGGCAGAGTAATAATTACAGGGAAAGATCGCACTTCCATAGTAATGGATATGACAGAGACAATCAGAGAAACAGACAATATGGGAACCAAAACAATTATTATCAAGGGAGACAGAATAACTTTAGACGCAATGATCCAGCGCGCAGTTACGACTCAGGGACAAATTCTCCACCACGTGACCAACAAGAAAGAAACTATGGAATCTACCGACATGACGACAGACGATATGATTGTAACGACAGACCTGAATTGCATCAGAACTGGCGGGATTCTCGTCACGGTGAATTTGTAGAAGTTAGGTCTCCAAATCCCAGTAACGACGCGCGCCAACAAAGAGACAATAGGCAATGACTCACACCGCTGGCACCCACAAAACGTACTTATGAAACTGATGACACAGCTGCCGTAGCTAGTAATTACGTAAAAATGGAAGACATTAGGGACATCTTACTCCAGGAACACGATGTAAAACATAACAACATTGCATATCCTGTGATTCACATTACTGTAAATGACGTAAAATTTACGGCAGTACTTGACTCTGGCAGTCCCATTTCAGTAATTAGTGAAACAGCATTTTAGCAAATGCAACAAATCGAACGGTTGCCCCCACACTTCCGTTACGTAAGATTAAATTACAAGGTGCAATCATTGGAAAAAGTGTAGATGTACGCTAGCAAACCAATTTAGAATTCTTTTGCCAAAGCCACAGCTTCTCTATGAACTTTCTTATTGTTCCATTATTGTCGACGGAAATTATACTGGGAGTAGACTTTTTGAATGAATACAAAGCAATCTTAAGCTTTCACGATGCTGAAATAAGTTTAGAGAAAGAAGGTAAGTCAATAGCTTTGAAATTTGAAGACTGGCTCTCAAACCATGATGAGGAAATTAATCGGCTTTACGTTCTGTTAGACAACAGTTCGGAATTTTCTACGGAACTAGACACTAACAATCACTCTGCAAGTGCTGACAGGGATGATATCGACGGCATATTTGAAACAAATGAGTTAATTCAGAATAAAATTCAAACAATTGAGAATTGTAATGACACTGATAGGCAGGACCTTTTTGAGATTTTACAAGCACATTCCACAGTTTTTACTCACAAAACAGGAACAATCAAGGGATTTCAATACCAATTTCGTGTTCGTGAGCATACTAAATTTTGTGTTAGACCATACATAATTCCAGCACATTATAGGGACCGTGTTAGAACAGAAATACAATCTATGCTTGACGAGGGCATTATTGAGCCTGCAGTAAGCTCATACAATAATTCATTACATGTTGTTGAGAAAAAAAATGGATCGATCAGGCTTGTCTTAGATTCGAGACAAATTAATACTATCATCATTCCTGAAACAGATAGGCCACAGACGATGGAAGAACTTCTTCAAAATTTTAATGGTGTAGAAGTGTTGTCTTCCATTGATCTCAGATCCAGCTTTTATCAGATCGAACTTCATCCAGAATGTAGAAAATACACAGCTTTCCTTTGTTTCGGCGTTTATCAGTTTCGGAAACTTCCTTTTGGTTTGAACATTTCTTCAGCAGCATTCATTCGCGGGCTAAATTCCATATTACCTGAGTTCTTAGAATGTCACATCACCTTATATGTGGACGATATTCTGATAGCAGAAGCCTCATGGGAACAACACAATCGCATCCTCAACAGCATGTTACGAATTTTTGCAGAATCTGGAATTACAGTTAACTTGGAAAAGTCTGAATTCGGTAGGTCAAAGGTGAAGTTTTTGGGACATATTATTTCTTCTGAAGGCATTCAGCCGGATCCTGAAAAGTTAGAAGCAATCAGAGCCATTCCAGTTCCATCCACAGAAAAACAAGTCTGCAGTTTTCTAGGTCTCGTAAATTTTTACCGTCGTTTTCTGAATATGCAAATTCTTGTTACACCAAAACTTTGTTCTCTCACTGGAAAAAATACTATTTGGAACTGGGACGAACAAGCACAGTTGGAATTCAATTCTTTGAAAGAAGCGTTACTTGATGCGCCAATACTAGCTCATCCAGATCTGTCACAAGATTTCTGCCTTAGCACGGTTTCTTCTAAAGTCGCTCTTGGTGCCCATTTATTTCAAGAAGCCACAGAAAATGACACTAATGTTCAGAAAACCATTGCTTTTGCTAGCCGAGTGCTAACAAAATCTGAAAAAAATTATTCCGTTACTGAATTAGAAGCTTTAGCTATCGTTTGGGCATTTAACAAATTCCGTTTCTTTCTTTCTGGTAAGCACGTAAAAGTATACAGTGATCATCGTGCATTACAATTTCTTATGTCTTCAAAATTAAATCATGACAGGTTAAAACGTTGGGCATTGTTTCTGCAAGAATTCCGCTTCACAATAGTCTACATTCCCGGCAAGGAGAACATTATTGCGGACGCACTGTCACACGCACCGGCTGGGCTTGAGAAAAGTAACACAGAAGGCAACCTCGAGAAAAATTTCAGTATTCTTTACATTCAGAAAGTCGCCTTTGAAAACTTCATCACCACATCTTTAAAGGACATTGCTCATGAACAAGATAAAGATCCGATTTGGAAAGACATCAAAAGTAAATGGCATGAAAAGACACACACACAGATTCGGCATTATTATCTGGTGAAAAACAACATACTGTTCAAACGCTGCACTGTTGATGACAAGCTATGGGTTCTTTGTATTCCAGATGATTTTATTAATAAGCTCATTTGGTACATTCATTTCAGCTACGCGTATTTTGGTCCACGAAAATGTTATCATATTCTTCGAACGACTTGTTATTTTAACAATATGGAAAAGCGAATTCGAAGAGTCTTGTCTATTTGTAAACTTTGTCAAAAGGCGAAACCATCTACTATCTCACATCGTGCTCCGTTGTTTCCTATCATTCCTTCTAAATTCAAAGAATTTGCTGCTGTTGATCTCTTGGGACCCCTTGTCAGAACATCGAATGGATTTTCGTACGTTCTAGTCGCTGTTGAACTTACTTCAAAATTTGTTTCTTTCACTCCGTTACGTAGAGCCACTGGACGGTCTGTATCCAACGCCTTTGTTAAAAATTTCTTACGTGAAGTTGGCCACGTTGCTAAAGTCATTTCAGATAACGGACCGCAATTCAGATCTGCTGTTTGGTCCCGCATGCTTCGGAATCATAAAATCAAACCTGTTTTTATTTCATTGTACTCACCACATTGTAACCCGTCTGAACGGATTATGAAAGAAATCAATAAGCTTTGCAGACTTTATTGTCACAGAAAGCATCAGCATTGGGACATATTTACACTTATTTCAAAACGTGCTGAATGAAATGCCTCATGACTCCACTGCTTTACCACCTACTCTTGTACTGAAGAATGAAGAACCACCGAACAGAATCAGAGAGCTTGTACCTTTCCCGAATACACGTAAACTTCGACACAAAGACATAATTGATTTGGCTCTTAAAAATATAAAATCTGCAGCAGACAAAAGGAGAAAACTACACGGTAAAGCAAATGCAAAGAAATTGTATATTGGTCAGAAAGTTCTCATTAAAGCTCATTCATTGTCACATAAGAAGAAACACTTGAGTCACAAATTCTTTCTAGTTTACAATGGACCTTACAGAATCCGACGTATACCACATAACTGCGTTGAAGTTGAAACTCTGCGTACTAGGAAGAGTAAAGGTTTACACCACATTTCACATGTAAAACCGTTTATTGAAAAATAATCTGCTTTTTAACTTTGTCTTTGCCATAAAATGTTTCGCTTCACATTTCTAGTATGCATTGTCACACTTAGAAACTGTTATCATGCAACTGTTTTGAAGTTAACTATCCAGTCTAGAACCTAGGGTACATATTTAGACAGTAATTACCACTGCATTGTGATAGTGAACAGAGGACACAGTGTTACTGTGTGTGTACATTCTTGCTTGTTAGTTGCACGATCGCGTAACGACTATGAGGCTCACATACTTGGAACATATACCGGCACTGCTAATGAGATTTTCATGCAACATTTTTGTTTGCTTGAGAGTGGATTCTGGATTTGAAGTACTTTCTGTGAGATACCAGATGAGACAGTAGTTAGTTTATGTGACAGATACACGATTTTATCACGACACTACTAACGAGTGACAATGTACAATGTTGCTTTTGCGTTGTTTCTGTTTCAAATCTGCACAGTTTTTCTGAATTATTCTGGAATGTAAAACATGTTTTAGTAGTAACTTTTGTCGTATAGCTACAAGGAGACAGCCTTTTCTGTAGCACAACAATACGTTACAGCACAGTACTTTCATCATCACAACAATAAGCGTAATAACTAAGATATCTATACGCAAAGCATTTCACTTTTGTTTATCATGAGGTAAGTACATTGACTTCTGCAGAACTTAGCTTTTGGAGGACAATAACTACGACACTTCCAGAGATTATCTTACAACAAGATGAACATTTAGCGCTACAGGACACGCATTTGAGTGCTTAATTTTGTACTTAAACCATTCATGTTTCAAGATTTTTGAAATACAAAGAAAGTTTTCTGTGATACATTTCATTCCATTGCTGTAATCTGTAACACCTGAGGGTATAATTACATTAATCCTCAGGGGGGTACACGCCTACTTTGTGTACCATGTGTTTGGCAAGCACAAGGAGCCCTAGCTAATATGGTATTTGCTTATACAACTTTACACATTGGTACCATATTCCTCTAGCACATAAATTACATAGCTATCTGATCATTTAACTGAGTGAGACAAACTTTTTTATTACGTCAGTGACACATGTTTACGCAATTACAGAGTTGGATTACTTCACACTTACGAAATTGTATTTTGTCTGTACTGTGTGAACTGTTCATATTTTTTCGGACCCATTGTGATACTATGAGAGCTTTGAATGATGTATTTGGTATGAGATCTTGATTTTTAAAGTACGTTTGAGGTAGATGACACTACTGAAATGAGCAGAGAATTTTCTTTAGGTTTTGAAATTATTGCAGAAAGCTACGACGTTTTTGAGATTTGACTGAGGTGTTATGATGTTATTTTTACGACGACGATGTGTATTATGCTGTTGAGGTATGTCTATGATCAATAAGCCAATGATATATGAGGAATTTGATTATGCTACATACTTATTAAGATGAAATATTTAAAATGTGTCGACGAATATGTATATGTGTAGTAAGGTAAGGAGTAATGAATAGTGGTTAGGGACTCTGATTTATGAAAAGGATGTTGGAAACCAAGAAACGTACTTTAAGAGTTATGAAATGTATGTAAATGCGTGAATGTATCACAATGCCGACAAAAATATTTTGGACACTGTTATATCAATAGCATTTGGTTTCTACAGATTTGTAACGCAAATTCTTGACCTGTGAAATATTTTTATATGAGACTGTCACTGTAGTGGAAACTGCTGTCGTAAATATTTCCGTAAGAAAGTTAAGTGACCACCTGCACGTAATGCGTCGTGGGCACCCAGCTGTGCGACAGACGCTCGAAAAAAAAAAAAAAAGCCTTTCAGAGGCACAGGTAGAAAAGAAAAAAAAAGGGAGGCCATTATCCTCGTTTTTGACATACCTTTGTAGAAAACATTGCAAATGCGACACCCTCATTACTTGGAAAGATACTTAAATCTGCACACCTGATTATGACAAGTGTCTTTCTACGAGAGTTGAGAGCTACTGACTTACGAAATGCCACATAGCTATTGAATGATGTTTTTATGCTTTGGTTTGCGTAATTGCTTATTTCATTTAATATATGGTTTCCAGTTGTGTTTCAGCATTAGTTTTATAAAATAAATTTAGATGCATTTGCTAATGTGAACACTTTCTGTCAACAGATCTATTAAATAATTATTTTATGATCCACATTCTTCGAAAAAGGAGCTCTTGGAATGGAAAGAACAATAAGAAGGGACTGATAACAATAACTGCATATATAATTTTCTTTTCAAGTACTTGGTAATCTTTTGTAGAATTAGTTTTTGTGGTGCACCACTTTAATTACATAGACATTAAGATGTGAATATACATTTCCCTTCTCTGCATTTTTGTCTTTAGTGTAATGTTTTTTTCTGCTTGAGCTATGTCATGTTTAGATATAAGTTATTTCTGCTGCTGTTTGCCTGGCATAGTGTTACTGAATTTGACTTTGTGTTACTCTTCTAAGCTAGTTTTACTACTGTTTTATTTTTCTTGTTTGCTACACAGTGCCTTATATTAGTTGTAGTACTGCAATTGCTTTGCCTATTTAAAATTTTTGTCCTTGATGTTTGTGTTAATTGTTTTATGCTGCTGCATTGCCTCGTCCCTTAGTTTAGCATCTGAGCTCAGTAGATTTAAGTTAGCTTAAGACGGGGTAGCCTCTAAGAGAATGATTTGCAATGAATTTGAAGAAATGCACTGAGAAGTTATACGAACAAAGTACAGGTATAGGTAGGATTTTCTTGGAAATAAATAATGAGGTAAGACATATGTGAAATAAATACAGAAAGCATGCTTGGATAGGATTTTCTTGGTGGAAGCAAAGGTTGAAATAAGACGAAAGATCTATGGAATGAAGTTTTGGGATGGACTGCAGTACCAAATGTTACACTGAAAACGAACCCTGTCCTTTCCTCTTGTGTTATCCCACTGTGTTTGTGTACCCTTGTGTATTTGTTTTCTTCCTGTCTCTGTGTAGTTTCATAGGATTTTTTCTTTTTCTAATACTAAGCTATATTCACTATGATGAGGAATACTGTTATCCTCAAATATAATTGGCATTAATAATATGTTATTTACCTTGTAAAGATGCTTAGACATTATTTATTCTGTTTTGTTTTAACGCTCATGTGTAAAGTTGATGTTTCAAAAATTATTCTGATCGTTTATGTATCTACTTATGTCATAATTCCTGTAACACTGATGTATATGTTATTTCGATTCTTTTGTAAAGCCTGTACTAAAAATGTTATCTGTATTGTTATGTTTTAATGATCTATTTTGTACCTTTGTAATTGTATTCTCATGTTATAATATTGTAATTGACACCAGTTCATCAAATTAAGTAACTTGTACATTACATTTCACTGCACACGTTTCCGTTGGTCATAGTATATGGACAATATGTGAGAAGTAGGGACTGATAGTGTTTGCACGTGTGTTGATAATTCAGCAAGGGACTGGATAACAGCATTGCTGGTTCTAAGGACAATTCCAAAAACTTTGTGAGTGCACAAGTGGTGATTATGGACTTGCTATATTAACTGCAAGACTCTTCAATGGTGATTGTGCACCCGCACAGTCACAACAGATGGCTGCTGGCCATCTCTACAAGGACTGCAGTGGGTCTGCATCTTTGATGACTCACCAATACCATTATTTCTACAAGGACTACAGTGGGTCTACACCTTTGCTGACTCACCAATACCATTATTTCTACAAGGACTGCAAAGGGTCTGCACCTCTGGTGACCCACCAATACCACAATCTCTACCAGGACTACAGTGGGTCTACTCTGTGATGACCTACCTACTAATATTCATCAACTTCGATTGACTCTGCTGTGGGTTTGCTCTGTTGTGGCCCATTACCTGTCAGCATGTCAAGAGTCAGCACTGTCTTTCTGTTGAAAGGACAACACTACTTCTTAAAGACTGCATGGACATCCATTACTTCCGTGTGCATTGTCTTTTACTGCCCAGACTTTGATAAAAGAAACGGCAGTTTTACTGTGATGAATGATTAGGACTGTCTTTATGGACTGTGAGAAAATTTTAGCTTTTGACCACCATTGTATTAATAAGTGCGTGCATTTGATATCTTTGTTATTGTAATTATGAAAAATTTTATCAAATCATTATTGGCCACTGGCCAAAACAATTTGTAAAATTTTTTGTGCGGAGCATGGGGGCTATGTAAGTAGGCTGTTTGTTTTCTTTATGTAGGTAGGCTGTTTGTTTTCTTTATGTAAGTAGGCTGTTTGTTTTCTTTATGTAAGTAGGCTGTTTGTTTTCTTATTGGCAACGTTACGTAGCGCTCTATATGAAAATCACTGGCTGTGCTGTGTGCAGTCTGTGGCTAGTTTGCATTGTTGTCTGCCATTGTAGTGTTGGGCAGCGGCAGCTGGATGTGAACAGCGCATAGCGTTGCGCAGTTAGAGGTGAGCCGCCAGCAGTGGTGGATGTGAGAGAGATGGCGGAGTTTTGAAATTACATATATTATGACTTGTGATGATATTAAAGTAAATACATTGTTTGTTCTCCATTAAAATCTTTCATTTGCTAACTATTCCTATCAGTAGTTAGTGCCTTCCGTAGTTTGAATCTTTTATTTAGCTGGCAGTAGTGGCGCTCGCTGTATTGCAGTAGTTCGAGTAACGAAGATTTTTGTGAGGTAAGTGATTTGTGAAAGGTATAGTTTAATGTTTGTCTGGGCCATTATTTTGTAGGGATTTTTGATAGTCAGATTGCGTTGCGCTAAAATTATTGTGTGTCAGTTTAAGCACAGTCGTGTATAAATGTTCTAAGGGGACGTTTCATACTATCTTTATGGACTGTGAGAAAATTTTTGCTTTTGACCAACATAGTCTCAATAAGTGTGTGCATTTGATTTCTTTGTTATTGTAATTATGAAAAATTTTTTCAAATCATTATTGGCCACTGGCCAAAACAATTTGTAAAATTTTTTGTGGGGAGCATGGGGGCTATGTAAGTAGGCTGTTTATATTTTCTTATTGGCAACGTTACGTAGCGCTCTGTATGAAAATCACTGGCTTTGCTGTGTGCAGTCTGTGGCTAGTTTGCATTGTTGTCTGCCATTGTAGTGTTGGGCAGCTGGATGTGAACAGCGCGTAGCGTTGCGCAGTTGGAGGTGAGCCGCCAGCAGTGGTGGATGTGGGGAGAGAGATGGCGGAGTTTTGTAATTTGTCATGAACTGCTATATATATATATATATATATGATGACTATTAGGGTAAATACATTGTTTGTTCTCTATTAATATGTTTCATTTGCTAACTATCCCTATCAGTAGTTAGTGCCTTCTGTAGTTTGAATCTTTTATTTAGCTGGCAATAGTGGCGCTCGCTGTATTGCAGTAGTTCGAGTAATGAAGATTTTTGTGAGGTAAGTTATTTGTGAAAGGTATAGTTTATGTTAGTCAGGGCCATTCTTTTGTAGGGATTTTTGAAAGTCAGATTGCGTTGCGCTAAATAACATTGTGTGTCAGGTTAAGCACAGTCGTGTATAAATTGTTCTAAGGGGACGTTTCAAGGAGCAACACCTTCTGGTGATGGCTAGCATCGAAACAGTGATCACATACATGATTGCAATATGAGGAATCTGTCGAAATGGAACGCAGAGCCATCAGCTATTCCGTCACTGTGACAAATGAGTTTAAATGTAGAGGTCGTCAATAACCTTCGGACAGCAGTTTGGAGACTCCACAACGCCACCAAACTCTTCCAGTTTCCATGTGTTGTAACTGTCTTTTATTTAAAATCGTCCAGTGTGTGTGGCGTGTTATGGCGGCAGCAGCAGTAGCAACGATTCATACCGTGCGGGTTTTTCTGCCAGAAGCAGTGGATAAGAACGTGTTAATGTGAGTTTAGAACCTGACACAGCCCTCGAAGTCGTGGCGGCAAAAACAAAATGTATGACAGTGTACAAAGCGTGTTACAGCAGGAAAAAAGCAATGTTTCAAACGACGGCAGGGTGTCACAAGGAGCGTCTCTTGTGATACGGTCATCCACCTACAGTACAGGAGATGCAGCTTTACACTGGTCCGTGCAGCGGATCAATACCTGTGTATTTAATAGGATCGTTACATGTGCTCGATGCTGGCACGCAGATAGTTCATAGTTTTTCCTCTGCTGGATAGTACAGAATAATGATTATAGAATGTCTGGGTGATAGGTGTGAATGGATCCTGAGGGACGCGGATCTGCTTTGATGTTGAGTCATTCTAATTTTCCCAGCAAGAAACACCTTCATAACTGTTCGTATTGTCATAATGTTGCTGGAGCAGGCTTCATTTGACGCTGACGTTACACATCGTACACGGGTTGTGGAGCTACGAGAACGTGTCCCCACTCCCACCGAGTGGTCAAAACACGCTCCTATAGCATTAGCTCAATTCACTCTGTTTCTGAACAGGTTGCAGAATGTGGTGGATATTGCTCTCTGACTTCTGGGTAAAACTGGTCTCGCTATCAACTGCGGTGTGTTACAGTGCATCGCTCTATATCAGTGGTATCTTTCCAGTCCTGACCGTCCACTGGGTATGGTGTTGATTACCACATAATGATTGACTGACACCACTCCGTTGAGATGGAGGGACCCTTGATAGAACACTGGATATCTGCTACTTGTCGCTGGGGAAGATGGGATTAAATGTAGAGGTCATCACCTTAATACAGTTGTTTGGAAGCGTTCCACATTGCTACAGACCCGTCCTATTTACATACGCTGTGATACCCTACACGTTTTCATTTTTATTTTTTTCACCAATAAGATAACAGCACCTCTTTTTATTTGTGCTACCTCGTTTGTGTTGTGAACATCACCTTCGAGCGATGGTCAACACCGAAACAGTAATCGTGTACATGACTGCAAAATGAAGGAACAATGCTTTTCCAAACGGAGCACCGATACATCCGCTACCCTTTCGATGGGAAGATGAGATTAACTATACAGGTTATCACTCTCGAATAGTTGCTGGAAGCGCTCTACAATACCTCAGTTTCCATATGTTGCAATGTCATCCATGTTTTTTTCAATGAGAAACATTGCGGCCGGCCGCGGTCGTCTAGCGGTTCTAGGCGCGCAGTCCGGAACCGCGCGGCTGCTACGGTCGCAGGTTCGAATCCTGCCTCGGGCATGGATGTGTGTGATGTCCTTAGGTTAGTTAGGTTTAAGTAGTTCTAAGTTCTAGGGGACTGATGACCACAGATGTTAAGTCCCATAGTGCTCAGAGCCATTTGAACCAAACATTGCGTCAGTGTTTTTTTTCTACCAACCTGTGGTGTGGTAGCCGTACAGTTTATGCCATGTGATCGGTTTTCTGTGAGAGCCAGAGGATCGAAGCGTGTTAATGTTGGTTTAGCAGCAGCTGACACGGGTCTCTAAGTCATGGTAGAAAAAACACAGTGTATGGCTGTATATACTGATTGGATGTGTTGCAACCGAAAAAGAAACAATGTATTAAACTGCTTATGAAGGAGCAATACAGGAGCCCTCCTGTATGACTGATAGTCTGTTGGATATGATTATCCTACAGTACAGGTGATGAAACTTTACACCGGTCTGTGGAAGCGACTTTGATCATGAACCACCTGTCCAATGAACCAATACCTGTATATTTAATAGGATCACCACATATGTTCGGGTGATAGACAAGAATGCACCCTGAGATATACAGATCTCCTTCAGACTACACGTATGTAGTTTAGAGATTTGTCACAAAATCTTCGTACTTCCTCCGTGCCGTGTATGATGTGTAACCTTCCTAATTTTCCTAAGAAAAACACTACCGTTCCTACCAGAAAGCATAACACTATCAGCGGCTCCTATGTGTACCTGTAGATTCAAGACCGCTTTTTATGCAGGGTGACGGTAATGTAGTCGTACCAATCGCGTTTTTAATAGCACGGTCCTTATGCGAATTTTATGTTGCGGGCGATAGAATCCCTCTGTGGCCAACTTCAGATATCATTTTTCAATAGTGTTCCCCGAAGAGAAAATCGTGTTCCCTCGACGGCTTCCCATTTGACCTACATGGTGAGTGTAATCTGACAACAAAAACAAAAATTACTCGCCATGGAAAATGACTCTCGTGAGCAATTTAATTTCGAAATAACGAGGACATTCTGCAGTGATTGGTAGTTTTCGCATCAAAATATTCGAAGATTCTTTTCCTGATTTTACGCAGGATTGGTATGCCTTTGCTGATTATGATCGTTGGCGGTACACTTTGCTGGACGTCACAAAGTAATGAGATGCGAGTGGAGGCGAACATTAACTATACCAATTTCGTTCACAAAAGTAAATGAAAATGGACTTTGTCTGTTTTCATGAAACAGGACATTTTTACCGTCGGAAATGGTTTTTTTTCATAGTTCCTTTGTTATAGGAGTCAAGTTGATGTTAAATAGTCCAGTGCAGAACGGCGGGCGACTTCCCTACGACACCATGGCTCTCCCTCGGTCCCAGCTGGAGCGAACTACGTGACGTTAAAAAATAAAAGTATTATCGACCGCAGAACGAGAGGCCTATTGGAGGCGCTGGGGACCTGTCTAGTCTGTGACAGCTCGCCGTCGCACCTGCGTCCCCTAACCATTAATGGCGGCTGTGTCACTTTACTTTTGACGACCGAGATGCATTTGGGACAGCCGTCCTTGTGTAATTAACTATACCTGCTTTTGTGTTGGCGAAGGACAATCGTCTGAAGCCGGCCAGCGGCCAGCGCGTGTCGCGAAGCTGCTAGTGGAGTACATCATGCCCGCCCACCCACTATTCCACCCACCCACTATTCCACCCACTCACCCACTATTCCACCCACTCACCCACTATTCCACCCACTCACCCACTATTCCACCCACTCACCCACTATTCCACCCACTCACCCACTATTCCACCCACCCTCCCACTATTCCACCCACCCTCCCACTATTCCACCCACCCTCCCACTATTCCACCCACCCTCCCACTATTCCACCCACCCTCCCACTATTCCACACACCCAGCCTCCCTCACTCCCTCCATTGCACCCTCCCTCCATTGCACCCTCTCTCGACCCCGTGGGTGGGTGGAAGGAGGGAGGGAGAGTGGGAGAGCTTCGATTTTCAGCAGTTTGTGATTGTTCGTCGAGGAGAAACCAAGTTCAACTACCGCCTCCTCTGCAGTCTTTTAGGACTATGATTTCCCCAGTACATGTGCTGCATTATGATCCATTCAGTACGAGTCCTAGTTTTATATGACAATTTCGAAGTGTAATTAGAACTGTGAACCACTTTCTCCATCAGCTGTGATAGTGCATATTGGCATCTATTACCTGGACTATAGGATGATTTTTAGAAGGTGTCTGTAGCGAACTCTGCCGTCAAACAGCGATAGATACTGTATGCTTGCAGGTAATACAGTTTTTAAACTCCTCTCTGTCCAACACCAACAGCTAGTCAGTTTAACATATATCCCACCAAAAAACATAAGATAGTACTTTACATGTCAGCCTTTCTCCCGCCAGCTTGTAGGTGAAGGGTAGAGTTTGAGTGTTTCTGTCGCTGGTTTCTAGAAGTATTGCGAAATTTTTTCCCACCAGCATATCAGTTGTATGGTATCGTCAGTTCTTGTGCTGTATTGCGATTTTATGCCGTCCTTGTGCCGAATTATGAATATAGTTGTCTAATTAGGCCCGATCTTTGTTATTAATTACGTAATTAGGATCGATATTTGGGTCAGTTTCCCCAACCAAAATAAATAAAGTACACCAACCTAATCTACCTTTCCCGCATCTAGACAGTTTCCGCGTTGGGGTGCACTTGGCATTTCCACCCAGGAGGACCAGGGTTCGAGTCGTAAAAATGGTACTCCCAATTCTTAATTTCCCGCCAATTCCCAGGTGGGTGTGGGGGTGGTGGTACGTCAGCACAGCCCTGGGACAAAGAAATTGCCGCCAAAATTCAAAGAATCCGCCAATAGGGTAGGTTGAGGGCAGGGGGAAGGGGGGCAGGGCGATGAGAACGAGGCGGCTGGGGCATACGTGAAGCTGAGAAAACACACGTGACGTCGTCCGGGGGCAGGGGTGGGCGGGATTGGGGTGATTAATTGATCAATTTAATTAGTTTGCATATCAATTTGATATCAACATTGCGAAGATACCCCCAACTCCCTACTGCTGAGAGCTCATTGGAGGGCAGGGTGGACATATGTTGTTTTCTGATGAAAACTGGTTCTGCCTCGGTGCCAGTGATGGCCATGTCTTGGTTAGGAGGAGGCCAGTTCACGGCTTGCAACCAACCTGTCTGCATGCTGGACATAATGGACCTGCACCTCGGACTACGGTCTGGGATGCGATTTCGTATGACAGAAGAAGCACTCTCGTGGTTATCCCATACAAGCTAACTGCAGGTTTGTACATCAATCAAGTGATTAGGCCTGTTGTGCTGCCATTCGTGAACAGAATTGAAGGCAGTCTTTTTCAGCAGGATAACGCTCGCCCACAAACCACTGTCTTCAACTCGACATGCACTACACAGTGTGGACTTGCCACCTTGGCCTGCTCGGTCACCAGATCGGTGTACGATCGAGCACATGGGGGATATCATCGGATGACAACTCCAGCGTCGTCAACAAACTGTATTAACCGCCCCTGAACTTACAAAGTGCAACAGACATGGATAGCAATCACCCAAACCTTCGTTAGGCATCTGTACAAGACAGTGCATGTATGTTTGCAAGCTTCCATTCAACGTTCTGGCAGCTACACCGGTTATTAATGTGACGGCATTTCACATTTGCAATGGCTTATCTCGCGCTTACATTAACCCGTGATCTTGCAATAGTAATCACTTAAATATGTTACTTAGACAAATGCAGTCCCGATATTTCACTAGTCTACATTAATTATTTTTTGGTGTTGAGATTTTTTTTCCGTCGGTGTAATTCGTTGTTAATTATTTGTAGTGAACGATAGACCATCCGTTAAGGTAGTTACAAGGTATTCGCATTATTGACCTCGCACACCAATGGAGTGATTTTGGAAACTGTATCTGCATCATGGTCCAATTGAAATCAAATAAGTCTGCTTATTAATTTTATCAATTTGATTTCTTACGGAACGCTAAAGGGTCGGAGAGTAAAAATGTTAAGAGACTTATTTAGGACGAAATGATATGTGAATTAAGTCTGTTCCCTGATAAACTCATCCGGAGACGCCTATATGATATAATTACACCTACATGTTCTACGAATATGAGACCGCGCACAGCAATGTACTAAAAATACATTATTTATTTTTATCTAGATAAAACGCAGTGTAAATGACTGCCAAGTATAAGTGTTCTGCAAGTCTACTACTACTACTACTACTACTACTACTACTGGAGGCGTTAATCTCCACTCGCCGTGGGACAGACGCTAGAGTGGATGAGGTCGGGTTCCAGATAAGATACGGCGTTCTGCGAGATACCGCCATCATCCGAAACTAGAGCAGGTATTATTTCTCAGCTGCACGCCGGTATGTTGCGATAACATTTTTCTCATTGATGCAGTAAAGTGTACTGCGGGCGGGGAGGGGGGGGGGGATAGCGATAAGATACGAAGCATTCCAAGAGAACAGTGTCGGAGGAAGCAGGTGGTGACGGAATAACAATAGGGCACGCTTTGTAAATGATTGACGACCGCCGATAAAGTCAAAAGTGGCAGCTTTACAACGGGCCACATAAATATCAGTTCGCACGTTGCGTAAGCGGGAGGGAAGATGCGCACCGTCATGCTTAGAGGACGAATCTCTCAAGGCGGGCAGGTGTGCGCTGTTTGAGAACTGTGTTCCTGACAGGGGGCACAGGGGAAGCAGAAGGCAGCAGTCTCTACATCCACGTCCACAATGATACTCCGCAAGCCACCTGACGGTATGTGGAGGAGGGTACTTCTGGTACCACTGACCTCCCCCCCCCCCCACCCGCGAATGGCGCGTGGAAAGTGTGATTGTAGGCATGCTGAGTAATTCAAACAATGTCGGGAGACGTAAAAATTTTGATGACAAGGGAGAAATCAGCGTATGCCACAGGGTTCAACAATGGGTCCAATAATATTCGTTACGTAAGTGAATGACCTTCCACTTAAATTTCATCAAGCAGAATCGGTTTTTTTTTCCAGATAGTACTGGTGTCTTAATTAATCCCATTATAGAGAGAAGGCAACAAGAGGGATTGTTAACGATCATTTTCAAATAATTATCAAGTGGCTCTTTAAAAATCGACTCTCTTAATTTTCGCAAAACACTATCCGAGGCATGATCAGAAAGTAACGGGAGTTATTGTTTTTCTCGAAGAATCTTTATTTATTCATCCTAAACGACTTTGTCACATTCAGAGCAATCATCCTCAGACTTAGGTATTCGGCCTCTGGAATAGCAAGAAGCCGCAGGGCGCCATGTCCGGCGCATACGGTGCTGAGGCAAACATAACGGTTTTGTTTTTCGCCAAAAAATAACGAACAAGTATTTAAGTGTCAGCGGGAGAATTATCATGATCCATGTGGTTTTGCCAAAATATTGGAACAAACTTTGCTCGTACATGTTTCATGCCCAAAATATCCGAAAAAATGCTTGGTTTGAGCCAAAGGGTATGCCGAAATCATCAGCAACCTCTTTGACGGTTATTCGGCGATTTTTTTCAGACTCATTTTCTGTACTTCTTCCACACAATCGTCAGTCACCGATGTGCTGGGGCGTCCAGGGCGGTCGCCGTCTTTAACGTCTCCTCGACCCTCTGGAACGTTCACACCACACGTAAACTCTTGTCTCACTCACAGTAGATTTGCCAAAGGCGACAGTCAACATTGCGAATGCAGTGCTGCACTTGTTCCATTTTTCAAGCGAAATTTAAAGCAAATTCTTTGACCCATCGTTTTCGAAAGTAAAAATTCTCCGAGCACTCGAAAACTTGTATAACCTTTCCGACTGTCAACAATGAACTAAATATTCAAAACAGCTGAAGATCCAAGCATACATAAAGAACATGTGTGACAACAAGGTAAAAAAAATTGAAAATAGAATGTATAAAGTCCGCGAAATTAAATTCCCGTGAAGTTTTGTTTTGATCACACCTCGTGCATTCGGTGTAACGTACGGTTTCCCGGCCACCCCAGCCCTGTCCGCCGTTGTCGTCTGCTCGGTCGTTTTCGAGTTTCTGGCTGCGAGAGGCGAGCGAAGGGTGGGGAGGGGAGGGGGTTTTCCTATCGATTGGAAATGATGCGCCGGTCTTTTGTAGTCCTCCAAAGCGGGCTGTGATCGGAGGCGACTACGCAGATTATAAGGACGAGTGGTTTAGCCATCCACTGTTAGGAAATTTATACAAGTCCTGTAGGGAAAAGCTGTTAGTGGCTGCTGGAAATGGCCAAGAAAACCCCTGCGTTCTGCTACAGGCTGCGACTGGCTGGAATTTGCAGATGACACACAGCCTCGTGGAGCGGTGTGGAATTCGCAAAATCGGAGAGTCGGTCGGCAGACCCCTCGAGGTGTAAAAGTCGCTTGCACTGTGAGGCGGAAGCGGTCTTCTCCGTTGTGTATTTCTGAAATCGGGAGTGGCTGATCTTTCATGATTATTAGCATTATTGGGTTGGTGCATAAGGGTTCGTAGTATTTCCCATAAGGTTAATGAACCCGAAGGACAGACGTAACAGAGACGTTGGTCATCACTAATACACTACTGGCCATTAAAATTGCTACACTAAGAAGAAATACAGATGATAAACGGGTATTCATTGGAAAAGTATATTATACTAGAACTGACATGTGATTACATTTTCACGCAATTTGGGTGCACAGATCCTGAAAAATCAGTACCCAGAACAACCACCTCTGGCCGTAATAACGGCCTTGATACGCCTGGGCGTTGACTCGAACTGATCTTGGATGCCGTGTACAGGTACAGGTGCCCATGCAGCTTCAACACGATACCACAGTTCATCAAGAGTAGTGACTGGCGTATTGTGACAAGCCAGTTGCTCGGCCACCATTGACCAGACGTTTCCAATTGGTGAGAGATCTGGAGAATGTGCTGGCCAGGGCAGCAGTCGAACATTTTCTGTATCCAGAAAGGCCCGAACAGGACCTGCAACATGCGGTCGTGCAATATCCTGCTGAAATGTAGGGTTTCGCAGGGATCGAATGAAGGGTAGAGCCACGGGTCGTAACACATCTGAAATGTAACGTCCACTTTTCAAAGTGCCGTCAGTGCGAACAAGAGGTGTCAGACGTGTAACCAGTGGACCCCATACAATCACTCCGGGTGATACGCCAGTATGGTGATGACGAATACACGCTTCCAACGTGCGTTCACCGCGATGTCGCCAAACACGGATGCGACCATCATGATACTGTGAACCGAACCTGGATTCATCCGAAAAAATGACGTTTTGCCATTCGTGCACCGAGGTTCGTCGTTCAGTACACCATCGCAGGTGCTCCCGTCTGTGATGCAACGCCAAGGGTAACCGCAGCCACGGTCTCCAAGCTGATAGTCCACGGTGCTGCAAACGTCGTCGAACTGTTGTTGCGGATGGTTGTTGTCTTGCAAACGTCCCCGTCCGTTGACTCCGGGATCGAGACGTAGCTGCACGATCCGTTATAGCCATCTACATCTACATCTATACTCCGCGAGCCACCTTACGGTGTGTGGCGGAGGGTACTTATTGTACCACTATCTGATCCCCCCTTCCCTGTTCCATTCACGAATTGTGCGTGGGAAGAACGACTACTTGTGAGTCTCCGTATTTGCTCTAATTTCTCGGATCTTTTCGTTGTGATCATTACGCGAGATATATGTGGGCGGTAGTAATATGTTGCCCATCTCTTCCCGGAATGTGCTCTCTCGTAATTTCGATAATAAACCTCTCCGTATTGCGTAACGCCTTTCTTGAAGTGTCCGCCACTGGAGCTTGTTCAGCATCTCCGTAACGCTCTCGCGCTGACTAAATGTCCCCATGACGAATCGCGCTGCTTTTCGCTGGATCATGTCTATCTCTTCTATTAATCCAACCTGGTAAGGGTCCCATACTGATGAGCAATACTCAAGAATCGGACGAACAAGCGTTTTGTAAGCTACTTCTTTCGTCGATGAGTCACATTTTCTTAGAATTCTTCCTATGAATCTCAACCTGGCGCCTGCTTTTCCCACTATTTGTTTTATGTGATCATTCCACTTCAGATCGCTCCGGATAGTAACTCCTAAGTATTTTACGGTCGTTACCGCTTCCAATGATTTACCACCTATGGCATAATCGTACTGGAATGGATTTCTGCCCCTATGTATGCGCATTATATTACATTTATCTACGTTTAGGGAAAGCTGCCAGCTGTCGCACCATGCATTAATCCTCTGCAGGTCTTCCTGGAGTACGTACGAGTCTTCTGATGTTGCTACTTTCTTGTAGCCATGCGCATAAGATGCCTGTCATCTCGACTGCTAGTGATACGAGGCCGTTGGGATCCAGCACGGCGTTCCGTATTACCCTCCTAAACCCACAGATTCCATATTCTTCTAACAGTCATTGGATCTCGACCAATGCGGGCAGCAATGTCGCGATACGATAAACCGCAATCGCGATAGGCTACAATCCGACCTTGATAAAAGTCTGATACGTGATGGTACGCATTTCTCCTCCTTACACGAAGCGTCACAATAACGTTCCACCAGGCAACGCCGGAGTGCATTTTCTTCCGGGAAGGAAATTCGTTGAATGTTGTTCGATAGAGAGCGGAAAAGGTGAAAATCTGAAGGCGCAAGATCAGTGGGTGCGGAATGACTTCCCAACCCAACTTCTGTACAGTGTTGTTTTTTTTGTCAGTCAGCTGAGTGCGGGCAGGCGTCGTCTTGGACTGCCGTCACCTCACGCGGTGTTCCTGGATGTTCTTCTCGGGCTGCGTCGGGAGAACTTCTCAGTTGTTGGCAGTAAATGTCAGCAGTGATGCTTGTACCTCGTAGTACATCCCAGCGTTCCTCTCTCACCAGATGCATCAGACTATCTTCTGTGGATGGGCGCAGGTCTTTGTACCGGTAGCTGCTGCTTTGTTCGGACTCAACCAGTCTTTTCTTTTTCTTGTTTTAGGACAAAATAACACAATTCTTCGTCGAAAGTAACGATACAGGATAGGAGTAGTCGGTGTGGTTCAGAATCAATTCACTACGAGCAAGCAGAAATACGCGTATTGTCATCTGCTGATTTTTGTGATTTCGGCTTAGAGCATGAGGTACGGCTAAAGGCGATTTTTGAACCGCCCACGCAGCTTGCAAACATCGCACAACGGTGGGATGATCACAGTTCGTCACATTTGCCATTTATTGAGTAGACTTCGTGGATCGTTGTGCATTAATACGTTTACACGATCTTTATGAAACCGCGAGAGTCGAGTCACTGATGTCAAAACGATCCTTCGTGAAACGATAAAACCACTTTCTTGCCGTGTTCCGTCCAGTGACATCGTTTGTTTGTTTGTTTGTTTGTTTGGTTTTGTTTTGCTTAAGGCGCAAAAACGACTGGGGTCATACGCACCCAAGTCAAGACTATAGAACACGAAGTCAGAGAGGAGTTAGAAACGACCATACGTCAGTTCCAATTGACAGAATAGAAGACAGCTAAAAACAGGCACGTGGAAAAAGGGCTAAAAAAAGACGCCATGCAGAAACGGAGGTCCAAAACTGAAAATTAAATGGCCTTCGCCATGTAGCTTTGGCGGATGGGGCCACACGAGCGGAATAGCTGCGGAACGTCAGACGCGCGGTAAATGACCGCACCGCTATGGCGCATGGGGCAGATGCAGCAGTCCACACGGGGCGGAACGTCTGCGGCCGCGGAATTTTGCCGCTTGCCAGCCGCATCGCCCATAGCGAGGCGGAAAACCCGCTGCGGCACACGCAGCGCTATGGGCCATGAGAATCAATTGGGCATTTCACACGGGCTGTGCGACAGGTGTGCGGAGAAGGGCCAGCTGACAGCAGTCAGTGCTGAGAACGGAGTAGAGTGGCCATTTGCAGCAGGCAGTTGCGTGCTCCGTTCCGTGTGACTACAAAGTGACTCCCACGATGTGCCCACTAGACATTGAGAAAATAGATATGGAGATTCTGATAATGGAAATGGAAAAAAGGCCTTGTATTTGGGATGTAAGGACCGAGGAATACAAAGACAGACATAAGAAGGATGCAGCATGGCATGAAATCTGCTGTGCATTATTCGATGATTTCGCAGATCATTCAAGCACAGAGAAAAAATCCGTTGTTAAGTTTTTCGTCCACTTTTAGAATAATGGATTTGGAATCCATTGGGAATATTCTTCCACTCCTCCTCTGTCGGCCGAGGCAGACACTTGTCACACAGGCAGCCCCAAATCGCACAGCACACTTTCCTCACTATGTCACTGGCTGTTGACTTGCCTATTCTGTATGTATAGTGCAGATCAACTAAGTGACAACCAGTAGCCAAATACCTAAAACCAAAGATATAAATGTATAAAAATTACGTTCAATATTTAGTCATTATTTAATGATGTTAAAGATTTTAAAGTTACGTTAAATTTCCGTTTCCTTTTTTCTCCTTTGTAGGCCAGAAGGCACAACAAAAGTGGCGTAACATTAGGGACTATTATCGGAAATATGTAAGGAAAGTGAAGAAATCTGGTTCAGAAGCAGTAAGAATATTAAAATACGTGTACGCTGACCAGCTGGGGTTCTTGTCACCTTCATTTAAAGTTAATTGATGTTTCTTATCCTCAAAAGACAGATTTACATCTAACATTTCATTAATAAAGAAAAGAGGATTAAACTTGTTCGTTTATTGACCTAATAATTATCTTTTTTTAAATTGAAATGAAAGTGTGAAAGTGTTGTTAAAACTAGTGATAGACATTACTGGGTTTCTTTAATTTTAGCTGAGATAATTTTTGGCTGAGACAGGATACTTACACATTAGAATTCACTTACCTTAAAGTTATTTCCATTGAAGGTATAGCGAGTCTCATGTTCGTGTCTTGCTTCTGTAAAGCGTTTCTAAGCGTGTGATGTAATTCATCGAAGCTTGAGAAAGACATTCGGAAATAGTTACAAAATTTCATTTCATCCTCTCGTAGATCGTTAAATATAACGTGAAACGCTCCTTGCAACAACCGACTACTCACCACTGGATGCACCCAGTACTTTCGGTGTATTTTTCTCTTTTTCAGTATTTTTAACCCTACGTATGCCACTACTGCACAGTGTCGAGCATCCATCGCGACTACCAGATTAAACAAAAAAAGGAGAGAACAATTCAGTCTATTTGCTTGGCCTCCTCGCGGCTACGAAGCGAACTATCTTCATTCTAAGAACATTTCGCGCTGTACTAGAATGAAAAGTGTATTTTTTTCTCGTCTCTATTGTCATTTAATCGCAAGGTAAACAGTTACCAGGTCGACTTTACTTACTTTCTTAAAAATGGTGTTGATAATAGTTATTTAATGTTTCGTGAATGAAACAGTGTAGACAAGAAAAAATGACACATAAAGCAAATCATAGACGACATGCGGAAAATAAACGCGGCACAACTCTGCATTGTGAGCGAGAATACCCTCGAGCGTGGCGCGCCGTAGGCAGCTGCGGCCAAGCGCCAATATATATCACTCGATTACTCGAGACTGGAAAGAGATATGGCTCTCCTTCCAATGTTAAAAACAATTTCGATATCTTAGCTACAATTCGTACGCAGCATTATACGACCTCAAATGCACCAAACGCAAAGTAGCCAGCGACGACATTTTTTACTGCAAACTTTTCAAAATACGCGCTGTATTTTACTTAATTATGATGTATCACGATAACCATGGGCAGCAGCGGAAAGAAATCCAGTTCGTTATCAAGCTGTGATATCAGGCTATAACACGCATAAAAATAAATTTTTTTCGTCGAATAGTTTCCTCACAATCGAATGAGAGAGATTGCGTAGCGCAGAACACAGACGAATTCCAAAACAGTGGTTTTTAATTTTTTACACGAAAAGTATAAGTTATAATGAGAAACTAACTACATGGACGGATGTAGCTTTCCTTCGTTTACATGAAACAATTTTTTTCGAAACAAAATAGATGACTAGATATTTGGCTCTCCGCACGAACATTCCGCATGGGTACAGGACTCTGCGTCTAGCCGCAGGCCGTCGACCGTTGGGGAAACAATCCGCTCGTGTGGCCCCGGCCTTACAGTACGGGACGGCGTTGGCTGCCGGCAGCACGCTGCGCTTTTCCGGCAGTCCGTTAAACGGGCCTCCCTGGGCCGCGTTTTGGCATGTAGTGGCTCAGTGGGCAGTCTCGAGGCTACTGGCCGACGCTGTCCTCGCCACCCTTCCTTCTCTGCCACTGGCGACCTTCCCGCTCACCTCCGTCGTGCTGCCTTTTCTGGGTCACCAGTCACATGGGTTTCCCAGAGAATGAACCGACCGACCTTCTGGCTAGTCAGCGTTGCCGACCCCAGGTGCACGCGAGATCCCTCCTCGTTGGGGATGGAACGACACCTGTGGCGGGCTACTGCCCCACCTCATCAACTCCACAAAAGTACACGAGACTGCTGCACTATGGGGCCCTTCCTTCCGCTTCTGCAGGAAGGAATCCATAGTCCTGTGTCGCCTCCGCGTCGGCCGTATCAAGTTAACCCATAGTTTACGTATTACCGACATACAGTCGGTGGAACAGCGACCAATACAATACTAAAAAAGTTTAATTGTTTTGCCTAGTGTCTGCCTGTTTCAATACACAGTACCGTTCTCAGGCCACCCTATGATCAAAAAATTCGATAACATAAAACAACAATGCGACGCTAAATATTTTTCTCTATGAAAGCAAACATATGGTATAAAGCGGGCCTTAAAATGTGTAGGTAGCCTCTCACCCTCTCGCTTGCCAGGTAGGTACTTTTACTTTGTGTGACGAGCCACGCCCACATTGTGCTTGTGGACCCTTATAGACGGTAGCTCCAATCTTGCTGGAACACCCCTTCTTCTTGGCCCCTCGTCGACTTCCAGACTAAAAAAAATGGCTCTGAGCACTATGGGACTTAACTTCTGAGGGCATCAGTCCCCTAGAACTTAGAACTACTTAAACCTAACTAACCTAAGGACATCACATACATCCATGCCCGAGGCAGGATTCGAACCTGCGACCGTAGCGGTCGCGCAGTTCGACTGTAGCGCCTAGAACCGCTCGGCCACTTCGGCCGGCTCCGACTCACTACCTGTAATACAGGCGAACGACTCACGCACGGTTCGATGTTTGAACTGGTTCTCAGTTTTCTCCGTCATTCTTCTGACTAGGCTGATACGGCCACCAGCCACGAATTCCTCTCCTGTGCCAACCTCTATCTCAGAGCAGCAACTGCAACCAAAGTCCTCGATTATTTGAAGGGTGTATTCCAATCTCTGTCTTCTTCTACAGCTCCCTCTCTCTGACCATCTTCTCATCCCCCCCCCCTCTCTCTCTCCCCCTCTCCCCCCCACATCTATCTTCCGACCCCCACCCCTCTGTGCATGCGCTTCTCTATCCTCTCTCTGTCCTCCTCCTCCTCCTCCTCCTCTTCCTCCCCCTTCACCTCCTCTGCCCTCCCCCCCCCCCCATCCCTCTTACTCCATTTCCATCTAAATGTTCAATAGAGTATTGTGTGAAAACTTGAAGTAAGTCCGTCAAGATCTTCCCGAGATTTTTACTAACGTTTCCCCTTTGTATATTACATATATACAGGGTGATTCACGAAGACACACAAATATTGTAGTATATTATTCCAGAATTAAATCTAAAGGTAAAAGTTCATATAAACGTAAGTCCGCAAATGTTTAGTTACGGTTAGTAAAAGATTTTGAAATTTAGCAGCTTCGCTAATATGAAGCAGAACTGTGTGAGGTTAAAGTAAAGTACGATTTACATTTATTTTGTTCTTATTGGTCTGGTGAATCTAATAAAACATCTCCCAGACGTGTATCTGCAGTAGTTTCCCAGAACGTCCAGAGAAGCGAAGAAGTAACTGCGTAATATTTTTGACTTAAGTACTTTGCCCAATTTGTTTTTTAAATTCCAAACAACTGTACAAAGTTTTTAACAGAAGTTGTAGAGAATTTAATTTTGGAAAATGATATTAATAACGTCAACTGAAACTGTTTGAATATGTCAGGTAATCTGCTCTTAATACCATGGCACACGTGAATTCATGTTAAACCGGAAAAACAAAGCTCAGTGTTAAGGAAGTTGTAGAGTGTACATACAGTTTCACAGTACATTTACAATAAATTTTCAAAAATGTCTCCACAGAGTTAAATGCACGTGTATGAACAGATTTTGTTGCTCGTTTCAGTTCCACAGGGTTGTTTTTAATTTCGTCTATTGCCTTTATAACGCGAGCAAGTAATGGATCACGTGTACTGCATATATATATATATATATATATATATATATATATATATATAATGCATTATTAAGTTACTCAAAATTTTCATTAGAGTACCATGCAAAAATTGGAAGTAAACAGGTCAAGAACTTTTCGAGATTTTCGGTAATGTTTCCGTGTGTGTGTGTGTGTGTGTGTGTGTGTGTGTGTGTGTGTGTGTGTGTGAGTAAGTGGAAACGTTACCGAAAATACACTGATATTTTTCGTTAGGAAAGCGTGTCTCAGCAGAACTGTCAACTGAACCCAATTTTTTTTCGCACCCAAGAAAATACCATTACCAACCACAATTACGAGAACATTAAAAAAAAGTCAACCACATCGGTCGAGCCTTTCACAAGTGATCTTTCACAGCTGATTTTAATTTGCGACTTTTCCGGTGGATTCTTCAGAAATTTTCTCTCATAGAAACCGTGTCCTCACAGTAACGAACACAACAAAAAGAAATCAGTCAAACCGATTAAGCCATTCTCAGCTGATGGTCTTTGATACGTGAGGCAATTGATTTTTATTTATGTAGGCAGACGTACTGGTAGATACAGCAGTTAGTTTTAAAAGTAACGATGATTTCTGTGTATTGTTACATCAGAAGCTGGCCGCATTACAGCAAGCTTCATTTACTTCGTGCTGAAGTCGTGCAAGCGCTGCGTTGAGCTGTTCCGCGAAAAGTTTCCTTGTGTCACTGTTCCAGGAAGAACAGCAGTTTGTGGCGTTGCGAAACGTTCTCGTCAAACAGCAAGTGTCAACGAAAAGTCTAGAGGCCCTCAGCCGACTTGCTCACACCGGAGTTTACGGAACGCGATCAGCATTCCCTCACTTCATCTGTTGTCTCAGCAGTCTGGAGCATCTTGTTCAACCTGCCGCAGAGCCAATCAGCGTCTGAGGTTGCGGCCAGTGGTTCAAGGAACTGCGTCCCACGCACTCAGAAAAGCGTGTCACTTAGTGTCAGTGGTTTAAGAAATTCACTTTTAACGATGGAAGTAATAAGTCGAACAACAACGGGTGATTCAGAAAGAAAGATTTCAGTTGGTTTACTACTGACAAACTATAAAAGATACGAAGATATTGCGCACGTCACAGAATAGAGGAACGTTCAGAGTTTGGACGCAGCTGCGCAACAGGGCGACTGCACCGCAAGAAAAATCACTTTGTGTGTGTTGGAATTTGCGTGGAGTTAGTCCACTGTTTAAGGATACTGGGTACTTATAAATGGCGAAAAAATCGAAATTTTTTTATGATTTTATTAAATTCTATATACAAAATTAAGGCTTTCCTGGCCCTTGTTGACAAACTGCCTATTGGCTTCTGTCTCGGGTTCTTCGGCCGACGTTCATCTGATGATTTTCCTGACGTTTCGCCAGCACGAGTGGCTGGCATTGTCAGAGCTTCACCCTCCATTGCCGGTGATGAACTGGAGCCGAGCTCGCGGCCGCAGCCTGTGTATACCTGGCGCGCCAACGTCCGAGGGCTTCTCCGCGGTCATTTCCGGTGCGGTTCTCCTCTTGCTACCTGCGACGGTCGTTCGCTGCAGTACGGGAAGCCAGGATCCGTTTACCTTAAGGCTTTCCTCTTTCTTGTTCAAACTGTTCGCGTGTTTTTGTATTTCTACAGCTTCTCTGAACAAGCGGGTGTGATAGTGCTTCTCTACAGCCAGAACTTCCGTGTCGGCAAATTTTATTACGTGGTCGGTCTCATTCAGTGCGTGCTCTGCCACGGCCGATTTCCCCACCTGCCCCAACCTGCAATGTCGCTTATGCTCTTTGATCCTAGTGTTAATTGATCGTCCAGTCAGTCCGACATAAACTTTTTCGCATGTGCACGGTATACGGCATATTCTCGACATTGCAAAAAGGTCCCTTTTCTCCTTCGCCGATCTAAGACACTCTTTGATCTTCTTTGTCGGTTTGAAAATCGTCTTTACGCCGTGTTTGCACAATATACGACCGATTCTGTCCGTCACTTGGGAATGTATGCCAGAAAGACCGTACCCGACATTTCTTTTTCTGATTCCTTACTTCGCCGAGTGTTTGGCTCTGTCATACTTCAATATAATTTGTCGAGTACCCATTACTCCCCAGAACACTTTCCATGTGTTGCATTTCGCTTCTGAGGTGCTGCGGCTCACATATTCGTCCTGCTCGCGTTACGAGCGTATTAATCATGCCTCTTTTCTGGCTCTGTTAGTGGTTGTGCAGGTATCGGTCCGTGTGTGTCGGTTTTCTATACACGCTGTATCCCAGGTTTTCGCCGTTCCTTGTGACCAGTACATCTAGAAATGGCAGTTTCTTGTCCTTTTCTACTTCCATGGTAAATTTTATGTTGGTGTAGAGGCCGTTTAAGTGTCTTGGGAATTCACCAAGGCTCCACACAACGAAATTATCATCGACGTACCTGTACCACACCTTAGGTTTGCAAGTCGCCAAGTCCAGTGCCTGTGCTTCGAATTGTTCCATGAAGAAGTTGGCCACCACTGGACTAAGAGGACTACCCATGGAGACGCCTTCCAGCTGTTCGCAGAAATTGCCATTCAACGTGATATAGCTCGTGGTGAGACATGCATCGAAGGGCTTTGTGATGTCTTGCGGGGTAAATGGAACCGTTGTGCTCCAGAGCGTCACTGAGTGGCACTTTCGTAAACAATGAAACATCAGAGCTGACCAGGATGTCGTTTGGTGCAAGTTTCAGTTTCTTCAGCTTCTCAATGAAATGTCCTGAGTCTTTTATGTATGTGTAGGTCTTCCCCACGCGCGGCTGGAGCAGAGAGGCCAAGTGTTTTGCCAGTTTATACGTCGATGAGACAGGAGCGCTAACAATCGGTGTTAGTGGAACGTTATTCTTATGGATCTCAGGCAATCCATACAACCGAAGTGGTAGGGCTTCTGTGTTGCGCAGGTTCCCCTGTATGTCCGCCGGCAGAGAAGACGCCTTGATTAACAGATTCGTATTCCGTGTGATACGCTCCGTCGGATCTGCGCTTAATTTTCGGTACGTCGTCGGATATGATAGGTCTCGGATCTTTCGCTTATAATCCTAAGTTTTTGAGTTGGTTGTGTTTGTAGATGTATTGTTGTGTGACCTATATACGTCGAGGAAAGTGTCTGATTCCTGTAGATTTTGTAATTTTTTTCTTTTTTTGTTCGTCATTGTGTGTTTTGCGATCGAGTTTTTTTTTTACTGTTACATTTAGCTTGTCCCCTCCGTAAAGCCCCAGTTTCCCGCGGTTGTCCCGTTAGTTTGATTGTATTTTAGGACGGAGATGTCATTGTCTTATTTATACCTATTTTCGTATTTGTTTCCGTGTGCACGTAGTGACATCAATGGCGCCATATTGGAGACGCTTAGAATAACCATTTCCGCCATACTGATGACGTCATAGGTCGAAGGAGACAGGTGGAATCGGACACTTCCGTAATCCCCTTATTTTCTATGGGTGGCGATAATATTACAACTTGAATTATAGTGGTACAAGTGAATGCTTAAAATAGTAAAATGAGTGCAAGTAAACATGTTTACCTCAGTGCCACAAATAAATTAATATATTTACATTTTGTCATGTTTGTTTAAATACACATATTTTTTTTTTCTTCCTCATGTAAGTTAAAGTGAATACTTCATAGTGTAGAAGAAATGGTGGTACACATTTTAACCTACAATATAAATGAATTTACATTTTATCATTATAATTTATGTTAAGAATACACAGTTTGGTCTCCATGACATAAGTTTTTTAAGGGGCCTTTTTATATTAGTGGTTTCCTCTGTTTTTATGCTAAAGGATGTCTTAGTGCTCTAGAAATTCATTCATTATATAAAAACTTTGTTCACTGAGAAAAATTTGTATTTTTAATACCAGTGTTATTCATTTCCTTTTTGATATTGATGGGAAGCTTTGTGTGTACTTTTATTCCTGGCACAGTTATTCCGCTATGGACTTTTAGTGTGAGTTGCAGAGTATTGGTGGAAATTCTTCCTGTGTCTTACGTTACACTTACAGATGTCATAGTTTCTGTGGTACAATTCCTCGTTGCTAGCTACAAACACTATTAGTGATTTGTAACGCTAAATAGCCTCTGCAGGATGTTCTGTCAGAGACCCCACACATTAACCTGTCTGCTTATTTCTGTATGTTTGAAGACTTTTTCAACTCCTGTAACATTTAAATAGAAGATAATACTGTAGTAGAGTACAGCATGGAAGTATGCAAACTGTGACAAAAGCAATATTTCCCTGTCAGCAGGGAAACAAATATATCTCACGGCAAAACACATTGTGCTAAGTTTCTTGACCAGTTGATCAATTTGCTCTTTCCATCTCGGCTGGCTGGTGGTCTAAATCCCCAGGAATTTTGTATGTGTGATTTCATAAATTTTTTTATTGTTAATCTCCTTTTCAGGAACTTGGAGATTTTTATTTTTTCTGTTTGGATCTATATAATGTTAAGTTTTGAAAAATTTAAGGTTAGGCTATATGCCGTGAACAATTTGTGTACTTTGTTAGTGACTGTCAGGGCTGTACCCTGCATTGTGGATTTGGGACCCTGGATCAGAACACTTGTATCATCCACAAACATGACAATTTTTGCTCTGGCTGAGGATGACACAGCAGCTGCTTGGTAACACTGAACCTTCATGGCCTGTTCAAGCAGAGGTTACTTAGTTTAGTTTAGTCATTAATAAACTGGTAGATCATTAATGTAGGTCAGGAAAATCAGTGGCCGAAGGATTGAGCCTGGAGGGACCTCCGTATTTTACCCAGTCTGAGTGTACAGTTAGATCTGCCTCCAGTAAGATTACCCTTTGCTTCTTGTTGTGTAGATAAGATTCTTGCCACACCAAAGGTTTGACTTCAGTGCCACAGTGTGGAAGCTTTTTTAGCAATGTCTCACGACCTACACAGTTGAAAGCTGTAGCGAGGTCACAAAAGAATGTCACTGGATACCTTCTGAGATTTAATTCACATAGAGTTTCATCTGTTAGGCTAAATACAGCTCTCTCTGTGGAGAAGCCTTTACAAAGGCCAAACTGTGTAGGTGTCAGTATGCGATATTATGTCATATGGCCATAAATCCTGTCACACAATGCTGTCTCCAATGCCTTTGAGAACCCTGGCAGCAAACATATGGGTCAATAATTGGATAGCACATTCCTTGCCCCACTTTGGTGGAATGGTTCAAATGGCTCTGAGCACTATACGACTTAACTTCTGAGGTCATCAGTCGCCTAGAACTTAGAACAAATTAAACCTTATTAACCTAAGGACATCACACACATCCATGCCCGAGGCAGGATTCAAACCTGCGAACGTAGCGGTCACTCGGCTCCAGACTGTAGCGCCTAGAACCGCACGGCCACTCCGGCCGGTACTTTGGTGGATGGGCATCACTATTGCATGTTCAATCTATCTTGAAATGTCCCAGTTTTCATTGACTGGTTACATAAATAGCATAATATGTGACTGATCAAGTCCGCAGATGATTTTAAAATCCTATTTGATATTCCATCAAATCCACAAGAGCCAGAGCTTGTAAGTAATTTTATGAGTGGTTTTTTTTTTTTTTTCTTTTTTTTTTTTTTCTTTTTTTTTTTTTTTTTTTTTTTTTCTTCTTCAATTCCCTTATGAGTTCTACTTCTGAAATAAAGTGCTATAATTTGGTGTGATTTGAATGTGATCAAGTAGCTCTGTGGCTTCTGTGGGCAATTGTTTACTATAGTTCCCTGTTCTTCAGCTACAGTGATAAAAAGTTATTAAAGTCTGAGGCTGCAACATTTTAATTATTGGTGTCTGAACCACTGCCAGAGGTCTGTGGAGTCCTTGCTTGTTCAGATTTTATGTTCCTATTTGTCTCACTTTTTGTGATGGCCCATACGTTTTTTACTATATTTTCTTGCTAATTTTTTTTCTGTATAATGCATTTGTTTGGCATTTCTGATTACACATGTTAGAATTTTGCAGTGTTTTTTGTTACATAATTTCACTGCTAGGTTTGTTATCACCCTTTGTTCTGTGTATAGGTCTCTCTTTTTTGCACATTATATTTTGATGCCAGCTGTTATATGTATCCATTCTTTCCTTCCACAACAGCTTGATTTCATTTTAATCTGTCTTTGGGGGAAGCAGGCTTCAAAATATTTGAAAATTAAGTCCAGGAATGAATTGAATTTCTCATTCATTGTAGGCAGACAGCCTGCTACACTTCCTCCCATTGTTCATAGTGTAAACTATTCCTAACAAACTAGTAGATTCCATATTTGTGTTTCGTTTTTACATCATTGGAATTTGCGGGGTCCAGAACAGATTGTCAATTGAGGTCTCGCTGTGCCCATCTACTATTATTGGGGATGAGACTGTCTAGAGTAAGTTGAAAGTTTACAACAGTGATTTCAACTGTTTATGACTGTTACTATTTGAAAGAAATTTTATGTTAAAATTGACATGTACCCTAATCTGACTGTTACTCCTATAAAGTTTTGTAAGAGTTGATTCTAGTTGTGAGAGGAACTTTTTGATGTTTCCCACAGGTGCCCTGTAAACTGCAGTTATTATGAGGAACTGAGTTCCCAGTTCTAATTCAATAGCACAGCATTCAAAATGTTGTTCAATACAATACTGGGCTTCATGTATGGTTTGTGAGCTAAGAGTATTGTGCATATGAATTGCTATCCCACCTTAGCTTAAGTTGGTCCTACAGTAGCAAGAAACAGTTCCATAACTATTTACAAGTGTTTGATTTCTGTTGCTTCCAGGTGATGTTCAGTTGGGCAGAGCCCATCAGCAATAGTTTCATCAGTGTCAGCTGGTTCTTGAAGAGAAAGCAGTAGTTGTTCTTTTACTTTGTTTAAAAGGTGTCATCAATTATACTTCTGATGGGTTTCTTAATGTTAGATTTGACATGAGCTAAATTATTATTGAAGGGTACAACATTTATTTTGTAACTTTCCCTATCCTCTAGTCTATAAAGAGCCTTCTTTCAGTGTTAAATACTACAGGATGAGAATTTAAACTGGAAAAAGCACATTTTGGAAGTCCTAAAATGTAACAATCCAGCCACATTTTCACATACAATCAGTGCAAATATTGGGGAGGGACCAATCAGTAAGTTGACATTCTTTATGTATTTTCAGTCAGTAAAGTTCTATGGAACAATGTTCTGGGGTAATTCATCTTTGAGAGAGTCTTCGTGGCTCAGATATGTGCTGTAAGAATATATATGCTCACCCACAATCCTCATTCAAACATCTGTTTAAGGATTTCAGCATTCTGGTTACTTGCTGCTTCGCAGTATATTTATTCCACCATGAAGTTAGTTTTAAATAAGCCATAACATTCAAAAACATTAATGATGTGCTTAATTAAAATACCAGAAGGAAAAATGACATTCATTACTCCACATTAAAGTTGTCTTTAGTACAGTAAGGAGTGCCCAAGGCTGCAATTAAAAATAGTGGTCACTCACCCTGTGATACAAAATGTCTAACAGACAGCAAAATGAAATTTGAAAAATTTCCTCCTTGACAACTCCTTATATTCCATAGAATAATTCTTATTACTGTAATGTGTAAAAGGTGGTGGATAGGAATTTTTAACTCATAACTGCACATCTAAAAAAATCCCTTATAAATATTCAGAAGATAGCTGTATTTACAAATTAATTTGTGATGTGAATGTAAAATGACCTATTCCACATCATTACAATTTATTGTGCAAAATGATCCATGGAACACAAAACTGATACTGTGTGAACCCAAACTCTACTGAGAAAATTTCTGAGGTGGTTCAAGGATTCATGTAACGGAACCAATATAAAAATTTCAATAAATAGAAAAAAAAGTCTAGTATTAAAAAGACCAGTTGATGACATTTTCATGGGCATTAGTAAATGGTTCCTAGCCAATTACTTGTCATCAAACTTTTAAAAGAATTTGATTTAAAAGGACAATTTGGAGATTGAAAAAACACTCTATAAGCAGTTCAGACCTTGTAAAAGGCCCCCTACCAATACATACCTATAGGGCATAAAATGTGATTATGGTCAGAAAAGACATTTACAGTAATAAACTTCAGGGTATTACAGATTGATGATAAATTCACTTAGGACGAACATACCAATACCACAGAACTGCCGAAGCACCTAAACAAATTTCTGTTTGCAGTGTGAGCACTGTTACACATAGGAGATAAAAAGAAGAGAGAAAATCCAGCATACTGAAATCATGAGCGCAGTTTCCTCTGGCTTTGAACTGTTAGCAATACCAGTGTATTGAGGACACGTTGGCTGATGGTAACTACTGAAAGGGCTGCTGCCACTCTTAAGGAATGATGAGTTAAGTCTGGCCTCTCCACAGATACCCTCTGCTGATGCACCTATGGTAAGGCTGTCTGTATGGCTGAGGCACACAAACTACCCCACTTTGGCAAGATCTGTGTTTCATTGTGGGGCTACAATTCAGTATTGTCTGAAAAAGTTGCACAAATACACTCCTGGAAATGGAAAAAAGAACACATTGACACCGGTGTGTCAGACCCACCATACTTGCTCCGGACACTGCGAGAGGGCTGTACAAGCAATGATCACACGCACGGCACAGCGGACACACCAGGAACCGCGGTGTTGGCCGTCGAATGGCGCTAGCTGCGCAGCATTTGTGCACCGCCGCCGTCAGTGTCAGCCAGTTTGTCGTGGCATACGGAGCTCCATCGCAGTCTTTAACACTGGTAGCATGCCGCGACAGCGTGGACGTGAACCGTATGTGCAGTTGACGGACTTTGAGCGAGGGCGTATAGTGGGCATGCGGGAGGCCGGGTGGACGTACCGCCGAATTGCTCAACACGTGGGGCGTGAGGTCTCCACAGTACATCGATGTTGTCGCCAGTGGTCGGCAGAAGGTGCACGTCCCGTCGACCTGGGACCAGTCCGCAGCGACGCACGGATGCACGCTAAGACCGTAGGATCCTACGCAGTGCCGTAGGGGACCGCACCGCCACTTCCCAGCAAATTAGGGACACTGTTGCACCTGGGGTATCGGCGAGGACCATTCGCAACCGTCTCCATGAAGCTGGGCTACGGTCCCGCACACCGTTAGGCCGTCTTCCGCTCACGCCCCAACATCGTGCAGCCCGCCTCCAGTGGTGTCGCGACAGGCGTGAATGGAGGGACGAATGGAGATGTGTCGTCTTCAGCGATGAGAGTCGCTTCTGCCTTGGTGCCAATGATGGTCGTATGCGTGTTTGGCGCCGTGCAGGTGAGCGCCACAATCAGGACTGCATACGACCGAGGCACACAGGGCCAACACCCGGCATCATAGCGTGGGGAGCGATCTCCTACACTGGCCGTACACCACTGGTGATCGTCGACGGGACACTGAATAGTGCACGGTACATCCAAACCGTCATCGAACCCATCGTTCTACCATTCCTAGACCGGCAAGGGAACTTGCTGTTCCAACAGGACAATGCACGTCCGCATGTATCCCGTGCCACCCAACGTGCTCTAGAAGGTGTAAGTCAACTACTCTGGGCAGCAAGATCTCCGGATCTGTCCCCCATTGAGCATGTTTGGGACTGGATGAAGCGTCGTCTCACGCGGTCTGCACGTCCAGCACGAACGCTGGTCCAACTGAGGCGCCAGGTGGAAATGGCATGGCAAGCCGTTCCACAGGACTACATCCAGCATCTCTACGATCGTCTCCATGGGAGAATAGCAGCCTGCATTGCTGCGAAAGGTGGATATACACTGTACTAGTGCCGACATTGTTCATGCTCTGTTGCCTGTGTCTATGTGCTTGTGGTTCTGTCAGGGTGATCATGTGATGTATCTGACCCCAGGAATGTGTCAATAAAATTTCCCCTTCCTGGGACAATGAATTCACGGTGTTCCTATTTCAATTTCCAGGAGTGTATTTAATAAGATCTTGATAAGATTTCAATGTGGCACAGAAGAAAGAAAAGTTGTTTAAGTGTTCAGAAGAGTAAAATTGTATACTTCACAAAGCAAAGCAAAAAAATGTAGTACCCTATAATTATGATATCAGAGTATCTCAGTGATAATTGGTCAACTCATACAAATACCTTGGTGTATCAATTTGCTGGGATATGAATAGGACAATCACATAGGCTCAGCTGTGGGTTAAGCAGGTTCATTAGTAGAGTACTGCAGAAATTCAGTGAGGCTACAAAGGAGATTGCTTATAACAGTAGACTGCTCAAGTGTGCGGGACCCTTGCCAAATAGGACTGACTGAAAGGGGATATTGAACAGCTACAGAGAAAGGCAGCACAAATGGTCATAGACTTGTTTGACCCAAGGGAGAGCAGCACAGAAGTGTTGAAAAAAAGCTGCTCTGGCAGATGCTTAGAGATAGACACAAGCTATCCAGTGGCAGCCTGTGCATAAAGTTTTGAGGACCAGGTATAAGTGATAAATCTAGGGCCATGCTACAACCCCTGTGACATATCACTGACTGTGTCCAACATGAAGTTGATGGTTCCATGTAAAATAAAGAAGTCACTGATCTGATAAAAGAAAATATAAATATGTAGTGTGGGTGAAATTTGCACAATGCATAAATTAAATAAAAAGTTCAGTGAAAATTATAATCTTCATGTTGTTAATCAACTAGGTAATCTTTAACCAACACCTTACCATTATCTTCCACATAAATATAACTGACTGTGGAATATATATAAATATGTTTGATTCATGAATGAAAGCACACACACACACACACACACACACACACACACACACACACACACACACACACACAATCAGGGCAGGGAGAGAGAGGGAGGGAGGGGGGGGGGGGGAGAGAGAGAGAGAGAGAGAGAGCAGCGTGGAGGGTGCATTATATCTAAAACAGCAGACATAGCTCAAATATTATTATTATTTCTTTCTATTCTCAGACGTTATGTCTGGTCAAAAATGGACAGTGACGCGGACCTTGATCAAGCGTGACTTCCTTTTAACTGTACGGTATATGTTATATTGCATTTAGGAACTTTCGGGTCATTGAACATGTATCAATAATTACAGATTTTTGTAGTTGTATATATATGTTTGGATGTAGCTGTATTGCATTGATGTACTGGTGAATATTGTGAGGTATGACTCCTGTAGTTGATAGTATAATTGGTATAATGTCAACTTTATCCTGATGCCACATGTCCTTGACTTCCTCAGCCAGTTGGATGTATTTTTCAATTTTTTCTCCTGTTTTCTTCTGTATATTTGTTGTGTTGGGTATGGATATTTCGATTAGTTGTGTTAATTTCTTCTTGTTATTGGTGAGTATGATGTCGGGTTTGTTATGTGGTGTTGTTTTATCTGTTATAATGGTTCTGTTCCAGTATAATTTGTATTCATCATTCTCCAGTACATTTTGTGGTGTGTACTTTGTATGTGGGAACGTGTTGTTTTATTAGTTTATGTTTTATGGCAAGTTGTTGATGTATTATTTTTGCTACATTGTCATGTCTTCTGGGGTATTCTGTATTTGCTAGTATTGTACATCCGCTTGTGATGTGATCTACTGTTTCTGTTTGTTGTTTGCAAAGTCTGCATTTATCTGTTGTGGTATTGGGATCTTTAATAATATGCTTGCTGTAATATCTGGTGTTTATTGTTTGATCCTGTATTGCAATCATGAATCCTTCCAACTCGCTGTATATATTGCCTTTTCTTAGCCATGTGTTTGATGCGTCTTGATCTATGTGTGGCTGTGTTAGATGATACGGGTGCTTGCCATGTAGTGTTTTCTTTTTCCAATTTACTTTATTTGTATCTGTTGATGTTATGTGATCTAAAGGGTTGTAGAAGTGGTTATGAAATTGCAATGGTGTAGCTGATGTATTTATATGAGTGATTGCTTTGTGTATTTTGCTAGTTTCTGCTCGTTCTAGAAAGAATTTTCTTAAATTGTCTACCTGTCCATAATGTAGGTTTTTTATATCTATAAATCCCCTTCCACCTTCCTTTCTGCTTAATGTGAATCTTTCTGTTGCTGAATGTATGTGATGTATTGTGATTGTGTAAGTGTATTGAGTGCTTCTAGGACTGTGTCACTCCATTTCACTACTCCAAATGAGTAGGTCAATACTGGTATAGCATAAGTATTTATAGCTTTTGTCTTGTTTCTTGCTGTCAATTCTGTTTTCAGTATTTTTGTTAGTCTTTGTCTATATTTTTCTTTTAGTTCTTCTTTAACATTTGTATTATCTATTCCTATTTTTTGTCTGTATCCTAGGTATTTATAGGCATCTGTTTTTTCCATCGCTTATATGCAGTCGCTGTGGTTATCCAATATGTAATCTTCTTGTTTAGTGTGTTTTCCCTTGACTATGCTATTTTTCTTACATTTGTCTGTTCCAAAAGCCATATTTATATCATTGCTGAATACTTCTGTTATCTTTAGTAATTGGTTGAGTTGTTGATTTGTTGCTGCCAGTAGTTTTAGATCATCCATGTATAGCAAATGTGTGATTTTGTGTGGGTATGTTCCAGTAATATTGTATCCATAATTTGTATTATTTAGCATGGTGGATAGTGGATTCAGAGCAAGACAGAACCAGAAAGGACTTAATGAGTCTCCTTGGTATATTCCACGCTTAATCTGTATTGGCTGTGTTGTGATGTTATCTGAATTTGTTTGGATATTAAGTGTGGTTTTCCAGTTTTTCATTACTGTGTTTAGAAACTGTATCAATTTAGGATCTACTTTGTATATTTCCAAAATCTGTAGTAACCATGAGTGGGGTACACTATCAAAGGCTTTTTGGTAATCAATGTATGCGTAATGTAGGGACCTTTGTTTAGTTTTAACTTGATATGTCACCTCTGTATCTTTTATCAGTTGCTCTTTACATCCTCGTGCTCCTTTGCAGCAGCCTTTTTGTTCTTCATTTATAATTTTTTTCTGTGTTGTATGTGTCATTAATTTCTGTGTGATGACTGAAGTTAATATTTTGTATATTGTTGGTAGGCATGTTATGGGGCGATATTTAGCTGGGTTTGCTGTGTCTGCTTGATCTTTAGGTTTCAGATAGGTTATTCCATGTGCAAGTGTATCAGGGAATGTGTATGGGTCTGCAATGTAACTGTTAAATAATTTAGTTAGATGTGAATGTGTTGAGGTGAACTTCTTTTGCCAGTAATTTGCTATTTTATCATTTCCAGGGGCTTTCCAATTGTGTGTAGAATTAATTGCTCGGGTGACTTCATGTTGCAAAATTATCACTTCAGGCATTTGTGGTATCATCTTGTATGTGTCTGTTTCTGCTTGTATCCACCGTGCATGCCTGTTATGTTGTACCGGGTTTGATCATATGCTGCTCCAGAAGTGTTCCATGTCTGTTATGTTTGGTGGATTGTCTATTTTAATGTGTGTGTTATCCATTGTTTGGTAAAATCTCTTTTGGTTTGTGTTGAATGTTTGGTTTTGTTTCCTTCTATTTTCACTTTTTTTGTATCTTCTAAGTCGTTTGGCCAATGCTTGCAATTTCTGCTTTTTTTCATCTAATTGCTCTATTGCTTCTTGTTGTGAGATTTTACCTAACCTTTTTCGTTTTTTGTCTGATATTTCATTTCTTATAAATTGTGTTAGCTGTCCGATGTCTTTTCTCAGTTTTTCTATTCTGATCTGTAGCCTGTGTTGCCGTGCTGGTTTTATGGGTTTCTTCTGTGTGTTGGTTTGTTCTGATCTCTGCCTAGTGTGTGTATATTTAGTGTAGTGAGTGCTCCTATATAAACCAGTAGTTGTAACTCTTCCATAGTTGTGTTTTCATTTATTTTGTTGTGTATGATTGTGTTGATAGTTTTTATTGTTGTTTCGACTTGTGGGTTATTTGGCGGTCTATGCAAGAATGGTCTAATGTCTGTATTTGTGTCTTTGTATTCTATATATGTCAGCTGAAATTTCTCTTCTATATCTAACACGTGTGTCTCTTCGTGTTCTATTTGTGCTTGTTCTGGTGGCTGTCTTAAGATTTCGTTTTCCTCTGATTGTTTAATTGATGCGTGTTGGTCTTTGTTTGTTTGCTCTGGGATGTTTGAGTCCATTACTGTGTTTTCTTCTTCTTCTGATTGCACATTATTTTGTTCCAGTATTTGTTGTACTTGTTGTTTGATGTTTTCTAATTCTGACTGGGGTATCCTGTTATTTTTGATTATTACACGGATCTGATCAGCTAGTCGTTGTTCTGTTAAAAATTTTAATTCCGGGTATCTGGTAATAAATGTTGTGTATACTTGTGATCTGTATCCAGTTGTGTTGGTTCCTAGGTTTGTTGCTTGGTAATAACAGAACATGAGGTGTCGATTAACTTCATCTGACCATCTCATCCTCTGTCTTTGTTTTCCTTCTAGGGTGGTTGCAGGAAGCATATCCTGCAAAACACCTCTATTTGGATTTAAATCATTTTCCAGTTGGCTAGCAGTGTCGTTACCATTGTGGGTGGGCATAGGGTTCAAGCGTCGTCCCCGACCATGACAGCGCTTGTCCGAGGCTTCTTTAGTTCTGTCCTGAACCAAGTAATCACACTAAAAGGGGGGTTAGCCCTATTAGTGGTTTGTTCTTTTCGCCGCCTTTTATGACTGGCAGAACATACCAGAGGCCTATTCTTTTCCCGGGCCTCCACGGGGGTTATTATTATTATTATTATTATTATTATTATTATTATTACTAACTTCATTGGTCACATTGGACCACTTGAGTCATTCCATGGTCAGTTCCCTTCGAAACTAACACTGCTCAGTTCTTGCGGTCTGCCCAGTATCATTTCATTCTTTCCAATCATACTTTTCTCAATTCACCTGAAATTTTTATAGTACTGTGTGTCATTTTTGCTGAAAATTTGCAGTTCTTAAGAAGGGATTAATTTATCTTTGTTCTCTGTGTGTATTATTCAGAGTCCAGCTGCTGAATTTTTTGCATTGCATGTGCAACTGTCCTATTTCTAAGATTTCTCATCCCAAAATCTGTTTCCTTGAATTTGCAAGCTGCAAAAGAAATAAGACATTCTTTTATTTTCCATTATGTTGGTGACAGGTTCAATCTCTTGATGGTCAGTTTCATTAAGAAGGGTTCTCCAGTGTCCTTCAACCTAGTATTTCTTATTTGTGTAAGTTCTGGCTATTCTTCTTTCAGTATTGTGAAAGCAATCTGTTCTTCTTTTTCTCATTTTGTTGGTTAGCTTAGGTTCGGTTGTTTCATGGGCACAGTTGCAGTTTTCTTTAAGGATACTTGTTACACTAGTCAAGAGGGTTAAATCATCAGCAAATCCTAGCTGTTTGTTCTTATTGAGTATTTTGCTGCAATTTTTATTTTAGGTGGGTTTTATTTTTGACAAATCTTAATGATGTAATCAAGGGCTACACTGAAAAGCAGCAGGGATAAACTAGCACCTCATCTGATTTTTATTGTGGAAGCTTTTCAAATTCCTTCTTGAACTTTACCTTGGAATTTGTATCAAGTTAAAGTTAGGTTGATGATTTTTATGAATTTGGAGCAAAGGCCAAATGATCTGAGGATTTTCAAAAGTGGGGCTGTTTGGATACAGCTGCTACTTTAAAAAAAAAAATCAATTAATAATATAGAGTTCTTTATTTTATTGTTCAAAACTTTGCACATGTGCAGAAGAAACAATGAATTTCATGTGCCTAAAAGGACATTTTCATATATGTTCTGGTGAGTTGGTTAAAGGATCATTCCCATAAAGTGTATTTATCAGGAAACACAGTGTTGTGGAGTCACCACATAGCAATAGGCCACAGGATGAAACAATATACACAATTACAGCATTCTTTAGCCATTGACTGTAGTTAGTAATTGACTGTGAATGTGCTGGAGATGACGCCTTTTCAAACCTGATGTTGACTAGACGAGTAGCATTGTTTGCAATGGAAGTAGTGTGTTATTTACATTCTTTACAGCAATAAAAGAATGTGGTATGAGCACACAGGTTTATTCATAATGTACTCAATACAACCACAAGCAAAATAGAGCAAGGCAGAAAACATTGGGTGTGCTTTACCTTTATATTGTCCTCCCTTTGCTGGTCACTGGCAGGTATGTTATAAAATTGTTTCTGATCATCAGGTAAGTGTTGTAGAACTTTCTTTGCATGTCCACTTTCTTCTTTTCTAGTGGAACAGGTTACACTTTATGCTTGTTTATATGGACATGGTATCTTCTCTAACTCAATACCCTTCTAACAAGCTCTTCTGGTGATGGGACACTCCCCCCCCCCCCCCCCCCCCTCTGCACCCATTATACCACACAATGCATACAGATATGAAAGTCAGTTATCTCCAGTAAACATAATTTAAAAAAAAAAGAAAAAAAGTGGACATGACCCTTTTCCTGAATCATGCGCGCGCGCACACACACACACACACACACACACACACACACACACACACACACACAGTGCTCAATTTGTAAATAAATGGTACCATGAGCATCGGGGGGGGGGGGGGGGTCAGGCAGTCTTTGAAATTTGTTGTTGTTGTTGTTGTTGTTGTTGTTGTTGTTGTTGTCGTCTTCAGTCCTGAAACTGGTTTGATGCAGCTCTCCATGCTACTCTATCCTGTGAGAACTTCATCTCCAGTACGTACTGCAACTTACATCCTTCTGAATTTGTTTAGTGTATTCATCTCATAGTCTCCCTCTACAAATTTCAACCCCCACGCTGCCCTCCAATACTAAATTGGTGATCCCTTGATGCCTCAGAATATGTCCTACCAAGTGATCCCTTCTTCTAGTCAAGTTGTGCCACAAATTTCTCTTCTCCCCAGTTCTATTCAATACCTCCTCATTAGTTATGTGATCTACCCAGCATTCTTCTGTAGCACCACATTTCAAAAGCTTCTATTCTCTTCTTGTCTAAACTATCTATCATCCACGTCTCACTTCCATGCATGGCTACTTTCAGAAACGATTTCCTGTGACTTGAATCTATACTCGATGTTAACAAATTTCTCTTCTTCAGAAATGCTTTCCTTGCCATTGCCAGTCTACATTTTATATCCTCCATCATCAGTTATTTTACTCCCCAAATAGTAAAACTCATTTACTACTTTAAGGATCTCATTTCCTAATCTAATTCCTGCAGCATCACCCAATTTAATTCAACTACAATCCATTAACCTCGTTTTGATTTTGTTGATGTTCATCTTATATCCTCCTTTCAAGACACTGTTCATTCCATTCAACTGCTCTTCCAGAATTACAGTATCATCGACTAACCTCAAAGTTTTTATTTCTTCTCCATGGATTTTAATTCCTACTCCAATTTTTTCTTTTGTTTCCTTCACTGCTTGCTCAATATACAGTTTGAATAACATCGGGGATAGGCTACAACCCTCTCTCACTCCCTTTGCAACCACTGCTTTCCTTTCATGCTCATCGACTCTTATAACTGTCATCTGGTTTCTGTACAAATTGTAAATAGCCTTTCACTCACTGTATTTTGCCCCTGCCACCTTCAAATTTGAAAGGGAGTATTACATTCAACGTAGTCAAAAGCTTTCTCCAAGTCTACAAATGCTAGAAACTTATGTTTGCCTTTCCTTAATCTATTTTCTAAGATAAGTCATAGGGTCAGCATCGCCTCACGGATCTTCCCAGAGGTCGGCTTCTACCACTTTTTCCACTCGTCTGTAAAGCATTCGTGTTAGTATTTTGCAGCTGTGGCTTATTAGACTGGTATTTCGGTAATTTTCACATCTGTCAACCCCTGCTTTCTTTGGGATTGGAATTATTATATTCTTCTTGAAGTCTGAGGGTATTTTGCCTTTGTCATTTTGCTCACCAGATGGTAGAGTTTTGTCATGCTGGATCTCCCAAGGCTATCAGTAGTTGTAATGGAATGTTGTCTACTCCTGGGGCCTTGTTTTGACTTAGGTCTTTCAGTGCTCTGACAAACTCTTCATGCAGTATCATATCTCCCATTTCATCTTCATCTTCATCTACATCCTCTTCCATTTCCATAATATTGTCCTCAAGAACAATGCCCTTGTATAGACCCTCTATATACTCCTTCCACCTTTCTGCTTTCCCTTCTTTGCTTAGAAATGGGTTTCCATTTGAGCTCTTAATATTCATGCAAGTGGTTCTCTTTTCTCCAAAGGCCTCTTTAATTTTCCTGTAGGCAGTATCTATCTTACCCCTAGTGATATATGCCTCTACATCCCTACGTTTGTCCTCTAGCCATCCCTGCTTAGCCATTTTGCATTTCCTGTCAATCTCATTTTTGAGATGTTTGTGTTCCTTTTTGCCTGCTTCATTCACTGCATTTTTGTATTTTCTCCTTTCATCAATTAAATTCAATATATCTTCCATCACCCAAGGATTTCTATTAGCCCTCGTCTTTTTACCTACTTGATCCTCTGCTGCTTTCACTATTTCATCTCTCAAAGCTACCCATTCTTCTTCTACTGTATTTCTTTCCCCCATTCTTGTCAGTTGTTCCATAATGCTCTCCCTGAACCTCTGGTTCTATCAGTTTATTCAGGTCCCATCTCCTTAAATTCCCACCTTTTTGCAATTTCTTCAATTTTAAGTTACAATTCATAACCAATGGATTGTGGTCAGAGTCCACATCTGCTTTGGAAATATCTTACAATTTAAAACCTGGTTTCTAAATCTTTGTCTTACCATTATATAATCTATCTGATACCTTTTAGTATCTCCAGGCTTCTTCCATGTATACAACCTTCTTTTATGGTTCTTGAACCAAGTGTTAGCTATGATTAAGTTATGCTCTGTGCAAAATTCTACCAGGCGGCGTCCTCTTTCATTCCTTACCCCCATTCCATATTCACCTACTATGTTTCCTTCTCTTTCTTTTCCTACTGTCGAGTTCCAGTCACCCATGACTATTGAATTTTCGTCTCCCTTCACTATCTGAATAATTTATTTTACCTCATCATACATTTCATCAATCTTTTTGTCATCTGCAGAAGTAGTTGGCATATAAACTTTTACTACTGTAGTAGGTGTGGGCTTCGTGTCTGTCTTGGCCACAATAATGCATTCACTATGCTGTTTGTAGTAGCTTACCCGCACTCCTATTTTTTTATTCATTATTAAACCTACTCCTGCATTACCCCTGTTTGATTTTGTATTTATAACCCTGTATTCACCTGACCAAAAGTCTTGTTCCTCCTGCCACTGAACTTCACTAATTCCCACTAGATCTAACTTTAACCTATCCATTTCCCTCTTTAAATTTTCTAACCTATCTGCCCAATTAAGGGATCTGACATTCCACGCTCCAATTCGTAGAACGCAAGTTTTCTTTCTCCTGATAACGACATCCTCCTGAGTAGTCCCCGCCTGGAGACCCGAATGGAGGATTATTTTACCTCCGGAATGTTTTACCCAAGAGGACGCCATCATTTAACCATAAAGTAAAGCTGCATGCCCTTGGGAAAAATTATGGCTGTAGTTTCCCCTTGCTTTCAGCCGTTCGCAATACCAGCACAGCAAGGCCATTTTCGTTAGTGTTACAAGGCCAGATCAGTCAATCATCCAGACTGAAAAGGCTGCTGCCCCTCTTCAGAAGCCACACGTTTGTCTGGCCTATCAACAGATACCCCTCCATTGTGGTTGCACCTACGGTATGACTATGTGTATCACTGAGGCACGCAAGTCTACTCACCAACGGCAATTTTTTTAAAATTTAGACTTTCTAAATCGTTTTTAATGCTCTCCTATGCATTGTAAAAGTGCAATTACAACATCTGTACCAGTAAAAAATGAAGATGTATCGCACATCATCTCCAAAACTTCTGATATTCTTTTTTTTTTTCTTTTTTGTGAGAGGTGCATCCCATCACAAATCAAGGTGTGTGTGTGTGTGTGTGTGTGTGTGTGTGTGTGTGTGTGTGTGTGTGTGTGTGAGTCTAAAAAGGTTGGAAAAATATGAGGGACGGAGCATGCATTTGATCCGCTAGGAACCCAGTCTCAGACCTTTTATTCACAACAGAGTTATCGATAATACCTAACACTAAAATTCTGTGGTCTCACTAAGCTGTAAATTTAACATAACTGAGTGAGACAGGAAGCAGTGTGGCTGTAGAAATCACTATATATTTTCAGCTTTTTAGGAATCAAGCTGTGTTCATGGGAATGCATGCCAATTTCTTTCTGTTTCAGCAGTTTGAGTTACTTTCAGGTCAGATGGAGGCAAACCATAGAACTGTGTTGAAATAGTGTCCTAAATCTTTTTTCCTTATACATCCCATATCCAGCTGCACAAATCTGACATCAGTTCCCACGGCAATGTAAATGAGGCGGCTGTAGTTTACTGTCTATCTGTAGATGGAGAGGACCTATGACAGCTTTCTGATTCTGAATTCAATTCTGGGTGCCGTAGTATTGTTGTCGACTCTGAAGAAACCATATCAACTGTAGATGCGTTCATCTGCACTTCTTCTATGGAGACACATGCATGAGTTGAAAAAAAGAAAATACCATTTTCTGTCTAGTGGAGGTGGAAAGTGTATGAAATTTTAAGGCCAAAAATTTGCTCCCTCCTGAAGTTGGGAGCTTCTTAAACCACATGGGGTCTGGCACAGTGTGACATGCAACCACAGAGCTAAGAATTTCACATTGTAATTGGCAAGGCTGCACAGTACTGTGACAAACTGGAAAGAAGGGAAATACTTCGACGTCCCGTGCTGTTAAAAGTTGATTCTGCTGACCGGATGGTTTTTGGAGACTTGTTGGGGGGTCATCTAGTCATTTTCTGATACTGGATTACACTTTATTCAACCAACTCCAAAAAAGTAGCTTTCGAAGCACGTGTTCAACTTTAGTTACACCATTCAACATTGAAAAATAAAAAGCACGAAAGTAACACTTGGAATCCAGTCTCAGACCTTTCATTCACAACAGAATATGGTCTCGGACCTTTTATTCACAACAGAGTTATCGATAATAAATAAATAACAAGGTGTTTTGCATCAAGGCGGACTCAATTTCTGATATTGTTGTTTTTCTATGCAAACAGGGACCAAATGGAAGAGTTCCAAGATAAAATTGTCAAAATTTTATAGTCATCACCAACATTGAATAAGCCTTTGTTCCCTTTTTTCCACTTAGAGGAGCTTTACTGTGGTTTATTTTGTTACCTCTTTAAAATTTATATTTAACAGAATTTTATCGCTCACACTGACTCTTTTATAAGTTGTAGTAGTTTAAATGAAAATGCCTTTTGTGTTCTGCATATTAATTTTTGTATTTTACTTGTGCACCCAGATGTGTTTCACCTAATTTACAAGGTGACTTCAGTGGATGTGTGAATCAGCTTTCCAAACACAGTACTGTTACTGCCACCTTCATTTCGGACACAAAAAATGGCAGTTAAAGGGTATTGTTTTGAAAACAGAGTGAGCATAAAAAAAACTGCAATCTTTCAACCAATTTGCCACATGAAGGAAAGCTGTTTGGCTTACTAATAATGAATTAGATGCTGATCTGATACTCACTAAAGATGATTGTAAATAAGACAAAACATATCTAGGTGCACAAGTAAAATACAAAAATTGATGTGTAGAATGCAAAAGGCAATTTTATTTTAAACTACTGCAATTTATATATGGCTGCTATGAAAATAGCCACCACAAGCAACTTGCAATTTTTTATATTTATATTTCAGCCTAACATTATTAGAATTTAAATATTAGGACAAATCGCCGATCACCACATAGATGAAGTACTGAACAGCTGATTGTTAGATTTTTTACACACACACACACACACACACACACACACACACACACACACACACACACGGCTGCTGCTGTCTCTGCGTGCTGTGGTGTCCTCTGTGGTGAGTAGCAAATTGTCCTAATTTTCACGTTGCCACTTCAGCTCTGATTTTCCATTATTTAACAGTACTGGAATACAAATAAGACTTCTGTTTATATTGTCTAGCTATATTTCATAACTCATTGTATTCCCTAAATTTAATCATATGAAGATATAATTACATACGTTGATCCAAAAACTTGCCATTCATATTCATATAAATAATGAAACATGTGTTCTTTACATACGCAGAGTACAAGAATTATCCACCCATTGTTTTGTAAAATAAGATGATAAAAACACCCTAATAACTACAGATTTATGTCCCATCTAATGTACAACTAGGTCAAAAATACTGTTGTACCACAACCTACAGAATACCAAAACATATTTTGTAAATAGGGAAGACGCCCAGACCACAATCTCAGCCTAAAACTAATAGTGAAATGGTGCTTGTGATTACAGTTACAAATAACTTAAATGGGAATGATCACACAGATAATGTCGTAAGGAAAGCAAGCCAAAGACTGTGATTTATTGACAGAACACTTAGAAAATGCAACAAGTCTATTAAAGGGACCTCTTACACTATGCTTGTTACCCTCTTCGGGAGTACAGCTGTGTGGTGTGGGGTCTGCAATATATAGGACTGATGAAGGACATTGAAAAGATTTAAAGAAGGGCAGCTCATTTTGTATTATTGTGAAATAGGGGAGAGTGCCCACATGTGATATGTGAATGGGGAGTAAATCATCAAAACAAAGTATTTTTTGTTGCAGCAGCATTTTCTCATGAAATTTTAATGACATAAATTCTCCTCAGAGTGTGAAAATATTTTGTTGGTGCCCACCTATATAGGGAGAAATGATAATCACAATAAAGTAAGAGAAATTGGAGCTCGCACAGAAAGATTTAAGTGTTTGTTTTTCCTGTGCACTGTTTGAGAGTGGGAAAATAAAGATATGGCTTGAAGGTGATTCAGTGAATCCTCTGCTAGCATTTAATTGTGAATTTCAGAGGAATTGTTGTAGATTTAGATGTAGACATAGTGAACCATTAAACAGTGCCTATGCAAGACCTTCATATTAATAGTTGTGTATTGTAATTGGTTTCTTGATAGCAGAAAATGAAACCATGATCAACATCCATAAATATTCTGTGCCGTGTATTCTAATGATGCAGTCAGTTGGACTACTGTTGTGTGATGGATTAAGAGAGTTAAAGTGTGAGGAAGTGCAGAAGCTGAGCTTCACGACCGAACATGTTCAAAATGTCCCGCCACAGCCACAGCCACTGCTACTGACACGGTGAGTCACATGGCTGCCATTATTCATTTGACCGGCACATCAGAACCTGACATTTGGCTCCACAGCTGTTGATGAGCATTATAATGAGAGGACGGGAAGAGTGCGAGTACATCTGCAATGATTGGGACTCCAGGATAGTTAGATGTTGTGAGCCCAAATATAGCTTCCACAGATTCTCACGGCAGACCGAAAGATTCAAAAGCAATTTGATTTGAACTGTTGGAACCAAATAAGGCTAGCAAAGATGTAGTGATGCCATAGATAATTACAGTTGACAAGACAGCTGCAACATTTTGGGTCAGAAACAAAACACTGTAGCAGCACCATCCTCAATCACTAAAAAGTGAGAAATTAGAGGCAGTTTGCTATGCTGACAGTCGGGATGACCGACTTTTTTGGATAATGATAGTGTCACTCTTGTACAGTGTGTAAACTTTTAGATGGCAGACCTCTCCCTAGTCCTGAATCGGTAGAAGTCGGTAAACGTTGGAAGGCTTCGGTAGGCACGCAGTTTCGACTGCTGCCGACATTACGTAGCTGACTGTGTTGTACAACGTAGCCATTGTCGTCTGCTTCGTTATTGTTTTGTTCTGTACTGTTCTGTGTATTTTTATTGTGCAGTTGTGCTAAACATTATCAAAATGAGTGAAGAGGCAGTTGCTGGCCCATCTCGGGAGTCGCCAACAACTCCTACGGTAGGCTTACGGTTAGAAGGAAACCAGTATTACGTAGTGATGCTCGCAAAATTATATTGCGTGTGATTGAATCCTGTGAAATGGAAAGGGAGCAGAAAAAATTGCTTCACCCAATTTACAAATCTTCAGTGAGAGCTGCTACATACACAGGACAAAGCATGCGTAGCATTCGAAAATTCAAACAGTTTTCCAAGAATCATCCTGCCATATCACAAACGCCTGGCAAGAAAAGATGAGTTTCCATTTCAAATATTTTGTTCGTGATCACTTTGAAGGAGCCCCCTATTTCGTCTGAATTACCTTATATTTCATTTTTCCTTGCTACCGTATTGCTTTGTTTGGAAACACCACCTGTTACTGTATTATTTCCAAACACATTCATATTAGAGCACACTTCCAAATTCAAAAAAATACATGCAGTGCAGAAGGCATTTTCTTATAAGTCTTTCTCTCTCTTTTAACTTAGGAAAAGAAGTGGAGAAATCGAAGTAATGATCTATGATTTCAACAAGTGTGTCATTCGCGACACGATAGCGGAATTTTATTCAGTGCGGAAGATTGTGCCGAGCCTGCGAACACTTCTTCCAGTTTTGCACGACAAAATAGGCTGGAAGTGGAGTATTGTCTCACTGAGAGAAGTACTTTTGTCAATGGGATTCATATGGCGTAATGTGGAAAACAAGAGGAATGTATTGTTAGAACGTCCAGGCATTGTGCACTGGCGATCTCGTTTCGTGGTTTGTGAGCGCATAGTAGACAAACATACGAACATTCATTTATATATATATATATAGATTTTAATGTAAATGACGATTTCAGTTTCGTTTACGAACAACATTTAAAGCAAATTCTACTTCAAAGCCATTCGTCTGCTTTCGTGTAAGCATGACGCGCAATTTGTAGTGCCAGCACTGCAACTGGTAGGCGTGCCTTGTCCCCCCAATGGCTCCTCTCCTCCCCCCTCCCTCGCCAGCCAATGCTTGCTTCCTCCTCTCCCCGCACTCCCCTCACAACTCTGCCTTCTTACAGTTAACACACTGTAGATATGTTGCCAAAAGGGTCTGCCGACTAATTGACAGGCGTCTGTGAAGATTATGAAGAAACTCGAGAACCATATCTCAAGAGTTTGCTCTGACATTAAAGTGAAAGAATAAAAGAAATATTGCTCCAACATGATAATGCATGCCCCCACACAAGTCTCGAAAGTGGGAACACACAGCCAGGCTGGGTAGGACGTCATTGCCTCGTGCACCCTGCAGCCCAGACCTGCTATCCAGTGACCTCCATCTGTTTAGACCACTTCAGGATTCTCTACAAGGGACACACTTTGAAGAAGGCGCGAGTAATTCGAGCAGTGAAAACGTGGCTGTGAGCTCTCGGCAAGAAGTCTGACCGACAGGGAATGTGTGTAATGCAGGCATGAGGCCGTAGGGTGTGATGGAGTATCTATATATATCCTAATAATATATATCCTAATTATATATGTATGTATTATTTTGAAGGCCTCATTAAGTCTTCTTACATTTGGCAGTGAATTTTGCCTCCTTTGAGGCCTGGACTTCCTGTATTCTTTGTGTGTGGTCTCACCTACACTCCTCCCTCCAAGGCGAACCTTTAGTAGTAGTAGTAGTAGTAGTAGTAGTAGTATACACATGTACGTGCTCATGTGCATGCACACTTTTCAACTTAAAAGGGGTTCATTTTGATTGTGGCGTAGAACAGAGCTCTCGAATATATTTGTAATTCACTTTATTTGCAATCACAAAATTTGATATAAAAAAATGAAAACTCAAAAATATACATTTCATTCAACCAGATCTACATAATAATTATCACAATATAAGATCTACGTGAAAGATCAAGTTTACATTAATGTTTTTTATTATTTCTATGATTTTTAATTATTGTGACAAAACACATGCTAAATGTTTTGAACTGTGTAAAATATTTTCTCTAGAATTGCACAAGTAAGTTTTTAAATTCTAATTCTACATAACTCTTTGGTTCCTTTTTTTTCTCTACTGTGTCACTATACCCTCAAGATTTATTTTCTTCTTTAAAATTAAAAAAAAAAGTGTCAACAGGTATTACAGACAGGCTCACACAGTGGCTTGTGCCTTTAAAATTACAACACATATTAAGCAAGACACTTTATGTTGCTGGTGACACATCGGTCATTTCCCTCTGTTGTTACTTACAGTCCGACTAACAAACATATAATAAAACACAGAACAGTTAGCTATTTAGTCCATAGTTGTGATAGTATCATAGAGTAATTGTGTATACAGCTGCAGAGAATAAGAAGTAATTATACAACATACATTCAAGAAATCACAGATACAAAATGTGTCTTTCGTTTTTACAGTCTACCGCACCTCTTTGGCATTGTGTGCACAATGCACGTAAGTGGCCAGTTGAACACTCTAGTCTTGTGACTATTAAAGCGTATCAGTCCTACAGAAAACATAACTTTTTAGTGCCCTAGGTCTGTCAGTGGTCCTGATACACAAACATACACAGTCAGTCCATTCACAATTTCAGCTGAAAATTATTTCTCCATTTGCTGCTGCAAAATGACCAAATAACTGTATTTCATTTACCCTTGTCAAATTAGGCATTTACAGCCATCATCAATATAGTATCAAAATTAGACTGAAACCATATCTGAATGGTTACAAGCTTAGGACTAAATACTACAATGGACAGAGGTTTCCTGCAATGAGCAATGGTTGATTGAGGGATTGCTTTTAATATTATTAATAACTGAATTACTCAAAATTCTAAATGTAGATATTCAAAATATCACTAAATTGAGATTGTGAGCATATATTTTAGAAATATGGGTTATCACTGTTATGAAAAAATGGTGATGACGAGCATAAAACTGTTAATTATTGAGCCAGAGAATGTTTTCATAAGGCCATTTTAACTTATCAAATGTGGTTTTTTGGTGAAACATTGTAAATTAACTAAACACTGTTTTTTGCCTTGTTTTACGAATTTTATTATGATTACTGCACAACCTAGGTTTCAGGTTACAAGCCCTGAAAGGGGTCTTATAACCTGAAACCTAGGTTGCCCAGAAACCATGATAAAGTTCGTGAAAAAAGGTAAAAAACAATGTTTGTTTAACTAATCTTCTTAAGGTATTTCTACCACAGGTAACAAAAAAATATGGAAATATAAATCCTGTGTTATTGGATTTGTCTCTTCAGGGAAGCTCTAGGTAAGTAGGATTTAACTGGCATTACCTCCCATTCAGAGCTATCAAATGTGTGCAACAAAAAGATAATGAATGTATACGATATGCAGTGACAGTCCGAAATTAGGTGGTACTGCTGTGCGGAACATCACTGTGAGATCTCGTCACAGGTGAGAGGACAGCACAGAATGTAGGCAGTGAAAGAAATAGTGTACGTGACAGCAGAGGTCGAGGAACTGCGATGTGATACTGAGCAGCACCACAAAGCCGGCACGTTAAGACTACGTACTGCACTTGTTCACTTTGGTAACACATTATAGCACAAGTACGTGATGCACATACAGAATTACCAAATCAGTGGGATATATATAGGAACTGGAAAATTAATTGATGTGGGTCCTGCGAGAACGTACTCTTGGGTTGTGTGTGGGGGAGGGGAAGGGGAATGGGTGCAATTTCACATTACTTAGGTATGGAGGAGAACACTGGTGTTCCTGCTTGGCATCTCAACTGTGTGGCATCATTTTTAGAGAACAAAAAGATGAATGAAAAGAATGAAGACTAATTTCTGTGAGGAAAGGAAAAGTTAATAGAGAAGCAGTTCTGATTATGCACTTAGTAGCAAAAGATGAAGAATGGGAAACAGTGATATCTTTGTAGCAGTTTTTGGCTCACAGAAAGTGGTTCACAATATGAGGTGGGATAAGATGGTCGATACCCTGGGATGAGTAAGGTGAAGAATAGAGGCACACATATTATCTACAAAAAAAATAGTGGAAACTTAGTAAATGGGCACAAGGTAGCTACGTATCGACGACAGTGTGAGGTGGGCTCACCGTTTACCACAAGTGTTATTAGACACGTGTGTGAGGAAGAAATTCGCAAATCAGTTATAACGAAGAGCATATATGATTTAAAAACAGAGATAAGGCAGAATTGATGAAAAGTATTAATAACAAGAAGAGGGATGCATTTCACTGACAGACAGAACAGTGTCGTATTCTGGTGTCTGGAACAGCACATTACACGTGTGGCAGGAAATTCTAGTGGCAGAGTTTCGCCATCCCTTTTCCACAGCGTGGACCGTGCCTCCGCACATCCGGTGAGGCATAGGCACCTCTCTCTCCTCTGCTCATTCACTGGACATTCTGCAACTACAGTTGTTTATGGTGGTGTACACTGTGGCACACACATCTCTTGAATAATGTTAACAGAGAGGTTCTTGTGGTTTTTAGACCAAAATACTGGAAGAAGAAATGGTGATATGATTGTGGAAATGGTGATCATGTGATTGTGAACCAAAAAACTGATGAAACTATTTCAACAGACTTTTCTTACAAACTCGGGAATACTGGAGGAATAACAAGTTTGTCAATGTGGACATTGTCTGCAACAAATATATAAATATTCATTTTATAAATTGTGAACTGCATCGGGAATAAGGGGTTTGTTTATAAAAAGAATACCATAGAAATATTCCTTAGGATGACACCTGCCATTCCCATTAAATTTATTAAAATTATCGTGTTGAGAGGATAACATATTTTCAAAATTTTCTCTTTGGAAATACACATTTAACAAAGATTGCATGTGGATCATTGCAATGTATAACGAAATTACAGAAATAAAGAAAGAAGGTTCAAAAGAGTTAAATCTGCTATGGCAGTGTGTTTAGACTGTGTGTTTCCATTGTCTTTGCTGATTCAATGTACACACAAGATTCCACCTGCTGTGTTGGAGATGATGATATTCAGGAATTCCACAAGGCCTCCACATATTCCCTGTTTTGCAACTGTGCAGCAACAATTTAAAGTCTTCACCACTACTGCTTGGGTACTCATTTGATCTGTTATCTTTCAAAAGCAGGGAGTTGCAAGTAATTTTTTATTGTGACACTTATCCTGTTGAAAATAACCTGGAGGTTCTCTAAACACAGGTTGAGTTGTTTCCTTTTGATGAATTCTACTGTGTGTAAGACCAGTCACACTTTCCTCCCTTTTTTAATCTGAATGCTAACAGTTCAAGTATGTTGTGAGTGCAAAGTTGCATACACTGGGTTGCAGCTCTGTGTATCACAATCAATTGCTGGCCAAAAAAAGTAATCACCAGAAATCTTATTACAACGAAACAGGTTTTCCATAAATACTCCTCAAGTTCTTCGTTCAAAGTGACTACTAAATAAGGGGCAACATTTTGAAGTTATCTACTCTTTCGAACACTTCACAACTTTACGAGGGACAGTACTTAATTCGTAGCTGCTAAACTGCCCCCCAGACCGAAACAATTGGGTTCCTCTTGATGCATTTGCAATATCTTTCTAATTTTAATTACCAACATTGCTAACTGATCACAAATTAAACTCACAGTAAATGTGTTCCTCTGATAATTATTCTTCCTCTGGATTTACCTTAACCAAAGAGAAGATAAAAATCAATTTCTAGTAAGTTGTTATTGTTAATTAGATATTTATGAGACCAAAAATTAGAATAGTTTATTTTAGTGGAATACTGTAATACATTAATGAGTGCCATCAAAAATCAGTCACCTGTGGTCCGGACAGGTACATGAGCAGGACTCTAGGGAGTCCTGTACTTGCACCAGGAGAAGCAAGCAGCAGTACCAATAGCATAGCTGGGGGAGTAAAACACTCTCTGTGTGCCTTACACTTCTAAGTATGAAACTGCTCTACTACAAAGTGATGCAGAATTCATTAACATCCAAATGAAATCATGTATCAGACTCTGTACACCATCAAGAACACACCAAACTTATTTTGTATGACAGTAGCTCATACGTTACATACTAATGAGCTCCCGTCAGGTTACAACATGTACTAGTGAAATGCACACTCTTGAAATATTTGTTTTTGTTGAGAATTTTGTAGACATAATTTTGTTCTAAAGTACTAAGATTGCCACAGTAAAAAAAAAAAAGTTAAAAATTAAGACTAACACTATACAAGACAGAAGATTGTTTACTTTCTGATAATTGAAATGACAATGCAGAAAAGTTGGCAAAATATAATTTTAGATGTATCCAATCATTTAATTGCAATTTGTATGTCAGATGCTTAATTTCAAATATAATAAAGTGCTGCACTTCTTCTGTCTTTTATATTGTTATTTATGATATTCCTTAATCTAAAACTTCATATTGTAAAGAATATTGAAGTATACAATCAACTGTGCAGGTGTAAATTACCTGCACTACACAATACACTAATCAGTTAAGGGTATTAGGCATTAGAGTCGCAAGGACAGTAATATTTTCCGACCAGCTACACATTAGGCCTCCCAGATGTAGACCGTACGGATTGACAGTGAGGTCACAAACTCATATTTTTAATACTGAGCACCACATATTTATTTTATTAGTTATACACACGAAAGAAAATTTTGAGACTAATATCGACACTGGTCCCGGGGAAACTACGCCCCCGGCATACGTATTCGGTTTCAGTATGGCACGTGGTCAGGAATTCTTATTTCAAAACTTGGCACACCACGGACGGACATTAGGTTGCCAACTGTTGAAACTAAATGCAGCTGCCCCAAAGGGAACTCCGTTTTTGTAGTATTTGCAATTTCAGGAAGGTTTCCACCACTCTTACATCAAGCATTCCCCACACTGACACAAATGTTTCACTAGTGACGCCACTAGTGAAGTCACTTCGATGGTGCCAGAATAAACTGCAGCAGGTTTGGCTGATGGCAACACTGAGGTTTCAATTGGTGAAAATGCTCATCTGTAGATAACATCTTCATTTTCAAAGTGGGGAATGACATACATCACCGAATAGGGCTGGCAGCTTTGAAATCCTTAGGTAGTGAGTGGTACATAAACTTCACCAATAGCAGTCTGCAGAGCAGTGGAGAAGCAGTTCTGAGTCCGCACTTGTTAGTCAAAGATGAAGAAAACTGAGACATCTTTGTAGCACCTGTGGCCTCCCAGCTCCGCTGTAGTTCAGGTGGTTCTCTAGGCCGAGGGGCACTCGTTTAGGCTGCGGCCGCCACTTACCAGATGTGGAAGCGACTTCAGGTAGTAGGCCTACGGAAGTGATAATTTCATGTGAATGTGGTGATTAGGGCCCACAGATATTAGAGTTTGTGTAGAGATTTACTGACAATGTTCATCTTGCAAACAATTTGTGAACAGAATTGGAAAGGAGGATAAAGACAGTACCAGAAGTGCCCTCCACCACACACCCTAAAGTTGCTCGTAGAGTATAGATGTAGAAAAATAGATGGAAGAATACCTCCTCATCTCGTGGAATGAAATTAGGAATGTACAACTGAAGGGTTTGATCTGGCAAAGAATGGTACAATTACAGTTGCCAATCAGTGGAGTAATGTTCATAAACACATTACTTCTGAGTTTTAAAAATAAAGTATATCTTCTTGTATTGTTACCTCTCAGCTTCCATATCACAAAAAAGTTTGTCTGTTCATTCCCACCTCACTTCTGTTCTCTCTCCAACCAAATCAGTTGTAACTCAGTTTCCCACTGTGCTGCCCTTAATTCCCTAATCGCTGTATTACATACCCCAGTTTTATCAGAAATACAGAAAAGAACAAGATGCCCACAATAAATTCTACTCCTGCAAAGCCTTTTGGAACTGAGGATGGTGTGACAGTCACGTCTGTAATGCTAGAGTTCTTGATGACAGTGATTTATTTGCCAGAATAACTCTCTCTCTTTTTTTTGAGGCCTTATCGAGCAGTCTGAATATTCATCGCTTTCTCTCCTCCACTGCAAAATCCGGTGATGAGATGACAAAGCAGAGAGATTACTGAACACAGTTGTTCAGAGGCCCTTTTGTTTCTCACGAAATGGTAGTTTTCAGACTGGCACTGTTTCCACGTAGACATTAGAGACGTGCTACACTGCCACACACAAACCTGCGAGAACATATACCCTCTACACGACAAGTATCAACTGCTCATGGAGGGCCTCTCCGGTGCTCTGCAAATAATTTTGTGTCAGTGTGGCGAAGCACTAGTAAGTGACGGGGGCAATTATGACTGATGGCACCTCGAACGTGCCCGTAGCATACAAATGTCGTATGCGGATTGAATCAAACGTGACACGGAGGAGCCTGTCAATCAAAAATTTGCTGTTACATTTTTATTGTTATCCAATACTTCCAGCTGGTAGGAGCACCCTTCTTCTGGTCCAGTAACAAAGACACTATCAGACAATAAAACCACTAGATAGTCAGTTTCTGTTGTTTGGAGATCTAGCAGCAAAACAGTTTAGAGACACACACACAGTCCACCAACAAGTGTACCACCTCACGCGTAAATTACATCGGCAACAGATCGGCTCCTATTAGTCATTGACATTTGTTTGTGGAGCTGACAGTTGTTCATTATCTCAGTACGTACTGTGGATCTCAAAGTGTACATAAGTTACACTCATTTGTCTCTTCCTCTCCCTCTATCCACTCTACAACAAGTGAGAGAGCCTTCAAAGTCCACGCACTGAAACTCGGCACCCGTTCTCCGCAGCACCGGTCAGTCCTTCGAGGGTAAATAGATCTGTGACACCCTGTTACGCCACAAGCACACCTTTACACTTGACGAGGTACGGGCACCCGGCCCCCACACCGCAGCCTCCTCAGCCGCGACCCGAGTCGTCGTCCTCGGGCAGGACGATGGACACGGACTTGCGCGGTCCTTTCGGCGGGGTCGTCGGTGACGGCGATACGGCACCGTCGGCGGCGGGCGCGACGACAGTCAGGACCGGCTGCTCGGTGGTGGTGGCATCTGTCTGAGCACTGTGGACAGAATTTTACTCATTTTCAGGATACTCGAGTTACTTTGAACTCAATAAATACCATTTATATCTGCAAACATTTTTGTTAGTTAAGATTGCAAACGGAATGGTTTTATATCAATTTTGGGCATACATTCCAACAGCTGCATTTGTAATCCATCTGAAAAAAAGGAAGCAAAAAAGTGGCAGATTTCAGATGGAAAGTTTTGTAGCTAAATCTGTGGGGCTCCAGTCATGATCGGGCTTCTGGCCTGACTGCAAGTGGGACTACAGTCTTCCATTTACTGCAGCACTAGGAGGGAGAGGGTGGCGATCCCATCTCTCCGACCAGCTTTTACCCCGGGGAAGATCGCCGCTGCTCAGTTCGATAGCAGATCCGATGGATCTAGAGGTATTCCGGCGGGGCTGCAGTCGGGGAAAGAACCCCCGGCCCCTGTGCGGGATTGAACTGGAGACTTCCACTGTCGGAGTCTGGTGCTCTACCTGCTGGACGAGCCACTTGTTTCGACAGTAACTGTTACTTTTGCTGCCAGGAAATAGAATAATAGAATCTGCCCCCCCCCCCCCCCCCCCCCCCCGTTCAGTTCTTTTGTTATACTGCTAGTATGTCCCACAGTAGTTGATTTATATGAGCAAAAATGACTTATCACTGAAATAGGAATCACAACTGATAAATACACTCTAAAAAGAAAATGAAACACTATGAAGGAATTATCCGAATGGGATGGAAATCGATAGATGTGACTAGGTGCACAGAGAAACAAATGATTACAATTTGCGTAAAACTGTACAATTTATTCGAGAGAAAGATCTTCACAAATTGAGCAATTGGAGAATGCGTCGGTCAACCTCTGGCCTTTACGCGAGAAGTTATAAGTTTGAAATTGATCGGTAAAGATGTTTGATGTTCTCCTGAGGAATACTGTGCCAAAATCTATCCGACCGGCACGTCAGATTGTCCAAATCCTGAGCCGGTCGGAGGGCCCTGCCTATAATGCTTCAAATGTTCTCAACTGGGGGAGAAATCCTGTCACCTTTCTGGCCGAAGTAGGATTTGGCAAGCACAGAGACGAGCAGTAGAAACTTCCATCGTGTGTGGGCGGGCAATAACTTGACAAAATGAAAGCACAGGACGGCTTGCCGTGAAGGGCAACAAAACGGGGTCAGAATATTGTCGACGTACTGCTGTGCTGTAAGGGTGCTACGGATGACAACCAAATGGGTCCCGTAACGAAAAGAAACGGCACTCCGGACCGTCACCCACAGTTGTCGAACCGTATCGTGGGTGACAGACGGGTTGGGGCTTAGTTTAAAGCAGGACCCGTCACTGCAGCCACAGAGGTTCCAGGCTGAAGACGTATCGGGAGACGCCCCAGATGGCGGTGAGGTACTGGCCTGACTGGTGCCCACCGTACAGCCTGACGAGTCGGAGTGACTGCCCGGGCTGGCATCTCATTTCTCAGCAGGACCCCTTCGGTTGTCATCGACGGAGCACTTACGGCACTGCAGTATGTTGACTACATTCTGCTCCCCGTTTTGTTGCCCTTTGTGGCAAGCCATCCTCGGGCCTATATTTTGGCAGGGTAATGCCTGCAACACGTGACGATAGTTTCTGCCGCTCGTCTTAGTGTAGCCAAATCCTACCTCGGTCGGCGAGATTGACAGATTTCTCCCCGACTGAGAACATTTTAAGCATTAGGGGAAGGACCTCCAGACACCTCGGGATTTTGATGATCTAACACACCAACTGAACACAATTTAGCACAACATTCCTGAGGAGGATATCTGACAACTCTGTCGATTGATGCCAAGCTCGAATAACTGCTTGCTTGAGGGCCAGAGTTGGACCGAAACATTGTTGACTTGCTCAGTTTGTGTAGCTCTTTCTCTTGAATAAATTATACAATTTTTCTGAAATTGTAATCATGTACAGCACATCTACCTATTTCCATCACATTCAGATAATTCCTTCATGGTGCATCCTTTTCTTTCCTTTTCTTTTTTTCCTCGCGTATGTTGACAGTCACAAGTAGTATATGTTGCGCCCAAAACTTTTAAAAGCTTTTGGATGCATTCATCTGTCATACTCCACAGATCCCGTCGACAAGGAGGTGCTTCGGGTGTGTGAAACAAATCGAAGTTATGTTAATTTGAGACAGAGGCATCGTAGAAGCTTCACCTGTATTAACACTAAGCTATCACTATACTGCTTAATGCTTGTCACACTTAGTCACCTATATTTAATCGCATAAATTATTAATGAAGCTGATCTTCTGCAGTATGCTGCTGCCTTCTCAGTTTCTTTACACATCTGTTGTTTACCTACTATTCACAGCTTATATTTATTTGTTTACAATTGCAGTTTTCAAAGAAATTATTTTTGTGTCTGTAAACCCTGAATCCTGCGTGTACTTGTCATGCATATTTATACCAAACACTGCTATTTGCCTTATAGCTAATGGAAGTTTTCAGTCCCTAAATCTAGATAGTCAGATAATTTGTAGAAAGACTGGCTAATTCGAAATGTTTTTAATTTTATTTTAAACTGGCAGGATTCCTAATTTATGGGTTTACATCAGATGGGAGCTTGTTTACTGGCTTACTACCAAAGTAAGTAGTTCTTTCCTGAGGCAAAGTCTACATGGAAATTGTTTCTTTTGTCTCTTATTATGACTGCGTGTATCACACTTCAGTTGAAACTGTTCGGCAGTTGTTTTTCTGCACCCTGCTCACCGTCACATGAACCCAGGATGGCCACAAGTGGGAGTCGAGCACACCCTCACACACACCAAAATGTCTCCCACAACCCTGTAGCAGCCACTGCATGATCTACCCACTACAACTGTTTCAGTACTCCAGTAAATGTAAACGTTATTCCGTTATGTATTGTGACATGGCAGTGACCATGTGAGTCAGCCTCTGTGTGAAGTTGTCAGAATTGGCCTAGGTGCAGTACAGTGACAGCTATGTCGAGATCAGTATATTTCATCAGCTTTGATTAATGCAGTGAAAATGAATTGAAAGCTGCATATACATCAGTTCAGTAATTAGTGTGTCACCTTTTTGTTCCTACACACGCAATGGATACAATTAGAAAACTGCATTGCAACAAATCAGGATCACTTATGATCACCCCTACAGCAACAGAGAAAATCGTATCGTATTGTATTGTATATTTATTGGTCCTGTGAATTATAAATTGTACGGGGGTACATAATGATACAGGACAAGTCAAATAATTTCAATAAAGTTTAACAGAAAACTGTCTTATGGTTTCCAGTATATAGCAATATAAGTCTAACATATGGGAATAACATTTCACAAATACACAAATTTTACACAAACACATTTCTTACTTTCAGCCCTGATTATCAAATACACACATATATGTAATAGACCACATATAATACACAGATAAATCTACATGTACACATTTCTTATTTTGGCCTTAATTGTATAAACTATTTAAATTTTTCACATATTTACATTGTAGATAAAAATTCATCAACACTATAGTAGCAATTCTGTAGCAGGTCGTCACTCACTGTAGTTTTGAATTTTTGCATGCCAGTTATTGCCTTAATTTTTTTAGGTAGTTTGTTATAAAGTTTTTTCCTGCTTGCAAGGGTCCTTTTTGTTTTAGTGTTGTATGTCAAAACTGCATATGTAAATCTTGATTATTCCTTGTGTTGTATAAATGGATATTTTGGTTTTTTGGAGCAATCTTGCTATTTTCATCTACAATTTTCCTTATAAACATTATTGTTTCTAGGATATATAGGCATGGTAATGGAAGAATATGAACCTTTTTAAATGAGGCTTTGTATGAAGATAAATGTGCTGTGCCTTCCATTCTTTTTTGTGCAATAAAACAGCTTTTGCTGGGTGGTGAATTTTCCCAGCATATTAAACCATATCTTAGTAGCGATTCTGCTTGGGCATAGTACACGTTTTTTTTTTTTTTTTTTTTACTTGCTTTGATGTGCGTCCAGCAAGAATTTTTATACTGTAACAAATAGTATTTAATTTACTACATAGGTGTTGTGTGTGTTTCTGCCATCTCAGGTCATCTTAGATCCAAACTCCCACAAATTTGGTGCTATTTACAATGTCAAATCTTTTACCTAACAGTTCTATGGTTGCAGTTAGTCTGTTTATTCTGCACTGTGTAGATGCATAGTGTTTGTTTTATGTGTGTTTATTATTAAGTTGTTCATTGCGAACCATTCTGATATATGTGAAGCGCTCTTTTTTATTTTGGAGCTCTCCTGGGGTCTTTCCACTGATAAGTATATTTGTATCATCGACATATTTAATGTACTTATAGTTAAAGCTGGATGGTTCCAGGTCATTTACAAACAGCAAGAACAAGATTGGTCCCAGTATGGAACCATGTGGCACACCGTATTTAACACTGTTTTTTCTGAATGATAGGAAATTAAATTTTTTACTTCTTTGTACAAGACTTCAACTATTTGGTGTCTGTTTTGTAGATATGACTTCACCCACTCATAAGCTGGGCCTCTGACACCAACATTTTCTAGCATTCTAAGCAATAGACCATGGTTAATGATGTCAAATTCTTTAGAAAGATCTAGGAATATTGCTGCTATGTGTTCTTGTTTATCTAATGCATTTAAAGCTCCATTTAAAAAATCAGTAATAGCTGTCTTGGTGGATTTACATTTTTGGAAACCATGCTGTGTAGGTGAGAAAAATTTATTTTTTTCGATGAAATCTAAGAGTATTTTATAAAAGATTTTTGCTATTTTAGAAAAAACAGATAGTAGAAAGACTGGCCTTTTTGTACAACAGCTTCACTTTTGCTATTTTTAACCTTTCTGGGAAGATTCCCTGAGAAAGTGAACTATTGCATATGTCTACCATGGGCCTAACTACTAAGGGTGCACAGTTTTTAATGATATGGTCTGGTAAGTTGTCAGTACCAGAGGAAAATTTTGATTTTTAGCTCCCCTATTTTTTTCAGCATTTCCTCTTCATCTGTTGGTTATAGGAAGAGAGTTGTTCCTAGAGATAGTTTTAATCTGATTTGCAGTGGCAGCATATTAGAAATTTTGCTTCACCAGAATCTCAGCTGCCTCAGAAATATGAGTTAAAATTATTTGCTATCTACTGGGGATCAGATATTACAGAAGAGATTTCTTTCCATTTGATATTATGGTATTCTCTCTGTTTTACTCCTGTTTCATGCCTGACAATGTCCCATGTGGCTTTCATTTTATTTGGTGCATTTGCTCTGAAGGAACTGTTTGCCATTCTTTTTGCTACTTTTATGACTTTAGTTAAAATCTTTTTGTAATTCTTAAAATAAGTATCAAATTCTTGGGATGTGGTGTGCTATCTAGATATTTCATGAAGTAATCTCTTTTTATTCGCAGATATTTGTCTCCTTGTTGTGACCCATTTTATTTTCAGATCCTTTTTTGTGACTGTTTATGGAGTGGAAAGCAAAGTTCAAAATAATAGCTAAAACTATTTAGGAGTTTCAATCTAAGACAAGCAGCACTTGACTACATACAGAGCTAATATTCTGCAATACTTTGTGACAATAAGTTAAAATCAAACGACAGAAAGATCTCCTGATCCTCATAAATTTACATTTGTAATACAATGTTTTAATGTTCTGCAGAATCTGTCACGGAGAACCATTAGGGATTAGGAACAAACAAAGTTGTACAGTAACGAAAGATAATCGTCTGGCACAAACCTGTATGTCAGACTGACAATAAGATCCCACTGTGCCGGTTGGTACTACCCGTGCTTATGCCAGTAGATGTGACCTAGTAAAATAGCAGGGAACCCACAACTTCACAAAAACTGTTGTTTCCCCTCTTATCTGAAGTAGCTCCTGTTTTTCTAGTCATATCTCAATACTCAGTTGGTTACATTCATTTTCATCAATTACTTACCCACTTCTGAACCAACAGAGGCTCGTTTACAGCTCCTTACTCCCTGTCACCTGGCTTTACAGTGCTTCTGTGTCTCGTATTGTGACGACGTACATTGCAGTTCAGTTGAAATTATTTTTATTATGATCGACAACTGCCATTAGGGAGCAAATATATTGGGAAGTGAATGTAACTATTCTAGGAACCTTAAAAAGGCTTCTGCAAGATGTTCAGTTACCTACTTTACACAGCATTCTTACTGCACACTTCTGCTGAATTAATACTTCATTTAATTCAGGTGCACTAACACAGAAGATAATGCATCAATATTCTGCAAACCACAGTGAGGTGCATGGCAGTGAGTATGTCCCATTGTACCAGTTATTAGGATTTCTTCCCATTCCTTTCACACGTGGAGCATGAGAAGAATGATTGTGTGAATGCCTCTGTGTGTGCAGTATTTATTCTAACCTTGTCCTCACAACCCCTCTGTGAGCAGTAGTAGTTGGTTGTAGCATATTCCTAGAGTAATCATTTAAACCTGGTTCTTGAAACTTTGATAATAGACATTCTTGGGATAGTTTACATCTATCTTCAAGAGTCTACCAGTTCAGTTCTTTGTGACACTCTCCCACAGGTGAAACAAACTTGTCACCATTTGTGTTGCCCTTCTCAGTATACATTCAATATCCCCTGTTAGTCCTATTTGGTAAGGGTCCCACAGACTTAAGCAATATTTTAGGATGAGCTCCAGGAGTGATTTGTAAACATTCTCCTTCGCAGACTGATTGCACTTCCCAACTTACTGTCTCACTGAGTGCAGTTTTTATATGCAAATGTAAACCCTGCATATGAGTACGAAGTAAATTTTCACAAGATACTCTAATTTTTCAGAATGTAAAATTCAATTCTCTAAAAGCTTTTTTACATGTAGTATTTAAAAGCTGCACAAAAGGATGTGATTTTGTGTGATGGAAAGTAAAATACTGCAGGCTTTATTTAGTGCAATAAAATCAAAGAGGTGCATTTAAACAATGCTGAACTAATTGTAAAAATAAATGTTATATAACTTAAACGAATATTTGAAACGATTTGTCCCCTAAATCTCAGTTTAAATATAGGGGTTTCCCAGAAATGACACAATATTGTTTCATGACACTTGTATAAGCACCCGCACCTGGGTTTCGGGCCGGACCCCAGTTTACGTTCGATGCTGAGGTGCTGTTCCGTAATGTGGAGAACCTTGGCAATTTGGTTCGCGTGTGAGGGAGAATTTTAAACTAGACTGGGGCGGCAGTGCGGAGGGAGCTGTGCCCGGTTAATGTGAGCACCTGCAAGAGACCGGGAGTCGATTCCCGGCCTCGGTACAAATTTTCACTCACTGCTTTAGTCTGTATACATAGTCCAGTACATTGTCAAAGATGATTAGTGTTCATCAGAGACATTTCTATTGTCAGGAGCACCCACGGGAAGTGTGATAAGACTGCTAGTATTCTCTGTATACATAAATCATGTGAGCAGCAATCTGTGAATCTGTAGCTATTTGCTGACGACGCTGTGGTGTACGGGAATGTGCCTTTGTTGAGTAACTGTAGGAGGGTACGAGATGACTCGGAGAAAATTTCTAGTTGGTGTGATGAGTGGCAGCTAGCTCTAAATGCACAAAAATGTAAGTTAATGCATATAAGTAGGAAAACTGAACCCGTAATGTTCGCATACAGCATTACTAGTGTCCTGCTCGACACAGTCATGTCGTTAAAATATCTGGATGTAACATTGTGAAGCAATACAGAATAGAACTAGTGTGTGAGGATTATGGTAGGGAAGGCAAATGGTACACTTCAGTTTATTGGGAGAATTTTAGGAAAGTGTGATTTATCTGTAAAGGAAACTGCATATAGAATGCTGGTGCGATGTATTCTTCGATACTGCTCGAGTGTTTCGGATCTGTACCAGGTCAGGTCAAAGGTGGTCATCAGAGCAATTCACAGGTAGGCTGCTAGATTTGTAACCAGCATGTCTGAACAACACGTGTTACAAAGATGCTTTGGGAACTCAAATGGAAATTCCGGCAAGGAAGGTGATGTTCTTTTTCAGGAACACTACCAAGAAATTAGGGCTTGTACAGAGGCATATAGACAGTCGTTTACCCCTTCTTCTATTTCCGAGTGGAGCAGAAAAAGAGATGCCTAGTAGTGGTAGAGGGTACCCTCCGCCATGTACCGTATGGTGGCCTGCAGGGTATATATGTAGATGTAGAAATGCCCAATTACAGTGATAAATGTACTATATATCTTATTTATCTGGATAGATGACATAAGTGTTTTTCCAATTGCATCCATCCCATATTGCAAGTCGGAGAGTACATCACAATCCGCCACCACAGCTGAGTGGACAGTTTGCCGGCTCGCCGTGCCGGAGGGCCAGGGTTCGATTCCCAGCTCGGTTGGGGATTTTCTCTGCTCGGGGACTGGGTGCTCGTGTCGTCTTCACCGTCTCGATTTCATCCTCGTCGACGCGACGTGACGTGACGTCACCTCGAAAGACTCACACCGGGCGATTGGGACTACCCGCCGGGAGGCCCTTGCCACACGACATTTCATTTTTTACTGACACGAGAGTGCCACTCGACTGACAGATGAGCAGACAGAAATGTACTGACACGTAGATATACGAGCGTTAGTGGGTCACGAGAGGAATGTAGCAATTTTCCCACATTTGCTCCATAAAGCTGACTAGAGGGGTGTTTATAGTAAGTGCTCTGCGATGTTGAGAGGAAGCTACTTAAGTTCACGGATACTCATTAGAACTGTTATGACGTAGCATTCTCAATGAGATTTGTATCTACTCATCACCAATGCAAAAAAAGTACAGTTAGAAACGATTAAGATATATCTCTTACAAGAATAAAAAGCAGTTGCTTGTATACTGCAAAACTACAGACAATATGCTGTTTCATGACTAAGAATGTACTGAAAAATTAACAACAAAATTATTCACAATGTCGAGAAACTACCCACGGGAAGCTGGTAAGAATCCTGGTGGTGAAGAAAATATTTACTGCCAGTATTTGGCCGGCAAGTGAAGGAGAGATGGTGGTGTAAAGTTCCTGATCACCAGAGTTTGTGCCAGTGGCCTGGTTTAAATTCCAAACCTCTCTGCATTGTCTCGTGAAGTGAGAGCACGTGACGCTGTTGACGGCGATCCATCAGTCGGATGGAGATGTTAAGCTCAGCAGCCCCCTTGGTGCTATTTGTGAGGAGTAGGCTGTGTGCCAACAAAGGGTTTCATCCTGGGCCTTCTCTCACCACCACCACCACCACCACCACCTCACAAAAATACATACCTGTAGTATTGCAATTAATGTAATGGAGCATGTTGTCAATGATATGAATGAATGAAAGCCAAGAAACTGTACAACTGATGATTATTAACAAGGATCACTCAATAACATACATTAAGAATGCAGATAGTTTTTTTTCTTTGGCCCTAAAGAAATATGTCAAGTATTCAATAACCACTTCATAAACGATTGCCACATTATTTCTTCAGATACTGGTGCTCCTATTCCTTCTCTCTGTTCAGAACTACAGTTATTCCACAAGGTATTGTTTCTTGATCCGTTCACACCACATGAAAACTGCAGTATTACTCAAGAGAAACAAAACTCACACTTGTGTGGTTTCGATGACATATCTGATTACCTACACAAACACATCTGCCATCATGTGTCTTATCCACATTAGTTTAGATCAGATCTCTGAGACATGTTACAAAGAGATGTAATCATCCCAAAAAAATGTCGGAAGCATAGTATTGCCGTAAGACAAATGTTGCCCGAGGTTCCACACTTTGTGCACTGCTGTTTATTATATTTATGAATGATCTGCTCCAAGACATTCAGTAAGGTCTACCATAAATGTCTGCTAATGACACCAATTCAATACATTCAAATCACCAAAGCACAATGTCTGATAAAAACTGCATGCTAGTGAATTGGTTAAACACAAACAAACTGTTACTGAAGAAAGACAAAACTGTCTTTTGCCCATCACATATAGTTTCATAAAGGGTAGACAATGCCAGGTTGGAAAATGTGCTTGTAAACCGAGAGGTAACCAGTAAATTTCTTAGTGTGGAGAGATTACAGTCTGTTGTGGGATGTATATAAAAAAAGTCAGTAAATGTACTGCACGATTTGTGCTATACGTTTAATATTCCGAGAAAAGTGTGAGGCATAAAAAAACTTAACGAGTCTGAGAAACACGTAGAATGGCTACCAGAGTGCACCAGTGTAGTTTGTGTCGAGTGCTTTTACCGGGCCGGGTAGGGTGTACTGTGGGTGTGAACGGGGTCAGATCTCCGACGATCATGGTGGAGGTCACGGAGGTGCCGCGTACTCTCGTGAGATGGCACTGTCGGCACCTGACACGGCCATAGGTCTCTGTTTCACCGGCCGGTCAAAACTTGCAATATCTCGATTTGTAGGGCGTGACGGTTGCCCGACGTCAGACTGCACGGCAATGTGAGGGCACTTACTTGTCAGAGAGCTTTCTATCGACCCTTCTGGTCCCCACGAGGGAGGATTGCCGCACTGCGCACCGAGCACATCGTAACTCCTTCACCTCTGCATGTGCTGCTTGAGAACGAGTAATGGGCCCCTCGAAACATTCTGTGTCATTCCGCACCACTGTTCAGACTGGCAGCTGCCATACTGTGGAGTTACTGTCCCACTATTGACAGTTCGACAAGTACAGCTGTGTCCACAGTCGAGCCGTGACAGAGACGGGCAGACTGCCAACAGAGGTCACCGCACAGTGTTCGCCACTGAATTGCAGTTCTGTAGTATCACGGACGACCACTGAAAGCGAGAATGGTGGAGAGACCCCATTCTCATGACGTTTTCGAGAGGCACAGTGGTGTTACTCCCGGCATTACAGTGCGGGGAGCAGTCGGGTACGCCTTCGGGTCAGGGCCGGTAGCGACTGAGGGACTTCCGTGGCGTAACAGTATGCTAAGGACATCCTGCATCCTCTCGTGTTACGTCTAGTGTGACAGTATTGTGGTGGCGTTTTCTGAAAGGGTAATAGTCGTCGACAGGTGGCACGTGTGTGTGTGAACACTTTGCACGATGTTGAATTAATTTGCTGGCTGGCGACATGCCCGGATCTGTCCCTGTAAGACACGTGTGGGACCGGTTCGGCCATCACCTCCATCCCGGTGCCTGTATTGGGGATATCGGGGGCCGGTTATGACACTTGTAGGCTGGCTTGCCTGGGGAGAGGATGCGCTGACTTAATGGCAAATGGCGCCCTTGCCAAAACAATTGGTGCTTGCCCCCCTGGCCAGAGGGGATCCAATGTCAGACTGATGAGTGGATTCGTACCGCTGAGTTTGTTGTAAATTTGACACATCCACCATTTGGGTGTGCTTCCTTTTTTTTTCCAGGCAGTGTATGTTTGTGAAACAGTACGCTTTATTTCTGAAAATGGATATATTTTTACAGAAAGTGAAAGAGGTCCACCATCATCAGTCTCATCTTTCCAATGAGTTAGTTAGGTACAAGTTCCACTGGTAAATCTCACGGTAACCGTTAAGATGTGGAATGTGTCAAGTGCATAAGAAATGCACTCGAGAATGTTTTGTTTTTTTGCACAAAATACATATATAATACCTATAGATTTATTTATCCCTATACAATAATTAATCTATGTTATAGAAGCAGTTGTAAAGGAGATATGATTTAAATTTATTTTTAAAACTGTTACTGCTGTCTCAAATTTTATTTCATCTGGTAATTTATCAAAAATTTTTACTGCAGCATATTTTAATCCTTTCTGTGCCAAAGATAGCTTAAGTAGAGGATAGTGTAAGTCTTTCTTTCTTCTGGTATTATAATCATGAATGTCACTGTTGTTTTTGAACTGGTCCATCTTGTTGAGAACAAATTTCATTACTGAGTAAATGTACTGTGAGGCTGTTGTAAGAATTCCTAATCTTTTAAAGAGATGCCTACAAGATGTGTGAATATCAGCCTCACACATTATTCTAACCACTTTCTTTTGAGCAGTGAATATGTTTTGCCTAAGTGTTGAGTTACCCCAAAATATTATTCTGTATGACATCAGAGGGTGAAACTATGTGAAGTATGTTAGCTTGCTAATTTCTATATCCTCAATATTAGCAATTATTCTGATTGCAAAAGGTGCTGAACCTGGTCACTTTAGGTGGTCCAAAATATGAATTTTCCAATTAAGATTCTCACCTATATGTACATCCAAAAACTTAGTATGCTCTACCCTGGCTACTGACTTCTGTTGATGTGTTATATTTAGTGAAGGAACTGTACTCCTTCCAGTAGAAAATTTAGAGCAAGCCCATTCACAGAAAACCAATCAATAATTTTTCGAAAGGCATTATTTTTTTCATTTTCTATTGGAGTTTCTTTCACTGGATTAATAATTATGCTTGTATCATCATCATATGTGTCTATAATTTCTCAGTGGCTATGTAAAGGATACAGGAGTCTAAAGCACAAGGGAGCTCCTCTATTCGAGAAGCTACCAAAAAGCTTAGTTGAATTGACAAGGATTCAAGGCAAAAGTGAAAATGTTACTTAACAGGAGAATGGGTGTATACAGTACAAGTTTTTATTAATGACAGTGTAAATTAACAAAGTTAAATATTTTCATATGTACCATGTGTTTACAGCTAACTTCATTCATTCTACCGTGACATATTTAAGGAAAATTTAAGTGTATACTATAAAAGGATTGGAAAACAGAAAATGGAGATGGTGTATTTGTACCGCTAGATGAGGGACTCGAATCCACTAAAATAAAAGTTGTAGTTGTAGCTGCACGTGCGACTGTTTTGGCAAGGCTCAGTATCAAGGATGGGCAAAAAATTATAAAAGGGTCTTTCTGTCCACCACCAGGCTCTCCTCCTGAAGTAACTTAAAACTTTAGGGAAAACCTCAGTTCAGTTGTACACTAGCTCCATAATTATACTGTAAAGATTGGCAGAAACTTTAACCATCCAACAATCAACTGGGATAATTACAGTTTTCTTAGTGGTGGGTATTATGAGACATTCTGTAAAACATTACTAAGTGCCTTCTCTGAAAACTACCTTGACAAGATAATTAGGAGACCCGCTCATTATGGAAAAATATTGAATCCCATGACAACAAATAGACTTGACCTCTTTGAGGATGTCCACATCCAGACTGATAACAGTGATCACAACATGATTGCGGCAACAATGACTACCACAGTAAAAATGACAACTAAAACAAGCAGAAAGGCATATATGTCCAGTAAACTAGATAAAAAAAACCAGTAGTGTCATCTCCCAATGAGGAACTGGAAACTTTCAGCAGAGGGCAGGAGCATGTAGGGGAACTCTGGCTCATCTTTAAAAGAATAGTTGACCCTGCACTGGCTAGATATTCACCCAGTAGAACAGTTCATAATGAGAGAGAACCTCCATGTTATACAGTCAATATAAAGAAACTTCTAAAGAAACAGAGATTACTGTATAATATGTGTAAAACAAAGTGTAAGACTGTAGATAGACATATGCTGAATGGAACATGTTGGGCTGTCAAGAGGGCAATGTGTGAAGTCTTCAGTTACTATTGTAGCAGAATCTTGTCAAATAATCTTCCACAAAACCCAAAGAAATTATGTTCATGTGTAAAGGCTGTTAGTGGCATGAAAGTTAGTCCAGTCACTAGTGAATCAGATGGGAACTGGAGCTGAGAATAGCAAAGCAAAACCAGAAATGTTTAACCCTTTTTTCAGTTTCTTAAAAAAAATTTGTACCACTGAAAAGAAGAGTGAAATAGATATTAGTGTCAGCGGTGTTGAGAAACAACTGAAAGCATTAAAACCGAACAAAGCCCCATGGCCCAATGGAAACCCTGTTATATTCTATACCCAGTTCACAGCCAAGTTAGCCCCTCTGTTAACTATAATTTGTCATAAAGCCCTCGAACAAAAATCTGTGCCCAGTACCCAGAAGAAAGCACAGGTCATGCCTATCTTCAAGAAGGGTAGTAGAATTGATCAATAAACCTACTGCAAAATATTCTTGACATAGATTTGTTTTAGAATCTTAAAACATATTCTGCACTTAGGAACAAAATTTGCAAAAACAACGATCATATGAGAACCGACTCTGACTTTTCTCATAAGATATCCTGAAAGCCATGGATCGAGGTAATCGGATGGATGCAGCATTTCTCGATTTCCAAAAAGCATTTGACTCAATAGCAAACCTACATTTTTTATCAGAAGTATGATCATCTGGAGTGTCAAGTGAAATTTGTGACTGGACTGATGACTTCTTGGTAGGAAGAATGCAGCATGTTATCTTACACAGAGAATCACTGTGAGATGTAGAGGTAACTTCAGCTGCACCGCAGCAAAGTGTGTTGGGACCCTTGCTATTCATGTTGTATATTAATGATCTTACACACAACATTAATGGTAATGTCAGACACTTTGCAGGTGGTGCAATTATCTATGATGAAGTACTGTCTGAAAGAAGCTGCACAAATATTCACCAGATCTTGATACCGGGTGATGTGGTGCAATGGTTAGGACACTGGACTCGCATTCTGGAGGATGTAGTTCAAACCAGCATCCGACCATCCTGATTTAGGTTTTTTGTGATTTCCCTAAATTCCTTCAGGCAAATGCTGAGATGGTTCCTTTGAAAGGGCGCAGCCAAGTCCCTTCCCTGCCCTTCCCTCATCCAACGGGACCAATGACCCTGCTGTTTGGACCCCCCCCCCCCCTTCCGATCAACCAACCAACCAACCAACCAACCAGGTCTTGATCAGATTAAAAAGAGGTGCAATATTTGGCAGCTTGCATTAAATGTTAAAGAATATAAAATTTAGTACTTCGCAAAACAAAACAAAACAAAACAAAAAAGAAACATAGTACTGTAGGCTATGAATATATCTGTGAGTCACAGTAGGAATCTGTAAACTCAAGCAAATACTTGGGTGTAACAATTATTATGAGCTTGAAGTGGAACCATCACATAGGCTCAGTCGTGGGTCAGCAGGTAGCAGACTTAGGTTTATTGCCAGAATACTATGGGAATGCAGTCAGTATACAAAGAAGATTGCTTACAAAATGCTTGTGTGACCCATCCTAAAATATTGATCAAGGGTGTGGTACCCATGCCAAATAGGAGTAATAGAGATATTGAACAAATTCAGAAAATGACGACACAAATGGTCACACGTTTGTTTGACTCGTGCAACAGTGTGACTGACATGTTGAAAGAACTGAATTGTCAGACTCAAGAAGACAGATGGACATTATCCTGAGAAGGTCTTCAAATGATAACTCTAGGAATACATTACAACCCCCTACTTTTCACTCCTGTATAGGTGGTGAAGATAAGATTAGATTAATTACAGCACATGTAGAGGCATTTAAACAATCATTTTTCCTATGCTTCATATGTGAATGGAATGGGAAAAAGCCCTACTAACTGATACAGTGGGATGTACCCTCTGCCAAGCATTTCAGAATGATTCACAGATTACAGATGTAGGTGTAAATGTTATTTTTCTTATTACGAATTTAAAATAATCAAGGTAAATATTTTCTTTAACGTCATAAGTTTTTAGCACATTTGTTGGTTTTCTAGAGATGTAATTATTGTTTTTCCTATTGTGAGTTAGTTACAGTATTTATACAACTTGTGTGTGTAACTTATCATCCATTTGTAACAACACACAAAATGATTTCTGGGACCAATAAAAATCCAAACTAATCTAATCTAAAATGCCTTGTATTTTCACATTTTGTGATAACTGCCCTACACACGTGTTACGAAAAAACAACAGTTAGGTGGCACACAACATTCATCTCAAAAAATTCCGTTTTGGCCAGCAATATTGAAAGCCAGCAATATTGAAAGCCAGCAATATTGAAAGCCAGCAATATTGAAAGCCAGCAATATTGAAAGCCAGCAATATTGAAAGCCAGTAGTTATTCAGCATTCAGTATGTAAAAATTTGTCGTACGGTAGTATCAGTTGTTTAAATTCAGTCTGTGGCAAGCTATATTACAGGTGTAGTTGTTGGTAAATTCTACGTCAGCAGCATACAAACGAATTACGTATATGCAGTTCTTTATACGGAACAGTCAAAGTGTGTAGATGAAGTATTATTTGTCCTCACAGCACGAGACTAGTGTTCCGACCCGCCTCTGAGATAAGAGATACGTTACGCTCTGTTAAACATGATAGAGGTCTTAAAGTTCCTGGTGCATAGGGCGTACACTGTGAATGTGGCAGCATTTATGTAGGTCAAATTATTCGCAGTATGCCGGACGTTGCACAGAGCGTTCACAACATGTCAAACAGAGAGAACTTGAGAAGGATCATGGCTGAGCATTTCCTAAAAAATGGGAATAAAATATGGTCTGAAAACTTCCATCTTTTCAGATGGAAGTTTTCACCCCAACACCATTGTATTGGGATTCTATGACAAAAGAAGCTACCAAAATTAGAATAAACAGCAACAATTGTGACAGAGACCAGGGGTACACACTTATTAAGGCACAGGAGAGGGCTTTGGACACTGAATAAAAGCAGAGGCGGAGGCTCGATACACGTAGTGATGTGGGAGCAGCCATTTCATGTGTGGCACTGGCCCCTCGCACCATCTGACATCACTCGGTCCTGTGGTGGGACCGAACTGACTGACTCGCCTTCTGTGTGTGCCACTCTGGCCCTCTCTCGAAGGTTCCAGAAACTGCCGTTGCATCTGTATAAGCAGAGCACTGTGCCACCCCCGCAGTCAGTAATTTTGACTCCCGACGCCAACAGTGGGGAGAGCTACTGAAAGCTTGAGTGTTTTATTTCAAGGTAAGTGGCTTGTAAACTGAGAAGATTTTAATGAAGTGCCATTATCACTCGTATGTGAGTTTATCGATCTGTCGAGAGAAACGTACAGGCAGAGTTTCAGAAATCATCACTCTTGGGAGATTCAGCTCGACCTTCTCTCACACGAGATCCTGCGAATCGTGGATGAAGAGCGACGGGGGATTCCGTATTCCTAGACTTCCATATAGCATTTCACACGGTGCCACACTGCTAACTCTTTAACAAAGGTAAAGACATATGGAGTAGATTCTCAGGTCAGTAGCTAAAAGACTTCTGAAGTAAAAGAACCTAGTTCATTCACATAAATGATCTGGCAGACATGGTGTGCAGCAGTGTGCTGCTGTTTGCCGATGATGCTGTGATGTGCCAGAAGGTGTTGTCATTGAGTGAGGAAACAAGATATTGCAGACAAAATTTCTAGTTGGTGTGATAAATGACAGCTAGCTCCAAATGTAGAAAAATATAAGTTAATGGTAGATAAGTAGGAAAAACACACCCATTATATTCCAATACAGTATCAGTACTGTGCTGCTCGACACTGCCACGTCGATTAAATATCTAAGTGTAACATTACAAAGCGATGTGAAATGAAATGAGCACGTAAGGACTGTAGCAGGGATGGTGAATGATCGACTTTGGTTTATTGGGAGAATTTTAGAAAAGTATAGTTCGTCTGTAAAGGAGACTGTTGTGACCCACTGTTGAGTAATGTCGGAGTGAGTGTTTGGGATCTGCACCAAGTCAGGTTACAGATTTTTACTAGTAGGTTTGAACAACATGCAAGTATTACGGATATACTTAGGGAACTCAAATGGCAATCTGTGCAGGTAAGGTGGTGGTCTTTTTGAGAAACCTATTCAGAAAATTGAGAGAAGCAGTATTTGGAGGTGACTGCAGAATGACTCCACTGCCACCAATGTGCATTTCACGTAAGGAACACCAAGGTTAGACACGAGCAATTATAGTTCATATGGAGGCATGCAGACAGTTGTTTCTCCCACACTCTATTTGTGAATGGAACAGAAATGGAAATGACTTGTTGTGGTAAAGTGTACTCTTTGACACACACCATATGGTGGGTTGCAGAACATGTACGTAGATTTTTACATTGTCAACTACACTGATGAACATAATGAGTAGGTCGGTAAACTTACACACATCTTCACATTTCCCGAGCTCGATCCGTTGACAAAAGGCCAAATTTTTTGTCAAATGATGAGGTTTAATGAATAATGTGCAGTTATTAAAGAAGTGAGAATTCTCATACCGAGCTTTAGGCCGGCCGCCCAGTCCCCCACTCACCTGTCGGCACCCGGCGGGGGCGGCGGCGGTGACGGCGTCCTGGAGAGCGGGAAGCTGGCCACCTCGCGGCCCGCTGCCAGCGACTTGATGGAGCCGAACGTCTGGTCCGGCGACAGGTTGGCCCCCACCGACGGCAGCATCCCGCTGCTGCTGCGACACGGGCACACGAGTCAGGCGGGGCACGTCACGGTGACTGGAAACTCATTTATTCTGTGCTGCAAAATCTGTGCCCCACATTGTGGGTCACGGTTTGGCCTCGATACAGGGTTATGTTCACTGCTATAGCTGTCCGTGCCAGAAGACAGGCAGGTCACTCACTCCACTCTGACGGCCGAGACCCTGGACCTGGGGTGGGGCAAACTTTGTCAGCACGAGGCTCCGTCCTCGTCCTGTGACGGAGTCTACAGAACTGGCAGTGAGGTAACTTCGAATAATAATAATTAATTGGTAACTTTTCAAAAAACGAGCTGACCGTATTGAAATATTTGCTCATACCGATGTTTCACGTATGCAAAATTATTAATTAAAAATTAACTTTTGGTATATAACAAATGAAACAGACGAACATAACGAGTAATGGCACAGATGCCCAAACTCTGACAGACAACGGCCCTGCGTGGCCAAGTGAGAAACGGTTAGGGACAGTTCTCGGGCAGTCTAGCTCAGTACTTGGTGTTCACTGCTGTGAACGAGTAACTCAATACTAAAATGAATGAGTTACAGAGTTGTAGTTGAAGTGATATAACTATTACACTCCCGGAAATGGAAAAAAGAACACATTGACACCGGTGTGTGCAGACCCACCATACTTGCTCCGGACACTGCGAGAGGGCTGTACAAGCAATGATCACACGCACGGCACAGCGAACACACCAGGAATCGCGGTGTTGGCCGTCGAATGGCGCTAGCTGCGCAGCATTTGTGCACCGCCGCCGTCAGTGTCAGCCAGTTTGCCGTGGCATACGGAGCTCCATCGCAGTCTATAACACTGGTAGCATGCCGCGACAGCATGGACGTGAACCGTATGTGCAGTTGACGGACTTTGAGCGAGGGCGTATAGTGGGCATGCGGGAGGCCGGGTGGACGTACCGCCGAATTGCTCAACACATGGGGCGTGAGGTCTCCACAGTACATCGATGTTGTCGCCAGTGGTCGGCGGAAGGTGCACGTGCCCGTCGACCTGGGACCGGACCGCAGCGACGCACGGATGCACGCCAAGACCGTAGGATCCTACGCAGTGCCGTAGGGGACCGCACCGCCACTTCCCAGCAAATTAGGGACACTGGGGTATCGGCGAGGACCATTCGCAACCGTCTCCATGAAGCTGGGCTACGGTCCCGCACACCATTAGGCCGTCTTCCGCTCACGCCCCAACATCGTGCAGCCCGCCTCCAGTGGTGTCGCGACAGGCGTGAATGGAGGGACGAATGGAGACGTGTCGTCTTCAGCGATGAGAGTCATTTCTGCCTTGGTGCCAATGATGGTCGTATGCGTGTTTGGCGCCGTGCAGGTGAGCGCCACAATCGGGACTGCATACGACCGAGGCACACAGGGCCAACACCCGGCATCATGGTGTGGGGATCGATCTCCTACACTGGCTGTACACCACTGGTGATCGTCGAGGGGACACTGAATAGTGCACGGTACATCCAAACCGTCATCGAACCCATCTTTCTACCATTCCTAGACCGGCAAGGGAACTTCCTGTTCCAACAGGACAATGCACGTCCGCATGTATCCCGTGCCACCCAACGTGCTCTAGAAGGTGTAAGTCAACTACCCTGGGCAGCAAGATCTCCGGATCTGTCCCCCATTGAGCATGTTTGGGACTGGATGAAGCGTCGTCTCACGCGGTCTGCACGTCCAGCACGAACGCTGGTCCAACTGAGGTGCCAGGTGGAAATGGCATGGCAAGCCGTTCCACAGGTCTACATCCAGCATCTCTACGATCGTCTCCATGGGAGAATAGCAGCCTGCATTGCTGCGAAAGGTGGATATACACTGTACTAGTGCCGACATTGTGCATGCTCTGTTGCCTGTGTCTATGTGCCTGTGGTTCTGTCAGTGTGATCATGTGATGTATCTGACCCCAGGAATGTGTCAATAAAGTTTCCCCTTCCTGGGACAATGAATTCACGGTGTTCTTATTTCAATTTCCATGAGTGTAATAGTGACTCGAGCAAGATTTGATTCAAAATTTAATGACTCCTGAGGAAACACAATGACATTACGTCAAATAGTTGCAGTGCTCAATATTACGGTCAGACGTAGAGATCGTGACTTCCACTTAAATATCCACTGGCTCTCACGTGGCACCTTGCTTTACCACACTGACAGATGCCACTGTTCCTTATTTCACATAGACAAATATATAAGGCGATGTACCTTTTTCTTAAATTAAAGACTTTGAATATTATTTTACTCCTAATAGCAGCAGTCTCAGTGTCCACACTGACGTCCAGCTGTATTAGGAGACACGACCCACAGAGGAGAACTCCGGTGGGGACAGATTTAGAAGACACGACGTGAGCAGCCGTCTCCTCCACAAATCGGTGAACGACAGTGGTCAGACTGCTAGGACATACTCTGACGTAGCCCTCTGTGTGGGGACAATTTACAGTGTCAGAAAATTCAGATATCATAATATATCATGATAGGAAGATTCCATAAGCCACTTTTAGTAGAAGGCCCTGGGATCATTTACTTTGTTAATATTTAAAGGTAAGAACAGTCGTCGTATTATTCGAGAAAATGTGAATGGCTGAACGTGGACATTACTGTGCGGTCAGTCTCAAAACTTTCAATCTGCTCACTAAATAAATAAATAGAACAACAGATGGGGTAGTACTGGAGAAAGATTAATAGTAAAAGAAAAAGGCACTACAGAAACAATCCTGACATTGCACTTAATAATGAGGATTTGTGGACTTAATGAGAGGTTGTCACAGAGCAAATAAAATTTGTAAATCTTGAAATACAGAGAGAAATGTGTAGTGCACAACATAGGTGGGACAGATATGGGAATAAATGTTAGTGATCCAAATGAGGGATCGAGGACAGACTTCCACATCAATAAAGGCACTGCAGCAGACCACCATTGCTATTTTATTTGTATTTTCTTACTAAGAAGCAAATACGAGAGAACTTTGGAACAGAATTTTAATTCCAAGAAAAGCAGATAGCATAGCTGGGTTGGTAGAAAAAAATAGCAAAACATCTGAAAATCAAAAAAAGAAGCATGTTGAATGGTATTGATATTTTCGTTAATCTTTAAGTCAAATCTTTTATTCCTTTGTTGGAAATAATATTTCACAAGTCAGCTGCAGTAAGGACGATATCAAGGAATATCGATGTAGTGAAATGACAGTTTCTTTCACACGACTGTTCAGCTACTATTAATAATTTGTGTGGAACTGATGATCGAGTTACTGAGAAAGACAGTCACAGGTAGAGGATTTCATGGAAACATGTTCACCATGTGAAATAAGGAGAACAAGGAACTGTGCGATTTTGAGATATGCTTCGACTAGAACTATTTGAAACTTAAATAAGTGGAGAGGGAATATTTATCTCATTAACAGTGCACAGACCTAGTTTCCTCTACAAACTTGATTTCACATACAGGAAATAACTCGCAGCTTATGAAAAACAGCAAGGACCTCGCCAGAATCCTACAAGAATCTGACCAAAACTTTTCAAAACTTTGACACTTGCAAGTAGCTTATCAGAATAGTTACCTAAAACATACGTGAATGTTAAGAACCTACACAAATCTCACAAGAATATCATGAAAACTATAGCAGGACATTACACAAATGAAAACAGGCCATCGTGGGAACAACAGCAGGACATCACAGGAATGTTACAGGAATGGTACTGGGGACACTATAGGCGAGATACTGGGACATTGGGAACGGTACTGGTAGGTGAGAGGACGTACATCAGAGACGATAAGAACCTGACCACAAAACTGAATCGGACCGTACGTTACCTGACAGACCCCGACGTGACGAGGAAGGGCGTGGGCGCCGGGCAGGGCGAGGCGGGCGCACTGGAGACGGAGCTGCGCGTCGAGCTGAGCGTCGAGTGGGGGCACTGCGGGGTGGGCACCGGCGCCCCCGCCCCCCACAGCCGCCGCCCCCCGGGGCCCCGGCAGCACAGCATGCCGTACCGCGGCTTGCCGCCCCCGCTCAGGCTCCCCGACAGGCCTGGAACGTGGACGCACGAGTTAGCCGAACCTCAGTAGTGGGGTGTCACAGAGGCAGACTCACTGTAACACTTCACATTCATAAATTGCATTTGCACAAATAAAAATGATTATGTGAAGACAGATGAGACTGCAATGTGAGTGGTCTCTAAACCTGAAAGGGTGGTGATGCTGTGGGCTTGTGATTAGAGTACGCTCTAGGTGAGTGGTTTGGGTGCGGGTGGGACAGGATGTAGGACGAGATCCACGGAGAGTCTACAGGTGGGACACAGTAGGACTGGGCTTTTGCAGGGAAAGTGTGTCTTAGAGCCATCATTTGCAACGGATGGGGAATGGTATGCTGTAGCTGATAGGACAAGTAAATGTCAAAACTGATTTCAAAGTGTGGGAGTCAGGAGTCAGGATGAGCCTGTGAGAGGACAGGGGCAAACGGATGTGTGACGGTGGTGGGATTCAGAAATACAGATGAGGCAGTGGTGCTGGCTTCTCGATGCTGGGGCAACAGGGAGGCGAATGTATTCTAGATGTTGGAGAACGTGTTTGACTCTTACCAGCTAATACAAAATACAGGTGCAAGAGGTTAAAGGGATACAAAAAGTGAGGCAAAATGCATGTTGTTAAAGTGTTCAGAGAGCTGGTGAGACTACTACAGTATCCAGTCACATTAATGTGAGCACCCCACAAATCCTGAATAACCACCTTTTGTTGTGTGGATTGCTGTGAGATGTGGAGGAAGAGTGTTAATGAGGTTCTGGAAGGTACAGAAGAGACAGTGGAGCCGTGCCGATCCAGCGCTGTGGCCAGCTGCACTAGGTTTCTCGGTTGAGGATGAGTGGTCTGAACAGCTGATTGAGGTGGTCCCACATATTCTCGATTGGGCTTAAATACAGGGAGTTTGTTGGCCAGAGGGGTAAAGGAAAATCATTTTTGTACTCTTTGAATCCTACGCATACACTGTGAGCTGTGTGGCACATTGCATTGTCCTGCTGGTAGATGCCATTGTGTCGAGAAAAACAAACTGTATGTAGGTGTGGACACAGTCCACAACAGATGCATGGTGCCTTTCAGGATGACGTCACCGTGGGAATACGGTGGAACCATTCACCAGACCATATTGCTACCTGCTCAGGACTGGACCCTTCCGACAGTTATTGCAGGGTTTACCCGCCGACGGCCATTTGTCCGACAGAACGTAAAACGTGATTAGTCTGAAAAAAGGCCACCTTTCACCATTCGGTGGACATCCAGTTGTGTTAATGCCGTGCAAATCCCAGCTTTCGTTGCTGACAAACAGCATTCGGCACGGGTGCACGAGCCGGGTGCCTGCTGCAGGGGGCCATTCGCAGCAAAGCTCACTGGACCGGTTGTCGAGGACACACTGTCAGTAGCTGCTCGATTCGTCTCGGTGCTCAGTTGCTCATTATTACATATCTATTTGCCTGTACACATCTCCACGGCCAGCTTTCACCTATCCCCCCATGGCCTGTGGTGTACCACAGTTACCTCGGCGCCAGTTTTGGCTAGTGCAGTTTTGCCATGCACAATATACTTTAACTGCAGCGACACACGAATGGTTTACAAACTTGGCCATTTTGGAAATGCCTCCGCCCTGGGCCCAAAGTCCAACGATTCTCTCCATTTGGACGTCGGATTAATCGCCCATTTCCTCATTACGACAATGACGGCACTGTTTTCTCACTTTCCCCCAACGAGCATTGCATACCCTCCACTGTTAGTGCTGCCATCTGACGTCTGTGGGTGGTTACTGCCCACTGACGTTGGGAGCCTAGATGACGGTCACGTTAATGTGTCTGGACGCGTTATGCTGCATTTGAAGATTGTGTGATTGTTTTTCATACAAATCTGTGTTAACTTATATTTTCCAACATTAGAGCAAGCCGCAGTTAGTCACACCTAGAAATTCTGTCTAGGTCATATTGTACCCTCGTACAGACTTCTTCATGTGCTATGGTGTCCTCAGGAAGCAGCTGCTCAGTCTGTGTGCATAATGAGAAGAAGAGTGGTCCTATCACAGTTCCCTGGGGCCCTCCTGACGATACACTTGTCTTCGCTTAACATTCCCCGTTGAGGACAGTATTGGTCATAATGGAAGACAGTTTGTGACCCTATATTTCCCAAATTTGAGGCACATTTCATAAATAATGCACATTAATTTTTACTTCCACGTCTATTTTTTTTTCAATATCTTGTCACTGTTCTTCGATATAGTATCTCTACTTCTGTATGAGTGAATCCGAACGTCTCCGAAGCTCTATTATTCCACGCAGGACACTACTTCTGTTCCTCTGTCGAGTGGCGTGGGTAATGGTGATAGAAAGCTCTTCCACAGAAAGATAACGACAGCCACGCACAGGTGTTTTCAATTTCGGGGACAAGTCGAAGTCTGGTGGAATCGTGTCTGGGCTGTTGGGAGGATATGGCAACACTTCCCGTCCGTATTCGCCGATATGCGGGCGAGCATTGTCGTGGAGAATGAGTGGCGCAGATTGGAGCAACAGAGGTCATATTTTGTGCATTTATCTGCAGATTTTGCATGAAATTATGATAATACAATGCTGTGACATTTCTTCCACACGGAACTTACTCGTAATTATTTCTTGGTGACTATAAGTAAAATCCATCATTTGCTTGAGCTTTGGCTGAACGTGTCGAAATGTTTTTGGACATGGAGAATCTGAAGCTCTCCGCTCATTGGACTGTGATTTCAAGTCCCGTTCGACTTCTTGACTTTCGCGGTGGAATCGTTGTTTTCACGGTCGAATCATTGTTTGAGAAAGGTTGCAATGTCCAGGCGTTTCCGCTTCTCTTTAGCAGTCAAAGATTATGGAACCCATGTCGCAGAAATTTTCCCCTTCTTCAAATCATTTATGAGAACACACAATTCTGATGCTGGAGGGATTCCAGTGGCTGCAGAGCGAGTCGCACTGCGATCTTCAAAAGAAAGTTCAACTGAAAGTTTCACACTTCGTTCATCTGTTGACGTTTTTGGCCTCGAGGATCTCTGATCGTCTTGTACGCCCGTACGACCACCATCAAAACGAGTGATCCGGTGTGAAACTGTACTACGGTCCACTGTAAACTCACCGCAAACTACGCTTAAAGTACTGTGGATTTATATCGGGTTTTTGCTTTTTTTGTTCTTAATATATATCAAATGACTTGCCACTCTATATTCATGAAGATACAAAGCTAGTTATTTTTGCTGATGATAAAAGTGCAGTAATCACACGCAACGAACAAAAATCAGGTGAGGAAATTATAAACAATGTGTTTCAGGAAGTTATTAAGTAGTTCTCTGCATGCGGACTCTCAGTAAATTTTCAGAAAACACAGTATATACAATTCTGTCGGTAAATGGCATAACACCATTGATAAATATAGACTACGAAACAGAAGTCTGTTGCTAAGGCAGAATATTGAAAATTTTTGGATGTGTACATTGCTGAGAAATTGAATTGGAAGAAGCATATCGATGATCTGCTGAAACGGGTAGGTTCAGCTATTTCTGCTGTTAGGGTAATTGCAAATTTTGACGATAAATATATGACTAAATTAGCTTACTATGCATATTTTCATTCGCTGCTTTCATTAAAAATATCACTTTTTCAAACCAACAGCTCAAGTCATGGTATCAATACTAGAAATAAGAATAATGTTCACAAGGATTTAAAGTCACTTACTCTTCTACAAAAAGGTGTGCATTATTCAGGAACACACATTTTCAATAACTTGCCAGCAGCCATAAAAAGCTTAATAACCGATGAAATTCAGTTTAAGAGAAGCCTGAAGGATGTATTGGTGGCCAACTCCTTCTCCATTTATGAATTTCTCAGTAGAACCAACTGATTTGTGTGTATAACTTCTGCACAATTTCAGTGCAATGAAGAGTTTATTGTAAATAAGTGTGTGTGTGTGTAAGTACAATCTAACTTCTGCACCATTTCAGTGCAGTAATGTGTTCATTGTAAATAAGTATTATAGTAGTTGTATTACGCGTTTATTACCAAATAAATAAATAAAAACTTTTTTATTTTAGATTCAGTGCATTAGTATTTGTAAAATGATTCTTTCATATAGTGTTCATCAAAAAACGACGATCGTTCCACTTGGGACCTGTGGAATGGTACATTAGGTTATTTGTTTGAGTTGTAAATATTTGTCATGTATTATTGTTTTTCTGACATGTTCTACATCCTGGAGGACCTCCTCACTACGTATCAATTGGAATGAAAGTAAATCTAATCTAATATGGGATCACATTTCGGGGTAATTCACCATTAAGAGAAAAAGTATTCATTCCACAAAAGTGTGTAATGAGAATAATAGCCGGAGACCACGCAATATCACCTTGCAGATATTTATTTAAGGAATTTGGGATGTTCACAGTACCATTGGAATGCATATATTCACTTACGAAATTTTTTATTAATAACCCATCCAAATTCACAAATAACACCGAACTGCATAGCTACAACATTAGGGAAAAAAAAGGATTACCTTCACTACTGTGGGTTAAATCTGACTTTGGCACAGAAAGGGGTGAATTTTATGCTGCCACAAAAATCTTTGGTCATTTCTCAAATAGCATTAAAAGTCTGACAGATAGTCAACCAACATTTAAAGACAAATTAAAAGAATTTTTGAATGACAACTCCTTCTACTCAATTGATTACTTTTTTAATAAGAAATAATAACTGTAAAAAAAATATTTTGTGTAAAGAAAACTTTCGTTAAAGTGACACGTTCCACATCATTTCGAAATGTTCTATTCATAATCTACAGAACAAGTATTAATGTATGTAAAGTTTCGACCTCGATGTACGACCTCTGGTCTTCAACAGTCAGAGTACCCGAGACCACCGAAGGGTCCATTTCTACCTGTTGTCAATTTTATTTTAAAGTAGGTAGCAAAAAATAAAAAACTGCTTCTTCCTCAAGCCCCCAACTACATCAGCCACAATTTTCATTGTTGTTGCATCAAACAATCCGGAGTAACACCGACCTGCGTATTATTTATGAAATAAGTTTCCTTTAATTTACGTCTATGGTCAAACTTTTTGTTAACAGATTACCGGTTTCGGTCTTTAATGACCATCATCAGATCTGCAGCAAAAATAGGAAAAGCATAAATACACTCGCAAACTGTATACAGCTTACGAACAATACACAGAGCATAATGAAAAATAGTACTGACAAAATTTACATTTGTGAGCTTTAAATATGAAGAGGCACATCTGTTTCATAAAAACAAAGTCCTAATGTACTGCAGCCGTAGTGGCATCGTCAGATGTTAAATGCGGAATCAGCACCAGCATTGTCAAATACATATAAATAACATCACATGCACGAGTCATGTTGTCAGTAGTACTACTGTTTAAAACAAGCTGCCGTACAGTAGCCACAAGATGTTTGTGTTGTAAGTGCAGCAGATGTCGCTGATGTCGGCATACACCAGTTTTCAGTAATTAATTGAAACAGCAAAAATAAAGGGGGATACAAAAGTTGAAGTCTGTAATAAGCTTATAACGTATAAAAGGCATTACAGTAATAAAAAGCAATAAAAAGAACACAACAAAAGTAATATTTTTAAAAAGAGGAAGAGTTAAAAACTGTGGTTGACATGTGCTCTAGTGCCAATATTCTAGATGATGACACAAATATTAACCACCGGGTAATGTTAAACAACCATAAAATACATCGCTAAAGGAGCCACAAATGAAAGAAAACATAGTGCTGCACATAATCAGCGCCCTCTGTTAGTGCTAACGCCAGAATTCCACACTGGCGGGAAGAGGTTGGAGGAACGTGACCGGCAGAGGGCCCCTCGTACCCTGTGGCACTCCGTTGCACAAAAATAATGATATAATTCCATAACAGTGGATGATCCACATTATCTGATTAATGTAGTCTAGTATGTTCTTGTTCCTTCTCTATTCACTTCACAGAGTTATGCGTAAAATGTAAGAAAACGAAGTAAATATGTGATGGACTCAGTACTAGGTGAACTTATCAACACACTATATACAACAGAGGCATGCAGTGGTTAGCATCGGCTCCTTTCTTTCCCAACGTCACCATCCATAACACGGATTCCTACACCTTTTTTTCCCCTCCGCCGGTGTGCCCCAAGGCTCCGTCCTCTTCCCCCTCCTGTACCTCTTGTATACGGCGGACATGCCGCCGCCTTCACCCCCCCCCCCCCCCCGTCCACTTTCTCCAGTTTGCCGACGACACCGCCTTCCTTGCCCCCACCCTGCAGCGTTCCCAACACCTTCTCCAATCCCATCTTGACCAATTCACCACTTGGTGCAACCACTGGTTGCTCGAGGTCAATCCCTCCAAAACCCAGACGATCATACCACTTGGTGCAACCACTGGTTGCTCGAGGTCAATCCCTCCAAAACCCAGGCGATCACTGTAGGCAAAACCACCCCTTCCTTCCGCCTCCTCTAACTCTATGTAACCATCTATGGCCGTCCTATCGCCCTCACCCCCACCCTTAAGTACCTTGGCGTCACCCTCGACCGTCGCCTCTGCTGGACCCCCCATCTCCGGCCAATCCGAGCCGAGGCACACTGCCGACTCCATCGCCTCGAGCTCCTTTCCGGCCGTACGTGGTGTCTGGACCCCTCCACCATCCTCCACACGTATAAATCCCTCATCCGGCCCGGATCTCCGCCCCCTCCCTGCCTTTTATAAATCCCTTCAGATCCTCGAACGCCATGCTCTCCGCCTCGCCTATCGCATCCGTCTCCCCTCCCCCACGCGGATCCCGTATGACCTCATTCCGTTCCCCCACCTCCTCCTTTTCCTCGAATGGATACGGATCCTCTACACCTCCCGTAAACTCGATCCTCCTCACCCGCTCGTCTCACCTGTCCTCTCCCGTGCCTGTATCTCCACGTCCCACCTGCTCTCCTTCTCTCCACCCTCCTTACCCTCTCCCATGGTGGCTTCCGCCCTCTCCCTGATGATGCCCTCCTCCCCTCCATCTACCCCTCCTACCAACTTTGATCCTCCCCTCCCACTTCTTGTGTTTTTTCGTTTGGGCACCCTCCCTCCCTTCTCTCTCCTTTTCCCTCCATCCCCGCTTCCTCCACCCCTCTTCCCCCAGGTTTCCCCTACCCCCCTCCTCCATTCCTTTCTCCCCCTATCTCCCCTGCATCTCTGCTCTCCCCCCTCCCTCCCCCACCCCCCTCCTCCTCTCTCGGCAGGTCCCCGGACTCGTACACGCTCAGTGGACTTTCGCTCGCCGGAGATCGTCGCCTCGTGTTTCTGTGTGTGACGTCGTTCGTGCTCAAGTGTTCCAGTGTTATTCGTATTGTGCTCCAATGTTCGCATGTGACAATTATCGTCTCTGTGTGTGTCCACATGTCTGCACAATTTTATCTTGGACTCTATGCCCGTGATCGGCTCCGTGTATTTTAAAATTGTCTGTCTCCGTCTATGTATCCACCCTGTTTATTCTCTGATTGTCTTCACTGTATCTTTCGTTTTCTCTGTGGCCGAAGAGTGGCGTACTATGCCGCTGATGGCCTCCCTGTAACAGGTATAAAAATAACAAAGAAAAAAAAAGCAGTGGTTAGTGTTAAAAATTGTCAGATAAACCAAAGTAGGCAATTGGCACAAAGTCGTTTTGCCGGTTAAGCAATTTAGTTGGTTCTCTATATTTTGCTTTATAAATTTCAAGCTCCTCTAACAAATTAAGAGCACAGCCTATTTCGACTCTGTGATGAATACGCATACAACTCCCAATGCTCGCTACGGAATGGCCAGTATCAGATAGATGCTGTCCCAGAGCCGTTTTGTTTCGTGGCTGTGAGTGTTCTTTAAACCTTAATGTATGAAAGGTCCCTCGTTTGTGTAAGGCGAGTTAAGCAATCGTCGTTCCCGCGAGTGGGACGGGAAGGAGGCGGCGTGGGCTGGCTACTGACCGGCGACGGGCGACAGCGGGTAGAAGTCTCCGTGCAGCGGGCAGTGGAAGGCGACGCGGCGCTGGCGGTGCCTGGCGCGGCGCGCCAGCAGGCAGAGCGCGGCGCCCGCCAGCAGCATGGCGACGCCGACGGCCAGGCAGGCCGGCCCCAGGGCGCGCGAGCTGCCCGTCAGCGAGACGCGCGCCTCGTACTCGGCGGGCAGCTCGCCCGCCGCCGGCCCGCGGTACGCCGCCGCCGTCAGCACGCAGCCCGCCAGCGCGAACAGCGCCCCGAACGCCGGCAGCGCCACCTGCAGCAACACGCCACAGCACTGCTGCCTCACTGCACACTCTCTGCCGTTAGGCGCATCAGACAAAAAAAAATTAAGTGGCGTAATATTTTGTGTAATGTAATATCTTTTATAGACACCTTCTACACTCCTGGAAATTGAAATAAGAACACCGTGAATTCATTGTCCCAGGAAGGGGAAACTTTACTGACACATTCCTGAGGTCAGATACATCACATGATCACACTGACAGAACCACAGGCACATAGACACAGGCAACAGAGCATGCACAATGTCGGCACTAGTACAGTGTATATCCACCTTTCGCAGCAATGCACCCTGCTATTCTCCCATGGAGACGATCGTAGAGATGCTGGATGTAGTCCTGCGGAACGGCTTGCCATGCCATTTCCACCTGGCGCCTCGTGCTGGACGTGCAGACCGCGTGAGACGACGCTTCATCCAGTCCCAAACATGCTCAATGGGGGACAGATCCGGAGATCTTGCTGGCCAGGGTAGTTGACTTACACCTTCTAGAGCACGTTGGGTGGCACGGGATACATGCGGACGTGCATTGTCCTGTTGGAACAGCAAGTTCCCTTGCCGGTCTAGGAATGGTAGAACGATGGGTTCGATGACGGTTCGGATGTACCGTGCACTATTCAGTGTCCCCTCGACGATCACCAGTGGTGTACGGCCAGTGTAGGAGATCGCTCCCCACACCATGATGCCGGGTGTTGGCCCTGTGTGCCTCGGTCGTATGCAGTCCTGATTGTGGCGCTCACCTGCACGGCGCCAAACACGCATACGACCATCATTGGCACCGAGGCAGAAGCGACTCTCATCGCTGAAGACGACACGTCTCCATTCGTCCCTCCATTCACGCCTGTCGCGACACCACTGGAGGCGGGCTGCACGATGTTGGGGCGTGAGCGGAAGACGGCCTAACGGTGTGCGGGACCGTAGCCCAGCTTCATGGAGACGGTTGCGAATGGTCCTCGCCGATACCCCAGGAGCAACAGTGTCCCTAATTTGCTGGGAAGTGGCGGTGCGGTCCCCTACGGCACTGCGTAGGATCCTACGGTCTTGGCGTGCATCCGTGCGTCGCTGCGGTCCGGTCCCAGGTCGACGGGCACGTGCACCTTCCGCCGACCACTGGCGACAACATCGATGTACTGTTGAGACCTCACGCCCCACGTGTTGAGCAATTCGGCGGTACGTCCACCCGGCCTCCCGCATGCCCACTATACGCCCTCGCTCAAAGTCCGTCAACTGCACATACGGTTCACGTCCACGCTGTCGCGGCATGCTACCAGTGTTAAAGACTGCGATGGAGCTCCGTATGCCACGGCAAACTGGCTGACACTGACGGCGGCGGTGCACAAATGCTGCGCAGCTAGCGCCGTTCGACGGCCAACACCGCGGTTCCTGGTGTGTCCGCTGTGCCGTGCGTGTGATCATTGCTTGTACAGCCCTCTCGCAGTGTCCGGAGCAATTATGGTGGGTCTGACACACCGGTGTCAATGTGTTCTTTTTTCCATTTCCAGGAGTGTATTAACCTAACATGTTCCACACCATTACGAAGTGGCGTATTCATGATCTATGGAACAAGTACTAATCTAATCTAATCTAATCTCTAGAGGGACTGTATGTGCATGTGCCTGCTGAGGGTCAGTCCAAAAGTTTGTCCAAGCGGTGCCTCTTTTCTAGGCGCCAACCCCCCCCCCCCCCTCTCCTTCTATCTCTCAGTGAAAGGAAAAAATTTACCGTATTCAGATCTTTTTCTTTCAAGAAAGCGATTTAAAACTCAATAATGCACAGGTTCTTAACGTGGTCGCACCTCTAATGGCTACTTACAAGTCGCCATTCCTCTTCCAGAATATTAAAAATACCCACGTCTAGCCCCCTCCCCCCTACGTACTCTATCGTATGCGCACCCTTTCGTGCGCGAACAGGCGTTCTCGTGTCCACACTTTGCGTCATTGCGGGAGCCGTCCGCTGCGGATCCCCTTCTTTGCCTGGCACTTTGTGCTGTGTTTACTGTAGTGAGAAGGGGACAGGAAAAAGAAAACGCAAAGGTGTCTGTCGGTAAAGAACTATACAAATAACATACCAGAACTACAAAGTGACGACAATGTTTTCTTTGCGAATTTCTGGAGTTCGCGGTGAGATTTTAGATTTTCTCCTCGGGAAAGTCCTGTGATGAGGCTGCAGATAACGTATCGTTAGTTACACTCCGATCCACGCACTATGGCGATTCGTGCATGTCGAGGCACAGAAGGGGATTGCATTGTTGATGATTCTATCTGTCGCTTGCGCCTTTGTCCCGCATTGTGCGCAGTTAATTCGGATTTGGCATGTTAACGTGAAGGGGTAGCCGGATGCCCACCCTGCCGCCACCCTGTTACCCCTCGGGACGGAATCAGTGTACCCCCAACTGTCTGTGTCTAGTGTAAATCGTGAAAAAGTGCGGATGTCTTTCAAATGTCTGTGAGTCGTGTCACTGAGGCGGGTCGTGGGGACCGGCCCGGTATTGACCTAGAGCGATGTGGAAAACCGCCTAAAAACCACATCCAGGCTGGCTGGCACACCGGCACTCACCTTTAATCCGGGGAACGGATTCGATCCGGGGCCTTGGCGCCCACCCGAGACCAGGAAGCAGCGCATTAGCGCTCTCGGCTAACCTGGCGGGTGATTGCGTTGTTAATCATTCAGAGCGACAATTGTGGTGCGTGCATGCGTGTGCTTCCTGCTTGGAGAAAGCGTATGGGCTATCCTGCAAACTATGTCTCTCGCTTACTTATGCAAAATTTATTGCTTACCACCACCGTCAGCGATGACAACTCGCAGCAAAGGGAATCCAAATTCATTAAACAACTCGCTACGATCACGTCCAGTGCTCGCATTGCCTACGGAATTCGTAGCAGAGCGCTCAGAACATACTGAATGCTCATTGCCTGTCGGACTATGCGTGACGTAGGTGCGCAGAACAAGCCTAAACTTGAGCGCCATCGTTCGTGATTTCAACTACAGTAACTGGCGAGTTACATACTACAGGGTTATTACAAATGATTGAAGCAATTTCACAGCTCTACAATAACTTTATTATTTGAGATATATTCACAATGCTTTGCACACACATACAAAAACTCAAAAAGTTTTTTTAGGCATTCACAAATGTTCGATATGTGCCCCTTTAGTGATTCGGCAGACATCAAGCCGATAACCAAATTCCTCCCACACTCGGCGCAGCATGTCCCCATCAATGAGTTCGAAAGCATCGTTGATGCGAGCTCGCAGTTGTGGCACGTTTCTTGGTAGAGGAGGTTTACACACTGAATCTTTCACATAACCCCACAGAAAGAAATCGCATGGGGTTAAGTCGGGAGAGCGTGGAGGCCACGTAAAGCCCTACACCCCATTGTGCTATTCCTGCTTTGACTCCTGACAGGTAGACCTTGTATTCTCCCACTTCCTGGCCTGGCGGCAGAAACCTGAAGTGCGGCTTCAGCCGAACAAAACTTTGAGTTTTTCTACGTATATTTAGTGTGTCGTGACCATATGTCAATGAATGGAGCTACAGTGAATTTATGAAATCGCTTCAGTCATTTGTGATAGCCCTGTACTTTGTGAACTATTTACTTCGCATTTCAAAACAAATTATTTCAGTGATTATTCCCAAATACGTGAAATACTTAAGGGAGGTTTTCAGTGCTTATGTGAAGGTTCATTAACTTTCAACTTCTCCTGTGTATCTTATTTTATAAAGTTATTTACACAACTTTAATCATCAAACATAACATGTAGTATGATGAATAAGACCACTTCAGCCGTATGGGAACTCTTTCTTTCTGATCCAACTGGTTTGGCGATGTTCTGACCATATCTTCAGGGATACAGATTTATAATTTATTCCAAACGATAAGCAATAGATGACCCAACATTCTTTGTACCATTGGCACAAAAGCAACAGACAAACAATTCCATAACTGTGGATGACCACGATACAGCATTTGCTGATTGTATCAGATTAACACCCTCAGACCCGATAAATTTGAGAATTTTATACACGCCAAAATCCACTAGAAATTATGAGTGTCTTTCACTTCTGTTCCACGCAGTCTGCCGAGAAGCTACACACATCCAATCACTTGTTTTCTTCTCATGCCAGGCTGCAAGTCGCCATAGCACGAATATTCGTCCACAGTTTTCGTACATACCTTACACAAATCTCTGGCTTACTCTTCGATTTTTTTATACTTAGAAGCTAACGGTATCTTATTCTTTACAGTAATATGATCGGACACATTTTATGTAATATTTGTCGTTCAAGACATAACAAAATCAAATTTTTATTGAAATAATCGTTGGAAGCTGCATTTTATAAGGCTTTTTTTATCTCTAAACATGTATAAATTTAAGCGTGCTTCCTTTGTAGTCAATAGACATCATTGCACATAAATCCCTTCACAGTATAACCTCAACACACTAGACAATGAAACAAACATGGCCTCCACCTAAAGCGTGAAGTAATGCGCTTAACGCACGGTCTCCATTTCCAGGAAATTACGCATGCACAAATGCGCACTGTTGGAAATGTATGTGTCCACCAAAGTTGAACACAAAGAAAGGCATCCTGTGGACGCACCTCATATAGAATCGCAGCACTCGCCGCTGCGAAGATAGTTACTATCTGATTGTTGAAACGACACTAGCGCCCCTAGCGGCGAGAAACTCAACCGTAAGATTAATGTTTGTTTTAATTACTTTTCTACTTAATTAACGAATTAGCTATATATTTTAGTTCTAAGCATTAACAAATTATCAGGAGCATGACTGATCGTGAAATAAATTGAATCTCATTGATTCAATGACATAAGTTACAATTTATTCACGAATAAATACTTTCGAATGTGTGTATAGCTGCAGCTTCGTTGAAAGCAAGAGAATACAAACGCAAATTTCATGCGTGAGAAGCGTACGTTTCTGTTATTGTGTGTGCTTACTGTGATAGGCACTTTCCTTCACACGTAACACTACTGTTCGGAGCATAACAATTCGCACTTTCTTACTGTTGACTCGACTGTCTGGACCACAAATATTTTTGTAAATATAATTACTTGTGCTCTAAATGTGAATGTCTTGTAGACTTCCCATTTGTAACTCAGATATAGCAAGAATTGTGGAATTGGTTTCTTCTGTGTTGGGAAACAGTTTTATTGCTTTTGACGTTTTATTATTGCGTCTATGTGGTTTTACCTTCAGCTGTAGTTCTGATGGCTTATTTAGCACATTAAATACTGTAGATACTGCATTCCACACACGTTTCCTACGTTGCACATTGACTGATATGACTGGAAGCGTAGCGAAGAAAGCTTGCTGTTGTTGAGTAGATACGCGTCGTCTTTCTGCAAAGGATCACGTTTCTGATCTTCAGTAGCCAGGTTTTGCTTTAAAAAGAAAACGAAGTTCATTAAATATCTGTATGTTACGAGACAATTGCAAATAAACTGTCCTGTAATGTAGCGTCGCATGCCTCCCGGGATATAGAAAGATAAATGTGGTGTCATTTTTAGTTAGTTCCGGTATTTATGGCGCCTCACACGCTTCCTGTGTTACAAATCAATATAAACGATACTATTCTTAGTCATCCGATATGGTATTCAGAAGTGAAGCTTTCTGTCCAGTTGGAGCGCTGCCATCGCAGTGTATAATCGAGTTGAGCAATAGTCACGTGACCGTAGGTGTTGTGGTAGTGGTGTTAAGCCCGTTTTACACGAGCGATTTTCTGGTCAAAATCGTATACTCGAAGTGCGCGCTCCTTTTGCCTGCGAGTAAATCAGCGACCAACCACACCGCGAATGTGTGTTTGGGGCCTCAATGTTCTATACATAGCGTCAATTGTGCAGTAGTAAATTTCTGAGTATGCGCAGAAAGAAAGGAGAATGCATGGAGGTAAGAAAACAAGGGCGTTATCATTATGTCACAAACTTGAAGCCGAAGTCCGCCATCTTACGCACCCCAAAAAGATTAGCTTCACCGCATTTATACTGCCATGGTTCACCGAGCTGATACTTCCCGTGACGTCACTCTGACGTGGCCGCGCCCAGTTTCGACCGTTGGGAATAAGTATAGACTTTCGTTATCACTTCGTGTGAGGCGTAGCTGTTTCATCAAAAATGCCAGCTTGCGACGGTTACGGGTGTACTAATCAATCCCAGCTTAGTCTAAAGTTCTGTCCACTTTTATCGTAGTGGTTTTATTTCAGCCTGCAGTTCTGTTTCGTTGACGTTTCAATAATCTTTCACTTCGTTGACATGCGCCGGATACGACAACGTACCTTGCTTCTTTCCCCAATGCACACATTTATGGGGTAACAAAGAACAAATAGGAAAGTTTTTCGCGAACGTCATTAAAAATGTGCATCCGAACTGAACGCTGGAAATGCGACGCACAAGAAGCAGCACTAGTTAGGAAACAAGCATTGGTTTCGGAGTTCTGCTTCATTTGCTATCGATACAAACAGAGTAGAAGTGGAATTAAGTGGAATACGAATGAATCCTTTTCGCATCACATCCTTCTCCTCTTGGTTATCCTAAATACAAGTTACATTAAAGAGGCTAAATTTGTGGTATTACTAGAGCAAATGCGCACTCGAGAACAGAAAAACGTTTGGAATTACCTTGACACTACGTTATTCACGTAAACACTGCAATTTTTAGTATCTAAAACAGCAGTTGTGTACACACGACAGGAATAATGAACACGATGCAATCGTAAACAGCAGCCTGTCAATGTTTTGGGCTATTTAAGACGGCGGCAGCCCTCGCCCACTCTGGCTTCAAAACAACGTATAGCGTAAGTCCACAGCGCCACCTCCAAGGGACTAGGCGGCGTCTGGTATCTATGGCCAAAGTCGTTCTGGCGGAGCTCATTTCTCTGAGCTTGCTTCTGTTATAGAAAAGGATTTTGTGCCTTCGTGTCTTCTTAATCTTTTAAATGTTGTTTGCTTTGTTTTCGTGACGCACTGCAATGTTATGCATCGTCCTAGTATTTTTTCCTATAGTGTTTCTTACAAGAGAGACGAAATGCCTCAAACCAAAAAAAGTATTATAGTTTTACAGCGAAAAAGCCTTACAGTACGCATAAAAAAGAGCGTATATACACTCCTGGAAATTGAAATAAGAACACCGTGAATTCATTGTCCCAGGAAGGGGAAACTTTATTGACACATTCCTGGGGTCAGATACATCACGTGATCACACTGACAGAACCACAGGCACATAGACACAGGCAACAGAGCATGCACAATGTCGGCACTAGTACAGTGTATATCCACCTTTCGCAGCAATGCAGGCTGCTATTCTCCCATGGAGACGATCGTAGAGATGCTGGATGTAGTCCTGTGGAACGGCTTGCCATGCCATTTCCACCTGGCACCTCGTGCTGGACGTGCAGACCGCGTGAGACGACGCTTCATCCAGTCCCAAACATGCTCAATGGGGGACAGATCCGGAGATCTTGCTGGCCAGGGTAGTTGACTTACACCTTCTAGAGCACGTTGGGTGGCACGGGATACATGCGGACGTGCATTGTCCTGTTGGAACAGCAAGTTCCCTTGCCGGTCTAGGAATGGTAGAACGATGGGTTCGATGACGGTATGGATGTACCGTGCACTATTCAGTGTCCCCTCGACGATCACCAGTGGTGTACGGCCAGTGTAGGAGATCGCTCCCCACACCATGATGCCGGGTGTTGGCCCTGTGTGCCTCGGTCGTATGCAGTCCTGATTGTGGCGCTCACCTGCACGGCGCCAAACACGCATACGACCATCATTGGCACCAAGGCAGAAGCGACTCTCATCGCTGAAGACGACACGTCTCCATTCGTCCCTCCATTCACGCCTGTCGCGACACCACTGGAGGCGGGCTGCACGATGTTGGGGCGTGAGCGGAAGACGGCCTAACGGTGTGCGGGACCGTAGCCCAGCTTCATGGAGACGGTTGCGAATGGTCCTCGCCGATACCCCAGGAGCAACAGTGTCCCTAATTTGCTGGGAAGTGGCGGTGCGGTCCCCTACGGCACTGCGTAGGATCCTACGGTCTTGGCGTGCATCCGTGCGTCGCTGCGGTCCGGTCCCAGGTCGACGGGCACGTGCACCTTCCGCCGACCACTGGCGACAACATCGATGTACTGTGGAGACCTCACGCCCCACGTGTTGAGCAATTCGGCGGTACGTCCACCCGGCCTCCCGCATGCCCACTATACGCCCTCGCTCAAAGTCCGTCAACTGCACATACGGTTCACGTCCACGCTGTCGCGGCATGCTACCAGTGTTAAAGACTGCGATGGAGCTCCGTATGCCACGGCAAACTGGCTGACACTGACGGCGGCGGTGCACAAATGCTGCGCAGCTAGCGCCATTCGACGGCCAACACCGCGGTTCCTGGTGTGTCCGCTGTGCCGTGCGTGTGATCATTGCTTGTACAGCCCTCTCGCAGTGTCCGGAGCAAGTATGGTGGGTCTGACACACCGGTGTCAATGTGTTCTTTTTTCCATTTCCAGGAGTGTAGATACAGGTATTGTAATGTAAATTATTTCAACAGCGAAAATATCGTCAGTATTATTTCACGAGAAAAATAAATTTCAAAATCTTATTTGACAGTTAGCAATAAAACAAGAGACAAAAGATGAAACAAAACTGACCCATTTAGTGCATTCGAGACATTGTTTGACATTTGGAAGTATATATTTTTTGAAGCAAAAAAGTATATATGTCTGAAATGTTTGGATTACACTTTTCTTCTCATATGGAGGAGAACTTCCACTATGAATTCTGCTTTGGTCATTAATAAACTCGGTTATCATTGCTTGTTGCTACATCTTGTTACTATGCTTAATTTTTTTTTCGTAAAAGTAGTAGTTCCACACAACCTCAGTGTCACCGTTCGAATGCCAAATTGCCCAGTAAACAGCTCTCATAACACAAGCAATTTTCGTGCTGACGTGTAAACAAAAATCACAGCTCGAAACAGAGGAATAAAACGCCAAGAGCGCTGCACGAGACTCTCACTTGTCTCGAGTAGTTGACTGAGACAGGAAAGTTGATCGGCGGTCATCGGCAATCGGGCGGCGCTCAGCAGGTCCGTCTGTGCGCCCTCTGTTTTGACTCTGCAAGCAGTGAAAATGGAGGCGCTGAAGTTCCGCGTTCTGGCCCGACCGACCGCCGTGTTATCCTCTTCCAGTTGACGTTACAGGAGGCGGTCCGGGGGCCTGCGGTCAGCCCAGCGTTCTGCCGGCTTTCTTAGCCTCGGAACCTCAGCTGGCCTCCCAGACACGGCTCGGTGCAGCCCGCGCACCGGTCCTCCCGGCAGAGAAATATCCCTGGCAGTGCCGGGACTCGAACCTGGTTCCCCCGCACGGCAGTCAGCCGCAGTTACTCCTCTCTGCAGGCCGTTTGCAAGGGCTTACCTCTGACGTTCCGCTGTCAGTGTTCCCTGTAAGCGCTACTCTTCCGCAACTAGCATTTTTAGCTGATATTTGTTCACAGCGGTTACGGATTCATAGACCCGCAAAGTAAAAACGTGATTTCTGCGCTTCATCACCGTGGATGTTACACTGTCATTCGTCGCAAGTAACAACTAACAGCAATGGCAACTATGCGGGGCAGTCAAATGGAAACCGAACTCCCGCCACAGCGCGACCACGGAATGATTCCGGTCAACAGTAATCACCACACGCGTTAACACACTTAGAGGAACAGTTCCTGTTTGGTAGAACGCGCTCGGCCGCTGACGGACCCACAACCGCATCCGCTCTTGCACTTCCTCCACACACATGTGTGTCTTCCGATCGGCAAAGATGTGGAAATCAGAGGGTGAAATACGCGGGGGACTGTACGGGGGATTAAGGCATTAATTGAAATCAATGGGGAAAGTTGAAAACTTGTGCTGGATCGTGATTCGAACCCGGGTCTCGTGCATACTAGGCAGATGTTGTGGTCACGAAAGCCATCCGGGCACAGCGGTCAGTGCAACTGCACCGCAGGCGTTCCTGGCACCCGCCTTCCCAGTTGGTTTTGTGTTCAGCTGTCACGTGTGGATTCACTCTTCTACATTATAGACTATAAAACGAATGTGGCAGTCGTTTGTAAGCACACTTACTGCTAGTTTCCTTCCGCGCCGTACATGTACACGAATTGATCCAGTTCCTTGTAACATCAAATTTTACTGAATATACGCAGAGAAATTCTTCTTCTAATGATTAATGAATATAGCAGATATTGTTTCATGAAATATCTGGAAAAAGTTAGCCACTTAGCTAATACATGGTGTATAAAAAAAGAATCATCCGATTTGAGATGTCCATATTTCTGAAACTAATAAACATATACAAAGAATTTTGTTTTTTCGATAAACGGGAAATTCAAAAAGTTATTTTCATACCTTTTCATAGGTGTTCAATATGCCCCCCTTGAGAGGCACGGCATACGTCAATGCGGTATTCAAATTATTACCACACTGCACCGAGAATGTCTAGAGGTACAGCTTAGACAGCTGCTGTTATGCGATGTCTCAGTTCATTCATTGTTGTTGGTAATGGAGGCACATAAATAGAGACGCCAGTAATGTAAGGGTGGATCATTTCGTCCAATGCGACCGAGCCGTCGTTCAGTAATTCTTTGATTTAAAAATTTCACGCACTTCCAGATGCCAGCGTAGCAATGCCCCATACTTTTGGTAAATAAAGTCGTTCGAATCAGTCTCCAACTGTGGGAAAAGGAAGTTCTCAAGCATGTCGAGATATGTGCTTCCTGTAACAGTGTTCTCGGCAAAGAAAAATGGACCATACAGCGTTTCCCGTGAAACTTCACAAAACACATTAAATTTCGAGAAGTCCCTCTCATGTTCTGCAACTCCATGTGATTTTTCCGTACCCCATATTCTCACATTACGACGGTTCACCTTTCCGTTGAAATGGAATACTGCCTCGTCACTGAACATTAAGTGTGGAAGAAAACTTTCATCACCCATCTTGCCGAGAACGAAATTACAGAACTGTACAAGTTGTTGCTTCTCACCTTCACGAAGAGCGTGCAGTAGTTGAATTTTATATGGTTTTATGTGTAAACGTCGATGCAACACACGCTAGACGGACGTCGGGGGCATGTTGAGGTGTGGAGCTGCACGGCGATTTGCCTTTACACAGACAACCTATTTCTGGGAATGGGTAGTGCCATCATCTAATGCTGTGTGCTGCAGGAGGATCCACACCATATCTAGTACGAAAGTCACGCTGAGCAGTTGTTAGTGACCCGCACTGCGCAAAAAGGAAAACACAAAACGCTTTCTGTTGTCTCGACACCATTTTTACTAGAACTGAACCGGGCGCACACTGCTGCTACCTAGCGGGAACTATTTAAAACTCGAGAGTTCGCTCCTCTCCAACAGAACGTTGTTCACGCGCATATCTCAAATAACATAATAGCTATGAGTTTTTTAAAATAGGATGCTTTTTTGATGCCCTGTATAAACAATTTCCAGTGACAATAACAAGTAGGATGATTATTGAAAATTTACAGCATGATGAAAACAGTTTATGCACACACTCGAATATAAGAGTAAGTTCCGATCGGTCGAGAAATGGAAACCACTGTGAAAATCGGTTGAAGCTTTGCACGGACGTGTTGGGCAGTGTCTCTGGTACGCACGGCGATCGCGTCCCGTCGCTCTTCTAAGGTGTGAACGTGTAAATATGCCTAGAAAATAGTGTCTCCCGCCAAGAACGAGGCCCCGGTGAGAAATTTACCCCGAAGCTATGCAGCCCACATAGCATAACTGACATGCGTATCCACTTTCAAAACCATTCCCAGCCGCATTCTGCAGGGGCAATGAAGATACTCCTGCAGCGTTTTCGGTGGGCAATGTTTGATCACCCACAATACAGCCCGTAATTGGCTCTCTTTGAGTTTCCATCACTGCTCACGTGGACCACTGACTATAAAGACGACACTTTGGCACGGACAGCGAGCTGTAGACTAGTGTGCCGGCCGCGGTGGCCGAGCGGGTCTAGGCGCTACAGTCTGGAACCGCGAGACCGCTACTACGGTCGCAGGTTCGATTCCTGCCTCGGTCATGGATGTGTGTGATGTTCTTAGGTTAGTTAGGTTGAAGTAGTTCTAAGTTTTAGGGGACTGATGACCTCAGAAGTCAAGTCCCATAGTGGTCAGAGCCATTTGAACCATTTGTAGACTAGTGTAGCGAATTGACGGAAAGCACTGGCGGCTCCTCCTAATGACAACAATATTGAAAAGTTCGTACTACGCTATTACGAATGTCTAAGTCGGAACGGCAAGTATGGACATTAGTTTGTAGAAGGTGTAGCTAACTGTTGCAAATAGAACATTTTTGATTCTCACAGTGGTTTCCATTTCGCGGCCGATCGGAACTTACTTTCCGAACATACCTTGTAGTAGGGACAGCATATTATTTACTTGGTTTTGGTTGGTTTTTATAGTCAGCAGAATCATGCTGACAATCGTCAATATTTCTTAGATGTACACTAAGCAACAGAATTAAATGGCCACTTTTAAAAAAAAACCGTAATTGCCACCCATTACGACGCTTAAGTCTGATATTTGGGTCAGAGGTTCCTACAGTGTTGTCTCCTTGTGTGATGCTGCAGAAGCAGCTGAAGCAGGGCGCCCTGCGGTGTAACCGTCGGGGTCGAGGTGTCGACGTGTCGACAGGTGCGAAAAAAAGGCCACAGCTCTGAAGTTGATGTGAGCAGTTAGTGATGTCACACTGGCACCAGATTCCAGCACACTTCTGCTCAACGCCACCGCCAACATGCCACACGACGGGAACGTCGCGACACCCCCCTCTTAGTCACATTTCACTCCTCCTTTCGACGACTCTGCGATGGAGATCAGAACTGCGACACCCGGCGTTGAAATCAACCGGTTATCTTAATGGGTGGCCGAGGAAAACATGCCGGACACACTGCCGCCCCACACGGAAAGGCCTCAGGGCGCCCACGAAACAACCCCTTTGCCTGGGGCGTTGATCCCCACACGTTTCGCGGTCGAAAACGACAGTTCACACTGTGATGAGCAACGGGAAGCTTTTCTCGACGACCTGTGACAGCCTCGGTCATTTCAGCCCTCCTCTACGGGCACTGTGGGGCTGCAGCGTGACCGCAGTTTTTGTTCTCTTGTACAGGCTGCAACGACTGGCGGCCGGTCAAAGCCATTTCACGAAATCTGAACGTGATCCGAAGCGACAGAGGGTAGTTAGCCTTTTTCAGCGCTCCAGATTTGTCTCTTCCTGTGCTGTGATCACGAAGGCGATGTAACATTGACACAAGCACGAATAAAGTGGCAAAGGGTCCCTCTGAGAACACCTGCCCCCGCCACCCACCCCCACCGCAGTCCGGCAACATCTTCGGTGGCACTCGACCACCTTTACCGATAATTTTAAAAATTCACCTGTACAGACAGTGACGGCCTAGGCGCTTGTAGACCCGTAACCCCTCTGACACCCTGCGATTCCGGATGGCCTACTATCGGGCGAAGTAGCAGTAGGGTACCCCGCCCGCTGGTTACGAATCGGTGGTTTGTTGGAGCAGAGCTGGTGCCCCAGGTGCGTCACATAGCTTTCAGGTTGGGTGAACTTGGCGGCCAGGTCACTGCCGTTCTCCTCAGACCTCTGCAGCGCGGATCTGGGGTTGTGACGCAGACAGCTGTCCGGCGAGGAGGCGCCGTCGGCGTCAGGGAGGACATCCAACATGAAGGCGGGGAGGTGTTCGTGTGTACAAGGTCATAGGCTTCCACGGCCATTGTCAGTTTCAATAAAACCAATTTGGGTATTCGGTCGCGTCATTGTGATACACTTATAACAACTGCGTACCGACTGTCTTTCCAGCCAACCTCTTCGTGGCGACTACCTGCCGGGTTCTGGTTACGGTCATCCCTGTCTTATTTCAGTTATCAGGTGGCTAACGATGTCACTCTGGGATGCCACTAGGCAGTCTGCAGTTAAGATTGCTGAGCAGGGGAATCCGTACGATACGCTACTACCTGCGCTACTATGCCATGTCAATGGCGGACAATAGCGAATCGGCGCCGGCTGGTGTGACCAAGCGGTTGTAGGCGCTTCAGTCTGGAACCGCGCGACCGCTACGATCGCAGGTTCGAATCCTGCCTCGGGCATGGATGTGTGTGATGTCGTTAGGTTAGTTAGGTTTAAGTAGTTGTATGTTCTAGGGGAATGATGACCTCAGATGTTAAGTCTATAGTGCTCAGAGTCGTTTGAACCATTTTTAGCGAATCGGCAGATTGTAGCCACGGGTGGCGTTTTCTTCTGCAGCGAGACTTGGATGCCGCGCGGCAGTTCTCTTGTTTATACTGTTCAACGAGAGCGATGTGGAGCTGCTGGCCGGCGAACCCACGAGGCCCCCTAAGCCTCTTTTACACACTAAACTTTACTGTCTCAGTCAACTACTCGAAAGACTGCTGCAACCCTGGTGATATACTCCTGTGCTGCCTCTTGTCTGTTTCGGGCGTTCGCTGTTTTACATGTCAGCGGCAAAATGTCTGTTGTGACGGCTGTCGGCTGGGGTGTTTGGCACGTGAACGTGAGGGACTATGCAAAAAACTCACAACATAGTAACAAAATGTAGGAACAAGCAATGATAAATTTATTAATGACCAAAGAAGAACTGATACTGGTAACGGAAGTATTTGACAAAGGTCGTGTGTTAAGCTCTTATGCACTCCTGAGAACTGGGAGAATAGCAAACGTATCATCCAAACATTTCAAAACACACATTTGTTTGAGAAAATATAAACTTGCAAATACACCAATGAATGTCAAGGACACAGTAAACAGAGTCTTTTTGTTTCGTCCTTTCTCTCGTGTTTTCTTGAAAAGTGCGCAAATAACAACACACCTTATTTTTCTCATCGTATACACTGAGGGAAAAAAAGACGCACGACAAGGAATGATCCGAATGGGACTGAAATCAGTAGATGTGTTGTATATGTGCAGACAAACAAGTTATTGCAATTTAAGAAAAAATTGATGCAATGTTACTTATAATCGGTCTTGATTGCAAAATTTTTATTCATATGACCGGTTTCGGTTCATCTAGAACCATCTTCAGATCTGATATTTCGGTTACAGGAGTAACCCGTCCAAATCCAGCAACTTTCATACGCTGCGTCATGTGACGTTACTCCTGTAACCGAAATATCAGATCTGAAGATGGTTCTAGATGAACCGAAACCGGTCATATGAATAAAAATTTTGCAATCAAGAGGGATTATAAGTAACATTGTAAAATCACTGATTGCTGCTATCCTATCAGATATTGTCTGTTTTTGCAAAAAATTGACGATTTATTCGAGAGATACGAGTAGTTCCACAAACTGAGCAAGTCAATAACGCGCCAGTCTACCTCTGGCCCTATGCAAGCACTTATTCGGCTTGGCATTGACTGACAGAGTTACAGAACGTCGTCCTGGCGCGTCAAATCGTCCAAACCTCGAGATATTTGGAGGGCACTGACCACGATGCTGCAAACGTTCTCAGTGGGGGGCTTCGACCATAAATATAATAGACTGGCCCTGACGTCATTTTCGTGGCTCCAGCACCTCTGGGCTAAAGTCACGTGAATGTTGGCAAAACATGGTTGTTTCGTGTTGCGCTTACGGCTGTACTCTGCGTTTTGTCGGGGGAAATGGCATTACATCTCACGTGTAAGTGTTCCTATGATGGTGCAGATGCGTTTATGGAAATCTGCTGAAGTGACTTTTATGTTTTTTACACTTGAAATAGAGTATCACGTAAATGAAAGTGTTGAAAGTGATGCCTGTAAAGTCAGACTCATATTCCATTTTCGAAAGTATCTGTGATAATTCGGTTACAGAAGTAAGTATAATTGTTTCTCGTTCCTACTCATAGGTTCCCTAAGGATGAAAACCGAAGGCAGCTTTGGATACAGGCCCTGAAATGGAAAAACTTTAAGCCATCTGCACATACGCGCCTTTTTGTATATACAAGTGGGATTATAATAACGTAAGAGCACCTATAGTCGACACATGAAGAGAATTTTTTCTACCTTCTGATACTATTAAATAAATGTAGGCTTCAAAATTATTTTCTGAAACTTCAAAGTCTCACCTTTCATCTAAAATATCATTTTTTTAAAACTGATAGTTTAAACTTTTGTAAAAATAATAGGAACTGAACCTTTAGAGTGCACCTAAAATTGATACTCTAAAATGGACCTGCTCCTAAAGTCGACAATTTTGGCACCTATAGTTGACGTAATTCCCATATCCCATTTTCTTTTATAAGTGACTAGAGCTTAAAACGCGGCGAATCCAATGTTAGAAGTTTTGACACGAGCCCACTCTTACCGTTTAAAAGAATTTTAACGACATTTTACTGTAACTAATAGTTTATAGTAATTTCGTCCCGCTGGCCACGAGAGGGGCGTTCGATGTATTTGTTAGATTTTATAAATGGTACTGTGAACAAACCCAGGTCAAATGTAGTTCTGAAATAATTTTTCGCAAAAAAAAAAAGTAATTTTTGTTGAAAGCGTTTGGCAGTCAACTGAGAAATGTGGGTAAAATACGATACAAACATAGGATGGCAGACCGCTGATTTGAAATCCCGCCACGTTTTGCCAACAGTCACGTGGTTTATGTTGGAGCCACACCAGCCGTATAGCTTCTGTACATCAAGGCCAGTCTACTAGTATCTATGGTCGAAGGTGGGGGGACAGATCCGGCCACCTAACTGGCCAAGGTACGGTTTCACAGGCACAAACACGTGTGGCAGTATGGTGCTCGATCAGATGTGACACCGCGGCCAGCGAGATCCCCAGATATGTTCCGCACAGAAAGTGTGTGACACCAGTTCAGCCGTCAACTCCACCCTAGTGCAGTATCCGGTATATCGGGAACCACTTACAGCATTTGTGGTGCACGTTGTTCGGACGACGATACAACAGGTTTATGACACGCGACCCATGCAAATGAGTGCACGGAGTTGGAGCTACAGATGTGGGAGTACGGGCTAGGGACTGGTGGACTGTGGACTGTATGGACCAGGGTGCGCCGGCCGCGCGGCCCACCTGGCAGTTGGCGGCGACGACGACGCCGGCCACCAGCAGGCCGCCCTCGATCTTCTCGACGCGCAGCCGCGAGATGGGGGCGGCGCAGCGGGTGCCCAGCGACAGCCCCAGCGGCGCCACGCCCCCGCCGCTCCCGCCGCCGCCCCCCGCCGCCGACGTCGCGACGCTGCCCCTGCCGGACTCGGCGTCGGGCCTGCAACACGGCGCAGCGCCTTGTGTCACACGTCGCTCCGGGCACGCCACAGCCGCTTCTTTAGCAGCGCTACGAAAATCTCTTATGGGAAAAGTAAGTTAGTAAAATATTTTAAAAAATCAGCGGCAATAAACACCTCTCTCACACACAAACAAAGACGTCAAATACTACAGCAGAGAAGTGTGCCTGGTTGACCAGTGGAATACAAAAGGCTGACCCGTGAGCAACTCCGCAAACAGTAAAACCTAACACCTATCAGATTTTGGCTCGAGTTCAGACATTAGACAAAATTTTAAAATTTTTATTAAACCTATGTCGCCTTCACCTGAGACAGGCTCTCGCCGTGTATCAAATTCTGACAAGGGAACCTCCCCATCGCTCCCCCCTCAGATTTAGTTATAAGATGGCACACTGGATAGGCCTTGAAAAACTGAACACAGATCAATCAAGGAAACAGGAAGAAGTTGTGTGGAACTATAAAAAAAAAAATATACAAACTGAGTAGTCCATGCGCAAGATAGGTAACATCAAGGTTAGTATGAGCTTAGGAGCGCCGTCGTCCCGTGGTTAGCGTGCGGAGCTGCGGAATGAGAGGTTTTTGGTTCAAGTCTGCCCTCGAGTGCAAAATTTTGTTTCTTTTTTTCGCAAAGTTATGATCTGTCCGTTCGTTCATTGACGTCTCTGTTCACTGTAACAAGTTTAGTGTCTGTGTTTTGCGACCGCACCGCAAAACCGTGCGATTAGTAGACGAAAGGACGTGCCTCTCGAATGGGAACCGAAAACATTTGATCGCAAGTTCATAGGTCAACCGATTCCTCCACAGGAAAACACGTCTGATATATTCTATACGACACTGGTGACGGCATGTGCGTCACATGACCGGAATATGTTGTCGACCCATCTAACTTGTACACTTGGCGAATGGGTAAAAGATTCTTCTGCCTTACCTGATTTAGGTTTTCTTGTGGATGTGATAATCACTCTCAAAAAAGTGATGAAAACATAAGAGTTTGTCACATAAACTGCAACAAATGAATGCAACAGTTTCACAGTCGCACAGTTTTCCCTGTGCTCTGCCAAAACATATGTTTTTAACGTTTTCATACAACGTCCCCATACTACGGCGCAGTTACCTCACGTCGGACGGACGGACGGACGGATGAACAGATAATAATTGACGGAAAATACAAAATTAAACTTTTCAATCGAGGGAACACTTGAACGAAGGACCTCTCGTTCCGCAGCTGCTCACGCTAACCACGGGACCACAGCGCTGCTGAGCTCAGACAATCCTTGATGTTACCTATCGTGCACATGGACTACTCAGTTTGTATATTTTGCTCATTTTTTTCATGGTTCCACACAACTTCTTCCTGTTTTCTCGATTGATCTGCGTTCAGTTTTTCAAGGCCTATCCACTGTGCCAACTTATAACTAAATCTGAGGGGGGAGCGATGGGGAGGTTCCCTTGCGAGTAGGTATCGCACACTGTGGCAATGTCGCAAGTGGTGTGTTGGGCAGTCTGTAAGAGCAGACGTGTAAATAAGACAGGTGTTACAGCCGACCGAATAAGATGTTGCTCAGCACCAACACCCCTGTGAGTACGGATCAAAATACAGCAATGTCAGCAGATAGGTGGCAGGAGCAGGGCATTCAGCTCATGTGAAGCGTCGTGCGTCGTACCTGGCGCCGAGTTCGCTTAAAGGGGGGTAGGACGTCAAACGGGCCGACTTGGAGTAGGAGAGGCACCGCAAGACATTTTAATTTCCACTGTGTATACTTTTACAAGTAAATTCATAATGTCAGCATGACCAGGAAGGATTCAGGATTCACACTCGTAGCAGCGGAAGTTCAAAAACATAACAAAATAATTTTTTTTACATGTGAAATTTCATCATTTTTTGACTTACTATTGGCTGCATTTGTTGCTATAGGTACACTTTTCTTCATAAGTAAGAGAGACTGTTCGATGAATTTTGCACCATACTTACAGGTGTCTGAAGCTCTAGAATCTATTTAATTTATGAAACAATAAATGAGCAGTTACGTTTTAAACTTTATCTTTAGAAAAAAATCAAATTTGTAGTTAATTATTTCAATTTTTACCACAGTTTTTAATAGATTTGGAAAATTCTAGAGTTTCATACAGCTGTAAGTATGGTTTGTATGCGGTGCAAAATTCATCAAAGAATCTCTCTTACTTGTGAAGAAAAGTGTACCTATAGCAACAAATGCAGCCAACAGTAAGTGAAAAAATGATGAAATTTCATATCTAAAAAAAATTATTTTGCTATGTTTTTGCACTTTCACTGCTATGAGTGTGAATTCTGAATCCTTCCTGGTCATGCTGGCAAAGTTTTATGAATTTACCTGTAAAAGTTGAAATGGCTGTGAGCACAATGAGACTTAACATCTGTGGTCATGAGTCCCCTAGAACTTAGAACTACTTAAACCTAACTAACCTAAGGACATCACACACATCCATGCCCGAGGCAGGATTCGAACCTGCGACCGTAGCAGTCACGCGGTTCCGGACTGAGCGCCTAGAACCGCGGGACCACCGCGGCCGGCACTTGTAAAATATCAGACGAACCGATAAGTCTATGTCAAATTGTAAAAATGGTTCTAAGTAGGAAATATCGTAAGTCAATACTCGTGACTAAAAGAGTCTTAGTAGGCACCTATCCACGGACGGACCGAGAAGAGAGGACAGATATTTTCCATCGTGAGTTAAGGGGGTGACCAACACTCGGTCACCATTAGCACGCCTGAAAACGTCTGCACACTTACTCGCTGCACCGTACTCTGACATGCACCAACACACCTCTGCGTATGTGGACTGCTGCCAGCGCCACCGTGCGACGACTGCAGGTCAAATGCACCGCATGGTCATATCCCGAGGCGATTTAAACCCGCAAACCGCCCACCAGAGCGTTGTTTCGCAGTGTATCAGCACTATCCTTAATTTATGAGCATGAGTGTACATAAGTTCGTAGCGCTTTTGTTTTGCATGTTGGTATTCCGGTTGCTAAGGTTTTATTTATCGATCGTCATTTTTTATTCGTAGTTCGCTGTTGCTATTCGAGTTGTCTTTTTGTCATTTGGAGTTACTGAGAGGAGATGCGGACGCTATTGAACGGAGTGCCAAGTGGAGAAATCGAAACGTTTCCGGCAGGTTCTTCTGTCTGAGATGCACAGAGGGGTGACACCAGCGGAGGCAGCCAGAAACATTTTTGCGCCGTGTATGGGGATAGGACTGAATTTGATTTGGGGGAAGAGACCAAACAGCGAGGTCATCGGTCTCATTGGATTAGGGAAGGGTGGGCAAGGAGTGTCGTGCCCTGTCAAAGGAACCACCCCGGAATTTGCCTGAACCGATTTAGGGAAACCACGGAAAATGTAAATCAGGATGGCCGGACGCGGGACTGAACCGTCGTCCTCCCGAATGCGAGTCCAGTGTACTAACCAGAGCGCCACCTCGCTCGGTGTGTATGGGGATAGTGGCACTGGACAGGGCACGGCAAGAACATGGTTTTCTCCTCTTGAGGAGGATCGTTTTGACGTTAGCGACTCCCCGTGTTCGGGCAGACCTTCGGGTTTTGATCCACGTCAGTGTACCCCAGAACTGGCAAATGTGATGAACTGTGAACACTCCACCGTCGTGTGATATTAGCATGCAATCTGGCCGGTTCAAAAATGGGGTTATAGATATGCTGTAAACCAAAATAAAAATAAAAAATAAAAAAACAGCGGATGACCATATGTGCACCTGCTAGCTCGTCATCAACTGATTCTTGAACAACGCCGATCATTTCTATCCTGTATCGTTATTCATGACTAGAAATGGTGTCTTTATGCTAACAAAAGGAAAACAAAGGAATGGTTGAGTCCAACCACAGCAGCAACTGCGCGAACATGACTTCTGTGCATCCACAGAAGGTACTGTTGTGCATTACCCGAGGTGTAATCATCACTACTGATATTTATGGTCAGTCACTGAGACGTCTTCCAGACGCAGTCGCAGAACGACGACCAGAAAGACCGCTTGAAGTGAAGCGATGCTACTACACGGAAAGACCCTTCCGCATTCTGCTAGACTGACAAAAAACGCTAAACTTCCTTCTCGGATGAAATCTCGCTGGGAACGTCACTCGACGAGTTTTTCGCCTGAGAAGCTGGTGATTTCTACAGTCGTCGAATCTAAAAGTTACCTCAGCGTTGGCAGACTGTTGTAAATAGTGAACGAGAATGTATATTTGATGACCAAAGTTTCTTTTATTTGAATCTCTTGAGTTTATTAAAGTTATGGAAAACGTTATGAACTTATACACCAACCCAGTGCATCCTACACACGCATCGACCGACCGACAAATTGGACGTGTGTAGCCTTTTGAGCAACCGACCGACAAACGTTGCTTATCGAGATGGCGTGCGGGTTGAACCACGTGATAGCCGACGTCCCTCCCCCACCCTTAACTCCGCCCAACAAATTATGTCGTGTGCAGCGCTGTCTTGTCAGTCGTCCCACTAAAGTACGTCTTTTGTTACTCTGCGTGGGATTAAATGCTGTTCTAATACACGGTGTATCAAAAAGAATCGTCCGATGGCACATCTATATTTCCGAAACTAATAAACATATACAATGGACTTCGTTGTTTCATGAACGGGAAACTCAAAGTTTTTTTTTTTTTTTTTTACATGCCTTTTCATGGGTTTTCAATATGCCCCCTTCAGATGCACGGTATATGTCAATGCGGCATTCATATTGTTCCCACACTGCAGCGAGCATGTCTTGAGTTACAGCTTCCACAGCTGTCTCTGTTCATTCATTGTTGTTGGTAACGGAGGCGCATAGAGTCTTTCATGAAACCTCGCAAAAGTAATCACAAACAGTCATGTCCTGCGACCTTGGGAGGCCAATAATGTAAGGCTGAATCATTTGGTCCAGTGCGACCGTTTCACCGTTCGGTAATCCTTTAATTCAAAAATACCCGCACTCCCAGATGCCAGTGTGGCTGTGCCCCATGTAAAACTAGAGTGTTTGCTCTTTACGACAGTATGTTGTTCACGCAAATATCTCAAATAACATAATAGATATGATTTTTTAAAAATAGGATGATTCTTTTTGATACACCTTGTGTGACAAAGTGCCAGGCGGACAGTTTCTGGAGAAATTTAAACACTGCAGATGTTTGTGGGACATTCTTAGATAATTGCGAATATTATTGGCTCACAGCTGCTTAAGTAAGGCCGTGTCGTACGTGAGCGACAGAAGCGAACGACAGCCACCGACGTCTGGATGCGCGACACTCCAGCGACAAGGAGCTTCATCGGGCGAGAAGCTCGATTGCCCTGCGTGCGAGCGACCACGTCGCGCTACAAGATGGCTCCTTAGAACCAACCAGCTGTTTCTATAAAAGGGCGCTCCTAGAATCCTGTAGCTGGAGAGTAAGGCTACAGAATTAGGTTTACTTAAGAAAATAAAGCGAAAAGGAATGCTGTCCATGAAATTCATAAAGGGAGGAATCTCAATGCAGAATTTCATAAATATCAGCCAGCCGGAGTGGCCGAGCGGTTCTAGGCGCTACAGTGTGAAGCCGCGCGACCGCTACGGTCGCAGGTTAGGTTCGAATCCGAGGCATGGATGTGTGTGATGTCCTTAGGTTAAGTAGTTCTAAGTTCTAGGGGGCTGATGACCTCAGAAGTTAAGTCCCATAGTGCTCCGAACCATTTGAACCATTTTTTCATAAATATTATCAACTAAGATGATCACCAGACATACTCCTCGAATACACGTGAATGAGCAGAGGAGCATTCGACTCTCTTATCAATAAATTAAACACGAATGTTTTTACATGATCAAAAACTTGTAATCAGTCATTCTTCCGCATTTACTAGCTGATAAATCACTAACTATCGTAAATCTTGGATTATTAATACGTAATCATAGCTTGTTGTGGTGTAGAGGTAGCGTTACAGTACGTGAATATGTGCTTCAAAAAGGTCCTGAAAAAAAAGAATAAAAAAAAATCCCGGTTCATGTATACTGTTTACACTGCATGAACTTTAAGCGCATACACACCTATCCTAGTATATCAGACACATTAAATTCCTAATAAATTACAATGAACCATGAAATTTTACAAGATATTTGATGTTGCGAATGTGTTTCATCAGCAGTCAGTGTTAAGGGCAAGAGTTTCAATTAATCTAAACAGTCTGTAAAAGTAAAACATACAAAATTTATGAAAAGAAAGTCAAACGTTTTGTGTAATGATTTGTCTAAAAGTATGTAATGAAAAATATTAGGGAAACGTTTGGTGCACCTCATTTTCTGTTCACGATTTCGAGCGTCATTCGAAGGCACATAGAACGTTTTTCTGATCTACTTATTTCTTTTACACAAATAATTTGGTAAAATATTTGACTGATTTCTTTCGTTTTTTATTTTCAAGTTTTATTCAGAAAACATGGTCTTACTGACTCCAAGTGTGCCTTCCTAGCGTACTTGATTTGAAGGAAGCCTTTTTGACAATTAAATACCGCACCAATGTATCTTTTTATGTGCAAAACAGCTAGGCCTTGACCAGATGAAATTTTTGACACTTTATTTACATAGCTTTGCAACAGCTTTTCGTGAAACATTTCAATTTTCCCTCAACTCATCAATTAAGTTTTCGTTAATTACCCGGATTACTTTCAAGCAGTTAAATATTTTCATGCAAAACTAGGCCTCACGCTGGTCACTTTGATACCCTGTTTACCTGTTTCTCTCCCTTTGTTTGGCTGTGAAAATTCGGACAAAACCTCTTGGTGTAATTTATAGGGAGTCTTGTTTTCGCTCTACTTACGCGTTTACAAAAACGTATCGAGTTTTAATCATACGGTAAATAGTCCTTTCTGCGTGCTGTCATTTATAAAAATCGTCGATATCTTGAACCGTTTATGTGATACGACGATGTTTATGACCACTTGATTCCCGAAGTGCGGGAAATATTCGGACGCGCCGCGAGCGACCCGTCCGCGGATATAACAACCAACATCTCATGAATAAAAAGATATATCATTCCGGTCTCATTTTTAAATACAATTTAGATATATTGGTTACATTTCATACGCAATAATGTATGGCCTTAAATGAACTATACGGAAAGTCTACGCAATGCGATTTTACCTCTGCAAATTCTTAAAAATTTCGTGCAGCCATGTACTCAATTTCGTGCAGCACAGTAACTATGGTGAATAACGAAAATAAATTCAGACATTTATCGTTTAAAGATATCAGTCTATCAGATGCGGAAGAATCAAATTTTTTCACCAAATAGTTTTCTTAAAATCGGATGTTATGTAATTCATAGCTGCCATCGCGTCCTCTCCACTGCTTTGCCGAGAAGACACGTGACTGTCGCTCTGTGTCGCGCGTGCTGCAGCGACAAGATTCAAACACGTTTGAATTCAAACGTCACCAGTTGCAGCGGGAGACAGGCAGCGACACAGATGTTGGTTGGTCGATCGGGCGGTCTGTCTGCTGTCTGTCTGTCTGTCTGTCGGTTGTTTGGTCGGTCGGCCGATAAATTAAGCGCCCAACACACATATCAACCGACCGACCAATTTACGTGCAGTGTACACACGTCCCGATCGAATACATTTAGGAATTGCAACACCGCCCTGTTCGTATCGTTGTTTGCAAATTGTTTAGTCTATAGAAAGTTCATTGAGGTTAGGTTCGACAAGATGCCGCTGACGTAATAACTGGGAACTGCCTTGCTGTTTTAGAGTTTACAACAGCAAGAAAAGCAGAGAGAAAGCTGGGGGCAAAGAAGTGGCTTATTCAAAGAAGAAATTTAGTCCCGCTCTTTTACTGAAGGAACTGGGAGCAGATTATTTTTTCAATTATCTCAGAATGGATGAAGCATACTTTTCACAGATTCTGAATATAATCAAAGTCTTACTATATATCAAACGTTTACGGTACTATAATGTGGCATTAATCGTAACGTTTCTACTGTAGGAGAGAGTATATACTATCTTAAATTCTCTTTCATATGTCGCTCGCATGTTGTCTAACTTACGCCTCAAAACAAGAGGTGTGGCGTCTGGATTGCGGGGGGAAGGGGAATGGCTAGACCTGAGTGTATAGAATGTTTTCAGTATTTTCGAAGACGAGTGGTGACTGTTAAATAGCCATGAAAACGGTCCAGTTCCGACGCTTGCTGTCTGGTATGGACGCCCTTGGCCAGCGAGAATGCTACATAGAAAAATGAAGCGACAGATGTGAAGTTAAAAAGGTCAATTTCGTTTAGAGGCACATATGAACATCAGAGCTTACATTAAACGTGAGTGCAACAGTGTTTTATTAATTTGAGTGAGATAAATGAGAACATATTCACCATCTGAATTCTCAATGCAGAACTAGCCTAATCAAACTGGACATTTTATTAGTTTTGGCTCGTATTGTTAGCAGTTGATGTAATAACTAAACTGTGAATAACAAATATTTTACCGTGTTTTATGTCAATAATGGGTGAATGTTTCACCTTGGGCAGGTTCATGTTTTAACTGTGGGGTATTATTACGCAAGTAATATACATATTTCTTTCCAGGCGAAATGAATTTGATCGCGAAACTTCCATCTAATACGAAATTGTGCGTCTAATGACATTTTATTCTGTTTGGTGTGGATGTAGTTTATCGATAAATAATATCAGAAATAGTAGGAAAACGTTTAGTTTCGTGATTTGTCAACATACGATCCAGCAATGAAGAAAATGCCAGAACACGCACGTGCGGTAGTAACGATCCGACTCCACTGCGGCCGGATGCCTGCGAGTTGCCGACAGGTGGCAGGGCGGTCAGCGGTGGGTCGCAGTCTGGCTGCTAGATGGCGCGAATGGCGCCGTACGAATAATTAAACGGCTGCCTCGAAGTGTTCTGCCACAGCTCGCTGCGGGCTATGGATCTACGAAGTGAATACGTTCATCTAGTAATAACAGAGTTGCCAGGTCTCCCGTATGTCCGGGTTTTTCGTATATTTACCTTCAGTCTCTCTGTTCTCGTGATTATCGACATTTCTCCCGTATTTCATTCTAACAAAATACTGCTTGATTGAAATGCAATACTTTTTCAATTTTTAACGATTCGACTCCGATTATTAACACATTTTGAGCGATAGCTCGAAATGTACATTGGCTGATGCTTTGTTCCGAAGTGATAACGAACCTACTACGTATCGCATTGGTCTCACACCAAACATTAAATTACTTTTACGAGCACGTATTCAAATGTGCGTGTACGTTAATTTCATGTTGCAGCTAGCTTCAGGTTGCAGAACTGCCGCACGGAACAAAACTGTTGGGTTAAGATGATGCTAAGACTGTTTCTGAATGCGAGTCAAATTGTAAATATCTTCTACCACGTTTGTTCATTCAAGTGTTTTATATACTTCAAGTGTATGGGGATAAAAATTCCATTGGACTCACCAAAGGTCAAAATTGAAATAATATAGAAAACGTCGATAGTGTAGTGTTACCGCTTGTATGGTATAACGTGCTTCAGAATTTCCTTTATTTTCAATTAGAAAATCTGGCAGTCGTGAGTAACGAAAACACGCATGGCTGAATTTAGTTTGTGCTGTAATATATACCTCTACAGGTTTGATTCATGCTCTGAGTATTGCAATATCTTGTTATATCTCTGCGTAACACGCCTGCGTCTAATTGTATCTTCACAGTGTATAGAGGATAGGTGTTTAAGGGACCAAAAAATTACTCTTGGGCATATCTTTCTAAGTTCCTAGTGTCATGAAATGTCAAGCGTCTTTCGCAACAAACCAAAACTTTAAAGAATGTAATTTTCGTGTACCGAGATGATGATAAAAACATATTATACATTATTCACTACAGGTTGACAGGGAAACATTCGTTGTCAGCCAATAGAAAATTATTATAACAGGACAACGAAGATAATAATCTTATATAACGAAGATAGTTTAGACTCATGCGGAGGCATATAGATAGTCGCTTCTCCCTCGCTCTGTTTGCAAGTGGAATAGGAAAGGCAATGAATGACTAGTGGTGGTACGGGGTATCCTCCATCACGCACCGTGCAATAGCTTGCACTGTATGTATGTATGTATGTATGTATGTATTATTATTATTATTATTATTATTATTATTATTATTATTATAGCTGCTGGGAACTTGACCTTCAGTTCTACACTACATCCATCTACTGGGCTGAAATAGCAGTGACACGATGGCTGTTTAATAACCGTATGCCTGTACGTTTTCGCCACCACGCCGATTTCGTACCTGGGGAACCGATTACACCCACAGCTTTCTGACTTTATCACTTGCTTCGACGTTTCGAAGCTGAAGCCAGTCACCTCCGGCTTTCCTCCTGCAAGCGGCAGGAGCTGTGCTGGTGGCGTGTACAGCGTGCCCGCCATGTCGGCCTCACCCCATGGGCAACCGCAGTTTGCGGGAAATTGGGTGCACTTTCCCCTTCCGGGCATCTGCGATTGGTCTCTTTCTTCACTACAGAATTCTCACGAATTTATAGCAGTGCTCGTCTGCGACTCAGTTAAACTGCAGAGTTGACACTTACAAGCAAGACGGGAAATACGGTGACTAGCAGTCAATCAGGTAAGAGGGCCCAAATTTCGTCACCTTAGTGCGCTAGGACCTGTATGAGTCCTGAAAAGGTTATGGAAAAGACTATAAATTGTTACATACATATCCCTGAATTTATATTCCATTTGTACACAAATTAAAGTTAAATTGTTATAATATACTGAAGCCAGTATTTGTCATAAATGTTAACACGACAAAAACAGAAATACAAAAAGTGTCCGTAATTTCGTCTCCCATAAAAATTCTCAAAAGTGCAATTAAGTTAAACGTATTTTTTTCATTCTAACATAGCCAGGCACTTTTACTACATCCTCCTTTCAAGACACTGTCCATTCCGTTCAACTGCTCTCCCAAGTCCTTTGCTCAAGTTTTTATTCATTCACCCCGAACTTTAATTCCCCCTCTAAATGTTTCTCTTGTTTGCTGTACTGTTTGCTCAATGCACAGATTGAATAGCATAGGGGGTAAGCCACAACCCTGTCTCACTCCCTTCTCGTCCACTGCTTCCCTTTCTTGCCCGTCGAGGATCATACGAAATGCAACCATACGTCACATCCATTCCCTATCAGGAGTTGAGTTAGTTATTACTTGTCCTCTGACGGCATGAATTATTGGGATGTTAAAATATGGCTAAACGAATACAGAACATTTGAGTGTTGATAAATGTTTTCCTAGTTCGCTGTCATAGCAAGATAAAACAGTACATCTAGAAATATATAGTAATTACAGAACGCATCACTGAGCAGCTGAAGGAGTATTGTGGAGAAAGTGCACAGGAAGAAGAATACATATCCTCCCTGAAGCGAATTGCGAATACATAGAAAGAAGAATCCTTTATTGTACGATTATATGATAGCAGAAGAAACACTGGTACCAGTTACTTCTGTAAAATATCTGGGAGTATGCGTACGGAACGATTTGAAGTGGAATGGTCATATAAAATTGATGGTAAGGCGGGTGCTAGGTTGAGATTCATTGGAAGAGTCCTTAGAAAATGTAGTCCACCAAGAAAGGAGGTGGCTTACAAAACACTCGTTCGACCTATACTCGAGTATTGCTGATCAGTGTGGGATCCGTACCAGGTCGGGTTGATAGAGGAGATCCAAAGAAGAGCCGCGCGTTTCGTCACAGGGTTATTTGGTAAGCGTGATAGCGTTACGGAGATGTTTAGCAAACTCAAGTAGCAGACTCTGCAAGAGAGGCGCTCCGCATTGCGGTGTAGCTTGCTGTCCAGGTTTCGAGAGGGAGCGTTTCTGGATGAGGTATCGAATAATTGCTTCCCCCTACTTATACCTCCCGAGGAGATCACGAATGTAAAATTAGAGAGATTCGAGCGCGCACGGAGGCTTTCCGGCAGTCGTTCTTCCCGCGAACCAAACGCGACTGGAACAGGAAAGGGAGGTAAGGACAGTGGCACGTAAAGTGCCCTCCGCCACACACCGCTGGGTGTCTCGCGGAGTGTAAATGTAGCTGTATATGTAGAAGAGTTTAAGCAATCATTCTGCCCACGCTTCATATCGCACCCTGCAAGAAAAGTCGAAAAAATGGCAAATTTTAGTTTCTAACTGTAAAATACACTCCTGGAAATTGAAATAAGAACACCGTGAATTCATTGTCCCAGGAAGGGGAAACTTTATTGACACATTCCTGGGGTCAGATACATCACATGATCACACTGACAGAACCACAGGCACATAGACACAGGCAACAGAGCATGCACAATGTCGGCACTAGTACAGTGTATATCCACCTTTCGCAGCAATGCAGGCTGCTATTCTCCCATGGAGACGATCGTAGAGATGCTGGATGTAGTCCTGTGGAACGGCTTGCCATGCCATTTCCACCTGGCACCTCAGTTGGACCAGCGTTCGTGCTGGACGTGCAGACCGCGTGAGACGACGCTTCATCCAGTCCCAAACATGCTCAATGGGGGACAGATCCGGAGATCTTGCTGGCCAGGGTAGTTGACTTACACCTTCTAGAGCACGTTGGGTGGCACGGGATACATGCGGACGTGCATTGTCCTGTTGGAACAGCAAGTTCCCTTGCCGGGGTTCGATGACGGTTTGGATGTACCGTGCACTATTCAGTGTCCCCTCGACGATCACCAGTGGCGTACGGCCAGTGTAGGAGATCGCTCCCCGCACCATGATGCCGGGTGTTGGCCCTGTGTGCCTCGGTCGTATGCAGTCCTGATTGTGGCGCTCACCTGCACGGCGCCAAACACGCATACGACCATCATTGGCACCAAGGCAGAAGCGACTCTCATCGCTGAAGACGACACGTCTCCATTAGTCCCTCCATTCACGCCTGTCGCGACACCACTGGAGGCGGGCTGCACGATGTTGGGGCGTGAGCGGAAGACGGCCTAACGGTGTGTGGGACCGTAGCCCAGCTTCATGGAGACGGTTGCGAATGGTCCTCGCCGATACCCCAGGAGCAACAGTGTCCCTAATTTGCTGGGAAGTGGCGGTGCGGTCCCCTACGGCACTGCGTAGGATCCTACGGTCTTGGCGTGCATCCGTGCGTCGCTGAGGTCCGGTCCCAGGTCGACGGGTACGTGCACCTTCCGCCGACCACTGGCGACAACATCGATGTACTGTGGAGACCGCACGCCCCACGTGTTGAGCAATTCGGCGGTACGTCCACCCGGCCTCCCGCATGCCCACTATACGCCCTCGCTCAAAGTCCGTCAACTGCACATACGGTTCACGTCCACGCTGTCGCGGCATGCTACCAGTGTTAAAGACTGCGATGGAGCTCCGTATGCCACGGCAAACTGGCTGACACTGACGGCGGCGGTGCACAAATGCTGCGCAGCTAGCGCCATTCGACGGCCAACACCGCGGTTCCTGGTGTGTCCGCTGTGCCGTGCGTGTGATCATTGCTTGTACAGCCCTCTCGCAGTGTCCGGAGCAAGTATGGTGGGTCTGACACACCGGTGTCAATGTGTTCTTTTTTCCATTTCCAGGAGTGTATGTATGAACTGCCTTAATGTGCACAAAAAACATTTTATTTATGTCAACAATGTTTGCTCGGGTAGCAGCACGGTCCAACGCGGTGCTTCCCGAGCGGGAAGGCGTGCCGGTCCCCGGGGCCGAACCGCACAATAACCCTGGGTTCGGTGTGGGGTGGCGGTGGGGTTCTAACGCTGCTAAATATTGCATTTTCGGGCAACAACAAAGTTATATCATGAGGCAGTTGTCATTAGAGCACAGTTAATAAAGTCATTTCTTGAAATAATGGATAAACTAGGCACTCATCTTTTCGTGTTTCCAACGCTGGTCTCGTTGTGAACTCATGGCTCAATCGTCGAAAATCTAGGTAGTGATGATTCCAAGCTCGGATGCAAAAAGGCCTATGTGTTATTCTGCGATATTCAAAAGATTTTATATATGTGTTTCATAAACCATTCTTGAAGATTAAACTTTTGCAAATTAGGATAATGGTGATGTAAAAAAGTAATCAGCACTCTGTTTTTAAGTTACTTCTTTTTTATTACTTTTGTTGCAATATCACGTAACTCGTTCCAAAACATCACTTCACAATTTAAAACATAAATGAAAATATCTTCCTCACTGTTAAAGTTCACATTTCATAAACTGACGAGAATTTGCGTCTTTTTAACATGACGACCAAAGCTTGACACTCTAATCGCTTACGCGCCCAAAAATCAGAGTTACAAGTACGTCAAAAATCATAGTGACAAAAGAAAGAATACACATAAGAATAATATCATTGCAATATATACATATCGATGTATCGAAGTCCCTCTACATTAATGAAATCAAATCTGAATGTTGTCACAGAAACACAGTAGAATATTGCTGCTATCGAGAGGTTGAGGTGAGCTGCCGTAATGGTTACGTAATTCAAGTACCATTACAGCGTGAGTGGTCTGCTGCAGCCTGTTGTAAGATTGTGAACCACTGAAGTCTCTCCGTCGTTTCTAGGTCCCCGGTTTAATACACAACACTGCCAACAATACAGGGCTATTACAAATGATTGAAGCGATTTCATAAATTCACTATAGCTCCATTCATTGACATACGGTCACGACACACTACAGATACGTAGAAAAACTCATAAAGTTTTGTTCGGCTGAAGCCGCACTTCAGGTTTCTGCCGTCAGAGCGCTCGAGAGCGCAGTGAGACAAAATGGCGACAGGAGCCGAGAAAGCGTATGTCGTGCTTGAAATGCACTCACATCAGTCAGTCATAACAGTGCGACGACACTTCAAGACGAAGTTCAACAAAGATCCACCAACTGCTAACTCCATTCGGCGATGGTATGCGCAGTTTAAAGCTTCTGGATGCCTCTGTAAGGGGAAATCAACGGGTCAGCCTGCAGTGAGCGAAGAAACGGTTGAACGCGTGCGGGCAAGTTTCACGCGTAACCCGCGGAAAATTGGCTCATGCCAGAACTGAAGACCGACAGCGCCGACTTCGTCTTTCAACAGGATGGTGCTCCACCGCACTTCCATCATGATGTTCGGCATTTCTTAAACAGGAGATTGGAAAACCGATGGGTCGGTCGTGGTGGAGATCATGATCAGCAATTCATGTCATGGCCTCCACGCTCTCCCGACTTAACCCCATGCGATTTCTTTCTGTGCGGTTATGTGAAAGATTCAGTGTTTAAACCTCCTCTACCAAGAAACGTGCCAGAACTGCGAGCTCGCATCAACGATGCTTTCGAACTCATTGATGGGGACATGCAGCGCCGAGTGTGGGAGGAACTTGATTATCGGCTCGATGTCTGCCGAATCACTGAAGGGGCACATATCGAACATTTGTGAATGCCTAAAAGAACTTTTTGAGTTTTTGTATGTGTGTGCAAAGCATTGTGAAAATATCTCAAATAATAAAGTTATTGTAGAGCTGTGAAATCGCTTCAATCATTTGTAATAACCCTGTACTTAGCTGAAATTTAAAGCGTATACTACTTCGCTGTACGTTTTATGCAATTAATTGTTTGAACAGAGTTTTCTCGGAATTGTGTCTCTGTTTTGCCGACATGCGATATTTTGTTGGAATTTGAAGGTGCCCTAATAACTGGTAGAAGGAAAGCGCCCCCAACCACGCGTATCACTGTGGTTTGCAGAGTACGGGTGTAGACGGACAGATACAAATAGCACCCTCAATTTTTCCTCGTACAGCCCTCACTGATCAACGGAAAAGAACCAGTCCAACGTCCTCACTTAAAGATTCGTAGACACCATAATACGGCTAGCATTACAATGTAGAAGATCTTTGCGAACGACTCTTTGACTCAACTAGATCACTGGAGCCATTACACTATCGTAAAATTTCTCGTCATAGTTGCTCGAGAATAGACGCCGAACAGTTATTCGTCCTTGCGACAGCAGTCAATGCAGTGGTCGCAGTGCGGGCGCTGCTTAAAAACAGAAAGAGAACCGGAAAAGATTGCGGGTGGAACTGTGGGTAGCGCGAAGACAAGCTCACAAATGTTCCACCAGAATTTGCTCCGTGAGCTACAGTGCGAGGACATAGCGCCACGAAAGTTATTCGAGGATGGACGAAGAAACATTTCAGTTTGTTCTCACAAGATAGCTCCCTGATATCTTCGAACAAGATTCCCATTTCTGCTAAAGATCGTCTCGCAGTTAGATTAATATTTTGAGCAACAGACGAAAGCTGTGGTATTTCAGTTTGCAGTGTTGTACTCTCCCACTGCATACCATTTCACGTACATTATTATTCCAGGAACATCTGAAGCAGTGTATAAATCACTCTAAGCAAGTTTCTTGTGGTGGCCATTTCCGCAGCAGCTGTGTGTAAACTGCCGTAGTTGAAAAGACGAACCCAGACGCTTTTCGCCTTAGTTACACGGCATCATCAGTCAGTGTCCTGAAATATAACACGAATTTTTCGTTTGCACATATAGGTTATAGATTTAAAACAGTTCGTTGAAGTTTTTATAATAAAATGGAAAAGTATTTACAGATCAGCGTCTAATTCATTATTTGTAGGCTAAACAGCCTTCTCTCAAGTGGCAAACTGCTTGAAAGTCAGCAATTTTTTTGCGGCCACTTTTTTCGAAGAATAGCGCTATAACTACCATTTTCTGTTTCTAGAACGTCATTTGTTTCTGTAGGTGTTCCTAAATTTCTCAGGTTTGTTTTTGTTTTTTCTTTAACTTCTCCCTTTTTGCTGATCTAAGTTTTGTGTGTTCGTGTATAATATTATTTTATTTATTTATGTTCACATATATTTTTATTTTACTGTTTATTAGTATTACTCTTATTCTTTTTCATTTATGTAATTTATGAAGGTTAAGTAATGAATAATGAAGGTTAAGTAATGAATAAGGGCATTATTTCAATTACGTACTCTTTATTAACAACACTTCGATTTCCAGATTACCACAGGCTCTTTAGATCGCTTAATTTCTTCCTTACATCGTCCACAGTGAATCCACTAGCTTATAACAGCGTGACCGTTTACTACAAGCGTGCTCTGTGTTATGAAAAATTTAGGATTCTTCATACTTTGCAATGGCTATTGATGTGGCAGCCGCGCACTAAATACACTTCCGCGTCATTTTATAGATTAAAGGCACCAGAAGCATTGTTGTGCAACGTTAATCAAAAATTTGATTTCACTAATCGTTAATCCGTCTCTAAAAAAGTAGCTTCGTTAAATGTTAAAACGTTGCTGGACCGGAAATTTATCGGGAGCTCATCGTTCATCTTTCACGCGTAATGGTAAACTTACGTTGTGCCCGTAGTGAAATGACCAAGTGAATTAAACCTATAAGCGTTGCTTAAATAAAAATGTTTTGGTTGGGGAAGTTTAGATGAGACATGGAAGGCATGTGGGAATCATGGTCGTAACAAAAACGTTTACTACGCGTTGGTCCACACTAGTTATGAGACACACGGCTGTCAGCTGCTGCAACGCCGAAAGAATCTCCAGTGGCTTCCCTATCGTACTCTTTTTTAACACGATTATTGCTACTGGCTCCGCTGTCAATATCGGAATGAATGTCAAGTTCGATTTTTCTTTTTGGCTTTCCTCGACCGGACCCTGCCGTCATTGTTTCTCCAAACTGCACATGCCGCAATTCATGTGCTCTCCTTATGTGTTGTTTCAAATGGTTAAGGCTCGAAGGGTGAGCCCAAATTGTTGACTTTTTGGGCAAGCGCAGTTTACAGCCGGAAAGTATTTGTTCTCCTGATTTGGATACAGAATTAACTAAGCACTTGAGTGCGGCCACGGATTTTTCATCGGTTTTAGAGCTGGAAACCGATTTCGTGATTTAGATTCCGCACTCAGTCCACTAACAAGGTGGTAGTACCTAGCGCGAACACATAAACACCCACTCGATTGTTTACATCAATCGCGCACGTAGCCACGCATCTACATGACCCGAGTTCGTCAGAACATGGTTTCTGTAGAGAGAGTGAGAGAGAGTGAGTGAGTGAGTGAGTGAGAGAGACTGAGAGAGAGAGTGAGTGAGACTTAGTGAGAGACAGTGAGTGAGAGACAGTGAGTGAGTGAAAGACAGAGAGTGAGTGGGAGACAGAGAGTGAGTGGGAGACAGAGAGTGAGTGGGAGACAGAGAGTGAGTGGGAGATAGTGAGAGTGAGTGAGTGAGAGTAGTAGTTGTTGTTGTTGTTGTTGTTGGGGAAGGAGACCAGACAGCGAGGTCATAAGTCTCATCGGATTAGGGAAGAACGGGGAAGGAAGTCGGCCGTGCCCTTTGAAAGGAACCATCCCGGCATTTGCCTGGAGCGATTTAGGGAAATCACGGAAAACCTAAATCAGGATGGCCGGACGCGGGATTGAACCGTCGTCCTCCCGAATGCGAGTCCAGTGTCTAACCACTGCGCCACCTCGCTCGGTTGAGAGAGAGAGAGAGAGAGAGAGAGAGAGAGAGAGAGAGAGTGTGTGTGTGTGTGTGTGTGTGTGTGGGTGGGTGTATCAAACCGCTTAGGTCATCGATTCCCAGACTTAAACTTACTTACGCTAAGAACACACACCAAGGCCCGAGGGAGGACTCGAACCTCTGGCGGGAGGGGCCGCGCAGTCCGTGACAGCCGGCCATTGTAGCCGAGCGGTTCTAGGCGCTTCAGTCTGAAACCGCGCGACAGCTACGGTCGCAGGTTCGAATCCTGCCTCCGGCTTGGACGTGTGTGATGTCCTTCGGTTAGTTAGGTTTAAGTAGTTCTAAGTTCTAGGGGACTGATGACCTAAGATGTTAAGTCCCATAGTGCTCAGAGCCATTTGAACCAAGTCCGTGACATGGCGCCTCGAACCGCGCGGCTTTGCGCAGAGTCATTTTTCTCATAAACAGTAGGTACTTAATCAATGATTAACGGACTCAAAGTTAACAGAAGTTAAAGAAACCGTTAACGTTCTTTAAAATTAACTTAAAATTTAATCCGTTACTGGAAAAGTTAACTTGATTCATTAACGATTAGTGGCTCTTAACTTCTGAGGTCATCAGTCAACGATTAGTGGATGAACGGATTTGTGCCCAGCTGTGACTAGATGTAAACTAAGCCACAAGTATGCAATTGGCCAGTTTTTAGAGAACATAGGACCATGTTTGGTTTTATAATCTATTTGTTGAAGTGCTTGTGGATACACAATATTTTTGGTTTTCTCGTCTGGCGCGTACACGAATAAGCCAAAAGGCGTGGATTTTTCAATTTTAGTCCACACACAAGCCTGATGGTCGCTGTAAATGCGAGTCGCACCGGAAACGGAAAGCGTTTTTACTCGAATAGCATATCTGCTGGAACAATCGGGATACGATTTGGGACATTCACATTTTCTATTCGTTTGTCCTTAATACCAGACGCTGGAAAGTTCTTGACCGACTGATTTGAAATTTCGAGCAATGTTACATTGAAATATGCCCGTGGTTATATATATATATATATATATATATATATATATATATATATATATATATTACAAATTACAATAGGTCAAAAGAAAAACGCATTTTGGTGTTGTACATTAAGTTTTTTATTTATCGTGCGCACTCAGACACGTTCCGCCTTACCGAGTGAGGTGGCGCAGTGGTCAGCACACTGGACTCGCATTCGGGAGGACGACGGTTCAATCCCGCGTCCGGCCATCCTGATTTAGGTTTTCCGTGATTTCCCTAAATCGCTCCAGGCAAATGCCGGGTTGGTTCCTCTGAAAGGGCTCGGCCGACTTCCTTCCCCGATCCGATGAGACCGATGACCTCGTAGTTTGGTTTCTTCCCACAAACAACCCGACCCACTTTTCGCCTTAGTTAAAAAGTATCTTCAGTGGACCTCCTGAAATATTACGCTATTTTTCGTCTGAAAGTACAATTTATCGTTAGCACATATAGACTATATAGGCTTAATACCGTTCAGTGGCTTTTTAGTCTGTAATCTATATGTGCAAACGATAACTTGTCTATGCAAACGAAAAAAATAGTGTAATATTTCACGTGCTGAAGATGCCTTGTGACTACGTCTAGGTGATGATGATGATGTTTGGTTTGTGGGGCGCTCAACTGCGTGGTTATCAGCGCCCGTACAATTAGCCAATCTTTGCTCAGTCCAATTTCGCCACTTTCCTGGATGATGATGAAATGATGAGGACAACACAAACATACGTCTAGGTGTCAAGATAAACAAAACTTAATGCGCAACATGCCATGGGCGTCTTTCTTTTTAAGTACTGTAATTTGTATACAGCTGCTGCGAAAACGGCAGTAATTTTCGAATTCTGTACCTGAGGGAAGACACGTTTCCAAAGCAACCGAGTCAGCGATGATGATGCGGGAATTGGCGGCGCCCCCTGTTGCGGACTGCCACGCTCACACGCCACTCGCTCCTTCGCAACTGTGAATCGAGAAATAATTCTGGTCATATTCGTTTTGTAAATTTTCTTGCTGTAATGTATTTTACTTCTTCCAGACGCATTTCGCCTTTTACTTTAACGCATCTTCAGTGTAATCTAGAATGATACAGTTTTCTGCACCTACGACTCCATCTGTATGGATACTCTGCAAATCACACTCAAGTGCCTGGCAGAGGGTTCATCGAACCACCTTAACAATAATTCTCTATTATTCCGATCTCAAACAGCATGCGGAAAAACGAACACCTGTATCTTTCTGTACGAGCTCTGACTTCCCTTATTTTATGCTGGTGATCGTTTCCCCCTTACGCAGGTCGGCCTCAACAAAATATTTTCACTTTAGGAGGAGAAAGTTTGTGATTGAAATTTCGTAAGCAGATTCCGCCGCAACGAAAAACGCCTTTCTTTTAATGATGTCCACCCACCTCAAATCCTTTATCATGTCAGCGACGCTCTCTCCCCTATTTCTCGATAATACAAAACGTGCTGCTCTTCTCTGAACTTTCTCAATGTACTCCGTTAATCCTATCTGGCAAGGATCCCACACCGCGCAGCAGTACTCCAAAGCGTAGTGTAGGCAGTCTCTTTAGTGGATCTGTTGCATCTTCTAAGTATTCTGTTAATGAAACGCTGTCTTTGGTTTGCTTTTCCCCTAACATTTTCTATGTGTTCCTTCCAATTTAAGTTGTTCGTAATTGTAATTCCTAGGTATTTAGTTCAATTTACGGCCTTCAGATTTGACTGATTTATCGTGTAACCGAAGTTTAACGGATTCCGTTTGGCTCTCATGTAGATGACCTCCATTCAGATATCTTTTCTAAATCGTTTTGCAATTTGTTTTGCAGGCCGTGGTGGCCGAGCGGTTCTAGGCACTTCAGTCCGGAACCGCGCGACTGCTACGGTCGCAGGTTCGAATCCTGCCTCGGGCTTGGATGTGTGTGATGTCCTTCGGTTCGTTAGGTTTAAGTAGTTCTAAGTTCTAGGGGACTGATGACCTCAGATGTTAAGTTCCATAGTGCTCAGAGCCATTTGAACCATTTTTTGCCATTTTTTTTTAATCCTCTGACGAGTTAACTAGACGATAAAGGACAGCATCATTTGCAAACAACGTGAGACCACTGCTCAGATTGTTTTCTAAATAGTTTATATAGATAAGGAACAGCAGAGGTCCTATAACACTACCTTAGGGAATTCCGCAAATTACTTCTGTTTTACTCGATGACTTTCCGTCAATTACTACGAACTGTGACCTCCTTGACGGAAATCACGAATCCAGTCATGTAACTGAGACGATATTCCATATGGTTCAAATGGCTCTGAGCAATATGGGACTTAACATCTATGGTCATCAGTCCCCTAGAACTTAGAACTACTAAAACCTAACTAAGCTAAGGACAGCACACAACACTCAGTCATCACGAGGCAGAGAAAATCCCTGACCCCGCCGGGAATCGAACCCGGGAACCCGGGCGTGGGAAGTGAGAACGCTACCGCACGACCACGAGCTACGGACGACGATATTCCATAAGCACGCGATTTCACTACCAGCCGCGTGTGTGGTACAGTGTCAAAAGCCTTTTGGAAATCTATATGTACGGAATCAATTTGAAGCCCCTTGTCAACAGCACTCAACACTTCGTGTGAGTAAAGAGCTTTGCTTTGATATGCGATATTTGTAGATTGCGAAACAGTCAAGTAAAGACAGTTCTTCGCGTTTTTGGTTGTCATCTGCGTCTTCCCTCATCTGGTCACATGCTGGAGCTAGCATTAGCTACTTCACATTTTCATGTTACGAACTTTTTCTTCACAATTTTCACAGTGTTTCTGCTAATTGTTGTGGAGCACCATCAGTCTTCTGTCACTAGTTGTAGTTGTATCGAGAAATTTGATTTAAAGTCGTAACTGCTGTGCGTTCACCTTAAATCTCTTCCCCCTTCGTAACGTGCAGACGTACTTATGTTTCGTAAGTGAAGTTACAGCGCGTCACCAGGTGAGAGGAAAAGGAGATGCCAACCAAAAGCCCGAAGATCTATCCCAACGTTATTTATTACGAGAGTACTACACACCAACAATTAAGCACAGCTCTGCACCATGAAATAACAGAATTGACAACAGTTATATATGGTTATCAAGGTCTTTTATGTATTTTATAACGTCACTCGTCCCTGTGAGGAAATCTTCGAAAAGACCGTTGTAGGCACGTGCAGGACATGTCGATACAACGTGAGCAGCTGTCTGCCGTTACGCGCCACAAAGTCACGCGATGGTGGTGAAGGTTCGCCCCACTTGTAGAGTGTGTCTGCACATCGTCCAAATTGTCCGAGGCTGGTCGAATCCAGGTGTTTACTTCTGCATGCTGGGCAGCTTCAGGCGTTGTCGGGAACAGTTTGCCGGCCGCAGTGGCCGAGCGGTTCTAAGTGCTTCAGTCTGGCACCGCGCGACCGCTACGGTCGCAGGTTCGAATCCTGCCTCGGGCGTGGATGTATGTGATGTCCTTAGGTTAGTTAGGTTTAAGTAGTTCTATGGGGCTGATGACCTCAGATGTTAAATCCCATAGTGCTCAGAGCCATTTGAACCATTTTTGTGTGTGTGTGTGTGTGTGGGGGGGGGGGGGGGGGGGGGGACAGCTTTGTTGCCAGCAGCGTTTCCATTTATCCATAGGATTGAATTCAGTTTCCATGAGAGTCCTAGCCGTGAAGAGAGTGGGATGTCTCGATCTTAGTCTTTTTTGCTCCGCAGGGAATACGTCGTCAGTTTTTGGAAGGTTGGTGTTGTTAGCAATCTTTTGGTATCCACGAAGCAGCACGCTCTTCCGTCTGATATATGTGGGAGTAGATGGTATTGACCGAATAACAATGCGCACGGCCTCGTTAATCTGCAAGTTTGCCTCTGTTACGTGTGGAGTATTAAGCCAGGCAGGCTGAGTACACCCACACCGAGGCCTGATACGCAGAGACTGTCTGCTGGCGGTCCCCGATGTGAGCCGCAGAGTTTATGGTGAATGTTGTTCCGTGATCCCATGGTATTTTGGATGCATGTTAGGATGACGCTTGTCTCCTTAGATATGGACATAGAGGACTCTGTGCCCCAATCTATTGGACTGATGAAAACATGAAACTGCTGTTGTATTTGGATTTGTTTGTAACTTTCATTTACGGAGATGGTGGCTTAAGATGTCTAGATCAGAAGTTAAAACTTCTTCAGTCGTACCAAAGGTTTTGCGTTGGGTAGGTATTGCACAGAAGCGAAACTATCTGGACTGTATTGGAGGAATATCAAAGTAAAGAAGAGAGGAGCAAGAATGGATTCCTATAGTAAGCCATCATTCAATACTTTTGAGCAGCTAGTGTCTTTTTCTGTAGTTGCTGTAAATGTCGTGCCAGTTAACATGTTTTCAATAAGTTTTATCGTCCGTTTGCACGGAACAAGTTGCAATAATTTATAAAGCAGTCCGTGCCTCCAAACGGTGTCAAATGCTGCACTTAAATCAACGAAAGCAACTGGTGTTTTCTGATTTCATTCGGTAACCTGCTTCAATAAATGTTGCTAGAGACAAGACTGGTTGGAGACCAGCGTGCCCAGTAGGAAGGTTCTGAAAGATTACTCGACTAATCCGGTTCGATTAGCAACTTATAAAGAGTGCTCAGTAGTGCGATTGGGCGATAGTTCTTGGCCTGCCAGGCTCGAGTATTGCTACGATTTTTGATTGCTTCATTTCTTGTGGGACTGAACCAGATATCACAATGTCAGAGAAGAAATCCGCCAGCCATCCTTTTGCGTAGTTCCCAATATGGAGAAGAAATTCTTGGTAGATTCTGTCACTTCCCGGTTCCTTTCCGGGTTTTAGAGTTGTAAGAGCAGCAGACACTTCGGGTATAGAGAAAGTTCATTAGTGTCCTTTTCGAGCGATCTAAGTTTGGAGTTGGTGTATCCTGTATGAGTTTTAACCCTCGGTACTGTTTATGTGGACAGTAAATGTAATGGAATCCTATTAGCTGATATATGAGTGTTGTTCCTTATTTTAACTTTGTTTCTATGCAACTTTCTTATTAATGAGCACGCTCTTCTACTTGATGTTTGAGAACTAATTGACTCGACAGTATCTGTCAGCCTAATACGTCTGGCTGGATTGAGTTTACCAAGTAGGTTATCCGCAATGACTGACTGCGTCCGTGACGTATTGTAAGTCACACGTGTCATCTGGCTGGTGCTAAAGAACAGTTACTTCGAGGCAAATATATAAAGCCAACAAGCTGAGGGAGCCAGATAACCTCAAACATCTACTGGCTGAAATGAATTTGTCACACACGGATCTTCTGAGACGCCTTAAAATAAAAGGCGAAACGCGTGTGGAAGATTTAAAATACATTGTAGCAAGAAGAGGCGGCTTCCATTTACAAAAGGAATATTTCTGTGCTCGATGCGGATGGTGGCCGCGCAAACAAACTCGTAATTGTGGGCGGACTCTATATACGGAGCCGCAGGCGTCGTGCGTCAGGTGGGCAGACAGAGAGAGAGGGGGACAGGAAGGAAGCGGCGCTCCGCCTCCGCCTCTGCCCCCACGTGACGGCGGACGCACGCGGCTGCCGCCGGAAGCCTCTGACGTCACGCCGGTCGATGTGTCCGAGTGCGGCTGCGGCCCGCGCACGTGACGGCCGCCAGCGTCGCGTCACGTTAACGTTACGTCACTTGACGGCGCGCCGAGGGCCCGGCAGGGCAGAGGGCGGCGGGGGCGTGCCCTTCCTTCCCTTCCCTTCCCTTCCCTGCCCCTCCTCTGACAAGACAGACAAACTCTGTCTCACCTCGCAGCTCGGTTCGGCTGTAAGCTGCCGAGGTGACGAGAAGCCGCACAGCACAGCACACCGGAGGACAGGCCGGTCGCCACTTGCTCGTACAGCAGGGGCTTCCCCCACGCAGCACTCCGTGAACTATCAAATTTGTCGGACTCTATACACGGATTCGCCAAAGAAGCCCGTACACTATGCAACAATCAGTCTTAAGCTTAACGCGATTTTATTAAAGAGAATTTTACACCAGACGCGTTTCGCTTATACTTGCTAAGAGTCTTCTCTGGTTATCCTGCAAACTGCGTACACAGACTGGTCAGCCAGAACATTATGCCCACCTGCCTAGTAGTCGGTAAGTGCAGCTTCGGCACAGAAAACGGCGGCGGTTCGTCGCGGCGTGGAAGCAGTGAGGCCTCGGTAGATCGCTGGAGGCAGTCGTCACCACATCTGCACACACACACACAGGTCACGTAACTCCCGTAAATTCTGGGAAGGGGGGCGGTGAGCTCTGACGTCACGTTCAACCACATCCCAGACCTGTCCAAATGGTTCAAATGGCTCTGAGCACTATGGGACTATATCTGAGGTCATCAGTCCCCTAGAACTTAAACCTAACTAACCTAAGGAAATCACACACATCTATGCCAGAGGCAGGATTCGAACCTGCGACCGTAGCGGTCGCCCGGATGTGTTCGATCGGGTTCAGATCTGGCGAGTCGGGGGGCCAGCACGTCAGCGGGAACTCGCCTCTGTGTTCCTCGAACCATTGCGTCACACACACTTGATCTCGTGACACGGTGCATTACTTTGTCCAAAAAGACCACTGCCGTCTAGAAACGTGACTGTTAGGAATGGGTGTACGTGGTCTGCAACCAGTGTGCCGTACTCCTCGGCCGCCACGGTACCTCGGCACGAGATCCTCTGCGCCCACGGATGCCCACTCGAATGTTTCACCCGAGGATAATGGAGTCGTCGCCAGCTCGTCTTCGTCCCGCAGTAGAGGTATCGAGGAGCTGTTCCCCTGGAAGACGACCAATTCGCGCCCTCCCATCGGCACGATAAAGGAGGTATCAGGATTCATCAGACCGTGCACCGCTCTGCCACTGCGCCAGCGTCCAGCGTCGATGGTCACGTGCCCATTTCAGTCGTAGCTGCCGATGTCAACATTGGCACACGCACGGGTCGTCGGCTGCTGTGGCCCGCCGTCAGGAGTGTCCGGTGCTGTGTGTGTGGACACACACTTGTACTCTGCCCAGCATTGAAGTATGATGTTAGTTCCGCCACAGTTGGCCCCGCCTGTCCTGTCCTACCAGTCTGCCCAGCCTACGACGTCCGACTTCTGTAACGACGGGTGGCCGCCCAATCGCACGACGTCTCGATGTTGTAAGAGGTCCACGACTAAGGATTTTGTTGCTAGCGCACTCGAGCAGATGTAATTTCGATGGATTGCTCACGCGCTGCCTGCGATATGTAAGCTGTAAGGGACTCTCAGACCAGAGAGCAGTGTTGGCTGCAGTAAGAGCTGTGTCAGTAGGAGTAAGTAATAGCTAGCACTCATGTGTATGGACTTGGCTGGGCCGGTCGTCGGTAGCGATGGCGGTGCCTCAGCGATGTACGAGGGCAGTTCAATAAGTAATGCAACACATTTTTTTTCTGAAACAGGGGTTGTTTTATTCAGCATTGAAATACACCAGGTTGTTCCCCAATCTTTTAGCTACACAACACTATTTTTCAACGTAATCTCCATTCAATGCTACGGCCTTACGCCACCTTGAAATGAGGGCCTGTATGCCTGCACGGTACCATTCCACTGGTCGATGTCGGAGCCAACGTCCTACTGCATCAATAACTTCATCATCCGCGTAGTGCCTCCCACGGATTGCGTCCTTCATTGGCCCAAACATATGGAAATCCGACGGTGCGAGATCGGGGCTGTAGGGTGCACGAGGAAGAACAGTCCACTGAAGTTTTGTGAGCTCCTCTCGGGTGCGAAGACTTGTGTGAGGTCTTGCGTTGTCATGAAGAAGGAGAAGTTCGTTCAGATTTTTGTGCCTACGAACACGCTGAAGTCGTTTCTTCAATTTCTGAAGAGTAGCACAATGCACTTCAGAGTTGATCGTTTGACCATGGGGAAGGACATCGAACAGAATAACCCCTTCAGCGTCCCAGAAGACTGTAACCGTGACTTTACTAGCTGAGGGTATGGCTTTAAACTTTTTCTTGGTAGGGGAGTGGGTGTGGCGCCACTCCATTGATTGCCGTTTCGTTTCAGGTTCGAACTGATGAACCCATGTTTCATCGCCTGTAACAATCTTTGACAAGAAATTGTCACCCTCAGCCACATGACGAGCAAGCAATTCCGCACAGATGGTTCTCCTTTGCTCTTTATGGTGTTCGGTTAGACAACGAGGGACCCAGCGGGAACAAACCTTTGAATATCCCAACTGGTGAACAATTGTGGCAGCACTACCAACAGAGATGTGAAGTTGAGTACTGAGTTGTTTGACGGTGATCCGTCGATCATCTCGAACGAGTGTGTTCGCACGCTCCGCCATTGCAGGAGTCACAGCTGTGCACGGCCGGTCCGCACGCGGGAGATGAGTCAAGTCTTGCTTGACCTTGCGGCGATGATGACACACGCTTTGCCCAACGACTCACCGTGCTTTTGTCCACTGCCAGATCACCGTAGACATTCTGCAAGCGCCTATGAATATCTGAGATGCACTGGTTTTCCGCCAAAAGAAACTCGATCACTGCCCGTTGTTTGCAACGCACATCCGTTACAGACGCCATTTTAACAGCTCCGTACAGCGCTGCCACCTGTCGGAAGTCAATGAAACTATACGAGACGAAGCGGGAATGTTTGAAAATATCCCACAAGAAATTTCCGGTTTTTTCAACCAAAATTGGCCGAGAAAAAAAATGTGTTGCATTACTTATTGAACTGCCCTCGTAATATAAGGTAAAAGCAGCTGCGCGCATATGTAGTTTGTTATAACAAAATTTGTAGTATTGGTATATCAAGTCCCATGTAAATGTTTCAAAAATCTTTTAATAATAATCCTTTTTATAAAATTAACGTCTTGATAATCATTCATCTGAATTTAAAGAATTTACTAATTTCTGCAATCCATGGTCACCCCGATTATCGTAAAGAAAAATCAGTCGTTTCCTTTTATACATGACAAATCTAGCGGCCAGCATTGCACTGGGCTGTGCCAGAAAAATTTCTTATCGGAGCAGATATATATACGCGTTATCCGGCGACTTCATTGAGGTAAGAATTTTCCGTTTATTCAGAATGATCTTTCAGGGCCATGACGCAGCACTGCTGACGTCCAAATCTACCAGTTTAGATTCACAGTCGGTTAATTATTGAAAGGTTACATATGAGTCACATTTTTTATTGGGAGGGTTAGTCACGTTATTATTGCGAGGTTACGGAATGTTATACATATTTTTTTTCTGTTGGGAGGTTACAATGTCGTTTCATCCCTCACTCAGCACAGCCCTCCTCGGAGTGCCGACAGCTCGTGCAGTTTCCAGGCCATCAGAGTCCGCCCCCGGTCAAACTCAGGCAGACCGCGCGCGTCCCCCGTTCTCCAGCCGGACTGCCCGCTCGCTGGTACTGGATGCACGGGGCGTCTCTCTGACTGACCGGCACTCATTTCTCGCCGGGTGGCGCTGCTGTCGCCTGGAAGGCTCTGTACCCACAGTGGGCCGGTGGTCACAGTGTTCCGGCTCATCAGTGTGTGGCTGTTTAAGATTAAAAACAGTATTTTGTTTCTAAAACAACCAAAAATGTACAAACATACGAATCCAAATGGCAGCATAACCACGGAAGATAATTTGTAAATGAAAGCGAAACTCGTCTGGTGTAAAATTCTCTTTAATTGGATTGCAGTGACCTTAAGGCGCGGAAACCAGTAATAACTGGTATCGACAGCTGCTGCGGAACACCAGCATGCAAACAAACACGCGATGCAACAAGTTTGCCACTTCAACCTCACTATTGCAGCAGGCAGGCGCTGCTCTTGCGTGCTCTATTTTGACACTAGTGGTATGACGTTTGACTTTATCTTTCGACAATAACGTTACGAAATGTTTATTTGATTAGGTTACGGTGATATTTCGTGAGCATCAATTACAAATTCGTTGCGACTGAGAAAATGATTATATGAGTTAAATAGTATCTTTCAATCAATCGTTGAATAGTTAGAAAGAATTTCCTACATGCTGTCTTTGCTAACTCATATCTTGATTTAGTTCCTTTTTTCTTTTTTAACAGACCTCAAGCCAAAATTCGGCTTATGTGGTTGCATTTGAAAAATATAAAAACTATATGCAGGTTCTGATAAAGGAAGGTACATTAATCCCTGCTAAAAATCAAAAAAGTTAACCATTACGCAAATCCACACTAGCTTCCACTAGTACAATTACAGTGTCCACATTTATCTTTAATTCTTCAGGATAATAAATAAGATGGAAAAGTATGTAAAGAAAATTAAATAACTCTCTTCAATCATTATTATTCCGATTAGAACAAGAAACTTACATTCACTAGTACAGAAGTGCTTTCAGGTGTGATCTTAATCGGCCAAAAGCACCAATGAACGTTTCACTGTAGCACATTGTAATATAACATGAAAAATGAAATAAAACTGGGAGGACTGGCTCCTTGCTGTGTTGTTGTTCTCGGGCGAACATGACCTGTACCTGAATCATATCACTGTAAGATACATTCAAGTACTCCTAAAATTATTTTAAAAATGGAAATATACTCTTAAAATACTAAGTTCGTCATAAAGACGCACCACAGCGGGAATCACGGAAAATGCACTTCTCGCATTGACGCCGGCACTTTTTTTAAGAAGAAGAAGAAACGAAGACGCTCGTGCATGAAATGTTTTAAAATGAAAGAAGAAACATTCCTCCCCAACCCCCCCCTCCCGCCCCCAAGAACAGCACCTGTTTCTTCTCAATCTCAAAAAAACAGAGAGAGAGAGAAAAGAAGAAAACTTCAGGCTTACGTCTCGAAAATTTTCTAGCTATGGTACTTGATATTATAACGGTAATAAAACACCTTCGTTTACTCTAGAGAATTTGGAGACTCCAAGGTAGTACAAAATTTCTTTGACACCGCCCCCTCCGCCCCCCCCCCCCCCCTTCTCCCCAGCCAAAATCCTGCGTTCGACTCTGTCCTTGGAACCTGACGATCATTACATCAACTTACTCCGAATGAACGGTGAAACTTTCAATAACTTGTTTATAGTTACTTAGCCCTCACATCGAAAAATAAGACCCAAGTCGATGGTAGGCAATGAAAACGTCGTAACTGCAATTTGATAAATCTTACAGGAGAAGTAAAACGATTTATTAAAAAATAATATAAAGTGATGTAGAGGAATTCGCTAAATGTGCTTAAATGTGTAATTTTATAGCAGAACCCTAGTTATTAATCTATGCACTTTCTAATCTGTCTTTGATAAATGAGTTATTGGTTGCTGAAATTATGAGGATGGAGTTAAGAGGTCTTCATTGCCTACCGTCTAAGTACGTGCGACCACAGGGTGGGAAGATGTAGCCTACATCTCCGAGGAGGAATCGGAGAGCTTCGATTTTTTAATTTTTAGTGTACTGCATTCCCACTTCTATGTTGCGTGTACAAGATTGATTTTCTTCTTAACCTGTTCCTGCGTGATATACGCCTGGGAAAGACGCAATAGCGCTAGTGTTTTGGTAACTGCCAGTGCTGTCTTGTTTTTAGCCTTGATGGTAGTTTCCAAAACTGTGGAAACCCACGTTATAGTAAGATAGATTGTAGTAAAACTCTATTTCACTAAAAATACGTGACGAAACATCAGTACAGACAACATCCCCTGTATTGTCACATTTTCTGTCAGTCAAAATTTCTCTCAACCTCTCTGAAACTGAGGATAGGACATAGTCTTAATATGTCAGAAACGTACTGACTGCAGTCCAAAGTACCAGCCATACGGCCGGCCGGTGTGGCCGTGCGGTTCTAGGCGCTTCAGTCTGGAACCGCGTGACCGCTACGGTCGCAGGTTCGAATCCTGCCTCGGGCATGGACGTGTGTGATGTCCTTAGGTTAGTTAGGTTTAAGTAGTTCAAAGTTCTAGTGGACTGATGACCTCAGATGTTGAGTCCCATAGTGCTCAGAGCCATTTGAACCATTTGAACCAGCCATACGAATCACATGTGACACTTTTGTGTACCTGACGACACACCATGTGCTGCAAACGTGTAACCGTTAATTCATTTAATAGTGTCAGTTGCCCTCTGAGCCTCCGCAAACGGCTACAGCCATCGTGATGTTTGCAGATCTGGAACTCGTCTGTTGCTGCAAACAACCCAGTCCGCTGAGTCGTGGCAGGTGACGCGGCTCTACGATCTGCACGGCCTGTCCTGTCGGGCGCTAGCCGGGTAGTGCCGTTCAGACGCCGCACGGCACTGATTGAGGCGCTCGCAAACGCACCGCTTCCGTATTTGGACCGCGGCGGACGCGAGCGGCACCGCTGCCCAAATGCCCAACTGTAGTCTGCGGTCTCTGCAGGCTGTGGCCGAACTGCTGACGCATCCTGCCGGGTAGTGGCTGACACTTCTCCTCCTTCACGGACTTCTTACTAGGAACCTGATTCCTCGATGAGAAACCTTTCCTTGTACAGACAATGTGCAAAGGTCAATACAGGGTGATCGAACTTCCGCTACCTACGGGTTTTATGCCGCCCGCAGTGCCTTCAAATAGCGTGAGCAAAATTTTCGTATCCTCTCGCCCACAAACTTACAGAAAAAATGAACAGGACTTTTTTGTTGGAAATTTAATAATTTTATTTTGTACTGGTAGACAATACATTGTAGTTACAAGCTACAGTCTGAGCTACTGAAGAAGAACTCGTTTGACTGTAACTTTGGTACGTTTTTTATCGAATAATTCGAGAACTGTGGCCTCTAGTGAAAATGTATCCCAGTTCAAAATTTAATTTGCTACAAAAATGTGCTGTTCATTTTTCTGTAGGATTAATAGTTTGCGCCTAGCGAGGGGGAGAATACGAAAATCTTGTTCGTGGTATTTGAAGGCATTGCGGGTTGCATAAAACCCGTAAGTAGGGGCAGCTGAATCGCCTCGATATGCGCGGCCGCGCTGACATGTCGACGACGCGGCACACCTCGCGCCATTTGGACGCCATTTTCATGCTGTCGCGATTCTAATGGAGAACGGAGCAGTCACGTGACTAGTTGTACCCAGAGGAGACTCTTGCCGTTCTGTCGCACGCCGCCATTCGCCAGACAGCGGACTGTGATGAGGGAACGGGAGACAATATGGAGGCCCGGCTCGGCTCGTCTCGGCGCGCAGCTCTTTTGTTTTCCCATCAAGTGGTCCGCCCTGATGAGAGCAGTCCTAGTCGACGGCCGCGGACAATAGGTGGCAGCAGCGGCGCCACAATGGCGGCCGTCTCAGCCGCGCTGACGACGCGCCATTGTCTGCCCGCCTGCCGGCTCACTAGTCCTCATCCTAGTCCTCATCCTTAATATCAGGATTAGTGTGTGCGGCGCGGCGGGCACGTCAGCCGGGCCTCTGGACTGGACACTTGGGACAGGTCTGAGCGAGACCATACGGTTTAATGGTCGACTGTCGATTAGTTAGCAAAGTCGATCGCGACCACTAGCAAGAGACTGTTTGATCCTATCCCACATCGATAATACACGACTAGGGTTGCCACCTGTCCCGTACTGTACAGGACGACCTGTATCTAAAGTGAAAATTATGCGTCCCACATTATAAACTGCTGTCCCGTAAAAACGAGCGTTTGCCTTTTTTTCTGTAAATATTTTAAAATCCGTATTTGATTTGAGCGCCGTTGATGTTCAAAGTAGCGTCACTATTTTTTATTCACTGGAGCTTCAGAAGAAGGAAATAAGGTGATGTCTGACCATACGCTAGTAAAGTTGAGTGTGCCGTGTTGTTGTTTACCTTGCCTTCCACTGCGTACTTCCGTAGGTCTTCACTTCCACCTTCCAGCGCGACTGCTCGTGCTGCTTGAGACTAAATGTAGTACGGAAATTGTGAAGATATCATACCTCATCGAAGACATCAGTGTCAAGATGAGAGATTATGGCGAAAATTTACTCAGTACAGCTCGTACGAAGAAAGTTAAACGGGTAACGTCATATCAGAATAGATCGGAATCCCCACACACGTGGGAGAAACGTGTTACTGGACAAGGCCACAAGGTCCGATGTTCCGTACGTGTGCGTGAATTCTCTCTGTCTCATGGCGACTGTAAGCAACATGCTGGAACTGAAACCCATAAAGGAAATAAAAAATCTGGAATCCTGTCTTTCTCATCAAGTGACCTCTCAAACACAAACTAATTATAATGTAGTTAAAGCTGGCACGTAATATTTGATTTGCAAGTACCTATGAACTAATAAGTTTCCTTAAATTTACGTCTATGGTCACAAACTTTTTGTTAACAGATTACCGGTTTCGGTCTTTAATGGCCATCATCAGATCTGTTTCATAAAAACAAAGTCCTAATGTACTGCAGCCATAGTGGCAGAGGTTACAGACAGAAAAACACTCATTCAAAATATATTTGATTGGGAAGTTGGTCAGAGGGAAATTAGAAAACGGACTGGAGCGCCGTGGTCGGATGAAAGGAAGAGAGTTCATTCTAGAAGGATGAAACAAATTTGGACACAAAGGAAGGACAACCATCCAACGTGACATTGACTGATTGTGCCTCCCGTGGTCCTGTTGTGAGCGTACGTGAATACATAATAATAATAATAATAATAATAACCCCCGTGGAGGCCCGGGAAAAGAATAGGCCTCCGGTATGTTCTGCCAGTGGTAAAAGGCGACGAAAAGAACAAACCACTAATAGGGCTAACCCCCCTTTTAGTGTGATTACTTGGTTCAGGACAGAACTAAAGAAGCCTCGGACAAGCGCCGTCATGGTCGGGGACGACGCTTGAACCCTATGCCCGCCCACAATGGTAACGACACTGCTAGCCAACTGGAAAATGATTTAAATCCAAATAGAGGTGTTTTGCAGGATATGCTTCCTGCAACCACCCTAGAAGGAAAACAGAGACAGAGGATGAGATGGTCAGATGAAGTTAATCGACACCTCATGTTCTGTTATTACCAAGCAACATACCTAGGAACCAACACAACTGGATACAGGTCACAAGTATACACAACATTTATTACCAGATACCCGGAATTAAAATTTTTAACAGAACAACGACTAGCTTATCAGATCCGTGTAATAATAAAAAATAACAGGATACCCCAGTCAGAATTAGAAAACATCAAACAACAAGTACAACAAATACTGGAACTAAATAATTTGCAATCAGAAGAAGAAGAAAATACAGTAATGAACTCAAACATCCCAGAGCAAACAAACAAAGACCAACACGCATCAATTAAACAATCAGAGGAAAACGAAATCTTAAGACAGCCACCAGAACAAGCACAAATAGAACACGAAGAGACACATGTGTTAGATATAGAAGAGAAATTTCAGCTGACATATATAGAATACAAAGACACAAATACAGACATTAGACCATTCTTGCATAGACCGCCAAATAACCCACAAGTCGAAACAACAATAAAAACTATCAACACAATCATACACAACAAAATAAATGAAAACACAACTATGGAAGAGTTACAACTACTGGTTTATATAGGAGCACTCACTACACTAAATATACACACTAGGCAGAGATCAGAACAAACCAACACACAGAAGAAACCCACAAAACCAGCATGGCAACACAGGCTACAGATCAGAATAGAAAAACTGAGAAAAGACATCGGACAGCTAACACAATTTATAAGAAATGAAATATCAGACAAAAAACGAAAAAGGTTAGGTAAAATCTCACAAGAAGCAATAGAGCAATTAGATGAAAAAAAGCAGAAATTGCAAGCATTGGCCAAACGACTTAGAAGATACAAAAAAAGTGAAAATAGAAGGAAACAAAACCAAACATTCAACACAAACCAAAAGAGATTTTACCAAACAATGGATAACACACACATTAAAATAGACAATCCACCAAACATAACAGACATGGAACACTTCTGGAGCAACATATGGTCAAACCCGGTACAACATAACAGGCATGCACGGTGGATACAAGCAGAAACAGACACATACAAGATGATACCACAAATGCCTGAAGTGATAATTTTGCAACATGAAGTCACCCGAGCAATTAATTCTACACACAATTGGAAAGCCCCTGGAAATGATAAAATAGCAAATTACTGGCTAAAGAAGTTCACCTCAACACATTCACATCTAACTAAATTATTTAACAGTTACATTGCAGACCCATACACATTCCCTGATACACTTGCACATGGAACAACCTATCTGAAACCTAAAGATCAAGCAGACACAGCAAACCCAGCTAAATATCGCCCCATAACATGCCTACCAACAATATACAGAATATTAACTTCAGTCATCACACAGAAATTAATGACACATACAACACAGAACAAAATTATAAATGAAGAACAAAAAGGCTGCTGCAAAGGAGCACGAGGATGTAAAGAGCAACTGATAATAGATACAGAGGTGACATATCAAGCTAAAACTAAACAAAGGTCCCTACACTACGCATACATTGATTAACAAAAAGCCTTTGATAGTGTACCCCACTCATGGTTACTACAGATATTGGAAATATACAAAGTAGATCCTAAATTGATACAGTTTCTAAACATAGTAATGAAAAACTGGAAAACCACACTTAATATCCAAACAAATTGAGATAACATCACATCACAGCCAATACAGATTAAGCGTGGAATATACTAAGGAGACTCATTAAGTCCTTTCTGGTTCTGTCTTGCTCTGAACCCACTATCCAACATGCTAAATAATACAAATTATGGATACAATATTACTGGAACATACCCACACAAAATCACACATTTGCTATACATGGATGATCTAAAACTACTGGCAGCAACAAATCAACAACTCAACCAATTACTAAAGATAACAGAAGTATTCAGCAATGATATAAATATGGCTTTTGGAACAGACAAATGTAAGAAAAATAGCATAGTCAAGGGAAAACACACTAAACAAGAAGATTACATATTGGATAACCACAGCGTCTGCATAGAAGCGATGGAAAAAACAGATGCCTATAAATATCTAGGATACAGACAAAAAATAGGAATAGATAATACAAATATTAAAGAAGAACTAAAAGAAAAATATAGACAGACTAACAAAAATACTGAAAACAGAATTGACAGCAAGAAACAAGACAAAAGCTATAAATACTTATGCTATACCAGTATTGACCTACTCATTTGGAGTAGTGAAATGGAGTGACACAGACCTAGAAGCACTCAATATACTTACACGATCACAATGCCACAAATATAGAATACATCACATACATTCAGCAACAGAAAGATTCACATTAAGCAGAAAGGAAGGTGGTAGGGGATTTATAGATATAAAAGACCTACATTATGGACAGGTAGACAATTTAAGAAAATTCTTTATAGAACGAGCAGAAACTAGCAAAATACACAAAGCAATCACTCATATAAATATATCGGCTACACCACTGCAATTTCATAACCACTTCTACAACCCTTTAGATCACATAACATCAACAGATACGAAGAAAGTAAATTGGAAAAAGAAAACACTACATGGCAAGCACACGTATCATCTAACACAGCCACACATCGATCAAGACGCATTCAACACATGGCTAAGAAAAGGAAATATATACAGTGAGACGGAAGGATTCATGATTGCAATACAGGATCAAACAATAAACACCAGATATTACAGCAAGCATATTATTAAAGATCCGAACACCACAACAGATAAATGCAGACTTTGCAAAAAACTAATAGAAACAGTAGATCACATCACAAGTGGATGTACAATACTAGCAAATACAGAACACCCCAGAAGACATGACAATGTAGCAAAAATAATACATCAACAGCTTGCCTTACAACATAAACTTATAAAACAACACGTTTCCACATACAAGTATGCACCACAAAATGTACTGGAGAATGATGAATACAAATTATACTGGAACAGAACCATTATAACAGATAAAACAACACCACATAACAAACCTGACATCATACTCACCAATAAAAAGAAGAAAGTAACACAACTAATCGAAATATCCATACCCAATACAACAAATATACAAAAGAAAACAGGAGAAAAAATTGAAAAATACATCCAACTGGCTGAGGAAGTAAAGGACATGTGGCATCAGGATAAAGTTGACATTATACCAATTATACTATCAACTACAGGAGTCACACCACACAATATCCACCAGTACATCAATGCAATACAGCTACATCCAAACATATATATACAACTACAAAAATCTGTAATTATTGATACATGTTCAATGACCCGAAAGTTCCTAAATGCAATATAACATATACCGTACAGTTAAAAGGAAGTCACGCTTGATCAAGGTCCGCGTCACTGTCCTTTTTGACCAGACATAACGTCTGAGAATAGAAAGAAATAATAATAATAAATAAATAAATACACAAATAAATAAATAAATAAAGGACTTCGACGTAATATTGTAAGTAGGCTGTTTATGTTTTCTTATTGGCAACGTTACGTAGCGCTCTGTATGAAAATCGCTGGCTGTGCTGTGTGCAGTCTGTGGCTAGATTGCATTGTTGTCTGCCATTGTAGCGTTGGGCAGCGGCAGCTGGATGTGAACAGCGCGTAGCGTTGCGCAGTTAGAGGTGAGCCGCCAGCAGTGGTGGATGTGTGGAAGGAAATGGCGGAGTTTTGAAATTACATATATTATGACTTTTGATGATATTAAGGTAAATACATTGTTTGTTCTCTATTAAAATCTTTCATTTGCTAACTATCCCTATCAGTAGTTAGTGCCTTCCGTAGTTTGAATCTTTTATTTAGCTGGCAGTAGTGGCGCTCGCTGTATTGCAGTAGTTCGAGTAACGAAGATTTTTGTGAGGTAAGTGATTTGTGAAACGTATAGGTTCATGTTAGTCAGGGCCATTCTTTTGTAGGGATTTTTGAAAGTCAGATTGCGTTGCGCTAAAAAATATTGTGTGTCAGTTTAAGCACAGTCTTGTATAATTGTTTTAAGGGGACGTTTCAATATCAGCCCGAACGTGAGTAACAATAACATAATTGTAGCCACAAAAAGAGCCTTTGGTACAGCCAGACTTAGCTACAAGACGAAAAAGTAAACAGTTTTATCACCAAAAAAACAGAGGAAGGAAATTGTAGTAACACCAAAGCCAATGACCATACAGTACTAAAACAGTAATAAAAAAACAAGTAACGATAATGCTTTAGCAGTTGAAGCGGACAGAGGTAGCTCTCTTGTCATGTACGATAGTGAATGTATCAATAAAACCATTGATTTTTTTTCAACAGTAATAATATAATAGAAATTCAGTCGGGCCCCACTTCTAAATTACAGAGTAAACTTAAAAATGTGATGAACAGTGACTTCCTATCAGAGAAGCAGATAACCGAACTGATGAACTGAACATCACTGAAACAATTGCTTACTACAATGGCTACAGTCTAGAACTAATAGATGAGCTAAATAGTAAAATAAGTACCTACATAATCAACCACAGAGACAAACCACCACAAAGTAACACCACAGCTAACAGAAAAACATATGAGAAACTGACATATAAAGAATCAAACCCTTTTCCGAGGAACTTTTATATCATCAATAAATCATTGCTGGAAAAAAGACTCTGTGGCCTATCGGCTGGTGAAGCTTCTCGTGAGCGCCCGGCCAGACAGCCGCTGGTAGCCTGGACTCCAGACTGCCGCCTCTCCAGGCCGTGGCGCGGCGCGGCGCGGAGCCTGTCGGGTCTGCCTACCCTGCAGGCGCACACTGTGTGTCTCCCTCCCCCAGACTTCCCCACTGCGGTGCCCGTCAGCTGCACTTCCCTACTGCCGACTGTGGCGTGGTTCGTTCGTGTAGACTCGGCAAGGCCAGAGTTTCAAAGAGATAGACCACGCGTGGATCCCTGACACAAACATAGGAAAGATGAAAACAGGACGATCACGTCTAGAGGATGACTGGTTCCGCTCTGTACCGTCGGCTTGCTCCCGAGACACTACAGGTATTGCGAGGTACCGGCTGGCCAACCACTAAGCAGGGTCGCCAGCTTATCAACTCTCCGGCTCTTGCTCACATTGTACTGCAGAATACTCCTCTGGTAACAGTCCGCAGATCCCCTCTAGGAAACTTCCAGCTATTTATGAGAGCATTACTGAGCTACCTGTCACACAACAAGAAACAGTGGGTAGTTTGTGGAGATTTCGATGTAGATTTCTTAAAAGATATGGAAAGGAAAAATGTACTAGAATTGTTATTTGGGTGTTTCAATCTAATTTCAGAAGTCAATTTTCAAATTCAGTGTTCGATTAAAGGTTTTAAGGCAACTGTAAGGCGCGTGGACGCAGGTTATCCGCAGTTCGCCAGCTACCCATCCGACAGTTCTCGTGTACGGCGTACGGACGGGAAAAACCGACACCGGTATTTTGGTTCTGAATAACCGCTATTTTTCAGTATTTGCTTTGTCTCGGTTATAACAGGTGTTTCTTACTTATCACTAACAACCGAGTAAAAAACAAAAAAAGCGAAATATCAATTAGCCCTAGCAGTAGTACTGCAAGTCTTCGTTTTTAAAGAAACATTTTTTTTAAAAAAAATAAGTTATTTTATTGTTAAAATTTGTTGATTTTAAAATATTGCGTTATTATAACAAAAAGGAAAAGCTATCAGAGCTGCTTTAATAGCAATGGCGACAGAAATAAGTAAGTCACATGGCATAAGAATTGGTACAGGGATGCTGTGACAACAATGTCTCTGTGCTTCGTGTGTCGTGGCTTTAAGGCAGACGTGTGTGCGACAATTTGCCGCTCCTCGTCCGTTATATGGCGCAACGGAACGAACCCTAGTGTGGAAACACACTATGTGATCAGAAGTATCTGGACGCTCCCAAAACATACATTTTATATATTAGGTGCATTTTGCTGCCACCTACTGCCAGGTACTCCATATCAGCGACCTCAGTAGTCATTAGACATCGTGAGAGAGCGGAATGGGGCGCTCCGGGAAACTCAGGGACTTCGAACATGGTCAGGTTATTGGGTGTCACTTGTGTCATACGTCTGTACGCGAGATTTCCACACTCATAAACATGCCTAGGTCCACTGTTTCCGATGTGATAGTGAAGCGGAAACGTGAAGGGACACGTACAGCACAAAGGCGTACAGGCCGACATCTGTTTACTGACATAGACCGCCGACAGTTGAAGAGGGTCGTAATGTGGAATAGGCAGATATTTATCCAGACCATCACACAGGAATTCCAAACTGCATCAGGATCCACTGCAAGTTCAAATTGTTCAAATGGCTCTAAGGACTATGGGACTTAACATCTGACGTCATCAGTCCCCTAGGCTTAGAACTACGTAAACCTAACTAACCAAAGGACACCACGCACATCCAAGCCCGAGGCAGGATTCGAACCTGCGACCGTAGCAGCCGCGTGGTTCTGGACTGAAGCGCCTAGAACCGCTCGGCCACAGCGGCCACTGCAAGTACTGTGACAGTTAGGCGGGAGGTAAGTAAACTTTGATTACGTGGTCGAGCGGCTGCTCATAAGCTACGCATCACGCCGGTAAATGCCAAACGACGCCTCGCTTCGTGTAAGGAGTGTAAATATTGGACGACTGAACAGTGGAAAACGTTGTGTGGAGTGACGAATCACGGTACACAATGTAGCGAAGAGATGGCTTGCACCTCTTGTTGTTTTGCTTGGCACTACGACAGCACAGGCCTACATTGATGTTTTAAGCACCTTCTTGCTTCCCACTGTTGAAGAGCAACTCGGGGATGACGATTGCATGTTTCAACACGACCGAGCACCTGTTCATAATGCGCGGCCTGTGGCGGAGTGGTTATACGGTAATAACATCTCTCTAATGAACTGGTCTGCACAGAGTACTGACCCTACAGAACACCTTTGGGATGTCTCTCCTCAGTGCAGCATCCCGTGAAGAATGGGCTGCCATTTCCCAAGAAATCTTCCAGCACCTGATTGAACGTATGCCTGCGAGAGTGGAAGCTGTTATCAAGGCTAAGGGTGGGCCGACACCAATGAATGGCGCCACGACCTTGTAAGTCATTTTCAGCCAGGTGTCCGGATACTTTCGATCACATAGCGTATTTTGCAAACTGATGTAGTAATAAAGTACAATGCCTCATTTGCTTTAAATATTAAAGATTTGTCTCCCATTTATATGAAATAATAGTAATTGTGATAAATTAAAAAATTAACAAGAATTCATTCGTAGTATAAAATAAAATAGGAACTACTTCATCTGCTGTGTGTATCTACATAATGTGCGTTTAGCTGCTTGCATCCCTTGATAACGGACAAAATAACGCGAGAGACAGAGTTCTTGAGCCTCAGATTCCACGCTGCAGCACTGATTACTGGTAATGCCCAAATAGTGCTAATGTCCCCGACTGCAACACGATCTCTGATGAGAGTTTCAAAAAATTAGAATCACTAGAAGAATGCTGGTGACTGTTTTGTAGTATTCAACCACTTATCACATTTTATAAAAAGTACCGAACGGTGGAAGGACTAACTTTTCATTTATTTGCTCATTGAGATTAATATTTTGGTTCTACGTATTCTGCAACTGAGTGAGTCGAAATTTTTTAATCTTCGTTCGATTTCTAAGTTTATTGGAAGAAGTAATAGGAATAAAAACAGAAATGGACTATTTCAGAAAACGGTAATTTTGAGGGGTTTTAATGTGTTAAATTGGCGTGAGAAAAAAAACTATTACCGAAAACCCTTTGTTCCGGCGATAACCGCCATCCCTAGGTCAGTGCCTAAAACGGACGAGATAAATTTACGTCTAAAACAATGGAACAGTCGTGTGTAGACATCGTGTAAAGAGCATATCGGTCTGAGAACATTCAGATTAGCCACAGGAAACTTCCCGGTGCTGAAGAGTACTGTAGTGGACATCGATATAAAGGCTTGGCCATTTATAGCAAAATTAACAGCGTCGGTTAGAATAGTTGTGCGCAGTCTGCATGTGGTAGTATCAGATCCTAGTTCGCGTCCGTAGTTGAAAACTACACGTGCACCCTGGGTAACGCTAAATGAACTAGCACCATACTGGCGACCAGACAATCGGTAAACGATCTCCTGGTCATAATCAAATCACGATGACTCACAGAAAACGGAATGCTGAGTGTCCTTCTGAGGGCAGCTCGGACCGATCGTACGAGTCTGCCAACTTAATATTGAAGGCATAAGTAAAGCCAAATGCCAATACATGCATAAAATTTTAACATTGTACAACATTGACGTAGTTGCAATCCAGGAGACCCATACAGAAAACGATGAGCAGCTAAGAGGTAAAATAACGGGCTATGATTTGATAGGTGCTACACATCACAGGCATTATGGTACAGCAACGTACGTTAGAAAGGACATAGAGGATGCAGTCCTTATTTCTACATCTACCACATGTGATATCCACGAAGTTACTGTAAAAGTAGGTGAACTAACAGTAAACAACATCTGCAAACCTCCAGGCCACTCGTGGCCTCCACAAGTTCTACAACCCCTGCCTCACCCCACAATACCTGTATATGTGGGTGACTTCAACATCCACCACGAACTGTGGAAATACCGCACATCTGACCAGAATGGTGAAGACTTGGTGAAATGGGCTGAAGATTGCAATACACAGCTAATCTTTGGCGCCAAAGACCAAAGTACATTTAAGTCAGTTGCATGGGGAACTGAAACCCACCCTGATCTATGCTTTGTTACGGCTGACACTAATAACAAACCTATACCAGCCTCCCGCAGAATACTTGGGGACTTCCCTCACTCCCAACATCGTCCGGTGCTCATAGAAATAGGCCTTACTATCCCCCTAATTTCCTCGTATCCTCGGCCCAGATGGAACTTTGGGAAAGCGGACTGGGCTAGTTTCTCAGAAAAACTTGATAAACGCCTAGGATGGATACCTCCAACTTATAAAAATTACAAAAGATTTGTGGGAGCAGTCATCAGCTCAGCTAAGAACACCATTCCCCGGGGATTTAGAAAGGAATACGTGCCGGGGTGGAACGAAGAGAGTGAGCGCCTCTACAAACAGTTCCTAGAGCATGGGGACAGGGATGCTGCAGACGACTTATTGCACAGTCTGGACGCTGCCAGGCGCACTAAATGGATAGAGACTGTTGAGGAAATGGACTTCACAAAATCAAGCAGAAAGGCGTGGTCGCTACTTCGGAAGCTTGGTGGCAGTAGCAGGAACCAACGACCAACCAGCTCCATTTCTCCAAACACAGTTGCGGCGCACATCAGTAAAACCTCTAGAGCTCCAAGGGATCGAGCTCATGCCATAAAAGTTAAAAAGGAACTTAAAAAGTCGAAATCTTTAGTAGGAAACAATTCACTACACTCGCAGCCCTTCTCAATCGAAGAGATAACACTGGTTCTGAGAGACATGGAGCCACGGAAAGCCCCAGGTTTTGATGGAATTCATCCAGAGTTTCTGATTCACTGCGGTAAATTTGCAAAATTATGGCTTGCACAGTTCTTCTCCAGCATGATGGAAACTGGAAGAATACCAAATACCCTTAAGAAAGCAAAAATCATAGCGATACTGAAACCAGGTAAACCGAATGACCAACCAAACAGCTACCGCCCAATTGCCCTTCTTAGCACGATCTACAAACTACTGGAGAGACTTATATGTAACAGAATAAGTCCAGATATCCTAAAGTGTATCCCTGTGGAACAAGCAGGCTTCCGGCCAAAAGGAGCTGCACAGATCAAGTCCTCTCACTAACTTCCTACGTCGAGGCAGGCTTCCAAAGACAAGAAAAAACATCCGTGGTATTTATAGATCTGACAGCGGCTTATGATACTGTATGGAGGCAAGGCCTGATTTACAAACTACTCCACATCGTGCCATGTTTGAAAATGGCTAACCTTACCAACGAGATGCTCTGCAACAGACCATTCCAGGTGATACTTGGAAATTATAGGAGCAAAACAATGAAGCTCAATAATGGCTTGCCGCAAGGATCAGTCCTGGCACCGCTACTTTTCAGCTTGTATATAGCCGATATGCCTAATACTGAATCTGAAAAGTTTGGAGATGCAGATGACTGAGCCAGAGCTACACAACATCGAGATATGGAGCATACTGAGACTGTCCTGACAAGCGACTTGTCCTCGCTGGGAACGTACTTTCGTGAATGGAGACTACAACCTAGTCCAACTAAAACTGAGGCTGTGTGTTTCCACCTGAATAATAAATTGGCTAACAGACGCCTTAAGATATATTTTGATATCAATATTCTGCCTTATAATAAAAATCCAAAATACCTGGGAGTGACATTAGATAGAACCCTGAGCTACAAACAAGACCTCATCAACACTGCTGCAAAAATCCGTACTAGGAACAATATCATTCAGAAACTGTGTGGTACCAGCTGGGGTTCCTCCGCCTCTGCTTTGGGACTTGTCTACTCTGCGGCAGAGTACTGTTCCCCTGTTTGGCTAAAGAGCGCTCACACCAAGATGGTGGACACAGTACTGAACCAAACTACGAGGATTATTTCAGGTACAATAAAATCAACCCCCACTCACTGGCTACCTGTACTGAGCCACATACCGCCACCTCACTTACGAAGAGAACATGCGCTTCTCCGAGAATTTAAAAAAATACGAGACAACCCGCAACTTCCGATTCACGCTTTGAGCAATGGCATTGACAGAGAGAGATTGCGCTGTAGACATCCACCTCTTATAAGGGCCAAAGATCTGGAGGAAAATGGTTTCTGCCTTGAGCGCTGGAAAGTGGAATGGGAAGAATCAGCACCACCACAGGTAAACACCTTACTGAAACCGTCGAACAGACCTCCAGGCTTTGGCTTACCACGTAAAACCTGGAACATCCTCAACAGGATCAGGACGGGCCACGGTCGATGTGCGGACTCTCTACACAAACGGGGAAGAGCACCATCCCCAAAGTGCGACTGCGGCGCTGAGAAGCAGACGATCCGGCACATCACTGCAGAGTGCCCTCTGAGAGCCTACTCAGGTCAAACAACGGGCTTCCTGGATGCGGCTCGAAGTGCAGTTCAATATATTAAAAACCTAAACGTTAATTTGTAATTATATATATATGTTGTTCATGACATAACTGTATTTAATTCTTTATGTCTTGTTTTTTAGTGCCAAAGTTATAAAGTTATTGTAGCAGCTTATTTCTCTATAAACGTGATTTGTACTTGCCATACGCTAAATAAATAAGATCCTTACATTGACAAATGAAGTCAAACGGGACACACTAATTCTGAAATAGCCAAGAAGCTGAATCTTTAAAGTACAGTTATTTGTAATTTCGTAAGACCAGGAACGCAATGTGGACAGAACGAAAAATATTGAACAAACTAGGATAGTCACTTAGCCAACAAAACGGTAATTCCTGCGCAGAGCAAATCCAGAAACCATTGTTCCTCTGTTGTTGCCGATTGACGGTTGCCAGTAACTGTTGAAAGTGTACGACAAATTTCGCCAAATGACAAACACCTTACATCCAAGAAACGACTGCAGAAATCTGCCCTAAAGCACAAAAGTATAGAGGCTCCCGTAGGAGTCCGCTGAAAAACATGACATGTACTTCAAAATGGCATAAAGTAATCTCCAATGGCGAGAGTGAGTTTAATTTAGATGGGTCGCGAGTATTTCAGTATGACTGGCATGATCTGAGAAGAGGGCAGCAGGTTAAGAATGAGCAGAAGTTTTCGTTGAGGGAGTGTTAAGATTTGGGCAGCATTTTTTTTTTTTAATTTGTTGTAAGATCTTATGGGACCAAACTGCTGAGGTCATCGGTACCTAAGCTTACTCACTGCTTAATCTAAATTAAACTAACCTACGCTAAGGACAACACACACCCATGCCCGAGGGAGGACTCGAACCTCCGACGGGGGCTGCAGCGCGGACCGTGACGAGGCGCCGCAGACCGCGCGGCAGGCATCATTCTGAACTGAAAACAACTCGCGCATTCCTTGGCTGAACTGTGTAATGAACTCTTAACATGTTCACTGCTATGCTGGAGGCAGAATTGATTAGAATGTATGAGGACCAGGGAACGAAGATTTTAACGTTTCAAGTGACAATGCACCTGTGTATGGTTCTGCTACAACCAAGAAGTGGTTTGCAGCTGAAGATATCGATGTATTGACCTGGCCTGCACGTACCCTGGATTTGAACGCCGTCGAAAACCTTCGGGGATTACTTGCAAGGCGTGTTTATCGCAATCGAAGGCAGTCTGAGGCGGATGTCAGTTGAAAAAAGAGGTACCAGAAGAGCGGGCGACAGTTCCACTGCAAGGACTATTGACCACAAGAAAAACAATGCCGAGGAGAATTTTTGAAGTAATTAGGAAGAACCGAGGTTGGACAAAGCACATATTAAATAGAAGTATTCACGAAACTGCGTGTTCTGAGCCATACTGATTAGCGAGCGAAGAAATCGCTCGTTCCACCTTCTACACGATCAACACGAGCAGCTACCTGTTCCAAAAGTTCTGAACGTAGACAATGATGCGCAGCAAACAACATACGAAAACACCATTTTATATACAGTTAAGAAAGGAAATTTAAAAATCTGTCACTGAAGGTACCCGATCCGAGGTTAGTACGAATAAGAGCCTGGACGCTGCGACAGGCCCGTCTACGAACGTGTACGGTGCTGGCATTGCAGGGCAGCCGATGGTGCTCCCTGTGAGTGAGTGTCAGCAAGAAAGCTGCCGGGAAGTGGAGTCAGGACGAAGCTGTGCATTTAATTAGTTTTGTACGAGGAAGGATGAGCGTTACGGAATGTACAATTTTTGCACTACAGGAACTGAGATAAACAAGCAAAGTTCGTTGCCTGAGGTTGCTACGCTTTCTAACACCTCGACAGAAAAATTTACCACAATATCAACAGTTCAAGGAATCAGGCAAAGTACTTTCATAACATAAATTAATTAAAATTATGTTAGAAAGTAATGCTTTCGAAACACAGAAAATTACCATTCAACTTGGAGTAATATAGCTATATCTATAATTTTATTTGATGTATTTATTATCATTGGCTCTGAGCACTATGGGACTTAACTTCTGAGGCCACCAGTCCCCTAGAACTTAGAACTACTTCAACCTAACTAATCTAAGGACATCACACACATCCATGCCCGAGGCAGGATTCGAACCTGCGACCGTAGCGGTCGGGCGGCGCCGGACTGAAGCGCCTAGAACCGCTCGGCCACAACGGTCGGCGCAAAGAATCGCTCGGCCAACGCGGCCGGCGATGTATTTATTGATTGTGCAGTGTTAACTGTATTGGTAGTTCAAGAACAGACTTTCAGGAGCTACGAGTGGTCCCTCAAGTTAATACACGTTCGAATAATACTTTATTCATCACCGCTACGGTCGCAGGTTCGAATCCTGCCTCGGGCATGGATGTGTGTGATGTCCTTAGGTTAGTTAGGTTTAAGTAGTTCTAAGTTCTAGGGGACTGGTGGCCTCAGAAGTTAAGTCCCAAAGTGCTCAGAGCCATTTGAACCGTTTTTTTTCATTTATCAGGTATCCGCCCTGCTTGGCTCTGGAACGTATATGGAGTTGGTGTAACGTCATGGCTCGCCCCGTCGGAGATTTGCATCCTCCCTCGGGCTTGTGTGTGTGTGTGTGTGTGTGTGTGTGTGTGTGTGTGTGTGTGTGTGTGTGTGTTGTCTTTAGCGGAAGCTAGTTTGAGCTGGATTAAGTAATGTGTAAGCCTAGGGACCAATGACCTCAGCAGTTCGGTCTCATAGGAACTTACGACCAATTTCCAGCCTGTCTTTTTAACACTAATGCCTGTTGCGCATAATAGTATCTGGATTGGCAAATTTGGGACCGGTTATAGAAGACTATTTCTTCCATCTGTATCGCTGTCGTTCTCGTAAAATTTTCATGTTGTTGTGGATTTCTCATCATGAGCACTACGATGATATTCTTGCCGCCCCTTCCGCTCTCTTATCCAAGACGAACACGGCTGTTTATATTTTTTCTTTGCCACTGGAAGTATGAAAAGTGCAGCTGCAGCGTGGCGCTCTTCATACGCAACGTCTTCCGTCACGCGCAGAACTACGACATAAACACCTCGTGGAGAGTGATCTCTCTCTCTCTCTCTCTCTCTCTCTCTCTCTCTCACACACACACACACACACACACACACACACACACACACACGCAGTGTGTAAACGCCTCCAACATCTGCTTTCGAGCGACTCTCACACGCTTACAGGGAGCACCTGCAAGGAACTACCAGATAGTAACTATCAACGAAAATTCGCCCCTAGTCTAAAGAATTGTGCGAGTACTGCCTGAGAGTAACAAACTGCCTGAGAGCAGAAAACTGCCCCTGACTCTTGCAGCCACGCACAGGCCGCCGTCGCGCCGCAGTTGGCTGTTGCGAGCGGCGGGCCCCCAGCAGCAGCAGCAGCAGCCGGTCGCGGGATCAATACTGTGCTGTGCTCTGCTGTGCCAGCTGTGGCTGCCGCCCGCCTTGCGCGCCGTGTTTACCGCCTGCAGGTGGCGGACGTCGCTAAAACTGAAACCGAGGGCACTGGCTACTCATACGCCGATCATCTACACAAGGGCGCAAAAACTGCTGGAAGCCGACCTCTAGGTAGACCAGTTTGCGTTCCGGAAGCGTGTCAAGAGCATGCGAGACAATTCTTCGCCGATCACTTCACAGCAGAAACTAAACGACGTTGTTTCTGTACAGGGTGTTCAACAATTCATGTTTACACACTTGTAGAGGTTGTACAGCGGCTTAGTGCGTCACGTTTTACACAGGAACCCACGTCCGGAAACGACGTCCAGCGACACCACACAGGCGCCGGCACCCGTCAATGTGTGCACGTGGAGAGTGATCCCGTGCTAACGTAGGATGTTGGAGGAGGGTATATTTATCAATCTTAAATAACGGGCACTGGTACAGAAACGAGCGAGTCGAAAGTTATAAACGAAAACCGTGGATCAATTGAAACTTCTCGTCTGGTCAGATGAATACACCATATCCGTGGTTGTGACCGTATACGCCACCATGCAGGTGAACGGCTGTATCGGGCACGGATACCGGCTCACTGAACAGTACTATGGCTGCTTTATTCGAAGGAAAATACTGATCAGTGTCACTAGGTCGGAACAGTACGGTGGTGGTATCAGGAGCAAGACAGTGAACTCACGTGGCCGTCAAATATGACTGCCATTAGGCTGATGGGACGTAATTATCACTACTGAGGCGCCAGTTCCACAGACCTCTGGAAACCGACTAATGAATGTTCGAGGGAATGTCATGCGATATCGCTGCTCTATTGCTTTCCACTGTTGGACCAGCACGTTGTTAAATACACTGCTGGCCATTAAATATGCTACACCACGAAGATGACGTACTACAGACGCGAAATTTAACCGACACGAAGAAAATGCTGTGATATGCAAATGATTAGCTTTTCAGACCGTACACACAAGGTTGGCGCCGGTGGCGACACCTACAGCCTTCTGACATGAGGAAAGTTTCCAACCGATTTCTCATACACAAACAGCAGTTGACCGGCGTTGCCTGGTGAAACGTTGGTGTAATGCCTCGTGTAAGGAAGAGAAATGCGTACCATCACATTTCCGACTTTGATAAAGGTAGGATTTCAGCCTATCGCGATTGCGGTTTATCGTATCGCGACATTACTGCTCGCGTTGGTCGAGATCCAATGACTGTTAGTAGAATATGGAATCGGTGGGAACAGAAGGGTAATACGGAACGCTGTGCTGCATCCCAACGGCCTCGTATCACTAGCAGTCAAGATGACAGGCATCTTATCCGCATGGCTGTAACGGATCGTGTAGCCACGTCTCGATCCCTGACCCAACAGATGGGGACGTTTGCAAGACAACAACCATCTGCACGAACAGTTCGACGTCGTTTGCAGCAGCATGGATTATCAGCTCGGAGACCGTGGCTGCGGTTACCCTTGACGCTGCATCACAGACAGGAGCGCCTGCGATGGTGTACTCGACGACGAAACTGGGTGCACGAATGGCAAAACGTCATTTTTTCGGATGAATCCAGGTTCTGTTTACAGCATCGTGATGGTCGCATCCGTGTTTGGCGACATCGCGGTGAACGCACATTGGAAGCGTGTATTTGTCATCGCAATACTGGCGTATCACCCGGCGTGATCGTATCGGGTGCCATTGGTTACACGTCTCGGTCACCTCTTGTTCGCATTGACGGCAATTTGAACAGTGGACGTTACATTTCAGACGTATTACGACCCGTGGCTCTACCCCTCATTCGATCCCTGCGAAACCCTACATTTCAGCAGGATAATGCACGTCCGTAACGTCCTGTACGGGCCTTTCTGGATACAGAAAATGTTCAACTGCTGCCCTGGCCAGCACATTCTCCAGATCTCTCACCAACTGAAAACGTCTGGTCAATGGTGGCACAGCAACTGGCTCGTCTCAATACGCTAGTCACTACTCTTGATGAACTGTGGTATCGTGTTGAAGCTGCATGGGCAGCTGTACCTGTACACGCCATCCGAGCTCTGTTTGACTCATTGCCCAGGCGTATCCAGCCCGTTATTACGGCCAGAGGTGGTTGTTCTGGGTACCGATTTCTCAGGATCCCTATGTACCCTAATTGCGTGAAAATGTAATCACATCTCAGTTCTAGTATAATATATTTGTCCTATGAATGCCCGTTTATCATCTGCATTTCTTCTTGGTGTAGCAGTTTCAATGGCTCGTAGTGTAGGTGGTCCCAATATAAACACGTAGGTTTGCGCGACCGATCAAAGTTTCGTGAAAGCCTTCTCTACGCACGGCTGCGTCATTGTGTAAAATACTGAAAGTGCTAAATTTCTAAAAGGAACCGACATTGTGGGCGAAATGCAGCGGCCTTCTTCAGGGCCAGTAATAATCCGCTTGGAAGTGGGTGCTTTGCTATATCGCTTTTCTAATAGTGTCACTGAACTCCAGGCGTCACATTTATTAGACTTATGTGTGCCTTAAATAACATTGGCGGATGTCAGAAGAGAGCAAGGGAGCAAGGGAGCATGGAAGACATTACTATATACCGTCCCGGTACCTCTGGCTGGCCAGTGTGGCCGAGCGGTTCTAGGCGCTGCTGTCTGGAACCGCGCGACCGCTACGGTCGCAGGTTCGAATCCTGCCTCGGGCATGGATGTGTGTGATCTGCTTAGGTTAGTTAGGTTTATGTAGTTCTAAGTTCTATGGGACTGATGACCTCAGAAGTTAAGTCACATAGTGCTCAGAGCCTTTCCGGTACCTCTGACATTGGAATGCGTGTAACGACACTGTTGTTGCTAGGGGTTACTCAACTTTCAGAGGTGGTAATATGGACCAAAATAAGGACAAAATTTCCAGTAAACTACCTTAAGAGCTAGGAGCACTTTTTTGTCTTCGATACTGTGAAACATACTCCTCTGTTGAACAACTGCTCAGACCTCTTACGGTGTGCGTCTCAGAGCCTGTATTTACTGGACAGGTTTTCTTTACTGTGGTCCATACTGCCACCTCCAAAGGTCGACTACCCTACAATTTTAGCAAGACCAGTACCGGTAAATGTATTCCACTCTGAGGTATCAGAACGGTTTTCGCTTATAACTGTCGATTCACTCGTTTCTGGTACAGGGACCGTTGCCTCAAACTGATGCATGTATTCTTCTCCATCGCTCCTTGAAAGTTTGTAACATCATCACGGAATCATCCTGTACGCACATCCGTTTACAGGGGCCGGCGCCTGCAACTTTGATGCTCTGCAGCGTCGTCGGATGTCGTTTACGGACGTGTGTTCCTGTGTAAAACTTGACATACTAAGTTCCTCTAAAACTTCTAGAAGTGTGTAACATGAATTGTGAAACATCCTGTATATACACAACGAAAAAGCTCCTCGCTTTTACAATCTTTATTTTTACCGACAAACGAATGATCACAGTTTCAGAAAAACTGCATGATTTATTCGAGAGAAGCAGCTTCACAAATTCAGCCATTCTGTAACGCTTTGGTCCACCTCTGACTCCTATGCAAGCAGATATACGGCTCGGGAGTCACAGACAGCGTAGTGATTAAAATACTTCTGGGAATTATGCCGCGTCATTGATAAAAACTAACAACAATAATAAATTAAAACCGACGTTTCGGCCGAATTGCAACGGCCTTCCTCAGGGCACGACTGGTTTTGCATGGCGATACGTGCTTCTACTTGTTACAGACTATCGATGTCTGACGTCACTGTTGTAAAACTTTTAATTGGCCCTGTAATATGATTGGCTAGTCATGACGTAAGGGAAGATGGAAGGAAAGAGGGTATTCGTGGATGTCCACGTCGTCAGCGATTGGTAGCTGTCCGCCAATCAGCATTCGGCTACTGGTCGGCAAGTTTTCCTCCTGGTGTGCGCGGAAGTGGACTGGCAGTGTTTCTACAGCTGTTTGTGCAGATACGTCCGTGTCCCGTGTAGATTCTGCCCCGTTGGACTGTGATGGCCGGCGGCCAGGACGCCGGGAGTTCGTAGCCATCTTCTCTGTTGATGTTGTCAGGCTGCTAAATAATTTCGATCGCCTCGCGTATTTTGCGTCCTCGCCTCCACGATTCTTCCGCCAGTACTCGGACCTCCTGGAGCCTGACAGGCTGTCCACAGCCACGGCGGTGCTCCGCTGTCGCCGGTTTATTATGTTGTTGTAATCGTACATAGCGTTCGTGTTCTGCTACTCGTAAGCTGACACGTCTCCCTGTTTCTCCTATGTAGGTAGCTCCGCACTCACGCCGCAGTTCGTAAACACCTGCAGTGTTAAGATTGTCGACTACATCCTCGGTGGAACCTATCATTTCGTGGATCCTGTGGCTGCTTCGAAAAATTGTTTTGAAACCTCGTCGGCGGAGGACGTTGCCTAGCCGTTCACTGACGCCTTTTACATATGGTACGTGTACCAGTGGAATCCTCTCTTCTTTGCCTTCTTCTCGTATTCTGCTCCCTTTGGTTTTAGCTACCTTTGTTATGATGTTGTCAACATAGCCGTTGGCACGAAACGTGCTTTGTAGCTCCTCTAATTGTTCTTTGACACCACTGAAGTCACAAATGGCAATGGTTTGTTGTCAGTGGAATGCACGCTGCAGGGCGCCTGGCTCAGAGCTGTCCTTGAAGTGCCCGGTTTGTAACATTTCGTTGTGCCAAACGGGCCAGAGCCGTACGCCGAACACACGGTGGTCTTCCCTCTCGGTAGAGCCACGTGGTTGGCCGGAGCCCGGTCTTCTTGCGGCCGTACACTCACTGCCGGCAGTCATGTGCAGTGGCAGTCACAAGGAATATCCAGCTACTCGTAGCCGCGTTACACGACCTCGTTGAAACTCAGTGACGTGCTGATAATGGCGTCTTTCTCGCGTTAAAGCGTTCTCGACTAATATCAACCCACCACGTCGAATATCAAACGTAACTAACGCTTATCACTTTCTATTAAAAATGAAACTCCTCCAGCTGTGCTTAACATTTCATATTTATTTGGCTGCTACTTTAAAGTCAGTACCGCCATTAAACTGTTTTTTCATTTGCAGTGTTACATTTACACGATCATTATTTCGGCTTAAAATGCCATTATCAAGTGTTTTAATGTTATACAGTGCGTGAGATGGCATACTGTCGTATTTAAAATACGCTATTAGACCTTAGACAATGTGTCTAGTAGTGTATTTTAAATACAACAGTATGTCATCGTAGGCACTGCATAACATTAAAACACTTGGCAATGGCATTTTAAGCCGAAATCATGATCGTGTAAATGTAACACTGCAAACGAAAAACCGGTTTAATGGCGGTACTGACTTTAAAGAAATCCTTTATGACTGTGGCCCCACATTATGAAAAAATTATTTGTCTGCTAGTTTCGACGTTGCGTCAACACCATCTTCAGGCCCGTACACCTCAAAGATGGCGTCGACGCAACGTCGAAACTAGTAGCCAAATAAATATGAAATCTTAAGTACAGCTGGAGGAGTTTCATTTTTAATAAAAATTATACCAGCATATGTCCCACCGTCACCCAATTTAAATATGGTTGTACGAAGATCGCTTATGACCGTTACAGCGTGTTTTTAAAGCAAAGCTGATTTTCATCCTCATGGTGGCGCTACTAGCTGCACTTTTATGCGACCTGCGGGAAATTTGAACAGACGTCGTCTTTCAGACATCGAAACTCGCCTACCAACCTTCGTGTATGTCGCTTAACTCCTCCTTGGTGTTCATATATTTTTTTTTTTCGCGTCAGTGTACTTTAGGCTCAAGTGTCACTTTCTCACGATGCAGATGTGTCGTGCCTAAATGATTTCGCAATGCGTTTTCATCTCCTGGTGACTTTGGTAGACAGTAAAGACAGCATATCTGCAAACAATCTAAGAGGGCTGTTCAGACTGCATCCTAAATCATTTATGTAGATTGGCAACAGTAAATGTTCTGTAACACTTACTTGGCAACGGCAGATTTCATTTCTGTTCCACTCGGTGAGTTTCCGTTCATCCGGCAGCACAACTGAGACGGTAATCCATAGCCATCCACTTTGATTAAAAGCCGTATTTGAGTAAAGGTATCAAAAGATTACTGAACGTCAAGAAACGTGGAATCACGTAGTGATCCCCTGCCCATAGCACTCTTTACGTCGTGTGAACAAACTGCTAGCTGTGCTTCATAAGAACGATATTTTCCGAGTTTTAATAGCTGTGTGTCGACAGATGGTTTCCCTCGCGGGGGTACACTGACAAAACACGCACAAGATACGGCCTGGTGCCAAGGTAAATATGCACGCGTACTCCACTGGTGGGTAGGGGAATGCCTGCAGTTGCAGTTCTCAGGTGGAACGACCACCAGAATGCGTTAGTGTTTTGCTGCCAGGCCTGGCAGGGCGTGAACAGCGTCAGGTGTTGGGTGATCACTGTGAAGCCGCGAACTCGTGTGAGAAAGCATTATCAGCACCAGACAGAGTTTGGAAGGGACCTCGCTGTGGGTCTCCATTTGGCCGGCTGGTCGATTCTTACGGTATTCAGACCTGTGAGGCATCCGAGTGGGGCTGTGGCCCAATGTCCGACTGAAGGGGAGCGTGAGATGGCGTCAGACTCGTCGAGGTTCTGGTCGGCCACGCGTGACCGCTTTACACCCGCCCCCGCCATCCGAGTCCCTGAAACACTGTGTGTCACCCAGCTCCGTCGGTCGGAGACTGGCAGCAGGCAGAACTCGGGAATTGCCGTGGCATGCGCGAGGACTGCGCTGAAAGCACGACATAAACGGCCGCTTTTGGGGTGGTGCCGTGACTGGAAACCACGGACTGCTGTCGCACTGTGCTCAGCGATAAACAGCTGCTCTGCGCTAACGCGTCCGTCAGTACGGTGCTGGCCTGGGGAGAGGTCGTGTTCTTTCAGTATTCTGGAGAGGCGAAGCGGTCCTGGTGCTGCTGTCGCCGTGTGGGCAGCCACCGAGTGTGTCTTGTAAGTTACGGCTCGTAGTGACTGAGGAAACAACAGTACATCACAAATATCCTGTGTCTTCTACATCAACATCTACATCTACATCTACATACATAGTCCGCAATCCACCATACGGTGCGTGGCGGAGGGTACCTCGTACCACAACTACATCTTCTCTCTCTGTTCCACTCCCAAACAGAACGAGGGAAAAATAACTGCCTATATGCCTCTGTATGAGCCCTAATCTCTCTTATCTTTGTGGTCTTTCAGCGAAATATAAGTTGGCGGCAGTAAAATTGTACTGCAGTCAGCCTCAAATGCTGGTTCTCTAAATTTCCTCAGTAGCGATTCACGAAAAGAACGCCTCCTTTCCTCCAGAGACTCCCACTCGAGTTCCTGAAGCATTTCCGTAACACTCGCGTGATGATCAAACCTACCAGTAACAAATCTAGCAGCCCGCCTCTGAATTGCTTCTATGTCCTCCCTCAATCCGACCTGATAGCTATCCCAAACGCTCGAGCAGTACTCAAGAATAGGTCGTATTAGTGTTTTATAAGCGGTCTCCTTTACAGGTGAACCACATCTTCCCAAAATTCTACCAATGAACCGAAGACGACTATCCGCCTTCCCCACAACTGCCATTACATGCTTGTCCCACTTCATATCGCTCTGCAATGATACGCCCAAATATTTAATCGACGCGACTGTGTCAAGCGCTACACTACTAGTGGAGTATTAAAACTTTACAGGATTCTTTTTCCTATTCATCTGCGTTAATTTACATATATCTATATTTAGAGTTAGCTGCCATTGTTTACACCAATCACAAATCGTGTCCAAGTCATCTTGTATCCTCCTACAGTCACTCAACGACGACATCTTCCCGTACACCACAGCATCATCAGCAAACAGCCGCACATTGCTATCCACCCTATCCATATGATCATTTATGTAGATAGAAAACAAAAGCGGACCTACCACACTTCCCTGGGGCATTCCAAACGATACCCTCACCTCCGATGAACACTCACCATCGAGGACAACGAGCTAGTTTTCATACCGCCGACCAGTGGCACCATTTTCCAACAGGACAGTGCTCTCCCCAAATGTTACGCATCTCTATGGTCTGCGCCATGTGGAATTACTGCCTTGGCCAGCAAGATCCCCAGATCTGTCTCCGGTGGAACACGGGTGCGACCAGCGCGGATGTAAACTCTGTCCCTGAGCGAAGCACTATCCGGGATGCCGAGGACAGCGGGGGACAGGTGCGGCTCAGGAGAAGATGCGACGGCTCGACGAGATCCTCTGCAGCCGAATCAGTGCGTGCATCCAGACCAGGGGGTGAGCAACGTCATACTCACACTTGGACACACGCTGTCAAGTTCTCGATTTTGTAATCACTGAAGGAACATCTGATTTCTCAGGCCTTCTGGTCCTGCTATGGATGCTTTAATTCTTTGTCAGCTACTGTACACTTTGAAGTGGCGAAAGTCCCGGGCGCCTCCTGATATGGAGTCGGACATTCTTTTCCCCAGCGTAGTACAGCAGCTCGACGTGGCAGGGACTCGACAAGGAGTTGGGAGTCCCCTGAAGAAATGCTGAGCCGTGCTGCCTCTGCAGCCGTCCATGACTGCGAGCGTCTTGCTGGCACACGAGTTTTGTGCACGGACTGACCACTCGATTACGTACCACGAATATTCCATGGGATTCACGTGGGGCTATCCGGCTGGCCAAATCATTCGCTCCAATTGTCCACAACTTTCTGCAAACCAGTTGGGATCAATTGTGGATGGTCACAAGTCGCATTGCCGTCCATAAAAATTCCGTCGTCGATAAGGAACATGAAGTCGACGAATGAGTGCAAATGGTCAATGATCGGTTCAGTTGGACCAGAGGACCCAGTCCAGTCCGTGTAAACACAGCCCACGGCGCTATGGAGCCAGCACCAGCTGGCACAGTGTCTTGCTGGCAATTTGGGTCCCTGGCTTAGAGTGGTCCGCGCCACACTCGAACCCCACCGTCTTAGTAACTGAAATCGGGACCGATCTGACCACGCTACGGTTTTCCAGTCGTCTGGGGTCCAACCAGGAGAGGCGCTGCAGGCGACGCCCTGCTGTTAGCAAAGGCGCTCGCGTCCGTCGTCTGCTGCCCTGGCCCATCAACGTCAAATTTCGCCGCGCTATCGTAACTGATATGTTCGTCGTACGTCCCACGTTGATTTCTGCGGTTGTTTCTGAATGTGTGTTAGCACTGACAACTCTGCCAAATTTCTCTTAACGAGTGAGAGCAGCGACGTTTGCGTATTCTTGGCACACTCTCGATACTGCGGATATCGTAATATTGAATTTTCTGTCTGAGATGCCCTGCTTAACGCGCGGGGCAAGACAGATAGAATAAATTGTGGAAATGGACCAAATTAAGGCGCTGTCAGTTACACTCGAACATACGACTTTATTATTTGATCAAACATTACAAGAGCAAAAAAAAAAAAAAAAATTTTTTTTAAACACACAGCTTTAATCTTTGGGACTTAATTACCGGCTGAAAGCCACTTTAATTTAAAAACAGCTGAAGGCCAATAACTTAAAAGGCAAGCAATAAGAAATTTAAAAGGCAAGCCTTATCTTAAAACAGTTCTTTAGTTAGGATGAAGTTGTTGATGTTGTTGTTGTCTTCAGTCCTGAGACTGGTTTGATGCAGCTCTCCATGCTACTCTATCCTGTGCAAGCTTCTTCATCTCCCAGTACCTACTGCAACCTACATCCTTCTGAATCTGCTTAGTGTATTCATCTCTTGGTCTCCCCCTACGATTTTTACCCTCCACGCTGCCTTCCAATACTAAATTGGTGATCCCTTGATGCCTCAGAACATGTCCTACCAACCGATCCCTTCTTCTGGTCAAGTTGTGCCACAATCTTCTCTTCTCCCCAATCCTATTCAATACTTCCTCATTAGTTATGTGATCTACTCACCTTATCTTCAGCATTCTTCTGTAGCACCACATTTCGAAAGCTTCTATTCTCTTCTTGTCCAAACTATTTACCGTCCATGTTTCACTTCCATACATGGCTACACTCCATACAAATACTTTCAGAAATGACTTCCTGACACTTAAATCTATACTCGATGTTAATAAATTTCTCTTCTTCAGAAACGCTTTCCTTGCCATTGCCAGTCTACATTTTATATCCTCTCTACTTCGACCATCATCAGTTATTTTGCTCCCCAAATAGTAAAACTCCTTTACTACTTTAACTGTCTCATTTCCTAATCTAATACCCTCAGCATCACCCGACTTAATTCGACTACATTCCATTATCCTCGTTTTGCTTTTGTTGATGTTCATCTTATATCCTCCCTTCAAGACACCATCCATTCCGTTCAACTGCTCTTCCAAGTCCTTTGCTGTCTCTGACACAATTACAATGTCATCGGCGAACCTCAAAGTTTTTATTTCTTCTCCATGGATTTTAATACCTACTCCAGATTTTTCTTTTGTTTCCTTTACTGCTTGCTCAATATACAGATTGAATAACATTGGGGAGAGGCTACAACCCTCTCTCACTCCCTTCCCAACCGCTGCTTCCCTCTCATGCCCCTCGACTCTTATAACTGCCATCTGGTTTCTGTACAAATTGTAAATAGCCTTTCGCTCCCTGTATTTTACCCCTGCCACCTTTAGAATTTGAAAGAGAGTATTCCAGTCAACATTGTCAAAAGCTTTCTCTAAGTCTACAAATGCTAGAAATGTAGGTTTGCCTTTCCTTAATCTTTATTCTAAGATAAGTCGTAAGGTCAGAATTGCCTCACGTGTTCCAGTATTTCTACGGAATCCAAACTGATCTTCCCCGAGGTCGGCTTCTATCAGTTTTTCCATTCGTCTGTAAAGAGTTCGTGTTAGTATTTTGCAGCTGTGGCTTGTTCGGTAATTTTCACATCTGTCAACACTTGCTTTCTTTGGGATTGGAATTATTATATTCTTCTTGAAGTCTGAGCGTATTTCGCCTGTTTCATACATCTTGCTCACCAGATGGTAGAGTTTTGTCAGGACTGGCTCTCCCAAAGCCGTCAGTAGTTCTACTGGAATGTTGTCTACTCCGGGGGCCTTGTTTCGACTCAGGTCTTTCAGTGCTCTGTCAAACTCTTCACGCAGTATCGTATCCCCCATTTCATCTTCATCTACATCCTCTTCCATTTCCATAATATTCTCCTCAAGTACATCGCCCTTGTATAGACCCTCTATATACTCCTTCCACCTTTCTGCTCTCCCTTCTTTGCTTAAAACTGGGTTTCTATCTGAGCTCTTTATGTTCATACAAGTGGTTCTCTTATCTCCAAAGGTCTCTTTAATTTTCCTGTAGGCAGTATCTATCTTACCCCTAGTGAGATAAGCCTCTACATCCTTACATTTGTCCTCTAGCCATCCCTGCTTAGCCATTCTGCACTTCCTGTCGATCTCATTTTTGAGACGTTTGTATTCCTTTTTGCTTGCTTCATTTACTGCATTTTTATATTTTCTCCTTTCATCAATTAAATTCAATATTTCTTCTGTTACCCAAGGATTTCTACTAGCCCTCGTCTTTTTACCTACTTGATCCTCTGCTGCCTTCACTACTTCATCCCTCAAAGCTACCCATTCTTCTTCTACTGTATTTCTTTCCCCCATTCCTGTCAATTGTTCCCTTATGCTCTCCCTGAAACTCTGTACAGCCTCTGGTTCTTTCAGTTTATCCAGGTCCCATCTTCTTAAATTCCCACCTTTTTGCAGTTTCTTCAGTTTTAATCTACAGGTCATAACCAATAGATTGTGGTCAGAGTCCACATCTGCCCCTGGAAATGTCTTACAATTTAAAACCTGGTTCCTAAATCTCTGTCTTACCATTATATAATCTATCTGATACCTTTTAGTATCTCCAGGGTTCTTCCATGTATACAACCTTCTATCATGATTCTTAAACCAAGTGTTAGCTATGATTAAGTTGTGCTCTGTGCAAAATTCTACCAGGCGGCTTCCTCTTTCATTTCTTAGCCCCAATCCATATTCACCTACTACGTTTCCTTCTCTCCCTTTTCCTACACTCGAATTCCAGTCACCCATGACTATTAAATTTTCGTCTCCCTTCACTATCTGAATAATTTCTTTTATTTCATCATACATTTCTTCAATTTCTTCGTCTTCTGCAGAGCTAGTTGGCATATAAACTTGTACTACTGTAGTAGGTGTGGGCTTCGTATCTATCTTGGCAACAATAATGCGTTCACTATGCTGTTTGTAGTAGCTTACCCGCATTCCTATTTTCCTATTCATTATTAAACCTACTCCTGCATTACCCCTATTTGACTTTGTGTTTATAACCCTGTAGTCACCTGACCAGAAGTCTTGTTCCTCCTGCCACCGAACTTCACTAATTCCCTCTATATCTAACTTTAACCTATACATTTCCCTTTTTAAATTTTCTAACCTACCTGCCCGATTAAGGGATCTGACATTCCACGCTCCGATCCGTAGAACGCCAGTTTTCTTACTCCTAATAACGACATCCTCTTGAGTAGTCCCCGCCCGGAGATCCGAATGGGGGACTATTTTACCTCTGGAATATTTTACCCAAGAGAACGCCATCATCATTTTAATTATACAGAAAAGCTGCATGCCCTCGGGAATAATTACGGCTGTAGTTTCCCCTTGCTTTCAGCCGTTCGCAGTACCAGCACAGCAAGGCCGTTTTGGTTATTGTTACAAGGCCAGATCAGTCAATCATCCAGACTGTTGCCCCTGCAACTACTGAAAAGGCTGCTGCCCCTCTTCAGGAACCACACGTTTGTCTGGCCTCTCAACAGATACCCCTCCATTGTGGTTGTACCTACGGTACGGCTATCTGTATCGCTGAGGCACGCAAGCCTCCCCACCAACGGCAAGGTCCATGGATCATGGGGGGGGGGGGGGATGAAGTAAACAAGTTAAATTCAAATGGGCTTAAGGCCGAACACTTAAATCTCCAAAACATTGCTTTTTTTTAAAAAAAATACCAAAGACCTTACGTGAAGCAGTTCTTTAATTTAGGCTAAAGGCCTTAAGAACAAACAACTGAACTCAAACCGGCTGAAGGCTGAAGAGTTAAAACTTCAATTATTTTTTTAAATGCCAAAGGGCTTACGTGAAACAGTACCTTAAACTAGGCTGAAGGCCTTAAGAGGAAGGCAACTCTAATTTAAAACACAAAACCGGATAGAAGCCATACAAGTACCAACAACAAGAACAAATTTAAAAAATAAGGAAGTACACGCAAGGGCGCCCAGATGTTCGATGGTCGGCCTGTAATACAAACACGAACGCTCCCTTAGGTGAGCAAGGCAGTCGGACCAACCATTGTCGATCCGACGACAACCCGACCGACCGACTCCTCAGAGCCAGTACGCCGACCACATTTAAAATAACTTGTCACACAAACTACACACAGTTTCACGAACACTTGCACGAAAAACTAAACAATGCTAACGGCACTGACTGTACAATAACAGGGACGAATCACGAGTCGGCACACACAGAGCCAGCCCGTAAGCGATCGCCGGCCAAATACACGTCGTCCGGCAAGACGAACGACCGACGACCAACCGAGGTCGTCCCCACTCGAATCGTGCGTGTCGTCAACCGTCGGGCGAGTCGTGGCGGTCGGGACCTCACTGCTGCCGCACCACGACTCAACTTGTGCCGCGTGCCAACTCAGACGCTGCCGGGTCCAAACTAACTGCTGGCGCGCTCCAACTGTCTTGTCGACACACGACGACCGGGAAGTAACAGCAGTCCAACAAAGATAATACGGCAGGTTGGTTGGTTGGTTGGTTTGGGGAAGGAGACCAGACAGCGTGGTCATCGGTCTCATCGGATTAGGAAAGGATTGGGAAGGAAGTCGGCCGTGCCCTTTCAGAGGAACCATCCCGGCATTTGCCTGGAGTGATTTAGGGAAATCACGGAAAACCTAAATCAGGACGGCCGGACGCGGGATTGAACCGTCGTCCTCCCGAATGCGAGTCCAGTGTCTAACCACTGCGCCACCCCGCTCGGTAATACGGCAGGGTTTATATCGATAAGCGCTGCTGCTGCCGCTCACGGGCAGGCAAAGCAGGAACCCAGTGACATAAGTAATTGAAACTAACATAACGAGGTGGCAGTACGGCAAAAACAGGATGTTAAGTAAGAGATGGAACGGACACGAGCCACGCACGGCTCACTATCGCTTGCCGAAGTGAAATGTACCGCGTGTGTCCAGCTACCATTCAGCGTTCAGGGTCTGTTAATTCCCGTCGTGCCGTCACAATCACGTCGGAAACCTTTTCACATCAATCACCCGAGTACAAATGACACCTCCGTCAATCCACTACCCTTTTTATTTAATAAAATTGCAGCCAAATAGCCATATACAGTTACTTTGCTTAACATTTTACATTTACATTTTACATTTTTGCATATTCATTTATCGATTTCACTCTTTTACCGCACAGTTCTATGTGATATCGTTCACAGGCTTCGTTACACAGTCGACATACACATGTTGCGGTTGGGTCGTGATAAGTTTTGTTTTTGCAGATTAGATGATGAAAGCCGTGAGTAGAAAGTCTAGTTACAACATGTCGCTGTTCGAAGTTTGCTGCTGTCCATGAGCGGTTTGTCATTGCTTCGGTGCCGTAAAACTCCGGCCATATTTTTTCTCGTTTGTCCTCCATGATCTTCAGTTGCTTTCTGGAAGCCCTGGTGTGTGGCATCATATATCGAAGTCTGATGTCTTGAATTAGGAATGTCTCTCTCTCGCTAGCAGGTACACTAGTCTAGATCTTGTTGTCTTTGAGAGACCTAGTGCTCTTTTTAGATAGGTCGATTTTACCTTTTCTAGTGTTTCTAGATTTTTTTCTGTCAGGTGGTCCCATATAACCTCCATCCCATAGGCCAGGATTGGCAAGATTTTTGCGTTGAATAATTTCATGGCCTTTTATAGACTGAGTAGGCGGATGTTTTTGATGTCCTGTATTGCTATTATTGCTTGGGCTGCACGTTCTGTTGTATGTTTTGTGAAGCATTTGGCTGTTGGTTGCAATGTCACTCCTAGGTATTTAAAGTCTGATGAGATTTTTATTTTTTGTCCTCTGATACTGATTTCCGCATTCTTGGGTGTTTTGCCTCCTTTTCTGAAAATTACCATTTCTGTCTTTGCTATGTTTATGTGTAGTTTATGTTCACTGCACCATCTGTCTATTTTCTCAATGATTCTCTGCAGCTTCTGTATATCTGTTGAATCTACGGCTATGTCGTCAGCGTATGCATATACATACACATCTTCTTCATTTTCTCCAATTCGGAGTACTTCTTCAGTGGCAAGAATGTATAGCAAAGGGCTCATTGGGTCACCCTGTAAGACTCCGTTCGACTGCAGAATGGAGTTCGAAAAGAGAGGTTGTCCACTACCCTTTTTCATCATGGGTACGCCACAATACCGCCACGTTTATATGTCCATATCATTATCCAATGACTCCACCTACATCTACATTTATACTCCGCAAGCCACCCAACGGTGTGTGGCGGAGGGCACTTTACGTGCCACTGTCATTACCTCGCTTTCCTGTTCCAGTCGCGTATGGTTCGCGGGAAGAACGACTGCCGGAAAGCCTCTGTGCGCGCTCTAATCTCTCTAATTTTACATCCGTGATCTCCTCGGGAGGTATAAGTAGGGGGAAGCAATATATTCGATACCTCATCCAGAAACGCACCCTCTCGAAACCTGGACAGCAAGCTACACCGCGATGCGGAGCGCCTCTCTTGCAGAGTCTGCCACTTGAGTTTGCTAAACATCTCCGTAACGCTATCACGGTTACCAAACAACCCTGTGATGAAACGCGCCGCTCTTCTTAGGGTCTTCTGTATCTCCTCTGTCAACCCGACCTGGCACGGATCCCACACTGATGAGCAATACTCAAGTATAGGTCGAACGAGTGTTTTGTATGCCGCCTCCTTTGTTGACGGACTACATTTTCTAAGGACTCTCCCAATGAATCTCAACCTGGCACCCGCCTTACCAACAATTAATTTTACATGATCATTCCGCTTCAAATCGTTCCGTACTTTCGTCACGTCAATGTATTTCATAATGTTCGGACACTGATTTGTTCGAAATCCTAGTAAAGATGGGAGGAGGGCAGAATGCACAGTGCAGTGAATGCGGCAATGAAGACAGCTCGTAGTCGTGTACTGTGGCCGGTATAACTGCCCACGTCGTGTTGTGCCGACTCCACTGTAGCTTGAATGGATTTTTAAGTTCGTTTTATATGCCCGACTTCCAATTTCACCACACAAGTCTCCAGGGTTGAGCAGTTATTGCCAGATGACGACACGCAGTACAGTTTGTTAAAGCGGGGTTCGCCGTTATTAATTATGTTCTTAGATTTAATTTTATTACTCGTACAGAGGCTCAACGTTCCTTTGTTTAACAGCGCGTCGTCAAAATAAGTATGAAAATGCTAATGTCTTTGCAATACATAATGTCGACTATTGAATTAAAGTTCGTACCTATTTTGCCATTTTAGAGAAGAGAAACCTTAAGCGCTTCTGCTTCTATAGTCTCAGTATCAAACGTTCACAAATTTCAATTTACTTCCTATCTCAGTTCAGTATTTAACACATATTATATATCAATGTTATTTCAGAGATATTACGTCGGTTCCACAGTAAGGGAATAACACGTAATTGTCATTTAACATCACTTATTTCAGAGATTTTGCGTCCGTTCCACAGTAAGGGAATAACGCGTAATTGTCATTTAACATCACTTTTATTAATAATCCTTTTTCTTATGACGTAAATGTTAATGAATGAGCACTGTATAGGAGGAAAGAGGGATTGATCCTAATCGTGAGATAATAGCTTCTAATGAGCCCGCAATCGTTAATTAAAAAAAAGTCACGTTCAAGGATGATATGCGAACAACTTTCGTTACATCCGTTTTCACGTATCTGTCAAAACTAATCCTGTCGCCCACAATTCAAATTAACACTGACGTTAACCCCTTTTGTCGGAACATCGAATCGTAACTATTATGTGAAAGTTCATTATAGTCCCCGAATTAATTCCTTTCAGATACCCGCACGACCGAACAGCAGAACGGAACACAAACGACTTGTTTTAACAACCGAACAACGCAATGACGTTACATTACGACAATGTCCGCCCAATGAACATCTCTTTGACTTTATCTTTTTTACTCTGCTTCGTTAAATTATTCCTATTTATTCCGCTATTTAACGAAAACATCTAAAAAAAATAAAATAAATTTATCCCAACGTAAAAGATCCGTTATACCGGCTACCGGTCACCGTCTGCTGTAGGGCCAAATTTTTTGAGGGCAGGGCGGAGGGCGCGCTAGCACGGCCAAATAAAGGGCGCACCGGCAGCGAGCAGCGGGCGTCAGCGCCAGTAGTCGAGAGTCGCGTGATGGGCGACGCCGAGGCCGGCGGCCGTGGCCTTGCGGTGCGTGGCTGTGGGTGTGACGCGCGCGCAGGCGGCCCATTGTTCTGCCCGGCACACATGCCGCTCACACACACGTGTGTGCGCGCAGCACGGCAGCAGAGAGACGCCACGCGTCCCGCCCAGGACTTCAGCTGCCAACATCCGCGTCCGTACAGCGAGATCTGCAGTCTCTGGTTCACCGGGGCCCCCGTCCCGTGTATGCATCTGCGTCACTAAACGGTAAACACGGAGGACAATCCCGGCTGCAGGTTGCCTATCTAACGACTGCCGGGAGCACGGCGAAATTAGAGTTTCTGGATCTGGCGCACACAGTCCAGCCACACAATAATGACCCGAATAGCTAACTTTTGCGGCTCGAGACGTGCAGTGGGGTTCTGGAACGTAACGACATGGACGTGTGGTCCGTCGCACTGTGTTTCTCAGCTAAGGGCCCCATCCAGGTGCTCCGAAAGATTCCCTACTGGGTTTGAATCCAGGGAGTCTGCTGCCCGGGAGAGTAAGATAAAATCATCCTTGCGCTCTTCAAACCACACACGTACAATGGCAGGTGAGTCGCTCGTCGCATTGTTCTCCTGGTAGATGCCGTCGTGTAGACGAAAAGTGCACAGCATCTACAGGTGGGCGTGGTCCCCGAGGATAGGTGCATACTTCCGTTGACCCAGCTGTCATCCAGAATGACGAAATCACCCACCGAATGTTACGAAGACATTCCCCTGACGGTAACGCTCCCTCCTCCTCTTTGGGCCCTTCTGATGATCCAGCGGCCATCTGTCAGGTGGAGAATGAAACGTCATTCACCTGAGGAGACCACTCAGTCGCAGTACCGGCGTGCAAATCCCAGCCTTCGTCGTCGATGAAGAGCAGTCATATGGCTCTGAGCACTATGGGACTTGACATCTTAGGCCACCAGTCCCCTAGAACTCAGAACTACTTAAACCTAACGACATCACACACATCCATGCCCGAGGCAGGATTCGAACCTGCGACCGTAGCAGTCCCGCGGTTCCGGACTGCATCGCCTAGAACCGCACGACCACCGCGGCCGGCGAAGAGCAGTCAGTATGGGTGCACGAACCTGGCGCCAGCTGCAGAGGCCGACACACCACAACGTTCACTGAACGCTCGTTGACGAAATACTTTCGGTAGTCTCTTGGTTTATCTGGGCGGTCAGTTCGTCAACAGTTGCACGTCTATTGACCCGTACACATCTCCGCAGCCGTTGTTCGACCCTGTCATTTATGGCCCGTGGTGCATTAAAGTCGCCTCGGCGCTGGTTTTGTACAGCACCGTTTTGCCACGCACGGTACCCTTCAACCACGGCGACCCGCGAACAGTTTACGGACTTGGTCGTTTGGGAAACGCTCCCACCCTTGGCCCGAGAGCCAATGGTCACACCTCTTCGGACGTCACATAAATCGCTCCGTTTCCGCGTTACAACGACTGCACTGTTCTCCGCGTCCCCCCAGACGCTTCGTGCACCGCCTACTGCTGGCGTTCCCACAGGGTGTTTCAAAAATGACCGGTATATTTGAAACGGCAGTAAAAACTAAACGAGCAGCGATAGAAATACACCGTTTGTTGCAATATGCTTGGGACAACAGTACATTTTCAGGCAGACAAACTTTCGAAATTACAGTAGTTACAATTTTCAACAACAGATGGCGCTGCAAGTGATGTGAAAGATATAGAAGACAACGCAGTCTGTGGGTGCGCCATTCTGTACGTCGTCATTCTGCTGTAAGCGTGTGCTGTTCACAACGTGCAAGTGTGCTGTAGACAACATGGTTTATTCCTTAGAACAGAGGATTTTTCTGGTGTTGGAATTCCACCGCCTAGAACACAGTGTTGTTGCAACAAGACGAAGTTTTCAACGGAGGTTTAATGTAACCAAAGGACCGAAAAGCGATACAATAAAGGATCTGTTTGAAAAATTTCAACGGACTGGGAACGTGACGGATGAACGTGCCGGAAAGGTAGGGCGACAGCGTACGGCAACCACAGAGGGCAACGCGTAGCTAGTGCAGCAGGTGATCCGACAGCGGCCTCGGGTTTCCGTTCGCCGTGTTGCAGCTGCAGTCCAAATGACGCCAACGTCCATGTATCGTCTCGTGCGCCAGAGTTTACACCTCTATCCTTACAAAATTCAAATGCGGCAACCCCTCAGCGCCGCTACCATTGCTGCACGAGAGACATTCGCTAACGATATAGTGCACAGGATTGATGACGGCGATATGCATGTGGGCAGCATTTGGTTTACTGACGAAGCTTATTTTTACCTGGACGGCTTCGTCAATAAACAGAACTGGCGCATATGGGGAACCGAAAAGCCCCATGTTGCAGTCCCATCGTCCCTGCATCCTCAAAAAGTACTGGTCTGGGCCGCCATTTCTTCCAAAGGAATCATTTGGCCCATTTTTCAGATCCGAAACGATTACTGCATCACGCTATCTGGACATTCTTCGTGAATTTGTGGCGGTACAAACTGCCTTAGACGACACTGCGAACACCTCGTGGTTTATGCAAGATGGTGCCCGGCCACATCGCACGGCCGACGTCTTTAATTTCCTGAATGAATATTTCGATGATCGTGTGATTGCTTTGGGCTATCCGAAACATACAGGAGGCGGCGTGGATTGGCCTCCCTATTCGCCAGACATGAACCCCTGTGACTTCTTTCTGTGGGGACACGTGAAAGACCAGGTGTACCGCCAGAACCCAGAAACAATTGAACAGCTGAAGCAGTACATCTCATCTGCATGTGAAGCCATTCCGCCAGACACTTTGTCAAAGGTTTCGGGTAATTTCATTCAGAGACTACGCCATATTATTGCTACGCATGGTGGATATGTGGAAAATATCGTACTATAGAGTTTCCCAGACCGCAGCGCCATCTGTTGTTGAAAATTGTAACTACTGTAATTTCGAAAGTTTGTCTGCCTGAAAATGTACTGTTGTCCCAAGCATATTGCAACAAACGGTGTATTTCTATCGCTGCTCGTTTAGTTTTTATTGCCGTTTCAAATATACCAGTCATTTTTGAAACACCCTGTACTTGTGACGGGTGAGGTGGTTACCGCGAGTTGACTCGGAACACAGGCGGTGGTGACATCGGTGGCAGTCGACTGTGTAGTTCTTGACGGAAATTGAAAATTTTAAATGTCTCACAGTCTACGTGTTAAACGGGTATAAACACATTTAACACATTTGTCAGTTTGAACAGATTAACACACGTATCGCAGTGGGGAAACTGTGTGTTTGCCTTGAGACAGAGTAACTCGAGGCGCGCAAATTACGCGGACTACGTTCGTCCAGTATTTCAAAATGGGAGCACTTAATTACAAAACTTTACCAATCATTTCTGGCTGACACTCCCCCCAAAAAAAAAAAACAATGAAAGGAAATAAAAGTTTGGTCGCTTGTTACATTTTCGATGTTTATGCAGTAAAACTTCAGTATCTGCTGACCACTATATTAGCAACACATTTTTCAAGTAGTATACCACTGAGCGTTTGTGCACAGTTAGATCACTGTACGACTGATGAACGTCACAAACATTGAGATGCGTGAAAAGTGAGATAAGCGTAAAACTAGTTTTTCTAGAAACGGGACTCAAATCACGCAGACTATACTTATCTAGCATCTGTCAATGACCACGCTTGGTAACTTTTCCCCATTTCATGTTTAACGTCGAATATTTAGGACAGTGCCTATTCATTTGTAAAGTAGTCACACGTTTGAAGTTGTTGTCCTGCAGGAGAGTTGGGTTCTTTAAAGAACCGGGAGGTGATTGGTTACTGTCGAAGCACGAAGAGCAGAAAGATCGAATACTTTGTCCTTTCAGTGCGCAACGTCAAGCACAGGCTGTTGTAAGTAATACTGCAATGGAAGATCGATGGCAGGCGCGGTCCACGGCACAGAAGATTATCCTGACTAAAGGACTTAAGCCAGTGGTCTGAATTGAGCGCACAATCGCTGTTCAGAAAGGTCACGGGCAAACAAGAGATCATGCAAGTGATCGCCAATGTTGTTGGAGGACGAGAAGAAGAAGACCCCTAAACAGACACGAGCCGTAATATCGGACAGCATGTCAGCATGTCGCGGCGACCACGGCGGCTGTACAAATCGGACAGCAGTCGCGGGATCGAAAGCAAACCTCCAAAGTAACGAAACTTCCTGGCAGATTAAAACTGTGTGCCGGACCGAGACTCGAACTCGGGACCTTTGCCTTTCGCGGGCAAGTGCACTACCAACTGAGCTACCCAAGCACGCCTCACGCCCCGTCCTCACAGCTTTACTTTTCCCAGTACCTCGTCTTCTACCTTCCAAACTTTACAGAAGCTCTCCTGCGAATCTTGCAGAACTAGCACTCCTCAAAGTTTCATACCAGCGCACACTCCGCTGCAAAGTGAAAATGTCATTCTGGAAACATCCCCCAGGCTGTGGCTAAGCCATGTCTTCGCAATATCATTTCTTTCAGGAGTGCAAGTTCTGCAAGGTTCGCAGGAGAGCTTCTGTAAAGTTTGGAGCGAGAGCACCAGCAGCAGCGAGTACTGTTTGTATAAAGCGTTTATTTTGCATTTTGTTTACGACCTTCCACTAAGGAAGGGATTCTATTTGTGTTTATCCTGCTCTGCATAGTAACTAACAGTTCTTGATAAAACTTTACGTAGTTTTCGTGTTAGATTTCTTAGTGTTTTCTTGATCGTTTAGAACAGAAAGCGCCCTAAAACCGTCTTTTGTTTGTTTCGCGGCCGTTAGCCACTAGTCACTTGAATCAGCAGTTGTCTTGTGACAGCCAGAGCGAGAGCACCAGCAGCAGCGAGTACTGTTTGTATAAAGCGTTTTTGTACTTATTTGCTGCGCTTAGCTTTTAAATAGTTTTTCTGGGAAAACCTAGCGTAGTTTTCGGGTCTCGTATTTCAGTGAGTGTTTCTTGATTATCAGAGTAGCTCATCAGAAGATTATCTTGGGAATTTGTCACCGTATAGGGTAGGGTAAACATAGTCATGTGTAGGGACTGTGGTTGTTGTGAGCGGACGCAAGGAGAATTGGCCACTCTTCGGGGGCAGGTGGAGGCTTTGTCTGTTAGGCTCATCGAGCTCGAGGCGCAGGCGTCGGCTCGTAGTGGCGTTGGGGCAACTGTGGTGAGACCTATGCCTACTTCGGTGGCCTTGGAATCACATGGAACCCCTGATGTCGCTGCGTCTTCCGGCAGTGAGCATCTTACCGGTCAGCCATCACTCCAGGGTGAATGGCGGACAGTGGTGGGCTCGCGCGTGCCTGGCCGAAAGGCGAAGGTGGGATCTGGCCGCGTGGCAGCTGCCTTACCCCTTTCCAACAGGTACGGGGTGCTTCCTAGTGGTGATGACATCGTTTCCGAGCCACCACAGGATGCCTCGCCTGTTGGGCCAGTGGCCGATTCTCCGGCAAGGTCCCGACAGTCACAGAGGGCGGGCCTATTAGTTATAGGGAGCTCCAACGTTAGGCGGGTTATGGAGCCCCTCAGGAAAATAGCGGGTAGGTCGGGGAAGAATGCCAGTGTGCACTCGGTGTGCTTGCCGGGGGGTCTCGTCCGTAATGTGGAGGAGGCCCTTCCGGCAGCTATTGAACGCACTGGGTGTGACCGGCTGCAGATAGTAGCACATGTCGGAACGAATGACGCCTGCCGCTTGGGTTCTGAGGCCATCCTTGGTTCCTTCCGGCGGCTGGCTGATTTGGTGAAGACAACCAGCATCGCACGCGGAGTGCAAGCTGAGCTTAATATCTGCAGCATAGTGACCAGAGTCGATCGCGGTCCTCTGGTTTGGAGCCGTGTGGAGGGTCTAAACCAGAGGCTCAGACGACTCTGCGACTATAATGGTTGCAAATTCATCGACCTCCGTTATTGGGTGGAGAACTGTAGGGCCCCCCTAGACAGGTCAGGCGTGCACTACACACCGGAAGCAGCTACTAGGGTAGCAGAGTACGTGTGGCGTGCACACGGGGGTTTTTTAGGTTAGAGGGACCCCCCCTTGGGCGAAACGATAAAATACCTGACGGCTTACCAGAGAGGACATTATCATCGTTGATAAAGAACGTCCGTCCTCAGAGACCAAAAACAGGAAAAGTTAACGTAATATTGGTAAACTGCAGGAGTATCCAGGGCAAGGTTCCTGAATTAGTATCTCTTATTGAAGGAAATAGTGCGCATATAGTATTAGGAACGGAAAGTTGGTTAAAACCGGAAGTGAACAGTAACGAAATCCTAGACACAGAATGGAATATATACCGCAAGGATAGGATAAACGCCAATGGTGGAGGAGTATTTATAGCAGTAAAGAATTCAATAATATCCAGTGAAGTTATTAGCGAATGCGAATGTGAAATAATCTGGGTTAAGCTAAGTATCAAAGGTGGGTCAGATATGATAGTCGGATGTTTCTATAGACCACCTGCATCAGCAACCGTAGTAGTTGAGCGCCTCAGAGAGAACCTGCAGAACGTCGTGAAGAAGTTTCGTGATCATACTATTGTAATAGGGGGAGACTTCAATCTACCAGGTATAGAATGGGATAGTCACACAATCAGAACTGGAGCCAGGGACAGAGACTCTTGTGACATTATCCTGACTGCCTTGTCCGAGAATTACTTCGAGCAGATAGTTAGAGAACCAACTCGTGAAGCTAACGTTTTAGACCTCATAGCAACAAATAGACCGGAACTTTTCGACTCCGTGAATGTAGAAGAGGGTATCAGTGATCATAAGTCAGTGGTTGCATCAATGACTACAAGTGTAATAAGAAATGCCAAGAAAGGAAGGAAAATATATTTGCTTAACAAGAGTGATAGGGCACAAATCGCAGAATATCTGAGTGACGACCATCAAACGTTCATTTCTGAGGAAGAGGATGTGGAACAAAAATGGAAAAAATTCAGAAACATCGTCCAGTACGCCTTAGATAAGTTCGTACCGACTAAGGTCCAAAGCGAGGGGAAAGATCCACCGTGGTATAACAATCATGTACGAAAGGTACTACGGAAACAAAGAAAGCTTCATCATAGGTTTAAGAGTAGTCGAATCATAGCTGATAAGGAAAAGCTGAACGAAGCGAAAAAGAGCGTAAAGAGAGCAATGAGAGAAGCATTCAACGAATTCGAACATAAAACATTGGCAAACAATCTAAACAAGAACCCTAAAAAGTTTTGGTCATATGTAAAATCGGTAAGCGGATCTAAATCCCCTATTCAGTCACTCGTTGACCACGATGGCACCGAAACAGAGGACGACCGAAGAAAGGCAGAAATACTGAATTCAGTGTTCCGAAACTGTTTCACTGCGGAAAATCGTAACACGGTCCCTGACTTCAGCCGTCGCACGGACGCCAAAATGGAAAATATTGAAATAAACGATATCGGAATTGAAAAACAACTGCTATCACTTAGTAGCGGAAAAGCATCCGGACCAGACGAGATACCCTTAAGATTCTACAGTGATTATGCTAAAGAACTTGCCCCCTTTCTATCAGCAATTTATCGTAGATCGCTGGAAGAACGTAAAGTACCTAGCGACTGGAAGAAAGCGCAGGTCGTTCCCATTTTCAAGAAGGGTCATAAATCAGATGCGAATAATTATAGGCCTATTTCGCTTACGTCAATCTGTTGTAGAATAATGGAACATGTTTTGTGTTCTCGTATTATGACGTTCTTAGATAATACAAATCTCCTTCATCATAACCAACATGGATTCCGCAAACAGAGATCATGTGAAACTCAGCTCGCCCTATTTGCCCAAGAAATTCACAGTGCCGTAGACACTGGCGAGCAGATTGATGCCGTATTCCTGAACTTCAGGAAGGCATTTGATACGGTTCCGCACTTACGTTTAGTGAAAAAAATACGAGCTTACGGAATATCGGACCAGGTTTGTGATTGGATTCAGGATTTCCTAGAAGAAAGAACACAACATGTCATTCTTAACGGTTCAAAATCTGCAGATGTAGAGGTAATTTCGGGAGTACCGCAAGGAAGCGTGATAGGACCTTTATTGTTTACAATATACATAAATGACTTAGTTGACAACATCGGTAGCTCCGTGAGGCTATTTGCAGATGACACGGTTGTCTACAAGAAAGTAGCAACATCAGAAGACTCGTACGTACTCCAGGAAGACCTGCAGAGGATTAATGCATGGTGCGACAGCTGGCAGCTTTCCCTAAACGTAGATAAATGTAATATAATGCGCATACATAGGGGCAGAAATCCATTCCAGTACGATTATGCCATAGGTGGTAAATCATTGGAAGCGGTAACGACCGTAAAATACTTAGGAGTTACTATCCGGAGCGATCTGAAGTGGAATGATCACATAAAACAAATAGTGGGAAAAGCAGGCGCCAGGTTGAGATTCATAGGAAGAATTCTAAGAAAATGTGACTCATCGACGAAAGAAGTAGCTTACAAAACGCTTGTTCGTCCGATTCTTGAGTATTGCTCATCAGTATGGGACCCTTACCAGGTTGGATTAATAGAAGAGATAGACATGATCCAGCGAAAAGCAGCGCGATTCGTCATGGGGACATTTAGTCAGCGCGAGAGCGTTACGGAGATGCTGAACAAGCTCCAGTGGCGGACACTTCAAGAAAGGCGTTACGCAATACGGAGAGGTTTATTATCGAAATTACGAGAGAGCACATTCCGGGAAGAGATGGGCAACATATTACTACCGCCCACATATATCTCGCGTAATGATCACAACGAAAAGATCCGAGAAATTAGAGCAAATACGGAGACTTACAAGCAGTCGTTCTTCCCACGCACAATTCGTGAATGGAACAGGGAAGGGGGGATCAGATAGTGGTACAATAAGTACCCTCCGCCACACACCGTAAGGTGGCTCGCGGAGTATAGATGTAGATGTAGATGTAGATGTATGCGACGAGGTACTGGCAGAAGTAAAGCTGTGAGGACGGGGCGTGAGTCGTGCTTGGATAGCTCAGTTGGTAGAGCACTTGCCCGCGAAAGGCAAAGGTCCCGAGTTCAAGTCTCGGTCGGGCACATAGTTTTAATCTGCCAGGAAGTTTCATATCAGCGCACACTCCGCTGCAGAGTGAAACTCTCATTCTTAAACATTGTCGATTCAACTAAATTGGGACCACCGCATAGAAAATAATGTTGGAATGGCGAACCAAACGCTGCGATTTATTGGCAGAGTACTTAGAAGATGCAACGGATCTATTAAACAGACTGCCTCCGCTACTCTACTACAATATTGCTGCACGGTGTGGTGTCCTTCCCAGATAGGAGTGACGGAGGTCGTAGAAAAAGATTCAAGAAAAGATAACTCGTTTTGTACTATGTACTACGTGCTAGTGAAAATCTCATTCTGGCTCCAAAGTAATGTCTCGGCCGGAGGGCCACTCCGGCTTCCGTGAAAACGGAGAGGTAGGCGCCCGACGCCGGCCTAAGCACGGCTCTGCCAACGGGACTGCGCTAACTACGGGAGAACCCGCGTAACGGGTGTGGGTGGGAGGGTGGCTCCCACAGCCGGAAGGCAACGGACGGAGACGGGCGGGCAACGACGTCCGGAATCGAAGGCAGCCGCCAAGCGTTGCCTCGTCACAGTGTCACAAGGGGAATCCAATCTTCCTTTCAGAGCGATCCATATGACGCTCCTGCTATCTGAGCTACGTTTCTACAACTCAGTAACACAGAACAACTCTACGCACTTGCGTGCTTACCTCAGCCACTCAACAAATGTTCAAATTGTGTGTGAAACGTTATGGGACTTAAATGCTAAGGTCATCAGTCCCTAAGCTTACACACTACTTATCCTAAGGACAAACACACAGTCACTCATGCCCGAGGGAGGACTCGAACCTCCGCCCGGACCAGCCGCACAGTCCACGACTGCAGCGCCACAGACCACTGCGCGGCACGCCACTCAACATTCCAGAAAAACTTGAAAATAATCTCCTTAGCATCTCCTTCCACAACATCATCAGAAATATCCATACACCAATTGCATCAATCTCACAGCACACTTACGACGACAATTTCCTGGCCATTATTCGAAACAGGTGTGCTGTTCAACACTGCTCAACTTGGAATGCGCGTAACTTTGCTGGCGCTCTCAGGCAGAGGAGGCGGTGTAACAAGACAAAGACACTCCAGCAGCAGTCGGAGATTACTCGCCACCGTGGGAAGAGGGCCCAGCGGACAGCCCGTCAAGAATTGGACACAGGTCAGGTGTGAAAACAGGAGGGAGGTGTACTGGACTGTGGATGAAAAAAGCAAAACAGAAACACTGAACGGTCCCAGAAAAAGAAGGGCAGTACACAGGAGCCGGATAGAGCAATGGCAGCCGGCACGGTAGCTCAGTGTGCTGGGTCAGAGAGGCTGGCTCGTCTCTGTAATAGAAAACTGAGTGACCGGATCTACGACGAACTTCAACGGATGTCAACAAATGCAACGAACAACCGCCAAGGGTGCGAGCCGTGTTGAAACCTACGCCGTGCCGAAGTTTATTTTGCCGCTGTTCGTTGTATTCAAATTTGTGTCTGTGTCGTGGTGTAAAGTTCTTTCGCAACAGCGAGGTGTAAGGTAGGGACCTATAATGCCAGCTGATTCTGCACAACAACTCTATTAGCAGCCGAAAGGAAGTGGCTTTCGAATGGGGACCGCAAACGTTTGATGACAAAGCGTCAAGTCAACAGCGCCCTGAACCAGAAAACACGTCAGGTGTGTCATACACGGCGTTAGTGACAGTGGGTGTGCCGGCCGGAGTGGCCGAGCGTTTCTAGGCGCTGCAGTCTGGAACCGCGCGACTGCTACGGTCGCAGGTTCGAATCCTGCCTCGGGCATGGATGTGTGTGATGTCCTTAGGTTAGTTAGGTTTAAGTAGTTCTAAGTTCTAGAGGACTGATGGCCTGAGCAGTTAAGTCCCGTACTGCTCAGAGCCATTTGAACCATTTTGACAGTACGTGTGTCATATGATAGGAATCTCTTACCAAAGCACCAAATTTGTAAGTGAGATATGCCTTGTTGCCCGATTTCGGTGTTCGTATGAATGCGAATGTGTCAACTCCCACGGTGAAGCTGCAACAAATGAACGCAACAGTTTCACAGCAGAGTTTCTCCATACTTTTGCAAAACGTATGTTGTTAACATTTTTGAAGTTACATTCCTTTTGGAAGCTTCGGCCGCTCTGGATTAGCCGAGCGGTCTGACGCACTGCAGTCATGGATTGTGCGGCTGGTCCCGGCGCAGGTTCGCGTCCTCCTTCGGGCATAGGTGTGTGTGTGTGTGTGTGTGTGTGTGCTTAGGATAATTTCGGTTAAGTAGTGTGTAAGCTTACGGACTGGTGACCTTAGCAGTTAAGTCCCATAAGATTTCACACAGATTTGAACATTTTTTGGAAGCTTCGACTCTTCAATTCTTTTGTTGTAACACGATTCACACTCGTGTATTTGTTGTTTTCATTTCTGTGAGACGTTCGCGTGGTATCTCGCTTCCCCTCATTATTCATAGTGTTTGCTTGCGACGGCAACGTATTCTCACCACATGCCTCATATTCTGTAACGAATGTATAGTAGGACAACTGAGCAGACTGAAAGGGAATCAGTATTTCAATGACCGAACGGACTGCTGATAGTCGCGAAAAACATAGAAATAAATAACGGCTCTTCACCTGTGCTCAATAGTGCTCCTGCCAACCTTGAACCGTTCACCATCCCTTTTTTTTTTCCTCAGTTCAGTAGACCTTCAGCCTGCTTTCGCGCTTCACCAGTGTTCAGTTTCATAAGGGCCACCTTACCACGAAACCTTGAGGGGGGGGGGGGGGGCGATGGAGAGTTTCCCTTTTCAGCTGCATCATTTTGGTCTGTTGAGCCTTCCATATCGATATTTACGTTAGAACCAGAATTTACAGAGTGACCAAAATAATACGCATATCCCCCAGTCAGATGCCTCGCAAGCCACAAGGTATGGCATCAGCTGCTTTGTGTGTACCACCCGAGGCCCACGTGTCTGGACTGCTCTGGCCCGGCCGCGACTGTCCCCCTCCCTCACGGTCGACCTACCTCAAGGAGTCCGAGTGTCAAACCTCGGTCCTGCTACGCGTGGAGAGCAAGTGCCCGAGACGTCTCTGTCCTGTCAGAGGACGGTCCGGCTGTTCGTTGCATTTGTTCGTAGCGGACGTCACATGACATCCGTTGAAGTTCGTCGTAGATCCGTTCACTCAGTTTCTTATTACAGAGACGAGCCAGCCTCTGACCCAGCACACTGAGCTACCGTGCCGGCTGCCAATGCTCTATCCGGCTCCTGTGTACTGCCCTTCTTTTTCTGGGAGCGTTCAGTGTTTCTGTTTTGCTTTTTTCATCCACAGTCCAGTACACCTCTTTCCTGTTTTCACACCTGACCTGTGTCCAGTTCTTGACGGGCTGTCCGCTGGGCCCTCTTCCCACGATGGCGAGTAATCTCCGACTGCTGCTGGAGTGTCTTTGTCTTGTTACACCGCCTCCTCTGGCTGAGAGCGCTAGCAAAGTTACGCGCATTCCAAGTTGAGCAGTGTTGAACAGCAGACCTGTTTCGAGTAATGGCCAGCAAGTTCTCGTTGTAAGTGTGCTGTGAGATTGATGCAATTGGCGTATGGATATTTCTGATGCTATTGTGGAAAGAGAAGCTCAGGAGATTATTTTCTAGTTTTTCTGGTATGTTGAGTGGCATGCCGCGCATGATTAGCCGAGCGGTCTGGGGCGCTGCAAGTCATGGACTGTGCGGCTGGTCCCGGCGGAGGTTCGAGTCCTCCCTCGGGCATGGGTGTGTGTGTGTTTGTCCTTAGCATAATTTAGGTTAAGTAGTGCGTAAGCTTAGGGACTGATGACCTTAGCAGTTAAGTCCCATAAGATTTCACACACATGTTGAACATTCGTTGAGTGGCTGAGGTAAGCACGCAAGTGCGTAGAGTTGTTTTGTGTTACTGAGTTGTAGAAACGTAGCTCAGATAGCAGGACCGTCATATGGATCGCTCTGAAAGGAAGATTGGATTCCCCTTGTAAATACTATTACGAACATTCAGTTGATTTTTTTTTAAGCAATATATATAAACGTAGAGCTTTATTCGAGTTTTGTCAAAACTCATTTCTTACCAGTGAAAATTCGTAATATTCATTCAGTTCAGTATGTACGTACGCACATTGCACTCCGTGCTACAGAATTTACAGTCGTAGCTTTTTATTGTTGCTTTGCTGCCGTATGCTGTGCGCTGCTTTCGAGAAATGTGCAAAAATGTTTGTCAAGACTCGAGATAAGTTTAGGACCACGAATTTATTTGTAAGTACAGTTGCGCAATTACTTCAGAAGTCAGATTACATTCACGGTAGCCGAGTACTTTTACAGAAACAGTCAGCTTCAGTTTGTAGACAGTGTTGAGCAAATCATACTAAGTGTTTGTTTAATTCAGCACAGTCAGAGTCTTGCGCAATAGGCCTACCTAAGTTTAGAGTCAGTTTGTTTGATAATCCTTTGTGAGAAGTTTCGGTAGGCAGTTTTAGGAAGATTCACTGACATAGAGACAAGCAGACAAGCGCTTAGGTTACACTACTGACAAGCGCTAATGAAGCAGGCAACACCGCGATCGATCAATCAAAGCTTATAATTGGGATGTTGGTGAACAGAAGAGCCATACCAAAGCCATAGGCAACGAGATGCGCCCAAATTAGAGTCAACGGTTCAAATGTACTCTGAACTCGAGATTTACAAAGACAGAGGAAGAGCGATATTAAGCGGCGAAATCTGGAGGAAAGACTGCACCCAGTAAACCGCACACCCCAGTTTCTTTAAGGAATCGAAACGGCATACGTGAAAATTGAAACGTCTGATTACTTTACAAATGAGTTATTATGTTATATGGTTGACGTTAAGCGTGCAAGCGACAAAATACATGAGAAATGTTTGATTTTGTGTTTAAAGTTTGTCAGACCCCGGCGCACATTACTCAGTGAAATAGCAGGAGTAAAGAGACCTCGTGGAAGACCTTCACTACGCTTTAGGGATTGCGTGAATCGTGATACGTTAGGCTGTGTGAGTGTAGTCTCCTCCTCTTCGTTTTACACGCATGTCAATGTTTATGGCGTAGTGACTGTCGTAGAGTGACAGAATGTTGCGGGTATGTGTGGATGCCGTCTACAAAGTGTGTTGCGAATAGAGTTAGTAGTGATGAAGTAACGAACTGAAGAAACGTGGCTGATGCTGAATACTGACTGCACGGGCAGCAATAAACTTTCGTTCCTTTCGTCATTTTGTGGTGGCTGTCAGCGAGAAAAACTTTCGTAAAGGGTTGAAATTACTTGTGAAGTTGGTTGGCGTTCGCCAAGTTGTGCCACCCCCAAATACGGGATGAACGCAGTCTGGATAATTTGCGCGTTGTGAGTTCCACTGCCTCGAGGCGTGTACACGGCTTCTTAACCGAAGTATTTGACTGTGCGTTAGACCTTTAACCTAACATTATACATGAACAGATTATAGCAGTATTTTAGATTCGGTCAATAATTGTACGAAATACTGAAAATCCCCAAGGCTGTGGCTAAGCCATGTCTCCGCAATAGCTTTTCTTCCAGGATTGCTAGTTCTGCAAGGTTCGCAGGAGAGCTTCTGTAAAGTTTGGGAGGTAGGAGACGAGGTACTGGCAGAATTAAAGCTGTGAGGACGGGGCGTGAGTCGTGATTGGGTAGCTCAGCTGGTGGAGCACTTGCCCGCGAAAGGCAAAGGTCCCGAGTTCGAGTCTCGGTCCGGCACACAGTTTTAATCTTCCGGGAAGTTTCTGAATGTTTGTTATCCCTGGAAGTCTCCAACACGGACTGAGCACCGTGCAGCGTGATGGCCACACAGGTATCAGACTTCCCATCTGACCGAGCATCAACCAAAAATAAAGAAATTCGAAGTGATAGCAGCAAAACCAGTGCAGGGTTGAGACGAGCGAGTGAGAGAGAAATACACTGACGGAGCAAGAATCGCAACGCCCATGAGGAGTTGTGCGACATAAACGAAAGTTGGGAGGCGTCTTTCAACATCTCAAAAAATGGTTCAAATGGATCTGAGCAGTATGGGACTTAACTTCTAAGGTCATCAGTCCCCTAGAACTTAGAACTACCTAAACGTAACTAACCTAAGGACATCACACACACCCATGCCCGAGGCAGGGTTCGAACCTGCGACCGTAGCGGTCGCGTGGTTCCGGACTGTAGCGCCTAGAACCGCTCGGCCACCGCGGCCGGCTTTCAACATCTCAAACATTATGTCTATTCAGTAGTGTCACTATGAGGATGCAAATCGAGTTCACTTAAACGCTGTAGCGGTCATAAGTGTTAGTCACCTATCAGATTAGACGTGCTGGGCTGATAGCAGAGAATGCCTTTAAGCCGATAAAGATAGCGTTATCAACGGCTCACTGAGTCTGAACGGTGTCGTGTAACAGGACAGAGAGAAGCTGTATGTTGCTTCTGCTAAACTGCGGAAAGACTTGGCGGGAGTGCAGCTACTGTGTACACGGCTACTGGCAGCGGAGGTGAGGGGGGCGTGCGGTCACAAGAAGACCGGCCACTTGGCACCACAGCTAGGAGGAAGAGCACCGTGGTCGGCGTACGGCTCTGAGCATCGCGTTGCGTCTACAGGAGCAATTCGAGCGGCAGTTGATACGACAGTAACGCAAACAGCTGTTAGATCAAGGATAGATCCGAATCAGACGTCCTTAGCGTGCCTCCCACTGAGACAAAAGCACCGCCATCTGCGACTTCAGTGGTGTCAAGCCAGAGCTCATTGGAGGGCAGGGTGGAAGTGTGTCGTGTTTTCTGATGAGAGCTGGTTCTGCCTCGGAGCCAGTGACAGCCGTGTGTTGGTTAGGAGAAGGCCAGCTGAGGGCGTGCAACCGGCCTGTCTGTGTGCTGGACGCACTGAGCCTACACCTGGAGTTATCGTCCCGGTTGCCATTTCATATGACAGCAGGCGCACTGTCGTTGTCATCCCACACCCTGACTGAGAATTTATACGTCAGTCTGGTCATTCGACCTGCTGTGATGCATATCGAGAACAATATTCCAGGGGTTGCTTTTCCGACAGGATAACGCTAGTCCACACTCCGTTGTTTTAACCCAACACGCTGTACAGTGTGTCGACGTGTCACCTTGCCCTGCTCCATCACGGGTCCTGTCTCCAGTGGAGTTCGCACGGCACACGGTCTGACAACTCCAGCGTCATCCACAACTAGCATTAACCGTCCCTGTAGGCCTCTTGCCGGACCAAGTGCCACACCATATGGTTCAAATGGCTCTGAGCACTATCGGACTTAACTTCTGAGGTCATCAGTCCCCTAGAGCTTAGAACTACTTAAACCTAACTAACCTAAGGACATCACACACACAACCATGCCCGAGGCAGGATTCGAACCTGCGACCGTAGCGGTCGCGCGGTTCCAAACTGTAGCGCCTAGAATCGCTCGGCCACCCCGGCCGACGCCACAGCATAGCACTCCACCCTACAAACTGACAACAGGCGGGTGTAAAATACAATGCATGCACGTTTGCATGCTCGCATTCAGCATTTTGGGCGTTACAACGGTTATTATTGTACCAGCATTTCACATTTGCAACGGCTTTCTCGCACTTAAATTAACCTGCGATCGTACACTGTCACGCACTTAAGGGGCTCCGGAAAGGCTCAAAATCATGAAAAGTTCATTTTTTACTTTTTTGCGTTTTCTGAATCTGCAGACTATTACCTTTTAATAGATATATAATTTATTCAATTCCGAAGACTACAACTATTTTTAAATTTTTTTTGAAATGTGTTCTACATGGGCGTGACCCACTGTGGCGCTGTTAAACTGCTGTCAAATGGTGTTATTATTAACGTCCGTGTTCATCAGGTACATTTTAGTGATGTGAGATAAAGTATGTCTTGTGGCTAACCTGTGATGGTTCAATATATATCGCTGGTGTGATTGTCGATTGTTTCATGTTTATTTACTCTGTCGTTATCTCGAAAATATTCGTAATTAATTCTGTTTCTTGAGTCTCTGTTTTGTTGAAGTATAATAATGAGTAAAAGTAAAGTTGCTGTTGCGACTTTCAATGATGGCAACATTGTAAGGTGCAAGGTATTTAGAAATATGGGAATGAAGATAGGTTCTAACATGGTACGAGCGATGCTTGCTTTAGACAAGGAACGCCTTCGGGCTGCAGACAAGGCTGTAAAGAGTCTAGAAATACAAGCAAGAGTAAACAAGAGGAGGAACAAGAGGAAGCTGGACGAGGAGTTTGCAGAGGATGAAGATAATCCATCCTATGGACCTGGAATGAACTAAAAAGTTAATCCAATCTTTGTCGCTCGATTCCCAAAACTTTTATTTTCTCATACTAATTACATGTTTTCTAAGGATCTTCCAAACATATTTGTTTCAAACTTTCAGTAAATGTTACGCAGTACCTTCTGCATAATTTAACACAGCCTTTTTCCAAAAAACTGTATATTTTTGAATATATAAATAAAAAATTGCAAAAAAATGTTGTGAATTTTCATTACAATTGAAAAAAAATCATCTTTAATAACTGAACTAAAATTTTGTAAAATCCCTGTGTTAAGTTGTAGCCCATATTCCAATTAATAATCTGTAAAAAGTTCAACTTCCTACCTCAAATACTTTGTGAGGAAAGATGCAATTTATAAGCGTTATTTTAACATTGCAAGTATAGGGCGTTCCGGAGCCCCTTAAATATGTTACCTAGGCACGTGTATTCCCGAACTTTCAGTAGTGTACAGCACTTATCTTTTTGGTGTTCGGTTTTTTTCCGTCAGCGTACACAACAGGCTTCCCCTGCGACTGAGCATCAAGTAAAAATAAAAATTTGCTAACGATGTTAAGAGAATGACTACGAGGTTGAGACGACCGAGAGAGAGAGAGAACTACACAGTACCAAGAAAGATGCAGGCAGGCTGTGTACGCCGGCGCCCGTCTCGCCATCGCGGGAGTCGCGCAGGCCACGTGCGCCACATTCGATTTCCAGAGCTTCCCTCCCTCCCTCCCTCCCTCCCGACGTTCGGCACGAGCTGCTCCGCGATGAGCGCTGGTTGCGCGGACGCATCGTGTTGGCTGATACAGGACACCAGGGTAGCAGCGAGGCCATCTGCCGGGTCCCGTCCAAGAAGTCACAGCAGCGGACTGTCAGGGTACACGCGCTTCCTGTTTCCACCCTAAAAGCCCGTCCCTACAGAAAGCTGCACTGCCCCACGGAAAATATGCTATACGCTCAGTCACGAGGTCATCTTATTGGCAAGTGAGGCGACAGGTAGTTCATTATTGCAGGGGCAAAGGTTACCGCACGGGTCGCATCTGGACACCGTGTGACGACGACGCACGCGTGCATTCTCGTGTGAAAACCGTCGTGAAGGTCATACAATGAAGGCTTTCCCGACCGGATGTTTCAGCTGCCGAGAATTCTCGCGGGTTGTATGGCCGTGGTCCACGGAACTCTCCTATCCCTGACGTTTCGTCCAAAGCTACGTTGCCGACTGACTCGGCATAACCAGGAGCACCTCCGAAGATGTCCAACGTAGCTTTGGACGAAACGTCAGGGATAGAAGAGTTCCGTGGACCACGGCCGTACAACCCGGAAGAATTCTCCGCAGCGTCGTGAAGGTGCTGAGCGCCGTCCAGCGATAGACGGTGCCTTCTGTCTTCTGTCGCGGCTCGGTTCTTTGGGGCTCTGCATAGCGGGCAAGTCCGCGCTTCATCACGTCCTGATTCGCGAGAGAGCTGGTGATCTCGTCGGCGAGGGCAGTTGTACACCGCGGAGAACACGTAGCGTAGAGGTGGCAGAAAGTAACTTAACCCACAGAAATAACCGGTCACTGGCAAGTAACAAGTACCGAAACAACCGCTCATCTGTTACTAGCAGGTAGTTTAATAACTACCAATAGAGCGTTGCGCCATCTGTTCACCGAAGTGCGTACTGCTTTTGCACGTCACCTGGCATGGGCTCACGGGTAAAGTAACAGGCCAGAGGGACGAACGACCACCTGTAAGGAACTCTGTAGCTGATAGAAATAACTCCCAGACGGCGCACGCACTGCTTATCGAAGGGTGTAGCTCGGATTCGTTCTGCCTAAAGTGACCCCAAAGAATTCGTGCGACTGTGGAAATAGCCGTCAGTGTCGTTGTTGTTGTTGTTGTTGTTGTTGTTGTGGTCTTCAGTCCTGAGACTGGTTTGATGCAGCTCTCATGCTATTCTATCCTGTGCAAGCTTCTACATCTCCCAGTACTTACTGCAACCTACATCCTTCTGAATCTGCTTAGTGTATTCATCTCTTGGTCTCCCTCTACGATTTTTACCCTCCACGCTGCTCTCCAATACCAAATTGGTGATCCCTTGATGCCTCAGAACATGTCCTATCAATCGATCCCTTCTTCTAGTCAAGTTGTGCCACAAACTCCTCTTCTCCCCAATCCCCGTCAGTATACTGGGTGAAAAAAAAAAAAAAAATCGCGCACTCGGGCTTTGCTGCGCGATTCCTCAAATACTAGCAATACAAAAATGACTGTCTCAAAATTTTGTCCTGCGCGTATTTCGGGCAGTAAATGGACGTTAAAGATTGGCAATCTGGTAGCGCTGTAATCAGGTGTATGCTGCCTACCTCTGTCAGGATACAGTAATAGCGCTGTGCAGTTGATGCAGCGGGTAGCGTGTTGGGTTAGCATGCAGGAGGTCGAGGGTTCGATTCTGGATTGACGTTGATTTGTTTTTATTAACAGTAGTCTGCGTGGTACAGTATCTCGCGTCTTAGTCGTCATACAGCGATTACACTGAGTCTTCTACAAAACATGTGCAGTTACGTCCTAAGAACACAGAAATGGAAGTACGAGTACAATCGTTTTCTTTGCTCTGCTTTCAAAGAAACGTTTTGCTTGCAAGTCGTGCACGCGAATTCGTTCACACCACTGGATCTACTAGATTCCAAACTTGTTTTGTGTGTACCTTCCCCATAAGAGACATTTTCGTATTGCTAGTATGTGAGGAATCGCGGTGCGAAGCCCGAGTGCGCGAGTTTTTCTTCAACCTGTATAAGACAGTTTTGTGTTGCAGTTACAGTGTCAGACTGCTCGTCGTCAATGAACATAATAGTGAGCAGATGAATATATTATGTAAGTTATTTTTCTGTGGCTCTTTTTAGCTCACAGTTCGTCTTCTGTGGAAGGTACGGGGAATATTACAGCTGCTAGTTTTATGACCGTCTCCCGGACTCGGGTAGGTCGTAGCAGACGACTATGTTTCCAGAGAGGACAGATACTGGCGTGGAACAAGTATTCTCGTGCTTCTACGGAAATAACCGCCAGCCGTCGGGGGTTTGCACAGAGCTGATTTGAAATTAACGACCCGGTAAGCCAGTGAACTGAAACTTTCAGCATAGCTCAGAAGCGGATGACAGTCCCGCACGTATTAACCTGCTTTCTTCTCTGATGTGTGGCAGAGGGTGTGTTGTTTCTCAGTGTTCGTGATGTTCATGATTTTAAACTGAATTCCCGATGAGCTAGGGACTTGAAACTTTCCACATAGTTCAAATGGGGTCGACAGAGCAGCGGTAACTCGCCATCTCGTCTGCGGCAGTCTGGCTGCGCCTACTGTCCCCCCCCCCCCCCCCCTCCATTTTTTTTCCTGCTCCGGTCGCGAATGTTTCGCGACGAGAACGACTGCTGGCAAGCCTCAGTGTCAGATGGAACCTCCTTAATTTTAATCTTCACTGTCTTTTTTCGATGTGGCAGGTACGTGGTACAAAACAGCACAACTGAGTGTCTCAAAAGAAGAGAAACTGAAGTAAACCTGAAATGTGTCTGTCGCAGTCTCATCAAAATGTTTGAAATGGACTGATAAGTTTCACACACACACACACACACACACACACACACACACACACACGGCTGGAAAGCAGAAAATAATTGCTTAAGTAAAAAGCTTTTTAATATAACACACTTTTTAAAACGAACTTAATAGCCGTGGAAATTCGTGCATGTGAATTTTTAATAGCTATGACAGTATTTATAAGATTTAAAACGAAAGACGAAGAGTGCATGCAATAGATAACAGCGAGGACCATACGGAATAGCTGTCGTTGAGAAAAATCGCACAACACTTGACATCATTAGCACTGCAATAAAACTGTTGCTGACTTCGGTGTACTATCTGCGGATCGATTATGTATTACACACCCCACGTTTTTCAAAAAAATGGTTCAAATGGCTCTGAGCGCTATAGGACTTAACTTCTGAGGTATCATTCCCCTAGAAGTTAGAACTACTTAAACCTAACTAACCTACGGACATCACACACATCCAAGCCCGAAACAGGATTCGAACCTGCGACCGTAGCGGTCTTGCGGTTCCAGACTGAAGCGCCTAGAATCGCTCGACCACTCCGGCCGGCCAACGTTTCTCGTTCTATTTTTACAAATATTGCCATGGCTATTATAAATTCGGAAGAGGAAATATTCAAAACTGTTTGTAAGGGGTTAGTAATTTATATGCTGACGGAGAAATTATTATATAAAACTGTTGAAGCTTTCGTGGCCACTCGTTGACGAACTGGCTGTTGCCCTCTGTCTCGGGTCCTTTTTCTGACGTCACGCCAGCACGAGTGGCTGGCTGTGTCAGAGCTTCAGCCTCCACTGCTGGTGGCGGCCTGGAGTCGAACTCGATGTTCCTGGGGCGCCGACGTCCGAGGGCTTCTCTGCGGTCATTTCCGAGGGCGCTTTCCAAGGGAGAACCGCAGCTGAAGAAGTTTTGCAGAAATCGAGCAGTAAACCTTACCTACCATTCTCTCAGTTCTTTCAAATGGAATACCTTTTAAACAAATAATTATGTGTTTTATTTCATTGCCCTACACGTACTGCAGCAAGTGAACAGTACTAGAAATTAACCTCCGGAATTTACCTACAAGACTAGCAAAAGCGTGTCTTTAACCAGTACAACGTGAATACCAGCCAAAGTTCCAAATGTCACTTATTTGTGAGAAAAAGTACCACCACAGCTGCACCTTGACAATGTCTAGTTTCGGCGACACATTACCGCCATACTCAGGCACTGTTTACTAAAGAACTTTAGCACAATGCCAGTATTTGAAACCTAAACAACTGTAAAACAACGAACACACAGAATTATGGTACTGTAATGTATTAGTTGAAGTAACCTATTGGCACGATTCTGCGAAGTACCAATAGAGCACATATGCCAATACACACCCTTGTATGTAATAGTGCACACAACATTTGAGGCCTGGAGTATTTGGTTATTTAAGGGTACATAGTTACCAAGGGTTGTGAGAGGAGGACCTTTTCATTTCACGGAGATAGGTTGTGACAAAACAAGTGTGCTTCACCTACAGTTGCAACAGGTCTGTGGTTAGTCTCTGCCGTGTTGGTTTCACTTTTACTTTTAGGTTGCTATTCACGTAAACACATTTGGCACATGACTTTAAATACTAATGAATATATTTAGTTGGATCACGTCTGATTTTTGGGACCCTTTGTTAAGTTTATAACCGTGGTACATTGTGTTGTTTTAATAATTTTGTTTGAAATGAGCAAAAAGCGTCTTCTTAGATGTCCATTGTTTTTACATATGACGACAGCCATGCATTTTATGACTTTGATTCACGTTTATTCTTCTTTTATGTTTTATACGCTTATACATGTCTCGACTAGAGAAAAAATGGAGTAAGCCGGCCGGTGTGGCCGAGCGGTTCTAGGCGCTTCAGTCTGTAACCGCGCGACCGCTACGGTCGCAGGTTCGAATCCTGCCTCGGACATGGATGTATGTATGTGATGTCCTTAGGCTAATTACGTTTAAGTAGTTCTAAGTGACTGATGACCACAGCTGTTAAGTCCCATAGTGCTCAGAGCCATTTCAACCATTTTTGAAAAAATGGAGTTCTTGACATGTGTGCTTTATTGGTAATTCACAGAATATTACCTTAACGTTACTTCAATTAATATATTAGACTACCATAATTTTTTGTGTTCGTTGTTTTATAGTTGTTTATTTTTCAACTACTGGCATTGTGTCATTGCTCTCTGACAAACAAGGCCTGAGAGTGGCAGTAGTGTCCCGCCGAAAGCATTCTCAAGATACAGCTGTGATGGTACTTTTTCTCACGTGCATCACCAGCTGAAGTTCCTCGTGCAATAAGATGGACATGCATAAATTTAACTTTTTTTATTTACTTGATGACAATTTTCGGGCCGGGGCCAGTTTTCAAACCATTCCAGATAGTCAAAAAGGTATTTGCAAAAAATACAAGAACCATGTCAAGAATATATACACATATTATGAAGTGCATACAGATGCACTGCAACTGTTCATTTGCACTTCATAATACGTATATATTCCTGACATGGTTCTTGTGTTTTCTGGAAATACCATTCTGTTTCTCTGGATAATTTGAAAATGGAGCCCCCCCCCCTTCCCCCCTCCCCCAGAAACTAGTCGGCAAGTAAATAAAAAAAGTGAAATTTGCACCTTTGGCGGGTTTTCTGTTGTACTGATTAACAGAAGTTGCTGACCTCCAATTATTCCAGCATGCTGGATGATCGCATGTCTTTAACATTTCACTCTTAATAGTGCTGTGGCAAAATTTCTTACACTTTCTGTAGCAGCTTAGAGAATTATATTTCTAATGGCGGCCGATAACCCATAAATATATAACATGAAAGACCGATGATACAGCAAACATCAGTTGAAATGTAACGGACAATTAATTAGGTAAGGTTATAACACGATTCAGTTGACAGTCCTACCAGTTTGCAATACCTACACTTTTAATTATACTGATTAACTAAACTAATGGATTCGACATACTTAGTTATTTACCTGTACCGCCGTCTGGCGAATTCGGCGGTAAAAATAAGTGACTTATAAATAACTGTTGAAAGTAATTCACGTAAAACAACAATCGTACTCGTAGTAACTGATACTCCAAGATACCCGTTTGGCCCACCCCGTGTGTTGACGTGCATTGTCCCACTGAAAAAGCACACCTTTGTTGTTGTTGTTGTTGTTGTTGTTGATGTGGTCTTCAGTCCAGAGACTGGGCTGATGGAGCCCTCCATGCTGCTCTATCCTGTGCAAGGTTCTTCATCTCCAAGTAACTACTGCACCCTACATCCATCTCAATCTGCTTAGTGTATTCATCTCTTGTTCTCCCTCTACGATTTTTACCCTTCACGCTTCCCTCCAATACTAAATTGGTGAATCCTTGGTGTCTCAGAACGTGTCCTACCAACCAATCCCTTCTTATAGTCAAGTTGTGCCACAATTCTATTACATCCTCATTAGTTACTTGATTTACCCATCTAATCTTCAGCATTCTTCTGTAGCACCACATTTCGAAAACTTCTGTTCTGTTCTTGCCTAAACTAATTATCGTCCACGTCTGACTTCCATAAATGGCTACACCCCATACGAATACTTTCAGAAAAACTTCGTGACACTTAAATGTATTCTCGATACTAACAAATTTCTCTTCTTTCCTTGCCATAGCGAGTCTACATTTTATATCGTCTCTTCTTCGACCATCATCAGTTGTTTTGCTCCCCAAATAGCAGAACTCATCTAATACTCAAGTGTCTCATTTCCCTCAGCATCACCCGATTTAATTCGACTACATTCCATTGTCCTCGTTTTGCTTTTGTCGGTGTTTATGTTATTTCGCCGGCCGCGGTGGTCTAGCGGTTCTAGGCGCTCAGTCCGGAGCCGCGCGACTGCTACGGTCGCAGGTTCGAATCCTCCCTCGGGCATGGATGTGTGTGATGTCCTTAGGTTAGTTAGGTTTAAGTAGTTCTAAGTTCTAGGGGACTGATGACCATAGTGCTCAGAGCCATTTGAACCATTTTTATCTTATGTCCCCTTTCAAGACACTGTCAATTCCGTTCATCTTCCATCACCTTGCTGTCGAAGAAATGGCCGCAGAAGAGGTATAGCAGCCTGTGGAACGTAGCGGGCTCTGGTCACTGTACGCTGCAGAAGTAGGGAGAGGGCAAGTGCGAACGCCGAGGAACCAGCCGTGCGGTGGGCGTGTAGCGAAATGAGCGACGCGGACCCGCTGCCGGGTTTCCGGGAACAGCGAGCGGGTCCCGGCTGCCTGCTCTGTGGCGGCGGCGCGTGACGTGACGTCACGGCAGGATGTGGCCAATCAGCGCGCTGCCTGCCGCTGGCGCTGGCGCAACACCTGCCCCGGCCCAGGGTAAGGCATAAGGAAGGGTAGGCGGCCGCCACACTAATGTGTGCGTGTATCCCGTGTGGCCGAATACACTGCTGGACAAAAAACTGTACACCCTCTTACAGGTTTCCAATTCACTCAAGATTTATTAGGGCAACACTGCATATAGAGTACATGAAATTATTACATTTGCAGATCAATAGCACAAGCAACTGGGTAGTTGTGGGAATGAAGAGAAAACATGTTCAGAAATGAACCGAACGACGTGAAATAATAGTCGTGATACATCCTTGCAAAATTCTATACAGAGAGTTACAACACCTCCGTGTAACAGAAATCTGATGTAAAAATGTAGCTTATCTTCGTGAACTTCTTTTTCCATTTTATTTAAGGGATATAAGAATGTTAGGTGATTTAGTTCTTCTTGAGGAGACTAGCGAAGGGATTTGTTTAGTACAACCCCGTTCTTTGAAGCGTCTACCCCTGTGACTTTCTTATAATGATAGCAAGTGCTATTTTAATAGCCAACATTCTTCTTCTCAACTGGAAAGGCGTGCTTGGATCAGATGGTTCATCCGTGGTATGTATACACCACCTTGTTGTTCACTAAAGTTAACAATTAACGAGCAAATACAAACACACAGTACAAGAAGTAAAGAAATGTAATTTAGTGTTCATGACAATATTTGACTGTCATCAGCTGCTTGTGATTCCTTATTTTCGACCGTAATATTTACGTTTACCTGTTGAGAGAAGTTGAAGTGCTGAAGAAAGAGTTGAAGAGAAGTTTAATGAGAAATACGAGTATAAAACGCAAAGTAGTAAATAAATCCGAAATGTATAGGTTATAACGTAGTGTTCGCTTCTTACCTGGCACTTCACTAAGGCCACAATAACGTCTAACTGTATTTTGACACTTCGTACTTACTGTAAGCACGTCAGGCTGTACTGCTTCCCGAGAGGGAAGCAGTGCACACACACACGTGTCAGGCCACAGTAGCAGTGGATAAATCACAAATAAAGGCGACAATGATAGATATGTTCGTTGTTTTTCATCACCTCAGACTCCTCCATTCTAGCCACATGACCTGCACATGTTATCGTTCCTGATCGTATTATTTTTGTTACAGAAGCATCGAGGTATATAGTGTACAATTCTGCATACTGCATTTTCCTCCATTGTTCTCTGACATACACAAGACCAGTTATTCTCCTCAAAACTTTCAAATCGGTGGGTCAGCCTTGCATCGGTAACAGCCGAGGACCGCGTTTACGAAGCAGAAGTGAGAACTGGTGTAACAAGGGTTTTATAAACAGTGAATTTTGTTGGGCGGCTGAGGAATCTTGACCGGAGTAAATTACTCAAGGCGAAATATGCCTTATTTGCTGATATTAGCTTAATCTTTCAGTTGAAATGTCATTAAATATTAATAAGTGAGCTTCGTAAAATATAGGTATGAAGCTAGGCATCCATGATGTCCTTTTGCCTTTGCCTGTGTTAGTTAAGTGTCTTTTACGTTAAAATTTTCCACAAACAGTAATTTTTAACGTAAAATCGGTATGCAATGTCAGAAGCCGGTTAAAAAACATTTCTGACGCAAATCGGTATGCAGTGTCAGAAGCCGGTTAAAAAACATTTCTGACGACATCTCCTCGATCCCTGTACGATTAGCATGTGTTGAGAAAGAGGTATGTCGACTTGAGAAGTAATACTTACGCGCAACACCCGCTGTACGGTAAACACCGGCTGGTGATCCTCCGGCCTCGGCAACTCTAGCGTGCTGGCGGTGCCTGACCTCACCTCACCTTACCTGCTGTCCGCAGAAAACACGCGTCTCGGCTCGCCTAGTGTAGGCCAGTGTAATGAAGTGTACAGTAGTGTAGCGTAGGTGCTGCAACTCACGTGAAACAGAGACCAGGGGCCGGTGCTGTCATACAACAATAATCTAGTCAGTTCCAGCGCATATGGGGATCAAAATATAGTGACAGTACCGCAGACTACAGAATCAGGCGTAAGATAATGTAAGTAAAACGACAAACGACAAAGCTGTAAACAAACTGAAGAGTTGTAGCCCATAACTGCGCCATGTGAGTACACCTGCTGACCCAACGAGCACATTAACAGGAATTCAGCGGCCGAGACATCAGCGTGGGTTCGCCGTCCTGTTCCTCAGACCAGCTACAGCCTCGGAAGGCGCAACGGTACCGACCGACCGCCGTGTCATCCTCGGCGCGATAGGCGACACTGGACGCGGATGCACGTGGTCAGCAGCAGACCGGAGCCCAGCTGCTCACCAGTCCAGCAGCTCCCCAAAGGCCGAGTGCACTTCGCTCGCCAACAGCGCTCGGCAGAGCCGGTCCGAGTGATGGGCAGGGCCGTCCGACTATCCAGGGATTTTGACGACCTAAGACGGCGTTTGGACGGATTTGGCATGATATCCCTCACGAGGACATCCGTCAACTCTGTCTTCGAGTATACACGAGCACGTTTTTGGGGCTCCGGGGAAGCTGTTATACAGATAACCCGCAGGTACGGCCGTACTGTGTTGTCTGCGTTAGACGTGTACTGGTGTAGATAGCGTAAAGCATTACTCAAACAACACAAAGTGGAAACTGGTAAAGGAACTGGCGGCTGATAAAACTTTAAGCAGGAAATGAAATTTTCCAGTCATTCCACACTCTACTGTCTGAGTATCGCTTACGGAAAAATGTGTAGGGACGGCCTGCGACGGAAACTTCGAACGCCTGCCGTCACAAAGGCGCCTCTGCTGGTAACCAACAGCACGCGCCTGCCGAGCCCGGCCGAGCTAAGCTGGGAGCCCTGACAGCTCTCTCATGCGGCCACCTGCCTCAGCCGGCAAGACTCAAGTTTCACACTAGACTTGGCCACTGTTTCTATGTTTCGATACAGTATATCGATACGTGGAACTGTTTCAGTGTTTCGGAACGGCTGTGGTTCACTGTTTTGAAACAGTGGTGTTTCATGCTGCCCCCTGTCTCGGACCAGGTTCGATCTCGAGCCAGACACAGAAACTGTATCGTTGTTTCAAAATAAGGCTGTTTCAATCCACCTGTGCCTGGAACGGACTAATTGTATCGAAACAGTGATGTTTCATTCCGCTCTGTGTCGGACGAGATTCGGGCTCGGCACAGGTACTGAAACACAACATACTACTTCATGAAACTCTTTCAAGAGTGTCGAAATCTTTTTGACAAGCAATAGCATGAAGCTTAAGATATCCGAAAATAAAGCTTCGTTTCTAGCTGACTGTCCTGTTTCGAAATGGCGTAACATCTGCTTTATAAACACTAACCAAACAATAAAACAACGCATACTATTCACATTCAAAATAATAAATATGTGAAAATCATTAAGTTAAATTACACTTTTTTTATAACATACGCTTCTCTGTTCATGTACAGTAATCATATTAAGAAACGCAAGTAAGCCTACAACATTTTGAATAAAAAAGGCGTAGAGTGACAGTTATTAGACATATACATAAATTTGATGTAGGTATAATTGCAAGCAATCAGTTTGACAAATCACAGATAGTGTAATGGTGTACGGGAAGGGCTGGGAAGCATGGTGAATTTATAGTAACGGTTCGAAACACCTTGAAAAAGAAAAAAAATTCTGTTATATTTTGTTATTTATTCGAATTATTTGGCGTTATTTGTGAGTCTATAGTCACTGTGCCTATTATCCACAATGATTCCCTTTGTGTAGATGGAAATTAGCAGGATGGGTATATTACCCATACTAACGGAATGTGTGTTTCTGCAGTTTGCTCCCACCTCCAGTTCCGTTCGTGGTGGTTCTTCTGTCTTCAGCTATGGCTGTCCTCAGCCAATTGAAAAGTATGAAAGTCACGCGACACGAAAGCAGCGCATTTGCTGCAGGAAATACGAAACTGCCAAGACGCCTAAGTGATAATTTCATACTTTCTGCGGCATGATTAGCGCTCTCGCACCTCATTTGTGTTTAGATGGACATACTTATACAGTAGACATTCAAGATGATAAAATGTGTAGGTTTATTAGAATACAAAACACAAACTGTTTCACTGTTGCGAAACAACGTATCGGAACATTACATTGTAGTGTTTCATTTGTTTCGAAACAATTACATGTTTCAGTTTGCCCATCTCTATTTCACACGGAATCTGCAGTCTCCCCTCCACAACGGCGACAGGCCGGTCACGTGATTCCACCTCCACGAGGCGGGGCGTGACTGCTAGCGCTCCTGGTTTTACTTGAGTGTACTATGTTGCCTCAAGATAAATATTTTTCTCATTAACTTTCGTGTGTAGCGAACATGAGTTTCTACTGCGACGTTTTTATTGTTCAAAATAAAATGTCTGTGACAAAATTGCCGAAGGAGTCGGCTTTAATTTCGTGTACGGCTATTAAAAAGGCTTAAGTTCGTCAAATTTCCACTTTAACGTTCTGTAACGAGTTGGCTATTTCTTTGTACATAAACATTTAGCAGATGCAAACAGTTCATTGTTCGTTTCTTTATTAAAGTTTCTCTCTGCTGGTGTTCTTGTGAGATTTTACTCCGCATACTTCAAGCGTTATGTTCGTAATATATCCGTGTCTTAGGCTGATATAACATTTAATGCATAGCTTGGCAATACGTGGGATATGACTTTTCAGAGTTTTACAGTCGGCTGAAGAATGAGTTTCCAACATTCTGTCCATTTGCTGCTCAAATAGGATACAATAATTATTGAACTGTCAATATTTTCCATACAGTCGTCCTCAGCAAACTGCTGAATGGTTTTAAAGCTTTGTACAATAACCACATATATTTGCTGCCATCACAAACTCCGTTGCCATTATTTTGAATTACCTTATTTATCTATTGCATATCCAAATATGTGTGTGTTACTAGTTTCGGAAACTTGTTCTTTTGAATAACATTGCACAGAAGGTATGGTTTCTAGTACACACTTATATTTATCTAAAGAAACGAAAAATATTGGTGGACACTACGTGAAATTCAAATAGCGAAATACGGAAATGCGCTTAAATAACTAATTTCTTCTGGACAGCATACATTTAACAAAGCAACTAGCCCAAAAGAATGTGGTCTTTGAAGCGGGAATTCTTGCCACTGCCCTTCAACAATACATTTTCGAAGTTTAGTATACGCCTATACAAGTTAGTACAACCATCTGCACGAACAGTTGGACGACGTTACCCTTGACGATGCATCACAGACAGGAGCGCCTGCGATGGTGTACTCAACATAGTACACCCGAGTAAAACCAGGAGCGCTGGCAGTACGCCCCGCATCGTGGAGGTGGAATAATGTGACCGGCCTGTCGCCGTTGTGGAGGGGAGACTGCAGATTCCGTGTGAAACTTGAGTCTTGCCCTCAGGCGCCAGCAACACACACCTGTATGTATGTATGTACAGGGTGTTTCAAAAATGAACGGTATATTTGAAACGGCAATAAAAACTAAACGAGCAGCGATAGAAATACACCGTTTGTTGCAATATGCTTGGAACAACAGTACATTTTCAGGCAGACAAACTTTCGAAATTACAGTAGTTACAATTTTCAACAACAGATGGCGCTGCAAGAGATGTGAAAGATATAGAAGACAACGCAGTCTGTGGGTGCGCCATTCTGTATGTCGTCTTTCTGCTGTAAGCGTGTGCTGTTCACAACGTGCAAATGTGCTGTAGACAACATGGTTTATTCCTTAGAACAGAGGATTTTTCTGGTGTTGGAATTCCACCGCCTAGAACACAGTGTTGTTGCAACAAGACGAAGTTTTCAACGGAGGTTTAATGTAACCAAAGGACCGAAAAGCGATACAATAAAGGATCTGTTTGAAACAATTCAACGGACTGGAAACGTGACGGATGAACGTGCTGGAAAGGTAGGGCGACCGTGTACGGCAACCACAGAGGGCAACGCGCAGCTAGCGCAGCAGGTGATCCGACAGCGGCCTCGGGTTTCCGTTCGCCGTGTTGCAGCTGCGGCCCAAATGACGCCAACGTCCACGTATCGTCTCGTGCGCCAGAGTTTACACCTCTATCTGTACAAAATTCAAACGCGGCAACCCCTCAGCGCCGCTACCATTGCTGCACGAGAGACATTCGCTAACGATATAGTGCACAGGATTGATGACGGTGATATGCATGTGGGCAGCATTTGGTTTACTGACGAAGCTTATTTTTACCTGGACGGCTTCGTCAATAAACAGAACTGGCGCATATGGGGAACTGAAAAGCCCCATGTTGCAGTCCCATCGTCCCTGCATCCTCAAAAAGTACTGGTCTGGGCCGCCATTTCTTCCAAAGGAATCATTGGCCCATTTTTCAGATCCGAAACGATTACTGCATCACGCTATCTGGACATTCTTCGTGAATTTGTGGCGGTACAAACTGCCTTAGACGACACTGCGAACACCTCGTGGTTTATGCAAGATGGTGCCCGGCCACATCGCACGGCCGACGTCTTTAATTTCCTGAATGAATATTTCGATGATCGTGTGATTGCTTTGGGCTATCCGAAACATACAGGAGGCGGCGTGGATTGGCCTCCCTATTCGCCAGACATTAACCCCTGTGACTTCTTTCTGTGGGGACACTTGAAAGACCAGGTGTACCGCCAGAATCCAGAAACAATTGAACAGCTGAAGCAGTACATCTCATCTGTATGTGAAGCCATTCCGCCAGACACGTTGTCAAAGGTTTCGGGTAATTTCATTCAGAGACTACGCCATATTATTGCTACGCATGGTGGATATGTGGTAAATATCGTACTATAGAGTTTCCCAGACCGCAGCGCCATCTGTTGTTGAAAATTGTAACTACTGTAATTTCGAAAGTTTGTCTGCCTGAAAATGTACTGTTGTCCCAAGCATATTGCAACAAACGGTGTATTTCTATCGCTGCTCGTTTAGTTTTTATTGCCGTTTCAAATATACCGGTCATTTTTGAAACACCCTGTACATACATACATACATACAGGTGTATGTTGCTGGCGCCTGAGGGCAAGACTCAAGTTTCACACGGAGGTTCCAAGGTGGCTCGGGTCACACCCACCTAGCAGGAGCTGTCTCAGAAATCATCAGCTACATCGATACTGTCGCAAGATACCTGACGGTGTGTGGCGGAGGGTATTTGTGCTACCACTAACTGATCCTCCTCCTATCCTGTTCCACTCGCGATTGGCGTGCGGGAAGGATGACTGTCGGAAACCTTCTGTATTGGCTCTAATTTCTCGAATTTTCTCCTCGTGGTCATTTAGTGAGATGTATGTGGATGGAAGTACCGTCTGACTCTTTCTCGAAACAGCTCTCCCGAAATTTCAATTTCAATGCACAACGCCTCTCTTGCAGTGTCTGCCAGTGGAGCACCTCTGGAACGCTCTCGCGTAGACCGAACGATCCAGAGACGAAATGCGCCGCTCTTCATTGGATCTTATCTATCTCTTCTATCTGTCCATCTGGTAAGGATCCCGTATTGATGAACAGTAGTCTCTCGAGCAAGCGCCTAATAAGCAGCTTCCTTCGTTACATTTCCTTAACATTCTTCCTATGAATCTCAGTCCTGCATCTCCTTTTCATGCAATTTGTTTTATGTGGTCCTTCCACTTAAGGCCACCCTGGACAATTACTCCTACATATTTTACAGTAGACAGTGTTTGCACCGACCGACGTGGCGCAGCGGTTAGCACACTGGACTCGCATTTGGGAGGACGACGGTTCAAACCCGCGCCCGGTCATCCTGACTTCGCTTTTCCGTTATTTCCCTAAATCGCTTCGGGCAAATGCCGGCACTGTTCCTTTAAAAGAGCACGGCACGATTTCCTTCCCCCATCCCTCCCCCATCCGACGGTTCTGATGAGCTCGTTGGATGGTTCCCTCCCCCAAATCAACCAACCAAGCAGTACTGTTCCCAGCTATTTATCAACAACAGTGTAGTTGCACTGTACTGCATTCCTTTTCCAGTGCATACGCATGACGTTAACATTGTTCTACGTTCAGGGTCAACTGCCAGAGCCTCTCTATACTCTGCAGGTCATTTTGCATATCGATGCTGTCCTCTGGCGTTGTTACTTTGTTATCAACAGCCGAACCATCCGCGAATAGTCGCCGCTTTCTACAACGTCATTTCTGTACATTGTAAACAGTAACGGCCTTATCACACTTGCTGGAGTAGTCCAGAAACTGCGTTTATGTCTGTCTATTTTGTTCTGTTAAGAGCCAAGTGTCGAGTTATGTCTGCAAGGAATTCTTGAAGCCTGTGGCAAATCTGCTCCGACACTCGATAAGATCGTATTTTTCTTTCTACTGGACGGTGTGGGATGCTTACTGGAAGTCGAGGAACACGGACGGCATCGACTAAGCGGCATCGTTAACAACGATACGGATGTCGTGCAGGAACAGAGCGACCTGACTTGCACAGATCTCTGTTTTCAGAATCCCTGTCGATTTTTATGTATGTAATTTGCCGTCTCCAAACTCGTCATAATACAGGAGCATAATACATGTTCCATAATTGACGTCAAAGATATAGGTCTTTAATGGTGTGCGTCTCTCCTGCAACACTTCCTGAAAATTGGAACGGCCTGCGCTTTTTCCCCAGTCGCTAGGTACCCTTCGTTGCCCCAGCGCTCTACGATAAACTTCTGCTAGAAGGGGAGCAAGTTCTTTCGCAAAAATCTTTGCACACTCTTAGGTATCGGGTCCGGTCCTGGTGTTATTTCACCACTACGTATGTATTCCGCGACTGGCTATCTCAGTCTCTCCCATCTCCATGTTCGTAAGATGACTGGGGACTGTGTTACGATCTTGCGCGGTGAAACAATTTCGGAAAACCGAATACAGTATTTCGGCCTTCTGTCTCTTATTTTCCGTTTCGGTGACAGTGTGGTCTCTGAGTGAATGAATACATGATTTCCAAACGCTTGCTGACTCCACATTAGACCAAGCTCAATTGACAAAATTTTACTTGCAAAGTCATTGAACGCTTCTCTCATTGCTCACCTTGCACTCATTTTCGCTTCGTTCAGCTTTTCTTTGTCACCAGGTTTTGACTTTCCTTGAATCTGCGACGAAGCTCTCTTCGTTTACATATCAGTTTTCTAACGCGGCTATTAAGCCATGTCTTGTCTTTCCCATCCCATCACCAACCCTCTCCTTGGCCAAAAGACACTGGCAGTGAAAATTTCATTCGTCATCAGGATTCGAACCGGCTTACTTCTGACTCGAGCGCCAACGTACAATCCGTGTGTTAGCGATATCGGCTACTGAGGCGGGTACAAACCATTAGAACATGGCCACAAATGTGTGTAAAGTACAAGGAGCGCGTTACAAAAATTTACTCAGAACTGGCTTGCAAAAAATGGTTCAAATGGCTCTGAGCACTATGGGACTTAACATCTATGGTCATCAGTCCCCTAGAACTTAGAACTACTGAAACCTAACTAACCTAAGGACATCACACAACACCCAGCCATCACGAGGCAGAGAAAATCCCTGACCCCGCCGGGAATCGAACCCGGGAACCCGGGCGTGGGAAGCGAGAACGCTACCGCACGACCACGAGATGCGGGCATGGCTTGCAACTTGGAGAAGAGGACGTTCAATTAGGATCGGGCAATTAATTCATTGCATGATGTGCGCCACCACCATGTGTAGTGTTCCTTCTTCGATACTGAACTGGGTTTCTTAAACTTACAGGGGCATTTTTATGCTACATACATAGACAAATCAGTAGTTCACATGAAGTCCTCTGTTTTATTGAATTTGCTTTACCTGTCAACTATCAGTCACGCTGAATCCCCTTAACTTTCAGAAGAGGCTGACAGCCTCTCCCGGCAGCTTAAAGCCTCTTTCATGACTGTGTTCCGTTTCGTTAAGAACGGCTTGATGACTTTCAGCAGCTCCGAAAAGCATGCTTCATCTATTCTTAGACAATTACGGGAATCATCGGCTCCCAGTTGCTTAAGTAACAGAAGATGGGTGAATTTCGTTCCTCACATGAGCCACTTCTCTGCCCACATCGAAAGTTTTTCCTTTTTGTAATTTTTACCTCTAAAACAGCTACGCCAAACGCCCGTCTTTGTTTCTGTGTATAGCCGTGTAAAATCTAGTGATCTCGTAGAACATAAACTCAATGAGCTTCTGAAAACATATCACAGCAACGGGACGGTGCTGTAATCGCCGAGCGCGGTCGGTCAGAACGTGTGTAGGGTGCCACAAAATTGGTTGGTCGGTCTGTCGGTTTGTTGGTTGGTCGGTCTGTCGGTTTGTTGGTTGGTCGGTCGGTCGGTTTGTTGGTTGGTCGGTCTGTCGGTTTGTTGGTTGGTCGGTCGGTCGGTTTGTCGGTTGGTCGGTCGGTCGGTTTGTCGGTTTGTTGATTGGTCGGTTTGTCGGTTGGTCGATCTGTCGATTTGTTGGTCTGTCTGTGGTTCTGTCGGTTGGCCCTCATATTCAGAAAGCGTGTCGTGCCTAAGTGTGAAATTATAATGTTAATTATAACCTGACAAATATTAGTAAGCAGGAAAAGCGTAATAATAACTTATTAGCAATTCAGCATGTAAAAGTCAAGCATCTGATATTGTAGATGGAGGCTGTGGCCGCTTCCGTTGCTCAGTGGGCAGCCTGTGTGGCTCCAATACGGAGAGCACAGGTTCGATTCCTGGTACTGCCAGGGTTTCTCAATAGCGGCGGTCTGGAACAGAGTGCACTCAGCTCCGTGAGGCCAAATGAAGAGCTTTCTATTCTGAGCAGTCGACAACAACAAGTAGAGGGGTGTGCTGACCTAGTGCCCCTCCCTATGGCATGTGAATCTCGTGATCGACTATAAATTGACACACGCAGTGTGTAGAGTAAGAGTAAAATATTGAGTACAATAGATACAAGCGCACATTCAACTGGTGTAACTAAATTGTGAGCAGAAGGAATCACTTATAAATGTGAGCACAAGTTTGTATGTAATATGGGGAATATGTCATACACTTCCCCAGTACATATTGCTGCTATTAGTACCTTCATAAAATAGAACAATTTAAATCGTTTTATAACAGACGCTGTAGAATCAAAATATTGTCTGTTTTTCTATGTGAGTTAATCATCGTTCAGGACATTTTTAGAATTCGGGTGGAAATATTTATATAATTAAAGCTCTTCTAAGAGCTTCATTTTGTAGCCCTTGTCAACTACGCGTCAAATTTCCATATTAAGCAAAGATGGCAAAGGAAGAGTGTGTGTTTCGATGTCAAGAAGTTCTATGAAAGTTGGCTTGTATGACCTATTTACCATCTATTTTGAGCAATCCTCAGAAAAACGACTCTTGAACTCCCTTCTTTCCTGTCACATACAAAATTCAATACAGTGAATTCCCGCAGGTTTTAATACAATAGATTTTTTAAAAAATCAGTTGAAGACCTCTCACTAGTTAGTTATTTTCATAGGTCATTTGAACGATTCTTCGTTCATCGAAACGTGGAACCTGACCGCTTGCTTGGTATGTATACATGGTTAGTGTTAACACTGATGAACACATTATTATTTTTAGTCCTACTGATGTAGTTATACTTTTTTTTAATGGCTACCAGTTTTTAAGTAGAAATTTGTCAATGGAATAGAAGTGGATGTGAAATGTTTGTCAGGTGTGGCTACTGACAGTCTTGCTTCCTGGAAACATATTATTATTGACCTTAAAGTTTTCTAAAATATTCTGGGACTCCCTTATTAATGTAATATATGTATGCTGCGTAACATTTGATGTTATGTATATACAAGTGCCGTCACTCTCACGAGCGAGTTGGTTAGATTTGTGAACGTGGCAGCGAATATGTAGCAACAAACTGTAAGATTACTTTCTGTGTCACAGCATCATTCGATCGCAATTTACTGTTTATTCATTCATGCAAAACAGTTTCTAATTGTGGAATAGATAATTCTTTTATAAATATTCTGTGTTCAAACTTGCAGGTACGTACACACACATACATACACACACACACACACACACACACACACACACACACACACACACACACACACACAGTAAATGTTGCACTGTGCGAGCTCCGATTTTCCTTATTTTATTATGATGATCGTTTCTCCTTGTGTGGGTCGGGTCAACGAAATATTTTCGCATTCGGGTGAAAAAGCTGGTGGCTGAAATTTTGTGAGTATATCCGGCCGCAACAAGAAAAGCCTTTATTTTAATGGTGTCCACCCCAGATCCTGTATCATGTCAGTGACACTCTCTCCCCTATTTCTCGATAATACAAAACGTGCTGCTCTTCTTTGAATTTTCCCGATGTGCTCCGTTAATCCTGTCTGGTAAGGATCCCACACCGCGTACCAGTACTCCAAAATAGGACGAACAAGGGTAGTGTGGGCAGTCTCTTTAGTAGATCCGTTACGTTTTCTGAGTGTTCCGCCAATAAAACGCAGTCTTTCGTTCGCCTTCCCCACAACATTTTCTGTGACTTCTTTCCAGTTTAAGTTGTTCGTAATTGTAAATCTTGGGTACTTTGTTGAACTTACGGCCTTTAGATCTGTTTGGTTTATCGTGTAACCGAATTCCTTTTAGCACTCATGTGGATGACCTCACGCTTTTCATTATTTAGTGTCAACTGCCAATTTTCGTACCATACAGATATCTTATCTAAACCGTTTTGCAATTTTTTATCTTCTGATGACTTTACTAGATTATAAACGACAGCATAATCTGCAAACAACCTTAGAGGGCTGCTCAGATTGTCTCCCAAATCGTTTATGTAGATGAAGAACAGCAGAGGGCCTATAACACTACCTTGGGGAACGCCAGAAATCGCTTCTGTTTTACTCGTTGACTTCCCGTCTATTACTGCGGACTCTCTGACTGGAATCATGAATCCAGTCGTATAACGGATCCAATATTCCATGAATACGCCATTTGATGCCAAGCCGCTTGTGAGGTACAGTGTCAAAAGTCTTCTGGAAATCCAGAAATACGGAATCAGTTTGAATTCCCTTGTCAATAGCACTCAAGCATTCAACTCTTCGTGAGAGTACAGAGTCAGCTGTGTTTCACGAGAACGATGTTTTCTAAATCCATTTTGACTATGTGTCAATAGACTTCGAGGTAATTCATAATGTTCGAACACAGTGTATGTTCCAAAATCCTGCTGCATTTTGACATTAATGATACGGGCCTGTAATTTAGTGGACGACTGCTACTACCACTACGTTTCTTGAACATTGGTGGGACCTGAGCAACTTTCCAGTCCTTGGGTACTGACCTTTTGTCCAGCGAGCGGCTGTGTACGATTGTTGAGTATGGAGCAATTACATCAGCATACTCTAAAAAGGAATATAGTTATTGGTATATATTCTGGACCGGAAGACTTGCTTTTATAAAGTTATTTAAGTTACTTTACTACTCCAAGGCTAGCTACGTCTAAGTTACTCGTGTTGGCAGTTGTTCTTGATTCGAATTATGGAATATTTACTTCGTTCTCTTTGGTGGGAGAATTTCGGAAGGCTGTGTTAAGTAACTCTGCTTTAGCAGCACTGTATTTCAATTGCTGTCATGTAGAGGAGGCATTGATCGTGCCTTGCCGCTAGCATATTTTACTTATGGCCAGAATCTCATTGGATATTCTGCCAGGTTTCGAGACAAAGTTTCGTTGTGGAAGCTATTCTAAGCATTTCGCACTGAAGTCGGCGCTAAATTTCGAGCTTCTGTAAAACGTCGCCAATCTTTGGGATTTTGCGTTCGTCTGAATTTTGCATGTTTGTTTCGTTGTTTCCAGAACTGTGCTCCGTCCTTTGATAATTTATTTGGTATAAATATCTCAGTTGCTGTCGATATTGTATCTTTGAATTCAAGCCACATGTGGTCTACACTTACATTATTAATTTCGAAGGAGCGTAGATTGTCTCTCAGGAAGGCGTCAAGTGAATTTTTACCTGATTTTTAAGAATATCTTTCGTTTTTTTTTTATGGAGTTGGAAATTAGTATTTAGTCTCGCTACGACAATCCTATGTTCAGCAATCCTCGTACCCGTTTTAATGCTCAGATCAGAATTATTTGTTGCTAAGAGGTCAAGTGTGTTTTCAAAACTGTTTGGTATTCGGATGGGCTGATGAAGTATTATCATTGCTCGAAATAATTTCGAGAGAAATGTGTTGGTGCGCACTCCGGATTTAAACATTTCTTTTCGCCAACATATTGAGAGTAAATTCAGTCACCACCTACTATAATTGTATCAACTCGTTTTCTTTGAACCTTTCAGCAATTGTATCTTCTGAGTTGGGAGGTCGATAAAAGGATCCAATTATTATTTTATTCCGGTTGCCGAGAATGACCTCTGCCCCTAGTAACTCACAGGAACTACAACCTCGCTACAAGATAAATTACTACTAACAGCAAGAAACACGCCACCGCAACTGTACTCAGCCTCACCTTTCTGAACACGGTTAGGTCCTTCGCATAAATTTCCGCCGAACTCATCTCCGGCTTTAGACAGCTTTCAGTGCCTTTATCGATTTCAGCATCAGTGCTTTCTATTACCGCTTCGAGCTCTGGTACTTTCCCAACGCATCTACGACAATTTACAAGTGTTCCCCCGATGGTTCGTGAACTTAACGTGTCTTAAAGATAGTCCTGCTGAACAAGGTCAGCGATGTACGAGAGGTGTTCAGTAAGTAATGCAAGACGCTTTTCTTTCTGAGCCGGCCGAAGTGGCCGTGCGGTTAAAGGCGCTGCAGTCTGGAACCGCAAGGCCGCTACGGTCGCAGGTTCGAATCCTGCCTCGGGCATGAATGTTTGTGATGTCCTTAGGTTAGTTAGGTTTAACTAGTTCTAAGTTATAGGGGACTAATGACGTCAGCAGTTGAGTCCCATAGTGCTCAGAGCCATTTGAACCTTTTTTTTTTTTCTTTCAGAAAGCAGGTTGGTTTTATTCAGGATTCCAATACACCATATTATCGCCCACTGTTTTGGCTACGCAACCCTATTTTTCAACATAATCTCCATGTACTGCAATGGCCTTACGCCAACTTACTGGCAGGGCGTGTATGCCCGCACGGTAGCACCCTACTGGTGCACGTAGGAGCCGACGTCTTGTCGCGGTCAGTAAGCTCCCCATCTTCCACGTACTGCTTCCCGCGGAATGCATCCTTCACTGCGCCAGACGGAAGGTGCGAGATCCAGCTGCAGGGTAGATGAGGAACAACAGTCGAACGAAGCTCTGTGGGCAGACGTGTGTGGAGCTTTGCATTGTCACGGAGAAGGAGAAGTTCGTTTGCACGTTTGTGGCGACGAACAGGTTGTAGTTGTCTCTTCAATTTCCTGATTGAACCGTGGTACTACTCAGTTCTTTAGAAAATCAAAATTACTATCTCAAGTATCCGCCTTCCATCTTAGGAACAAACAAGCTAAACGGAAACTCCGAGTCATGTGGCAAGGGGAAGAGCTGAAACATACAAACAGCCCAAAATACCTGGGAGTAACATTGGACAGAGCACTTACTTTTAAGCAGCACTGTCACAACACTAAAAAAAAGGTCTGTGCCAGGAACAACATACTGCGGAAGCTAACAGGTTCATCGTGGGGAGCTCAACCACATGTTTTGCGCACCACGGGTCTGGTGCTGAGTATCTCAGCAGCGGAATACGCGGCGCCAGTTTGGAGGAACTCTGCTCACACTAAGCAAGTTGACGTCGCCGTAAACGAAACTGTACGTATTGCCACAGGATGCCTCAAACCAACTCCCACAGACATCATTTACCCCATCATAGGCATAGCACCACCCACTATCCGTAGACAAGTAGCCGCCGAGATAGAAAGATCAAAACAAAAGAATGATCCTCGACACCCGATGCATATGCACCGAAAACCACGTGTCCGGCTGAAATCCCGCAGGAGTTTCATTGAAACTACTGATGAGCTCGCCACCAAGCCCGCCGCAAGGCGGCTATCTCTCTGGGGAGAAATGGTGCCACACTCCACAATGGAACTACTTGAGGAGGGAACTGCAGGATTGCAACTACCTTTTACAACTTGGAGGTCATTAAACCGGCTGCGCACTGGAGTAACTGGGTGCAAATCAAACCTATTTAAATGGGGTTGCAGTGCTGGCGACAGGTGCGAATGCGGAGCAATACAGGACTTGGACCACCTACTGATCTGCCCAGATATGTCTATAACACGCACTGAAGAAGATATTTTGAAAGTCAATGACAAAGCAATCTACGTTGCTAATTACTGGGAAGGGAAGATATAATTGGGTCATCTGGACACAGAAGAAGAAGAAGAAACCACAGTTATTTAAAGAAAATAGGAAGCCCGGGATCACTGGTGATGGACAAGCTTGTGTTTGTTTTACAATTTTAATTTGACTCAAACAGACTTTATTATGAACTTCAGTTCGGACATTTGTCCTATTACTGATGCAATATACAAATTTTCTGTTTAACTGAATTACATAAACACGAATAAGAATCATATTTTGCATCGGCAACTAAAAACATATATAGTAGGCTCGGTGAATAATCAATCATAAACAATCGTTCTTGTTTAACCATATCTCAAAAGGCTAGTAACACTACACATTTCCAACCCAAAGTTACACAGCTAGATAGTACCACAACTTCATTAAAAAAAACAAAGATCTTAAAGCTTAATAAAACTGAACCGCCCACATAAAGGTCCATAGTGAAACATGCTTATATTAAAAATGCAAAGTGCGCCAACCAAGGTCGCAAAACTGGCACACAGGAAAAATGACAAGTTGCAAATTCATTAAAGAGACATAAATGATTAACATAAGTGTTGAATAAGAATAGCTAGTAATAACTCAACCAGTAAAATAACTTACAGAAACGATAATATTAACAAGTGGCCTCACTTGTTAAGCGTTAAGGCCCACAGCAGTATTTGGAAGCAATGGCGCTACGGCCGGCAGGCAATACGAGCGTTCACTCCCCACGGCTTGTGCACAGACTCACATAGCAGGCAACATATATTTATATACAGTCCGACCGGACTCTCAATGCGGGGTCCTGACAAGAATTCATAACCGCACCGGTGCCAGGAAACGAGCAGACTTAACAGATAGCGTGCAGTACAAATAGATTGCATTGAAAACAAGGTCAAATGGTTCAAATGGCTCTGAGCACTATGGGACTTAACATCTATGGTCATCAGTCCCCTAGAGTTTAGAACTACTTAAACCTAACAACCTAACGACATCACACAACACCCAGTCATCACGAGGCAGAGAAAATCCCTGACCCCGCCGGGAATCGAACCCGGGAACCCGGGCGTGGGAAGCGAGAACGCTACCGCACGACCACGAGCTGCAAGTCACACCCACACTGGAATATATATATAATAAGCATGCCCCCAAATTCTTATGTAGCAATACTCTAACAGTAGCTACCCGTCTCCCAGCAAATTAGCAGGAAAGTTAGCGATCACTTGCAGTTGCCTTAAGGCACTTTCAACATTAAATGAACATACCAAATCCTGCCGTGACAAATGATTAAACCACTAACTGTACGGCTGCTGGGCGCGTACACAACGGCAACCAGTCCCCAAGCGGTCAACATGTCATAAAACAGGTTAAAACTTGCGTAAAAACCACTTAAAAGACACACTCTAAAGATGATGAGAAACTAAATGAGGAACATCAGCCTCCTTGAAATAGCCACTGTGGAACCAAGCTCAGAAACATCTCCGGTAGCTACCCATGCCACAATAAGTTTCAACAATCTTGATCGTACAATGTATTGTCTTCACTTAAAACTTCCGGGCTGATAGGCCGTGGTCGAAGTATAAAACACTCTCCTGACGTTTCTTCTCCGACTGCGGGAGACATCCTCGGAGGATGTCTCCCGCAGTCGGAGAAGAAACGTCAGGAGAGTGTTTTATACAGGGTGATTCAAAAAGAGTACCACAACTTTAAAAATGTGTATTTAATGAAAGAAACATAATATAACCTTCTGTTATACATCATTACAAAGAGTATTTAAAAAGGTTTTTTTTTCACTCAAAAACAAGTTCAGAGATGTTGAATATGGCCCCCTCAAGACACTCGAGCAATATCAACCCGATACTCCAACTCGTTCCACACTCTCTGTAGCATATCAGGCGTAACAGTTTGGATAGCTGCTGTTATTTATCGTTTCAAATCATCAATGGTGGCTGGGAGAGATGGCCGAAACACCATATCCTTAACATACCCCCATAAGAAAAAATCGCAGGGGGTAAGATCAGGGCTTCTTGGAGGCCAGTGATGAAGTGCTCTGTCACGGGCTGCCTGGCGGCCGATCCATCGCCTCGGGTAGTTGACGTTCAGGTAGTTACGGACAGATAAGTGCCAATGTGGTGGCGCTCCATCCTGCTGAAATATGAATTGTTGTGCTTCTTGTTCGAGCTGAGGGAACAGCCAATTCTCTAACATCTCCAGATACTCTAGTCCAGCGTGCTACATTTTCATCACTCGTTCTCGGCCGTCCAGAACTTTTCCCTTTGCACAAACACCCATTCTCTGTAAACTGTTTATACCAACGTTTAATACACCACCTATCAGGAGGTTTAACACCATACTTCGTTCGAAATGCACGCTGAACAACTGTCGTCGATTCACTTCTGCCGTACTCAAAGACACAAAAAGCTTTCTGTTGAGCGGTCGCCATCTTAGCATCAACTGACGCTGACGCCTAGTCAACAGCGCCTCAAGCGAACAAATGTACAATTAAATGAAACTTTATAGCTCCCTTAATTCGCCGACAGATAGTGCTTAGCTCTGCCTTTTGTCGTTGCAGAGTTTTAAATTCCTAAAGTTGTGGTATTCTTTTTGAATCACCCTGTACTTCGACCACGGCCTATCAGCCCGGAAGGATTTCAACACTCTTCTTAGTTCAACACAGAATAACTTGGAGCTTGCAAATTACGAGCTGGGAAGCAGTTGAGCGTGAGACGACGAACCCACCACAATTTTGCACGCCAAGGCGGCCAGTGATCGGCACCGTACATCCGGCGCGACCAAAGACAAGGGCGGCGAGTGCGGCGAGGCCCGTGCACCACGGTTAGGGACGCAGGCATGCTTTCCACTCAAGCTGGCTCGATGAAGGCCGACCGGAGGCTCTCCGTCACACTTTAACACGGAAAACCCGACGGGGTAGGGGGGGGGTAGGGGGGGGTAAGGGGGGGGAGTAGTGAAAAATGGCGAGACAGCCGAATATCGATATCAGCGACGCAAGTGGTACACCCTAGCGCCAGCCGCCACGGCTCACTGATGGTGGCAGAATGCACTTCGGAGCTGATCATTGCACCACGACGGACGCCATCAAACAGAATAACCCTTCCAGAGTCCCAGGAAACTGTTGCCATGACTTTACCGCTCTGAACCATTCCTTAGGAGGTGCGGCGCCAGGCTACGGATTGCCGTCCTGCTTCCAGTTCGAACTGATGAGCACATTATCACGATCTGCCTCGTACCGCGGAAACAATTCAGTACAGACGGTCCTTCGTTGCTCTTCTGTTAGGTGGCAAGGAACCCTAACTGGCGGGCCAGTGTGTCACCACTAACGACAGAGGCGTCCAGTTGAAGAGAGGGCTGTTTCATTGTGATCCCTCGATCACCTCGAATCAGCGTCTCCGCACGTTCCAACATTGCAGGGGTCGCAGCTGTGTGCGGCCGGGCAGCACCCGGGAAACAGGACAGGAGAGGCTGCCGACCATGTTGCGGTGATTACAGGCCCGTCGCCCAACGACCCGCCGTGCTGTTGGTCACTGCCCAGGCTCCGTGTACATTCTGCAGCCAGCTGTGAACATCTGAGATCTAGTCTTCCGCCAAAAGAAACTCAAGAACACGTCTCTGCTTGCGAGCCGTGCTGGCCCCGGCTTATGCTTCGGTTTAAACCTTGACTGCGTTTGGATTCCCGCGGTTATTGCGGTTATGCCGTGGTTCTTCCTCTTTCTACGTGTGGCAGCAGCGGTGTTTATCGATATTCGCACCTTGTACTATCTTTGGTGTGGTGCTTATAGTTTCTGGCTAGCCGGGGTGCGGCATTCGGTCGGTTGGTGTGGATCAGCCAGGAAATTTCCGCGCGGCGCAATGGGCCGGGCCCGCTGGCGGTGTCTGCGCAGTGTCGGAGTGTGTGGGAGCTGTTCCGACTGCTACGGGGTTCGTGGGTCACCGACCCAGGACATCAAAGTTGAGTGGTCATTTAATTACCGAAGCCAGTCCGTTCACATTGTGCCGTTGGTTTTCACGGTTGGCTGTTGGGGGTATTCCCGTGAGCAATAGCGAGTGTTCGAGTTGGCGAAAGTTTGGCCACCATCCAGTGGAGTTTAACTGTATTTTTGTTACTTGAAGTCCAAGTGCACCAGCGGAATTTTCTGCCTTGTGGCTGTTAGCGTTCCGGTTACCTGCCCTGGCCGCTGACGTAAAATTCAGGCAGTGTCCTTTCCTCACCCTGTTGTCGCTGTCTAACATGGTGTGTAGTTTTGACAGCTTCTGCATACTTGGTAGTGGGCGGCTACGCCTTTTACGTTTTGGCTTTGGAGTTCGTTGTGTACTGGTCGGGTGGAAATCAAGTCGTCTTGTCGGTGGGTCCGTCGAGTGTCTCTTGGTTGGGTTGCTGGCGGATCGGATATAGTTCGGCCGACTATCTGTCTCGTTAACATTTCAAGTGCAGACCGACCCCCGGAAACTTCTAAGCGCCGCTGGCTGTACTGCTTTTTCTTATTGGTGTTTGTTTGTGAATTTTAATGGCTCATAGCCGATGGTTTGAATTTGTATGCTTTTCGTTGGGTTTTAGATAATTGGCCTTCAGCCGTTTTAGAATTCAAAGTTCCTTACTTGTCAAGTCTTGCATTCTTTGGGCCTTCAGCCTCATTTGAAATATTATTTAAGGATAAAACCTTGCGCTTTCTGCCTCTTGAAAATTTATTGTAGTTGTGTTTTTAATCATGCGCCTTCAGCCGTTTTAAAAATTAAAGAGGTCGTGCCCTTAAGCCATTAGATTATGTGACATATTCAGTCGACAGTTAGGGTCAGAAATTTGCGCTGTAATGTTTGGGCAACTGAATAAAGTTATGTATGTTCGAGTGTAACTGACAGTCGCTCATTTTTGGCCCCCTTTCCACAATTCCAACTGCCTTTTCTGTCCTGCGGATTTAACCAGGTGTTTCAGCTTGGAACTCACAGACGGCATTTCGAAGGCTACGTACGTATAGCTCCGCCTCCTGTCGGAACTCCATGACACTACAGGAGCCTCCATGATGTCCCACAACAAATTGCCCATTTTTTCATCCTAAATTGGGCGAGACAGAAAATTTCTTGCATTACTTACTGAATGCCCCCTACAATAAGAATGATCTCAGGCCTTTACTAGGAAGTGTGAATGATGAAATAAATTTGTATGCCACTGTTTGTAATGGAAGTTTTGTCTCATGTCCTTACCGTCTGGACGTGCAACTTCTCCTTCCACGGATACTGAAATTGTCATTTAAGTATACTATGTGGCTAGCACACGTAGAAGGGAAGAAACGTGCATTTTATAGTCCGATTAAAATTACTTGTCAGTTGACGCGTGGGAGCCAGTTTCCTCCAATCAATCAGAGCGCTCAAAGTCACGCCCAAACCGTTCGCTGCTGCTGAACTGCCATAACAAGTGGTCTGTTCGTCTTTTCCGTCTTGTTTTCTTCTCCCGAATCCTGCACCTGGCTATTCAATTTCATATTATATCACCAATGATTACTACAAACACACACGCAGATTATATATACACACCCTGAAGAGCAAGAGAAACTGGTATAGGCATGCGTATTCACATTCAGAGATATGTAAACAGGCAGAACACGGCGCTGCCGTGGGGAACGCCTATATACGGCTACAAGTGTCTGGCGCAGTTGGTGAGTCAGTTACTGCTGCTACAGTGGCAGGTTATCAAGATTTAAGTGAGTTTGAACATCGTGTTATAGTCGGCGCGAGAGCGATGGCACACAGTATTTCCGAGGTGGCGATGAAGTGGAGATTTTCCAGTACGTCCATTTCACGAGTGTACCGTGAAACATCAAATCTCGGACATCGCTGCGCCCAGAATAAGATCCTGCAAGAACGGGACCAACGTCGACTGAAGAGAATCTTTCAACGTCACAGAAGTGCAACCTTTCCGCAAATTGCAGCGGATTTCAGTGCTGGGCTATGAAAAAGTGTCAGCTTGCAAACTCTTCAACAAAACATCATCGATATGGGCCTTCAGAGCCGAAGACCCACTCGTGTAGCCTTGACGACTGCACGACTGCACACACTTAGTGTGAATTACATAGTAAACGTGTAGCTTTACGTCTCGCCTGGGCCCCTCAACACAGTCATTGGACTGTTGATGACTGGAAACATATTGCCTGATCGGTCGAGTCTAGTTTGAAATTGTATCGAGTGGAAGAACGTGTACGGGTATGGAGAGAATCTCATGAATCCGTGGACCCTGCATGTCAGCAGGGGGCTGTTCAAGCTGGTGGAGACTCTGCAATGGTGTGGGGATAATTACGACTCCGATAGGTGACAGGTACGTGGGCATCCTGTCTGATCACCTGCATTCCTTGTGCATTGCGACGGACTTGGGCAATTCCAGCAGGACAATGCGACACCCCACATGTCCATAATTGCTACAGAGTGGCTCCAGGAACACTTTTCTGAGTTGAAACACTTCCGATGGGCAGTCAGCTCCCCAGACATGGACATTATTGAGCATATCTGGGATGCCTTGCAACGTGCTGCTCAGAAGAGATCTCCACGCCCTCGTACTCTTGCGAATTTTGGACGAATCTGCGGGATTCATGGTGTCAGCTGCCTCCAGCATTACTTCACACATTAGTCGAGTCCACGCGACGTCGTGTTGCGGCACTTCTGCGTGCTCGCGGGGGCCTACACGACATTAGGCAAGTGTACCAGTTTCTTTGGTTTTTCAGTAAATGTATATTGTGTTGTGACGATATATACACATTTCATAGACAACAGTAACTAAACATTACTGGATCTTTCCGCACTAGACGCCAGTCAGCTTTATTTATACAGCTATTATAATTACAGAGATCGGCTTACATTGGAAAAGTTTCGCACGAGAATACCTGAAGCCAAATTTTTGAAAATCGCATTTCATCGTAGTACTGGAATATCACTGATAAACGTAATAATTTCAAGTATCGTAGTGTTGGACCGCAGTGGTTAGGCTTTCGTGTAGGAGTAGGTCGTAGGTTTTAATCAAAATCTAATGAAAATTATTCAGTTAATTGATTTAATTTTTTTTAGCTTCTAGTACAGGGTGATTCAAAAAGAATACCACAACTTTAAAAATGTGTATTTAATGAAAGAAACATAATATAACCTTCTGTTATACATCATTACAAAGAATATTTAAAAACGTTTTTTTTTCACTCAAAAACAAGTTCAGAGGTGTTCAATTGGCCCCCTCCAGACACTCGAGCAATATCAACCTGATACTCCAACTCGTTCCACACTCTCTGTAGCATATCAGGCGTAACAATTTGGATAGCTGCTGTTATTTCTCGTTTCAAATCATCAATGGTGGCTGGGAGAGGTGGCCGAAACACCATATACTTAACATACCCCCATAAGAAAAAATCGCAGGGGGTAAGATCAGGGCTTCTTGGAGGCCAGTGATGAAGTGCTCTGTCACGGGCTGCCTGGCGGCCGATCCATCGCCTCGGGTAGTTGACGTTCAGGTAGTTATGGACAGATAAGTTCCAATGTGGTGGCGCTCCATCCTGCTGAAATATGAATTGTGCTTCTTGTTCGAGCTGAGGGAACAGCCAATTCTCTAACATCTCCAGATACTGTAGTCCAGTTACAGTAGCACCTTCGAAGAAAAAGGGACCAAAAACTTTATTTGCTGAAATGGCACAGAAAACGTTCACCTTAGGCGAGTCACGTTCATACTGAGTTGTTTCCCGCGGATTCTCAGTGCCCCATATACAGACATTGTGACGGTTGACTTTCCCGTTAGTGTGGAAAGTTGCTTCATCACTAAACACAATCTTTGAAACGAAAGATTCATCTGTTTCCATTTGAGCAAGGATAAAATCGAAGAAATCGTTTCTTTTAATCTTATCAGCTGCAGACAGTGCTTGAACCAATTTCAGACGATAAGGTTTCATAACTAACCTTTTTCGTAGGACTCTCCATACAGTTGATTGTGGAATTTGCAGCTCTCTGCTAGCTCTGCGAGTCGATTTTCCTGGGCTGCGAACAAATGCTTGCTGGATGCGTGCTACATTTTCATCACTCGTTCTCGGCCGTCCAGAACGTTTCCCTTTGCACAAACACCCATTCTCTGTAAACTGTTTATACCAACGTGTAATACTCCAACTATTAGGAGGTTTAACACCATACTTCGTTCGAAATGCACGCTGAACAATTGTCGTCGATTCAGTTCTGCCGTACTCAATAACACAAAAAGCTTTCTGTTGAGCGGTCGCCATCTTAGCATCAACTGACGCTGACGCCTAGTCAACAGCGCCTCAAGCGAACAAATGTACAACTAAATGAAACTTTATAGCTCCCTTAATTCGCCGACAGATAGTGCTTAGCTCTGCCTTTTGTCGTTGCAGAGTTTTAAATTCCTAAAGTTGTGGTATTCTTTTTGAATCACCCTGTACTTTACTGCTTATTTTCACTATCGTGTTGACTTCTATTTGGCTTTATTTTTCTTCCCGCCATTCGTTTTTCATTTGGAATCTGCCAGTATAGTGTTATGATCTACACCCGAGTGCTAACCACAACTGGTCGACTGGAAGAGCGGCAATTCGTGTAGGCAGTGTGAGTGTAGTTCCTAGTAACCGATGAATGATGGAGAAAAATTACAGTTTGTTTCTTTTAACGCTGAAATTGAAATTTTTCTGTCTTGAGTTTTCTCGCAGAGTTTAGCTTTAATCGTCGTGAACAAAGCGATCGTGGTTATAATTCTGCCGCAGATTGTTGAGCGTCATTTTCTCGAATAGATTCCACATCACAAAGTCGTGGCAAGCGTAGGACACGAGCTTGAATTCAGGGCTGTTTACTCATCGTTCAGTTAAAATCAGCTGCCGACAGAGCGTACCGCATTTCAACATGCCTCACGGCTGCAGCTTCCAACACTACGCACTAACGGCAACTGTGAAGAGATCCGCCGTGTTTGTGTTGTCGCTCACTGTGAAACGAGCCGGCAGCCGGTGTGGCGAGGCTGCAGCGGCGAGTGACGGACGTCAGGTGTAAAGTAGTTTTAATCGGAGGGCAGTAGAGCTACAAGTGTTTTATGCGCGTCCGTGTTCATAAGCAAGCCGTGTGATTCGCGAACCGGAGAGCGCCGCGGTCGCACACCGAGGTCCGAGCGGGGGCCGCGCCACGCCGCTCCGCGTGACGCACCGGCTGGGAGCGGAACACACCGCGTTCGTGGCTGTGTTGTTATCCGTGCGCCACACACACACACACACACACACACACACACGCACACACACTTAGGAGCAGCGTGCTGTGTGTGCTTCACCTGGTGTGGTACAGCGCTGCGCATTGTTACAGGTATGCTTTTGACGCCCTGAACGCCCACCCCCTGCTGCTTCGCCCGTATGCCGAGATGTGACGAGTATCGCTATCCCATTACACGGCGTTCCTCACTCAGTTTCTCGTTACTTGATATCAACAGACGCTGCACATGTCCCACCTGTACCGACATTATTTGCAAGTTATGCTCTCAGACAGCGTTTCCGAGATGAAATTACCTACATGCAGACCTAACTCCGGAAACAACCGTACAGTGTGTGGCGGAGTAAACTTCTCGCAGCACTGTCATCTCCCACCTTATCCGTTACAGTCACGAACGGCGCGTACGAAGAATGACTACCGTTAAATCTTCCTGTGGCATAAAATTTCTGTGGATAAATCGATTGGCGATTTATTCATTTACGTAATTATAAAACAATAGTCAAGAAACACGTCTTGGTCCTCCGCTACTGAAACATGTTTTATGCTCACTTATTACACTGAGGTGACAAGTCATGGGATAGCGATGGCCACATATACAGATGGCGGCAGTACCGCATACACGGGGTATAAAAGGGCAGCACATTGCCGCAGCTGTCATTTGTACTCAGCTGATTCGTGTGAAATGGTTTCCGACGTGATCGTGGCCAAAAGACACACTTTGAACGCGGAATGGTAGTTCTAGCTAGGAGCATCGGAAATCGTTAGCGAATTCGTTATTCCGAGTTCCACAGCGTTAAAGAGTGTGCCGAGAATACCAAATTTCACTTAACGACCGAGAGCAGCGGCGTTCTTGTAGATTTGTCAGTGTTAACAGGCAAGCAGCACTCCGCGAAATAACCCCAGAAACCGATGCGGGAAGAACGACGAACGCATGCTTTAGGATGAAATGTGGTGTTAATGGGCTACGACAGCAGACGACCGAAGTGAGTAGGTTCGTCGACAGCACGACATCGCCTGCAGCGCCTCTCTTGAGCTCGCTTTGACCTCAGACGACTGGACAACCGCGGTCTGGTCAGATGAATCCCGATTTCAATTGGTAAGACCTGGTGGTGGCTGCATATTGTTGTGGCTTGTGGTCGCACGCAATGGACTGTGTCCTCTGGTCCAGCTGAACTGACCGTTGATTGAAAATAGTTACGTTCGGCTAGTTTGAGACCATTTGCAGCGATTCGTGGACTCCGTGTTTCCAAACAACGATGGAATTTTTATGGATGACAATGTCCCATGCCCCTGGGCCAGAATTGTTCGCGATTGCTTTGAAGAACGCCCTGGACAGTTTGAGCGACTTGTGTGGCCACCCAGATCGCCCGACACGAATCCCGTCCAACATCTGCTGTGCGGGCAGCACGGCTCGCTATTCCTGCACGGGACATCCAACGGCTCAGCACGCCGAGCTGGCGCCAAAGGAGGTGCGACGCTGTGTTAGGGGGTGTCCCGTGACTTTTATCACCTCGGCGTACGACGCAGGACAGCGAAAATGTCCTCTCTATCAAAAAGGAAAAAACCCACGGATTCCGTGTACCGTGATCTTCAAAAAGTGTTTTCGTCGATGCAGTCGAGAGCGCCGCAGGCAAACGTTGCACTCGGCACAGTTCTGCACCTACGCTCTCCGAGTATCCGACCAGCATTCTCACTGTATTCGCGAGTTCCTAGCAGGCGGTACTCGACACGTAGTTCCTAACCGAACAAAATGAAGGGATGCAAAGTTCTGGGAGTACCCTATGGAAGTGTCATAGCACCGTTACTGTTTACAATATACAGGGTGGTCAGAAACAGTCTGAAAAGCTTGTAAGGATGTTGCAGGGTAGGTTGTGCTGACAAATAATTGTTAAGAAACAAATTCGATACTTTTGACGTTTTCGAGTTAATCAGCAATCGGGCAGTTGCGCACAAATTCAAACGGCCCACCAGACACGGTGTGGTCAGATTTGTTTTCCGTCTGGTTTCCCAACACCGAACAAGAGAGCGACGGAAAACCGGAGCAGTGTCGTGCGCCGCCGCCTGCGCTGTGACCGGACGGACGGAGTATCATGTCGGGCCAGTTGGTCTTGCCCGTTAGCGTTTGAAGGGCCAGTGGACTTCGCCATTTTGCCTTCTGTCATGAGCTAGGGGGTTTTCACATGTTGGTTTAATTGCATGAGTTATATGTGTTTGTGCATGTATTGTGTTGTGAATGTGTTATACTCTGTAGTGTCGAGTTATTGTGTTTTTCGGATGTTTGTAGTTGATGTGAAATGGATCTGATCCGAGTGAGGAGATGAGAAGATGCGGCGAGTTTTCAGAAGATGTGTAGAATGCTTGTGTTTTCTGTTGGATGAGTGTAGTGATGGTTGGCATGTTGGTATCGTTGTGGATTGTGTTATTTGAGACGAACCAGGGCGCGTCTGTAATGATTCTCAGTGCCTTGTTTTGGAGACCCTGGAGCTTTTTATGGTGACAGTCTCCTGCCATTCCCCAGACCTCACAGCCATATAGTAGAGATGGTAGGACTACCATCTTCCATATTTTAAGCTTAGTTCTGGTGCACAGGCCATTTCCTTTCAGCAGTGGATACAGGTTGTAGATGCTGCCCGAACCTCTATTACACGCATTTGTAATGTGGGAGTTCCACAGTAGTTTGGCGTCTATCGTTAGTCCAAGATATTTCACTTCGTTACACCAGGGGAGGTCCCTACCGTCAATGGATACTTGGCGGTTTGGAGGCCTTCTTCTGGTGGTGAACATGATTGAATTACATTTCTCTGCGTTTATTTTAATTTTCCAAATATTACACCATTGTGTGATTAAATCTAGATGTCTCTGAATGTGGTGTGTCGAGTAATTTAGGTTCGGGTGGCTTGCATAGACGGCCGTATCGTCCGCAAATAGTGCAATATGGGTGTTGGGACTTTTTGGTATATCATTTGTGTATAGGCTATATAGGAATGGGCCTAATACAGATCCTTGGGGGACCCCTGCTTCTATGTCCTTAAGTCTACTTTTACTACTTTCTAGCATAACAAAAAATTTTCTACTTTCTAAGAAAGAAGCCAGGATTTTTACTAAGTGTACAGGAGAGTCGCATTGGTGGAGCTTGTAAATTAGGCCGTCGTGCCAGACTCGGTACTGTGACCAGACTGACACCAACTGCACCTGGTGCGCCGCCTGGATTTGCGTGTGCGACGGCCTGATTGACCAACTTCAACGCTAATTAAGTCGGGAACGGCGCGACGTATCGAATTTCTTTCTTAACAGTTACTTCTCAGCATAGCCTGCGCTGCAACACCCTCACAAGCTTTTGAGACTGTTCCTGACCACCTTGTACATAAATGATATCAGGGATAGTGCCGGAACCTCCGTGAGATCACATGTGGACCATTCGGTTGTCTGCGATCAGTTTGCGATGTTACACTATTATTAAGAAGTCGCTGGAAACAGTCACATCTATCAATGACTGCATAAGATAAATTGTCGTTGTTGTTGTGGTCTTCAGTCCTGAGACTGGTTTGCTGCAGCTCTCCATGCTACTCTATCCTGTGCAAGCTTCTTCATCTCCCAGTACCTACTGCAGCCTACATCCTTCTGAATCTGCTTAGTGTATTCATCTCTTGGTCTCCCTCTACGATTTTTACCCTCCACGCTGCCCTCCAATACTAAATTGGTGATCCCTCGATCCCTCAGAACATGTCCTACCAAGCGATCCCTTCTTCTAGTCAAGTTGTGCCACAAACTTCTCTTCTTCCCAATTCTATTCAATACCTCCTCATTAGTTATGTCATCTACACATCTAATCTTCAGCATTCTTCTGTAGCACCACATTTCGAAAGCTTCTATTCTCTTCTTGTCCAAACTATTTATCGTCCACGTTTCACTTCCACACGTGGCTACACTCCATACAAATACTTTCAGAAACGACTTCTTGACACTTAAATCTATACTCGATGTTAACAAATTTCTCTTCTTCAGAAACGCTTTCCTTGCCATTGCCAGTCTACATTTTATATCCTCTCTACTTCGACCATCATCAGTTATTTTGCTCCCCAAATAGCAAAACTCCTTTACTACTTTAAGTGTCTCATTTCCTAATCTAATTCACTCAGCATCACCCGAGTTAACTCCACTACATTCCATTATCCTAGTTTTGCTTTCACTGATGTTCATCTTATATCCTCCTTTCAAGACTCTGTCCATTCCGTTCAACTGCTCTTTCAAGTCCTTTGCTGTCTCTGACAGAATTACAATGTCATCGGCGAACCTTAAAGTTTTTATTTCTTCTCCATGGATTTTAATACTTACTCCGATTTTTTTTAAATTATAGGTAAAGCATATACCAGGCATAGGTAGATAGATTCATACAAAGAATTGTGAGGAAGTGTAACTCTTCCGCGAAACGAGTGGCCTGCAAAACAGTCGTTCGATCGATTTCGAGTCTGGCACCGTTAGCACGCATAACAGAGAAGGGGGAGGGGGAGGGGGAGAAGCGGCGCGTTTGGGCGCGGGACCGTACAGTCGGCGCGAGGCAGTTACCAAAGTACTCAACCATCTCCACTGGCAGACATTACAAGAGAGGCATTCCGAATCGCGGTTTACTGTTGAAATTCCGAAAGACATTCTTCCGGAATGAGTCGACCAACGCACTACTTTCTCCAGACACATCTGCCGAAACGACCACAAAGAAAAAAAATCTGAGTAATTAGACTTATACGGATCTTCGCCGACAATCACTCTTGTTGCAACCATTCATGAAAACCTATTATTCTTCCTATGCGCCGAGGGGGTGAATGAAACACGAAAAATGGTTCGGGGGGAGAGGGGGGAGGAGGAGAGAACAGAACGTAGTGGTACTAAAATTCCCGCCGCCACACGCCAAAAGATGACTTGCAGAGTGTAGGTGCAAATGTAAATGCTGGCTGTCACAGTAGAAGTGAAGGAGGTGGTCATAACCGTTTCCAGCAAATAAAGACGTGATTAACTAGCAGGACGTAAATCGTAAATAGCGGTAGAAGAGCAACAACTATTTCTTTGTATGTGAAACAGTTTTTGTCTTGTGATAACGGCTTTGGTAATGTCCGACCAATAACTTTTTTCGTAGAATACGTTGCTCAAGAACGCACTAGCGTGGCAGTGAACGAAATTTATGTTTCTAGGAGGAGAAAAAGCCTTATCTTTACGGGCAAACAGCGGTGATAGTGAACTCCTAGTAGTAAACACGTCGTTAAGGCCGTTCCTCATTTTCTGTGTAACGCGCAGCAGCAGCAGCTGGTGTCCTGCAGCGGAACTCTGCGCCGGCTCCCACGCCACGCCACGACTTCTGTCTCCGACCGCTCGGTCATCGTGGCAACAACATTTACTACGTGTACCACTCTTTTATACTCCTGTTGATTTTTTACCGCCTCCGGTGTTGCAGACATTCAACACGGGAACGCATACAGATCTTTATATTTCAGTGACAGGAAACGTAAGTACAGGGTGTTTCAAAAATACTTGAAACGGCAATAAAAACTAAACGAGCAGCGATAGAAATACACCGTTTGTTGCGATATGCTTGGGACAACAGTACATTTTCAGGCGGACAAACTTTCGAAATTACAGTAGTTACAATTTTCAACAACAGATGGCGCTGCAAGTGATGTGAAAGATATAGAAGACAACGCAGTCTGTGAGTGCGCCATTCTGTACGTCGTCTTTCTGCTGTAAGCGTGTGCTGTTCACAACGTGCAAGTGTGCTGTGGACAACATGGTTTATTTCTTAGAACAGAGGATTTTTCTGGTGTTGGAATTCCACCGCCTAAAACACAGTGTTGTTGCAACAAGACGAAGTTTTCAACGGAGGTTTAATGTAACCAAAGAACCGAAAAGCGATACAATAAAGGATCCGTTTGAAACATTTCAACGGACTGGGAACGTGACGGATGAACGTGCTGGAAAGGTAGGGCGACCGCGTACGGCAACCACAGAGGACAACGCGCAGCTACTGCAGCAGGTGATCCGACAGCGGCCTCGGGTTTCCGTTCGCCGTGTTGCAGCTGCGGTCCAAATGACGCCAACGTCCACGTATCGTCTCATGCGCCAGAGTTTACACCTCTATCCATACAAAATTCAAAGGCGGCAACCCCTCAGCGACGCTACCATTGCTGCACGAGAGACATTCGCTAACGATATAGTACACAGGATTGATGACGGCGATATGCATGTGGGCAGCATTTGGTTTACTGACGAAGCTTATTTTTACCTGGACGGCTTCGTCAATAAACAGAACTGGCGCATATGGGGAACCGAAAAGCGCCATGTTGCAGTCGCATCGTCCATGCATCCTCAAAAAGTACTGGTCTGGGCCGCCATTTCTTCCAAAGGAATCATTGGCCCATTTTTCAGATCCGAAACGATTACTGCATCTCGCTATCTGGACATTCTTCGTGAATTTGTGGCGGTACAAACTGCCTTAGACGACACTGCGAACACCTCGTGGTTTATGCAAGATGGTGCCCGGCCACATCGCACGGCCGACGTCTTTAATTTCCGAATGAATATTTCGATGATCGTGTGATTGCTTTGGGCTATCCGAAACATACAGGAGGCGGCGTGGATTGGCCTCCCTATTCGCCAGACATGAACCCCTGTGACTTCTTTCTGCGGGGACACTTGAAAGACCAGGTGTACCGCCAGAATCCAGAAACAATTGAACAGCTGAAGCAGTACATCTCATCTGCATGTGAAGTCATTTCGCCAGACACGTTCTCAAAGGTTTCGGGTAATTTCATTCAGAGACTACGCCATATTATTGCTACGCATGGTGGATATGTGGAAAATATCGTACTATAGAGTTTCCCAGACAGCAGCGCCATCTGTTGTTGAAAATTGTAACTACTGTAATTTCTAAAGTTTGTCTGCCTGAAAATGTACTGTTGTCCCAAGCATATTGCAACAAACGGTGTATTTCTATCGCTGCTCGTTTAGTTTTTATTGCCGTTTCAAATATACCGGTCATTTTTGAAACACCCTGTACAAGAAAACGATTTGTGGAGTGCCGCAGTACAATGAAAAGTTTTCACAACCGCAGTGATTCATCGGAAAGCAGTTGTGCTCAACACGGGATAGGGTGTGGAAAGCTTAGCGGTTCATAACTTGAGCGACGAGTGTCCCGGCGGGGGAAACTCGAATCGCTTCGAGTCTCTCCGTAGCAGAACAAAGGAAGACGGAATTGTGCAGCCAGTCTGTGACTGCTACTGCCGTTCGTCGGACGTATACACTGCTTCGTCACTGATTGTTTCACTTACTCCTACATTTAAATACGCTGACGGAAAAAAAATCGCAACACTAGAAAATAATTAATGTAGAGTAATGAAATTGCGGAAATACATTTCTCCAGATAGCATATTTAAGTGATTAACACTGAAAGATCACACACGAGATAAGCCATTGCAAGTATGAAATGTTGGAACACTAATGGCGGGTGTAAGTGCCGGAAGTCAGTTTGTGGGGCGGAATTCCATGCCTATTGCACTTGGTCGGTCAATACAAAGACGGTTAATGTTGGTTGAGAATGTTGTTGTCTGATGATGTCCCATGTGTGATCGACTCGAGATAGATATGCTGATCGAGCTGGCCACGGCATCATCTCCACACTCTGTACCGCAAGTTATCCTGCTGGAGAACACCCCTGGAATGATGTTCACGAATGGCACAACAGGTCGAATCAGAAGACTGACGTAGAAACTTGCATTTAGAGTGTCGTCTTTCAAATGTAGAAACACGGCTGCCAGCTTTCGTTTACGTCACACGACTCCTGTTTGGTGCTGGGATTTTCATTTATTTATTTTTCCGTCCGTGTATATCTCGATACTGCAAAAGCGTTTCCTTTAAATTATTATCAAATAACAGATTAGAAGTGTTGCTCGGTATCACTTCTGAAATCCATGTTTCGCCACGGTAGGTGAGTGAGTATATCCGACCTTGTGCCTCTTAGTTAGTCTTGTTAGTTGCCCATACATCCATAGGTTATTTACAAAATGATGTTTGACACGTTATCTTAATTGACGAAAACACACACACACACACACACACACACACACACACACACACACACACACAAACACACACAACCTTTGCTATGCTCCGCCGTTCTCTTGAATCTTTCGTGTTGTTGTTCCGTTGGACTTGTGAGCCCTCAGACCCTCCACCACAATGAATGAGACGGAGAGGTCAGCAGAATGACAGGAGGTCACAACTGTCCATAAGAGATTAGTGGGCGTAGCATTTTACAGTAACACGAATTTCGCTATGGCAGTTTACTGTAGAATCACAATGATGTATTATTTTAAAAAGTTAAATCTTTACCAGAATGAGATTTTCACTCTGCAGCAGAGTGTGCGCTGATATGAAACTTCCTGGCGGATTAAAACTGTGTGCCCGACCGAGACTCGAACTCGGGACCTTTGCCTTTCGCGGGCAAGTGCTCTACCATCTGAGCTACCGAAGCACGACTCACGCCCGGTACTCACAGCTTTACTTCCGCCAGTATCTCGTCTCCTACCTTCCAAACTTTACAGAAGCTTTCCTGCGAAACTTGCAGAACTAGCACTCCTGAAAGAAAGGATATTGCGGAGACATGGCTTAGCCACAGCCTGGGGGATGTTTCCAGAATGAGATTTTCACTCTGCAGCGGAGTGTGCGCTGATATGAAACTTCCTGGCGGATTCTTTCAGGAGTGCTAGTTCTGCAAGTTTCGCAGGAGAGCTTCTGTAAAGTTTGGAAGGTAGAAGACGAGATACTGGCGGAAGTAAAGCTGTGAGTACCGGGCGTGAGTCGTGCTTCGGTAGCTCAGATGGTAGAGCACATGCCCGCGAAAGGCAAAGGTCCCGAGTTCGAGTCTCGGTCGGGCACACAGTTTTAATCCGCTAGGAAGTTTTAAATCTTTACCATTCGGCACCTTGTGTTATCCAAATAATCGTTGACTTTGCCGTAAGAATTATTTAAGGGGTATGTTTTAAGCGCGTTTTGTAGTGTTGTCTGTTCGTGCTCTAGTTAGACACACACCTCGGACACACACAGACTGGTAAAACATGGCGAGTGGCGAGAATTGAGCCGGCTGTCAGTGAGAGAAGGAAAATCCCCCCGATGGAGACGGGCCCGCTCAAGCAGTACGCTACCGCATTTCTACGTTTGTTTTGTTACCGTCGTTCAAGTGCACCGGCCACGATCGATGAAATGCTGTTTCTGATTATTTAGTGTACGGATCTGGTCATTTTAAGAAAGATTTTACCACGTGTGAAGCCGTTAAGGCACCGAAATAAGTCAAGAATGTTTTGTGATCTGAAGATGGCCAGATTGTTAGCAGAAACTAGTAATAAGTCCACATACATATTCCATGTGCGATCTTTACCTCACGGCTTTTTAGCTCCTAACATAAAGAAAAAGTAAATTCAACAGATCGCGTGTGCTGGTTGACAACGTCAGCAAACCCATACCAGGCTCTCTCTAATGCTTAAAATATTCGCACCTCTCGTCATGTATTGGCGTCCTCCTACTTCCGGTATCGTACGCTCTCGCGCCTCTCAGTTTCCGTTGCACGCCTGCAGGCTTCTTGAGGCACGCACGCTGAATGTGGGGCAGTGTGCGATTTGTGCTTTTACCAGTGGGGGAGGGGGGATAGTATAATTACATATGTTACTAGCTTGGACCGTGCCGTTACCCATGGTTAAATTTATAAATAGATGTTAATGCCGAAACTCACTATTCGAGCGTATGCACTATCAGAAAAGCCATCCCTTGTTATATCTTTAAAAGTACATTATAGGTAAAGCTTATTTACAAAATCATCTACATACAGGTATACGACGGGAATCCAAATGTAAAGGCACATTTCTGAAAAGCTGTACTTATTCTGATAATAGAAAACTGAAACATGCGTTATTTTTCTACGTAACCTCCCTGGACTTCAATGCAGTTTTCACGACGTTTTACGAGTTTTTTTTTATTTCATCCGAAAATACGTTTTTAGGTTGCATTTGTAACCAATTTTGCACCGCAGCAATGACGTCTTCATCACTTTCAAATCATCTTCCCTGTAGTGCTTCCATTAAGGTTCCAAACATGTGAAAATCGCTTGGAGCCAGGTCTGGACTGTATGGTGGATGTTCCAGCACCTCGAATCTCAACTCCTTTACTGCGTCGGCCGTCCGTTTGGCAGAATGTGGGCGAGCGTTATCTTGCTGCAGGATGACACCTCTTCACAGTTTTCCACGACGTTTGGATCTGATTGCAGGTTTTAGTTTCGTACGCAACACATCACATCCACCGTACAATACCGACCTGGCTCTAAAGCCTCGTTTACGCTGGGGCGGCGTCTTTCAACATTGTGGCATGCAACGGAAATATGGCGTGCGTCGTCTTGTAGCATGCTACAACAGCAACATCTTGCGGCGTATGTTGCATGCGGCAGGTTAATTTATACCAAAGCAACAGAATTTGTGCCACACTTGGGTCGGTCTTGCAGTGTAATGGATGATAAAAGTGATCGAAGCGGCGACGTACTTGGTACTTGCACATGCAGCTAACTACGGAAATGAAAACCAAAGGAAAAGAAAACGATGGTGAAAGGCAAGAGTATTTAAAGAAGGGCCACGAAATAGTATCCTAGGAACTAGAAGCAGACGATGGTGCGTTATTTAGTAACGTGTGCTTTCGTCCCAGGCGCGTTAGTCCGCGCCACACCGTTGCCAAAATGTGGCCTAACGGTAGATGTTCGCACAGGTACCGGACCGGTCACCACCCTGTGGGTGGGAACTTCAGCCCCCAGCTCACCAAACTCTGCGGTACGACTGCTGCGGCATGACTGCGACACTACTTCCCTCGTAAACTCGCAAGGAAACGGATGACGCACCTTAGACGAAAGTAACAATGACAACATGAGAATGATGATTTAGTTCTAAATGTTTTGAAATGCTTAACTACTACATAACACTTTTTCAAAATTAATAAGCAAACATATTAATAGTATTAATATTAAGACTGTATTAAAAACTTTCAGTGTTCGGCTCCACAAATTTAAAGTATATGTAAAGTTTTACTGCAGTGCGTGGGAAATAAACATCCCAGGTTGGGATGCATAAACTAAAACCAGAGGAGGCGATGGTCTGATGCAGAGATGGGGAATTCCCCCCCCCCCCCCCCATCCTCCCCTGCAAATCGCACACTGATGTGGGGACTTGAGTTCGTGAACGGTAAGCGGCGCTGACAGGGCCCACAACACGCTTCCTCGGCGAGACGTCGGGACGACAGTAGCAATAAGGGAGGAGCGGCGCCGCCACACAACACAGCAGCGCCCGATGATGATGATGATGATGATGGAGAGGGTTGTACGGGCGCACGACAGCAAGGTCTTCAGCGCTCGCTCAGTAACAGATTGAGACGGGTGTCAAGAAAATACTCAGAACAGTAAGATAAAACACAACGTAAAACACAGGTAACAAGGTTGGAAAAATATGTGGCTACCCACACCGAAGCGTGGGACGAAGCACGCCGTCAGCAGTAAAACATGGACAACCCGGGAAGAAAGTGGTAGAGGGAGGTAAAACAATGTAGCAGATGGAAGTGGCTGGCTGACCGCAAGGAAAAAAGGGAGGAGCCAGCCACTTTGCAATACACTAAAAGCTCCAGCCTAAAAGTTTAGGCCAGAGTCCAGACACATCACAAAACTTTAAAACCCTAGATACACACGTCTCATCATTAGCTAAACCATCAACTTGTGCTTCTGCTCTTGCATGGCGGTAAAAAATGCAGTCTGTTAAAATGTGCCGGACAGAGATGTGCGCACGACAAGCATCACAAAACGGGGGATCCTGCCGCCGTAACAGAAAGCTATGTGTGAGAGGACAGTGCCCGATTCGAAGACGCGTGAGGGTCACTTCACTTGCTCCCGCGTGAGCAACCGGAGCTTGCGGCGGGGTGTAGAGCTGTCGCCAGGGAGGGCGCACCTCAGAAATAAGCGGCGCCATCCGCAGGAGTCCCTCGACCATAAAAATAAATCAGTGGGCAGCTGGCTGGCTCGCGTGCCTCGCACAAACTTGGCGCCAGTCGTGGTGTGGTTCGAGGCCGTCACAGGCGCAGAGGTAGCCGCACAGTGGCCGACCGAGGATCAGGAGGCAGAGCAGAGGCTGCCGCGTGCGGGGGCGTGGAGTCCTGCAAAGACTACCCTAGTCCACTGGTCACTGCTCCCTTTTGGGAGTCGTTCACTTTCACTCCTTCACCGAGCCTCCTTCTACCTAATTTTGTTCTAAGAAAGTCAAAATAGAAAACTAGGAATATATACGAAGACAGTAACTTGTTCTCGAAAGAACAGTTACTGTTGATGACCGTGCAGCTTTTCCCCGGAATAAATGATGACTAACTGACAACCTCAGCTGCCCACAGGTGTTGTTGATATACCTCGATATGGACAGCTCAAAATGTGCGCAAGCGTGCAAGGAATAAGTCCCTGCAGTCGCGGTATTCATCTGCGTCCTCGGTGGCTCAGATGGATGGAGCGTCTGCCATGCAAGCACGAGATCCCAGGTTCGAGTCCCGGTCGGGGCACACATTTTCAGCTGTCCACATCGAGGTATATCAACAACACCTGTCGCCAGCTGAGGTTGTCAGTCAGTCATCATTTAAAACTAGAAATGCTGTGCAGGGAACGACAGCGTACCCAGGATCTCACTTCGGGGGGCAGAAATATTTCTGAAATTTCGCAGCAGATGTTTTTGGGTACTAAACAGTCACCGTCCATTGCTAGCCCCGCCTTACTCCTAACCGCCACTGAACTACGTCTGTCTGTACGGCAGCGTGTGAAGCGAGTGTCTAATGGTTGGTCCATTCACGGGGAGGGGACCGAGCAGCGAGATCATCGTTCCCGTCGGATTAGGGAAGCACGGAGAAATGGGGAAGGAAGTCCGCTGTGCCCTCTCACAGGAACCACCCCGGCATTTACTTGAAGCGATTTAGGGGAATCACGGAAACCTTAATCGGGTTTCGTCGTCCTTCCGAACGCGAGTACTGTGTGCTAACCAGTGCACCACCTCGCTCGGCAATTTGTAATGAACACGCTGTCTCTCGCTATCCACACTCCATCAAAAGAAAACGTATTTACATGTTTAAAAAGTTGCCTTTTAAAAACCCAAATTTTGGGTAAATATCGAATACATGTCAAACTTAAGTGGCATTAGAAATCTATGAAGTTCGATCTAAAAGGGAAAGAAACTGAGCTTAGAATAGCCTCCATGTAGTTGGATCATCCTTAAATTCTTTCAAACGATTAACTACTGGGCATCAGTAGCTGAAAACTAATAATGGTGAACTGAACTGCCCCGATAAATTGTATTAATTTCATTTTAATATTTTATTTTGTAAGTCACAGAAAAACGGCTGACGGTAAATAAGTTCACTGGACAAAAAATTTGTCACCTTAGCGTGGACGCACAGGTGAATCGTTAATGCTTTACAGATGGCGCAGTGATCAAGTCACTTGTTCAACCGTGCACGCACTGACTGTACGTGACTGTAAGGCAGTAGCGACCAGTGACACTTGCATGTTCCGAGTGGACAGTCTAGAGAAACGTTAATAGACGTAAGGACGCAACAGAGTGGGAAATAGGGGCAATCGCCTTTAGCCGTGACCAGGACCTTATGCTGTGTGAAGCTGCCAGGTTTCTTGGCGTTTCGTGGCGGACTGTTCGACGTGTCTACAAGCAGTGATGTAACACATGTGGCCAGAAAACACGTCGTTAGAATCGTGGTCGGAAAAACATCCTGAGTGAGAGGGAATGGAAGCGCACTTCGTGGCTTTTGCATCAAACTCGTTCCATCCCGACAGGAATTGCTACAGGCAGCGAATGGAAGTCCATTGGAACTGTTACTGACAGAAAATTGCGACGTGAGCAGCATGCGATGAACGTTTGCAGTTGGTCACGTTCCAAAAGGTCTGCAACTCGTGGTCTAGTGGCTAGCGTTGCTACCTGTGGATGACGGGGTCCCGGGTTCGATCCCCTACAGAGTTGGGGATTTACTCTGCTTGGGGAATAAGTGTTTGTGTTGTCATCGTCATTTCATCATCAAGTTCGTGACAGTGGCTAGATTGGACTGTGTAAAGAATTGGACTGTGTAAAGAATTGGACTGTGTAAAGAATTGGACTGTGTAAAGAATTGGACTGTGTAAAGAATTGGACTGTGTAAAGAATTGGACTGTGTAAAGAATTGGACTGTGTAAAGAACTGTGACTTTGTACGGGTCCTGATGACCACGCAGTTGAGTGCCCCATAAACGAATCGTCATCATGATGACCTCCTAAAACACCATGATACCCTATTTTTCAGGATCACAAAAGCAACGTTGATAGAACTGCGAGAATATGTGGTTTTCTGAATAGCCCCTCGCCCCACATTACATCTCGATTGGCCTTGAAAATCAACTGACTTGAACCCCAGAGGAAATCTGTGGAACTGTCGGACCAGCAGGTAAATCGCCGAGATCGACGCTGAACTGCGCGATCAAATCCACAGTGAGTGGCTTAACTCTGGTACCATGTACCTGCTAAACAGTGTGGTCTCCTTTCTCACCAGGTGGTTATAAAGTCCAGGGGCGGAATTATACGGCTTCACTATGATGCAGGTCACGATTTCTCTAGGGGATGACAGCTGAGCTTACTATATGTGACAGCTAACTTGGGCGCACTTTATTTTAGAAAACTGGGAACAGCGAGTTCCAACGTATTGGGATCTGTTGCGTTACTACATAATGAGAACATAAGAAAGTAATAAATTACCTGTCGTGGACAATGGCGGAGGCAAAGAGCTGGAAGCCGACAACTGTTTGAAACTGAACAAGAAGGACCGAACGCGATGAACAGAAGGGTCCGTATCCGAAAGAAGAATGGACGAGCTGGAGCGTGGAACGAGTGACAACCCGAGCCGGGCCGGCCCGAGCTGAGGCAGCAGCCAGACCGGCCGCAAGCCGGCTCCAGCAACACGACGGGCTGCGGGTCTCCAGCGACTGCACGCTATCCACGTTACGACGCTTCCGGCCTGCTGCAAAGTGAACAGGGCAGCGAGCGCGTCGCAGAGGGTCGGACCAGCCCAGCCCCGTATCTGTTTTCAGGACTTTCTAGGAGCGTTGCTACATAAAAATCTAGACACGTTCATAGGATTTGTCGACTTGGCAAAAGCATTCGGCAATGTGAAATCACGCAAGATGTTTGAGATTCTGAAAAAAAAGATAGGGGCAACCTAAGCTGCATGGAAACATGAGAAATATACATGATGTACAAGAGCCCAGAGGGAACAATGGGACTGGAAGACCAAGAGCGAAACGCCCGGATTAAAAAGGGTGTAAGGCAGGGATGTAGTCTATCGCCCCTACTGTTTGGTCTGTACTTCGAGGCAGTAATGACAGGAATAAAAGAAACATTCGAGAGTGGAATACAAATTTTGCATCAAAATATCAATTGATAAGATTGACTGATTATATTACTATTTTGAGAGAAAATGTAGAAGAATTACGTGATCTTCTTAATGGTGTGGACAGTGTAATGAGTACAGAATATGGATTGAGAGTAAATCGAAGAAACACGAAAGTAATGAGAGGTAGCGAAAAAGAGAAACAGCGAGAAACTTATCATCAGGATTGATTATCACGGAGTACGAGGTGCATTCAAGTTCTAAGGCCTCCGATTTTTTTTCTCCGGACTGGAAAGAGATAGAAACATGCGCATTGTTTTAAAATGAGGCCGCGTTCATTGTCAATACGTCTCAGAGATGGCAGCACCGTATGGCAGATGGAATTTTACCGCCAGCGGCGAGAATGAGAACTGTTTTAAATACTTAAAATGGCGACGTTTTCCTTACTTGAACAGCGTGCAATCATTCGTTTTCTGAATTTGCGTGGTGTGAAACCAATTGAAATTCATCGACAGTTGAAGGAGACATGTGGTGATGGAGTTATGGATGTGTCGAAAGTGCGTTCGTGGGTGCGACAGTTTAATGAAGGCAGAACATCGTGTGACAACAAACCGAAACAACCTCGGGCTCGCACAAACCGGTCTGACGACACGATCGAGAAAGTGGAGAGAATTGTTTTGGGGGATCGCCGAATCACTGTTGAACAGATCGCCTCCAGAGTTGGCATTTCTGTGGGTTCTGTGCACACAATCCTGCATGACGACCTGAAAATGCGAAAAGTGTCATCCAGGTGGGTGCCACGAATGCTGACGGACGACCACACGGCTGCCCATGTGGCATGTTGCCGAGCAATGTTGACGCGCAACGACAGCACGAATGGGACTTTCTTTTCGTCGGTTGTGACAATGGATGAGACGTGGATGCCATTTTTCAATCCAGAAACAAAGCGCCAGTGAGCTCAATGGAAGCACACAGATTCACCGCCAGCAAAAAAATTTCGGGTAACCGCCAGTGCTGAAAAAATGATGGTGTCCATGTTCTGGGACAGCGAGGGCGTAATCATTACCCATTGCGTTCCAAAGGGCACTACGGTAACAGGTGCATCCTACGAAAATGTTTTGAAGAACAAATTCCTTCCTGCACTGCAACAAAAACGTCCGGGAAGGGCTGCGCGTGTGCTGTTTCACCAAGACAACGCACCCGCACATCGAGCTAACGTTACGCAACAATTTCTTCGTGATAACAACTTTGAAGTGATTAATCATGCTCCCTACTCACCTGACCTGGCTCCTAGTGACTTTTGGCTTTTTCCAACAATGAAAGACATTCTCCGTGGCCGCACATTCACCAGCCGTGCTGCTATTGCCTCAGCGATTTTCCAGTGGTCAAAGCAGACTCCTAAAGAAGCCTTCGCCGCTGCCATGGAATCATGGCGTCAGCGTTGTGAAAAATGTGTACGTCTGCAGGGCGATTACGTCGAGAAGTAACGCCAGTTTCATCGATTTCGGGTGAGTAGTTAATTAGAAAAAAATCGGAGGCCTTAGAACTTGAATGCACCTCGTACTACGTAGCAAAATAATCCGTGACGGACGGAGCAAAAAACAGACTAGCACTGGCAAAAATGGGCATTCCTGCCCAAAAGAAGTCTTATCAATATCAAACATACGCTTCAATTCGAGGAAGCAATTCCTGAGAATGTTACGTTGGAGCACAGCATTGTATGGTAGTGAAACATGGACTGTGAGAAAAGCGGAACAGAAGAGAATCGAAGCATTTGAGATGTGATGCTACAGAAGAACGCTGAAAATTATATGGATACATAAGGAATGAGGAAGTTCGCCGCAGATTCTGCTAGGAAAGGAATGTAGACGGAAGACACTGACAAGAAGAGACAGCATGATACATCTCGGAACAGCTACCGTGGTAGTTGAGGGAGCTACAGAGAGTGAAAATTGTAGAGAAAGACAGACATGTGAATCGATCCAGCAAATAGTTGAAGGCATAGGTTGGGAAAGCTACTCTGAGATGAAAAGGTTGGCGCAGGAGAGGAATTCGTGACGGGCCGCATCAAACCAGTCGGAAGACTGATGACTCGAAGAAGGGGAAAAAAAAAGAAGCCACACTCTGCACGTCGTTCTGCGACTTCGTATACATGAGGCGTTGCTCAGCTCAGCTATCTCGCACGAATTCAGTTCCCGTCAAGGGCGCACAGGGCACTCCTGTTTTCTGACTGAATGAACCCTTTTCTTTCCCTCATAAGGGAGGGTCACCTGGACGGTTCGTAACTGTAGCTGGACCCGGTACGTGGCGATGTAGTTGAGACAAAAAAATTTCCGGCCATTTTTTTTTTTTTTTTTTTCGAGGTGCAGGAAGAGACAGCCAGAGATGCAACTAAAATGGATGTTAATTTAGTCGGTCATCGGTTTCGGGATTCACCCATTCTCAATCCAACCAATTTTTGCCAAGTAAAAATGTCCATCCAAAACATTGTTGACTGCTATTTTCGGCGGACACTTTACGTGGCCAACACTAGCCGGTTTAAGAATGGGTGCAGCCCGAAACCGATCACCGGCTAAACAAACATCCATTTTAGTTGCAACTCTGGCTGTCTCTTTCTGCGTCACAACCCAAAAAATGAGTTGCTGTCCCGCTGTATCAACTACGCTGGAGTTATGCAACTTTTTTCATATACGTCTTGAGTTTCTCACATGAAAACACACAGTCCCAAATGTCTAGTCTCCCACCACCTCTCGGTACTGAACTACACATCAGTACATGAGCAAGCTCGTTACGTCGCAGTTTGGCTTTGTTTTGACACTTTGATTTCGGTTAGTTGGATTCTCATACATGCGTGTGTACTGAGTGAATTATTCATCGATTAATTCGACATTAATATAAGAAATGAAGAGAATTTGAAAAAAATGTTCTGTGAAAATGTGAAAGGTGCCTTGTTTGAATTACTGTTTACGTACATGGTCATTCCGTGGCACTCCATCTAATCTCTTAAATAAAACGTTATATTCAGCGTCCATTTGTGCGAGTTCGATGATAGTGGAATGATTGTGAAAAGTTGAATGGTTCATGGAATGTACACAACGTGGAAGTATACTCCTCAAATTAATATAAAATAAAATGAATGAAATATTCTTTCTACATATTTATGTTTTCTACGTTTCTCTGTGTCTGGCATGAAACCTCTCCGGGTACCGTGTCCTCTAGTAACTTTGTAAAAGCACAATATTGTGGATGTTCTACAGTATCAATTTATTTCGTTAACCGCTCTCCCGCGAAAAAGACCATAATCACACTTGAACCATCGTCATCAAACAGGCTACAATACCTGTGAGCAACACTGAAACATGTGTTGGACATCGAGAGTAGACTTCAAGCCCAAGAGAAAACGTCGTGTTTGACAGTGCAGCGGTAACGTTACGAATGTCTCCACCATAGTGCTGTTAACAGACTTTTCGGACCGGTGCCTATGCACGCCCTGACCACGTGACCAGCGCCATCTTCCTCTTGTTTTCAATATATGTAGGATGTGCCAGGAGGAATTCTGAGTACTCAGTTACCTGACGGATACCACAGGAACACTCATTCGAAGCAAAAAACAAAGTCTGGTAAACACGGGCTCTCAAATGTACACCTTGTAAGTAGGCTGTTTATGTTTTCTTATTGGCAACGTTACGTAGCGCTCTATATGAAAATCACTGGCTGTGCTGTGTGCAGTCTGTGGCTAGTTTGCATTGTTGTCTGCCATTGTAGTGTTGGGCAGCGGCAGCTGGATGTGAACAGCGCGTAGCGTTACACAGTTGGAGGTGAGCCACCAGCAGTGGTTGATGTGGGGAGAGAGATGGCGGAGTTTTGTAATTTGTCATGAACTGCTATATATATATTATGACTATTAAGGTAAATACAGTGTTTGTTCTCTATTAAAATCTTTCATTTGCTAACTATCCCTATCAGTAGTTAGTGCCTTCAGTAGTTTGAATCTTTTATTTAGCTGGCAGTAGTGGCGCTCGCCGTATTGCAGTAGTTCGAGTAACGGAGATTTTTGTGAGGTAAGTGATTTGTGAAAGGTATAGTTTAATGTTACTCAGGGCCATTCTTTTGCAGGGATCTTTGATAGTCAGACTGCGTTGCGCTAAATAATATTGTGTGTCAGGTTAAGCACAGTCGTGTATAATTGTTCTAAGGGGACGTTGGGCTCTCAAATGTACATCTTAATAACTATGAGCTCACCTGTATTGCACAGTATCGAAGATGAAGTAGTGCTCACAGCTTTTAAGGTGCACATTTTAGAAGCCTTGTTCGCTAGATAGTTTTTGCTTCGAATAATCGTTCCTGTCATATCCCTGAATACTGACCGCTCGTCCTGGGACACCCTGCGTATTTTTTTATTTATTCTCTTACTTAATGATCTGATTAGGGCTATCAGACCCTTTCTTACTCCGGACCAGCGCTTCACATTCACATTCACATTACCTTGTTTACACTACAGTTACTTCAGAAATAATTTTAATGACATATAGTATGACAGACAGTGCACTATTAAGGGGAGGGAGTGGTGTAGGAAATCAAAAATGTAAAAATAATCGTTTTTTCAACAGTATGCCTATTTTGTAGAGCACATCTTGGTGAATAGTTTGATGTATAAAACATTTATTTGAGAGATTATACGGCACGTTATTTGGTCTTAAGTGTACCAAGATGCAGTGCCACACCCCTCTGCACAGAATTCTTCTGTCATACGTAACTGAAGAACATCATCACAGGAATTCTCTACAAACTGCTGTAATGGAAGCCATCAAACCTATATTCAGGGACCTTGCAACTGAAAACTTCTTCATGGCGGTACCCAAAACCCAAATGAAAGTTTTAACCAATATCCATGGGAAAGATAGCTAAAAACCATTTTTGTGGGAAGAAATGCACTTGCTGTATGTGTTTATGATGCAATTTCATGTTTTAATGATGGTGGGCAAAGCAGGAAATATGTTTTAGAGAAAATGAGAATTAAGCCCGGAGTGAACTGCACCAAAGCTTTGCATACATTAGACAGAGAGCGGGTAGTGAAAGCAGATAAATCATTTTTGGAGGTGATAAAATCAAGAAGAGTGCATCATAGGAATGTGAAAAGTAACAAAACTGATTTAAAAAATGAAAAGGACCTGCTTATCGTGCTGGGCAGTTCTAAAATAATGCCAAATACAAGCAGAAACTTTAACGGCCATTTTCCGCAAAACACAGACTTCTGTACTTAGGTACATGTAACATCCAAAATAAATATCCTATTACTGTCAAACTTGGTATGCTTATTAAACAAAAACTCCTTAATGCAAAACTCTAGACCTTTTCGAATCTATTAAACCTGTGGTGAAAACTGAGACAATTAACTATAAAATTTGAGTTGTTTCTAAACATGGAGTTTAAAATGTAACAGCTGATTCATTTTCTTCATAAATTAAATAAATTCTAGAATTTCATACACCTGTAAGTATGGTTTGTATGCTGTGCAAAATTCATCGAAGAATCTCTCTTGCTTCTGAAGAAAAATGTACCACTAACAACAAATCCAGCCAATAGTAAGAGAAAAAATGATGTAATTCACATGGAAAAAATTTATTTTGTTATGTTTTTGAACTTCCACTGGTATAAATGTGAATCCTGAATCTTTCCTGATCATGCTGACAAAGTGTTATGAATTTATTTGTAAAACTATAGACAGTAGAAATTAAAATGTCCTGTGGTGCCTCTCGTGCTCCAAGTTGGCCCGTTTGAAGTCCCACCCCCATTAAAATGATTTGAGTGTCCATAGTGGCAAACTGAGTAAATAAATACGGATTATGAACTAATAAAGTCAATACTGGGAGTAGTTGTATTATTGCAGCTGCTGCTACTAACGATAATATTAGTAATAATAATAAAGACAATAACAGCAATGACGATAGTTTCAGATATAAAAAAACATTTATAGTTGTACAAAAGACATGTTTCATGATACAGCGAGTTCTGGGGAAAGGGAATTTAAGGAGGCGACACTTGCTGAGAATACTGGGGAATGAGGAAGATATGGTTCGAAAGAGGATTGTAAGAGTACGTACAGGGACAATAGTAGTCATTGCTGTTGCTTCAGCAGATGTGTCATTACCTGTCTCCTGAAGCTGGAGATGTTACTCAGTTCTCTGACATAATGCGGGTTGCTCGACAGTAGTTGTTACTGAGAAGGGCTTGGAGAAGGTGGCTGAACTATGGAGTGGGAGAAAAAGGATTTTGCTCTGATGGGAACGGGTGTTGCTGCCGCGTTGTTCAGACAAGGGCGCTAAGGTCGAGGACAGATGCGAGGGACAGTGTGCGTTGATAAGACAGTAGGGAACACAGAGTGTATGGAAACGTCACACGCACGCAGGACAGTTGTGGATATGATGGTGAAATGTGGTCCAAGAGTCGATCTTCACTGGTGTGACGAACACAGGAATTCATAACCAGTTCCAGGCGCCGTGGGCTTTGCTGAGAAAGCCCCTCGCATATATGTACACTACTGGCCATTAAAATTGCTACACCACGAAGATGACGTGCTACAGACGCAAAATTTAACCGACAGGAAGTAGATGCTGTGATATGCAAATGATTAGCTTTTCAGAGCGTTCACACAAGGTTGGCGCCGGTGGCGACAACTACAAAGTGCTGACATGAGGAAAGTTTCCAACCGATTTCTCATACAGAAACAGCAGTTGACCGGCGTTGCCTCGTGAAACGTCGTTGTGATGCCTCGTGTAAGGAGGAGAAATGCGTACCATCACGTTTCCGACTTTGATAAAGGTCGGATTGTAGCCTGTCGCGATTGCGGTTTATCGTATAGCGACATTGCTGCTCACGTTGGTCGACGTCCAACGACTGTTAGCAGAATATGCAATCGGTGGGTTCAGGAGGGTAATAGGGAACGCCGTGCTGGATCCCAACGGCCTCGTATCACTAGCAGTCGAGATGACAGGCATCTTATCCGCACGGCTGTAACGGATTGTGCAGCCACGTCTCGATCCCTGAGTCAACAGATGTGTACGTTTGCAAGACAACAACCATCTGCACGAACAGTTTGACGACGTTTGCAGCAGCATGGACTATCAGCTCGGAGACCGTGGCTGCGGTTACCCTTGACGCTGCGTCACAGACAGAAGTGGGATGGTGTACTCAACGACGAACCTGGATGCACGAATGGCAAAACGTCACTTTTCCGGATGAATCCACGTTCTGTTTACAGCATCATGATGGTCGCATCCGTGTTTGGCGTCATAGCGGTGAACGCACATTGGAAGCGTGTATTCGTCATCGCCATACTGGCGTATCACCCGGCGTGATGCTATGGGGTGCCACTGGTTACACGTCTCGGTCACCTCTTGTTCGGATTGACGGCACTTTGAACAGTGGACGTTACATTTCAGATGTGTTACGACCCGCGGCTCTACCCTTCATTCGATCCCTGCGAAACCCTACATTTCAGCAGGATAATGCACGGCCGCATGTTGCAGGTCCTGTACGGGCCTTTCTGGATACAGAAAATGTTCGACCCTTGCCCTGGCCAGCACATTCTCCAGATCTACCACCAATTGAAAACGTCTGGTCAATGGTGGCCGAGCAACTGGCTCGTCACAATACGCCAGTGACTACTCTTGCTGAACTGTGGTATCGTGTTGAAGCTGCATGGGCAGCTGTACCTGTACACGCCATCCGAGCTCTGTTTGACTCAATGCCCAGGCGTATCAAGGCCGTTATTACGGCCAGAGGTGGTTGTTGTGGGTACTGATTTCTCAGGATCTATGAACCCAAATTGCGTGAAAATGTAATCACATGTCAGATCTAGTATAATATATTTGTCCAATGAATAACCGTTTATGATCTGCATTTCTTCTTGGTGTAGCAATTGTAATGGCCAGGTGCGTATGTATAGAAGAACTACTGACACTGACTGCGTCTGGCGGAGCGGTTGAATTTTCGTGCGCAACAGCCTGATTGGCTGACTTCAGTACTAATTAATTCGGAAAGTACGAATATTGTTTTTATGATGAAGAGATGAGTAGTGATGTATTTAAACGCTCGTTCTAGATTTAGAAGAGGACTTGGTGGTCGTTATTGATAACACGTGTCATCATTTAAGAAGTAGGAAATTCTTAATTCGAAGAAAAAGAAGGGAGAATTTGGACAGAGGCTACAAGAGAGGTTTCAATTTGGCGCTGCTGTACGAATGCGGAGATGTTGGACGAAGTCGGGCGGCGCGAGCACCTTCACAATCGGTATCAGCTCGGCGACTCAGCTGGAGGGATGGTAGCGACAGAACCCGCTAGGAAATGTGGAGGGGGAGAAATGGCCGCATCCAGAAACGGCGCGGTCGGCTTGGAAGGTGTGCAGAACTCACAAGAGAAACCTATTGATGACGTCGCGGTGGAATAGCGGGTTAAGTCAGTCCTCAGTATTGGCAAGAAAGAGACTTTCCGAAGGAAGGCAACGAGAGGAACTTCGGGTGAGTGTTCGGACAGTGAGTTTGGAGATACCCACAGTTCTTCAGAGCAGGACTTCCCTGTGCCAAGGTGCACTCCGTACAAGTGTTCCAACCGCGTATCGACGAGTCAGGAGGATGACTACGGAAAGCAAAAAAATAAAGTAGTGATTACGTTCCCCCGGATCCGCTTGTGAGTGTAGCTGGGGGGAGGAGCGCTAGCAGTGGTACAAAGCACGCTCAGCCACGCGCCGTGTCGTGTGGTTTGCGGAGTACGTAGATGCAGCAGCTCGCGCTGCCAATTAGGCTGCTTGTTAAACCATCTACGTAGCATTCCACGTCCTCCACAGCAGCAGCTGCTACGCAGTTTAAGAACTGCGGCAGTCGTTAATCTGCCGCGAGGCTCTCGCGCACGAGGGGTGGGGAGGGGGGGAGGGGGGGGTTGCCTTTGGCTGCTTGCACAGAACTGTTACGTAGCGTTTGATAAACGCCAGGGCAGCGCCATCGCAACGATATATTGTCTGTTTACGGTTCGGCGAGGCTCCATTACAAAGTCCCCGCGATAGGGTCGTGTTTTTATTTCGCGGCTCGCTCCGTCTTGCCGCGGAACCGGCGACTAGTGGAGGCCGCTGCCAGTGTCAAGAGGTCGCCTTCTGCAGCTTGTTCCACAAGAGGGACTACAGCTGTGAGAGTCGAGGGACAGGAAGGTACACACCAACTGCGAAGGGAAGGAGGTACTGCTTCAGCCTGTCCTGCTTTGAAACTGTACACTCAGCAAGTGTTAGAAGAAACGAATGAGAAATTTGGAAAGGCTATTAAAATTCAGCGAGAAGGAATAACTTGCAAGTTTGCAGATGAGGGGCACAAGAGGACTTGGAAGAGCAGTTGAGAGGAATACATAGGGTCTTGAAAAGGGGTTATAAGGCCTTGTACTCACTAGTATACAAAGTCTAGCAGTTTTCATATCTAGACGCTGTCTGTAGACAACTCAGCGATTCTGAGCGACTGATACACATTTGCTGTCTGTGGACTCGCTTTTGCAACAAAATGTCCGCACTATTGTCTCGCGTTTGAAATGGGAGACATGAGACAATTCTTAGACAACGTTGCGCGACATTTCCTTGTGAGGACGTGTTAGCAGACATAGCCTCCTGTTAAGCTCTTTGCAACGTGGAAACAGCTCCTTCAGTTTTTTGATTATTTTTGTTTCTTTATTGTTACACCTCACTAATGAAGGTGTGGCCAACGGAGAAAGTGTTGCAGCTGACTGAACATTTTCACGCAACATAATCTTTGTGGCAAATGATCAATTCCGAATATAAAAATGCCAACAAGAAGAAGTTGGTTATCGAACAAGTGGCCAAAAAATATTACGTATGTGTGTTACTGGTGTTGGAAAAAACGTACTGTCTTCTGCTTTCAAAGTTAAAAAAAATTACAGCCCAAACGACGCTTCTGCACGAACAGTTCACGTTTCCACCAACGTCTGCTCTTTCGATTTCTTCCGCTGCCTGGTGCTCTCATTGCACAAGCCGCTATCCCGCAAGGTCAGCTATGTTTACCCAATGTCCGCGGACATGGCACTGGTGTGTACCCAGGCGCAGATAAAAACTGTGTGCCGGGACCGTGACTCGAAATCGGGACCTTTGCCTATCGCGGCCAAGGGCTGTAGCGACCGACCTACCCGAGCACAACTCACGTTCAAAATGGCTCTGAGCACTATGCGACTTAACTTCTGAGGTCATCAGTCCCCTAGAACTAAGGACTACTTAAACCTAACTAACCTAAGGACATCACACACATCCATGCCCGACGAAGGATTCGAACCTGCGACCGTAGCGGTTGCTCGGTTCCAGACTGAAGCGCCTAGAACCGCTCGGCCACGACTCAGGACCCGGCCTCACAGCCACCTGGCCTCCTACCTCCCACACTTTGATATCAGTGCAGTCTCCACTCCAGAGTGAAGGGAAGGGACTAGAACATTTTGAAATACGGTGCTACGTAGAATGCTCAAGATTTGGGGTTCATCTGATAACTGCTGAGGATGTGGTGAAGCAAATTGGGGAAAAAAAGATAAATTTGTCGCACATGCTGATCATAGGAATGAATTTGTTGTAAGGAACATCTTGAGGCATCAACGGATCGTCAGTTCCGTAATACAACAAAGAGTGTGTGTGGGGGGGATTGTAAATGGATATAGTAAGCAGGTTCAAATGTATGTAAGCTGCTGTAGCCATGCAGGGATGAAGACGCTCGCACAAGATAGAGCAGCGTGGAGCTGCGTCAAAGCGGTCTTCAGACTGAAGACAACAACAACAACAAGATGCACAGCATGATTCGATGCACGGTGGCAGCGGCAGCATTCAGTATGTGGACAACTGCCGCGTCTCGGCACAAGTAAAACTATAATTACAAAAAGTAACCAATCGAAGTAATACTTCAAGTAATTTTGTGTACAGCCACAGACAACAGCCATCATTAACGTGGACAAATATATTTATTTTTTTGAGTTTTCATTCTTCTGATTCGTTTGATGCGGCACGCCATGTATTTCCTCTCCTCCGTTAACCTCTTCATCTCAAAGTAGCACTTGCAACCTACGTCCTCAATTACCTGCTGTAAGTATTCCAACCTCTGTCTTCCTCTACAGTTTTTACCTTCTAGTAACATGGAAGTTGATGCCTTGACACGTGTCCTGTCATCCTATCTGTTTTTCTTGTCAGTGTTTCCCACATATTCTTTTCCTTGCCGGTTCTCCGAAGAACCTCCTCATTCCTTCCTCATTTTATCAGTCCACCTAATTTTCAACATTCGTCTGTAGCAGCACATCTCAAATGCTTCAACTACACTCCTGGAAATGGAAAAAAGAACACATTGACACCGGTGTGTCAGACCCCACCATACTTGCTCCGGACACTGCGACAGGGCTGTACAAGCAATGATCACACGCACGGCACAGCGGACACACCAGGAACCGCGGTGTTGGCCGTCGAATGGCGCTAGCTGCGCAGCATTTGTGCACCGCCGCCGTCAGTGTCAACCAGTTTGCCGTGGCATACGGAGCTCCATCGCAGTCTTTAACACTGGTAGCATGCCGCGACAGCGTGGACGTGAACACCGTATGTGCAGTTGACGGACTTTGAGCGAGGGCGTATAGTGGGCATGCGGGAGGCCGGGTGGACGTACCGCCGAATTGCTCAACACGTGGGGCGTGAGGTCTCTACAGTACATCGATGTTGTCGCCAGTGGTCGGCGGAAGGTGCACGTGCCCGTCGACCTGGGACCGGACCGCAGCGACGCACGGATGCACGCCAAGACCGTAGGATCCTACGCAGTGCCGTAGGGGACCGCACCGCCACTTCCCAGCAAATTAGGGACACTGTTGCTCCTGGGGTATCGGCGAGGACCATTCGCAACCGTCTCCATGAAGCTGGGCTACGGTCCCGCACACCGTTAGGCCGTCTTCCGCTCACGCCCCAACATCGTGCAGCCCGCCTCCAGTGGTGTCGCGACAGGCGTGAATGGAGGGACGAATGGAGACGTGTCGTCTTCAGCGATGAGAATCGCTTCTGCCATGATGCCAATGATGGTCGTATGCGTGTTTGGCGCCGTGCAGGTGAGCGCCACAATCAGGACTGCATACGACCGAGGCACACAGAGCCAACACCCGGCATCATGGTGTGGGGAGCGATCTCCTACACTGGCCGTACACCACTGGTGATCGTCGAGGGGACACTGAATAGTGCACGGTACATCCAAACCGTCATCGAACCCATCGTTCTACCATTCCTAGACCGGCAAGGGAACTTGCTGTTCCAACAGGACAATGCACGTCCGCATGTATCCTGTGCCACCCAACGTGCTCTAGAAGGTGTAAGTCAACTACCCTGGCCAACAAGATCTCCGGATCTGTCCCACATTGAGCATGTTTGGGACTGGATGAAGCGTCGTCTCATGCGGTCTGCACGTCCAGCACGAACGCTGGTCCAACTGAGGCGCCAGGTGGAAATGGCATGGCAAGCCGTTCCACAGGACTACATCCAGCATCTCTACGATCGTCTCCATGGGAGAATAGCAGCCTGCATTGCTGCGAAAGGTGGATATACACTGTACTAGTGCCGACATTGTGCATGCTCTGTTGCCTGTGTCTATGTGCCTGTGGTTCTGTCAGTGTGATCATGTGATGTATCTGACCCCGGGAATGTGTCAATAAAGTTTCCCCTTCCTGGGACAATGACTTCACGGTGTTCTTATTTCAATTTCCAGGAGTGTATCTCCTGTTCCCGTTTTTCTCTACAGGCCACGCTTCACTGCCATACATGTCGTGCTCCAAATGCACGCTCTCAGAAATTACTTCCTGAAATTGAAGCCCGTGTCCGACGCTAGCAGACTTCTCTTGCCCAGGAACGCTCTCTTTACCAGCGCAGCGTGATTCACCTGAAGAACAGACACGTTTCGTTGATCGACGGTCGAATCCCGACGGTCCCGTGCCCACTGCAATCATGATTGACGATGTCGTTGGGTCCACATGTGTGGTCTGCTGCGGAGCTCCATGTTGAACAATGTACGATCAACCCTGTGCTCTAAAACACTTGAGCGGGCACAGAGCCGGTGCTCTTTCGGCACAGATGCCACACATCACCATCTGTCCTACTTTAGAGCAGACAAGCCTCTGAACCCCATGTCCTGTGAAGTGTGGAGAATGTCCAACTATTCAGACCCTAGTGGTAGTTTCACTGTCCTTTGACGTACCTCCGCAGATGCTCACCACAGTAGTAGGTGAACATTCGCTTCGCCGTTTTCGAGATACTCGTTCACAGGCTCTGCGTAATAGTAATCTGCCCGTTGTGAAAGTCTCTTACCTCAGTGGATTTCCCCATTTTCAGCCCGTATCTTCGGTAGGGTGATTCTCTGTACGTTCTGCTCCGCTTACATGCTTTTGTTATCGCGTCACGTGCCCGCAACGCATCCATCGTGGCGGTGGGCAGTGGTCGTAATGTTTTCGCTTACCAGTGTATGACGGATTTCATTAGAGAATATAACCTGTCCATTAGAGTGGCACAGGTAAAATGCCTAGCTCCTTGAAAAGGTACCAGCAAGATGACTACGGATAACACCATATATATTCTTACTACTCGCTTTTGTGCAGTCAATACTTTCTTTCCAAGTGATGAATCACATCAGAAAATTATTCCGTAATGTCTGGGTGGAAATATGCAAAATATGTCAGGAGGTTTATTCGTTTGTCTGCAAGCTCAGCAATAACACGAGGAGCACAAGTTGGAGAACTTAATTGTTTGAGAAGCTGTGTAATATACTCCTCGCACTTAAAGTTATCGTCAGTATGTATGTCCAAACATTTTGGAGCATTCTATTCTACTTACTGACTCCTGTCCGCGTGCTATATCAGTTGTTGGGACGATTATTTGTTGTACAGGATTGAATACGTCGCGTTTTCTCAAAAATTTAGAGAGAGTCGATTTTGAGAGAACCACTTAATAATTCTTTGTAAAGCATCACTAACAAATCTTCTGTTGCTTTCTCTCTGATGGGACTTAGCATAACACTAGCATCGTCTACAAAAAGTACGAAAACTCTAGTGCGACCAATTGTAGAGAGCTGCTGGACTGTTTGGGATCTTCGTCAAATCAGTGTGACAGATAGACGCGAAAAGAATTCGGACACGCTGCTACGACCAAAAAAGTTCAGTACAGGCCACCCGTTGGCCTAACAGAAAATACTGAAGTGGTGAATCCTTGAACTGTGACGACGTGGCTGTCGCGAAGCCCTGCTGGAACAACCTGTGAGGCGAGGAGCTCCACTGTGTGCCGCCAGCGTTGCACGTGTCACACGTGAAATGGGGAGGGCAGAAGGAAGCACTTAAGGGCCCTGCCCACACACCGACCGACCGACCAACCAACCAACCAACCAACCGGCCGAAACATTGGACGCGTATAGGCGTTTCGGCCGACCGACCGACGAACTAGACAGGCGACCCTCCCGCACCCAACAAACTGTGCCGTTTGTAGCGCTGTCGCGCCATCTACACAACAAAAGCTCGTCTTCTGTCCCTGAGCGCGGGGTGAAATGCTGTTCGAATACAGATAAATGACAAGGTGCCAGGAGAACGAAACCTTAAGAGCAGTGTTTCTGGAGACATTTAATGAATGCTAATGTTTGCGGAATACCCCGTGCGCGGTATACAGCAATACAAATGCAAGAACTCGAGCACATATGTGTCAGTCGACCCTCCGTATTTATGTTTTTAGGTTTTAATTATGACACTTACCGGAAATGAAATACAAAAACCGAAATATCGACGTTCAAAGGAATTAATTCTTAAAATATACTTGCATAAAATATAGTTGCTTTATTATTATAAGTGTTGGAAAAAGTCCAGCATATATTGAAGCCCTCTTGTACGAAAAGTGTGGGATTTTGTTTACAGGTCTAACATTTGGTAAGTGCTTCAACCTTATGCATGTGTTGTAGTATTTGTTACATGATGTACGCCACCACGATGCGTTCAAATTTCAAATCAATTTCTTAAACTTCCAGGGACATCTCTAATGCTACATTCCTCAGCAAATTTTTAACGTTTTGTAATGGTACTTTGACTACCGCGCCTCCGCCAATACAAAGTTATAATTTACGATCGCGCACGCAGAAGAGCGCTGCGCCAGCGACCGATTTTTATAAATAATTTTATTCGTCTTTTTTACTTTTGCGTAGGTTTTTTGTTTTTAACAACTAACTGATGACACTCTCTCTCTTGTCTTCATACGAAAGACGTGTATTTTTCGGCGCTGTGTTGAATGTGCTTTTGGGTGGAAATTAAAATTATATTACAAAGCGAGGCTGTTTCAATAGTGATTCGAGGTGGTTATCGACAAATCTGTAAATTGATCATGACAGTGACAACTTGAAGAAGCTTTCAACAGACGGAGAAAAGTGAAAGACGAGTCGTCCTACAAGAGAAATTAGGAGGACAGCCATGAAGACTATATTGTAATTAATACTGCGTATCTAACAAGATTATAAGGTAAATTTCAATTAGTTTCTGATGCTATTTCCGTACAGTCGCTTTTTGTAGTGTTGCCGACCCGGTCTGCCATGCACGGTCAAATTACAGCACGATCTTCAAAAAATGGTTCAAATGGCTCTGAGCACTATGGGACTTAACATCAGTGGTTATCAGTCCCCTAGAACTTAGAACTACTTAAACCTAACTAACCTAAGGACATCACACACATCCATGCCCGAGGCAGGATTCGAACGTGCGACCGTAGCAGTCCCGCGGTTCCGGACTGAGCGCCTAGAACCGCTAGACCACCGCGGCCGGCAGCACGATCTCAATCAATAATACGAAGTCCGCCTTATCCGTAACTGAAACCACCAAAATTCAAAACCCAATCAGATTTTCTATTTTATATTTTTCACGGTATTTTCCCAAGACAAAGGTAACACTACAGTTTACACGAACGTCTTCTGTTTTATTCGTTTTGCTTTACCATGATGTACGTATTTCCTCAGTCAGTTATAAATCACGTTGCAGGTTTCAGGCATCATTTTAGTTACTAATTGTGGAGATACAACAGCATTGAATTTCAGACCCTCTTTAGCTTCTGCCAGTAGCTACAAATCGGAATGTAGCTAACAGCATCTCCTTACAGCTTACAGGCTCTCTCGTGACTGTTTTCTTTTCCGATAAGAAGGAAGTGTATTCGGCAGCTCTGAAATGCATGATTCATCAATTGTTAGATAATTATGAAGACTATTAACTCCCAGCTGCTGAAGTAACAGAAGGTCTTTGCATCAGTCACTTGTATGCCCAGAGCTTGCTCTCGGCTTTTCTACAGCCAAGGCAAACCTCCGTTTCTACTTCTGCACAAAGCCAAGCGGGATCTCGTAGGACATGAACTCAGTGAACTAAAGGTAAACAAATGACAAGAGGGCGGCGGTGAGTGCAGTCGATCGTGACGTGTGGGCTGTCACGAAATTGATCGGACGGCCGATAAACTGGTGTGCGCGTAGAGAGGGGCCTTTATACACCAGTACGCCCACACACTCCGACGAAGAGGACACCAGTCAGCCGGCTTGTATTTCCGGGATAGTTCGCCCCCCGCCCCCTGTCTCCCTGTACTCTGTATTCTGCGCACACTGTGTACGACCACAGCACAGCACGGCACGGAGGCACCGCCCGCCAGCCACCGAGGCCGGCCGCCTCGCCTCATTTGGTCTCATTTCCTGCCACGCGTCCCCCACCCGGCCGGGCTCAGCACACGGGACGCAAAACGCCGACGCTCATCTGGGTGTGCGGTGCGCTGCGGGAGAACGCTGCCCTGCGTCCTCAAAAACGAGACCAGCAGGATTGGATTGGATTGTTTGGGGGAAGGTACCAAACAGCGAGGTCAACGGTCTCATCCGATTAGGGAAGGAAGTCGGCCGTGCCCTTTACAAAGGAACCATCCCGGCATTTGCCTGGAGCGATTTAGGGAAATCACGGAAAACCTAAAAATCAGGATGTCCGGACGCGGGATTGAACCGCCGTCCTCCCGAATGCGAGACCAGTAGCACGACCGCATGGGCTGTCAAGCGAAAGTTGTTACTGTAGTGAGAATGCAGCACGCTATATAGAGTGTCCTGGAGTTGTGTAGAAGTAACTTCGCGTGCGTCCCAGGGAAGTGTGTTGGCACCCTTGGTGTTGATGTTGCATATCGACGACCTTGTTCACAATACGAACACGACGGACATTACATAAGTAATGCAAAAAAAATTTTTCTAGGCCAATTTCGGCTGAAAAAATGCGGAATTTTTTGTCGCCGAATAGACCCGTTTCGGCCCCTGTTGTTTCGTGAAGTTCCGACAGGTGGTGGCGCTACAAGAAGCCTTCAGAATGGCGTCTGTAACCGACGGGCATCTACATCTACATCTACATCTACATCCATACTCCGCAAGCCACCTGACGGTGTGTGGCGAAGGGTACCTTCAGTACCTCTATCGGTTCTCCGTTCTATTCCAGTCTCGTATTGTTCGTGGAAAGAAGGATTGTCGGTATGCCTCTGTGTGGGCTCTAATCTCTCTGATTTTATACTCATGGTCTCTTCGCGAGATATACGTAGGAGGGAGCAATATACTGCTTGACTCTTCGATGAAGGTATGTTCTCGAAACTTTGACAAAAGCCCGTACCGAGCTACTGAGCGTCTCTCCTGCAGAGTCTTCCACTGGAGTTTATCTATCATCTCCGTAACGCTTTCGCGATTACTAAATGATCCTGTAACGAAACGCGCTGCTCTCCGTTGGATCTTCTCTATCTATCAATCGTATCTGGTACGGATTCCACACTGCTGAGCAGTATTCAAGCAGTGGGCGAACAAGCGTACTGTAACCTACTTCCTTTGTTTTCGGATTGCATTTCCTTAGGATTCTTCCAATGAATCTCAGTCTGGCATCTGCTTTACCGACAATCAACATTATATGATCATTCCATTTTAAATCACTCCTAATGCGTACTCCCAGATAATTTATGGTATTAACTGCTTCCAGTTGCTGACCTGCTATTTTGTAGCTAAATGATAAAGGATCTATCTCTCTGTGTATTCTCAGCACATTACACTTGTCTACATTGAGATTCAATTGCCATTCCCTGCACCATGCGTCAATTCGCTGCAGATCCTCCTGCATTTCGGTACAATTTTCCATTGTTACAACCTCTCGATACATCACAGCATCATCTGCAAAAAGCCTCAGTGAACTTCCGATGTCATCCACAAGGTCATTCCGAGCAGACGGCTGTCTTTGATTTTCTTTCGGCGGAAAACTAGAAAGGGGGTATTCACAGGTGCTTGCAGAATGTGCTCTGTCATCATCGCAACGGGGTCGCGCAAACCCGTGCAATCTCTGACTCCTGTACTGCTGGAACGTGTGGACACTCTCATTCGAGGTGACTGACGGATCACAGCCAAACACCTCGCCGCGCAGCTGACCTCACACGAGTCTGCGCACCCGAAAGCACCTCATACAGCTGCACTGGACTGGACTGTCCTTCCACCCTACAGCCCAGACCTCCAGCCTCGGCCGGATGAAGGACGTGCTCTGCGGGAAGCAGACGTGGGGGTGATGGGGAGGTTACTGGTGCAGCGGAACGCCGGCTTCGATGTTAACCACTCAGAGTAGTACCTCGCCGACGTACAGGCCGTCCTAGTAAAGTGGCGTAAGGCCGTCACATTGAACGGAGAGTCAGAGATTCTGAACGACACGTAGGGTTTTGTAGCCAAGTGAGTGACAGAATAATACAGCGTGTTGGAACCGTGAATAAAGCCAACCTGCTTCCAGAAAAAAAGTGTTGCATCACTAATTGAACACCTCTCTTAGTAACCTCAGACTTTTCACACAAATTTAAAAAATCAGTCGTCAGGTGCACAAGACGGTTTTATTAAATTTACTTCACCATTTCGAAAGATCAGTATGTCCTCTTCAGAATCGTGAAACACGCTTAAATCACAAGTAAGTGACGTCAAATAGGATTCGGTCAATGAAGCTATCCCAGTAAGAACTTTTAAAAAAGATAAAAAAACTTTATTAAAAACGACTGTACAAAGATACACCACATTTGTTAAAACAAATATGCAACAATTGAGCACCAAGAAAACATTATATCTTCGTTAAAGAAACAATGAATAGCGCGACATCGCTAAAATATATTCGTAAGAGTATATATGTTCAAACGGTTTCATGAGCACTTGCTAAGCAAAGACGCTGTAAATTCTTGTAAGTCAACTTTGCTCACCTGACCACGTAAGAAATGAGTAAATAGGACAAAGGACACACACTCATTACAGTATTACGGATAAAATAGAACAGAGACAGCTTACAGACAGTTAGGATGCTTTGGGCATGTCAAAAGGATGGATAAAACCAGGTGGCCCGAGAGAATGGTTTCATGGCAAACTCTAAGTGATGGGGAGACGAGGAATGGAAGAATGGCGAGACCGAGGCATTTGGTGACGGAGATGCTGGGTGCGGCGACAGCTGTGGGGCACCGCAACGAGAGAGACAGGGAGAGAGAGAGAGAGAGAGAGAGAGAGAGAGAGAGAGAGAGAGAGAGGGAGAGGGAGAATATGTTTGTGGGACACGTCGTGCGATGAGTACAGCAAGATAGATGCAAGAAACGAAGCACTTTTTTCGTTTCTTTAACGCATCCATATTAGTTTCGTGTGGGACAAAGAGAGAATAAAAGTTCATCGACCTTCTCTATATCTCTTTGAAGGTTTTATTTCCCGTACTTACCGGCAATGGAATCTAAAAAGCGAATATCGACATCCAAGTACGTCAATTCATAAAACATATCTGCTTCATTGTAATCAAGATTAAAGAAGTCCGCCCTACACCCAAACCAATCTGCTATGATTTGCGCCACCACCATGTGTAGTCTTTTTTCGAATTTCAAATGAGTTTCTTAAACTTGTATATAAGGACAGTAATAAACTTTACACGAATGCATCTTGTTTTATTCATTTTGCTTTACTATGATGTATTTCTTCAGTCAACTATCATTCAAAATGCAGACTTCATTTTAGTTAATAATTGTGCGGATACTAAAGCACTGAATTTGAGTTTCTGCCAGTGGCTAGAAAGCGTAATGTAGCTGACAGCCTCTCTCATGCCTGTGTTCTGTTTCGTTAAGTTTTGATGATGATCGACAGCTTCGAAATCCATGATTCATCCATTCTTAGACAGTTACGAAAATTATCGACTCCCAGCTGCTTAAGTAGAAGAACATGGGTGAATTTCAAAAAATGGTTCAAATGGCTCTGAGCACTATGGGACTTAACATCGGAGGTCACCAGTCCCCTAGAACTTAGAACTACTTAAACCTAACTAACTTAAGGACATCACACACATCCATGCCCGAGGCAGGATTCGAACCTGCGACCGTAGCGGTTGCGCGGTTCCAGACTGCAGCGCCGAGAACCGCTCGGCCACCTAAGTGAATTTCCTTCCCTGCATTAGCCACTTCTTTGCTTACAGCATTCTCTCGGATTTGTTTTTCTTTTATTTCGTCTAAAAGAGCCAAGCCAAACCTCCGTTTTTGTTTGTTTCCGTGTAAAACCGAGCGTGATGTCGACGAACATAAACTCAATGAATAAATCACAACAACAGGACAGCGCTGTAATCGCTGAGTGCAGTCGGTCGGGAGGTGTGTACGCCGACATGAAATTGGTCGGACGGTCTGTTGGTCGGTCGGTCTGTTGGTCGGTCTGTCGGTCTGTTGGTCGGTCGGTCGGTCGGTCTGTCGGTCTGTTGGTCGGTCGGTCGGTCTGTTGGTCTGTCGGTCGGTCTGTTGGTCGGTCGGTCGGTCTGTTGGTCGGTCGGTCGGTCTGTTGGTCGGTCGGTCGGCACGGTCTGTTTGTTGGTCTATCGGTCTGTACATTTTAGTTTAAAGGGGCTGACAAAGCCTGGTGCAGGACGTTTTGTGTTAAAAGCTGACATGACAGTGGTGCGATTGAGACGATGGTGAAGCGGCAATTCGTTGTACTTTCCAGTACCTTGGAGATGGATCTGGCAGCTAGAAGGTAGACTGCAGAAAAAAAGAGCATGAGTTACATCATTGCACATAGGCAGAAGTATGCATGTTTACTAACTGTCCTCAAATGTAGAAAGCATGTCGTGACTGTGGCTCATGTAAGTGTTAATTAAAACCTAACCTAACCAAATTTTTGTAAGCAGGTTAAGTGTTAGACCAATCCCATAGTTTTAACTTCTTATCAAGTCAGCATGCGAAAATATAAATAAAGTGCGAAAGTAAAAATAAGTCAATTTCCCGATCCTACCATGTAAGAAATGAGGAATAAGAGAAGGGACATTATTGCTGGCCGGAGTGGCCGTGCGGTTCTAGGCGCTACAGTCTGGAACCGAGCGACCGCTACGGTCGCAGGTTCGAATCCTACCTCGGGCATGGATGTGTGTGATGTTCTTAGGTTAGTTAGGTTTAATTAACTCTAAGTTCTAGGCGACTGATGACCTCAGAAGTTAAGTCGCATAGTGCTCAGAGCCATTTGAACCATTTGAACTCATTATAGCATTACAGATAAAATAGGACCGCTACGATGGTTTGGAAATGTCAGAAGAATAGCTGAAAACAGATGACCTAAGAGAAGAGTTTCATGGTAAGGAAGGAGAAAAAGAGGAAGACCTTGGAAATCATGGCTAAGTGGTATCCGGGAAGTGACGTGGAGAAGGGGAATGAAAGAGGATGAGGAAGAATGGTCAGATCGAGGCATTTGTCGACAGAGATGCGGGAATGAGTGGCGGCTGTAGGACCCCTCCAACAAGTACAACTACTTCCGCAGAACATTCCGAAATTGAAAAACAGACTCTCTGCCCGCCTTCTTTACTTCATATGGAAATTTTGCGTACAGTTGGTTGTTGTTGTTGTTGTGGTCTTCAGTCCTGAGCCTGGTTTGATGCAGCTTTCCATGCTACTCTATCCTGTGCAAGCTTCTTCATCTCCCAGTACTTACTGCAACCTACATCCTTCTGAATCTGCTTAGTGTATTCATCTCTTGGTCTCCCTCTTCGATTGTTAGCCTCCACGCTGCCCTCCAATACTAAATTGGTGATCCCTCGATGTCTCAGAACATGCCCTACCAACCGATCCCTTCTTCTAGTCTAGTACAGTTGGTAGAGAGTGCAAAATGAAAATCTCTTGCTTTAATTCTAAGGACTTGCTGAATGATGTCACACCGAAAAATAGACTGCTTTGCACATAATATCTTTTAAATGACGTCAATTAACTTGTTCCATGTCGAACTAATGTTGTAATAGGTAACACACACAAGTAACTGATTTGTGCACGTAAAAGTACAAAATCGACAGATGTAAAGGTAATTTCTGGATTATCGCAAAGAAGTATGATAGCACCGTTTTGTTCACAATGTAAATAAATGATCTAGTAGAAAGGGTGGAAGCTCTTTAAGATTGTTCACAGATGATGAGGTTGGCTAAAACAAAGCAGCAACGCAAGAGGACAGAATCGATTTGCATAACGACCTAAAGAGAATTGATGAATGATGCAGGCTCTGGCAGTTGATCCTGAACGTAAACATATTGTGCTTACATAGGAAAAGGGATCCACTATTGTACAGCTACATTACTGATGAACAATTGCTGGAAGCAGTATCTACCGTAAAATATCTAGGAGTAAATATGCAGAGCGACGTCAAGTGGAATGACCACCTGAAACAAATTCTAGGAAAATCAGATAACAGAAGGTAGAATGTTAAGGAAACGTACCTCATCCATGAAGGAAGTGGCTTATAAGGGGTTTTATCCGACCGATTCTTGAGTATTGTTCATCAAAATGGGATCCTTACCACGTAGGACTGATAGAAAAGAAGATCAAAGGAAGAGCGGCGCGTTCCGTTGCGTGATCGTTTATTCGGTGTAAAAGCGTGTGGCAGACGTTACAAGAAAGGCTTTGTGCATCTTGGAGAGGTTTACTACCGAAACTCTGAGAGATTACATTCCGGGAAGATTTTGCAAAAACAGACATAATGTCTTATGGGATAACAGCAATCAGTGATTTTATAATGTTACTTAAAATCCGTCTTGATCGCAATTTTTTTTTTTTTATTATTCACATGACCGGTTTCGGTTCATTCTGAATGAACATTCATTCAGAATGAACCGAAACCGGTCATGTGAATAATAAAAAAAAAAAAAAATTGCAATCAAGACGGATTTTAAGTAACATTCCGGGAAGAGTTGTACAAAACATATAAATTCCTCCCACATACATCTCGCATAATGATCACTACGAGAAAATTCGAGAAATGAGAGCCAATTCAGAGGCTTACCGACAATCATTCTTCCCGCGCGTCATTCGTGAGTGGAAAGGAGATTAGTTAGTGGAACGAGAAATACGCTCCAGCAGACACCACTAGGTGGCTTGTGGGGTATGATGTAGATAGCTCCTTCCGATCATTTTTAATGTGTCAGTGTAATATGGGTCTTTCATTCTACTAACTGTGGATTCGAGTCATAGTCTGTGGCTGCAGTTAGTACGGAGTGTAACTGCCATACGACATGTTGCTTAAATACTCATATTAACCGACTGTTATAATCATGTACTGGCGTTCAAATATTTGTGTCCTCCAAAGGCCCAACGGAACCGATCGACCGCCGTGTCATCCTCACCCCACAGACGTCACGGAACGGCACGTGGTCAGCACAGCGCTCTCCCGGCCGTTGTCAGTTTTCGTGACCCGAATCGCTACTTGTCAGTCACGTAGCTCTTCAGTTGGCCGGACACTGGCTGACTAGGCAGCGCTCGGCACACCCATAGACTGCTCGACAGCGCTTAACTTCGGTGATCTGAGGGCAAGCGGCGCTGGCCAAGTATTTGTACAGCAGGCTTTAATCAGTATTTACGTCAGCTGCAGACACGGATCCTGCATAGGAAGTCAACCTGTGAACACTCGCACCCTTCCCGGCCGGCGGGCTGCCCACTCCCCGGTATCCCGGGCTGCCTGGCTGGCTGGCGCGAGTACAGCCAACCGCCTGCCCCGCGTTCCCGCGGACGCCGATCCCTGAAAACTTCCGTCCTCTGCCGCTGTTCCGTCGCACCGTGGCACCGACATCGGTCGCTAATAGAGAAGCATTCCTCACCTGCCTTCTGCTACCTCACCCTCTACATAAAATTTTTTTCTTACACTTTACTGGTCGTTGGCTATTTAATCCAATGTTTGACTTTTATACGTTTATGTTAAACATTTTATACGGTTTTACAAGGTTCAGCGGATGCTTGCGCTCTTACGTTGGATATAGGCGTATTCAATTCACTTCAAGTAATCGCTTTGTTGCTCGCTATTAATCGTATATACGATGGAATACAGAGAAGTAATGCCTCCGAATTTTTTATGTGAAAACTCTTGAATCTTTTTAAATAAAACGATCATTATTAACATTCTACATCTTTATTCTTCGTCTCTACATATTTATTTCTCGACAGAATCAAACCGGCGATGAGCACATTACTCCCAAAGGGAGGATAGTTCGTTGATAGCCGGCCGAAGTGGCCGCGCGGTTCTGGCGCTGCAGTCTGGAACTGCGAGACCGCTACGGTCGCAGGTTCGAATCCTGCCTCGGGCATGGATGTGTGTGATATCCTTAGGTTAGTTAGGTTTAACTAGTTCTAAGTTCTAGGGGACTAATGACCTCAGCAGTTGAGTCCCATAGTGCTCAGAGCCATTTGAACCATTTTAGTTCGTTGATACCGTGACTTTGTTGACGGAACCACAACCTCACTGCTTCATCAGTGTAAAAGTGAAGTCATGGAAGGTGTACTTTATGTTCTGCAAAGAGACAAAAGTCGGATGGGGCCAAGTCGGGGCTGTAAAGGGGATCATCGGTGACAGTGATGGTGTGTGTGTGTGTGTGTGTGTGTGTGTGTGTGTGTGTGTGTGTGTGTTCTGGTATCGTCATGGTGTAGGAGAGGGTGCGCCACGTGTGGACGGCTCGCTGTTTCTCACGCAGCGACGCAGTTGTCTCACACACTGCCATGCTGCACGCTGCACGCTGCAAGCCTTAGCCCTCTAGCGGCAGGGGACTGCAAATATGTAGGCGTGAAGGATAAAGATTTCGAATGTTGATGACGGCCGGCCGTTCGTGGCCGAGCGGTTCTAGGCGCTTCAGTCTGGAACCGCGCGACCGCTACGGTCGCAGGTTCGAATCCTGTCTCGGGCATGGATGTGTGTGATGTCCTTAGGTTAGTTAGGTTTAAGTAGTTCTTACTTCTAGGGGACTGATGACCTCAGATGGTAAGTCCCATAGTGCTCAGAGCCATTTGAACCATTTGTTGATAACGTTTGTTTCATTTAAACAGCTTTAAGAGTTTTCACATAAAAAAGAATCGGAGGCATTGCTTTTCAGCACTTCCCCGTATTGTGTGTTGCTTACGATACGACGGTCTGTTGGTTCCCACACATCGCATATACATTCTAAGGCAAAAAATAAAAATAAAAGAAACACGACGCACTACGAAGGAATTATCCGAATGGGACGGAAACCGGTAGATATGATGCACATGTCCAGGCAAACAAATGATTACAATTTGAAAAAAAAAATTGGATTATTTATTCAAGAGAACAACTCTATCAATCATTGCCAAGCCGAATAACTGCTTGCACAAGAGCCAGACGTGGTCTTTGCTTTGATTTGCTGAGTTTGTCAAGTTCGTGCCCTTGAATAGATAATACAATTTTTCTGAAATTATGTCTTTGTCTGTACATGTACACCACATCTACCAGTTTTCGTCCCATTCCGATAATTCCTTCGTGATGCGACTTTTTTTTATCACAGAGTGTATTATGTACTTTTTTGGGATGTCAAGCTATTCATTGTTTCTTTAACGAAAATATCAGGTTTTTCTGATGCTCGTCTGTCGTCAGTTTTAACAAACGTGTTAGAGTTCTTTGTTGCCCAGCCATTATCGATTTCCTTTTAACAAAAGTTTTTATATTTTTACTGATTCTTTGAAGGACGCTGTTATTGTCCTATCCTTACTTGACGTCAAGTAACCCATGATTTAAGCCTGTATCAAACTTACAGAGATGGCAGATTTGCCTGTCGAAACCCGAAAGTTAATTTTACGAAAAATTTATGTGCGGGTGACGACTGATTTTTATTTTGGTGAAAAGAGTACGCACCACAGCTTCTGAACAACATCCATGAATAAAAACATAACGTCGAACCTTTCACAGACGATGAATACAAATAACTGGTGCGACCGCTCCTAGAATACTGTCGCGCCGTAACCAGAGTCAAGTCTATATCCGAAAACAGCGTCGTCAGGCGCTGAAAGTAAGTTCATTTGCAACACTTACGCACAGACAGAACAGAACTGGCTCGTGGACGTAGAATGTTGCTATTTATACAAATGTTCCGTATTCCAGAATATGCCGACGTTACAAAAATAACAAATTTCGATGCCCTTCTAGAAGTTACATGTATTAATGTATTTGCGAATCGTTTGCAGTTGTTATGGTCATTTCTCGCAGCCTCATTTTGAAGCCTCTCGATTCTTGCATTTAAATTTCTTCGTTGCATGCCCTCCTCCACTCAATCTTTCCATTCTGCACAGGGCCTTCCTCTCTCTCTCTCTTGTACGGAGATGGCCAACATTGAACTTTTTCGGCCGTCGTTCATCGTCTAATCTCATCACACTTCCACACCGTTTCAATCGCCGTTTCTCCACTTCTTCGGTGATGCACGTGGGAGTCTTCATTGGCTTCCTGATTTCTTTATTGGGATTCCTTCTCGTCTTCAAATTTTACAACTTCCTCTAAAAATACCCATTTGCACGGCTTCGAGTGTACATGTATCTTCGTATTATTGATTCACGTAACTTCCTTCGTGTTTTGAATGTTATCTGAGCAAAGGACGGAATGCGGCTTTCTGATTGCTTGTTTAGCTTGTGTTGTCCTCCGACTCATTTCTTCTTTGCTGGAACCATGACGTCAGACTATAGCTCCCAGATATTTATACCTTTAAAAGTTCAAGTAAACCAGTTAGCTGTGTCCGTCACTGTTTTCATTTCATCCCGTGACACGTCTACACCGTCATCTCCATGTGGAACAATGGTATTGTGTTACATTTTTGCTGGATGGATGCAGCCACTTATTTGTTGTGGTTTCATTTTGCTACAAAAACCTACACCAAGCACTTGATAACGTAATATGGCACTAAGATTATAAATTTTAAACGGTAACAAGAGTTGCTTACATTCCGTTCCAGAGTACAGAACCTTGTGATCTTCCATAAAAGTACATTTTAACTTAATTTTTCTCACAGAACACGAACCGTAACAGTCCAAGATGGACAACGTAAGGTTGTTTACACTTTTGATTTACTCAACAGTACTTCCATCTGTAATAATGTCATGATGATTACTTCCTATACAGAGATATTTTGTTTTAGACGAATTTGTTGTTAGTCTGGCCTTACTGTATGTGTGTACAATTTTCTTCGTCATGTACTCGATACCAAAGACATTCGCTGGCAATGTAACTTGATCATTACCTCCGGCAGTTCACGCTGAACGTGGATAAATGTGACACACTATGATTCCGTGAGGAACTGTTGTGCTTAGCGACCGTAGACCTATTCTTTAAAGGTAACATATTGCGCACGCATAAGGAAAGAAATGCACTACTGCGAAATGTAAAACCACGAACAGTTATGGAAAACGAAGACAAAAAACGAACGTAGTTTTCACAGACGTAATGCTTCGATATAAAAAACATAAGGTACGTCCGAGCAGACAGCGGAAGCATTGTGGCTGTTGCGTGACGCAGAAACAACAGCCGATTCACAGCTGTCGCGTGTCGCCAGTTGGGGGGGGGGGGGGGGGAGGAAGGAAACGGGTGGGAGGTTAATGTTTCATAAGGAGGGCCTCTGGTGTGGTTTGTTCTGCACGGCAGGTGGCCGCATCTCAGTTAGGTAGGCAGACTGCTCGGCTGTTGCAGCTGGGAATATTTAACAGAGGGACAGCTGCTGCCATACAACCTGGGTAAACCTTCCGCAAACAATTGTGGCATGTTGGGCACCGGACGAATTGTTAATTTAGCGTTGGGACTCAGTGCGGCAGACCAGAATGTACGACCTGCAGCATCAGTGGTGGCAACAGCGACTGGCTCAGTACCGACGACATTCTCTTTGTAATTCTTGAGACTGACTTCGGATCTCTGCGCCGCAGACGAGTCTGCTGCGCAAACCAGCTTACGGTGTGTGGCGGAGGGCACCTATGTGCCACTCCCACTTCTCCGCTTTTTTTTTTTTTATTACAGTCGCGAGTCGTCCGCGCGAAGAACCGATTGATGTCGAGCCTCCGTGTGGGTTAGGATCCCTGTAAGTTCATTTTTATTTTACGGACTTTTCGCGAGATCTACCATTGAGATAGCAAAATTATTGGTTGACTCTTGTAGGGACGTGCGATCTCGCAGCTTTAACAGCAGACCACACAGTGAAGCAGGACGCCTCTCCCGTAGCGACTGCCACTGGAATTGGTGTGTCGTGTCTGTGACGCCTTCGCGCTTACTAAACGAGCTTGTAACGAAACGGCCCGCATCTCGTGGTCGTGCGGTAGCGTTCTCGCTTCCCACGCCCGGGTTCCCGGGTTCGATTCCCGGCGGGGTCAGGGATTTTCTCTGCCTCGTGATGGCTGGGTGTTGTGTGCTGTCCTTAGGTTAGTTAGGTTTAAGTAGTTCTAAGTTCTACGGGACTTATGACCACAGCAGTTGAGTCCCATAGTGCTCAGAGCCATTTGAACCATTTGTAACGAAACGTGCTGCTGTTCTTTGTACCTTTTCTGTTTCCTCCATAACACTAACCCGATATAGATCCCACCCTAACAAGAAGTATTCAAGTATTGGTGAACGAGTGTTTTGTGAGGTAGCTCCTCTGTTGACGGTCTACGTTTCCTGAGTATTCTTTCAGTGACCCTCTGTCTGGCATCTGTCTTTCCTGCAATTACTTTTTTTGTCGTCGTTGCACTTTAACTCGCTCTATACACATACAACTAGATACTTTCTTGATTTCACTGCTTCCACCGATCGTTCTGCAGTCCTGTAAGCACAGAATAACGGACCTCCCTGTCTAATTACGCACAACCCGCTACATTTGTTTATGTGGTAGTTAATCGCCCCCCCCCCCCCCCCTGCACCGAGTGTCAATACCCTGCAGGTCTTCCTGTACTTTCTTGTGTTGCGGCTTGTGTGTACAACAGCACCATCTCCGGACAAGCAGCTTTTGAAGTTATCTACAAGGCCATTTATGTGTGTTATGAACCACATCCGCAGTTATTTTTGTGTCTAAAGACTTTTCTCCGTACAGAATAACATGCTGTGCTGTGTTTATCAAAAATTGTTCAATAGGATCATACAGCTGCTATAATATTCTGTAGCTTGAATTTTGTTCATTAGGCAGCGATGCGGAACTATTCCTCAGTGCCTAACTTCCTACCGTTTCTCCACAATTTCAATAAACACAAGAGATACACGTAACAGGGACTTTAGTCATCAATACTACACTACTGGCTATTAAAATTGTTACACCAAGAAGAAATGCAGATGATAAACGGGTATTCATTGGACAAATATATTATACTACAAGTGACATGTAATTATGTTTTCACGCAATTTGGGTGCATAGATCCTGAGAAATCAGTACCCAGAACAACCACCTCTGGCCGTAATAACGGCCTTGATACGCCTGGGCATTGAGTCAAACAGAGCTCGGATGGCGTGTACAGGTACCGCTGCCCATGCAGCTTCAACACGATACCACATTTCAGCAAGGGCAGTGACTGGCATATTGTGACGAGCCAGTTGCTCGGCCACCATCGACCAGACGTTTTCAGTTGGTGAGAGATCTGGAGAATGCGCTGGCCTGGGCAGCAGTCGAACATTTTCTGTATCCAGAAAGGCCCGTACAGGACCTGAAACATGCGGTCGTGCATTATCCTGCTGAAATGTAGGGTTTCGCAGGGATCGAATGAAGGGTAGAGCCACGGGTCGTAACACATCTGAAATGCAACGTCCACTGTTCAAAGTGCCGTTAATGCGAACAAGGGGTGACCGAGACGTGTAACCAATGGCACCCCATACCGTCACGCCGCGTGATACGCCAGTATGGCGATGACGAATACACGCTTACAATGTGCGTTCACCGCGATGTCACCAAACACGGATGCGACCATCATGATGCTGTAAACACAACCTGGATTCATCCGAAAAAATAACGTTTTGCCATTCGTGCACCCAGGTTCGTCGTTGAGAATGCCATCGCAGGCACTCCTGTCTGTGATGCAGCGTCAAGGGTAACCGCAGCCATGGTCTCCGAGCTGATAGTCCGTGCAAACGTCGTCGAACTGTTCGTGCAGATGGTTGTTGTCTTGCAAACGTCCCCATCTGTGACTAAGGGATGGAGACGAGGCTGCACGATCCGTTATAGCCATGCGGATAAGATGCCTGTCATCTCGACTGCTAGTGATACGAGGCCGTTGGGATCCAGCACGGCGTTCTGTATTGTTCTCCTGAACCCACCGATTCCATATTCTGCTAACAGTCGTTGGACCTTGACCAACGCGAGCAGCAATGTCGCTATACGATAAACCGCAATCGCGACAGGCTACAATCCGACCTTTATCAAAGTCGGAAACGTGATGGTACTCATTTGTCCTCGTTACATGAGGCATCACAACAACCTTTCACCAGGCAACGCCGGTCAAGTGCTGTTTGTGTATGCGAAATCGGTTGGAAACTTTCCTCATGTCAGCACGTTGTAGGTGTCATCACCGGCGCCAACCTTGCGTGAATGCCCTGAAAAGCTAATGATTTGCATATCACAGCATCTTCTTCCTGTCGGTTAAATTTCGCGTCTGTAGCACGTCATCTTCGTGGTGTAGCAATTTTAATGGCCAGTAGTGTATTTTTGTGCCTAAAGGCTTTTCTCCGTACAGAATGACATGCTGTGTTCCGTTTGTCAAAAATTCTTCAATAGGATCACACAGCTGCTATAATATTCCGTAGCTTGAATTTTGGTCACTAGACAGCAATGCGGAACTATTCCTCGGTGCCTAAGTTCCTACAGTTTTTCCACAATTTCAATAAACAGAAGAGATACACATAACAGGGACTTTAGTCATCAATAATACGTTCTTCTTTACTAGTTACAACAGCCTACCAACGCTGGGTACCTTCTCGATGCCGTGACTGTACAAACCACATGGCTTTCAGGCGGAGAACTTGTCTAACCATGGTCGGAAGGAAGTTCCTTCACGTTTGTTCGATTGAGGGCGGAAGATGTGACAATCTGAGGGTGCAAGATCAGATGAATGAATGAGGTGGGTGCGGAATGGCTTCCCAAACCAAATTCCTGTGCAGTGTTTTTTGACAGTTAGCAGAATGTGGGCGGGCGTTGTCGTGGAGTAGCGGCACTTCACGCAGTCTTCCTACTCGATGTTCTCTGACTGCGTCTGCAAGGTGTCTCGGTTGTCGACAATTAATGTCAGCAGTGATGGTTACACCTCGGGGAAGCAAATCGTAGACAGTTCGTACTACACCATGCCGACGCTGTTCCACCAGATGTGTGACGTTATCTTTTGCGGATGCGCGCAGGTTTTTGTAGGGGGAGTTGCTGCTTTCTTTGAGCTCAACCATTCCTTTCTTTGTTAGCATAAAGACACCATTTCTCGTCAGCAGTAACGATACAGCATAGCAGTGGTCGGTGTTGTTCGCGAGCCAACTGACGACGAGCACGCAGAGATGCAAATATGGCCACCCGCTCATTTTGCTAATTTCGAATTAGAAGACGCTGTACCTATACACTCCATTTTCGAACCCGCATGCAAATGTCGCACGATGGTGGAATGACCACAGTTCATGGCATTTGCCAGTTTGCGACTACACTGACATGGATCATTGAGGGTTGATACCTTTAAAATGTCTTCATCAAACCCAGAAGGTCTTCCTGAACGTCGTCAGTCAATTGCGATAAAACGATTCTCCATTTTCTTGCCGTGCCCTGTTTAATGGCGTTATCCCCATACCCAGAGCAAATGTTTCTGGCTGCCCCCGCTGCTGTCACCCCTCTACTGATGTTAAACTCAAGAATTTGTCGGAAATGTTGCGATTTCTCCACTTGGCACTCGTTTTTCTAGCGTCAGCTGCTCCACTCACTATCTCCAAATGACGAATGACAAATGGCAACAGTGAACTACAAATAAGTGATAATCGACAAATAAGCATGCAAAACCAGAACGCTGCGAACTTGTGCACCAACCTAGCACATGGGACGCCTTACGGAACACGCCACGTACCTTGAGCGCCGTGCCGGCACCTGCTGCTCTCTGCGCCCCGTGGACGAACACAGCGAGCTGTGTTTCACACACGGTCGTCGTTTGCGAAACCCATACCGATTCCTGTAGAGGAGCGTTTCGGTCGCCAGAAATGTCACAATACGCGAGCAAAAAACATGTTGCAAACTTATACATCACGCCGACGTCAGAGGTATTGGCCTGTAGTTCTGTGGTCTGTTCGACGACCTTCCTTGGAAACTTGGATGACCTGCCCTTTCGTCTGTTTGTAGTGCTCTACAGTCGGTGACCAGTATCACGCTTTTAATAGTGCTCTGTTGTACAGTCACCACTCCAGGGTGGATAATGGAAAGAGATCAACGGGAGCAAAAAGAGAAAGGAAAAAAACAAAACGGATAAGTGAGACTAGGACCCGCGCACCGAGGGTTCCGCAGACCCTGTACTCTGTATACACAGACGCTTCAAACGTCCCAGCTATCCACGATTTTTGTCTCGCAACGACATCATTATATCTAGATATCGGTCGCGGGAATCCCAAGACTTTCGAGAATAACCAAAAAATTATTTTTCTCGTGTGATATGATTAGAAATTAACGATTTAGGACTTTCGCTTTACTGGTAGTGTTAAACTATTCTTATTGACAAATTCCATGATTCTAGAACAACGGGAAGTACCTTATAGGTTTCTCAGGAGTGAGTTTGCGAGTGTAAAAAAATTTGATATTAATGGCCGTATCTTTTGGTTGCATTCACTTAGAAGCTTAAATATTAAACAACGTCAAGGGACTATACGCCTTAGTATATAACATAAATTTTAACCTGATACGTGTATGCTTTCCTGAGAAAAATGGGTCATAAGAGGAAGACAGATACACAGATAGACACACAGTCCGATAGCAAATGACCAAAAAAAATTTTTTTGTGGTATACTTTCACATTCTTTTTCTTTTGGTTGTATTCTGGAACTTTGCCTGTTCGCTAATCTGATGATTCGAGGTCTACCGGAGGTGCCCTATAGGTTTTACAATTTTGGTAAACATTTTTGGAAACTGATCAATAGAGTATTATATTTTAACTTAAGTTCAGTCTTGATCACAACACTTATGTTTCAATAACACATGTGACCGGTTTCGGTTATATTTATATAACCATCTTCAGACGCATGGCTTCCTTGGAGGATGGTAGGCAGAGCTCTCCTCAGCTGCTCATCGATACGGCCATCATCATCATCATCATTTAAGACTGATTATGCCTTTCAGCGTTCAGTCTGGAGCATGGTCTCCCTTATAAAATTCCTCCATGATCCCCTATTCAGTGCTAACATTGGTGCCTCTTCTGATGTTAAGCCTATTACTTCAAAATCATTCTTAACCGAATCCAGGTACCTTGTCCTTGGTCTACCCCTACTCCTCCTACCCTCTACTGCTGAACCCATGAGTCTCTTGGGTAACCTTGCTTCTCCCCTGCGTGTAACATGACCCCACCATCTAAGCCTGTTCGCCCTGACTGCTACATCTATAGAGTTCATTCCCAGTTTTTCTTTGATTTCCTCATTGTGGACACCCTCCTGCCATTGTTCCCATCTACTAGTACCTACAAGCATCCTAGCTACCTTCATATCCGTAACCTCAACCTTATTGATAAGGTAACCGGAATCCACCCAGATTTCGCTCCCATACAACAAAGTTGTCGAAAGATTGAACGGTGCACAGATAACTTAGTCTTGGTACTGACTTCCTTCTTTCAGAAGAGAGTAGATCGTAGCTGAGCGCTCACTGCATTAGCTTTGCTACACCTCGCTTCCAGTTCTTTCACTATGTTGCCATCCTGTGAGAATATGCATCCTAAGTACTTGAAACCGTCCACCTGTTCTAACTTTGTTCCTCCTATTTGGCACTCAATCCGTTTATATTTCTTTCCCACTGACATTACTTTCGTTTTGGAGATGCTAATCTTCATACCATAGTCCTTACATTTCTGATGTAGCTCCGAAATACTACTTTGGAAACTTTCAATCGAATCTGCCATCACAACTAAGTCATCCGCATATGCGAGACTGCTTATTTTGTGTTCACATATCTTAATCTCACCCAGCCAGTCTACTGTTTTCAACATATGATCCATAAATAATATGAACAACAGTGGAGAAAAGTTGCAGCCTTGTCTTACCCCTGAAACTAATCTGAAACACGAACTCAATTTACCGTCAACTCTAACTGCTGCCTGACTATCTATGTAAAGACATTTAATTGCTTGCAAAAGTTTGCCTCCTATTCCATAATCTCGTAGAACACACAATAACTTGCTCCTAGGATCCCGGTCATGTGCGTTTTCTAGATCTATAAAGCGTAGATACGATTCCCTGTACCACTCGTAACACTTCTCCATTATTTGCCGTAAGCTAAAGATCTGGTCCTGATGCATTCAGCATCGTGGAGGGAAAAAAAAAAAAAAATACGTACCACGTGATGACGAATCGCTAGGCGATTCGAAAGCGGTACCGGAAAATAAAAATTGAAGAATAGAACGAAAGCCGACTGGTTGCACTACTTTGTACAAACCTTTATTCGCCACAGTCGCAGTGTTCCACACCGCTACGGATAAAAATTCGCCGTTTTAAGGCAGGCAGTCGACGCGACGCCGTGTCGTTTCCGTAGCCGACCCGGCGGCCGCCGCTGTCCTGCGAGAGCGGCCAAGGGAAAGGAAAGATCTGTGAGAAGAGAGGAGCCGGCTGTACCTGCGCGCCTTGTCGACGTCTGCGTCGTCGTGCCCGTGCGCGGCCGCGCAGTAGCACCTCGTGAGCGCCTGCACCATGGCGCCCGCCTCTCAGACACGGCAGCTGCTGCCTCACTCGTCGCTCCCGCGGCCGGCAGCGCGCCTCGCCACCACTCGGCCACTCACTGCGCGCCGCAGCGGCGGCTCCACGGCCCGACACAGCCCCCTACCCCTTCCCCCCCCCTCCCGACACCGGCCGGCTCCCTCCCTCCTCACCCCCCCCCCCCCCCCGCCGCCGCCTGCCAGGAATACACGCCACGACACGACACGGGACACTACACGGCCTCCCCCGCGTGACTCACACCGGGGCCACAGCTCGTCTCGTTACCGAAAATTAAAAGACATCCGCCCACCCACCCACCCACCGATCGCAGTAACACGAGGCGGCAGCGTGCTGGCGCCAGTTAACGACATCGAGAGTAAATTCTCTCTCCCCCCCCCCCCTTTCAAGCATGAGTCGACTAACTACCATCTTCCAGTTTAAATTCTTTATTCGTTGTTCTTTCGTTCCCTTCTGGCGCTCTTTCATCTGCTCACTACGTTTATTCTTCCTATTCCTGACTACCTACAGGGTGGCGCACGAAATATGTTACCATTTTGTTTCTGAATATAAACTTTATTGTCAATACAATCTGAAAGGAACATATACTACAATGAAGAGCCGTCCATGGAGATTTGTTCTAATAGGTTTGTTTATAAATAAATAAATCTTCTGCTACCAGTCACGATTTTTTCTTTATTTTACTATTCGCACGACGCGTTTCGAGAAATAATTCCTACTTTTAAGTTCGTTTTTGCTGTGTATTAAGCCATTTCTTTTGATGTTGTCAGTGTGTGTGAGTCTGCTTCATTTTGTTGACTTTTACTGTAACGCATAAGAAACACGCGATTTTTAGTTGGGTATCAATACTTTTTGTGAGGTTAGTGGCTAAAATTTAGAAGAATTTGTACTTACAGTTTTCTAATGGTCCATTTGTGTAGAGTCTCACACACACTTAACATCACACACAACTTGTTGTACACTTTATACATCGAAAATATCTTATACAACAAAACAGTTACAAAGATCTTCTTACAGGTAGTCCACAGAGATAACATTATAGGTCTTCCACAGATTATGATATGCTTTGTACACTTCGATCATAGATACTAATAGACTGGGCAAGCAGTGCAGCGGCTATACATCTGGCGTGGCTGCAACATAGAATCACGTGACTGTTGGCAGAACGTCGGCGGGAGTTCAAGTCAGCATTCTGATTCCTGATTTCACTCCCAGTATTTTTCAGTGGATTTCCTGCTAACTTCACCACATTAAATGTAGCTTATGTAAACACAGCTAGAAGTGATAAATTATTGCGTAACCACTGTACAAATTTAGTTTTACAGCCATTACTTCACAATGAACTTTGTGAACTGCTGAAACACTTTCGATGTTCGGCAATATATTCGCCGCGAATATTTCAGTGTTACCAATTATGAGATGTGTTCTCTACTAACAATATGCGTTATGCACTGCATAAAATGTAAATATTGCGTGTGTATGTTTTAGTGCCTTGGTTGTAGAAGGTGTTATAGACTTCATAAATAGGCATAAACAACGAAACCTGTAACGTAAACACACGTGTTCACATCGAATGTAACGAACTCAATTGTGTCGTTCACCCACAAAACGTAAAGCAGTTTCATTTGAAAGCTCTTTTTTGGTTTAAACAGTTTGTTTCGTAGATGTATCAAATAAGATATCTACAAAATCAGTACCTACTTACATGAATACTTGTTCCACAGATCATAAATACGATACTTCACAATGATGTGTCAGTTTAATGAAAGGTAGACCTGTCATTACATGACAATTCTTCCAATCACTTATTTATACCTAAAAAATCGTCTACTGAGTAGGAGCTGTCATTCATAGATTCTTTTAGTTTGATTTTAAATGCTGATTGGCTATCTGTCAGGCTTTTAATGCTTTTTGGTAAATGACCAAAGATTTTTGTAGCAGCATATTATTTATCCCATACATTACAGCTTATTATCTGGAAACTAACATAGGCCATACAACTACCTTTTTGCAAATGGTATTCAGTATTTGTTTCTGATATTCGTATGTTTTGTAACTGGGAAGTACAAAATAAAACTAAACCCTGATGAGAAATCAAGCCCCTAACTTGTTTTTGCAAATTGTTCTTTAAAATAATACCAGCATAATTCACCCCTTTTTGTACCAAAGTCAGATTTAATCCAGGATAGTAAAAATCATCCTTTCTTCTTATGTAGTAGCAATGCAAATTGCCATTGCTTTTGGAGTGGGAAGGGTTATTGGTAATAAATATCTCTCTCTCTCTCTCACACACACACACACACACATTCAATATATATATATATATATATATGTGTGTGTGTGTGTGTGTGTGTGTGTGTGTGTGTGTGTGTGTGTGTGTGTGTGTGCGGATGGATATGTGTGTGTGTGTGTGCGAGTGTATACCTGTCCTTTTTTCCCCCCTAAGGTAAGTCTTTCCGCTCCCGGGATTGGAATGACTCCTTACCCTCTCCCTTAAAACCCACATCCTTTCGTCTTTTCCTCTCTTTCCCTCTTTCGTGACGAAGCAACCGTTGGTTGCAAAAGCTTGAATTTTGTGTGTATGTTTGTGTTTGTTTGTGTGTCTATCGACATGCCAGCGCTTTCGTTTGGTAAGTCACATATATATATATTCTTCAAAGTGCTTCGAACAGATGCGTGTGTGCGTAGCAGGCTCGAAATCTTTTCGTTTCACTGCCTGTATCCACATCTTCCTGCGCCCTTCATCCTTTGGAAACCTATACGAAAGAGAAAAAGTAGCTTATTTCAAGAAATATATACGATTGCAATGTGCGCCTGGAAACACACACAGCACTTCAAACCGCCAATTTACGTAACTGTGGCGTTCTGGCTAAGGATATGATACACACAATAGTTTATCAGTACTCAAGAAATGTCGCTAAATTATACTAATAATACTTACACTTGAAATTTAATGTTACTTCCCTTCACAAAACCTTGGTACAACCATAAGCACAACAGGATACCACCATTGTTTTGCCAATAGTCACGTGGTATAGCAGTAGAGATGTTGGTGCCACGAAATATACGTCATGACCAGTCTACCAATATCTATGGTCGAAGTTTGTACAGAGGTTATTTATCTTAACAATTTGGCTCATAAATTACTTATATTGATTTTACAATTGTGCTTATTTCTATGTTTTACTATTTTTATTTAAGTATATTATCGAAACATCTGAAGAAATTCACTCATTCACTTTCAAGTTTTTCATTTAACATTTTATCTTCATACTTTCTTTAATGTGAATATATCTCCAGTTCTTCAAGCAAATCCATTTTATGTCCTTTATTTAGTCGGTGGAGTACTTTGACATTTTGCTCCATTTTTCCAAATGGGTGTCCTGTATTACGTATGTGTGTTGCTATTCCTGATGTAGTGTGTTAGTTGTGTGTGCATGCTCTAATGCGCTCTGTGTACGTGATGTTGATATTTCGGCCTGTTTGTCCTACGTAGAACTTGAAGCATTCCTGGCATGTTACCTTGTATATTCCAGAGTCTCAACATGGATCATGATTACACTTTATATTATGTATTAGTTTTTGGTGTAGTTGATTAGATGTAGAAAACCCAATTTTTACTCTGTGATTTTTGAAAATATTTGTAATCTTCTGCGATACATTGCCTATGTATGGAATGCTAGATATACATTTGTTTTTCTCTTTTTCTTCTGTGGTGCAGTTTGTGCCTGGGTTTTTCTTCACTTTGTCTAAGATTGTGTCAACCATGGAAACATTGTACCCATTGGCAACTGCAGACTTTTTCACTGTGTTTATTTCTTGTTGCATATTTTCTTGGTTCAATGGTATTTTTGTTGCCCTATGCAGCATTGACCTGTATGCTACCTGTTTATTGATATTTGAGTGACATGAGGTTGCAGGGATTGTGGTGTCAGTCATTGTGTTTTTCCTATAAATTTTCAATGTGCATGTGTTGTTGTGTCTTGTAATATTTAGGTCCAGAAAGTTTATACTTTTATTTTGCTCATGTTCCACTGTAAATCTGATTTTCTCATTTAGATTATTGAAATGATGAAGAATGTCTGTGATGTCTTTGGTATCTCCTTTCACTAACAGTAGTGTGTCATCTACATATCTCCTATAAAATTCTATTTTCTTTATGTATACATAAATCACTTAGAACAAAAATTATTTGACAGCCTAGAACCTTGCCTAATAAACTACACCAAAAACTAATACATAATATAAAGTGTAATCATGATCCATATTCAGACTCTGGAATATACAAGGTAACATGCCAGAAATGCTCCAAGTTCTACATAGGGCAAACAGGCTGAAATATCAACACCAGGTGCACAAATCGCATTAGAGCATACACACACAACTAACACACTACATCAGGAATAGCAACGCACATACATAATACAGGACACCCATTTGGAAAAATAGAGCAAAATGTCAAAGTACCCCACCGACTAAATAAAGGACATAAAATGGATTTGCTTGAAGAACTGGAGATATATTCACATTACAGAAAATATGAAGATAAAATGTTAAATGAAAAACTTGAAAGTGTATCAGTGAATTTCTTCAGATGTTTCGATAATATACTTAAATAAAAATAGTAAAACATAGAAATAAGCACAATTGTAAAATCAATGTAAGTAATTCTTGAGCCAAATTGTTAAGATAAATAACCTCTGTACAAAGCATTTCATAATCTTTGGAAGACCTATAATGTTATCTCTGTGAACTGCCTGTAAGAAGATCTTTGTAACTGTTTTGTTTGTATAAGATATTTTCGATGTGTAAAGTGTACAACAAATTGTGTGTGATGTTAAGTGTGTGCGAGACTCTACACAAATGGAGCGTTAGAAAACTGTAAGTACAAATTCTTCTAAATTTTAGCCACTATCTCACAAAAAGAATTGATACCCAACTAAAAATCGCGTGTTTGTTATGTGTTACAGTAAAAGTCAACAAAATGAAGCAGACTCACACACACTGACAACTTCAAAAGAAATGGCTTAATACACAGCAAAAAACGAACTTGAAAGTGGGAATTATTTCTCGAAACGCGTAGTGCGAATAGTAAAATAAAGAAAAAATCGTGGCTGGTAGCAGAAGATTTATTTATTTATAAACAAACCTATTGTATCTACAGTCGCAGGCTTTCAAAAACCATATATAATGGATCAAATCAGAGATTTGTTGTAACTCAGCAGATGTTCAATATGTCCACCATTTCGTTTCCTAACTTCCTTCAATGGAACTCTGAAGTTAGTGATTACCCTACGGCACATGTCTTCCGTAATTTCACTGCAAGCTTGAAGAATAAGTCTTCTGAGCTCCATTAAATCACGTGGGCGTTTCGGGAAATTTTTTTCTTTAGATACCCCCAAAGAAAAAAGTCACATGGACTGAGGTGTGGACTATTGGGGGGCCAATTTTGTCCGTCATTGAAGCGACCTGGAAACCTGAGTGAAGTGATCCGCATGTCGAAACGCTCGCGTAAAAACTCCAGCACAGTGTTTGCAGTATGTGGCCTTGCTCCATCTTGCATGAACCACTGCGTGTTGAAGGGCAAGGCAGTGGCAAGAAGCTGTGGAATGAAGCTATTGCGAAGCGTGCTCAAATAACGCTCGCTGTTCACAGTTTCTTCAAAGAAAAAGGGCCCAGTAAGTCCGTGACTGGCAATTGCTGTCCACGCTGTAATCCTCGGAGCATAATTTTGTCGTTCGTGAAGCACTTGTGGGTTTTCAGTGGCCCAAAAGCGTACATTTTGTTTGTTAACCACACCGTCTAAATGAAAATGCGCCTCGTCTTCCCTATCCTCCGCCCACTGAGCAAACAGAAGTGTCTGCTGCTTGTATTCTTCAGTGAGCTTCTGTGCACAGGTCATCTTGTATGGGTACATATGGAGGTCACTTTTAAGGATGCGTTGATCGGAGCGTCTGGATATTCCCAGTTGCACTGCTGCCTTTCTACATGATTTCCCGGGACTTCTCTGTACAGCAACTCGTATCGCTTCAATATTCTCCGGCGAACAAACAGGCTTAGGCCGAGGTCGCTTCGCTTCCAATACTGTTCCTTCTTGTACAAATTTATCGTACAACCTGTGGATGGCCTTCTTGCAAGGGACCCATCGTGTGTTAAACTGTTGTCGAAAACGCATCTGAGTCACAACAAGGCTTTTCGTTTCATGAAAAAGTAACACAATTGCCGATCGTTGGTGTGTCGTCAGTCTTCCATTGGCAGCCATTGCTACTTACTAGTCACCTAGCGGCAGTATCGTGAATTACACGTCATTTCGTAACTCATTTGTTTTTCCAAGCTCTGCTGGTACTTCTGCAGAGATCCCAGCGGGACATCTAATGTGGGTCGTAAATTGTGAAGGAAACAATTGGTAACACATTTCGTGCGCCACCCTGTATAATGGGACATTTTCCTAGACGATCATGGAGCACTGCAGGTGGCGATACAGCCACAAATCAATCGTATACTACCTCATCTATACCTATTACCGGCGTGCATTCCACAGGAGGCGTACCTTTGTTCCAAAACTCCAAGCAAAAAAATGGGATTTTCCAGTGCTCATACCTCGCGTACTGTTGGTGATCAAAAGATAGGGTCAGGTGTTTTCGATAGCCCTTGGGCTACGGACCATTTTTGTACCCAACTGAACGATAGACTTAGTGCCAGTGTCCTGCAGTACAGGGTCAAAGTACGAATATTACACGCTCACTCCTGAATAGGCAAACGAATCAAATCAGTTGGTTCTTTTTGCATTTGATGCGGTCTGCGGTCGGCCTCATGGGACCTGTGGAGACACCATTAGTTCCTGCGCGGTTCCTCGGTAAACAGCAAAACCAGGGATTTATTGTTACATTTTTGCGTCACCGGCGGACCAAAACCCAGCAGCAACTGACTGAAAGTCTTACCATATATTACTAACATCTCTTGATGTCTTTATCCGTTTCCACGATACAGAGGTTCACAGTTACCGTACTTGTACAAGCAGAATCCGCTACGATGCGAACTCTAAATTATAAACAACTGCAGCAAACTGCTCAGATATTAACTGTATACTATCTACCCATTTATGTAGAAGATCCGTCTCTCCTATTCCAAAAATCTTTATTCGCTATCGATGAACACCCCAAAAACTTGTTATTTAGAAACCACAACGCAACTGCGGCTTCCGAGCCAGCTGTGCACCACAAATGGCTCTAAACTTCACGATGTTTTCCTAAGATCACGATCTCTGACAACCTCGAAAATTTTCTTCATGCCTTTACCCGTTTCGAAGATACAGAGTGTGAAAGTTACACTGCTTATACTTGTAAAACACGCACCTAAAATGTGATGTGAGGCGAAAACGTACTTTGCAACGTGACGCAGCACGGAGAAATATGCTTTAAAGTGGCTGCGTTAGCATCTGAGAACACTATGTTGTAGTACTGAAGCAGATGTAATTTTCTCTTGCTCATAAAATTTCACATCAGCAGATTATCTAAATTTGCTAAAAAATACATTTCCTTTCATATAAAAAGGGGACCAGAGGGAAGCACAAAAAATGCGAATATATTCCAGTTTATTTAAAAGTCCCTGACTTTTAAGTGGGGTGCCAGCTGCCACATTCTGCATTCGCCAGCAACTTTAAAAATTTTCCCGAAAATTTTGGCATGTGAACATATTCCATGCTTTTTTATGCTGACAGGGGAGGAGACGGTATCAGTGGCAAAGAGATGGAAACTGATAAATACTGGGAGACGTAGACCGTGGTTGTGTTGCAGAAAGAGCGAAAGAGACAGTGGCAGTGGGAGAGACAGGGGGAGGGGGGGGGGTGGACGCAGTGGCAGCGGAACATGGCTGACAGCGACGGAACAGTGCTGGGAAGAGAGTGAAGCGCTGTAACGGTGTCTTTTGAACTCAGTAATAGAGGCGAATGTTTGATTTCTGATTAAATACACTCCTGGAAATGGAAAAAAGAACACATTGACACCGGTGTGGTAGACCCACCATACTTGCTCCGGACACTGCGAGAGGGCTGTACAAGCAATGATCACACGCACGGCACAGCGGACACACCAGGAACCGCGGTGTTCGCCGTCGAATGGCGCTAGCTGCGCAGCATTTGTGCACCGCCGCCGTCAGTGTCAGCCAGTTTGCCGTGGCATACGGAGCTCCATCGCAGTCTTTAACACTGGTAGCATGCCGCGACAGCGTGGACGTGAACCGTATGTGCAGTTGACGGACTTTGAGAGAGGGCGTATAGTGGGCATGCGGGAGGCCGGGTGGACGTACCGCCGAATTGCTCAACACGTGGGGCGTGAGGTCTCCACAGTACATCGATGTTGTCGCCAGTGGTCGGCGGAAGGTGCACGTGCCCGTCGACCTGGGACCGGACCGCAGCGACGCACGGATGCACGCCAAGACCGTAGGATCCTACGCAGTGCCGTAGGGGACCGCACCGCCACTTCCCAGCAAATTAGGGACACTGTTGCTCCTGGGGTATCGGCGAGGACCATTCGCAACCGTCTCCATGAAGCTGGGCTACGGTCCCGCACACCGTTAGGCCGTCTTCCGCTCACGCCCCAACATCGTGCAGCCCGCCTCCAGTGGTGTCGCGACAGGCGAGAATGGAGGGACGAATGGAGACGTGTCGTCTTCAGCGATGAGAGTCGCTTCTGCCTTGGTGCCAATGATGGTCGTATGCGTGTTTGGCGCCGTGCAGGTGAGCGCCACAATCAGGACTGCATACGACCAAGGCACACAGGGCCAACACCCGGCATCATGGTGTGGGGAGCGATCTCCTACACTGGCCGTACACCACTGGTGATCGTCGAGGGGACACTGAATAGTGCACGGTACATCCAAACCGTCATCGAACCCATCGTTCTACCATTCCTAGACCGGCAAGGGAACTTGCTGTTCCAACAGGACAATGTACGTCCGCATGTATCCCGTGCCACCCAACGTGCTCTAGAAGGTGTAAGTCAACTACCCTGGCCAGCTAGATCTCCGGATCTGTCCCCCATTGAGCATGTTTGGGACTGGATGAAGCGTCGTCTCACGCGGTCTGCACGTCCAGCACGAACGCTGGTCCAACTGAGGCGCCAGGTGGAAATGGCATGGCAAGCCGTTCCACAGGACTACATCCAGCATCTCTACGATCGTCTCCATGGGAGAAGAGCAGCCTCCATTGCTGCGAAAGGTGGATATACGCTGTACTAGTGCCGACATTGTGCATGCTCTGTTGCCTGTGTCTATGTGCCTGTGGTTCTGTCAGTGTGATCATGTGATGTATCTGACCCCAGGAATGTGTCAATAAAGTTTCCCCTTCCTGGGACAATGAATTCACGGTGTTCTTATTTCAATTTCCAGGAGTGTATTTGTTCAGAACATGATCTGACCTTCATAAAACCACCTTCATATTATCATCATCATCTATGATTGTTACTTATTATTATTATTCATTACTATTATTAGCGATTAAGCCCACTAGGACTACCTAAATTGCTCTAGCCTCCATATTTCTTTCATTCTCCTTCGGTCGGCTCCCTCTCTCTCTTCGCACCATATTTTCCCAGTGCTCTTCTTTGGCTTTTCCTCATGGTCAACTTACCATTCGTGAATTTTGGACCTAAGGTTCTGTGATTTGGGATATCGTCTGGTTTAATTCCTGTCAATTTCAGCCAGGTTTTGATCCCGCCAATCCATTTCATCGTGCCGTTTTGGCTTCACTTATGTTTTAAAATAATTGGATTTCTTTAACGTGTCTATAGCATGTCGCCATGAGTATTTGTCTATTGTTCGATTCCCTGATTTCCTGTCTGTCAGTACTGTTCATCTACAAGCTTTGGGCTTAAAATTTTTCTTATGATTTCGCGTACATTTTTCTCAATGTTTTCAGTGTCTCCTTTCCTGTTCAAAAATACTTGATTTGATTCATAGAGGAGATTTGGTTTAATTATTGTATTGTACTGCCTCAGCTGTGTGGGCTTGGACATAAATTTCTCACTGTAGAAACTGTGGCTATCTCGGTTGTCGTCTACTTTCCTTTCCTTTTTTTTCGATTCCATCTTCCTTTTAGCGATATATTTAAATTGCAGAATTCGTTTAATTTCGTCATAATTATTTCTTCTCTATAAATTTTGGTTCTTGCTTGTCGCTTGTCACGTATTCTCCCCCCTCGAGAGATACTTGGAGGCTGAATTTTTCTGCAGCTTCTTTCAAGAGTCCAGTCTGACTACGGACTGATGAAATGTCGCGAGTTGATATTGCTAAATCGTTGACAAAAGCTAGGCAATCTGTAAATAAGTTGCCTGTGCCTAAAATTATTGGTTTGCCAGTTTTGAGGATTTATTTCTTTTTGCGACATTCTTGTATCACTTTCTCAAGCACACTGTAATGTCAACAGCCCATCTTCTTGGCTCATTCGCGCTCTGGTTTCGAAAGGCTCTGACAATTCCCGCATAAATTTAACCAGGGTCTTTGTCGCTGTCGGAGTCTGCCTGTATTTTTTTTTTAACTGCATTTCGATGATTATCTCTTGTACCAAAAATCCGTTTCAATGTACCTACGCGACACAATGCACTCTTGTCATCACGTACATTCCATTCGTCAACTATTAACAGATATCAGTCATTTATTCGTCAATTAACATGCTTGCAAACGAGGTCTAATTATGGAACCTACTGCTTAGAACCAGTGGAAATGTGTATACACACATCGCCCATGCTGTACAAATTATACACGTTTCCATTGCTTCTACGCAGTGAGAATCCATAGTCAGTCCCCGCTCCATCTCTTTGATAACTACAGTGATGTATCATAAAGTGCTGCCGTAGTTCGGTAGGTTCTTCCAGTTGAAATCCCTCTTTAATAACTCTACAAGAGGTGATCAGTAAGTGATGCAACACTACTCTGTTTCTCGCCCCATTTCGTTTTTAAAAAAAATGCGGAATTTGTTGTGGTACATTGTGGAATATTTCCACTTCGGACCCCGATAGTTTCATGAAGTTTCGACTGATGGCAGTGCTATACGTACCCTGAAAAATGGTGTTTGTAACGAAGATGCGTTCCTAGCAGAGAGCTGTCGTCGAGTTTCTTTTGGCGGGAAACCACAGCATCACAGATATTCGTAGGCGCTGCGGAGACCTGGCAGTGAACAAAAGCGCGGTGGGTCGTTGGGCGAGGCGCCTGTCATCGTCGCAAACCAGTCCGGTCTCCTGCTCTGACTCCTGGAGACTAGAAATCTACTCTGTAGGAATCAGCATGGGTTTCGAAAAAGACGGTCATGTGAAACCCAGCTCGCGCTATTCGTCCACGAGACTCAGAGGGCCATAGACACGGGTTCCCAGGTAGATGCCGTGTTTCTTGACTTCCGCAAGGCGTTCGATACAGTTCCCCACAATCGTTTAATGAACAAAGTAAGAGCATGTGGACTATCAGACCAATTGTGTGATCGGATTGAGGAGTTCCTAGATAACAGGACGCAGCATGTTATTCTCAATGGAGAGAAGTCTTCCGAAGTAAGAGTGATTTCAGGTGTGCCGCAGGGGAGTGTCATAGGACCGTTCTATTCACAATATACATAAATGACCTGGTGGATGACATCGGAAGTTCACTGAGGCTTTTTGCAGATGATGCTGTGGTGTATCGAGAGGTTGTAACAATGGAAAATTGTACTGAAATGCAGGAGGATCTGCAGCGAATTGACGCATGGTGCAGGGAATGGCAATTGAATCTCAATGTAGACAAGTCTAATGTGCTGCGAATACACAGAAAGATAGATCCTTTATCATTTAGCTACAAAATAGCAGGTCAGCAACTGGAAGCAGTTAATACCATAAATTATCTGGGAGTACGCATTAGGAGTGATTTAAAATGGAATGATCATATAAACTTGATCGTCGGTAAAGCAGATGCCAGACTGAGATTCATTGGAAGAATCCTAAGGAAATGCAATCCGAAAACAAAGGAAGTAGGTTACAGTACGCTTGTTCGCCCACTGCTTGAATACTGCTCAGCAGTGTGGGATCCGTACCAGATAGGGTTGATACAAGACATAGAGAAGATCCAACGGAGAGCAGCGCGCTTCGTTACAGGATCATTTAGTAATCGCGAAAGCGTTACGGAGATGATAGATAAACTCCAGTGGAAGACTCTGCAGGAGAGACGCTCAGTAGCTCGGTACGGGCTTTTATTGAAGTTTCGAGAACATACCTTCACCGAAGAGACGAGCAGTTTATTGCTCCCTCCTACGTATATTTCGCGAAGAGACCATGAGGATAAAATCAGAGAGATTAGAGCCCACACAGAGGGATACCGACAATCCTTCTTTCCACGAACAATACGAGACTGGAATAGAACCGATAGAGGTACTGAAGGTACCCTCCGCCACACACCGTCAGGTGGCTTGCGGATTATGGATGTAGATGTAAAAACGAAAACAGAAATAATAACCGGGTTTCGAACACGGGCCGCAAATTTCAGAAGCCGCGACGCTAACAACTGTGCCACCACTCGAGCTATGGACATGACGCGGCAAAAGGCACAGCACCTGGACAACACCTCGAAAACTGTGACCGACGGTTTCTCAGAAAGGGTCGAGTATCTAAACGTAACCCGTGACGCTCGGTCACTTATTTTGGCTCCTCTTGAACCGAGCGAAGATTCTGGGAAATCGGGTTATGGCACTTGCCGTGTTCTGCTCGTGAATCGGCGCTTCTGCCGAGAAGTCCGCGGCTGTTCCGGCGTGGGGCGAGCTGAGATGTGCCAGGCGTTCGCACAGGCTCACTCCCTGACGCAGCTCCCGGAAGTGTGTCTCTGTAATGCGTCCGTGTGTGTGTGTGTGTGTGTTTCTCGGTCTCCAGCAGCGCGCCGCGTATTCCCAGAGAGTGTGTGGCGAGGCTATTTGCGTTCCTGCCGGCCTCTCTCCCAGGGCGGGAAGCGACGACGCCGCGTAGACGCTCCCCTCCCCCCCCCCCGACCTCCCCCTCGCGCCAGCGTCGTGGAACAGCGCTCCCGGCGCCTGTCGGGTCCCGGCGACAGCGAGAGCCCGCAGGCAGCTGCCTTGGGCGGTGTGCGGTGCGCGGAACGAGTGCTCATTACGGGACGTCTGGGTTGCTGGATAAGTTCGCAGCGTTTTTCCACAAGTTTAACAAACAAAACAGACACACACAACAGACAATTTAGCTACCAATAATGTTTTCATATATATGAAGATGGTATCTGTTCTTTCGGACAATAATTAAACCAAATCTCCTCTGTGAATCAAATCCAGTATTTTCGAACTGGAAAGGAGAGACTGAAAAAATTGAGAAAAGTGTACGCGAAATCGTAAGCGAAATTCTAAGCCCAAAGCTTGTAGACTAACAGTACTTACAGAGAGGAAATCAGGAAATTTCCGAAAGAACAGATACCATATTCATATGTATATATAGTTATGGCTCACCGGCCATTTGACCATCTTCTTCTGTGCAGGTCGGGAATCGGCAAAGAGCCGCGAGTAATGAGTATAATGGGCATGTGCACTATGAATATGGTGTGGGACAATAAGTTGGCAATGTGGGTCTCACGGGAGGCGTGCCAGAGATAAGTCGCTACAGTCGCACTATCCCGTGTGTCCTCGGTGGCTCAGAAGGATAGAGCGTCTGCCATATAAGCAAGACATCCCGGGTTCGACTCCCGGTCGGGGCACACATTTTCAACTGTCCCCGTTGACTTATATCAACGCTTGTATGCGGCTAGGGGTATCCATTTCATTGTAATAACGTATTCTCCTTCACTATTTACAACCGTCTGCGAACGATGGAGTAACTTCTCGATTCCGCGACTGTAGAAGTCTCGTGGTTCTGAGGCGAAGAACTCGTCGAGCCACTTTCGGAGCGCATTTTAATTCGAGAAGGAAGTTCTTCGAAGGTTGTTCGATAAAGAGCGGAAAATGTGCAGATCAGGTGAATAAGTTGGGTGCGGATAGACTTCCCAACCCACCTCCTGCACAGTGTGTGCAGAGCGCGGGCGGGCATTATCCCGGAGTAGCGTCGCTTCACGCAGTCTTCCTGATTGCTGTCCTCGGACTGACTCAGTTGCTGACAATAAATGTCAGCAGTGGTGGTTACACCTGCGGGCGAAAATCCGTAGTACACCACACCGTGCGTAACACGGTCTTATGCGGATGCGCGCAGGTCTCTGCACTGGGAGTCGCTGCTCTGTCTAGGCTCAACCATTGCTTTCTTTTCCTCACGTTAGCACAGACACGCCAGTGACGATGCAGCATAGCAGTGGTCGGTGTTGGCTTCAAAATGGCTCTGAGCACTATGGGACTTAACAGCTATGGTCATCAGTCCCCTAGAACTTAGAACTACTTAAACCTAACTAACCTAAGGACAGCACACAACACCCAGCCATCACGAGGCAGAGAAAATCCCTGACCCCGCCGGGAATCGAACCCGGGAACCCGGGCGTGGGAAGCGAGAACGCTACCGCACGACCACGAGATGCGGACAAACTGGTCGGTGTTGTTCACGCGCCAACTGATGAGGAGCAAGCAGAGATGCCCGTATGGCCACCCGCTGATTTCTGCGATTTTGGATCACAGGTTGCCGTACCCATATACCGGACTTTCGAACATTCCCCACTGCACGCATATGTGACACGATGGTGGAGGATCACGGTTTACCACATTCGCCAGCTGTCGAGTACACTGATATCGATCATTATGTATTCATGCTTTTAAACGATCTTCATCGAACTCCGAAGCTCTTCCCGAGCATTGAATCACCAGTGTCATAACGACCCTCCTCAAAACGAGAAAACTAGGCGTCAAATGATTTTTTTACTCCAGTCTTTGATCACAATATCAATTCTTATGACGATGACCGGCTTCAGTCCATAATGACCATCCTCAGATCTACAATATACAAATATATACACACCTAGTCAGTAGTGTATCTTTCGACACAATACGTATCACAACATACTGACATTCAACCAGGGAAATGTACAGATAAAATACGGTAAAACGTACCTTTTCTACACCGTGTCCTAAAGTGATAAGGCCATAATGGCATCGTCAAAACATGTAAATATAATCAGCACAGCATCGTCACATAGATCTAAAATAAGGTATAGAATAGGCCACATCGCCCGCACAGTCATTATTGCAACTGGCTACTGAAGTGACGGTAGCTACCAGAAATCTGTTTGCCTACATCCTACCTACATGTCGCTACTGTGCACTTAGATGTAGTCATCATTTACGCAAAAACATAATCTGATAAAAACACATTATGTAAAATACGTGTAGCAGACTTTTAAATATTGATAACTATCATAGAAACCAATTGTGATACATTAACAGACGAATACGGTCACCCATATAATCGGTCATCGTCAAAAGAATTGATATTTTGATCAAAGACTGGAATAAAATCCATTTGACAGTATCGGATCACTGTTCGTACACGCGACTTTGTCGCAGCTAGTGAAAACTAGGCGTTCTCTATGCGATGGCGTTATCCCCACGCTTGGCGCAAATGTTTTCGGCTGCCTCCGCTGCTGTCGGCCCTCTACTGAACACAAACAGAAGAATATATCGGAAATATTCCGATTTCTCTACTCGCCAAATCATTCTCTAGCGTTCAGAGCTCCATTCACTCTCTGCAAATGACAAAATGATAATATGGAAACTCAAATAGCAACAGTGAACTACAAATAAAAAGTGACAATCGATAAATAAACCATAGCAACGGCAATACAAACACGCAAAACCAAAACGCCACGAACTTATGCATTGACCCAGTACACTGTTGGATCCGGACAGCTACTCTGAAACCTGTCTACAGGAGGGTCACCAGTTTCGATTTGAGCCGCGCGACAGTGTGAAACCTCACAGTGTTCCAGTCAGTAACCAACGTTTGGAAATTATTTTTGTACCAACAGCTATACAATTATATTTATTCTCTATGGGTTTCGGTACTGGATATCATCTTCAAAGCAGGCACTGCAAGGTACAGTACAGTATAATACAAGTATGTGATTTCCTACACTCTTACAAGAACAAAACAGGTCCAAAAATTTTTGAAGCATCGGATGCTTAAACAAATTACATAAACTGGTCAAAAAATAGAGGTTTCCCATATAAGAGAACATAAAGTACGGCATTTGAGGAATTGAAACGTCCCCTTTGAAAAATTTATGAATTACAGTGCTGATAAACCTCTTACGATATTTGATTTTCAAATAGCTGAGCAGAACTGAGCATATTCAGACATTTCTCTGTTTACTTATTCTGATCATCACTAAAGTGACACACAAGTACTTTTAGCGCAACGCAATCTGACTTTCAATAAACCTTACAAAAGAATGGCCCTGACTAACAATAACCTATACCTTTCACGAATCACTTACCTCACAAAAATCTTCGTGCCTCCAACTACTGCAATACAGCGAGCGCCAATACTGCCAGCTAAATGAAGGATTGTAACTTCTGAGACACTAACCACTGATAGGCATAATTAGCAAATGAAAGACTTTGATAGAGAACAAACAATCTATTTACCTTAATAGTGTTCAAACGTCATTTTATATATATATATATATATATATATATATATATATATGTTGTTGTTGTTGTGGTCTTCAGTCCTGAGACTGGTTTGATGCAGCTCTCCATGCTACTCTATCCTGCGCAAGCTCCTTCATCTCCCAGTACCTACTGCAACCTACATCCTTCTGAATCTGCTTAGTGTATTCATCTCTTGGTCTCCCCCTACGATTTTTACCCTCCACGCTGCCCTCCAATATTAAATTGGTGATCCCTTGATGCCTCAGAACATGTCCTACCAACCGATCCCTTCTTCTGGTCAAGTTGTGCCACAAACTTCTCTTCTCCCCAATCCTATTCAATACTTCCTCATTAGTTATGTGATCTACCCATCTAATCTTCAGCATTCTTCTGTAGCACCACATTTCGAAAGCTTCTATTCTCTCCTTGTGCAAACTATTTACCGTCCATGTTTCACTTCCATACATGGCTACACTCCATACAAATACTTTCAGAAATGACTTCCTGACACTTAAATCTATACTCGATGTTAACAAATTTCTCTTCTTCAGAAACGCTTTCCTTGCCATTGCCAGTCTACATTTTATATCCTCTCTACTTCGACCATCATCAGTTATTTTGCTCCCCAAATAGCAAAACTTCTTTACTACTTTAAGTGTCTCATTTCCTAATCTAATACCCTCAGCATCACCCGACTTAATTCGACTACATTCCATTATCCTCGTTTTGCTTTTGTTGATGTTCATCTTATATCCTCCCTTCAAGACACCATCCATTCCGTTCAACTGCTCTTCCAAGTCCTTTGCTGTCTCTGACAGAATTACAATGTCATCGCCGAACCTCAAAGTTTTTATTTCTTCTCCATGGATTTTAATACCTACTCCAAATTTTTCTTTAGTTTCCTTTACTGCTTGCTCAATATACAGATTGAATAACATTGGGGAGAGGCTACAACCCTGTCTCACTCCCTTCCCAACCGCTGCTTCCCTTTCATATCCCTCGACTCTTATAACCGCCATCTGGTTTCTGTACAAATTATAAATAGCCTTTCGCTCCCTGTATTTTACCCCTGCCACCTTCAGAACTTCAGTATTCCAGTCAACATTGTCAAAAGCTTTCTCTAAGTCTACAAATGCTAGAAACGTAGGTTTGCCTTTCCTTAATCTTTCTTCTAAGATAAGTCGTAAGGTCAGTATTGCCTCACGTGTTCCAGTATTTCTACGGAATCCAAACTGATGTTCCCCGAGGTCGGCTTCTACTAGTTTTTCCATTCGTCTGTAAAGAATTCGTGTTAGTATTTTGCAGCTGTGGCTTATTAAACTGATTGTTCGGTAATTTTCACATCTGTCAACACCTGCTTTCTTTGGGATTGGAATTATTATATTCTTCTTGAAGTCTGAGGGTATTTCGCCTGTTTCATACATCTTGCTCACCAGATGGTAGAGTTTTGTCAGGACTGGCTCTCCCAAGGCCGTCAGTAGTTCCGATGGAATGTTGTCTACTCCGGGGGCCTTGTTTCGACTCTATATATAAAAAATCAGTTCATGAGATCCAGTCTTACAAATATCGTTTTTCTGACGGACACACGTCCAGATCGTCCGCTCTCAAAACTCCGCCATCTCTCTCCCCACATCCACCACTGCTGGCGGCTCAGCTCCAACTGCGCAACGCTACGCGCTGTTCACATCCAGCTGCCCAACGCTACAATAGCGAATATGACAACAATACCAACCAGCCACAGACTGCACACAGCACAGCCAGTGATTTTCATACACTGCGCTACGTGGTTACCAACATAAAAACCTAAACAACCTACTTACAGAATTATCACCATTTTCTCGGTTTTCAAGCCGCGTCAGCCGTCTCAAAAACCGAGGAGATTTTATGCAGTCACGTCCACCGCGAAAGGCTCCGAGGACACAATTATTATGATAATTGTTTCATTTAATTTTCGCTGTAGTAGATTTACTCAATCTAAGTGTGATAACATGTACACACTTGATCTTAATATCAAATAAATAAGCACCACAAAGTCAGTCACTGCGTGATCTACAGAAAAAGACGCTCTTTCGTCGATATATAGTAGACAGGTGACAATATAGACCAAGGGGTTTTTCCCACGTGCGTGCGGCAAACGCGGAAACGTCAGCTATGGTGAGGTTATAATTACGAAATGCGTCCAAACGGGACGAATTTGCTGCTGTTATTTTCGTGTCTGCCAGGGAACAAACACCAGTGTGCACCCATCGAACAATGAAGGACGTGTATTGGATAGCAGGTGTTCGAAAACTACCGTTATTAAACGGTGCGCCAAGTTCGGTACTGGTGCCCCACGATAACGCACGTCCCCACATCGCTAAAGTCGTAATGCAGGAGTTACGCCCCATAGTGCTGATTTTTGCCCGTGCGATTACCGCGCCTTCGCTCCCTTAAGAAAGGCCTCGAGGGGGCGGCGGTTCCTGTCGGACGAGGAATTGCAGCAGGAAGCAGCTGCGGACTTCTTCACGCAGCAGGAGAGATACGGTTTACCAAACGGGTATCTTCAACGTGACGCGTCACCAGGATGGTTTCCTCAATGGTCAACGTGAGTCTGGCTCATTGGTATACCGACTCTGGACTGTACGGCCTTCGAACGCCAACTTTTTAATCGCCTCTTAAAGAAAAAGAACCATATATTTTTTACCTTATACTGTAGTAAATACAGTACTCGAAATAATTAGGGGAACATGGCTTTGGGTGTCCGCCATACTCCATCGAGCAATAAATGAGCACTGTGTATGTTACCAAATTATGCCTTTATGTTTCACAAACTGAGAGCACAACAAAACATCATTACATGCTCGTTCGTTTACATAAAAAGAACTAATATGTCCGACAGATGTGGAAAACAAAATGGGAACATTTCATAATTGTTTCATAATGCGGCGCCACAGTCATAATATATTTCTTTAAAGTCAGTACCGCCATTAGACTGTTGTTTATTTACAGTGCTGCATTTACACTTACGCAATCGTGATTTCGGCTTCAAAGTGCCATTATCAAGTGTTTTATGTGTTAAACAGTGCCTAAGATGGCATACTGTCGTATTTACAATACACTATTAGACACATATTTTAGATACGACAGTTCAAACGTCCCCTTAGAAAAATTGTACAAGACTGTGCTTAAACTGACACACAATATTTCTTTTAGCGCAACGCAATCTGACTTTCAAAAATCCCTACAAAAGAATGGCCCTGACTAACATTAACCTATACCTTTCACAAATCACTTACCTCACAAAAATCTTCATTACTCGAACTACTGCAATACAGCAAGCGCCACTACTGCCAGCTAAATAAAAGATTCAAACTACGGAAGGCACTAACTACTGATAGGCATAGTTAGCAAATGAAAGATTTTAATAGAGAACAAACAATGTATTTACCTTAATAATCATAATATATATAGCAGTTCATGCCATCCAGTATTACAAATTTCAAAACTCCGCCATCTATCTCCCCACATCCACCATTGCTGGCGGCTCACCTCCAACTGCGCAACGCTACGCGCTGTTCACATCCAGCTGCCCAACACTACAATGGCAGACAACAATGCAAACTAGCCACAGACTGCACACAGCACAGCCAGTGATTTTCATACAGAGCGCTACGTAACGTTGCCAATAAGAAAACATAAACAGCCTACTTACACAGTATGCCATCTTAGGCACTGTTTAACACTTAAAACACTTGATAATGGCACTTTGAAGCCGAAATCATAATTGTGTAAGTGTAAATTGTGGTGTCACCGCCAGACACCACACTTGCTAGGTGGTAGCTTAAATCGGCCGCGGTCCATTAGTACATGTCGGACCCGCGTGTCGCCACTGTCAGTACTTGCAGACCTAGCGCCACCACATGGCAGGTCTAGAGAGACGGACTAGCACTCGCCCCAGTTGTACGACGACTTTGCTAGCGACTACACTGACGATGCCTTTCTCTCATTTGCCGAGAGACAGTTAGAATAGCCTTCAGCTAAGTCCATGGCTACGACCTAGCAAGGCGCCATTAACCATATCTGGAGAGAGTCTAATTTGTATCGTCAATAGCGATGTACCACAAGGATGCATTAAAGTTGAGTATTAACTTAGATACGTACTTTTCTTATTAGCATTAATTACTTATCCTGTTCCAGACTTCACGCCCGTCTGCGTTAGTTAGCGTGCATTTCAGCATTGGCATTGGCACATTTGCCAACACATCATAAATGTAGCACTGTAAATAAACAACAGTGTAATGGCGGTACTGACTTTAAAGAAAAAATGGAAACAGTCGTTCGTGGTGGGTGCTTTTCGATCGACTTGGAGAGCGCCGTGAGCTTTTGTCACTGCGTGGAACCCACGTGGCGTGCTCTGTGTGAGCTCACGGAGGCCACCCTGTGCTAGGCCTTCCAGTTCTTCAACGAGAGCCCGTGAGAGTGTCGGAGGGACTGCGGTGGAACAGGACAATTCACGGAGACGTCTGCCAAGCACGCGGTTGTCGGGACTCGCCGCTGGCCACTCCAGTCTGCTGACGGCCGCCTCGTGGCTCCTGGCGTTAGAAGGCATTCAGGGCCACCACTGTGCGAAGCAGCCGCCACGTGTTCCTGCAGGATATGTCAGAGGTGAGGCGCCCGTGGACAGCGACGCGATGTGTATGGCTGTCAGCACTCAAGTCGCCCCACACCATCTGTCGATTTCCTCGACAACATTCGGCAGGTATCGCTCATCACAGGGTCTCCATTACACACGAACATGACCGTCACCTTGCGTCAGAGCATATCTAGACTTGTGAGTGAATAACACGTTTCGCCAGTTACGAAGTTGCCACTTGACATGCGAACGACTGAACAGAAGGCGAGCTGCGAGCTGTTGTGTCATAAGGGCTACTCGAAGAGGACTGGGTCGTGAGGTCGTTTCTCGTACCCTGTCCCTTCCAGTCTGATCGGACACAGCGGCTCCAGTGGCCCTTTCTGAGACCGCCTTGCAGTGCTCTCGCAGGACGCCTCAACGCAGAAGTGGCCACCAGGTATCGGCCTCCACGTGGGGCTGTCCACCTCACCTCACCTCCCTGCAGCGTGCCCACAACCTGTGGAGAGGCGCTGGCATCCGCAGCAGGCCCCGTCCTTATTGGATCAAGCAGACCGCCGTTGCAACTTGCTCTGCGTTAAGATGTCGCATTGCGTGTGCTTGCTTTGATACGACGTCCACAAATGACAACCGCCATCTGTGTACCTCACTATAGTACACTGGGTGTCCGAACTGACTCCCCCCAGAGGGATCACCTGACGGCGCACAGCACGATACAGCCAGTAGATGCCGAATGGTTTTAATTGTTGCCTACACTGAAAGTGAAGACGTCAAGCGATACATTAAGACCGCTGCTACCGCCTGTATCAATGCAGATTTAACACAGCGGACGTTGACACACCTGTTCCCTCAATTCTTCTGAACAGTTCACCTTAATTTCCGCCGGCCGCTGTGGCCGAGCGGTTCTAGGCGCTTGAGGCCGGTACCACGCGGCTGCTACGGTCGCAGGTTCGAATCCTGCCTCGGGCGTGGATGTATGTGATGTCCTTAGGTTTAAGTAGCTCCAAGTCTAGCGGACTGATGACCTCAGATGTTAGGTCCCACAGTGCTCGGAGCCATTTGAATCTTAATTTCCCTATATCGTTAACTTCCGTTCAGTTTACGTGGCTGTAACGGATGACTGTTGTCTTTTTGATGGTTCCGACGCTGTCTGCGTGGCTGGTGCCCAAAAGCCATTAATAAATTTATTAATAATTTATACAGTGATCAGCTGCGGGTGGGGTTGCCTGCAAATGTGTACAGACACTTCATCCATCCCGAAAAATCGAGAATCTCTACAATTTTTTCGTGTTACCGACGTTGATATTGGCCAGATATCGATCTCGGGAAATGCAAAACTTTCGACAATATTTCAGTTTTAACTCTGAAGTCGGTAACAAATGACAAAAGAAATATTTTTTCGTGTAATATAATTACGAATTAACAATGTTCTCACTTTTGTCCTTTACTTCAACTGCGAAACTTTTTTCTTGCCAGATTTCGTGCTTCTAGGCCAACGGGAAGTATCCTATAGGTTTTGATGAATGAGGTTGCGAATATCAAAATATGTCACATAATTAGCCGTATCTTTGATTGCACTGACTTACAAGCTTCAATTTTTTACAACACCAAGGGCCGAAGACCTTAGTATGTGACATGATTTCAACTTGATAAGTCTACCCGTTTCTCAGGAAAACTGTTTATAGCAGTCGGATAACAAAGTGAGTTTTTAGCGATTGATGTACGGAAGCTTAAAAACAACCTTTCACCTGCAGCCGAAAAACTCATCTGGGACGCCATCCATGACAGGGGTTAGATGGCAGGGCACGTGGCGGCGTTAACGTCTTCACCTGCTTCTACAAAACGCTCTCTAGGAGGAAAACGACCCCCACCTACGAAATTTTCCGACAACTTTTATGTAAGGGACACGTGGTCTCCGGTGGCTCGGTACAGAGTGATAATGCCATCACTATTTATTCACTTTCTTACTCCAACTACCTTCGTTCATTGTGTTACCGTTATCGTTTACCCGAAACTTTAGCCCTGGACTTGCGTTTCAAAAACTATTACAATCGTACGACAGTGAAACAGAGAGATGGACGAGGCGTGTCGGCACGCGGAGCGAGATCAAAGTTCTCTCCCTGCTGTGCGGGTAGAGCACATCCAGGGGCAGCGTGCGCGCGAGACCTATACTCCGCAAGCGGAGGGTACTTTTGGCTCCAATACCTTTCCTCCCCTTCCCTGTCCATTTGTAAACAACACGCGCGAAGAACGACTGTCGGCGAACCTCCACCTGATACACGATTTTTTCTCATTTTCTCGTCGTCGTCATTTCGCTGTCGTCACGTTACTACACCTAAATACTGCTTCTGAAGGTACACGGTGTAAAATACAGGGAGCGAAAGGCTGCTTACAACTTTTACAGAAACCAGAAGGCAGTTATAAGAGGTGAAAGTCTTGAAGGGGAAGCATTGGTTGAAAAGGCCATGAGATAGCGTTGTAGCCTATCCCCTATGTTATTAAGTCTGTACGCTAGGCAAGCAGCAGTAAAAAAATAAAAAATAAAATAAAAAATAAAAAAATAAAAAAATGGCGTTCGAATTAAAGTTCGGGCGAAGAAACAAAAACTTTGAAGTTTTCCGATCACATTGTAATTATATAACAGTCAGCAAAGAACTTGTAACATCAGTTGAATGCAACGGACAGTGTCTCGATAGGAGGATATAAGAGGAACAAAACAAAAACAATGGAATGTCGAATTAAATAAAGTGATGCTGAGGGAATTAGATTAGGAAACGAGACACTTTAAGTAGTAGACGACTTTTGTTACTTGGGCAGCAAAATAACTGATGATGCCGAAGAGAGACGATGTAAAATGTAGACTGGCGATGGCAAGAAAAGTATTTCTGAAGAAGATAAATTTTCTAACATCGATTGAAGGCTTAAGTGTCAGGAAGCCTTTTCTGAAGGTATTTGTATGGAGTGCAGCCATATATGGAAGTGAAAGATGGACGATAAACTGTTTAGACAAGGATAGAACAGAAGCGTTGGACATGTGGTACTATAGAAGAATGCTGAAGGTTAGATGGGTAGCTGACGTTACTAAAGAGGAGGTACTGAAGAGAACTAGGGACGAAAGAAATTTGTGGCACAACTTGACTAAAAGAAGGAATAGGTTCACAGGACACACTGAGACCTCAAGGGATAACAGTTTAAGTACTGGTGGAAAGTGTGAAAGGGGTACAAATCGTAGGGAAGAATACGCTAAGCAGATTCAGAAGGTTGCGGTGGTTATTCGGAGGTGAAGAAGCTCGCACGGGATAGAGTGGCATGCAGAACTTGGACTGAAGACCACAACAACAACACTCCTGCTATTTTATAGGCTTGCAGTAGTTGGGCTGTTTTCACGAATCGCCAACTGCAAATTGTTTTTGTAGGATATAATCTTGGAATAATTTAATGTTTTAGAAGTTCACATTTTGAATTTCGCCAAACTTCAATTGCCCCCTTAACATCATACCGGCGATGACCAGGTCTCTTACAGTCTCTAATGATGTCTACAAGCGGATAGTGTGGGCAAATGCCGAGCTTAATTGTGCCTGTCTTTTCAAAAACAAAGTGCACGCAGTACATATGAAGTGACATCAGGTTGCACCACTCGTATTCATTAACAGTGTTCTTTAAAGTATTATTGACTGGTTTTCTGCGAACGGTCTCACCGTCAATTTTAAAAAGACACAATATACTCAAGTCTGCACACCAAGGTGTGGTACGTGTAATACACGGTGAGGAACTAAATTCTTAAGAGTCAATATTAATGAGAATTTAAACTGGAAAAGGCACATTTTGGAACTTCTAAAACAATTTAGTTCAGCCACATTTGCACTTGGAATCTTTGCTGATCTTGGGGAGAGACAAATCAGTGAGCTGATATACACTCCTGGAAATGGAAAAAAGAACACATTGACACCGGTGTGTCAGACCCACCATACTTGCTCCGGACACTGCGAGAGGGCTGTACAACCAATGATCACACGCACGGCACAGCGCACACACCAGGAACCGCGGTGTTGGCCGTCGAATGGCGCTAGCTGCGCAGCATTTGTGCACCGCCGCCGTCAGTGTCAGCCAGTTTGCCGTGGCATACGGAGCTCCATCGCAGTCTTTAACACTGGTAGCATGCCGCGACAGCGTGGACGTGAACCGTATGTGCAGTTGACGGACTTTGAGCGAGGGCGTATAGTGGGCATGCGGGAGGCCGGGTGGACGTACCGCCGAATTACTCAACACGTGGGGCGTGAGGTCTCCACAGTACATCGATGTTGTCGCCAGTGGTCGGCGGAAGGTGCACGTGCCCGTCGACCTGGGACCGGACCGCAGCGACGCACGGATGCACGCCAAGACCGTAGGATCCTACGCAGTGCCGTAGGGGACCGCACCGCCACTTCCCAGCAAATTAGGGACACTGTTGCTCCTGGGGTATCGGCGAGGACCATTCGCAACCGTCTCCATGAAGCTGGGCTACGGTCCCGCACACCGTTAGGCCGTCTTCCGCTCACGCCCCAACATCGTGCAGCCCGCCTCCAGTGGTGTCGCGACAGGCGTGAATGGAGGGACGAATGGAGACGTGTCGTCTTCAGCGATGAGAGTCGCTTCTGCCTTGGTGCCAATGATGGTCGTATGCGTGTTTGGCGCCGTGCAGGTGAGCGCCACAATCAGGACTGCATACGACCGAGGCACACAGGGCCAACACCCGGCATCATGGTGTGGGGAGCGATCTCCTACACTGGCCGTACACCACTGGTGATCGTCGAGGGGACACTGAATAGTGCACGGTACATCCAAACCGTCATCGAACCCATCGTTCTACCATTCCTAGACCGGCAAGGGAACTTGTTGTTCCAACAGGACAATGCACGTCCGCATGTATCCCGTGCCACCCAACGTGCTCTAGAAGGTGTAAGTCAACTACCCTGGCCAGCAAGATCTCCGGATCTGTCCCCCATTGAGCATGTTTGGGACTGGATGAAGCGTCGTCTCACGCGGTCTGCACGTCCAGCACGAACGCTGGTCCAACTGAGGCGCCAGGTGGAAATGGCATGGCAAGCCGTTCCACAGGACTACATCCAGCATCTCTACGATCGTCTCCATGGGAGAATAGCAGCCTGCATTGCTGCGAAAGGTGGATATACACTGTACTGGTGCCGACATTGTGCATGCTCTGTTGCCTGTGTCTATGTGCCTGTGGTTCTGTCAGTGTGGTCATGTGAAGTATCTGACCCCAGGAATGTGTCAATAAAGTTTCCCCTTCCTGAGACAATGAATTCACGGTGTTCTTCTTTTCAATTTCCAGGAGTGTATTTTGCAATCCTTCATTCAATAATGCCATATGTTATAATGTCTTGGCGTAACTCATCGGTAAGTAAGGTGGTCCCGTTGCTGAAAAAAGTGCCGTGAGAATAATATAATGGTGCCCACGCACGATCATTTTGCAGACATCAGTCTAAGGAGTTGGGCATTCTCAGTATGGCTTCAAAGTATATTTACTCCCGTACGAAGTTTGTTGTAACTATCCACTGCAGTAGAAAAGGAACAACGATGTACACAACTACAAAACCAGAAGGAAAAAGACTCTCATTAGTACACATTAAGGTTGTCTTTAGCAGAAAAAGGGGTGCGCGATGCTGCAACAAAAGTTTTTGAGCACTTACCTTGTAATATAAAATGTCTGACAAAATGCAAAGCAAAATTTGAAAACAAACTGAAAAAGGTTCTCACTGACAAACTCCTTGTAGTCCGTAGAGGGATTTCTATCATTGTAATATGTGAAACGTGGTGGGTAGGAATTACTAACTCACATCTGTATGTTTTTATATATACAAGGAAAAAATCTTATAAATATTGAGCATCTAGACATATTTACAAATTAATTTGCGATGTGAATATAAAATGACTCGTTCCACGTCATTACGATTTATCGTGCGAAATGGTCCATGGAAGATAAAACTAACTAAGTAATTCACAAAAGCTCATCATATTGAGCAATAATACTCGCCTAAACAGAATCACGCACGTTTTAACAAACACTGCTCATAGCTAAAAAATAATTTCACTCGATGCTGATTAAATAAATAGACTAGGTGCTCCAAGCATGTCCCGAGGCCAACGTGAAGAGACACAGACCCAAATTGGCACTAAAATACTGCTTGAAACAAGCTGTGCCATCTGAATGCAGACTAAACGAAGAGTAGAACAAGACTACGCAGATTGGCGTGAGTCCTGGACTCATAAAGACTTGCTCCAGAATGTTACTACGCAATTTTGGTTAAAATGTTAGTCATTTACTGGCAATCGAGAACAAGTCAAGCATTTTTGTGAAATTTTTTTTATTTATAGACGCAAACACATGTTTATGACACAGTCATAACCGGTTTCGGCCATACAGTGACCATCTTCAGATTCTAAAGGCGGCATACACTGAACACAGGTTCATGCGCTGACATGTGATTGCGTCTATAAATAAACAAAAGAATGTAGAAAAGGAATTAATCACGCACTTCATAGACAAAATGTCGTTTTTTACAAAGTCAAGTATTGTTTTTGAGTTATATGGTACGAACAGCAGCTAATAATGTGTGCCTACCTGATGGCAATACTGGCTTTATGACCACGGGATCAATCTTAGATGTCGAAATTTGTTTACTGTGAAAGGGTACAGTACCGCCCGACATTGAAAATAGGTACAACATACTTCATTATTTTTGTCAGAACAACACATTTTTTGTAAAATAACTCAATTTCAATTAATACAGCGAAGCCGGATACCAGTGTGGGAAAGAATGACAATTTATTTATTTAATTGATCACATGTGCACTCCCACAAAGTAAATCCCTACGTCCAGTTAGGTGAGATCTTTTGAAATGAAGGAATGTATGGTCGTCTGCTAACCACAGATAGTGAATGTGAATATATGATCATCTTTAAGTCGATCCTTTGGTGGGACCAAAGAGATGAAATTTACCTGAGCTTTGACCGCCTGAAATGTGGTTGACCAATACGGTAGCAAGGTGATCCCCCCACCTCGAGATAGGTGCGAGATGACCTGGAGAACGGCCATGTTTTCGGCACTCTGCCGCTGGATCCTGTGCTGTTAACACCTGTTTTAGTTGTGCTCCGTAATGACGAAAGAGTGGAGTCATGGTGTGCATGTGGAATATTTAAGAGTAGTTTGAAATAATAATTTCTCTATTTCAGGAACTTTTGTGGGGAGAATTAAATATCAGGCAGGTAATATTAATGGGATTGTAGTAATCTTCGGAAGTGACCAACGGTCACAATGAAACCACGTGTAGCAATAAGTTGAAATACTTCCGTGTGCTTAAGTTAAGCTGAATTACTAGCCTGTGTACAATAAGTTGAAATATTTAAGAAATAGCGTGTGTACCATAAGTTGAAATATTTAAGAAATGGCGTGTGCAGGACTTGAAATTAGAGACGACTACTTCCACGTGGTGAGTACTGTGTGAGTCTCAAACTGTGTATGAGACAAAAGATAAAGAGAAGTACTCGTCCATGGTATCAGTTGAGGACTCGCGTGTGTGATGAATAGCTTCTTAATATTACTTTGCGTGATACGATTCCGTGTGACGCTAGATTCAAACTCTGAGAGAGAAGCAAGGTGAGTCGGCCGTCTATCCAGCAACGCCACTTGGCTTGCATTGCACAGGAAGACGTGCATATATCTCCAGAGTTCACAGTAGGAAAGTAGAATTAAGAAGTGGGGCAGTGTCGTGTGAAACTGGGGTAAATATTAATTGAAGTGGGAAAGCTGAAAGTGATAATGTTGTGATCATTCTCTGTGTAGCATTTCATGTCGTAGTGTGGTGTATGTCATGTAATTTGGGTATGTGTGGTTTGCATGAGGGAGTAGCAAGGTAGCTTCAAAAGATTAGTGGGTTATGCTTGTTCCTTCTGTACCGCTCGGTCTGGAGGAAAGTTTCGTGATGATGATTGTGAGAGTCGAAGTGTGAGGTATAATAAAAGATCCACCATCCTATCCAGAAAGTGCAGTGTAGCGTTTAATAATTACGAGACCATAATATAGAGATTCACCAATGTAAAGTCATGCCCACTGGGTGGAATTTATCATGTGTTATTGTTGTAGGTTATAGAATTTGTGTGTTTAGGTTAGAGAATTTATCGGAATAAATAAGATAGTGAAAACAAAAAGATTGGTGGACTTTTCCATTGAATTGTATGTTGCCATAATGTCCCGAATTTATAATGTGTGTGCCATTCATATTCAGTGCGGTGGCCACGTGTAGACAAAAGCCGTTAAATAAAAAAGGAAAGAAAATGTGGTATTGCCAGTGCGTAGTGTACAGTCAGAGTTCTGTAAATTACTGATAGTCAGATGCGTGTTTCCGTTGCGTATTATTCATACAGGAGGATAATTTGTAACTTAATTGTGAGTACGAGAGTTCATGTTACTCGATAAATAAGAATGAATCCACTCGCTTGGCAGACCACTCATCTTGCAGGCCTGACTGCTTGATGCCACAGTATGAGCAAGGCATGTGGGTGCCTCTCAACTGAAATGATAATTAATTGAAACCCTCAGCTGCCGACAGGTGTTGTTGATATACCTCGATGGGAACAGCTGAAAATTTGTGCCCCGATCGGGACTCGAACCCGGGATCTCCTGTTTACATGACAGACGCTCTATCCATCTGCGCCACCGAGGACACAGGTAAATAGCGCGACTGCAGAGATTTATCCCTTGCACGCTCCCCGTGGGACCCACTTTCCCAAGTGTCCACAATCTACATACGTAATGCACCTAATAGATATTGGCCCATCCACTCATTACTCGTGCGCACTAAGGTGACGATTCCCGTAAGATTTCAGGCAACCTGTGCGCATTCGCACAGACGAAGGTCAATGGCCGGGTAGCCTTTAACTATATATATGAAGATAGTAACTGTTCTCGAAGGAACCGGTACCATTTATGACTGTGCAGCTTCTCTAGAATAATAATTGTTTTAATCAATTATAATTTATTCTAGAGAAGCTGCACGGTCATAAATGGTACCTGTTCGTTCGAGAACAGTTACTATCTTCAGATATATGTTTACTGAAAACTTACTAATTTTTAATTGGTGACTATCACTGATTATTATAGGTGTCAATGGAGTCAGAAAAACCAGGCGATCAAAAGTATATCAACAGATTCCGGAAATTTACAGTGGTTTGGGTATTACTGGTACTGAAAACTTAAAAGAGGTGAGATCTTTAATTATCAATGTCTTATAACTAATTAAGTTTGAGCTGATGTAAATGCGTTACTGATAAGATGAAAAATAGCTTTTTAATTTGAAATTGGTTTTCCATTCTATATTTACGTGTTAGCGCGTAAGTTTTCCCCTATACTTCGATGTACGATATTTTTTAATTGCAAGATACTTCTGCCTGGCATCATTTCTGACGAAACTAATTATCACACTGCAACGAAAACAGTGTACTAAATGACCTTGATAGTACAGTTTTGTGTGGGGGTAATTTGTTTGTTCAGTTCTGATAATTTGCATGTCATGTACTTAATATGGGAACTTAAAGATCGGAATATTTAAACGAAAATTTTATGTCGGCCCTCATGCTTGATACGGTAGTGTACTGAGAGTAGGACTGCGGGAGCCACTGGGGGGGGGGGGGGGGGGGGTGACGTGGCGGCGGACTGTTCCCGCGACGTCGGCCCTCGGGATGTGGGCAAAATGGTTCAAGTGGCTCTGAGCACTATGGGACTTAACATCTGAGGTCATCAGTCCCCTAGACTTAGAACTACTTAAACCTAAGGGCATCACACACATCCATGCCCGAGGCAGGATTCCAACCTGCGACCGTAGCAGTCGCGCGGTGTCGGACTGAAGCGCCTAGAACCGCTCGGCCACCGCGGCCCTCGGAATGTGAGCAGCCGGCGCCTCCCTTGTAGCGCCTACCGCTCCAGCTTGTTGGTCGCCCCGTGACGTTCCCGCGCTTACTTAACGACCCGGTGGCGGAACGCGCCGCTTTTCCTTGACTTCCGGAAGGCGTTCGATACAGTTCCGCACTGTCGCCTGATAAACAAAGTAAGAAAGTAAGAGCCTGTAGAATGTCAGACCAGCTGTGTGGCTGGATTGAAGAGTTATTAGCAAAGAGAACACAGCATGTTGTTCTGAATGGAGAGACGTCTACAAACGATAAAGTAACCTCTGGCGTGCCACAGGGGAGTGTTATGGGACCATTGCTTTTCACAACATATATAAATGACCTAGTAGATAGTGTCGGAAGTTCCATGCGGCTTTTCGCGGATGATGCTGTAGTAAACAGAGAAGTTGCAGCATTAGAAAATTGCAGTGAAATGCAGGAAAATCTGCAGCGGATAGGCACTTGGTGCAGGGAGTGGCAACTGACCCTTAACATAGACAAATGTAATGTATTGCGAATACATAGAAAGAAGGATCCTTTATTGTATGATTATACGATAGCGGAACAAACACTGGTAGCAGTTACTTCTATAAAATATCTGGCAGTATGCGTACGAAACGATTTGAAGTGGAATGATCATATAAAACTAGTTGTTGTTAAGGCGGGTGCCAGGTTGAGATTCATTGAGAGAGCTCTTAGAAAATGTAGTCCATGAACGAAGCAAGTGGCTTACAAAACACTCGTTCGACCTATCCTTGAGTATTGCTCATCAGTGTGGGATCCGTACCAGGTCGCATTGACAGAGGAGATAGAGAAGATCCTAAGAAGAGCGGCGCGTTTCGTCACAGGGTTATTTGGTAAGAGTGATAGCGTGGCAGACTGTGCAAGAGAGGCGCTCTGCATCGTGGTGTAGCTTGCTGTCGAGGTATCGAGAGGGTGCGTTTCTGGAGGAGGTATCGAATATATTGCTTCCGTCTACTTATACCTCCCGAGGAGGTCACGAATGTAAAATTAGAGAGATTCGAGCGCGCACGGAGGCTTTCCGGCAGTCGTTCTTCCCGGGAACCGTACGCGACTGGAACAGGAAAGGGAGGTAATGACAGTGGCACGTAAAGTGCCCTCCGCCACACACCGTTGGGTGGCTTGCGGAGTATAAATGTAGACGCAGTAGATGTAGAATCTGTTACTAATCGTACCTGGTAACGTTCCAGGGCGATGAGTAATAATCGAGAAACGGCCCAGCAAGCGTTTCGTAAGTCACGTCTTTCGTCCGGTGAATCACACTGACGGAAGGTGTTTCATCGCCAAGAAGGGGTTGTACGAGAGTAGCGAAAGTCGGTAGGCGTTTCAACATTTTTTGGACGACATGTACTCAGTTTCGCGCAGTCGCATAAGGGTGGCGGTGGTATCGCCACTATGAGAATGGAGTCAGGTTTGCTTTAAATACGGTCGTGAGCTTTAGTCACCTTTGAGATTGAACGTGGTGAGATGATGATAGTCAAAAATGTCTTTGAACAGACAGAGGCGCCACTTTCAGCACGTCACTGAGTTTGAGCGAGGTTGTGTAATAGAGCTACGAGAAGCTGGATGTTCCTTCTGCGATGTCACGGAAACACTTGGCAGGAATGCAGACACCGCACGTGGCTGCTGGCAGCGGTGGTCACGGGAACGTACCGTGGCAAGAAGACCGGGCCCCGGACGGCCACGTGGCTCTGCCGAGAGGTGAGACCGTCGTGTGTTGGGCGTATGGCTGCGGCGCACTGTACAGCTTCTGCAGCACTCTGAGCAGCAGCTGGCACCGCAGTGGCACGACGAACTGTTACGAATCGGTTACTTCAAAGGGCGGCTCCGAGCAAGTCGGCCTGAAGCGTGCATTGCAGTGACCCAAAACCACCGCTATTTGCGACTCCTGATGAAATCTGCTTCTGCCTCGGTGCCAGTGATGGCCGGCTGTTGGTTACGAGGAGGAGAGTTGAGGGCCTGCAGCGAACCTGTCTCCGTGCTGGACCGACACCCCCGGGATAACAAGGCCGTCCAGCAGTGTTAGTGACGTCACGCTAAGCGGCCCATAGCCGACGCAGCTGTCCACGGACACCTCCGTACAGACGCGCCTCATGCTAACGATCTTCTGTCCGTCATACAGAAAGGAGCGAACTATAATTCCAACCAAAGACCAAATTATATATATTCTTGTAAACAGCGTAACGAAATATCGATTAAATATACGGGCAGGAATAAGTTTAATCGATTGAGGAACTTTGCCACTATTTTATAATTGTCAGAACACTAGCTTTAAAACTCGCATACAGGTGGTGACAAATGCCAACTGACAGCAGGACTTAACATTTCCAAGCTATTACACTGAAAGTAAATTATCTTAAACACTGTCTTAAACACAGTCTTAAACACTCACAACTTTCGTTTACAATAAGGTAACAAGATTTCGCTTTATCTCATAAAACACTAACTATTGTGAATTTACTCATATGTTCATGGTGACAGATCTTTTCAAGAATTTTTACAAGTGTATCGCCAGTAATAAAGAATGGAAACAAAAGATAGATATCAAATATTCTCCTTTTAACATAGACATCACTGAACACAAGATTCTGTCTTGCACTGTGATACTAAGGGACTGCTCTTTCCTTTAAGAAAAGCCTGACAATTTGAAGTTCACTCTGCTATTGAAGATACACTTCTTGAAAGAATATTAAAAATGTTATGAAAGGTAAGGAAATGAAAAACAACCAAGTGCATTACATGTAAGAATGTGAGCAAAAGGCTGAGGCTCTCTTTACTTACCATTTTCAATCTCTCTACAGCTTATTTCCTTTTCCACGTAGAAATCACCAACTGCAAGTCTCATTATTGCTGTCTGTTATTAACAAAGTGCTTTTCTATTTAGAAAACCTGACAATTTGATGTTCATTCTGGTACTGAAGATAAACACTTTTCAGAGGAGTTCTAGAACCTATTCCTGCCCGTATATGTAATCGGTATTTCGTTATGAACCTTTATGCTGTTTACAAGAATATATATAATTTGGTCTTTGGTTGGAATTATAGTTCGCTCCTTTCTGTATGACGGACAGAAGATGGTTAGCACCAGGCGCGTCTGTACGGAGGTGTCCGTGGACTGCTGCGTCGGCTATGGCCATCACCACCTAGAGACAAGGCCGCGGCGCGAAATTCATAGCAGGCCGTGACGTCACTCCAAGCGGGCCACCATATTGTGTTTCGAAGCGTTTGTTTATCTACACGTTTGTTGGATCGAGTGCTATATTCGTGCTTAAAACTAGCGATTACAGTGTTTACGTGTAGTGAAGCTACTGTGAACATGGTTTACAAGTGTTCTGTGCCAAGGTGTCGTGGGAATTACGGAACTCGACCGAAAGTAATGTTGTTTTCCTTTCCGAAAGATGCGAATCTGCGTTGGAAATGTCTTTCAGCGATTCATCGGGACACTTTCCAACCCACTGAGCACACGAAGGTATGTAAAAACTATATACCTAGTACAATTATTATTTTTTTCTGGAGGAATATCTTGCATTTTGGATACATTTGACTAAAATTGTGAGCAAAAGTTCGCAGTAAATAGGCCTAGTATTCGTTGTCAAGTGGCTTTATTTTGATTTTGAAAACGAAATATACATTTGTGGCTCGTGTTACTTTTTGTTCGTGTTTAAATTTCTCTGCAGTTCGTATTTTGTTACGCATTACCGACACGTTTTATTCTCTATTTGTGAGTGGGTGTTGTTTTCCACTCTCGCATTAGTTAGCATGAGTGCTAACGAATGTTGAAACTGCTGTTTTCATGTTTTAAAAAGCGATCTCTCTGTATGAAGCATATATGTTTTATTTTTCGATGTGTCAAACAATGGAACAAATTAATCTAGAAATAGGTTAAATTTATTATTGACGTTTTTAGCTTGACACATTGTCTCGTTCCAACTGTTGCAAATGTCTGCTGAAGGTTTGTAGATTTTCACTGTTGACTTATGCTCAAAATCTGCCATATTTTTACAAGAAAGAAAATTTACATTACAATAACAACGCATAATTGTTTTTGTGAGGTGAGTTAAAAGTGATTGATTGCTTGGGGAATGTACTCAGCTTTCCTGAGGGAGCTCTATAAACAGCTACACAATACTTATTTAGGATACTAAAGGCAGAGGAATTTAATATTATACACTGTATTAGTGCAGAATTTTTCAAGTGAGTGTAAATAATAGTTGTCTGGTCCAGAAAGAATGTACTTTATCACAGTGCATTTTCCACAAATGTACCTTGTTTTATCATGTATATCGCAATAGTATTTACATCCCGCACTCGTACGTTTTCACTGGCTATTGATAAGTCTTATGCAATTACAGTACCGGTAAAAAAGAATTATAAACTATAGTTTCTGCTATATCGCGATTGATAAAGTTACTTATTTTAACCATTCGGCAAAGTACTCTCCTCTTTGCGTGGTATCATTTGCCAAGATCTCGTTTCGTTATCTCCAGCGGTTTACGAGATATGACAGGCGTTATGAATATTTCATTCCCGCGCGTTGCGATCGGAAGTGAAGTTGCTGCAGATGCTCAATTTTTTCGAGATTGGAAGCAGATATTGATCCAAAGTTTTACGAAAATTTCAAATCCTCATCTGTATTTCATACTCAGCAATAGAATGTGTAATGTGCATCAAACACAAATTCATAGCGACCCCTAATTTTGATGGCAACGTTCTCAAATTTGATACTTATCTGTGAAATACCACAATAGTTATAACCATTATCGAAATGATTGGCACTTCATCATGAAGCTGCCATATAAAGCTAAAAGTATTTCAGAAATTAATTATTTTTTACGGAATAGGGTCTGTAAAACCGTTTGACAAAGATTTGCAGGCCGTGCGCCTCGTTTCTTTAAGCGCAGCGCCAAGCCAACCCTGGCCCGCTTTGCGTGACGTCACAAGAGCGCGCCGCGGCCTTCTCTTTAGGTGGTGGTGCTATGGCCCGCTTACTGTGACGTCACTACCACTGCTGGACGGCCTTGTTATCCCGGGGGTGTCGGCTGGACACACTGGAGTTACGGTCTGGGGAGCGATTTCGTGTGACAGCAGGAGCACCGTCGCGGTTATCCCACAACCCCTGACTGTAAATTTTTACACCAATCTGGTAACTAGACCTGCTGTGCTGCCATTCATGAAAAGCATTCCAAGGGTGTCTTCCAACAGAATAACACTCGTCCGCACACCACTGTCGTAATCCAACATGCTCTGCAGAGTGTCGACACGTTGCCTGGCCCTAATCGAGCGCATACGGGACACCGTCGCACGGCAACTCCAGCGTCAGCCACGAACAGCACTGACCGTCCCTGCGTTGACCGGCCGACTGCAGCAGGCGTGGAACACCATCGCACAAACTGACATCCGGCGCATGTACGGCTCGATGCGTGAACGTCTGCGGCCTGCATTCAAGATTCTGGCGGCTACAGCGGTCGTAAATGTACCAGCACTTCACGTTCGCAATGGCTTATACCGCACGCTTACATTAACCAGTGATCTTGCAACGGTAACCACTTAAAAACGTTACCAGCACAAATTTATTCCCCAAATTTCCTATTTCTAAGTGGTGGCGTTTTCTTTACCCTCAATGTACATTTCTTTAAGACTCCCTCCGTGAATCTAAGTGCGGCATCTGCTTTTCCTACTTTGTTTTATGTGGCCATTCCACTCTGGATAGTTACTCCTACGCATTTTACGGTAGATACTGTTTCCAGCAGTTTGTCGTCAGCACTGTAGTTGTACAGTAGTGGATCTCTTCGCATTTTTGGAGGCAATACGTCAGCTTTTTTTACGTTCGGATACGCCTGCCAGAGGGTTGGGTTGGTTGTTTCGGGAAAGAGACCAGACAGCGAGGTCATCGGTCTCATCGGATTAGGGAAGAATGGGGAAGGAAGTCGGCCCTGCCCTTTCAGAGGAACCATCCCGGCATTTGCCTGGAGTGATTTAGGGAAATCATGGAAAAACCTAAATCAGGAGGGCCAGACACGGTATTGAACCGTTGTCCTCCCGAATGCGAGTCCGGTGTCTAACCACTGCGCCACCTGGCTCGGTGCGCCTGCCAGACCCTGAACCACTATACCGTGTCTTCCTGCATTTCACCACCGGCTTCTGGCGTTTCTACTTCTTACAGACAACCGCGTCGACTGCGAACACTCTCATCTGCCTTCCGATGTGAGTGGCTGGAGCTTTTGTATACTGTAAGCAGTAACGGCGAGTAAGGCTCCCTCGCGGCACTGCCGCCGGTGTTCCTGCTGCACGTGGCTGCTGCGCGCCGCCTGCTCTCGCCTCGCCTCAGGTAAAGCCCGGGGTCAGTGCGCGTCGCCTGTCTGCCATAATTCAATTCGTAAACCGCAGCCAGCAGCAGCGCAACGTCGGAGGCTGCACGAGGCTTCTCACGGACGGTGCTGCTGTGTACAGAGAAGTCGCGACGCCAGAAAACTGTAGCGGAAGACCTGCAGGGACGAAGAGTTGACCCCGAACACAAACAAATGTGACATGCTGTGCACAAATAGCCAGAAAGGCGGTTTATTGCACCAGTACACGACTGCAGAACGAACACTGGAAGCAGTCACGTCCATAAAATAACCAGGCGAGTGCTCACGGGGCTATTTAAAGTGGAACGACCGTGGGATGTCTGGCAGATTCATTGGTCGAAGAATGCTCAGGAAGATAGTCCAGCAGCAAAGGAGGTAGCCTGCAAGATCCTCTTCCGACCGGTACCTGAATACTGCTCGTCAGTCTGCGACCCCTACCAGACAGGGTTGATGGAGGGTCCAAAGAAGAGCACCGCGTTTCGTGACAGGGTCATTTATTGAGCACGAAAGTTAGGGAGATGCTCAGCCTATCAGACGGTGCAAGAGAGGCGTTCTGTATCACTCTGTGGTTTACTGTTAACGTTCCGAGAGCGTAGAAGCAACGGATACATCGCTTACTCCTGCGTGTATCTCGCGAAAATTCCAGCGAACTGATGGGAGACCAGTTCGATTTTACACAGAGTACGCGAAGGAACTTGCCTCCCTTCTTGCAGCGGTGTACCGTAGGTCTCTAGAAGAGCGTAGCGTTCCAAGGGATTGGAAAAGGGCACAGGTCATCCCCGTTTTTAAGAAGGGACGTAGAACAGATGTGCAGAACTATAGACCTGTATCTCTAACGAAGATCAGTTGTAGAATTTTGGAACACGTATTATGTTCGAGTATAATGACTTTTCTGGAGACTAGAAATCTACTCTGTAGGAATCAGCATGGGTTTCGAAAAAGACGATCGTGTGAAACCCAGCTCGCGCTATTCGTCCACCAGACTCAGAGGGCCATAGACACGGGTTCCCAGGTAGATGCCGTGTTTCTCGACTTCCGCAAGGCTTTCGATACAGTTCGCCACAGTCGTGTAATGAACAAAGTAAGAGCATGTGGACTATCAGACCAATTGTGTGATTGGATTGAAGAGTTCCTAGGTAATAGAACGCAGCATGTCATTCTCAATGGAGAGAAGTCTTCCGAAGTAATAGTGATTTCAGGTGTGCCGCAGGGGAGTGTCGTAGGACCGTTGCTATTCACAATATACATAAATGACCTTGTGGATGACATCGGAAGTTCACCGAGGCTTTTTGCAGATGATGCTGTGGTGTATCCAGAGGTTGTAACAATGGAAAATTGTACTGAAATGCAGCAGGATCTGCAGCGAATTGACGCATGGTGCAGGGAATGGCAATTGAATCTCAATGTACAGAAGTGTAATGTGCTGCGAATACATAGAAAGAAAGATCCCTTATCATTTAGCTACAGTATAGCAGGTCAGCAACTGGAAGCAGTTAATTCCATAAATTATCTGGGAGTAGGAATTAGGAGTGATTTAAAATGGAATTATCATATAAAGTTGATCGTCGGTAAAGCAGATGCCAGACTGAGATTCATTGGAAGAATCCTAAGGAAATGCAATCCGAAAACAAAGGAAGTAGGTTACAGTACGCTTGTTCGCCCACTGCTTGAATACTGCTCAGCAGTGTGGGATCCGTACCAGATAGGGTTGATAGAAGATATAGAGAAGATCCAACGGAGAGCAGCGCGCTTCGTTACAACATCATTTAGTAATCGCGAAAGCGTTACGGAGATGATGGAAAACTGCATTTGAAGACTCTGCAGGAGAGACGCTTAGTAGCTCGGTACGGGCTTTTGTTGAAGTTTCGACAACGTACCTTCACCGAGGAGTCAAGCAGTATATTGCTCCCTCCTACGTATATCTTGTGCAGAGAACGTAAGGATAAAATCAGAGAGATTAGTGCCCACACGGAGGCATACCGACAATCCTTCTTTCCACGAACAATACGAGATAGGAATAGAAGAGAGAAGCGATGGAGGTACTCAAGGTAACCTCCGCCACACACCGTCAGGTGGCTTGTGGAGTACGGATGTAGATGTAGATGAAGTCAAAATTAGTGTGATTCTAGCCCGGCTGGAGGCTTACCAGGAATCAGTCTTCCTGCAAACGATTCTGGAGTACAACAGGAAAAGGCGATCAAGTCGCAAAACGGTACACGAAACGTCGTCCATAAGGTGACTTGCGGATAATAGATGCAGATCTACTGAATTTTGCACTCTTGTTGATAAATCGTTGGAAACAGAAGAAACAGAAAATACCTACGACCGGCCTGAAGTGAAATGGGTGCTTGAAACAAACAATGAGGAAAACAGCTTCCAGGCAGGCATTCACTGAAATAATCTTAATAAAAAAAAATGTAATTCGCCGGGTTGAAATAAGTCGGTTACAAAACACTTAATCGACCGATTTTTGAGTATTGATCATCATACGGGTTCGTTACCAAGTAAAATTAGTAGAAGGGATGGACAAGATCCAGCAGTGTGTGGTGCGTTTCCTCAGGGTACCACGTGGCAAGCATGAGAGGGGTTACAAACATGGTCAGCAATGTCCACTGGCAGACGCTGCAACAGAAGCCTTTTGTATCAGGCAGAAGTTTGGCGCTGGAACACAGTCGACGTACGTTCCAAGAAAAGCGCGACAGGACATTCTTTCCGCGCATACATGTCTCGTGATCCACGACGACATCGGACAAATTAGAGCTCGTACGGTATTTTCTAGACAGAAGATCTCCCCACGCATCGGTCGCGACTGAAACAGTAGCGCGGTGGAGTGGGAGAGGGGGAGGGGGGGGGGGCAGTGACATTGCCAGAAGGGTGGAGCACATTTCAGAATCCTATACTGAACAAAGGATACAGGGGTAGGCGCAGAAAAGAACTTGGTTTGCATTTTTGTGGCGACGAACACGCTCAAGTCAAGTGCTGTTCTGGTACATTTTGCTGCTGTGCGCTTGCCGAGACTAATGTTCTAAGAAGACCTGTACAAAATTATTGGTAACGCAGATATTCAGCATCTACGGAACGCTGCTGCCCGAACAACACATTTCGCTTTTCTGATGGTAGCAGAATACAGTTCGGAGTTGATCGTTGCGCTATGAGAGAGGACATTAACAGAATAACCCCTTCAGAGCCCCAGGAGATCACCACCATTACTTTACTAGCTGAAGGTGCGACTCTGAACTTTTTTTTCCGGAGATGTTGAAAGGTGTCTGTTGGATTCCTTTCATGTTTAATTTCTTAAATCTATTGTCATTTACGGCATAAATTCCTCTTCTAAATTTACTGTGGCGTTTCTGACCATCTGGGAGGAGACTGAGCAGTGGAACGTGTTACTTTTACACATAAACAAGAACGATCTGTCACACTACTACACTTTAAAACACAGTTTATATGTAATTCATGTCACACAGTCTCATACGGAACCCACATCCGCTTTCTTTTATACACTGTGTATGATAAGATACTGTCATCTCCCTTCCCTTCTGTGTGAGAGGATGAATGAGCAAATGTATTTGTAGTTGCATGCTTGAGGGTAGCAGACAAGGCTGTCTGCTAGAGAACAGTAGGACCAACGTCGGAACAGGTAGCTACGCTTTCTAAAAGCAAAGAGGTTTCTATCCTTAGTATGGTCCTGTCCGTCTCTTGTCATGTTGGTATAGGAAGCTGCCCCTCGGGCCACTTGCGTTTGCATTTGTGAGCCACCCTCAGGAAGGGACCAGTCAGTCTGTCCGTGGCGAGCGTCTGAAGTGGTAAGATCTCCGGCTAAGCGCGTGTCTGCTAAGTCCGTAGGACAATGGATTTCTTAAGTTCAGCCTAACTGAAAATTTAATCACCTTTATTTCAGGTTTAGCTCTAAAATATCTAATGTTATCTTAAATTGCAGCGCAGTGTAATTCTCGTGTGAAGTTCAGATTATTTTCCGGTAGTTGCTTTGTCACTACTTTCTGAGTTAAGTGGAACCACGTGTTGATCAGTAACTCTAACTAAGATGAATCTTAAATGCGAATGTTTGTGTGATTATAATGTCTCGTCTTGACAATATTTTTCAATATAGCAACTTTTCTTTATGTTCAACCCACGTGGGGTGTACTTTGCGAGGCCAGTACCACGTGCTTATATAACTGTTTGACCCGTCAGGTTAACAGTAAGACGTTAGTAACCAGTTCGAGGTTTTTCTTTCGTAAATTGCTTTTCGATCTAATTTATTTTAATTATCAAAATTATTGTGGAGTTACACTCTTTGTGTAAACCAAGTTGACCACGTGAAGCAAGTGGTGTAATCATCAAAGTAGCCCTCAGCTACTCTTTTCGCGAAGATTTCACAGAGTTAATATGAATTTAGTATACCAGTGTGTGGTAATTACATGACGGACAGGATTGTGCTACGAACGTATCTTCTTTGGGTGAAAATTTGAATCGGTTGGTTGTGGTTAATTTCCCCTTGCATATGTTTCAACGTTCTTTGTGTGTTGTTTTATGAATGCAGTGTTGTATGCAGTCTCCCGATCTTGCCTCCATATTTGATGTGTTCCGTAAGATTGCAAACTCACATTTTCACAGTCCTAAATAAGGCACCAGCTGAGTTATAACTCACGTTTAATATGCTGAAATTTCAATGATCAATGTTAAAACAAATTTCCAAATATAAACTGATTTATTTCTTTTTATTTAAATTCACTTTTTTATATATATATCACCGGTTGTCGTATGACTATTAAAAGATTATAATTAATGTTAGTCTGGTTGGGAATTTGGAAAGCTAGACTGGATACCTGGTGAAACAGTTGCGCAGTAATGCAAGGTTAACTTCCCCAGACAGCTCACAGATTTTAACCCGCTTTTATTGTCCATCAGTACCGCTTTCATCATAGCAAATTAAAGTATCAAACTTACAATGTGGTGTGGCCGATAGCAACCATCAGCCTCGTAACGGTCACAGAAGCTCCTTCGTTGCTCTTTGTTGTCTTCTGCGAGCAACGCAGTGGGCGCACACCTTTGAGTACCCCAAGTGGTGGACTACTGTGCCAGCACTACCAACACAGACGTCCAGCTGAGCAGCGACGCGTTTCATGGTCGCCCGTCCACCTCCCCCAGTGAGAGTGTCCGCACGTTCCAACGTTGCACGAGTCACGGCTGTGCGCGGCCGGCCGGCACGCGGCAGATGGGACAGGTTTGCGATGAAGACAGAAACCTCGCCCAACGACTCGCCGTGCTTTTCTTCACCGACAGGTGTCCACAGACACACTACAAGCGCCTATGAAGATCTGCGACGCTCTGATTATCCGCAAAGAGAACCTCCGTGACAGCTCTCTGGTTGGAGCACCCCTTCATTAGGGGCGCCATTTTAGAAGCTACGTATGGCGCCGTCAGCTGTCGCAACTTATGAAACTACAGGGGCTGAAGTGCGAATATTCCACTACGTACCTCAACGAATTGCGCCTTTTTTTAGTCGAAACTGGCCGAGAAAAATAAAACATTGC